>NC_092082.1:85408186-86658186 GCF_043229965.1 Drosophila suzukii
TTTAAGATATAAAAGTTCGACTGTATATGAAAAAAGCATGAACAGCGATAGGAAAATTATACCTCATCATTAAGCAATGAAAAACAACCTATTGAAACACTAAGTTAATCGATTTATGATACGGAAATATGCAAAAAGGAAATTTGAAAACAAATATTAGAGATATTTATATCGCTGTGTACCATATGCCAACGGGAAACTCCCCATTTTAAAAACGCGTGAGGTCCAATTGAAAACTTTTGTTTGTACACAGTAAAAAGTAAAAACTGACGTCTTGAAATTGAGCGCATCGAGCAGGAAATGTTGCTAAATTTGTTGGACAGCGCCAATATGCAACATCTCCAGATCTCCAGATGAGGCTGTCCGCAACGCTATATACCGCCTATATATACGCCTGTTCATGCTGCGCGTCTGGGCAATAAAATGTCTGGCACTTGATCTGGCCAGACTTCCCTAACCATAAGGAAGTCAAAGAGCCGCTCCCGAGGCGTTTTTAATGGGTTCGAGATGAGCAGCAGACCAGCAGACCACTTGGAATGGTCTAGTAGTCTGCTACCCTATAGCATTAGCCCTACTCTTCCCCTATATCATGTGCAAAAACTTTTATACTTGCATTTGCAGGGCAGGAAATGCTTTGTTTATCGATTGCCTGTAAAACTTTTTGAGAATTATCGTAATCGGTTAAGGTAAGGTAAGTTTTCTTTACCGCCACGCCCATTCACCTGCAGTACTGCATTTGCCTTGACATTTTCCCCGCCCCTTGCTCAAAGCCCAAGAAATTTTCACAAAACTTTTAGCAGCAATGGCAACTTACATATGGGAATGGGAATAAAAAAATTTGAAGTAGGAGGCCAGAAAAGCCGAGGCAAGGTCTGTAGACAGGTCCCAAAAACGTTTTCAATTAGATGGCATAAACTTTAAATTGGGCATTCTCGGCGATAAATTAAAGTGAAATTAAAACAATTGCCCGCTGCTGATGACTTTGCGGGGCTACATTTCTATAAGCGAACTAATTCCGTGGATTGGCGTGGGTGGAAGACCTCAAAACAATTTTATCAAATTGCGATTACAATGCCGACTACAGTTGAACTTTTCTCACTTTAAATTCCCCAAGTTGGATTTTTTACAACTCAATAAACTTGGGAACTGTTTGGTATATAAATAAAACTATGAACATTTATAGAAAACCATTTCTATCTAAATCCTGACAAAAGGCAATGGGAAATGAGTAGTTAAGAGTCTGCAAATGGTTAACAGGCAATATAAAAATGGGTTATAAATCCTGAATAATTTTAAGAGCCACATAAAACCATATTTCTCTAACTTGAAAACTACACATGTTAAAACATTTTTTTTTTAGTAGCTGAAAGTCAATTAAAGCCTAGATTGTTAATGGGACTTTATGGGGAGGCGGGTTAGACTTGCGAGATGAGTAATTGCAGTGGTTACAAAACTCTCCATCTGAGATGCTATTCAAATGCAACAATGCCTGCGATGGCAATGGACTCGCAGCTATTCCGAACCCCATCAGATGATCGCATGTCTCGGGTGCATTCAAGGCAAGGTATTCCCCCGAATCACCCGCCGCTGGGAAACGGATAATGGTCAAGTGCAGTGCGTGATTCGGCGCACTCCAAACTTCAGCTCGGAACGTATCGCATCGGATTGGATGGTATTGTATGGGATGAGATCGGTTGGTAGCTGGGGTGTTTGCTTAGCCATTAGCCCAAAGTCGAGAGGCTAGCGTCGAAATTGGGGATCAATTTGGGCTCTCGATCGGCTTTAGTTTCGGTTTCCGAGCTACAATTTCTCCCCGCACCAGATGTCGAGTGAAAAGTTTGCACATAAAGCCAGCCAGCGAAACGGGGGGTAAGTCACTGAGGAGCGGC
Source organism: Drosophila suzukii (assembly GCF_043229965.1). Taxonomy (NCBI): domain Eukaryota; kingdom Metazoa; phylum Arthropoda; class Insecta; order Diptera; family Drosophilidae; genus Drosophila; species Drosophila suzukii. Next base: position 85,410,076 of record NC_092082.1, read on the forward strand.
CGCTGAATTATTATTTGTTTATTGAGCGAGTGAAAGGCACAAGCCGAGCTTGAATTTGTTCCACTGTCTGCTTAATTAAAACAAAAACTAAGAACGCATTCGTCGAGTTTGGCGACTAAATGATGCCCTCTATTTAATATGCTTAATTCGCTATTTAATCACGAAGAAAGCAGAAAAGAAGTGGGTGGGAGAAGAATCACAACTATTCTGACATGGCTAAGATAAAAGAACGTGATCGTTCTTATTGAATTGCTAGATAAAAAATTTCAAGCTAAATAGATGGCTTTGAATTTAAAAATGTGCTAGCCAAGCAAATTTGTTTTATGGTCTAAGAGAACTCAAAAACTGCAAAACTGTTTTTAAAAATTATATTCTAAACTACACCTTATTTTTTCAGTTAACACTCCTTGTTTATTATTTTATGGCCAATTCTAATGACAAGTTCTTATAAATATTCATGACCTCTGTGGCTTAACCACCCAAGAAGCTTTTCACAGGAGTCGCCTTATAAGTTAATTGCCTAGTCACGTTTTAGCAGACCTCTGGTGACCTACAAAGGAGTTGAAGGTAAGGAAGTCAAGGCTAGGAACTGTATTTTAATACCATTGCTAAAGTCCGTATTAAATCAGTTTGATGAGGAAAAAATCAAGGAATACTCCTAGAATGGTTTGTAATTTTAACCAACCAACAAATCTTCGAGTACCGGGTACAATTAACTTCAACTAGAGTCACAGACCCCATGCAATGTCAACGAATTTATGGCTGATTCTGGGAAACTCACGTTTGCCGGCGGCTCCGCTGACTAATATTTCCGACCAGAGCGTTAACGCAGTTTAAAAGCCACTAAAAACGGGTTGGGGGAGATGGAGATGGCCACAGTGATGTTGATGGCACGGGGAAATGGAAATGGGCGGCGTGTGTGGTGTGTGTCAGCACTTTTCACATTCGTGGTACGTGTGGTGCGAGCAGCCAAGAGGAAAATGCAGCTGTCGTCGGAGTCGCGCTGGAAATTCTTTTCCAGCTTAGAGCAGATCTTAGATAATCCGCAAGCCAAAGTCCGCCTGAATGCATTGCCCATTTCCCAGCTAATTGAAATTCCTGGAAACTAAATCAAATGTTGGATGAAATGCTCCACGCAACTGGTTCTCACTCTCTACGCAACGCTCTGCTCTGTTTTGCTCCACTCCCGGATCAGTTAGGATCGTTTGATGATGTGTGTGGCATGCAGCTGAGACCCAGTCACAGTCTTAGCCCGAATCCCAATCCGAATCACAATCCCAATTCCAATCTCATCTCGCGCCTCATCTTTGGCATGCCAACGGAACATTAACGCAAGATGATATATATATAAACACTGGGGAGCCAATGATCTGATCTCTGCTCCATTCTCTCTAAAAAGATGGCCCAGAATCTACGACTGGGAGCTCTGTGCTGCCGCCTCAAATGCATTCCATTCATTATGATTACTATTAAATTAGGAATTCCCGTTCTTTCTCTACTCCTTTATTTTCCACTCCATCTTTCGTTCTGCAGCTCTCCGTGGAGTCAGATGCGAATCATTTTCGCTAGCAGACTGCGCTCAAACGATGGTAATTATTTACGCCGATTTCAGTGTGCAGATAATGCCCCAGCCGCAGCAACAACAATTGTGGCACGAACTGTGCTCCAAGTTCCCCCCCGATGTGCCCCAACCCCCAAAAAATATTAGACAAATGACTTAAGTTAGCGGGGAAATGGTTGATCGTAGAAAATGTATTGCAACAATTGCAGCTAATGCAGCACGTAATAATTCGACACTCTATAGCGGATTCGTAATAAATTTTGTGGAGATATAAAAACGATCGTATACCGATATTCGGTCTATAAACCAAGTTCAACTTAAATGCATTAGAAAGTCTTTTTAATCTTGCTAAGGAGTTCTATAAATCAAAAAAATAAATCGACTGTGGAAATATGTTCCGTTTTTTACCTTTATACTAGCAATATAATAATATCTCTTACATAACGTATTTAAATTCCAAACTGAACTTTTCTCGCAGTGCATGAACTGCATATCAGGCTCAATCGATCATCTCCGGTGGCTTCCCCATCTTGCAACTGGGACAGACATTCCTTTTTGGCTAACGAAATGTGCAAAATGCAAATTTACCTCGCCGAACAGTCAATCATTTCCACTCATCAATCAATCAATCAATCAAATTCGCACCACGCCAACATCTGCGGACGCACTTATCGATAGATCACGGCTCCAAACTCTGACATCGATATTCCCCAATTGCACATAAATTGCAACTGTCATTTCCACATCTTAGAAAAATAAAAATAAATAGAAACTCCAACTTTGGGGTTCTTTGGCCATTTGACTTTAATGGGTCTTGAACTTAAAGTATTAAGGCTATTGATTCTACCGCCATTTATAAAGAGGTCAATTCCTTTAAATTCAGTTGAGCTTCAAACTTTTTCCTATCCTTCTCTTCTTTTTGTTCTTTACCTTTAATATAAAGCTGAAAATGTTAAATATATGCAAGATATTTGAATAGGGCGCAATTTATTCTTTCTCTTTCATGAATGAGTTATAATTTTTTAGGTCTGGTAATAAAATTGAAAGTCTAATTTTACATGTATTTTACACAGGCGACATCTAGCGTATTTTCTTTACACTAGGAGTAGAGTTGCCAGACTGAGCAGTTGTGGCGCCACCCATTCGAGGCTAGCAAATTGCCCGTTCAGATGGCGCCACTGATATTGGTGCCCCTATTTAACAGAAATTCAAAAATCAATTTTTAGAAGTTTAAAATAAATATAGTGAACTAGTCTCAATAGTACCCTTACCATTTTCGTTCAAATATTCCGTTTCTTAAATATTTTAAAAATGCCACACTTGTTCCCTTACTTCTTATCTCTATTTATGGCCCCTGATTTGACCTTAACCCCCGACTGCCTGCTGCTCCGTCAATAAATTCAGATTAGTGTGTTTTTAGGCAGCCTCTCATATGCATCTGTTATCTTGACTGGCTGCTATAGACTCGCTTTGTTTACATCCGCTTGGGTTTATGGGCGAGACGACAATAATAATCACGGAAACTCAAGCTGAGTTTCCAAATCGCATAGGGGTGCCCAAACAAACAATTGGGATTTTGGTCTTAGGCCCTGATAAACCCATCACATAACGCAGTGTTTTTACCCCTTGAAGAATTTGTCCCACAAATGCCCGCATTTCGATTGTTTATGTTTTTCAATCAGCGCTGGATTGGAAAATAATTCCAGGAATTAAGTTCCGATAAGAGGGGCGCGCAGAAGCAGAAGTGGGGCACCTGCCACAGCCGGTTCTCATCGCGTGCGATTCTTCCAAAGAGCGACAAAAGAATTTAGCGGAACGGAAGAAAGCGTCGATGGGCTGGCTGGCTGGAGAATCGGATCGGGAACCTGTTTTCGGATTGTTTCTGGAATCGACAGACGACCTAGCAGCGCGAACTGCTGATCGCTGATCCCTTGGCAGCGATTTGAGGAAGCCAACGCATCTCTCCTTCGAGAGATGGTGCTTCATCATCTCGAAGGGGACCACTTGGCACAAATGACGCGGCACAAACGGAGGCTCCTCCCCGTTTTCCTCCCAAGAGGATGATGATGAGGATGAGCTGTCAGAGGCCATCGGATGTTGTGTACATATATATACTGTCCTCCACTCACTGCTGTTTGCATGCGAATGCGAATCCCGGCTTCTCCATTTCAGTCAGAGTGTCAAGAGTGAACGAACTTTGGGGGCAAGACGACGCACAAATACAAAACTTCTCTCTTGTCATCCTCACAATCATCATCATCATCATCATCTACAGTCAATGGACTTGGCTTAAACTTGGATCGCTACCCGCTGCAAGTCTCGCTATCTAAACAGCAGCTGTGCCAATGATCTGGCACAAAAGCGGGGCCCCAGAAACGAATGCGCACGCTATATCTCAGCTTTTAAATAATATGGAACAAACATTTATGCACCATGTATGCAAACATACATATAAATGCACTCCAAAGACAGTGGGTGATCGCTAAATGAGAATTAATTGGTTGCTGAGACACAGCTTTAATTAATTGAATGTCAAAATAACTCATGTTCAGACCAAAGAGAATGGAACATATGTATGTAGGTTCTTGATAAATCTGGAATTTTCCTTCTATTTTTTCTTATATCTTTCATTATGAATTTGAAATACATTTAAGAAAACCCTTCAAAGGATGCCCCACTGTATCCAATATACAAATTTATGAATTGTGAACTGGTTAAAGAAGTCAACTTGAACTTATCGCCAGTCGAAGATCGTTCCGCGAGGGGCGTTGTCGGAACAAAAAACAATTTGCATGGAATAACCCAGATTGTGGCCGTTGACTCGATGGATCGCATTTCGCATTTCCAGTTTGTTCTTGGCGAAAGATCTTTAAAATGATCTCTATGCAACTGGGCCTGAGTTATGGGAATTATGGCCTGACCAATTAAGCGTAAATTAATTCACTGCCACAAGATCTGCAGAAATCAGCGAATAAATAATGTGTCTCAGGGTGTGTCAGACCCTCGAGAAGTTTCCAGAGAGACAAAAGAATCTTTTGAATATATAAATGTGCCTCATAAAAATAAAAAAACAAATAAAACTACAAAGTGGGTGTAATTTTAACATTCCTCATTCCTGCGAGAGAAAGTTGTATAACATGGAGGAGGACTCTCGTCTGAAGGGTTTGTTCTACCCTACCTCATTAATCAAGGAGCATGCTAAAACCTAAATTGATTTAATTTTTGCAAAATCCTGGGGAATTGCAATGCAAAACCAACCCTCAAAAAGATGGTGGTTGCAGTGGCAGGCTGGAAAACCCCTGCAGGGCAAAAGTGGAGTAGCAAATTCACTTTCACAAATCCCAGTCGGCTGGCTCCTGCTCCAGATCCGCCAGAGGCCTTCAGCCAGTGCACTTCCAAATGCAGCGTCATACAAGCAACCCTTGCGAATCCTTGCTTCAATTGCCTTGCTTTTAATTCTTGGGGGATTTCCTTTTATTTTTTGTCGCAATGGGGGTGGCGCGTCTGTCTGATTTCAAGGTCCAAAAGTCAGCCGACAAGGGCAGTTTTGCGTTTTCAGAGGCAACAGCAACGGCCAACGGCATCGGCATGCAGGTGGTAGCGGGTTAATCGCATAATTGAGCAGCCCAGGAGCAGGCGACACAAACTCATCAGTGATTCACAGCCAGGCGGGCGAATCTTCTGGGTTGCAACAAAGGAATAACACACCCTGTTCGGGCCTCACAAAGAAATCGCCATGGAACGTGTGAAGCCTGCCGATTATTGTGGATACCGAGGAGCACTGTGTAGCACGGCCCACAATGCAAATATGCACAACTTATAAATACATCGGATCCGAGAGATTCGAGGCTTCTACTCTGTGTGGGAGCAATTCATTTAACCCGAGGAGTCAGGCCAGCAAGCAGCTGGCGAAACTGCAAATTGCAACAAAGAGCGAGGCTGGAGAGAAAATTGGCTGAAAGGTTTTCCATCAGCGGCGCTGCTGAGTCAGGGATCCGCGTCTCTGGATCCAAGCCAATAAATTCATAACCAAGAGGAGTTGGGGCAGCTGATGCATATACACTTGCGGTCGGAATAATAGCGTAGCTAATTGAACTTGCCCATCCGTCCATCCAGGTTCTTAATTTCACACCCGGAAGATTTCATTGCATTTAAATGATAAGTAAGATGGTTTCTTCGAAGTACTCTTGCGTGGCTAAATTGAAAACAGGGAATTTAATACGTTTTTGATTAAGTTTCCTTGCTTTAAAAGCTTTTTTTTCAATACAGTACTCACTTCTTTTTTGTATTGTATAACGATTTGTAATATCATTACAACTTGATTAGTATTGCCTAACATGTGTTGTTAAAGCCCTCTCATTAATCACACTGGTAGGTGCTTATTAATAAACCACTCTTACCGCGGAATAGTTGTATCTGCTCTGCTATTTTTATGGCCGCCCCTGTATCCACAAACAGAGGGCGTTGAGAAAACCCATAATGGTAATCGCCCATGTACAACATCAGCCAGAAGGCAGTTGTCTCGACGCAAACAGATCGTTCTGCAAATGGCAAGCTGATGCAGATAGCTATGCAAAACGGGTAATCCAAACGGCCGGCCTTATAAGGCGGCCAATGGTCCAAGCCAACAGGCAACAAAGATACATACGCGTTATTACTTAACAACAATTACAGAAAGTGAGCTCGAGTGTCTGGCTTTGTGTGCCCAATTATAGAGGAAATGTTGCCGAAATTGTCACTCGATGATGACTCGACTTCCTTGACGCAGATAGAAGATACAAAGATACAAAGAAACCCAGCTGTCTGCTCAGTGGAGCGTTTAGCATTGGCCCCGCAGACAGCCTTGAGATCCGCTTGTGAGGCAGTCAATCCAATGGGGTTTATGTACTGGAACTATGGCCAAATAAGGACACCGCACTGACGTAAACATGGACTTACCTGCAAATAGATAGAGAGGAGAGCAAACAAAAAGTCAGTTAGATAGGGCAAAGTTTTCTGTTTTCCATTAATCATCTATCAATTGGGTTGCGCCTTTAGGGCATGACTCACGGCTGAAAAATGAAGATCTCTCCCGTTTACAGGAAACGTGACTCGCTAGGGCTTCCCTAATTTACACAAAAAACCATTTATCTGCCAGCCAGGCCCACCCTGACCAACATCAAGAGCCAAATGCATTTGGAAAGCGGCCGGGAAATGGAACTGCGGCAGATACCGAGGACATGACAGATATGTCCTACTATGGCCTCTGCTGTCGGGGTTGCTTATCGTGGGTTGCATGCGTCAGTGACAGACTAAACTCTAAAACTCCTCCTCAAAACTACACTCGAAAAATTGTTATGCCAAAGACAACCATTAATATATTCAAAAGGATAAAATTATTGTAGGTAACAATATTGTTCTTTTATAACCTTACAAATTCAAGAAGTTTAGGATCTTTTTTGAAATTTCGTCAACCTATAGATTGTTCTAGAATCAGCCAACATTGTTATAACGATCAAAATAGACTTAAATAAAATAAATATAACTTTTTTTCTTTTTTTTTTTGTAGATCTAGAACTTTTCCTATGTCGGATTACTGTGTGGGCACATCTGTCTGCTTAGTCAAAAAATGTTATGGCCAAAAACAACTGTTTATAAACAGATTTATAAGAATTAAACGATTTATGATTTACAATATTTAATTTTTGCGTTTCTGTTCTTGTATTATTTAGTTTTTTCGATAAATTAGAGGCCTTTTTAGCCTTTTATTTAATTATTACTTATACATTTTTCAAAACGCTTTAGAAATTCTTAAAGCAAGAACTTTGCTAAGTGTAGATCTAGCACTTTTCCTATGTCGGATTAATGTGGGCCCGTCTGTCTGCATTTTGGGTGCGGCTAGGCTGGCTAGGTTGGCTAGGTTGGATAGGCTGACTAGGCAGGCTGGCTGCATTCTCCGGCTGTGCGGCTTTCTCTGGAGGTTCTGCCGGGAATTAGACCCATTGACTCATTCTAGGGCTGCGCCCAATCCCAATCCCGAACACAAACCCAAACCCAAGCCCACTACTGCTGGCCAAACTAGTCGCGGCTAGGCAATCAAAATCGACATTTAGTTTTATGGCGAGTCAAACAACAACATGCAATGTGTCCCGGGTTCAATGCACTTGCCACTCAGCCTCAAACTCCGCTGCAATGGCTCTTGGCCAGATACACAGGGGGCATGGCAGAGAGCATACTAGCAGATCGCGTGACTATAGTTAAATATAGTTAAGCACCGGGAGTATGGCACGTGACGATATTGGGGCCGAAAGTATCCCCCACATACTGTGGAAATGGGATATACCGGGAAAACTACTGTGCCCTTAATCACTGGCCACCACTGTGGCGGGGAAACGAAGAAGAAACGAGAACGCCATCGATTTCAATTGCAATTACTCATCATCTAACGCGGCAATTACCCCTCTATTATGATGATAAGTGCGAACCGAAACAGCTGCAAGCAGATTTCCGAGTGACTCAAGGAGCCGATTTGGAGCAGTGTTCGCATTCTTGGCCACTTCTCTGGTGGAATCCGGAAATCTGGCAAAGGTCAAGAACGGGAAAGCATTTGTACAGAAATAGCCAGGGAATCCAACGTTTAAAATTAGTTTATTGCTTGGGTTTATAAACCACTTCCATAAAAAGATAACTTTTGGGATCTTTATCAAAAGCGCCTATAGAAACAGACTATATATTTAAGATTATTTATTTAAGCTATAAAATATCTATGGCACTTTCCATTTTAATTGGTTCTAGGAACATAGAATTGTATATGATAGATTATAACTGGAAAATAGTGCTCGCTTTCAAGAAAAGGCTGGCACAACGAGTACGCTTTATTGATTGAAACTTGATACTACTATTTTAAGTAATTATGGTGCCTGGTGGAAATAATTGCTTAGAATAACCCGTCTTTCTTTCACAATAGAACATAATTTGGTATATTTTGAAAAACCTCAGAACCCTTGAACAAAGAGGCGTATGGTAATTGGTACCATTTCTGTAGGGACTATGATTATCATACTAATTTGGTAGTTAAAAAAGTCCTAAAAAACTTTTCGAGGACTATTTTAATTGTTATGTTACATTTTTAAGAAATTAAATGTTACCAAAGTAACATTTTATAGAATGAATGACCCATTTCTAAGCTTCAGTTTTCAGTAGACCACATTTTCGACTGTTCTCGGTACAGTTTTCCATCTGCTTTTTGCCTACTGCAGCTATTTTGTTGGTCGGCAGCTCTGTAATGGAGTGATGACCAATTTGAAAACTGGCACAGAGAACGAAAACACAAAAACAAGCGCCACCTCGATTGCAGTCATAAAGGCGATAGAAAACCGGGGTGCGGGGTGGGTCAGGGTTCGAGATGTCCATCGGGTGATATGCTATGTTACATGTACTACATAATATTGGGGGCGGGGGAGGCGAACTGGCACACTTGCTGACATTGCAGCGTGCACTTAACTAGAACCACCACTGTGCAGCGCACTCACACAACCGCATATGCATGTACCAACTACTCAAAATGGTCAATTTCCCAGTTGCAGCTGAAATAAAAGAGTCCTATTGTGAGCGGTAGCGGGGTTACCTACCATATATCAAATATTGGTTGTTAAGGGCGTTTTTTGACGAGTCCATAACAATCAGGAAGTGGAGTTTCCGAATCGAGTGGGCATAATAATCCCCAACGATCCAAAAGAACAGTTAACTGTTAACCCATTAAAAGATCAATACACGCATAGTGCGAAATGGCAGGCGAAAGAGGAGATGAAGAAGGAATTCGGAACGGAAACGAGGAATAGAATTGGTGGAAGTAGGAGAAGCACACAAATAAGGCAATGGAACGATAAAAAATAAGGAGGAAGCGAAGAACGGCAATGTTGTTTTTGCAAATCTGCAAGTCCACCAACACCACTGCACTCGCCCACACACATACACGAGGGAATTATTCAAAAAAATGCCGGCAACCGCTGGAAATTCACTTACTTGCTGCTGGCCTGATTATCGGTGCAATCGAAGTTGGAGATCATCTTGCTGTTTTAGCCGCTAATTAACGCTGGGTAACAATCAAATGGAAAACTGGCACACACGCAATGAAACACACAAAATGCAGTGGATGGAAATGCACGGATAATAAGCAGATGCCGCGGCACGTTCGTACAGTTCGAAAAGCGAGTTAAATTTAAATGTGGTAGCTCGGTGGTGTCTGCAAAATTCGTAAAAACCGGGGTGGTGGACCTTTTCGAAAACGACATGTTGTCTCGGTAACAGCGGGGGAGTTTTGCTTAACCCCCTCTGGTTACACTGTTTCTGTTAACTAACAGAAGAGCTGTAAACGTAAGTGCCAAATAAACGTATCAATAAAAGAAAGAGACAAAATTAGAGAGATTGGTTAAGTGTTTTAACAAAATGTTAAATTCATTGTTTAAATTATTTCCTCCATAATAAACACACGTGTAGGACAGAGTCGGAATAGAGTAGCTACAACTCGCTTTGAAATTTTAAGCGGCTGTGTGCAAAGGTATAAGCCGGGTCTTAAACCAGGTGGGTGTCCCCGCTATAAACATAGTGTAATCGAAGAATATCAAAAAATAGTCGTTTTTCTCACATCACTATCACTAACTTTTGTTTACATTCCACCGAGGTGGCTGAATTTTTAAATGAATTTGTGAAGAAATTATCAGGAACGTCTGATCCTGTCCTGAATGTGTTGAATTTTATACGGAAATCCTTGATTTCCAGCTCCTCGCTGTCCACTGCTGCCCAGGATGAACGCGTCCAGCTTGCCAGTAGTGCTGATGAAGTGCAGGATCTGTCTGGCAGATTCCGAGGAAGACACAATGAGTTCCCTGTTCGAACATCCTGCCGAAGGTGAGGATTCCCTGAACGAGAAGGTTGAGTTTTGCTGCGGTATCAAGGTGAGTTTCCAGGGGGAGTTGCATCAGTACCTTTTATTACTACCATTAATCCCCCAGGTCCGCCAATCCTCTATGATGCCCGAAAAGGCCTGTGGCACCTGCAGCGAGTTCGTGCAAATGTGGTTTAACTTTCGCCAGATGTGCCTGAATTCGCAGGTCTACTGGGAAACGAATTGTCCGGACTTGGAGAGACCGGAGGCTCTGGCCCAGGCCAGCGATAGCGAATACATGGAGTACCTTTACGAAAAACTGCAGCTGAATTTGCGCCCTGTAACACACAACACAGAGGAGATCGTCCAAACGGTGGAGCAGGAAGAGCAACTGGAGGATGAAACCCAAGATCTCCTCGACGGGATTATCATAAACGAACCGATCGAGGACGAAAATGAGCCCGTTAAGGAGAACTCGGAACAAATTTTGATTTCCCACCTCGACGCCTATGTTAATGATCCGGAAATGGAGGAGATCATTGAAGATAACGGTGAGCTCGTCGATGACTCGAGCCTTCTGAACGACGAGTTCTATGAGATTGACTACGAGCAGGAGGAACTCCACCAAGGAGACTATCTTTCGCTCACTCCCTCGCCTGATCCAAGCTCCGAGCAGAACGAACGCAAGCGAGGAAGGCCCCCCAAGCCGGTCAATGGCAGGACAGGAAGGCCCCGAAAGCCGGACCACGAACTCAAGTGCAAGCGCAGGGAGGTCAAACCCAAGAAAAAGGCGACAAAGTCTGCGAGCGAGGATCAGTTTATGTGCAATTTGTGCGGCAATATGTATAACAAGAAATCAGCTTTCTCGGCCCACATGGTGACACATTCGGAGTATAAACCACATCAGTGCGAGTGAGTAAATGGTGGAGTACTTTAATCCTTAACAACGAAAATATTCAATTGCATTGCAGAATCTGTCCCAAATCCTTTCGACAAATGGGCGAGCTGCGGGCCCACATTCGTCGTCACACGGGCGAGCGTCCCTACAAGTGCATGTACTGCGAGCGCCATTTTTACGATCGGAGCGAACGGGTCCGCCACGAGCGGGTGCACACCAATACGCGTCCTTACGCCTGCCAGGAGTGCGGCAAGACCTTCACGCACACTGCCATCCTCAAGAACCACATACTGGTGCACTCCGGCGAGAGGAATTACAAGTAGGTCATATAACTTTCAAGAGATTTTAAATTCTAATCTCCGCGTTTCAGCTGCGACGTATGCTCCAAGTCATTTACCCTGCTGCACCAGCTGAAAGCCCACCTGCTGACGCTCACACATCGCACCAAAATGGAGCAAGCCGTTTCCAGAGCCGCGAACTACATGCAAAGTTAATGCGCCACAATAGATTTCCCAGTAGGCTAGAAAAAATGTCACTTTTGTCATAAACTATTATATGTATTTATAAGCTATTCCATCAGTTCGCTATACTTCATAGCCAACGTCACGCCCATGAGGTGCGCATGCGTCTTCTCGTGCGCCGAGAGCTGGTGCTTCAGGCGGAAGTCCTTGTCGCAGATGAGGCACTTGTGGGGCTTATCTGAAGAGTGGAGGAGGTAGTGGGCCTTACGGGAGGTGGACAGCGAAAAGGACTTTCCGCAAATGTGGCAAGCGTAGGGTTTCTCATTCGTGTGCATACTGCAAGATTTTTAGAATTAGAATATATTAAAAGTAAAAGAGTAGTAGCACGATCAAATTTTAAATAAATCGTATTAAAAAGGGTCTACAATTGAGAAATATCATACCGTTCGTGCTTGCGATGAGTGCTGGAGTCGGCGAATCGCCGCGGGCAGTGGTTACATTTATAGGGTTTCTCGCCCGTGTGGGTTCGCATGTGTGTTTTAAGGTTGCAGGCGGCTCTGAAGGACTTTTGGCAAACCCTAAAAAAATAGTTTTGTTGGTTGATCCTTAGTTGTAATTGATAAAATATACGCTACACTCACTCGCACTCGTGGGCTTTTTCTCTGCGGTGCAATTGCATGTGCACATTAAGTTGAGATATACGAGGATATGTGTTGTTACAGATCCTGCATCTGTACTTGTCTGGCACGCAGACCACGCCCAGATCTACCTCGTATTCGAGGGCTGCCTCCGACTTTTGGGACTCCTCACTGGTCTCCTGAATGCTGTCTACAACCAAGTTTCCTTCCTGAGATGATGTTTCCAAATCGTTGTCGTCGTTTTCCTCCTTGTCCAAATCACCGATGGTGTAGTCTCCCTGGACAGGGTTTTCCTCGTTTTCCGCATTGACATTTAGAACATACACAAAATCACCTGGCTCCTCTTGGGATAAAGATTTCTTAATGGGTATAAAATCAACAGGTTCGTCTTTGGTTTTCTTTTCCTGGGATGTTTCTGGACTCCCCTCAGTCTTAAGGATTATTGGCTTCTCTTCTATGAGTCTCCCTGCAATGTTTTGTTTCCGGGAACGCTTTTTCTGGTCGGCTGGCGTATCCTCGTTCTCCAGGGTCTGAAAAGAGGCTGCCGAGGACATTGTTTGGCGGACGAGGGTCCTCAGGTGCTCGTCGGACCGTTTGCACTCGCGGAGGAAGCGATCCACCTCCTCCAGCCTGTCCAAACAATCCCAGCATATCTGATCCGGCAGTCCATCGTCGGGTTCCACCTGGCGGAGGAGTATTAAATGAAAAAATGGTCTAGAAACCAAACTAATATAGTGCACTCACTTCTAAGCCAGCATACGAGGCCAACAGTTTCTGGGCATCAGATTCGAAGATGGACTGCAGCTCGTTTCCTTTTTTGCGGCAAGTGCGGCACATGCTCCACTTTATGCTGATTTCCATAGTTATTTTAGAAATTCCCCCATTTGCGTCAAATACCGATTCAAATGCCAGATTCCAGAGCTGTGCAGGGTTGTCAGGAACCCGATAGTGGTGGTGCGTGCGATAGTTGTCAACTACCGTTCTAACTAAATATATCGATTTCTTATATTTTATTTTATTTGGAAAAAATTTAAATATAAATGAAGGTAATATATTTTTAAAATTTTTAATTTGAGTACTTATGTAATTTTAAATTTTAAAACATTTAATTACCCACATGACATTAAAAAATCTTTAAAATTAAAAAATTAATAAGTGTTAATAAATTTGTTCCCACCAATCGATGTGCCGATAAGAAGGTCGATAGCCACTCATCGTTTTGCGCATCTGACAACCCTGGGAAAAGTTCCAAGACAAGACGCTGTCCTGTTATTTTCAGAATTGCAACCATACGGACGGCGAGGACGAGCAAAATCATGCCCGAGTACATGCTGTGCAGGATCTGCTTGACGGAGGACATCAACTCGGAGGCGATGGCGCCCCTGTTCGACGACGAGGACGCCCAGTGCCGGGAGCTGGTGCGCAAGATCGAGGAAGTGGGCAGCATCAAGGTACATGTGGATGTGGAGGCACCTGCCACCCGAACTCTGCGGCTAATCCAGCTCTGATTTTTTCAGCTAGTGCCGCTGCAGAACATCCCGAGCATGCTGTGCTACAGCTGCGTGGAGCGGCTGACCAGTGCCCACAAGTTCCGGGAGCTGTGCCAGGAGAGCGAGCGAACGTTTGCCACCAATGTGGTTAAGGTATGTGAGCAATCCATACACCCCTATCCCAATAAAGGTGTTTATGCTTATTCACCTTGCCAGGCCGAGATGAAGTCGGAGCCCACGGACGAGGTGGCACACATAGTAGCGGACCACATCGAGTACATCTATGAGTCGGCCAACGATTTCATCGACGGCGTGGAGGAGGACATCGAGATGGAGAACATGATGGAGGAGCGCCTGGAGGACGCCACTGTGGATACGTCCGAGTCCTTCGAGATTAACACTGTGGTGGACGACCTGGACGACAATGACCTGCTGGTGCCCAATAGCACCGATAGCGACTACCAGCCCAGCGAGCGCTGCCGCAAGCCCAAGGTGCGGAAGACGCGGATGAGCAAACGCGGACGTGGACGACCCCGCGGCTCTGGCTCGGGACATCGACGTAGCCTTAGCGGGGACCGACCTGCTGTGCAATCCAGCTGCAAATCCTCGCCCGAGGAGTCCTCCACAAACATCATGTGCGAGATTTGCGGCAATATCTACTCCAAGCGGGCGGCCCTCAACATCCATATGCGCCGTCACTTGGCCGACAAGCCATTCGAATGCGAGTGAGTATCCAATAAAGGTTACTCAATGTAATATAAGAACTAAGCAAATGTTAATCCCCTACAGAATCTGCGGCAAAACCTTTGCGGGTCCATCCGAGCTGAATCGTCATATCAGAGTGCACACGGGCGAGAAACCATTTACGTGTAAATTCTGCAACCGCTCGTTTGCGGACCGCAGCTCCAACATTCGTCATGAAAGGTGAGTGCTCCTATTCATCGAGAGGTGTCTATTAACAACTTGAATGGTTCCTCTTTCAGAACCCACACGAACGAGCGACCCTTCACTTGTTCCACCTGCGGCAAGGCATTTTCCTACTCCAATGTGCTAAAGAACCACATGCTCACCCACACGGGCGAGAAACCTTTCCTGTACGGTTTATAGTGAACATTCCTCAAGCTTAGATCATCTTAATTTGTATTTAATACAATTTTTCAGTTGCCGCCCCTGCAACAAGACCTTCTCCCGCAAGCATCAGCTGGAGCAGCACATCGGCACGATGACCCACCAACAGACCGTTAGGAACCACCAGAACAATGAACCTATGCGGCACTCAGAGATCTACTAGTCTTAAAATTTGCAATTAACGTTTGCATAGATAAATGTATTTTTAAATATAGAGATTGTATAATAAAGAGAGTACAAATGGTCCGAGCCGGATGTGAAAAATAAAATTTTTTGGAATATTGGAGAAATATTACTTGGAACGAGAAAAAACACATTTTTATAAGCACATTAATATTTTTATTAAAATTCGTAATTACACTCACTAATAGTTAATACTTGTGTTATCTTTAAAAGATTATCTTGTATTTCAAATCTGCAAATTATAATGAGACTTTCAAAGCTGGACGTTCAATAGTAACATCAACAAATTCCTTACAAGGATGAATTTAGGATGACTCTGGATTGCGTATATAGTTAAGTGTTTTTGTGTTTTAATTGATGACTCAATTCTGACATTTTGTGCAAGGCGGGATTCAGTTATAGTATATTCTTATGGAAGCTAGAATTTGACAAAAAATCGACTGTTTTCAACATCAATAAATGCCATTAGGAATGACACTGGATTAATTATACTTGTGATTAACATGAATATCGTTGTCTTCAAAGGACACAGAATAATGTTATAATGTTAACTTTTAGAACTTAAATAACTTTTTACCAATAGATAGTATATTGGAAGGACCCATAATAATGTTGTAATGTTAAGTTTTAGAACTCAAATAGTTTCTTACCAATAGATAATATCAAAAAAGAACTATAATATAATGACTAGGGAGGTGACTAAACTTTAAAGATGCCAGCTTCCTGAGCTGCTTCCGCCTCCTCGGCTTTTTCCTTATGAATACTGGTAGACAGATGGGTCCTCAGATGGGAGATCCGCTGGAAGTGCTTCTGACAAACGTAGCAGCTGGAAAATCGAAGAAAATACAATGTAAAATGTGCGTAGACTTGGCTCAAATCGAAATGCCTACTAGTGCTTCCGTACGGCGATGTGGGACATCTTGTGCTGGCTGAGACATCCGGCACTCACGAAGCTCTTCTCGCAGATGTCGCATTTGAAGCCGCGCTCGTTCCGGTGGCGGCGATGGTGCTCCTGACGGGAACTGGTGTCGGAGAACCGACGTGGACAGTAGTTGCACATGTAGGGTTGCTCGCCAGTGTGGATACGGCTATGACGCGTTAGTTCCTTCCGAGTGGCAAAGCTTTTTCCACACTCCCTAGCGAAAAGAAAATATCTTAACGAGATGGTGTGCATATATTTAAGATCGATTAATATACTCAAAATCGCAGTGGAAGTCCTTGATGCCCGTGTGCCTGAGCTTGTGCTCCAGAAAGTTCGCCCTGTTGTTGATGGATTTGCCGCAATCATCGCAGACAAATGGACCAGTATTACCAATTGGTTTCTTGGAGCTTATTGGCGCTCTGACTGGTGCTGCACGAGTCTTTGAAAAATTTTGGACTTCCGGAGTCAAAATGGCTTCGTCCAATTCAAGCTCAATTTGGTCATCGTCAATATCTTCATGGGAAATCGGTTCCTTAGGGAAATCCTTGCCGGTAGACTCAGCCCTCTCCTGGTTCTGCTTCTCGGAAATGATGCAGCGCTGGCGGAACTTAATAGCTGCCTGCAGATCGCCCAAGCAAACCATGCACATGTTGCTGGATAGTTCTTTCTTGCAACTTAGCTGGAAATTATAAATAACAAAATATGTAAGGGCCTTGATTAATAAATATATTCTTAGCCTTTACCTCGACTCCAGTGATGGAAAGAATTTGACGGATCAGATGACCATTTTCTGGGTCAAAAAGATTGATTGGAGCATCAATTCCAGAGCAAATGCGGCAACTTAAAATACGCATATTTTGGTTTTTCGCGAATTTTAAAAAATTGCCTTTTGTTTACTTCGTTGCGGATCTTTACAGGGTGCCCAGTGCAAATCACTGTATTGCCGGAAACACGAGCGTTGGCTAAAGCTTATGCGAGGGGATCAATCTCTTGTTTTACATTTTTTGAACATTTATTAAATTTATAAAAGCACAAATATTCCTTTCTATTTTTACTTACTTTTTGAGTTTTGCTCTTGCACTCTTTAAACCCCCTTACTACAGCCATGTGCACGCCACGGTTATCGTTATCGGCGATAAAGAAACAGCTGCTCCGCATATGTATGTAACCGACGCGACTGCGTTTGTGTATGCAATTTGTTTATATTTGGATTAACTCGAATAAAACTTATATTTTCTGGATTTCCAATAAACATAATGACGCGTCAGTGCCGGACCTGCGGAAGCGTCATTTACAACGCAAAGGCCAAGAATCTCTTCCATATCGAAAACGCCGAGATGCTGCAAAACCTCTGTCTTATATCTGGCGCCATGGTAAAAATTATGTTTTAACTTGTTTTCTTTTCAAGGTCTGTCAAATATTCATTAATTACAGCTCCACAATGATCCGAAACTGCCCAGTTGCATATGCGCCTGCTGTATGCTCGACCTGAACCAGGCGATTGTGTTCCGAGAACGCTGCATCCAAACACAGGAGGATCTCCTCCAGCAATTGGCAAATCGGGAACAGGAAGTCCAGGATCCCGCCACAGACTGTGAGGATGAGAAGGAGGCAGATGTTAAGAATGAAGTTGATGTGGGCAAGTTGGTATTGCCCTTGCCGCCCGATGAATTGGACGATCCGTTCGAGGAAGTCGAGGAATATGAATACTTTGAAGAATTTGGAGATCTTGATGGGCTTGAGGAGGCGAACGACGTGGAGGTGGGCGAAGAGGTGGCACACGATGCCGAATCGCTGGTCTCAAGTGTGCAGAAGGAGTTCGAGAGCATTTACAACGACGAAAGTACCGAAGACAACAAGGATTTCACTGAGGATCCAAGCAACTACGATGAGATTGAGGATGAAAGTGACGGATTCTCGCAAGATTCATCACAGCCCGAGTCAAAGCGCGGGCGAGGTCGCCCCAGAGGAAGTACTGTCACCACGGAGACGACGTCCACGAAACCCAAGCGGAAGAAACAGTACGTCACATGGAAGAACTTGACCGCGGATCAGATGATCGAGCGAAAGCGGCAGCAGCGAAAACGCGACTGCGTTTGCGAACAATGCGGCAGACACTTCACCGACCAGAGCAACTTCAAGCTGCACATGCTTCGGCACACGGGCATGAAGAACTTCGCCTGCCGGGAGTGCGGAAAGCGGTTCTACACCGATCATCTCATGTCACTGCACCAGAGGATCGTCCACCAGGGCGAACGGCCCTACGCCTGCCGGCTTTGCAATAAGACCTTTCACAATAGCACCACTCGCGTCATCCACGAAAGGTGAGTGAAATTATCCTGCGTATATTAGTACCCGTCAAAGTTGTTACAATAAAATTTACCTTTCCAGAGTTCACACCAATGCCAAACCATACGCCTGCCATCATTGCGACAAGAGCTTTAGCTCGGCCTCCGGACGCAAGCGGCACGAACTGATTCACACAGGTGTGCGGGCCTTTTCGTAGGTATAACTCATATGTTTTGGCGCTCTGGAAGTTAACACAGTTCGATTTGCAGCTGTACTATCTGCGAACAGACCTTCCAGCGTAACACTCACCTAAAGGCCCACCTGCAGTCCAAGTTTCACATTGTAAAGGCGAGAGCCAATGGCGAGGAAGAGCCGCTAGATTGAACAACTGTTCCGCCTGAAAAGTGTAGTAAATATAAGTTCTTGAAAAAAAAAGTTCAAAAATCTTTTTAATTTGGGAATTGAATTACGATAACTACTGCGCTCCCCTATCAAAATATCGATAGACGCTCCGATAAGTTTCTAAAGTGGCAACGCTAACAGGCTTATATATCCTTGGGCGAAAAGGTTTTTGATGAATAGTTTGTGACTTTTTAGATGGTTTAATTATAGATTTAAAAGAAGGTAAGTAAAAAGCTGAAAGGTATTTGTTTTATTTAAATAAATAATCTTTTAACGGATGTGTGCATTTCACTTTCCAGTTGCCAGACTATGGTATCTTTTGGCGCTTCAGCGACGGTCACACCGCTAAAATTTCGTTTTTTTTGTCGACAATTTGACATTTGATTTCTCTTAAGACCTAATTAAACGAAATAACGTGGGTGTCGGCAAGGATTTAAGGATTCCAGACGACAGTTAAAGGAAGCTAATTCCGCCCCCAGAGAAAGTTCCCCTTCGCCCGATTGCACTGTGCGAAAAACCGGTTGTTGACCTTCGGCAGCATGGAGCGTCGTCGCTTTAACATGAGCAGCATGTCTCCCATGGCGGATTCCACGCGGATCGACGCGTCGCTGATGTGAGTAACCACCTGTCGGTCTGGTTGACATTTCTTTCGTATACTAATCAATTGTGCTTTCCTTTCAGAAGCAATCGCCCTTCGGCCGCCAGTTTCTTGAGGGGACTGAGTCACAAGGGCGGAAACACCACGCTTAATGGCACCCGCACCCCGGAAAGGTCCTTGATGAACCACACGGCCACCTCGCCCAGCAGCATATCGCGACAGAAACTGAACCTCAGCCAGATAGATCCCAGGTAAGAGAATTACACCATGTGGCGAAAGTACAGCTTTCAGGGAAATGGGGTTTGGGGATGCATAATAGCTTATCAAAATTATCCAATTAATAAGATCTCTCCCATCTTACAGAACCTTTGCCGATGTCCATAGTAGCGGACTGGCCTCCCGCATTGTGGCCTACCACGAGAGCAGCCTTGGAGGACGCAGTGGTCTGCAGCGCAGCATGTCCGCCAGCAATCTGTACAACCCATTGACGCAGCCGCGCAGAGCGCCATCCTCCCCGATACCTTACAAGTCCAGGGTGCCTCCACTTTCGATGACCCAGATTGCACCACCGGAACGCAGCTTCTATTCCGGTAACACGCTGCCCAGCCTGCTGCGCTCCAATTCCCTGGCTGGAGTAGTGCAGAAGACAAGCGAGCAGGAGCAGTTGTCGCGAGAGAACCGACCCATCCTGCACCCACCGCATCCGCAGCACGAGAGCGAACCCACTAGGAGCGTGCTGGAGGAGCTCAAGGAGATCTCCCGGAAGCGCATCAACACTGGTGTAAGTCCTCATCAATCCTTTCAAAGGGACACCTGCTTAGGCTTGGCTTGTTTTCAGGATGCCCAGCCGCCGCATGACTTTACGAAAAGAAGTTGCCAGCGGGGTGTGGACTTTGTGGACCATCACCGCCACCAACAGCAGCTGCACCAGTTGCAGCAGCAGCAAAGTCAGTCCTTCAAAAGGCAGCGTGAGCTGACCGTGTCGGTTCCGCTCAGGCATCATTCGACATCTCTGGCGGCAGCTCCGCCTTCTGCATTGCAGCATTTGCACTCCAATGGCAGCATCTCGCCCACACAGTCGCCGGAGCAGCTGGCCAAGCGACCCAACTGCAGCTACAATAACGACATTGCCTCCTCGCTGAGCTCCAGTCGGCGTCATAGCAACAAGCGGAAGCTGTTCGACATGCGCGAGAGTTTCCAACAGAGTAAAAACGAGACACTCGGCAGTGGAAGCTCACCCGAGAACTCGCCTGGGGAAAATGTGGCCAAAATACAGCGTAAAGTGAATGCAGAATCTGTCAGCAAGACTATGAGTATGCCCGTTCCAACTGTTCCGGCAGTTCCTGCCTCGCGGGCCATTTCGGCACCTCCTATCCAAAGAGCAGAGCAGCGATCTGTGGAGGTTCCGCCTGCGACGGAAAAGCCCAAGCTTACCCTCTTCAACGCGCGACAGTCGCATACGAAGGCGGAACCACCGCGACAGGATCTGAGCAGCCCCGAGGTGGATGCCGGGGAATATGCCGGCATTCAGTTCGTGAAGCCGAAGCAGCAGAATTCCATGTTGGGTGTTAAGAATCCCAGCGTAGAGCGCACACACAAGACCAAGCTGGCTATAATGCTGAGTGGTTTGAAGGGCGAACTGTACCAGGGTGAGCCGGACGAATTAGATAACCCAGCGCCAGCCTCAGCTCCAGCGCCAGCGCCTGCTACCCTTCCAACGCCCATCAAACCCATCATAGCGTCGCCTGTTACTACAGCCACATCGACCGCGACTTCCACTGCCACCGTGTCACCTACAGCTCCCAGCAAGCCGGTTATATTAAGTAACCAGATTATCAAGCCAGCGGAAACAACAACCACAAGTACCTCAAATGCAGTGCCCAAACTAGTGTTTGGTCAGCCTGCGGCACCCGCTTCTGCAGCAGGAGAGGCACCAAAAACCACCGACAAAGTCCCTGCGGCACCAACAGAAATCCCTGCCAAGTTCGAATTGATAGCCAAACCCGTAACACCAGCAACATCCGCTCAACCATTGATCACCTTCGGCACACCGAAATCCTCAGCTCCAGCCACACTATCATTTGGAAATCCCTCCAATACCACCATAACTACGACTACTACCACCATTAGCACTAGTATGACTACCTCAAAGCCCATATTCTCGTTCGGACAGGCGCCTGCCAATGGTCCAACAGTAGGCGCTTCTACTGGGTTCAAACTGGACAGCCCTGCGACAACAGCAGCAACCACAACTAATTCGGGAGCGCCAGTCACATCAACAACAACTTTCGGAATAACTGTACCAAAATCGACCGCAACTGTCGCTCCCACAACAACTCCATCCATAAGTTTCGACAAGCCGGTTCCAACCATGGAAGGATCAGGACCCGCCAGCAGCAATAGTCCTGCAACAGCAACAATATCACCATTTGGAGCAGGAGCACCCGCAGCCAAGCCAATATTTGCCTTTGGACAGTCGGGCAATGCAAGCTCAGGAACTCCGACTAGTAGCGAAAATGGACCCGCAGCACCCAAACCTGCTGTATTTACTTTTGACGGCAACCCCGCTCAAACATCTCGAATGGCGCCAACATCGCTGTTTGGCAGCCAACCGCAAGCAACAGGAAACTCCTTTGGAGGCGCTTTCAATCAGCCCGTGGCTACCAAACCTGAGCCAGCTAAGACGGGCATCTTTGGAAATCCGGAGAACAGCTTTGGAAACGCATTTAAACCACCAGCAGATGTCGCAGCAACAACTGCCGCTGACCTCCCCAAGCCATTTGGGTTTTCAGCCACTACAACCGTGGCTAGTGGAGCCCCATCGGCCACGAATCTCTTTACCTTTGGAGGGTCAACAGCAGCCACTTCAAAGCCAGCGGAGCCAGCTCCAACTAACAACCAAAACAATCCCTTTGGTCAAAGTGCAGCCACAACCACCCCCTTTGCGTTTGGAGGAACAGCCGCTCCAGCCGCAGGAGCTATTGGAAATAAGGATAACAAATCAGTGTTTGCATTTGGAGGAGGAGGAGGAGACAACTCAGCAGCCAAACCCAGCGCGGTATTCAGCTTTGGAGGCACGGACAAGAGTGCTCCACCTGCCTTTGGCAGCGTAGCAACATCGGTATCTTCAGCAACAACGGCGCCTACAAACAACGCCTTTGGATTTGGCACAGCACCGAAGACTTCAACACCCATGTTTGGCAGTGGAACAGCCCAACAAAACCCGGCTCCCGCTGTGGCAGCCACTAAACCCTTTGCATTTGGTGGTGCCCAGCAAGCACCAGCATCGTCAGCTCCGCCACCTTCAGGAGGATTTTCATTTGCCGCCGTTGCGGCCAAAAATACCACGGAAACCGCTGGATCAAATGTATTTGGCAGCCCCGCCAACGCCAGCAAGCCAAGCTTCAACTTTGGTGGAAGCACCGTCAACCAAGCAGGAACAGCGTCACCAGCAGGTGGCTTCTCTTTTGCCACACCCACCAAGAAGGAGGAGCCTGCGGGCAACAGCATGTTTGGAAGTCCCAACACGGGAATAGTGAAACCTAATTTCAGTTTTTCAAGCAACAATCCGACCACACAATCAACAGCTCCTAGTCCAGCACCCAGCTTTGGAGGATTCGGAGCTCCAGCAGCAGCAGCACCAGCTGCCACAAACAATCAGAACAAACCCTTCGCATTTGGAGGCAACAACACGGCATCTGCTCCCAGTCCAGCGCAGCCCATGGGAGGCAACCTTTTCGCCAGTGCAGTGGCAGCTACTCATAACCAAGCGAAGCCGGGTGGCTTTTCCTTCGGTGGAACCAAGAGCAATGCCAGTACGACAGCCGGAAACGCTCCCTTCTCGTTTGGAGGAGCAGCTGCCGGGGGCATCGCATCACCGCCCAGCAATCAAAGCATGAATACCGCAAAGCCGTTCAGCTTTGGTGGTGCTGGCGGCAATCCGGCTCCCAATGTCTTTGCCAGTCCAGCCCCTTCGCCGGCGGCCAACAACCCTGCCGGAGCCTTCAGCTTCGGTGGCGCTAGTCCGGCCCAGCAGGCGAACGCCGGCAACGTGTTCGTCCCAGCGCCCAGCACGCCGGAGGGTCGACCCATCCGTAAAGCCACCCGGCGGCTGCAAAAATAGGTTCGCGTTAATGTCCCAACTTAATGTTTATAGATTATTGTTTTGCTAGTTAAATTATTGTTTTTTATACCAGACAGTAAATGGATTTAATAAAGTCGTTGGCAATCCGATTTGTAATATATATATGTATCCATCGACTCTGGTTCGGTTCTGTGAAATGTAATTGACAGACTTTTGATCGGATTGTCACTAAAGAATGTAGAGTTAAAAACGTATCATCTAAAAATATATAAGAAATATAAACAATAAAGTATGAACTCTGAAGTGTTCGATTTAAATTTGAAATGTGTCTTTAATTTAGTTTATTGTCTGATAAACTAAAAAAGAAACGCTTATTCCATTTCATGCTCATATTCTGTACTTTTATTAAAAGTTGTAGAACTCTCCGCATTCGTTTAATCACCTCGTTTAAGTTTTGTGTATTGGTGCAAATTTGTGTTGCTTTCTCCGGGGCTTCGCTAGCATAGAACTTTCTTTTACAATATTGATTGATGTGTTTTTAAAAAAATAATAACTTTAAAATTAATTAAATGTATGCGATGTGGACGTGTGTGTGTGTTTGTGAGGGGTGTTGTGTATTAGGTGTGTGTGTGTTTTACATAAAATATACTAAAATTAAGTGTTAAAGCAAGGTAGCTGCCGCTTGATCGGAAATTAAAAAGCATAAATGTACAAGTTTCTTATGGGGAACACTAAAATATTAATTAGGCATTAAGTAAATTACGGGGTACGTTTTAAAAAATAAATTACAGTTTTCCTTTGCCTTTCCGCTAGCTGCATCGGTTCGATTAGAGTACAGAGAAGGAGATTCCTTTTTTTTTTAGAAGAATGGACCGAATAATGAACAAATCCACGAACTTTGCGCGTAATAATTTATATTTATGTAATATTATTAATCGATTCATATGCTAAATACGTAGTTAATGTGTATTGTATTATATGTAGAAGTTTTAATGTAATGCATATTTTCACAAGTGTTTTTCTCATTACTTTTCTTTACTTTCTTTTGAGTTTAAGGACACGTGGCCGCAGCCGCCTTCGTTAATTTTTGCTTAGGTTTTGCTTGCTCATTTTGCATAATTTATAGTTTTTTTTATTTTGATTTTTAATACAAATAAATGTAACTAAATTTAACTAATTCTCGGCGTGATCTCTTTGCCAACGACTTGTTGGACAAGTTCTTTGTGGTCATCTCTCAGTTTTGTGCTACAAACAGAAACGGTTAACAGAAGGAGTGCGGAACTCGAAAAAACCTGGCGTTTCTACGATCTCAAAATGGAAAACATTCTATAAACAATTGCGTTAGACAGGCTGCCCCGCTAAAGAGGCTCCCGCGCTCATATGTATGCGTATTCTATAACATAAAGATACAGACGTGGGTGGTGGTCACGAACCCAGAAGATAAATGTTACAATGGAGTCCGAACCAAGGAGTTAACTAATAAATAGCTACAGTTACAAGTTACAGTGTACACATAACACATAATATTGTGGTAGTTGGTAGTTAAAGGTAGTAGTAGGTAGGCTACGCAGCTGCTCTTCCTCCTCTCCTCTCGATTTTCCGTAGTCCGTTCGGTTGGTTATTAATTAATGTTGTATGTCGGAAGCTGGCGCAACTCACTAACATTGCTTGATTGTGTTG
Organism: Drosophila suzukii; assembly: GCF_043229965.1. Classification (NCBI taxonomy): domain Eukaryota; kingdom Metazoa; phylum Arthropoda; class Insecta; order Diptera; family Drosophilidae; genus Drosophila; species Drosophila suzukii. The sequence continues at coordinate 85,435,276 of NC_092082.1, forward strand.
GGTTCCTTCTTCGCTTAGGCTTACAAAACTTACTCCATAAATTATATATGTAAATAAATTGTTGTAAAGTAGTTATATATATATTCATGTATGTATATAATCGTACGAAAAATTGTTGCGTTCAGTGTCGTCGGTGTCGTCATATGTCAGTTTCAGCTTTGGATCTGGCGCATGGCGCATTTCTGGCAGGGATTGGCTCTGCCCCTGGCTTCGTTGATGACAACAGCTGGTCACAATGAACAATCCACTTTAGTTCTTCCCTATCGCACTGGCGTCCGTACCGCGGTGTCTCCTCACGCCGTGGCATTGTTCAGCAGCTGCAGCTTAACCTTGAGCTCTGCGAATGTGGGTCTCTTGGCGGGATTGAGGTCCCAGGCCTGGCGCATCATTTCGTAGATCTCCGGTGGACAGCCTTCCGGCGCTTCCATTTTGTAGCCCACCTCCACGTGTTTTACCACATCGGCTAATGGCTGGAATGGACAATAAGTAGTTAGTTAATTATCTGATATAGTCTCAGATTGGCACTCACAATTCTGGGATAAGGCACGCGTCCAAAGGAGTAGATTTCCCATAGCAGTATGCCAAAGCTCCACATGTCGGATTTGTTGGAAAAGCGCTAAAGTGGAGAGAAGATAATAGACATTAGTTGACATGCAACAGTTGGGCGCTCAGTCACTTGAACTCACCCCATTTTTAAGAGCCTCGGGAGCCGTCCATTTGATGGGCAGCTTGCCAACGTCTAGATTGTAGCATTCCTCGCGTGCCAAACCGAAATCCGATACCTTGGCCACACAGTCCTCCGAGATGAGAACATTGCGGGCAGCCAGATCGCGATGCACAACCTTTTTGGCTTCCAGATACTCCATTCCAGAGGCAGTGTCGCTATTTAAGAACAATGGTTAATAATGATTTACAAGAGGATCTCTCTAAAAACCACTTACTAGGCAAAAATGATTTGATCCTTTTTGGTTATGTGCTGTCGTCCGCGCGATCGCAGGTAATCAACCAGTGATCCCTTGCTCATGTATTCCGTAACCAGATACAAATGCTTGCTGGTGAAGACCAGGCCGATGAACTTGACCAAGTTGTCATGTTCCAAAGTGCTGAAAAGTAAGTTTTAGGTTAAGAAAGAGCGATGAACTGATAGATCTAGGTAATAACTCACGTCATGACCGAGGCCTCGGCCAGAAACTTTTGCACGGCACCCTCATCCTTCAGCATCTTGACGGCCACCTTCTCGTTGCGTAATATGCCCAGCATCACGTCCCCGAACTCGCCCTTGCCAATGCTCTCGCGCAGCTGCAGCTCCGCCTCCGGGATCACCCAGCCCTTGTCTACGAAATCTTTGGAGTTAATGCAGAACTCTTGTTTGCCCAGCTTGGGCAAGCACTTGATCAGCTGAGTGCACAGCCCATCCGCATCCGCCTCGTAGTGCTAAGGGGATTATATAGATTTAGTAAGGTATCTAGGTCATTATATTTGCATGACTTACCGCCACCAGCTGCCCCAAATTCTCAAAGTACTCCTCATCATCGATGGTCAGCTTGTTCTCCAGGTACTTGACCCGGTAGTGCTCCACCTTGGACTGGAAGCAAACGCAGAGCGTGTAGTCGCCGGGGAAGTTGGTGGACTCGCGCACCAGGAACAATCCATCCTCGCGGGGCTGCAGCAGGTGCTCCGCCTCGTCCCGCGTTATGCTGCCATGGAACCAGCTAGGGAAAGGAAAAACATTAAGGATTAGAAGGATATATGGGGTAAACTACTTCTAAACTTACGGCATGGCATTTAGCTTGACCTCGCACCTGGAGCGACCCTGCTGCGGTGCCATCGCTGTGGGCGAGAGGGATGCATGGTTCATGGCCGAGGTGGAGCCACTGGACCACGCGCCGCTGCTCGCATTTACCCCGCTGGCCGCGGAGCAGCCCCCATTGATGTCGAAGCTGTGCAGCGAGGTGGACATGCCGGCCGATCCGCTGCCACTTATGCCGCCGCCAACGCCACCGACCACCACCGCCGGGTTCGGTTGGGAGGACACCTGTGCCGGTTGGGTGGCTGTGTGCAGCAGCATATTGCTGCCGTGCTGGCTTCCACTCAGCGCCAGACTCTTTGGCGGCAGGGCTCGCTCGTTGGCGCCGTGCAAGGCCATTTGGGCCGCATTCAGCGAGGAGGACATCAGACCCGCTCCGCCGGACGCACAATTGGCCAGCAGCTGGAGATGCTGCTGCTGTTGCTGCTGGGCAACGGCGGCCACTGCGGCGGCAGTGCCACCGGCAACCGACTGCGATACCGTCGCCTGCTGAACGGATTGGATTGGATTGGGGGCGGGCGCAAACGTGGACAGTATGCTGTGGGAGGCCTGTTGCTGTTGCAGTTGGCTCGTCGTCTGTTGTTGCTGTTGCTGCTGCGTCTGGCTGGGGGATTTGGGCGAATGATTGCTGGCGCTGCTGATTAAATTATGACTATTAAGCGCATGCGATGACAAATGCAATGCGCCGGCCGCGCCCGCCTGGCTGGGATGCTGCACAAAAAAATAAAAGGAGGGCAATGTCAGTAGAGCAATTTAATAAATGGGAATACTCGGTACACATACCACATTGTTGTCGCGATGGTGGTGATGGTGCGGCGGTATGCTGGGCGGCACAATATGCGGCTGCGACTGGCTGAGCTGCTGCTGGTGGAGCAGTACCGCCCCAACCGCTGTGGGGCCACTGGCACCCGCTACTGATCCTGATCCCGCTCCCAAAACCGCATTTGGCTGGGGGGCAGGACGCTTGTTGTGCCGCAAAGGGGCGGTGGGCGGCATCTGGTGGCCGGTGGTCTGCAGGAACCATGGATCGCCGGCTGTGCTGCCCGTCGCCGCTGCTGAGGCCACCGTCACCGAGGGCTGCGAGAATCCGCGATGGTGTCCAACGACCGTGGTTTGTCCGTTCTGCGTGGCGGTCGCGTGGCTGTTCATAACCGTGCCGGTGGTGGTTGCCGTCTGCTTCCTCAGCGGTCCCTGCTTGATCTCAACGGTGATCAGATCACCCTCGCCGGACGCCTTCCTCGAGAGGGGTTGCTTTTCCTTGTCCTTATCGTTCTCGATCTCCTCCTGCTTGGGTTTCTGGTTCTTCTCCCTGTCTACGGCTTCCTCGTCTGCAAAAAAACCAAAATGAATTCAAACATTACTCTGTTTCTTATCACTCGATGATGTTATTTGCTGATATAATGAGGCCAAAAGCATCTAATCTTATCACACCTGCGCACAACACATATTGACAATGTTATCTTCGTTAATTATATTATTTATTACCATGGCAATCAGCTGGTCAAATATGTAACTTATTTTATGGACCCATACACAATTATGCAATCGATCGGATAGAGTGATAATAATTACATTTTTCACACAATTTAGTATTATAATTCCAAATTACGATCGAAATTTTTCTTACTTAGAATTACATTACATTAGAATTATCAAGTTCTAATATCTGACAATTATATCTATAGAATTTGTATTTTAGTGCTAACAAGTTTTAATATCTGACGATTATATTATATCTATAGAATTTTATTTCATGTTTCCATTGGAATAATGATCTAATGGATGATCTCACAATATTATCTTATCTATTGAAATGGCATAGAATATTCCACACGCATTCCCCATTAAACTTGGAAAGATTGCAATATACAACCTCCCACTTTTGATACATGATTCCCCGATATAGATATATATATATCATATATGAATTCATAGATCGAGCTGTATTTTCCGCATAGCCCAACCAGCTATCGTGATCGGTTGGAGGCCAAACGCACGTTTATTTAATCAGTCAGTCAAGTCAGTTAAGTCTGTTTGCAAATAGCTGCGATTGCATAAGCGAGACTTTGGATGCGCAATGATAATTGTTGGTCAACACACTCGACACTCAAAACCCGACTCAGTGACTCAAATGGACACAAATGGCATGTTAATCGGATCGGGTGAACCGAGCGAATCCACTCGCCAAATGTAAAACATTTGCATGTGACGGGCATAATTAAATCGGGTTTATTGCGCACTTTTAGGGTTCGGGCTACTGTTTCCCTGGACATGATTTTGGATTCGGGATGAGTCAGTTTTATACCGCTTTATAACTTCCCATAAATCTTTACACACAAAAAATAGAAAATTGATTTTGTAGAATAAAGAATTGTTAAAGAAAGTAATTTTTTTTTGGAATTTTAAGCAAGTGTCATATGGCCATAATAATGTTAATTGACTTTTTCACGATCTAAAAAAAAGGTTTAAATAAATTCTTCTTATACATATAGTAAGGTATATTTTTATCTTGTTCTCTAAAATTTGTTTGAAGTGTTTTGGCCAATCCCCAAAATGCTACATGTTCTACCAACCTTTTTCCCCAACCTTTTACCCTGCTGAATTTGCGTTACTTGTAATTGCGCTGTTTTAGGCAGTGAAGCCTCTTCCAGGGGCTTAATTTCTTAATTTTATGCAAATTTCATTAGCGAATCTCGCTCGCTTGGCGGAAACGCGTTTTGCATATTAAATTCTCATTCTGGGACGTGAATATATCGTGGGAGTGAGTGAAGTCGAGGCGTGGGCATTGTTTAAATAGCGACAGAATGTCAGGTGAGGATTGGGAGGAGGAAGATGAGGCACGCGCAGGTCAGTTTACCGCTCTCGAAAACCCCAAGACCTTGCCCGTAAATTATTTGAAGTCACATCCGCCATTCGCAACGACCTGAAGTTTTGGTTATCGCACTAAATTGGTTTACCATGACTGTTCGAATGCTCGAATCCGTTCGGGAATTGCAGTCGGTAATACAGTCACAGTCATTGCTATTCGTCAGCGGTTTCCTGTTCACCGGAGTCGGAGCTTTGAAGTCACACCCGCAGACAATAGTCTTTATATTTGTGTACTCGCCGCTTATTGTTTCAATTGTTCGACCAAAATGTGAAATTTAGTGCTGATCCGTGGAAGATAAATCGAACCTGAACTTTGCTGAAGCTTGCACAAAATGATATATCGTTTTCCAACCCACCAAAAGTTGAATATTCTAATAACAATGCTGAACACTTGACAACTATCAATTCAAATTGTGCTTTTAAAAATATTTGTTTTTATTTGTAGACCATAAACAATTTTAGGATTCAGCTGAACAAATTACTTTTTAATGGCTTTTCAAAAGCAAAGATTTTAAACCATAACATTTAAATCGTCAATCTTTTCCATGAATATTTAAAAATAGTTTTTATTTATTTGTTTTCTTCGCAGTTGTACGATAATTGTGTTTTTCTCTTGTTTTTTGAGCCCGATTAAAGTACGAGGACTTCCGTTGCTCCAGTCTTGACCTTGACTTCAAAAGAATCATGTATTATTGGAACTGAGCCATTCTTATCCCACGCAACTCAACTCCCAAGAGAGTGAGTCACAGGAAGAAGAAATATAATTGTAAAAGATCTGTAAACCGAAGATTTTATACACTTTTTTCGGAATACTTCCTTTTAAAATGATTTTTTAAACTAGAAAAATGGTTTTTTAAGATTAATATGAAAAGCTTATATAGAAGTTAGCGAATTGCATACAAAACTTTTCAAAACTGTTTATGTAGACTTTGAAAAGTCGGTAGTCTCTACTTTCCTGCTTTACCAAATCCACAATACCCCCACTTCCAGGGTGTAAACACAAAGTACTGATTGTAAAGTGCCGCTTATAATCTTATGTAAAGCCAAAGCCCACTCGAGCTGTCATCGCTGGGAGTGACTCGACTCCGAGGAGCCTTTGATTAGTCAACGCCGGTGACAGGCCAATTACTAGATATATGTACATAAGTATTCCCCCGCACCTGTCGATTTAACATCTACAACTTTGCATGTGCGTGCTAGGTAAAATCTTCTAGGTATCGACAGGTGTTGCCACACACACACACCTGTGGCTTTGGCAAGATAAATACCAAGTGTAAATAATGAACAAAAAAACATTGCCGTACTTGCAAAACCCCAAACAAAATCACCACAAATAATTAATAAGTTGGCGAAGAGCTGTAGAAGCGAAACGAACATAAACTACCTTTGGAATTCGTAAACAAAAAGGTAAATAAAAGAAGGGAGGTGGAAACACGCTCACCAAATATAAATCAACAAAACACACAAATGAACAAAAAACAATGCCTGACGGATGAACATGAAAATGGAGATTTGTGTATTTTGCTGAAATATTCCAAATATAATAATCATTAAAAAATGCACAAAGTTAAATTTAACGACAGCGATCTGCCGGACATGAGTGCAAAAAGCGCTTCCAAAGGTTTGAAAGGCATACAATAAAATTGAATGATTCATTGGCCATTGGCAGCAGTTCAACGCACACATATCGTGCGGGTACGTATACTTTTGCAATGCACTGTGCACTGGTTGTGGGTGTTGAGCAAAAGTCAAATGAAATGCGCAGTAATCCGACTGACTCGATGAGGTAATACTAATTAGCCAAAGCAACGCTAATGCACTGCGGAAAATTTGACAAAAAATGGGATATATCCCATATATATATATATATATATGCTTCAAAAACCATTTTAACATCTTTCAATAACCAACCTAAATATATACAACTTACCCCTACCTACTAAGAATCAACCATTATCCAAAAGCTACAGTTCTCAAAATGGTTGTTGTCTGTTCTTAATATGGTAAATTGATTCTTAAAAATGTTTATATTTCATTTTCTAATTTCTTGTTAATTTCTAAATCTAGCAAGTAAATTTTAAAAGGACTAAGGGGTAAACCTTAAGACCACAAAATTTTCCTACGTGATCTACAGATCCATTAGCTCCACTGCATTCCCTAGCACTCTAATGAAATTATTCTCTTTACACTAATTCCGCTTTTAAGACCTAAAGACTCTCGTTTGGGACTAGTAGTTAATGCCCAACTATTTCATTTAATCCCCCCGAACAACCAAGTTAGCTAATGAAAGCTCTGTCTGCCACCAGTTCAAGTTCTGGTTGGGCTGACAACCCGACGATTCCACCCTTGGGCTTCAAGACTCAAGAAGAACTCGTGTGTTAGAGGGAGCTTGGGGAAAAGAAAACAGTTCAACACCTATAGAGCTAACAAGCACATATGTGAGAATCTTTTGTAGAGCTTCCTTATTGTTTGAGTTAGTGCAGAACACACACACACTCCTCAAAAATAACAAGGAAAAAGAAAACTTGGAAACCGGAGATGTAAGTACACTGTATGAAAATCAGTAAGAAATAATCTAACATCATGGAAATAACCATATATTATGATGAAGTCCTCAAAATTCATTTTAACATTTGTCATATTATATTGTAGCATGTCATGTCAACTAAAACAGTTTTCACTTTTCTTTTTACCCAGTTTACTTTTCCGAATAAAAATACCTCATAAAGAAAATATAGTACATGAATTCCAAGGTGCGATGTTTCTCCACCTGTGCCTTGCCAATTTCTGTGAATAATGGCACTACCCCATGGCGCGGTCTTATAATAAACAAATACCTATATATATAGAGCAACCATGGCGGTGGAAGGGGACCAAGTTTCCGACATTCTCACACTATTTTTTGCATTTTTGTTCAGGGGGAAACGGTGGGGTACTGAAACGACAGGTAAATACACACTGCCAGACAATCATTCCTGCACAAAGTCAGTCAACAGTTGCCGGTGGTTCCTGGGCCATTGTGTTTTTCGCCTACAGTTGGAAAGTGCAGGCCGAAAGAAAGGTAACCTTAGTCAGTCAGTCAGTCAGTCGCTGGGTTTCGTGGGCCCAAAAGGTAGGGAAAATATGGGTGGAAAAAGCCATGAATGGAACGCGAGGCGCTCATGAATGGCGTGTGATGGTTGCTTTTCGCCGGTGCTCGGAAATTTGCATATCGCATGCGAGGCGATGAGCAGCAGGAAAACCGCAAGCAGGAAGAAGGAAGACTACACCTGTGAAGAAAAAAAACAACACAGAAACACAGGTACATGGATCTGCTAATTACACGGTTAGCTGCCTCATGTGGTTGACCCTGAGCGGGGAGTTGGAGGTGGTGGCCCATTCTGCGGCTATATGGCCCTTCTCCTTCTACAAAAACTTGGAGCAGCCGCAACTGGACACCAGTTATTGCCCAACGGTTAGACCATAATAATCCAATACCCCAGCCCAATGTCAGCGAGCGGAAAGAGAATTTGGACGCTTGGAGGGGCTTGAAACACAATCTGCGTAATGCTTGCAACACCATAGGCAACAATTGGGAGCAGGGCTAAGTTGGTGACATGAATTTGTAGGGTTTACAAAGAACTTGTTTCTAAAAGTTATCTAAGTTCTTTAAACTGAAACAAAGTTCTTGAGTGCCTTAAAATAATAATGATAACTTGAAAGGCCCGGCAGTTTATTTTGCAACATAATTTGTTTAGGAAATTTCCGTTTAAGAAGAAATATACGGTCAAAGATTCTTTTAATTTTATAAAAAATGGTTCAGTAAATTTACTTAATTTGAAAATAATTTTTTTGTAGAGTAGATTACTCTTTTAAGTTTTAGAAAAAAGTGCTATTAACTTTATATTATACATAGGGAAATCTTTTTTATACTTTTTAGATAATTTATTTTTCATTATGTTTTAGATTCTTTTTTTTTTTTGATTTCAAATATCTAGTTGTGTACTAACCGAACCACTCCTCTGAGTTGGCGATGGGCGGCAGAGAGCGGGAAGTCTGCTGTCCGTTTTTCTTTGTCCGCTCCCGGGAATTTCCCGAGGATCTTTGGTCTTTGGTCTGTTGAAGTTCGGATTTGGTTTTGGCCGCCTGGAACTTTCGATGTGCGCACCGCAGAAAGTTCAGCAGACGGGCGTCGATGGGCGGGGAGGATTCGTTTTTGGCAGATGAAGGAGAGGGTGTAGTGGTGGGCGTACTCCTTCCAGGATTTGGTGCATACTTGTCGCAGAAGTAGAACTCCCGCCGCCGAGGAGGAGCATAGGCGGCACTCAGGCTGCTGCACAGGAGGATGGGCTTGCGACGAGCTCGGGAGATCACCTGACCACCAGTGTGGGTGGCGTGGGTGTTTGCCTCCTTGTGGGTCACACTGCTGGCGCTGCGCGATAATCCCGATCCCAATCCCAATCCCGATCCCGAGATTGTTCCCGCCGCAGATGACTCCCTGCTCTGCTTGCACCAGTAAATGTCCTTGCTGCCAAAGTAGTAGCGTCGCCTCGTGTCCTGACCGGGTCCCAATCCCAATCCCGATCCTCGATGACTCCGACCCACCGATCGATTTGATCGCTTGCTGGCACTGGAGACCGTCTGACTGCCACTGCTTGTCTGGGAATTATCACTCTCGTTGTTCGAATTGGCTGGAGATGAGGATGCCGACGCGGATGCCGATTTCAGTACGTGATCCGAGGAGGACGATCCTGCTGCACCTGCTCCGCTGGCAGGAGACGAGGGCATGAGGTACGAGTTGGACTGGATGAAGACGCCATCGCAGGTTATCTTAATTGTTGTCACCATGTTCCCGCATTGCGTTCACTTTGGGTGGTAGTTCACCTTTGGATTGGTTTATTATATTGCTTTAACCTAAGATATGATCTTGATGGCGCAATAACCCTGATTTAACTTTTAGAATTCTAGAACCACACCATTTGAAATATGAACATTGAAAGCACAGAATTTATTTTCTAGTTTTTAATCTGATCGTGATATCCTAATATTCCTGGTTTAACTTTTATAAGAGTAAACTGTTTCTAGAATTTGATTTTGATTAGATCGCTGAGAAGCAATATCCCTGGCTTAACTTTTATAAGAGTGGAACTTCTCTTAATTCTTAAAAGAAAGGAAACATGATATGTACCCATCTAAGAAATCCCCTAGAATTTTTTTCCACGTACTTTCCAATTACCATCTATATAATTTCCAATTTCAATATCTATTTTTTTCTGAGTGAAAATATAAGGTAGTTCTAATGGCATTGTTGGTGCACAGTAGCAAACCAAGTTCAATCAGAATAAAAAATCCCCATCGTAGAACTGAAATCGAGGCTAATGCCCAGTCTGTCCTGCACAAAAGCCGGCAAATTGTTTTCGTTGGTAATAATACTAATTAAGGTTCTGTAAGCGCTTCGATTTGGTATCGGACAGCATCGAGATGGCCACAATGGACATGGACAACTGGGCGGAATCAATAGTGAAGCGACGACCGGGGCAAATAATGGCTAGCAAAAAAGCGCAAATGGAAAATTTCTAAAGAGAAAATTCAAACTAAAAAAAAACACAGCGAAATGGGATAAAAGCCAGGCCTGGATAGATATAGAAAAACAAAGAAAAAACAGAGGTAGCTTTACAGAAATTGACTTCATTGCGAGAAAATCATGGTACTCCACTAAATAATAACAACTCTTTGGCATCTATAGGTATGTTATTTTAACTCATACTTTTTTCTTCTTTTTTTTTGGCATTCCTTGGCAAGTCAATTCGCCACATTAACGGTTTGTCAGCGGCTTACTGAAATTGTCGACAATGGCTTTGAGTGCTCCACAAACTGCTAAAAACGCTGGTTGGGCCAAAATCAGTTGCCATTCCATGTTGCCTTATTTCTCTGGGTTGGGAAAACACGAACCAGTCGACTGACTGACTGCCTGAATTGAATTGGAATTTACTGGAGCTCTGGCTACATATTGTGCAAATAATTTGGGCGTGGGAACCTTGCAGTCGACGTCGACAGAGGAGCGGGCAGAGAGAGCTATTGTCTATCCCTAGACAGGTGGCCAAATGTTGGGAAAGTCAGTGGAGGGAAGAAGATATACGGGGCCGGATAATGGGATATAGTTGTAAGCAAGATGGGGCTGCTAATTACTCGGAAAATTTATGGGTTTAGGTGTAAAAGAGAAGGAGATCGTTTATAAGAAGGGTTTTATTTCATGGTTTCTATAGTTAGGAGCTTTTTAACTTCGATAGATACTTTAGTTATTAAAAAAACATTTAATAAATTTTAAAAAAGACGGTGGGTCGATGATAATAACTCGACAAAATGTTCGCTTTAGGGGTTGTAAGAAAAATATGTCTTTTACAAGAAGGGTCTCATTTTTTAGTTTGATAAGTAAAGATCTTCTGATTTTGAAATGGGTACTTTAGCTATAAAAACACATTTACATTTTTTTTAATTCAATAAGATCAGTAAGATCTTTTATATCTCTTATTTGCGATCCCGACCACTTTTTCTGCATCTTCACTTTCTTCGGCTGGCTGAGAACTTTCCTGAGCAAATGTCAACCCACAATTAACTATGCAAATGAGCCCAGAATTGGGCACGTGGAAAGTGAGTGCTTATCATGACCCACAAAGGAACCGGGGCCAAATGAAATTCTACGCACGAAAAGTGTTGGGAAAAGCGTTCGGTTGGCTAATGAAGAAGCGCACCCAAAAAGACATGAAAAAACACAAAAACTAATTAAATAAAACAATAACAGAATTATGTATGACACAACGAGTTTCTGTCGCTGCTGCTGACGAAATGCAAAATAAAAAGGCAAGAGCCCAAAGCCACAAAAAGTCGAATCAAAATAAAGGCCAAAAATCTAAGCCGTCGAGTGAAACAAACTGGGCAATAAGCAAAGTGAAAAGCTTTAAAACAATGGGCCTGGTTTTTGTGGAGCTGGTCGAAATGCGTAAGTTAGCTTCTCCGGATATCCTCGGAACGCTCGGGTTTCACAGCTCCGTTTGTATAGGATCGTATCGAATCGGTTTTATATAGCCGACGGCTGCAGTACCTGTTGCATATATCATTTTGGCAAGCAGTTAGTGAAAGTTTCTCAATATACTAACTAAAAACAAAAAACCCGAATGGCAAGCAATTTACGTTGAGACCAACCAAGAGCATTTAGCATTCGCCATTGTTTCTGACCATTCCGGGGGCCTTAATTAATAACTGAAGTTTTACAATTATTTTAACGTGCCAGGCACGCATTAAAAGAAAATGAAGAGAGTCAGTAGTCAGTCCAAGAGTTGCGGAATGAAAAATGAAATGCGCCATTGGCCATTGGAGGGTTAAGAGCAGGGGAACAAGGGGGTCTGCTTAGAGGGTTAAGCTCGTCTTCACTTGTGTGCAGTGAATGGCAAATTGAATAAGTGGATGGAAAACACATAAAAGCCGTGTACAGAGCCAAGAAAAATACATAAAAAATTGTTTCACGCGTCTGCAGTTGAAATTGTAGTATTTTTTTTTGTGTTTTGTCCACTTTCACTCGGTCCAGCCAGCTTGGAGAGCCCAGAGATTTCGACTCGAATTCGCTCAGGATGACGTTTTGGCGGATTAGTTTCCCATTCAGAGAGCATTGGCGAAAACTAGTTACAGTTTAAGGCCCCGGTTTTTGTAGTTTTTTTTTTTTTTGGCCGATTAGAGCGGTGCGATGACTAATGCGCTGGAAAATTGAAAATGCCTCGACACGCCATCTCAGCCTACAATGTTTTTTTTTTTTGTATCTATCTTTTTTTCCGGTTTTTATTTTGTCAAAGTCGAAAATGTCTGCACGTCGCCAAAATTAGCGTGCAAATCGATTGCGCAGAGGGTTTAGGCCGAGTGATTCATGCAATTTTGGTATCAGCTGCGGTCCATGGTAGTTGCATCTGGGATGTCTGGGATCTCGGGGATCTCTGGGATTAAAATGTGCAGTTAGAGAGCGAGAAGAATGAAAGAATAGCGAAGAAATTGCAGTAATGGAGCTGGGGGAATTCAATTCGCGGCGACCTGAGAAAACAATTAGCACTCTGTGATTGAAGTTGGCCCGGGGAAAACTATCCATCAAGGGGTGGGGAGGATTGAAGAGGAGTTAACATGCTGCCAAGGCACTTTCATTCGAGACTTTCAAACAATCAAATATGCAGCGAGGTGATCGTCTTCATCAGTTGCACACGAAAAAAAAGTTACACGAATTGGCGAAAAAGTTAAGTTTAAATTGAATTGCTAAATACTAACATTTTAGAAAGGTAGTTAATGAAATTCCAATTAATATAAAACTTTAAATCTTTCAGTTACTTTATTTCGCTTAATTCTTAATTGGTATTTATGAAATACATAACCCTAATATATTGTATTTATTATTACTAGCTAATTAATCTTCGATTTAATCCCATTTTAACCACCTTAAACAATCTTTGAGTTTCGTCTGTGCCTGCCTTGAGCAACATTGAATTAACCACGGCCACATTCAAACACTGATTGCTACTAATGTCCGATACATCTGACCAAAAGCCATAATTAAGCGCACATTCCCAGCTTGGGAAACAAATCAAAAGCCAAGCACACAAAGGTCATTGCGCCACCAGATACAAAATCTCAAAATAAACATATATTTTAAAGATATACAACGATCAAATCAAATCCATCAAAAATAAAGTCAAAGGGAGCTCATTTCAATCCCCCTTTTTTTTGTATTTCACTTTCTTTGCACTTTGTTAATAATTTTGGCATAAATCACTTCCTTGAGGCGCTACCCCCCCGAATGCCGAAAAAATACAAACAAAAATTATTCGCGCTTGTATAATTAATTATTACAATGTGGCGATATCAGCAATACGAATTCGCGCCGTTACATCACGATCATTCACGGTCTGCCTTTTGTGTTGCACTCAACGAATTGGATTATCAAAAGGCCACTTTGCATACCCTCATCATAATTTATTGTTATTATATATTGCAAAAAGCCAATTGCAATCGATTGAATTTTTGTTGGCTAATTCGCACACACGCGATGATGAGCTGCGCATGCGTGGCGAGCGATTTTTGTTATATATTTTTTTTTCAAATTTAAACGCGACCGCGCGCTTTGCCTGCAAGTTTTCAACTGAAAACCGCTGCACGAAGTTGCCGCCGAGACTGAGTCACGATATATATAAAAAAAAAACAAAAAACCCCTGAGAGAGAAAGAGCTCTTGCCAAGCTTTGATTTTCTTCGTGTTTGTGAGCCGGCTTCTTCTCTTTATCGGCCAACTGAAATAGCATGCGATAAAAACCAGTCGCTCGCATGCGATCGCCCACCTGCTGCACTTTTGGCCACCATTGCAATAATTTTGCCTTTTCAAAGCCCCTGCTCCAGTGTAAATAAAATCAAAACATGTGTTGCCCAATTCATTAGGCCAATTTTGGCGCTTCAAGTTTGTGCTGCGGTCTCGCTTTTGGCCAAAAGTAAGTCACACTGCGGTCGCCAATTTTTACACCGAAAATTTAATTACGATTAATACTATTTATTTAAGATAATAACAGCGATAATAAGCAATTAAAATAATTATTCGGTATTTAATTTAATAGATTTAATGGGGGCTAGTACTCAAAACATTTTTTTGAGGTCCGAAAACTTAGTATTAAAAAGGAAAAGGTTTACAATTGTGTTTTTATTATTATTCAAATATTTTTTTTGGTTACTAATATATTATTATCAAAATATGTAGTAGATTTTGGATAGGTTATTCAGTTTTTTTTATAAACGGATTAAAAAACATCTTTGTAGAAGAGGGTTTCTAATAAATTTGTTAAAAATTTATAGTTTGAAATATATCATGGATAAAATTTTTAAATATATTGGATGAAACTTATTTATAAGATTCTTAGAAATACCAAAAATATTGTATTATTTGTTTTAAAAATACCGCTTTGGCTCAATGTTATACATTTTTCATAATCCGACATGGAAATAAAATCCTTTAACCCAATTTCGTATTGTCCAATCGGACAGTATTGTTTATAAATATATACCCAAAAAACACCTGCCAGTTTTCTTACTAATTTCAGATATTATCTGCAGTGCAGTTTGTGACATCGGAGACTCGAGCCCAATGCGATCGCAGTTTGAAAGACACACATCCAGTAACATTGGAGCTATAGCTTTGTGGCTTGGATCGATTTCCTTTCTGTTTCGTTTATTTGGTCTAATTGCCGCCGCTGGCCATGTTAATTAATTCCCCCATTATTGGTTCACCAGATACCCCTCCCTCCCCCTACTCTCTCTATTTTTTCCACGACTTGTATGGCAAATAGTTTTCCTTTTGCATGTTTACTTTTCGTCTCCGTTTCCAGGCAATTTGTTGCCGCTATCGAATCAGTTGGTTGCAAAAATGTAGACATCAAAATGTTTATTGTTTCTTTCGCATTCGGGCGTTTGCAGTTGCAGTTGCACAGTTCGTGATTTTCCTTGATTTTTCTCTTTTACATTTTTTCTGCATATTTGCAGAGCAATTAGCATCAAAGTGAAGTCGGAACTGTGCCTAGAGAAAACCAGCAGGAGCTCCTCTGACGTCACCGGTTCTCCCAGCAAATTTGCAAGTAGATCAAAGCGAGGGATATGTGCTAAAAATACTTACAAAAGCAGCATAAGCAAACAAAAACCGGGAGAAAGAAGCTCAAATATGCAAAGAAACTGTGCGGCGGTGCAAATAAAAAAACGAGAGCAGTAATAACTTAAGGAATGTCAAACATATAAATGTATACCAACGGTTCCAGATAAAGTAAATATTTCTCCCGATAAAACTTGCTCCCTATTTCCTCTGTTTTTCATAAGATTTAATGGTTGCCAGAATTTTTAAAGTATGGTAAGATCAGGGAAAAACAATTTGATAAAAAAGTATTAAAATAAAAGGGACTTATTTTTTATTTTTAAGTATTTGTGTGTTTCAGATATTTTCTCACATAATTCCGAAGATTTAGAAGTTAGATAAGCTGTTTTGGCAGTTGTTCAATAAGTCAAAAATATATATAGTGCGATCTATAAGCGCATTTTATATATTTTGGTATAAACACTGCTGAATACCTTCTTTTCAGAGAGGATATATGCAACTTTTTATACCTATATGCATGTATAAAAAATGATTGTAGTTGGTAATCCCTCAATTTCACCTGCCCACCCCTAGAAATAATATTTTATTGCCAATCGGACTAATTAAAATTGCAAATTCCAATTAGCATTCCAATCGGTCCGAAGTACAGTGGTCATGCAAAGGCGCAATTAGCGCAAGTGAAAATGGTAGATACAGATACAGTACGTAGTAAGCGCAATAAAGGGAATATTGAATACAGTGGGCGCCAAAAGTTAGTCACACTCCGAATGCGAAAAGTTCACGCAACACTGACCTCACACGCACATACTAGCGTACTCACTCACACACACACAGCTACAGCTGGAGTATAACGCCCACGCATGTTGCAATATACAAACAAACAAGCCTAAAAACGGGATACAGAGAGGGGGTGGTTGGGAGGTGGGGGGTTGGAAGGCTGGGGAGCTTTGTGGCGCCTACGTGTGACGTCAGCCAACGAACATTTTTGCCGACGACGCAGAAACTGACCGAAAGACAACAACAAAAACAACAACAACACAGGGAGCATTACTATACGAACGGAAATCCATAACAAAACTACGATGCGCCACGCTTCGGTTATTGCCTTTAATTACTACTGTGGTTGTTGTTGGTTTTGTTGTACGCATCGGTCATTCATGGCCCGATTGCTGGCTATATATGTATCTTTATAGATATGTGTATATGTTATTCAAAAAACCTCCACAACAACACAACGAATTTCGCGCCGCAAAGTTGTAAAACGTGTTTCTGTTTTCGCTTTGATTCGAACCAAAATGCGTAGTATTTTGTGATTTTTTTATTATGATTTTTTTGTTTGTGATTTTGCTTTCGTTTTGGAGCCCAACTAGTTGACCTCAGACAACAGTGTTAAAATACAAATATAAAGAAGCTGCAGATAGTTGACCCAAAAATAGGCAGTGCGCACTGGGGTAGGGGGAACTTTTGATGGTTTTTTAAAAACATCAAACTAAAGTTTAAAATTCCTAACATTAAATACATTTTTATTCTTATATTATCCCAAATAATTTTATATAATTTTATTTTTCCTTTGCTCACTGTATCTAGTGGGTACTGTACGCCTTTAAGTGTGTTTATTTTTGTTTTTGCCAATTTCATCGCATCATCATAATGAAGGGGCAAAGTTTTATGCAATATTTGTTTATCATTGTTGGCTTGGAATTGTGCAAAAGTTACATATTTGCAGAGTGTTTCGGTACTTTTTTGTTTGTCGAGTTGCGTTATCCTTTTCTCGCAAGCTTTCGTCACTTTCACACCCACACCCACACACGCTACCCCCCACACACACACACAGACAAGGACAAGTGTATTAAGGAAGCAGACAGCGCGACGCTGCAAAAAAAGGGCGTTGGGCGGAGTCCTTAAAACGGGCTCAAAAACAAGTAGCCCCAAAAAAAACAGGGGAATACTAAAAACCATATGGCTTACCCGATTTTCGATGGTGTTTTTTTTTTCCTTCTGGATTGGATTTCAGCTATAGTTGTTGTTGTTAGTTGGTCTGTTTTGCTTTGTTTTTATTGTTGTTGTTGTGGCTCCGCCTCGTTAACATTCCAATCCGACGCTGCTGCGCTGCCGACGTCGCGTCGCGTCGCTGCTCACTGCGCTGCCCGTGGTGGCGCTTCAAGCCATCAGCCAGATGCACATTTCATTTGAATTATCACGCATATATAATAAGGTGTTTCTGCATATATATATATTTATAAACATTTGCACCACCTTTACAAACCGATCCGATTTGATTTCGGGAATATAAATACACACAGACACTTGCACGGGCACTCTCACGCACACACGCACACACACCTGGCTGCTGCTGCTGGTTTTGTGGAATTTTCGATTCTATTCTCCTTGTTTTCGGCCCTTCTCCGCTGATGCTGATGCATATCCGCACTCGCATCCGCCTTAGTTTATCCCACGCATGTCACTCGAATATAATTCGATTGCTCAAACAGTTCGCAGCACGGGCGATATTAATTTAAACAAAAAATTCACACGAGAGCAGAGCGGCCATCTTGCGTCAGTGTTGTTCAACCTTTTTTTGGATGGTCTGCAGTGTGACCAGTCGGGGGTAGTGCAGGAATGGCCCAAATGAAATTGTAGCTATTTTCTAGCTTTATTCAAATTTCGAACAAGGGGGGATTTTAACGAATAAGTAAAGTTTGGGTTTAATCTCTGCTCCAATACTTTAGTTCCCATATTATTGATATTTAAATATTTTAGGGCTGCAGTCACCATCACTTATAATTGACAAATAGGTAGGTTCGTACTTATATATTTATCCGCCGGTTTGCCATATTGTCGAATATATACGTTTTTTATAGAACACCTGATAAACAGCTGATTAAAGTAGTACCAAGATTAATTTAGTTCAAGGAATAGCCCCAATATTTGCCAGAATCTACAGTGGTCACCCTGTTCCACACGTGCAATATTTCCGAAATATGCGCAATCTGAAGCTGAAATATTGCAAGGAGCTGGATGCAGTGGCTCATCCCCGCCAGCTGCTCCTGCAGCCGGAACTGAACGGCGACACCGCGGACACAGCCTTCGTGGTGGCCGACGACAAGATATTCGCCGTTCAGGAGTCTGGAAATGTGCGATCAAAAGTCATTGCCGATTTGCCGGACATTGTGGCTGTGGAGTTCCTGCAGCTGGACAATGCGATCTGCGTGGCCAGTGGGGCAGGCGAAGTGCTCCTGGTTGATCCCCAGACGGGTGCCACCAAGGGCGAGGGAACCTACTGCGATGTGGGCATCGAGTGCATGTCGTGGTCGCCCAATCAGGAAGTAGTGGCCTTTGTCACTCGCACCCACAATGTGGTGCTGATGACCAGCACATTTGACGTGATCGCAGAGGAGCCACTGGACGCAGAGCTGGCGCCGGATCAGCAGTTTGTCAACGTGGGCTGGGGAAAGAAGGAGACGCAGTTCCACGGAACTGAAGGAAAGCAGGCCGCTAGGCAGACGGGAGGTGATTCCACAGACAACCAGGACAGCGAGGAGCTTAATCAGGTTTGATTAACCTCTGAAATTGTTCTAGAACAATACGTAAACTTTCCCAATTCTCCACAGGATGTAAACATTTCCTGGCGCGGCGATGGAGCCTTTTTTGTTGTGTCTTATGTGGCTGCCCAGCTGGGTCGCACTTTTAAGGTATACGACTGCGAGGGAAAACTCCATCACACAGCCGAAAAGAGTGCCAATCTTAAGGAGGTGGTGGCCTGGCGACCAGCAGGCAATTGGATTGCAGTGCCTCAGCATTTCCCCAACAAGTCCACCATTGCTCTCTTCGAGAAGAATGGCTTAAGGCATCGCGAGCTAGTGCTTCCCTTCGATATTCAGGAGGAACCGGTGGTGCAGTTGTGTTGGAGCGAGGATTCCGACATACTGGCCATTAGGACAACGACCAAGGATGAGCAGCGTGTATATCTGTATACTATAGGCAACTATCACTGGTACCTCAAACAGGTGTTGATTTTTGACCAAGTGGATCCTATGGCACTGCTCCACTGGGACACGCGTATAGGAGTCGAACACACTCTGCACATTCTCAAGGAAAGCGGAAAAAGGTTGATCTACAGCTGGGCCTTTGCCGTGGATCGTTACGAGCGTAGTGGTGTCGTGGGCGTCATCGATGGCAAGCGGCTGCTGCTCACAGATTTCGCCAGGGCCGTAGTGCCACCTCCCATGTGTCAGAAATTTCTTCAACTGGACAACTACATCAACGCCTTTACCTGGTTCGAGACCAGCTTGTGTGTGTACACCTGCGATCGTCGTATGTACTCCTACGAACCAATGCAACAGTTGGGCGGACACGAACCACAGTCCAGCCTTCTTATGCCGGATGCAGAGCTTTCCCGTTTGACACTAGCCAATCTCACCTACTTTTCGTGTGATTACCTACTGGCCACGCACAGCTCAGGAGGATCCACACGCCTTCTACTGCTGAACAAAGAGGCCGACGAGGATGAGGTCAACGAGCAAGGCGAGCCTTGCTACCGGGTCCAGAGTTCCCTGCGGATCAATGGGTTGGTCAACGCCGTAACTATTGGAGCCAACGCCATGGATCAGTTTTACGTGCAAACAGTGAATAATGGTCATACCTACGAGGTGTCCCTTAAGTCTGACAACACACTCAAGGTGGAGCGAACTCATGTGCAGTTGTCCCAGCCGGCTGACCAGATCGAGTGGTTCACCATCATTAGCGACTCCACAGGTATTTAAAACTCCAATCGTGTTTATCATCAATGAAACTGGTAATAGATTTCTAATATATAACGGGTTCTTCCTTAGGTGGTCTCATCACCCTTCGCAATCAGCAACTCCTCCATATGGACGGCCATCGCATTGCTGAGGACGTCACTTCCTTCTGCGTGGTGGGCAACTATCTGGCTTACACCCAGCTGAACGCGATGCACTTCGTTCGCCTCAAGGATCGTCGCCAGGTGGCAAGCAGGAACATCGAACGCGGGGGCAAGCTGGTGACGGCAGTGGCCAGTGAGGCCCGTGTCGTGCTGCAGCTTCCGCGCGGCAACCTGGAGGCCATTTGCCCGCGTGTACTCGTCCTGGAGTTGGTGGGCGCTCTGCTCGGAAGGAAGCAATACCAGGCGGCCATGCAGATGCTGCGCAAGCAACGCATCAACCTTAACATCATCTGCGACCACAATGTGGAGCAGTTCGTGGCTAATGTCGACGTCTTCCTGCGCGAGATCAAGCAAAGTCAGTGGCTCTGCCTGTTCCTTAGTGAGTTGCAAAACGAAGATTTCGCCAAGGGCATGTACTCGAGCAACTATGAGGCAGGCAAGCAGACTTATCCCTCGGACTATAGAGTGGAGCAAAAGGTGGAGTACGTGTGCCGACTGCTGGGACAGCGCATGGATCAGGCCACTCGTCCGGAGGATGTGGAGCGCTTCCGGCTGCCTGTTATCACTGCCTATGTGAAGTTGGGCCGCTTGGAACAGGCTCTCCAGTTGATTTGGCGGGAGAAGCAGGCAGATGCGACTCTGGCAGATCAGCTGCTGAAATATCTTCTATATTTGGTGGACGTCAACGATCTGTATAACGTCGCCCTGGGCACCTACGACTTTGGACTCGTACTGTTCGTGGCCCAAAAGTCGCAGAAGGATCCCAAGGAGTTCCTACCCTATCTTAACGAACTGAAGACTTTGCCCACGGAATATCGCAAGTTCCGGATCGATGATCATCTTAAAAAGTACGCCTCGGCCTTGACACATCTTGCTGCTTGTGGAGAGGAGCATTACGAGGAGGCACTGGAGTTTATCAAGAAGCATAACCTGTACACAGCTGGCTTGGCCTGCTATCGGGATCACCTTGAGTTTCACAAGAGCATCTGCGTGGCCTATGCAGATCATCTTAGAGCCAATGCCAAGCTGGATAACGCCAGTCTCATGTATGAGCGTGGCGGTCAGTTGCAACAGGCATTGCGCAGCGCCAAGCACACTCTCGACTGGCAACGTGTACTGGTGCTGACCAAAAAACTGGGTGAACCTCTGGATCAGGTGGCCCAGTCGTTGGTTGGACCGCTGCAACAGCAGGGCCGCCACATGGAGGCTTATGAGCTGGTAAAGGAGCACGGCGGGGATCGTGAGCGGCAGTTGGAAGTACTGCTGGATGGTCATCTCTACAGTAGAGCCATTTACGAGGCAGGCCTGGAAGAGGGTGATGCCCTGGGTGAGTCTATCGTATGATTAATTTGATTCAAATATTAACTACTTTTCTTTTTGCAGAGAAAATCGCTCCCGCCTTGCTGGCCTATGCTGCTCAATTGCAAAACTCCCTGCACGCCGATCTGCAGCTCTTCCTGGACTACAAGCAGCGCTTGTTGGACATCCGCCAGCGACAGGCCAAATACGGCGAGGGGGATAACGATGCGGATGTGGATCTGGAAGAGGTGGACCTGCTGTCGGACACCACCAGCCTGCACTCCTCGCGATACAGCGGCACCTCACGAGGCACCGGGTAATCCAAGGGATGCTTCACTGCACCAGGCCAGAGTTTCACTTTTCCACTGTGTTCCTCCTTTCCAGCAAGACATTCCGCTCAAGCAAAAACCGACGCAAGCACGAACGCAAGCTGCTCAGCCTGAAGCCGGGCAACCCCTTCGAAGACATCGCGCTCATCGATGCGCTGCACAACCACGTCACGAAGATAGCCCAGCATCAGCTGTCTGTGCGTGATACATGCAAAGCGTTGCTACAGCTCGCCAGCGCGGCGGATGCGGATCCCCTGGCGGCGGCACTGCAGCGTGAATTCAAGACTCTGCTGCAGGCGGTGGAGGCGGCGCTGGACGAGATCTGGACGCCTGAGCTAGTGGGCAGTGGATCGATGGCGCAGCACCTCACGGGACCCAACGTTGACTATCTAGCGCTGCAGAAGGAGCAGCGATATGCTTTGATAAGTGGGTGTTACATGCTAATTTGATTTAATTTTCTTGGAATCGTTCCACTTTTACTTTCAAATTGGCTTGGCTTTACTCATTTTATTATTTCAATATTAATAGTAACCCTGCAGAGTTTAAACATCTTTCATATTTTTTTTATTTACTATACATTAATCAAATTCCTGTAGACTTGAAATCTCTCGCTTTTCGACTTGATTTACTTTAATTTGAATATTTTATTTTTCAGGTCCTCTGAAGCGCTTCAAGCCGCAACTGAATCTGATGGACTGGCAGCACGAGATCCTCCAGTAAGTCATCATCGGATGGATCATTGGATTTGCGTGCAGCTCTCATCCTCCTCCGATCTGTAATCGCCTCATCCATCCATCTGTTTACTTTCACTGCTCTGGAAATAAATGTAGCATTGAAATGCAAATTGAATGTATCGAGATTAAACAAAACGGAGCGCAGTGGGTAGATCAGTGCCAGTCCAGTGTCTGACAGCTGGTAAAAGTGGGCGGTTCATCTACCCAATTCGTGTTTGATTTAAAGCTATCACTTGTATTAGGGGGCGTCGGCTTTTACTTATCATTTACACTGAGCTACGCCCTTTATATTCGTATTTCATGAAGGAAAACATATTTCCTGATAACTTCCTGTTGCCGTTGCAGTCAAGCGATTTGTTTGCCAAAGAAAAACCGTAGACGGTTGAAACCGGTTTCAACTGTCCGGGATTTGTTGTGGGCGCCCATTGTTGCCAGGTAGATGTGATGAGAACATTGGGTCCAAATCGTTCTTAGTTAAGATTAATGCCTTGATGTTTAAATTGGAATATTTATAGTTTACTCTAATTTTAAACATTAATCATGACTAATTTATATTTTTAAGAAGTGGTCGTCATTCATGGTAACGCGATTTGTTAAAAAATCACTGGCCATCAAAACATTTTTCCAATATTTTAGAATGCCAATTTGGATTGGATGGGTCTTATTATACCCGTTACTCGTAGAGTAAAAAAGTATACTAGATTCGTCGGAAAGTATGTAACAGGCAGAAGGAAGCGTTTCCGACCCCATAAAGTATATATATTCTTGATCAGGATCACTAGCCGAGTCGATCTAGCCATGTCCGTCTGTCTGTCCGGATGAACGCTGAGATCTCGGAAACTATGAGAGCTAGGCTATTGAGATTTGGCGTGCAGATTCCTGAGCTTCTTACGCAGCGCAAGTTTGTTTCAGTACAGTGCCACGCCCACTCTAACGCCCACAAACCGCCCAAAACTGTGGCTCCTACAGTTTTGATGCTAGAATAAAAATTTTAACTGAAATGTAATGTTCTCATAAATACCTATCGATTGGTCCAAAAAATTTGCCACGCCCACTCTAACGCCCACAGCGCCTAAATCTGTCTACCGCCCACATAACCATATATTGAAATCGCACTTCTCTGTTAAGGCGCTGTTAACGAAAGTCTCTACTGGACATGCGCAGCATGGCTGCAACTGAGTATGGTGAGTTTCTCTTTATTCACCATTCGTTTCGCCGCGACTTCTATTTGAATTCGTCGCGGTTCGGTTCGCCAGTAGCGGCGAGCGGCGAGCGGCGCTCCACCACAGTGGGGAGAACAGCTCGAAATTATTAAACAAAAAACCGCCAAGCGAGTCGGACGTGTGCGCTGCTGGATGCTGGCGCTCTTTTCGCGTACCGTTTTTTCGAGTAAACAAACACACA
Source organism: Drosophila suzukii (assembly GCF_043229965.1). Lineage (NCBI taxonomy): Eukaryota > Metazoa > Arthropoda > Insecta > Diptera > Drosophilidae > Drosophila > Drosophila suzukii. Next base: position 85,459,260 of record NC_092082.1, read on the forward strand.
CGAAAAAATATTGTTAACACAATTTTGTCTGTTCTATTGTGCGGAAATCGAGTGAGTGCGAGGGGAGACAAACAGAAACCGCAAGCAGGCAAAATCAACAAAAAGCGTGTGGGCAGAGGAAAACGAAAGGGGAAACTGTGACTGTGTGTGTGTGTGTGAGTGAAATATGGAAATTGAAAATGCAATTAATCGCGCTTTAATGGCAAGCCATAGAAATCGCTCAACGGTTTAGAGTGCAAGAGAAAAGTGCGGTCTTTGTTATTGTTGTCAACACGGAAGGCCTAAAGCCAAAAGTCTGGAAAAATATATCTACATGTGTTTGTTTTTTGTTTTTGGAACAACAATGAGCCATTAGCGAAGTGCTGAAATAGTCAATTTACAATTGGAGCCGCCGAGAAGTCTATATATAAAATATAAACATTTTGGTAAGTCTAGCTTAGTCTCTTTTTCTCTCTCTTTCCGCTCTTTACACAGAAAGAAAAGTAGAGATCAATTTGAAAATAATAACTAAACATATTATTTTGACCCTGATATTAGAATTTGGATTTGATTGGTCTTTAATTTTAAAGCAATGCCTAATATAATGAAAAAATTTAATTTTTTTAGACAGTGGTGGGAATTGAACATGGTCTGTTCTTGTCAAAGGCAGATGCTCTTCACTTAAGACATCTTTAGACTTTGGTTTATATGTGAAATAACTTTATTAACATTAGTTTTTAAATGACACTTAATTGGCAAACAATTTTTTTCAATAAATTATAATCATTTTTATCCATTATCATACTATGTTTTTGTTCAAAAATGTTAGAACTAGTCACGGATCAGTGTAAAACGGGTGCTTATATAGTCCAATGTTTAATCATCATATTAAAAAAAAATATTCTAATTTATGATATAATATGTCAAATGTCAATATCTATTTTTTCTGTGCACTTTCCGCTGAGAGTGGAGAGCTCAGCTCAGTGGTCAAACCCGCAAAACGACTTTCAACATCATTCGATCCTTGTGGTTGTTGCTATTTCGGTAGTAGTTGTTGTTGTTGTTCTTTTTGCTGTAGCAGCTTTGTTGTACTTTGTTTTTCTACTTCTGATTTTCTGCTGTTTTTTATTTAATTACGCTATTGTTATAATCATATTTGGTTTTTGTGCGCACTTACTTAATTTTCGCACATGTGGAAATGCTGGCAATTATTTGTATTAAATATGCCATAATATTTGTCCACTGTGAAACGTGGAACATTTCGCGAACAAATGTTTCCCAATCGTTAAACAGGAAAAATGAAAAATTTAATTTACGGTTTTCACTTGAGGCATTAGGTTAAACAATATACCATTTTTAATTTGACGGTGAAGTCGACGAAATCTGTTTCTGAAGTACACAACTCATTTAATATGGAATTTTTAAATTTATTTAACAGTTTTGTAGAGCCATATTTTTGTAATTTACTTTGTATTTGTAATGTATTTTAAACTGAAGCGATTATAGAAATGGAATAAAAATAGGACTGAGCAATAAATTTAACAATCTTTCAGTCGTCTAAAGTTTTAAACTGCAGAGCTGAATGTAGATAGATTTTTTTAAAGGCTACTAAATCTTCTGAGATTATTTTGACTTGCATCAATCAAAGGCTTTCAATTATTTTTTATTTAAGTCAGACCTAAATGGTAATTATTAAAAGTGTTATTATAACAGCCCGTCATTAGGTAAATGGAAATATAAAAAACGTTTTTTGTTACTTAACATTTTGTAGAGCTGAAAAAAATTAATTTAGCACGTTCGCCCCTGCAGTTTGGCCGTAAAAAACAGCACTTTGAAACGGCCCGTTTCAATGCCAATGGCATAACTGCCAAGAAACTCAGGTTTCAATCTTCTCGCCACCTGCATATCTGCAGCAAACTCCAGCGATGCGTTAACCAGGGACCTCAAAACTAAGCGATCCATTCAAGCCGCTTTAGAACAATCCCAATCCCATCTCATTCACCATCGAAAGCTGCGGACGAAGGCCACAGACAGCAATTTAATTAGAGGTTAGTTAGCCAACAATAGTGGCAACTACAGATTGCAGATGGCAGCTTGCAAGTTGCAACCGCAGAACAAATGCGATGGCAAAGACGTTTTGAATGCATTATGCATGTGCGAACGGGCAGCATAAATCGCAGGGTAATGGGCCTGGGCTAATAAAGAAGCGTTTTGAATGCCAAATGAGTCGACTTGACGAGGATGACGAAACATAAGTGATTTTGAAACGAAGGAGGGGCAGTGCATAAAGTGCACAGAGAAAAATATTACTATAATTAATCATATAGTTTCCAACATTTCGAGCTTATTCAGTTGCCAGATGAACATAACATGGGATTAATAACAATATGGGGGATACGATGTGAGGTATACCAAGGGATTTTCAAAGAATTATTTCCGTAATAGATGATGTTATAAGTAATAGCAAAGACAATAAATATATTAATATAATAATATTATAATATATATCAATAGAATTTTAATTCATAGTTTTGTTTTCTGTGTAACTTCCATGGAATGTGGTTGGCAAGAATGGAGGAAACCGGTCTCCTGCCGGTGCCCTATTGGATTGGCTTGGCCTGGCCCGAGCTGATAGCGAAGGTCTTGAGGTCTTCGACAAAGACGGAAAGAAAGAGAGCCATAACCAAAGCCAGTGGAGATCGCTCTATGAGTCACGTTCGGAGCCAGCTTCGAGACGTGCCTGCTTGTCTTCGGCGGGATAGCAGTTGAGAATAGAGAATAGAGTTACTTGGCACCCAGTGCATAGTTATGCCGACATTGCGATAATGAAAATCTTGGAAAACGAAGCGAATTCCGATTGCCGGGGGAAATCCTCTTGTCGTGCATTGCTGGCACGTACCTCTGAGATCCGATCCCGCTCTTATCACCTTATAAATATGTTAAGATGCTTCGATCATCATTGATGAAAATATCTACTCTACAAATGGTGAATGGAAAAATATGAAAGTTAATAATGCGAACAACTCATGTTCAGGGAATTTCCTACATAAAAAAACTTATTGAATCGGACAGCTTATTTATAGAACCATTTCCTTTTATGATCGTGCCAGTTTTGAAATTCTTGAAATTAATTATAGATTAAGGCGAGAAAAAAGTGTTTGATCTGTATGCGAATAATGTTTATAAGAACTCTGTCGAATAAGTAAAAAAAACAGAGGAACTGAGGAGCTTAAGTCCACATAAGACATCTCAGATCTGACCATCCACTGAGGTTCTCGCTCCACTTTCTCGCTCTTGTCCCCAATGCATCTCACTTCTTGTCGAGTGGTAATTACACACCTTGATGACTCAAAATCTGTCATTAAGGCAAAACTGCAGTTCAGTGGGTAACACACATATGGATCCCAACCCCTCAACCGTCCATGAACCACCTCCTCTTCCGTCTTCCGCAATTTCATCGAGCAAAACATAGAGAATACGAAAAACAACTTGCCCTGTAAACTCAAAGACCTGACCTATGAGCTTTGTCTTTAGCATTCGCATTTAGTACTGTCGGGTTCTCCATTCTGCTTTGTTTTTTTTCGGTTTTCTTCCATTGTTTCCACGTTTATCTCGCTTTTGGGGCCAACAGTTTTGTTTCGATTTGTGCGGTTTTATTTTTGGACCCACCTTGGAAACTCGTTCTGGCAATCGGAGAATGGAAAACACTCACAGTTTCCACAACAAACATAATAAATTACATTAGTTAGGACCAATATACGTTTATAGACTCGATTCCCTGCTGTGGGCGTCGAATTGAGTTACTCAACTGAAAAGTCTTTGACTCTTGGCATTATTCTTCACTTTTCACCCACTCTTCCGACTTGAGCCGGCTTAATTAAATTAAAACTTTAATTGTTTTGTTGACAGGTAGACTTCATGTCAATGAACCAGGTCTCAACTTTTGTGGCATCTCTAGAATATGTTTGGGCTTTTTATCAGCTGGTTTCCTCTCTGGACCAATTGCTATATATAGTTTTTAGTGTTCTCTCTTTTAGTATTGCTATTGTAATATTAATTCAATTCTAGACACTTGTCGGGTGAACAATCGCCAAACACTTGGGCACTGATTGAACTTAATTGAATTAAGAGCAGTTCGCCAGTTACATCTTCACTTGGGTCAGGCGAGCAGGAAGTCAACCTTGTGGTAGGTATTACAGTGGTCACTAAATAAAGAGGGTCTGTTGAAATTCCATTAACTATTGTTATATATTTGATAATTTTTTATCTCTGTTAAAGCTAAAAAAATTGAAAGTATCTGTTGTTCAATAAACACACCTTATAAAGAGCATGATAAATAACCCACTATATTTCTTCTGATCAGACCCTGTCACTCGTAAATGTTGGCAATTTATAGAGTAGCTCAAGGCAGCCTGTGAACTAGTTTCGCCCGCTTTTCATACAACTTGAAAGCCATTTAGTTGACTTCGGGCTTCTTTTGGCATTTCCTCCACATAACATAACCACAGATGTTGCCTCAAATGGGAGCATATGTGTGTTATTTATGTGGTTATTTGCCTGTGTGTGCCCTACCACCTTATGCATTCTTAATACCGCCCCTTGGCTTTTGTTTTTGTTTACTATTCGGGCCTGAAAAATGTTTGCAGGTGCAATGCATTCGCCGTTGGTTTACGCTACTTACGTATCCGAAAGATACACAAAGCTAGTGCCATATTTCATCATTTGGATGCCTCGGGCATCTTTCGGTTGCATTTCGTATGCAAAGAGGGTTTCAATCATTCAACTGCTTTGCATACCAAATACTACAAATGTTTAACCTTTTTTGCTGCAATTTAGCAAATGATTTCTGGGGTTTTTCTGGGCATTACTTGTTTTGTGCTCCGCTACACAAGTTCTCGCTAAAGAAAACCTGTTTCTCCGATTCTTTGGGCTTGGGTCCGGTTAGCAGCGCAATCGTATTTGACGTACTTTGTTTTATGAAATGCTAATGAATTTATATGGTTTCGATTATAAGCGACTTCACCATCGAATTAGCACTTAGCAAACGACGCAACAAATAATATTGCGCACTTATGGATGCGAATTCATGGGAATGTTAACGCCCTTCCATCTGGAGCGGTTCCATAATCTCCTGTCTGCCCTTCGAATCCCTGTCTGAATTTCTGGTTAACAAAGGTGTGTTAATAAATTATCCCAACAGACCTTGAACCCTGGATGTTTGCAATAAATATTGCACACTGTCTTCAATTAGCACGCAGCTTGGCAATGGGAGATTCGCGTGTTCAAACGAGGAAACCCCAAAAAAACTTTGACCTAAAAAGAAGAAGGTGAAATCCCCCATAGGTAATACCTTATTATATTATTATAGAAAAAATATCAACTAATGTGTAATCAAAACATCATAAAATAAACCCACAATTTGATTTTAATGAATACATAGCCAATCATCATTTGTTCGGGATATTTTCTTTCTGTGCAGTGACAAAGAGTTGGGGAAAGTGTCTGGCTAATTTGTGAAAAGTAATAACATTAAACCAAAAGAAAAAGTGCCAAAAAAAAACGTGTAATTGTATCGGGGAGCGTGGGAGAAATCTCTGTCTCTCTGGGGTTCAGTAGCTTCCAAACGAAAGTCTCTGAATTGGTGGTTATATAACCCATCTCAATCTACCAGGTAACGCCCACCAGATTATTCTCCGGCGACATCAGCTGGCGCTCTCTCTCTCTCTGTTATTAACACTCTTTAGCGAAACGTACGAAACTCGTTTAGCACCCGGGGAAAACTTGTCTCTGGGCTGCTGGCGGAAAATTGGAAATGTATCTCTATCTAGGAGATACGCGATGGAGCGAAAAGTAAAAGTGCTTTAACGGCTTCCACAGCGCCCACTTTTGCTTTCTTCTGCCGCTTCTTCTGGCGTTTAGCTTCCATTGAGCCGTAAAATGGCGGAGGGGAAAGAAAATAGCAGCTTACCTTGCGCAAAATCAGCTAGCTCTGCTGCAACAACAACTGCATTGTTTGGGCCATATTTAAACACCCCCTCTTCTTGGCCCTCTCCAAGTGACAGCACCTACGTAACAATGAATGAACCCACATGAGTCACGTCTAGTGCATTCCCAGGCCCACAACCCACAACCCAACAGTCAAAAAGAAACCCCAAACTCCAAAACCCGGGGCATGCGTGAAACGTTAGCTCATCTGTCGGTGGGGTAACCTCAATTCGGTTCACTTTGCGGCTGCGCTGTAACTTCAACTGCCTGCCCCCCCTACAGCCCTTCTCCCTAGCCACAATTAACCCATTGAGCACCAGGGAGCTCAAAAGTACACTCATTTAATCAAAGCCGATGTAGGGTTAAATGAAGTTGGAATATAACAATGCATTTGCATTTTTCATTTGTATTTTAAATGTATAGTTTAAGGTTGAAAAAGTTAAATTACTGTTTCGGTAAAATGGGTTTCTCAATATTATGTTAGGTTTTGTATGACTTAAATCACTTAAATAGAGACAATATTCTGTGTAAAAATGTATCGTTCCTAAAATTAACATCACATTAAAAATCGAATTCGTCTTTAAAAAAATTTAACTTTATGTCAAATTTATGTTAAGGTTAGCTTACCAGAACGTTAACCTGACATTGAGAAATCGGCTCATAAACTTGGTAGTTGTTTTTCTATTTATGAAATCGAATGGAAAATCAAAACAAATTATCTATTTAATAATAATTTAATTACAAAATAAATATTAGATCTATACAAATTGTATACCTGTTAGTTTCCTGAGCATAAGTTTCCTGAGCATCTATGTGAGAATTCAAAAAAATATATTTTAAATTGTAAGCCAACTTTGGTCATTGTTGGGGTTAAGAAAGAGCGAAAAGCGAGCCCCAAATCTAGTACACGTTACAGCCACGTTCGTGGATCGGGGCAGCATGAAAAGCAACAATGTTGCAGAGTAGTTACCTTGTTTTTGGCTCCGGCCAGTCACCAGCTTGGACAGAAGCCCTCGTGCCAGTTACAATTTGTCGAGCGCTTTTCGGTTCGGTTTTGGTTTTTGGTTTTGGTTGTAGACTGGATTGTTTTCGTGACATTCAAATCGTTTCGTTCCAGGCCGTGCAAAAGGGCAGTTACCGATCAGGGGGCATTTCAGAAATGGAATTTCCACAAATGAGTTATTGCAGCATTACCATTGATATGACGAGATCCTGCTCCAGATCTGCTGGATTTTTATTAAGGCAATGGAGACATTAATAAACCGCTTACCCACTATCGCTCCAATCGCAATTGCCTTAACAAAGGAGAGCAAATTAAAAGCGAACCCAGCAAATTTGTCAGTTTCGAGGTAAATGCGACTTGGGGCGATTTAATGTCGCGCACTAAGTTGACAAATGTCTGGCTAACAATGGCGGGGGAATTACGGGTGGTAGTTGGCAAATAATGGAGAATGCTTTTTATATAGAGAGCTCGGTGACCCAAAATGCATGGCAGGGAGGCAACCGAATGGGAACGTGAAATATGGACACATTAGATGGCTATCTATCCATGCATAAAACACTAACAGAAAATGTAGCTCGGATTTCAGTCAATTAAAAATAGTTCTAGGTTTCAGCAAGAGTATATAACAATATATTATACATATTCGTTTTAATTAAGCGATCATAAGTAAGAGAGTTAAGAACCCTATTGCATGCATTTTCTGAAAATATATTTAGAAAGTAATTTGTATCTTTAAAATACTTAAAATACTTTGTAAAATTACAAACGATGTTCCTATATTCAATGTTTCCTACAATGTTTCAATAAATACTATGGGCGAAAGATATAAACCTCAAATTTGATTAGTTTTCTATTAAATTATATTACTTTAAACGCATTTCTTTTAGTGCAAACATTTGTGGGTATATTTTGCATTTGTTGTTTGGCTTGCGCTTGAGCTGCAGCGCTTGCCTAATTGTTCAATTGCATTAGGGGCAATTATGCGGCTGACATAGATGTGTGTATCTGAGCCCAAGTACGAGCACATGCGCCCGTCATTAGAGTAATTGCACAGATACAGATAAGCAAAGACAACCCAGAATGACTGGACAAATGCCTGTCCATATACGACGGGGACTTAACTTGCATATTGCGTGGCCAATATCCTTATCGCGCCCATCAAAATGGCTCCAACCACTTCTCCAGATTTCGGGGTGCCTTTGATTGATAGGTAATTCCTTATAGGTATACATACCCACTCCACAATATTTGAGCTTTTATGCTTACCAAATAAAAAGCATCTGTTTTGATTTTGGCAACATTTGGCAGTCTAAAAATTGTGAAATGACTATCATATGTTGGGGAAAAGTATTATAAAAATGGAATTAATACACGTTCAAGTATCCGGCGATCGCTATTTTTCCCAAATATATATGCGCAGCATTAATGACTGAACTCATTGGCCATTTCGACGGACCATGTTGCTGTTGCCCCCAGCTGGCTGGTTCAATAAACGCCAATAGCACGGCCAGCAAGGTCAAAATTGATGAAGGCGATCGTTTAGTGCACATAGAAAAAATAATGATAATATTGAAAAAGTAAAAGCAGTTAAAGATATATTAAAGATAATACACTTTTGAGCTTACCCCGAATCGTTCTTAATATATTAAGTCGATGATAAATAAAGATAGGTTGACTTAAAAGCAGAAATGACGTTGATCACGATCTCTTATCTTGTGAAAGTAAAATATCAGTTATCAACAATGTACTTCAGAAACTTTCTTATCAAAACATTTAGTTTAATTGTATACAAATGATAAAATTCCGTATTTGTTGTAAATTATAATATATGTATTTTTTGCTGTGTACCGAAAGCTTTTGCACATCCGTGGTAGCCAATAAAGCAGTTGACCGCTTTGGATCTTCGAGATTGAGTTCGATTTCATTGCGGGTTTCGATTTCTTTTATAAACATAATTGCGTTGAAAGTTCAGCTCGAGGCAAAGAGTGTGCCTAACTTTGTCTCTGATGTTCGCCAAATCCACAGAAATTTGTTTTCGAATGCGTATGCGAATGAGAATGGAGCATGATATAAGCAAATGTCATGCAAATGAGTCATCGTCCAGCAGCATCAATGGAAACAAATACAAATATTTAGAGTTCGTATTTGAGTGGAAACGAGTGAATGAGGTCTGCTACCCATAATGATGCTATGATACGCATGGGGAGTTCGTAAATAGAGAATAATGAGGATTGAGTCGTTCGAATGAGATACTTCCGTGGATACTTCTCTCAACAGTTACGTATATAACATAGCGGTACATCAGAAAATCAAAACAAAAGAAGTCCCAATTACAAACCATATATATAGGTATAGATATATGGCAGTAATGCCACAGTTATCGTTTGAGCGTGCGACGCCTCGCATTCTCCATCACACATGGCTGATTTTGGAGCAGCGTAAGCCCCGCTCGCAATTCATTATTGATAACATCTCCATCTTCATCGCCATCCTCAGTGAATTTCGCAGAAATGTCAAGAACGCAGCTTATATACATAAATGCCTCTGGAATAATCCAAGCTAACTGTTGGCATTCTTTGGAATTCTTATTTGAGACGGGAGTCTGCGTAGTCTGTCATTTGGGTTAAACGAGATGTGGCTTTGGATTAAGAGAGTAATTCAAGTTAAGTTGGGCTACTTCCACGAAGCAAATTAACTTTAAGTGATTCATCACGAATCAGATGATCTATTATACACTTCTTGATTTTAGCAATAGGATTTCCAATTTCTAATAATCTAGAACATAAAGTACATTAGATCTGCACTTTATATCATGTTCGTTAGAGTTCATAACATTTTATGTTACCCTTCCGCTTATTTAATCTTTCTAAGCTTAAATATCATCTGTATTAACCGAATTTTGGTATAATGATTGGGATAATAACAACTGCAGCTCACTTGAAAAAATTCCCAACAATCTCTCAGCTTTAAGCTAACGATCCTATCCCCAGTAGTATAATCGCTCAAAGCTTCTGGCCATCAATCACCGGCGCAGATTCAAGTCATGACTACCCAGATGGCTGTCATTATCACTGGCCACAATAACAACAACTACACCCGAGATCATTAAGATACCAGGTGATCGTCAGCCATTCTCCACATCCATCGTGATCGCAATGCAAGTGAAATCATAATTGCAAATCGAAATCGAAGCGGGCTTTATTGGGCCGCAAAAACTGGTTTAGTATTCTCTCGCGATCATCCTCACTGCGATCGTTATCGCTGGATTTTCCGTTTTGGAGTTGGATGAAGATCCCAAGTCTGAGAATTCTGAGCCATTCGTTCATCCTGAGTGCGTGCTGCTGAAGCGGAAATGAGTAGACTCCCCAGCAAGCTCGTTTCTCTAATACTACCGTATTCTGTTTACGTCTCATACATGCACCTGCTCCTCCGTTCCCTGTGTCCCCCCTTTAGTTCAGAGGTTCCAATGCCATGATGCACTCGATTCCCCGATCAAGTCACGTTTTCCGATACTTTGGTTTCATTTGGGTTAAGTGGAGGGTTCAGGTTGCGGACGGGGGTCTTCCTGACCCTCCCTTGCCCTCGGCTGTGGTTCACTGTATCAATAGTTAGGTGGTTCTATCTTTTCTCTGTTCTTACTTAGTGTACAAAGTATTATAATTTTAAAACCTGATCCTAAGCAGTGGCGCCATTAGTCAGTCTGTGTGGGGTTTTGGTACTAGAATATAAACAACAAGCATTGCATACTCTTGGGCTTTAGAAAATTGTAAAGCTGGTGTAGATCTATCTATCATTTTAATGTAAATGTTTTGAAATACGTAATTTTCCATTATTAATTACTATAATATTTTACCACTATACCATTTGCCTTTTCAAGGTCTACACCAAGAATTAACAGACTTAAGGATTATAATGAACTTATAACTTGATCTATAAGCACTTCAACTCAGAAGATTGGAACAAAACGTATTGTATTATTAATTATAAATATGGTATTTCAAAAATGTTGATAATTGTATGGTTTTTCTTTTTGCTTTGTCATATGATTTTATACATTTTTAAGTCAACATTGTATTGCCCCCACCAGCGGCTATCGTTATGCGTAGTCTGTCGTAGTTACAACCCACCGCTGGCCTCCAGTGACAAGAACAATATCACCGATAACTATTTACCTTTGCCGCTGGTTTTCTTTATCAGCACCAGCGTTGACATTCAAAAATATAAAAAAAAATTACAAAATACCTTGCTGTGATTTTGTCCCCGTCTGGCTCAAGCAAATCTTATCTGTAAGGTACACAGGTGCATAAATATATATATATTTTGAGATATTAGTCAGCGGGCGCATGGTTAAATGGGAGCTGAATGGTAATAAAGCAAGGAATTTTAAGTTTTTTAACAAAAAAGTAGCAATATTCAAGGGGTTAACACTCTGGGTTAAATAAATTTCAATGGGGATATGAGAGGGTGGCGCCACGCCTGAATATCGCACCCCCATAAGGGTAACGTCATTAATGACGGGCAACCACCGAACTGGGGCTTTTAGTGTTAATTGACTGACATGGGGGTAGGCTTATGAATGTCCCAGGTGGTTAAAAACCAGAAGGGGGACAGGGGTTTTTTCCAGGGGGGACTTCAGGTGGTTGCATGCACCATTGACATGACATCGCTTGGATCGGCAGATAACAACCCACCGATAACCATGGTGAATAAAGTTGGTAAACTCGCGCCCTCTCTGGATATTATTGTATATCCGCTCCATAGTTATTATTGGGTGGCTCTGTTTGCAGTTCAGCTCGAATACTTCAACTCCCCGAGCAACTTTTGATGGGTTCGCCGTGGAGGCCGTGGTTGAATGAACCCCGTGCACTTCGTTCCATGACATCGATTGGGCTTATATGAATGGTTTGCAACTCAAAGTTGGTGCTATGGCTGTGGGTGGAGATGGAGATGGTAAACACTTTGATGTGAACTATTTTTGGCCACTAGGTACAATGAACTTTTAAGACTTCCTTGACACTATTTATTGTGGGAAAATGACAAACTGAACTTGAGAAACAAAGTTAAAGTTTCTTTGCATACCTTTTTAAGAAAATCATTTGGTATTATTTAAAGGTATTTAATAAGAAAACTTTATGGTATTATACGAAGTACATAGGGAAATAAAGATCATCTATATTATAACTTTAAACACTATTCTTATATGATACCAATGTATGTAGTTTTTGGACTACGTCATAGTCATTAAATATATCTTAAATCACATGTTGTTTTAGTTTGAGAACTTAGACTATTTATTACCATTAACTCAGTTATATTTAATTTCCCCAAACGAGTCACTTGGCCTTGAACTTGAGGGTACTACTCATTGTATTTGGGGGAATGCGGAACGTGTCTTAATGACATTAATTACGTATATGGAGAGCTCCACTTATAGAAAGGGAAATTGTTAGTCACTTTCCACGGAATACTTCAACGTACTGCGATCCAAAAATGTCAGGCTATTTATTTTTACCCATAGAAAACCAATTATATTTAACAAGAAATTCAACCGCCTAACTAATTTGTATTCCCTTCTCTTGCAGGTATATTTCCCTGGTAAAAATGGAGGCAAAACTCTCAGAAATCGTTGCAAATTGCTAAAAATAAATAAAATAAAAGAAAACAAACAATAACTCAAGCTTAAAGGTGGAAACCAAAACAAAAACGATTTTAAGGCCCAGTCGAACGTGGAATTAACTTGACCCACAGAGGTGCCCCACACGAAAGAGAAAGATATAAAGCTTTAGAACGAGAGGGAGCGACATACGATGCGTGTGGTTGGGTGGCTCAGTGGTGGCTTAATGCTCGCCCTGGCCGTAATGTTAACGCAGGCACGTTTCATTGCGAAAAGAGAAACCACCGGTTTGGAGCAGGCGGTGGCTTCCACATCCACTGACCCTGACATTCTTCCAGCGACCAGGGAAAGTGGGAGCGGTAGGGAACTGGTTGAAATAAAGGGAGAATCAGATATGATTGACTCACAAAACATACTGGAAGATAAGGGAGTAATTAAGGCTGAGAGTCAAAATGAAACTGAGATCCTAACGGAAAGTCTGAAAGAGAATCTTGACCTTAAGAAAACCACAGAGGGTTTGGTTCAAAATGAGTCCAACAGTACCATCGAGGGAATTTTAAGTGAAGACCAACATAAACTGAAAGAGGGTGAAGTTCAGTTAGAGAAAAAAACTGAACCGGTTACCATAAAAGAACTGACAAACAAGGATACCCCAGCAGAAGCGGTTAAAGAAGATTCCAACATTATAACTGCCACTCAGGTGCATAAAAACTCAACTTATCTCGAAGATCATGTATCTACAGAAGACCCTGTAAGAGAAGTAACAACAGTGAAACAGATTTTAAGCCCAACCACTGAAAATACTCCGCTAAGTGAGAAAACCGAGCAAAAGGATGTGGCAACTAGTGATCCCCTTTCGAAAGTAGAACCACAAGTTCAATCTGAAACAAAGGAAAAACCTTCTGAACCTGTGACAGAAGAAAAGGATAACAGCACTGTGGAGGAACTACCTATGAAACCTGTAACACTAGGAGTTTCAAGCACCACGGAGAGATTGGTTAATGTCACATCCTCCACTCGTTCCTCTGATCATGGTCGATCCATGCAGTATTCGTCAACCACTGAAGGTTCTATCCGATTTCCCGCTGCAGCTACGCCCATGAAACTGAGGGCTATACCCATTCACCTTAGCACAACTGCACCTGCTCGTACCTCGTCAACCACAACTACTCCCAAGACAACCACAGCCACATCCTTTGCTTCCCATGAGAACGCCATTGAGGAGTCCACTTCCCAGTCGGAGATCCATCAACTGCCCGAGAAGCGAGCCAAGTTTATCAGCGAAAACTCCACAAATGCCCAGCAATTAACACTACCCAACACTGCCGAAGTTTGGAGTCTGGCGGGGATGAAGGCGATTCCCAAAGCACCTCTAACGACCACAACCATCTTGCCACTTCTTAACCACACTGATCTGGCCAACGATATAGACATACCGCTGAATAAAACAGAGCAGCACAAGGAGAAGAATCTCCTAGATTGGATGCACATTGCCATGATGCCATCGGCACCAGAGAATCGCACTGAATTTGTGGTCCGAACCACTCTGGATGCCACTGAGGGTGCTACACAGGCCACTACCGAAGCTTTGGATGAAAAGGGTCCTTTAAAAAGTTCTATAACCGCAGGATTGGAACAAAATGAAGTAACAACAGCCAGGCCAATGCCAGTAACTACTGAGAAAAGTTCTATGGATCATAATATAACAACCACAACTGTTGGCTCGGAACTTTTGGAGGTTCCTTTGGTGAAAAAGTTGGATAATACAACCAATCCCAAGTTAACAGAGGCTATTACAGAGGCTCAAAGTGAGAAAGAAGCAGCAACAGAGGCTGCAACATTTCTGGCATTAACAGAGCAGCCTGCAACATCACCTGTAACAGCGAGGGTGGGTTTAACAAAAACGGAACTGTTGAATATAACAGCAGTATCAGAATCAGCTGAAGTATCTCAACAAAATTCAACAGAAACCTTATTAACAACAACCACCACAACAGTAGGTCCATTATCTGTAGAATTTGTATCGCCTGAAATAATCTTACAAGAAGCAACAACAGAAGAAACGACAGCAGCAATACCAAAGGCCAGCACAGAGACAGCAGCAACATCATCAGCAGCAACTACGATTGCAGAAGCATCAGCAACATCTGAAGGTACAACAGCAACACCAGCTGCAATACCATCAGCAACATCTAGTGTTGCAACCACCCCCAGTCACAGTACAACTGAAATGGCAATGAAAGCCTCTGAAATCAGCAACATCAACAGCAGCAGCAACAACAACGACGACGATAGCAGTAACGACGTCATCGTTGCCACAACCAAAATTCCAGAGAGCGAGCCGCCAGCAACAGCAACCGCTGAGCCAACAGCAACATCGGTTAGTGTGCGACTGACTGCCGAGGTGAGCACTTCGATACGGCCTGAAATAATCTTTGAAAGTACTCCAAACACTACCATCGCAAGTACAACAAGTACATCGACAACAACAATAGCAACACCCACGCAAACGGAAATTGCGCAAATTAGCAATGAAGTGAATTTGGAGGCAGTGACAGTGAAGACGACAGTCGACAGTCTAAGTGCAAATGTGAATGTGAATTCGAATGAGCCAAGAACAGCTGAGAAAACCGATAACGCGGTCAATAACAGTGTGGCCATAACAGAGAGCGAGCTGGTGGCGTTGAAAACCACCCCAGCGACAGGGGAACCCAATCCACTCAGTGACCTGAGTAAGCTGAGCAAAGAACACGAATCCTCGCTGGAAACCAACAATATAGGTGAGGCACCAGTAACCGAAACAACAACGACAACATCAGCAGGTGTTGCTGTTGCAACGGATGAGAGCACAGCGGCAACAGGTGGGCAGGAAATCGAAAGGGAGAAGGAGCACCATCATGAGGGGCAACAGGTGGTCGAAGAGCAGGACACCGAAGAGCAGTTAGCCAAGACAACGATGGCGGTGACAACAACGACAACACCTAGTACCACAACACCCATAACAACAACAACCACAACCAGTAGCAGTACAACAACCACCACAACCGAAAGGCCCTTAACCACTACCACAATGCAACCGGTGGTGATAAGTCTGCTGGATGATAGCACCACCTCCAGCACCACAACAACCACCACAGCTGCACCACCACCCACAACCACAGAGGAGTACGTAGAATCCTCCACGGTGGTCAACACTACGAGTAGCACCATTATGCTGCCGGAGACCACCACCCAGCAACCCACCTTTATGGCCCCCTATCCCAACGAACTGGATCACATGCAGACCAATGCCCAAGGAAATGGCACCGATGTGAATGTGATCATAGCCATCACAGTCAGCGTGATTGGTGTGGTGGCCCTCATCCTTTTGGTGGCTTTCCTCTACCTAATGCGCAAGCGCCAGAAGCAAATGTCCTATGGCCAAAGGTGTCGTCCGGTGAGCTTGGATGCCTACTCCCTGGACAATGTATCCGTGTTGGGCAGTGTGCGACGGAAGGGTCGCGATGTGAGGGCCTCCAAGAGGACCTATGGTAATGCCGCCTTCGATGATCCCTCGCTAAGGCACAACCTGCTGACCGCTGGAGAGCTGGCCCGTTTTGTAGAGCGGCGATCCGATGTTTTCGAGGAGTTCCGGGACGTCCCACAGATCATCGCCAGAGCGGATGAGGTTCCTCCAGGTTGTGAAGATAAGAACCGGTGAGTAAAATTGGAAACCTCTTTTTTCAAGAAACTAAAAGCAGTAGATACCCGTCAAACAATAGTCAACTAGGGAATGTATCAGATGGTTAAAAATATAATATTCAGATCAATTTTCTATAGGAACCGTGTAGATTGAGGAAGGGACAAGTTTTTGAAGTATATTTTCTATAACGATGAAGATAACCATAACCTAAATATTTTTTGGGGACTTTTGAAGATGTCATTTTATTTCAATGTGAATTTTCTAGAACGATGAAGGTATTCAAACGTATTCAAATGTACGCCTAACAATCTGATATACATATGTAGGTGTGTTCCAATCATTAAAGGGCTGGGTCACAATTATGAAATCTCAATGATTAGATTACAAAAAAGTGAATTGATTAGATTGCACCTAGTTCAATGGTAAATTATTCAACGTTTTCTTTATGTAAAGTGATTATTGGTTACTCAGTTAATGTATCTCCTTGGGCTTGTCGTTTCCTCGTTGCCGGTATCTACTGTAATTAAGGGTTCACTTTCTCGGCACGAGTTCACATCAAATTGTCGAATCAATTACAATACTGATCTCTCTGGAACATCTCTTCCTGCTTTTTTGTTTTCCAACCGAACCAATAACAACACCGCCGACGATGATGACTCAACTCCTCGACCTCGAACCGCAGCTACGCCAACGTGATTCCGCTTCCTGAGACGCGGGTGGTGCTCCAGCGGCAAGGCGACGATGACAAAACGGAATACATTAATGCCAATTATGTGCGGGTAAGTAACCGAGGCGGTGTCTCCCAAGTGGGCGGCGGATCAGCTCATCATCCGAAAAGCTAGACAAACAAAACTTTCTCACACAAATGTTGGTGGGTGGCTTGGGCTGAGGCATCTCGGCGAGTGGTTAGCATATGTGGCGAGCCTTGCATGACGCCCTGCCCTCCAAGTGGAATCTTTGGGGTACCCTCTCGAGGGCCATTAAACATGGCGCCCGAATAATTACACGCCCGATGAGACTCACCTGCTGCTCCTCCGTTGGCCATGACTGTGAAATAGGCCCATCGCCTTTGTTTTCTCTGCGAAAAGCAGCAAATAATAATAATTGCGCCAAAGGAAAGTGTCTGCCAAGATCATCGAAGTGTGAATGCCCTTACATCACGATCCATCGCCACGCTCTAATCCTCCCAAAATCATTCAGAAAACAATCAAGTGTTTTGCATACACAAGGTGGAATAAGATATGGTATATTAAACACCTAGTCAAAATTGTTTTCTTATGTGGAACACACCACCATATCTTGATCTTTCAAGTTCAAGCCATAAAATTTTTTCAGAACGCTGATAAAAATATAATTTCAAAGCTAGAAAATAGTATCTTTAAGATAAAGTATAAAGACTGTGCTTATCTCCTTTTTAACAGCATCGTAAATGACAAAACTTATATGTTTTGTGATAATAATTCTAGAAAACAAAATTGTCGAAGCTGAAAATGAGATAATGGCTTCATTTCGGGGTCTTTAAACTGATTTGTATTATACTAAACGTTTTGCTCAAGTCAAACGTATATTATCAAAATGATGACTCTTGAAAACGTAAATTTTTTATAGTAAATTAAAAGGTAAATATCTGTTTGTTTTCTGTGCACAGGACAAGTGTCCATCAAGTGGGATGTTTTCAGTTGTTTACTAAAACTTACTTTAAACAACTGCATTGAAGCGTGACGTGGATGTAGATGTAGATGCATTGCGACGCATTGAAGCGAAACATTTCCAGCGTTCATCGGCATTGCACCTGGCGATAAGCAAACTGAGCATGTCGAGATTTAGCCAGCAGAAGTCTGTTGTGCGATTTTATGGTCATTTATCTGAGAGGCGCGAGCAGCTCATCGCAAGTCACTCTGTGTGGGCTGAGGCAGAGTTAAGCCGCAATAAGTTTTAATTAATGGTTATGTCATTACTCACGCTATACTTTTTTTATACCGAAAAAGAGCACAGCCTTAGATTATTTCGGCAGAGGTCAACATAAGCAGAGGAGGCGGCCCACGGGCTAGGAAAATCCTCTGCCACTGCTCTGCTGACGTTCTGCCAACGCTCTGTGCACTCATCAGTCACTGTTTTTATTTTAAATATTATTTGCTTATCAGCTTTCTGAAATCGAATTTAAAAAGATAAGATATTAATATATTTGTTACCTTTTTAGGGCCCCCGAGACGCGCCCAATTACTACATAGCCTGCCAGGCGCCACTGGAGAGCACGACCAGTGATTTCTGGCGGATGATCTGGGAGCAGCAGTCTCGCGTGATCATCCAGGCAACGGATCTCAACGAGAACGGTATTGAGAAGTGCGCTGAGTATCTGCCCCCATCGGCGACTCTGGACAATCACAGCAGCTATGGCGATTACCAGGTGACCCTGAAGCATCGCGAGGTTAAGGATCGATATGCCATCTCCACTTTGGTACTCAAGCGAGTGGATGGCGAGGAGAGCCGCGAGCTCACCCACTACTGGTACAAATGGCCAGAGGCGGGTGTTCCCGCCGAAGAGGCGCCCATCATTGCCATGCTGCTGGAGGCGCGCTCATCCCTCAAGTCCTACTGCCTGGAGCAGGCCAATGAGCTGCGCGAGAAGTCTGCCACTCTGGAGACCTCCATGGATGCGAATGGCAGCAAGGCCGAGGCGGGCAGTACGTCCAGCCAGGAGATTAATGGAAACATTTCCAGTAGGAGCGGTATTCGAAACCAACAGGGGTAAGTTTTTATACGAATAATTGTGCGATTAAAATATCTGTTATCTGAATCGAATTGGGAATAGTTAGAAAAATAGTTAGAAAAAGTTAACTAAGCTGAGGAACTAAGATTAGGATCTGTCTAATATAAATACATATATAGTTACAAGTTCAAAAGATACTCCTTCTCTCATCCTAGAAAATTTTGTTTTAAAAATAAAGTTAGTAATTCATAGCTACCCAATCGATTCTGTATCTAATTTAGTATAAACCATATACCAAAGCAGTTGTGTCTTGCATGGCTTTTTAATGTTCTGTGTCTCCCCTTCTCCGTCTCTCCCCCAGACCGCTAACCGTTCACTGTTCTCCAGGCACGGGACGCACCGGTACCATTATCGCCTCGGACATGGCCATCCGTAGTCTGGAGACGCCCAAGCGATCCGTGGACATCCCCCAGCTGGTCTACTATGTGCGGCGGGGACGGGCCAGCGCGGTCCAGACCAAGGAGCAGTATGAATTTATCTACAAGGTGGCCAGCATGTATGCGGCCAAGATCACAAATCTGTCCAACGACAACTAAGAAAAAAGCCCCCATCGAGTGGAAACCGAATTTTCGATTGATTGATTGAGATCACCTTTCCAGCACTGATCCGTGGGACCCTCAGTAACAATAATAGCTATGTTTTATACGAAATATTAGTGTAAATTAGTATTATGCTTGAATGTTGGCACCTGATTAAGCATCGTTATATGTCGGGCTTTAAATATCATTTAAAATGTATGTATTCCTTTATTATTGTGATATAATCGTACATTCGTATATCTCCTGATATTCTGTTGCATATTTATAATGTCAATTTTTGTTTTTTGCACTGTCGCGTTTGAGTTCCGGGGCCATACAATCCGGAACAAATGTGAAATATTTGGAGCTCTCCGTATTGTATTTTAAGAAAGTCAAACATGTAATCAAACTATGAATGTATCTATTTTAAACGAGCTTTAATGTACGTAAGTTATTTGTAAGCAAACACCAAGCTGTACTGTACTCATATTATTGTGAATTACAAGAAAAAATATGTTCAGCAGTGGTATCTTGAGTTTTAAACTTGTGGGGGTGTAGGTGACTGAGCGGCAATTGGCATGCAACAAAAAATATTTAGAATGGATAGATCTAATTATAGATATTCGCATAAGGCTTCCCAAACGTTTGGAAATATCTCCACCCCGAGAGCGGTTTCCAAAATTGCGCTTGTTGGAAAATTCTCCAAGGATATATCAGGAAAAAATCATGGAGGTTAGGGATTTAATAGGCAATGTTTTTGGAAATTGCATAATAAAACATTTAAATTTGAATAAGTATTCTGGCGCCAAATCCAATACTTGAACCAAAGTATTAGCCGTGTCACGAACCAATATATCGACAGCTAAATCCCGAACGGAAACATCGATAGTCCATCAAACATCGCTATAAATCCATCTATCGATTCTTATTATTCGATTGTTGTACAAGATTCGATAGCAGCATTTTAGTTCTAATAAGAAATTTTTATCAATACCAATACGCGGAACCATTTTAATTCCAATAAGAAATTACCAGCAATGCAACGGAAAATGCTGGACACTGTGAAAAACTATTGAAACTATTCGAAATCGTCGAAAAACAAAGGAAATTCCAATTGGAAAACCAATCAATTTAAAACGCTGTGCAAACAGGGTGCGTGTAACTGTGTGCGTGCGTGTGTGTATAAGCGCATACATATGTCGAGCGAGTGTGTGTGTGTTGAACACTTTTTTCTCTAATATATACCCATCTGCGCGCGCAGAAAAAATATAATTTCTTTTCCTCTGATTAGATTATTTAAAAACCGTTTTTCGATTTGTTTAATAAATAATTCCTTTTAAGCAATAATATATTTTACAAGAAAGTTTGAAAACCACAAAAGCAAGATTCTTATGTTTTTTCAGTCACTTGCGCCAGGTTCTCAACAAAAGGAACGAAAAACAGTGGCAGTGATTTAAACGTGTAAATAATATATAACAGAACTACTCGACAAGCAGAAAACCCAACATAAAAACCACAAAATAGCGTTAAATATGTATTATTTTTAAACAAACGTTGGGCGCTATCCCGTATGTTTACCAACACTGCTTACTTTCGCCCCACTAGTGTCAAACTGACAGTCGAACGGTACGGCAACTCTGCCAGCTGGAAGACCTTCGTTTTCACCAATTAGAAAATTACAAATTTTCCAATTGGACGAATTTAGTTAATTGAACGCACTTATTGGCTTTTCGTTTCGTCAGGTGTATCCAACTGGAGTGGGCGTGATTCGCGCGTGTATTTGTGGGTAGTTGAGGTGCGAGCGAGAGGCAGCATTAGAATTGCTTGTTATTCTTTCTTTGTTGTTTTATCTGTGGAAAAAAAGCTGACTGCGCGTGTATATGTGTGTGAAAGTGTGTATGTGCTATACATGCACACAAAGAATTTGCATAAAAAAGTGAGCAAGTAAAGGCATTACATATATGTAATCAAAGCAAAACGACACTGAAAGTACTTAAGAATGTGTGGAAAAAGAGAAAAAAAAAGGGGGGGGGGGGGGCAAGAACAACTTGTTCCCACCAAATTTGCCAATTAGAAAAGGCTTTGTATCCCAATTGGGGGCCAATTGAATCGTGTACAACGATCTGTGGAATTGAGAAATTTACAAAGTTGCACTCTTACACTCCTTGGAATGATTTATTTGCCAGAAATATTACCATAGCAGATGATGGTCGCGTACTATTTTCGATTTTTTGTTTCACGGACTGTTGTCTTTTGAGCGATTGCCTAATGTACACACACAAGTGTACACAACACAGTGGCGGACAAAAAAGTAGTGTACATAAAGTGTCCAAAGCTAAAAAAAATCAAAAATAAACATTTCCTTATCTGAAGAGAAGAATTTCTAAGCTTAACCCTTCATTAGTCAACCACAATATTGTTAATACTTTAAAAGAACATGTATGTATGAATCATGTTGGTAATGTTTTCATTGATTGTTGGACATCCTTATTCGGGTATTATTAAAAAGTGTAGAACATTTTTAGATATAAAAAAGATTTCTGCTCACATTCTTTACTAAAAATTGTATATAGATTTTGAAAATCCGATGTTTTTAAGTTGGTGTCTAAAAAAGTGCGCAACTACTTTTCTGACCCCTGGTGTGGTTGTATCTATGTGCATAAATTCCATCGATGCGGGGCGCAGGCGACCTTGAGAGTGAATCGAGTGTACCGCATACGCCATTCATGAGTGTCAATGACCTACGCTAACATTGGCCCACAGCGAAAGTTGCGAGTGCCACTCGGGCATTTCATTAACCGATCTTAAATTCACAAATTCCATTCCCCATTTCAGATCAGGATCACCAGCCAGTCGCACACCACCGAAAGCACAGCCGAGTGATCCACCGCTGCTCCCCACACAGACACGCAAGGACATCGCACGAAGGACCGAGGAGCGGCAGGATTGGGATCAGGAACAGCATTAGGAACTGAATTGGGATCTAGAACAGCAGCAGCAGGAGTAGGCTTACGGAGGACGGAATCGATTCTACCACCATGTTCACGGGCAAGCTGCAGATCAAGGTGTGCGAGGCGAGCGGCCTGCGGCCCACAGACTTCCAGAAGCGCCACAATCTCACCTTCGGTAAACTGGCCGACGAGCAGCTCATCGATCCCTATGTCTCCATAGATGTGGACGAGAGTCACTTTGGTGAGAGTTCTACTTATGGTATAAATACTTATTGGGGGTACCTTACTAACTCCTTTGTTAAGAAACATGTTGCATACTTAAAAGGGTGTTTAAACGGGCTTTAAGCTTAAGAGATAAAAAAGTAATAGTTGTTTATAAATCCAAAAAATGTTTAATAGTTAAATTCGATGTGCTAAAGAAAATGCTAAGGCCAACTTAACATATGAACTTTTAAAGTAAACTCCCAATAACGAAAGCAGAAAGAGTTGAAAGATATACATAAATCCTGTTTTTATTGATCATAATAATAATAAATAACTTAAATCTTCAGATCGAGCCACCACACGGCCAAAGACATTCGATCCTGTTTGGAACGAGCAGTTCGTCCACGATGTGTCCAATGTTAGCAACATTAACTTGACCGTCTTTCATGATGCCGCTCTGCCGCCAGATGATTTTGTGGCCAACTGCATCATTTCCTTCGAGGACCTCATGCAGAGCGAGACGGCTGTTCAAGATCTATGGGTACGTTTTATATTATACCTACTATATATCTTCTTAATTTCCTATTATAATAATATTTCTCTGAAACCCTACAGGTTAACTTGGAGCCCCAGGGAAAGATTCACGTCATTATTGAGCTGAAGAATCGCACTGGTACTTATAGATTTAATGATTATATGGCAAAGTTACTGATTTAAATATTAATTATGATGCTATTAGATAAAGCCAAAGCCGAGGCTGTTGTGGAGCACACCGTGGCCGTCAACAAGGAGTTCAAAGAGCGAGCTGGATTCAACCGCCGTCGCGGTGCCATGCGTCGTCGTGTCCATCAGGTCAGTTTTCATTTATCTATCCAAAGGATTCCACCTTATGAAGTCAAGAAGGTTCCTTAAATACTATAAGAAAGATCATTTAAACTTGATCGCTTCAATTGCTTAGAAGAAAATATGTTTTTTACAAGGCTTTATTAAGTATTTTCTTGACCTCCAAAGGTTTTTCTTCCAAATTATCCATTTATTTTTCTAACCTTTTCCCAATTCTTCCCCCCAGGTGAATGGTCACAAGTTCATGGCAACGTTTTTGCGTCAACCCACCTTCTGTTCGCATTGCCGCGAGTTTATCTGGTAAGTGGAGCCCAGCACACATAATCGTACAACTCTCGTAACGTACTCACAGCAGGGCTGAAACATCTCCGTACATCCCTAAGTTGTATCTGCAGTGATTAATCTGAACATGCATTTAGTTTCGGGACTTGATTTACACACACCTCTCACCATCTGAACTACTTTTGATTTGATTCGATTCGACTTGGGTTGATCTACTCTCCTTATCTCTATGTTCTTAATGTATCCATCACTCTATCACTCATCACATCCTCATCATCTCGCTCTACTGGCTCATATCTCTGGCTATTTTTTGGGGTGGCTCACTATATTATGCAGTTTTAATTTCCTTGGTTCTCTACACATCCATTGGCATTAACCTGGTTTCTCTAATGGGCAATAGCTGGCTTGGGTCGCTGCTGAGGGGATCATCTTGGGTTCACTATCAGATCATGCTTGATTTTTCTTATATGGGGCTACCATCGGCGATTCTCATCCATTCAAAAAAAATCAAACACACACTCGCACGCACACCACAAATTAAACACAAAAACACAACACTACCAATCATTCAGTTACCAAAAAAAATATATATACATACAATAGCCATGGAATTTCTTGCCTTTTTGCAGGGGAATTGGTAAACAAGGCTATCAATGTCAAGGTATGTGTTTTGCTTCAGACTAAACGGAATTAAAAACCAGAGCAGCTCAGCTCTGGCGCTTCGGAGCTCCAGGAAGAGCCCCCTACAAGCTATATCCAATCCATATCACTTTGCATTTGCTTGTTACGTTCGTTGTACGTTGTTCGTTGTTCGTTGTTCGTTATTCGTTGTTTGCTGTTGTCGTTGTTGATGTTGTTGCCCTTGGGTTTCTTTGGCTGCATTTTGAGATCAATGATATGTTTGTTTTTTTTTTTCTATATACCATACTCTGAAATATTATTGTCCAGCCTTCAGCATTGTCCAATGCATCGATCACCTTGCCTGAGTCACGATTGCCTAGGAATAGCCCCGGTATCCTGGCACAGGTCCTTTCCCACTGCACCATTAATCGATCTGGATGAGTGTCCCGTCCTTGTCTCCATCACATTGCATTCAAAAATTACATATGAAGGGGAATGCAAGTCTTGTATTACTAATCTGATTGAAATTCGAAATACGATTACCAGAAATTCTTTATAGGTTTAGTCTATTCTATATCTTTTATCGTAACAGAATAAGTTCATTACATCCTCATTTTAGTTTGTCCGTCTGTCCATTTATAGATACTTTTTCTCAACCCTATATTGTCATGCATGCTCTAAATAGGATCTTGTAGGATCTTGAGTTAGAAATTTAAGACAGGAAAAACACTCGAGATACGCCCATTTTAATAATATGAAAACTATAACAATGTCACTAAACTTAAAAATCAGGTTACTTTAGAGTTGGGATCATCATTGGTTCATATAAAAGCAATATCATCTTTAGTACTGATAAGACATGCATGATTATTTGTCTTTTTTGAGAATCTTTTAAAATTCAAGGGATCAAAAACACAATGTTCTTAACAAGATACTATTATAAGAAATTCTATAGGATTTCGTTTCCTTTACTTTTATTCATTGTTGTCATAAAAAAAACTGCTTATATGGCTCCTTTCGTCATTTCTCTCTTTTCTAAGTAGTTTTGGTTCCAATATCTGGCACGAATCATTTAAATGTTGTGATTAAAACCGAAACACTAATTAGAGCACAGACACAGACCAAGCACAACTTAACTCCACTGACCAACATGTGAATAATCACACTGCACAACAAGAAACAGTCGAAGGTTTATTAACTAATTATCTGTGCCCTCAGTCGTGATATTCGAGAAAGTATTTAATAGCCATTTGCTTGAAATTTCAAATGAATACCACGACTGGGGACTTTGTGTCTAACCCTGAATGTTTCAACGAGCTTAATTCAAACGAAATCCTGTATATATACACATTCGAATGTCTAGAGTCTAAGATTGAAGGAAGATCGCCCTGAAAAAAAGTATTATATCATAACAAATATCTTTATGATAGAGTAAGAGAACATAAGAACGAAATTCGATGTTTTAGCTTAATTGGATTGAACTTTATTTTTAAAAATTATTGATTTGATGGTTTCATTGATTTTTTAAAATGTTTTTTATGGGGTTTCTTAACCAATAATGCCTTACAGAAGACATCATAAAAACATAATAATGGCGAAGTTTGGAATAAGTATAGTAATATAATATAATATTAAAGAGAAAAGGACAAAATTAATTAGTTGATATCAGGGCGATCTTCTTTATATAGTTTTCATAGAGTTTTGGATAATTTGCCCTGCACTCTGCCATCGAAGAATTCTCGAAGCGTCAAATGCCAAGATTGGATATTAATTATTTCACCTCTGGTTTCTCTCCCCCCCAAAAAAAATCACTTCTAGTCTGCACGTTAGTTGTACATAAAAAATGTCACCAGTCCGTGGTGTCCAAGTGTCCGGGCATGCGAGATGAGGTAAGAGCCACTGAAATATCCCCACCAGAACTGGAGAAGTAAATTCTTTAAGTTATCTCCCCAGCAAACCAAAGTGGAGGTGGTGCCGGCGGGCCAAAGATTCAATGTGAATGTGCCCCATCGGTTTGTGGTGCACAGCTACAAGCGCTTCACCTTTTGCGACCACTGCGGTTCCCTGCTATATGGATTGATCAAGCAGGGATTGCAATGCGAGACCTGCGGGATGAATGTGCACAAGCGGTGCCAGAAGAATGTGGCCAATACGTGTGGCATCAACACCAAGCAGATGGCCGAGATCCTCAGTTCGCTGGGCATTTCGCCGGACAAGCAGCAGCCGCGTCGCTCCAAGTACTTGAATCAGCAGGGCGGCGAGGATAACTATGGGGCATCCCTGGGCGGCGATGGTGACGGTGCTCCGGGCCAGTCATTCCGCAGTGGAGCCCTATCGGCGGACAGTTTGGCCAACTCGACGACGACGCTGACCAGTGGTTATAATAGCAGCAGCTGTATGAGCCTGGCGGTGGGAGGATCTGGAGGTGGTTCTGGCGCCACAGGAGAGACTCGTCCCGGCAAGTGCTCCTTGCTGGACTTCAATTTCATCAAGGTGCTGGGCAAGGGCTCCTTTGGCAAGGTGATGCTGGCCGAGAAGAAGGGCACCGACGAGATCTATGCCATCAAGGTGCTCAAGAAGGATGCGATCATTCAGGACGACGACGTCGATTGCACCATGACCGAGAAGCGCATCCTGGCGCTGGCCGCCAACCATCCCTTCCTGACTGCGTTACATTCCTGTTTCCAGACCCCGGACCGCCTGTTCTTTGTGATGGAGTATGTGAATGGCGGCGATCTAATGTTCCAGATACAGAAGGCGCGTCGCTTCGAGGCCTCACGTGCCGCCTTCTATGCGGCGGAGGTGACATTGGCGCTGCAGTTCCTCCACACCCACGGCGTCATCTACCGCGACCTGAAGCTGGACAACATCCTGCTCGACCAGGAGGGCCACTGCAAGCTGGCCGATTTTGGTATGTGCAAGGAGGGCATCATGAACGGCATGCTGACCACCACCTTCTGCGGCACCCCCGACTACATTGCCCCGGAGATCCTCAAGGAGCAGGAGTATGGAGCCTCCGTCGACTGGTGGGCGCTGGGCGTCCTCATGTACGAGATGATGGCTGGCCAGCCGCCGTTCGAGGCGGACAACGAGGACGAGCTCTTCGACTCCATCATGCACGACGATGTCCTCTATCCGGTTTGGCTGTCCCGCGAGGCCGTCTCCATACTAAAGGGTGAGATGATCTAGCTTAAGCAGTCCTTAAGGGATTTATAACCCTTTCTTATGTTACCTTTTTCCCAGGTTTTCTCACCAAGAATCCGGAGCAGCGATTGGGTTGCACTGGCGATGAGAACGAGATACGCAAGCATCCATTTTTCAGCAAGCTGGACTGGAAGGAGCTGGAGAAGCGCAACATAAAGCCACCATTCCGACCGAAAATGGTGAGCTAATAATTATTATTTTACTTAAAAAAACCCTTTTTAATTGTAATATATCCCATAGAAAAATCCACGCGATGCCAACAACTTCGATGCGGAGTTCACCAAGGAGGATCCTGTACTCACACCTATTGGAAACGATGTGGTGCGCTGCATCAATCAGGACGAGTTCGCCGGCTTCTCGTTTGTGAATCCCAAATTCGGGCCGGAACGCAAAGTCTACTAAGGACCAACGATCCTAGTTCATGTTCACCTACCAGTTTGATTGGTCGCGATGCGATCTGGAGCCCCGCACAGATTGGGGCAAACCCTGGTCGGCGGCGTTACTGGTCAACCGGATCGTCATCGAGCCGAGCTGTCATCCAGCGTGTAGCGCTACCCCTAGCACAAGCAGTCTAATATTTTCATTTATAGTAACGCCCCACCCCCGTATCTCCCCATTGTTGTCTGTTTTCCGCCCCGTAGTCGTGGTCCTAGTTTCGTTAAAGGTCCCGTGTGTGTTGATCACTCATCCAGAACATCCAAACTACCAGTGCCAATTGTCGAAACTGCTAAGCTTCAACTTGAATTAAAGGCGCACAAGGACGCGAATTCTTCAGATCTTGTCATCCCCCACCCCCGAACGCCCCGAAAAACCTTAACCGCTTTAAGCTCCACACCTGTTGGAATTTATTTATGTTGTTTGCCAAGCCCAAAAAACCAACACAAAAAAAGAAGAAAAGAAGAAAATGGAACCCCCACCCCATCTAGTCAATGCCCAGTGGCTGAGTGCATTTTGTTATTAGTTATTTATTGATTGTTTGACGTGCCGAATCTCAAGTTTCGCACTCACAGACCGACAGCATCCAAGCAGAGCTCTATTTATGGGAGGCGAGGCACTTGCTCCAAGCGAATCTCAAGGGAATTTCTAACACAATAGCCGCAATGTGCCGTCTGTACTACACACAAAAAAAAAGAAAAAACAAACACACAATACATAAAAACGACCACATAAATCTAATTTCAATTTGTTTTATGTATTCGAAATCTTGCACAACTTCCTTCTCAAGTATTAAAGCGATATTATTTTAAAATTACCTTATTGTTATACATAAATATTTATAAAAGTGAAAAGAAAAGAAAAAACAAAAAACAAAATGAAGCCAAAAAACCCCTAATACAAACGCATACAATTTACCAACAAAGAGAAAGTAAAGCTAACTAATCATAGAGATAAAGCTAAAAACCCACAAAGAGAATGTCTATAAAATTCATATTAATTTATGCTAAACAAATTATGAATACAAGAAACCAAACGTGTTTAGTCTGTAAGCAAATGAAGTGGAAGTTAGGAGACAAAACAATATTAACGTGTATGTGTTGATTTTAAAGCCAAAGACTCAAAAGCTAAGTTCTATTCGAAACTAACTGCATTCAAATTGTAGCATATATTTGATTAATACTATTATTATTTACTCCATAGCAAAACCCTATTTCTGTTTCGTTTTCAGTCTAACACAGCAAGCGGAACTATGCTAAAATAAATCTTGAATGAATATATAATAATAATAATAACTATAATGTGAAAGAATAGCAAAGGATGGATAACAGATGATTTATTAACTATAAGCAGCGTTGTTAACTAAAAATCGTAAGGCAAAGGCAGGCATAAACACACATTTGTATGTAATAATAAACGCCCAGTGTCTAATAATATTTGTGAAATAGCGAGCCCAGCTAGTTACCCATTTACAATTTAAATGTTAACCCAAAGTATTTTCAAGAACGCATTTTACCAAAAAAGAAACATACAAATAACAAGCAAGAGTAACAAAAAAAATACGATGAATTCGAGGAGGAGTATAGGCAAAATGTTAAAAGCTATGAATAATTTTTTAAGCAATGCGCTCAAAGGCCTTTGCAAGGATAGAGGCGCGTATTCAATTAAAACTAAATAAAAAAAAACGTATAAGAACAAGCAAAATAAAGTAAAAACTCCAGCCAACAAGATGAACTCATATGAACATAGATATAGATCCTTGATACGGATCGGGAATAGGTCGAGAAAATGGCTGTATACGCCAATGGTTGAACAGAAAAAAAGGGTAAATATAATAGGAGAGAAACAGAAAAGGGATTATAGAACAAATCGCGTGACCGTAACCTGAGAACAAACTTACAAGTTATAGGAAAATGTGCAACCAAAAATGTTAGCTCTAAGCTCTCACCAAAAATACGCAAAGCTGAACGCTACCCCGCGCCCGCTGTTGTCTCCATCTACTACTTACTAAAACCCCGAAAAACTTATAGTAAATATATATCATGGCTTGCCAAAAACCAAAACCAAACAAAAAAAAAACCAAGGGTTCTTGAACTAAACTCTGAATGTACTCACTCGATCAGCTTAGCAAACTTTTTCTGGAGCCGCGCAGCTCAAGCAAAACAAACTCACACACCCACTTACATATGTGCAACTTTTTCATGTACCTTTCGCATCTTAGATACTTAAATGGATTATTAACGGAAGCCCCCGAAAAAATTGTTAACTGATCTAAGGCAAAAACTACACACAAACTACTAAGAAAATATACTGAATTATTTATGGAACGGCGTACAAAACTAAAGCGCAACAAAAAGAGAAATATGGTGGTTAGAATGTGACGGAATCATTGCAAAAGTAATAATATTCATAAACACAGAAAGTATTCAGAAAAAAACACTCACACAAAACACAATGAGCACACACACAAAGCAGATGAAAAACCAACTAAAACTGAGAAAAAACGGCAAAAATAAAGTTTAAGTTATGTTTAAACAAGAGATAAATAACTGTAACGGTAAAGTCGAAAGTCAACAGTTGATATGTTGTAAAAAAGCTATTAAATAAAAAGAAAAAAAAATCCAAAAAAAGAAAAGATTACCAAGGCAGGCAAGTGAGCGTAATTGAATGTTAAAGAAGCTACTAAATAAATGGTATGAGCAGAAGATGTGTGCAAAGATAACCAAAGAAAGCAAAATTGAAAACAAGAAAAATTGATTTATAACATTAAGTGAAAACTAATTAATAAATAAAGAGGTAACACCTATGAAAAATGTAACTGCTGTGTTTGAATTTGAAAATTACGGCATGGCCAGTTACGAAACGGGAATGTTAACGGTTATAAAAGTGATATGAAAGGAACAGGGGGAAATATCATTATTTGCTGTATGGATATTAATCATTTGTTAAACTACAATGAAATATTTTATAAATTAAGAATAGATCTTGGCATTATAATTTTTTTATTCCTGATTTAAACTTATCAAATTCGAATTAACGTTTGGACAGGCCATTAGCGGTTAACATTTCTGTTATTGAAAAGTTATCGCTGAGTTATCGGCTGTTAACTAACAGCGCACATGTTGACACCAGAAGAAGAAGAAGCAGAGCCAAAACAAATAAATATTTGTTGAATTTATTTTATTAATTTAAAGGCGAAAAACAAGTGCTAGCCAAGATGCCGAAGGTCAAAACGGAAAAGAAAAGCCGCGTTCACAACGAGGTTCAGAAGCAGGGTAAGTAAATTATCCATAAATGTCACAATTCGACAAACTGTTAGGTATTCCTTGCAAACCCGAAAGCTGATTATAACTATCATTTGCAGGAATCGTCTTCAACAAGGACTTTGGCCAGCACATTCTGAAGAATCCCCTGGTTATCACCACCATGCTGGAGAAGGCTGCCCTCAGGGCAACCGATGTGGTGCTGGAAATTGGTCCCGGTACGGGAAACATGACCGTTCGGATGCTGGAGCGGGCGAAAAAGGTGATTGCCTGCGAAATTGACACCCGTTTGGCTGCCGAATTGCAAAAGCGTGTCCAGGCCACTCCGCTGCAGCCCAAGCTGCAGGTGCTCATCGGCGACTTCCTCAAGGCGGAGCTTCCCTTCTTCGATCTGTGCATAGCCAACGTGCCGTACCAGATCAGTTCGCCACTGATCTTCAAGTTGCTGCTGCACCGGCCACTCTTCCGGTGCGCCGTTCTCATGTTCCAACGCGAATTCGCCCAGCGTTTGGTTGCCAAGCCAGGCGAGAAGCTATACTGCCGCCTGAGTATCAATACCCAGCTGCTGGCCCGCGTGGACATGCTCATGAAGGTGGGCAAGAACAACTTCAGGCCGCCACCAAAGGTTGAGAGCAGTGTGGTCCGTCTGGAGCCGAAGAACCCACCGCCACCGGTCAACTTCACCGAGTGGGATGGCCTTACGCGAATCGCCTTCCTCCGCAAGAACAAGACGCTGGCAGCCACCTTTAAGGTCACCTCCGTGATGGAGATGCTGGAGAAGAACTACAGGGTGTATCGCTCACTCAGAAATGAGGTAAGGACTAGCATATTCTATCTATATTTAATTTTCTCCTCAAACAACACGATATACCTTCCATTAGCCAATCGAAGAGAACTTCAACATGCAGGATAAAGTCATCGGCATCTTGGAGGCGCAGGATATGGCTACCAAGCGCGCGAGAACCATGGACATTGACGACTTCATGAAGCTCTTGCTGGCTTTTAATTCAGCGGGCATTCACTTCAATTAGTTTTATTTACTCTCTAGATCGTTAAACTTTGTACAATTTTACCAACATTAATATAAATGTTAAACCCACGAAGTATGGTTGACTCTCAGTTTGTTTATAACCAAACTGGTTCCTTTCTGGTACAGTAAATATACATTAACGATGTCAGCCAAGATCTAAATATGTTAATATTAAATTTATAGTTTAAATCCGTCTTAAAAACATTTGTTTGATCGTCATGAAATTTTGTGTTACTATTCACTTGAACAATATTAAAAGAATTAACTTTCAATAATTGTATTTTCGGCTAAATAATCTCAGATTTTCCACATTGTTATCTACTGTATATGGAATAGAACCAGCTGATCGGTGTTCACGCCAAAAGGGCGTTTAATTTCAGGAGGCAGTGTCGAGCGGCAGTTTTATCCAGATTTCTATATCTCGCGCGCTCGCACTGCCGTCCGCTCTCCCTCTCCATCTCTCCCCTAAGTCTCCGCTCTGCTCTGGAGCGCTTAAGTTAAGTTAGGCTTAAGGAGTTCTTGTTTCAAAGTGATACAATAAACACCTACGCACGTCGCGTAAAAACCCCAAAAGTTACCCGCGTATATTTATGCGTACCACTCGATCTTGGGGCTGCAACTATTTAATCGATCAAGCCGCACCGCCCCAACATTTTGGTCCAGTTCGAGCAGGATTTCAATATCTTTGGACTTTCCTCTCCTGGAGTTTCCTTTGATTTTGTCCCAGCAGGCTTGAAACACTCCAGATAAGTTCCGCTTACTATAATTGCCGGTCATACAGCCAGTTTTTCGAACCCTATTTCGACTAACTTTCTGTATGATATATTGTCTAAATCCAAAAGAGATTAATCCGACGCAACGGCATTTAATATATGTATTTCAATTCCGTTACTTGTGCCCGACAATATTCCAGTTTCCTTTGCCCACAGTTGCACACTTGAAACAATTCCAGTAAATATTTCAGTGCTACTATTCATCGAAAATATTTGTCAAATATATTTTCAATTCCAATCGTGTGTAAAATATAACTCAGCCGCAGTAAAAAATTCCGGGTCATAAAATTTTCCCTTAAGATTTGCACTCTTTATTTTTTACTGTGTTCCAGCTGCATGTGTATATTTACAAAAACAATCTAATACAGTCCACTCCAACTACTTTTCTCGACCTACAAATACGGCTAAACTATTTCTAAAATTAAAAACAAAGTGACAATATCCACAAATTTACTCCAGCAAATCGTTTGCAATTTAGTTGTGCAGGTGACAAACAAACGCACCGACATACAAACATAAGCGAAGTCTTTCCAATTCCCGCAACGTTATTCCGCTATTCGCACCCCACATATGTACATATGTACAGTGTACATACATACGTATATCGCCAGTGCACAGTGGGTCAAGAGCTCACAAAAAGTGTTCCTTTCAAACAAACAATATTAAAGTCCTTAATTCCTTACATAAGTCCGACCATCCGATATAATAAATATTTATTGCCTATCCGACAGTGTGACCGTATATATTTACAATCTTAATTGGTTCCTAAATTCCAATTTGATTCCAATCCGTTTCCTTGCATCAGAATTAAAATTCTAAATTATTTAACGTCATGGCAACATCAGTAAAATCCGCTTTAACCCGATTTATGGCCACAGCTGACTGTCTGATCCACTTTGAGGCCACTGTGAACGCTCCAGGTGCTCCTACACCAACGTTATCCGCCTATAAAATCCGTCGCGATCATCTCAATTCCTTGTGGCAAACGGTAAAGGCAGCATACGACATATGCTCCGACTGCATTATAGCTGCAGGCGAGAGCGCCGCAGACACAAAATCCATACTAAAGTCCAAGTATTACCAAACGTACTCCACTTACGAAATATTTGCCGCGCAGCTGATGGAACAAATCCAAAAGGGCTCCTCCCAAATACCTCAAGCTCCAGTAACTCCGTCACAAAATTCCACGTCTTATGGCTGTCGGCTCCCTCCTATCGACACAGAGGTTTTCTCTGGCGATTATCTTCGCTGGCCGACTTTCCGGGACCTTTTCACGGCAATATACATCGACAATCCGAGTCTAACGCCCGTTGAAAAATTATTCCATTTAAACTCAAAAACAAGTGGCGAAGCTCACTCCATAGTTTCGAGATCCCCACTCACCAATGATGGCTTTCGCTCAGCCTGGAATAACCTAACTGAGCGTTTCGAAAATAAGCGATTGCAGGTGAACAGTCACCTGAAAACACTTTTCAATGTGCAATCCATAGCCCAGGAGTCGGGAGCAGCCTTAAAGGAACTTCAACGCACTTTTCAAGGTTGCTTAACTTCCTTAAAATTTTCCGGTGTTAATATTGAGAATTGGGACCCTATCCTGGTTTATATGTGCTCGACAAAACTACCAAAGCTCACTCTCTCATTATGGGAGCAATCCATCCAAAATAAAGCCGAAATTCCTACGTGGCTTGAGCTTGATGCATATTTGACGGAGCGCCATCTAACTCTTGAGGCCGTCGATAGCTTCCGATCTTCCAATTTCCACCACGTCCAGTCCACAGACACAAATCGAGAGGCAGAATTTCCAAAAATAAATTCCTTCAACACAAGGTTAGTTCCGATAACCAAAGGCTGCGATCTGTGTTCGAAGAAGAACCACCCCGTGCGTATATGTCCACGCTTCCTACAGATGACGGTAGAAGATCGCTTAGCCTATATCCAAAGGAAGCAGTTGTGCTCCAATTGCTTTGCAAGTAGCCATCAATTCCGGGATTGCACAAGCGCTCACAACTGTCTCACTTGCCAAGATCGGCATCACACATTGCTGCATCGAAACAGCGGTCCTACTACTCCGACGATTCCATCCGACCCTCCAAGGCCAGTATCCGCCTCAGTTCCACACATCATTTCGTCCTATTCAACGCAAGTTTCCGTACAAAAAGTTCCTCCTAAGAATACTCCATCCAAATATTGGGTTCCATACCCCGCCTTGGATGGCAGACGTACTCGAGGTATTAAATCCTACCAATGCCGAGTCTGCCAAAAGATCCATCCTCTACGGAAGTGCCACCACTTTCTACGGCTAAGCCCCCAGAATCGGCTTCAGGAAGTACATATCCAGAAGTACTGCTCCAATTGCTTGGCTCACAATCATTCCAAGGACTCCTGCCGCAGTGGTCATCACTGCCACAAGTGTGGAAAGGCCCACCACACTCTCCTACATACGGACGACCGATCTACACTTCCAACATATTCCTGAGCCTACTATCCTGAGGTTCTTGCTACGGGTGTCCTCGCAAGGGGGGGGGAGAATGTTCACGCCAAAAGGGCGTTTAATTTCAGGAGGCAGTGTCGAGCGGCAGTTTTATCCAGATTTCTATATCTCGCGCGCTCGCACTGCCGTCCGCTCTCCCTCTCCATCTCTCCCCTAAGTCTCCGCTCTGCTCTGGAGCGCTTAAGTTAAGTTAGGCTTAAGGAGTTCTTGTTTCAAAGTGATACAATAAACACCTACGCACGTCGCGTAAAAACCCCAAAAGTTACCCGCGTATATTTATGCGTACCACTCGATCTTGGGGCTGCAACTATTTAATCGATCAAGCCGCACCGCCCCAACAATCGGTATTTAAGTCCGGAGAGCGGCTTCTCTAAAGTGCGCACTTGAAAACTAGCTGATTAACTTTGATTTAATCAGTCGGCTGCCGTTTGTGTGCCACTGCAGTTGGAGAACGAATCAATAAGATGGAAATCCAATCACTTGGAACGATTTTGCTGCTAATGTTTTCCCTGAGCTGCAGCCTTGTTTATACTCAAAATCCAGATGCAGCTGTCCAGCTTGGTAAGAGTTGTTACTGAGAACCCTTAAAAGAACTAATTACAATATGTATTCTCTTTAGCTTGCAACAAATTTAAACAGATTGTCTTCGAGAAACGCGTGGCCATTAGCTACTTCTTGGAGGATGCCCCGATTACCTACTCGACAGTTGACAGTTGCCACGGCTCAAGACCCCTTATTGTAGATGGCACACCGGCGGAGCCCAAGGAATTCCCCCATGCAGCTCGCCTGGGGAATAGAGATGCTAACAACGAAACAAAATGGTTCTGTGGCGGAACCTTGATAAGCAATCGTCTAGTGCTTACAGCAGCTCACTGCTTTTTTTCTGAAAAGTATGTTGGTTTTATGTTCATATCATATTATTGGTAACTAATAGATTTCTGTATGTCCCCAGTGGTGAAGTCAACGTTGTGCGTTTGGGCGAGCTGGAGTTCGATAATGACCAGGATGACGCACAGCCGGAGGATTTTGGAGTGCTGGCTCTTAGGCCACATCCGGATTTCGAGAACCCAAAACTCTACAATGATATTGCCGTTGTTAAACTGGATCGGGAAGTCAAGTTCAATCGGTACAAACATCCGGCCTGCTTGCCCTTCGATGACGGCGAGCAACACGAGAGCTTCATCGCCATCGGCTGGGGTCAGAGGAAGTTTGCCCAGAAACAATCCAAGAAGCTGCTGAAGGTCCAGCTCCAGGGCTATGGCAATAAGTGTGTTACCAGTGTGGAGCCAAATGATGAACTGCCCCAAGGCTATGAGGCCAGGAGTCAGCTGTGCATCGGATCGAAGGACAACAAGGACACCTGCAATGGCGACTCGGGTGGTCCTGTGCTGGCCTACCACGGGACTCTACCCTGCATGCATCACGTGATGGGCATCACCTCGTTCAGCATTGCCTGTTCCACGCCCGATCTTCCCAGTGCCTACACAAGGGTGCACTACTTCCTCGACTGGATTAAGCGCGAACTGGCCAACCAGACATAATGCGACATTATATTCATTTGAATGCCTAAAATGGGGTCCTAATCTGAGTTCTCTGAGAAGCCACAAATATACTTCAAAATTGTAAATCCACCGGGCTATAAAAATTTGCATGCATTGCGGTTTGTTCAGCGAACCGGTTGGGTATAAAAATTTAAATAAGCTTTTCAGGTTTTCATTTCCACAGAATTTTTCATTTGCCTGAAAGTCGTGACAATGGATCAACTTTATTATGGTTTAAACTGATTGCGGAATGTTTCATTCAATATTTTTGTAACCCTCAAGCCAAGAGCTGTTTCAATATTATACGCCTTCGAACTGGCTTTGATGTGTATTGAATTCCTGTTTGCGTAAGCCGTGAGCAAGTATCAGTATATAATTTCTTATCAACAAAAACGCGGCTTTTCCCTGTATTTATTGGCTCTCCTGAGGAGATTGCACCCCGATTAACTAAGAGAAGCTGTATGGTTATTAATAATGATCTTAGTTACTCGC
The DNA here is from genome assembly GCF_043229965.1 of Drosophila suzukii. Classification (NCBI taxonomy): domain Eukaryota; kingdom Metazoa; phylum Arthropoda; class Insecta; order Diptera; family Drosophilidae; genus Drosophila; species Drosophila suzukii. The sequence goes on from NC_092082.1 coordinate 85,496,941, forward strand.
TTACCGTAGAAGCAGCAGCACGATGAGAAGTGCGTTCTCTGGCAAGATTGTCCAGCTGGTGGCAGCTTTGCTGGTTCTACTAGTCAACTTTGTGACTTCTCAAGATCCGGATATAGTAAAAAGTGAGTGCATCATTATATTAAAAATCCGTATTACATTTTCGTGCTCTACAGCTTGCACTTCCTACAAGAAAAGCGTTTGGGAGGAGACGTCAGAGTTCAGCTTCTTGATTGAGAATGCTCCGATTATCTACAAGACCTTGGACAAATGCACGAGCTATGCACCCCTCATAATCGGAGGAGGACCCGCCTTGCCCAAGGAGTTCCCGCACGCAGCCCGCCTGGGACATCGGGAAGATGATGGCGAGATTGAGTGGTTTTGTGGAGGAACACTTATCAGCAACCTGCATGTGCTCACCGCAGCGCATTGCCTCTACTCGCCGCAGTAGGTATTCTCCTAATCACTAAGTGAGATCAGAAAGAAAATGATTTTATTACTATAGAATAACAAAAGAACTTAGAACTTTGAATGAAGAAAATTCCCCCTAAAAATTAGTTTTAGAAATGAACACTACATATAACACCTAAATTTAACTAAAATAATTTGGAACCCTTTTCAGAGGTTCAGTGAATATCGTTCGCCTTGGGGATCTGGAATTCGACACAAGCACTGACGATGCCGATCCGGAGGACTTTACCGTAAAGGACTTCACCTTACATCCCGGCTATAGCCATCCTGCGATTTACAATGACATAGCTGTGGTGCGATTGAGCAAGACCGTAACCTTCAATGAGTACAAACATCCTGCGTGCCTTCCCTTCGACGACGGAAGATCGGTCCCCTCCTTCATCGCCATCGGTTGGGGACAATTGGAGATCGTTCCAAGAACCGAAAACAAGAAGCTCCAGAAGGTGAAACTCTACAACTACAACACGCGATGCAGATTCACGGCGGACAAGAATGATGAGTTGCCCGAGGGATACAACGCCACCACCCAACTCTGCATCGGATCAAACGAACACAAGGACACGTGCAACGGCGACTCCGGCGGACCGGTGCTCATCTATCACAAGGATTACCCCTGCATGTATCACGTGATGGGCATAACATCCGTGGGAGTGGCCTGTGACACACCCGATCTTCCCGCCATGTACACAAGGGTCCACTTTTACCTCGACTGGATTAAGCAGCAGCTCGCCAAGACCTAGTAAATCAAATTAGTACACAAAATATCATGCTCCGAAAAGTTTTTTGAATTTCATAAGCTATATTATGAGTAAATAGTTTCCATTGAAAACTTTTCAAAAATGTAAGTAAACTATAATTCCATAAAAAGAGCCTTATAATAAATCGAGCTAATGCTATCTGATAAAACATAAAAGTTTTACTTTTGTTTCATTATTATTTTTGAAAAACCCCTTAAAAATCTTTTTACTAAGAGATTTAAAAATATAAACAATACCGATCAGCATTTATAAAAATCCCAAATTCTTCCAATTATAATCATTACCCGGTTAAAAATACGACCAAGACTTATCATTAATTTAATTTGCATGTCCACTTATATGAGCATGTAAACAAATCTGTTTTATAGTGGGCTAATCGTTTGAAGAGCGGGGGTTTCTATTAGCTTTTACCCGCTGAGACCCGCCTCCAATGGGGGGTCCACAGCTGACCGATTGGGGTCTAATTGGGAGTTAAACCCGTTCGTATCCACAGTCGATCACCGATCGTCACCTTAAGCAGAAGATGTGGTCGCCGCCTCCACTGTTCTCCCTTCTGATCATTCCGATGGCATGTGTTTTTGGTCAGAGTCCGGATGTAGATATAGTTAGGAGTAAGTAAAGATTGATAACAAAATATTTGTGACATAACAGAGTTTTATTTGTAATACTAATATTTGAAAGTACAACCCTTCAGCTTGCACGAGATATAAGAAAAGCGTTTTCGAGGAGACAATCTACTTCGGATATCTATTTCCGGGGGCTGAGGTTGAGAGCCAGGTTTTCGATAACTGCAGGAGTTACACGCCCTTGATTGTGGGCGGTCAACCCGCTCAGCCACGGGAATTCCCCCACATGGCTCGATTGGGGCGTCGTCAAGTTCAGGGTAGCCGTGTTGACTGGTTTTGCGGTGGTGCTCTGATCAGCGAGCGGTTTGTCTTAACCGCAGCCCACTGTTTAGAATCTGAACGGTAAGTTGGGGTTTACCAAAGGGTAGTTTAAATTTCCCCAATAATTATAATTATAATTAAATATTTACGATGAGTACCTCATTAAAGCAAGGGATTGCTTTTTTCTTAACTACACATTACAATTTTAATTTTAATTTTTTAGACCACCTTTAAAATTTTTTTTGTATTTTTAAAAATTACTATACTAATCTCTCCCTTTCAGAGGAGAAGTAAATATTGTGCGATTGGGCGAACTGAATTTTGATACAAGCGAAGACGATGCGGCTCCCAAGGATTATGGTGTTTCTGGGTACTTAGCCCATCCGGGATACAAAGATCCGGAGCTTTACCATGATATTGGAATAATAAAACTGATGGAGGATGTGATATTTGATCTTTATAAGCATCCTGCCTGTCTGCCGTTTCAAGATGAACGCTTTTCCAACTCCTTTATAGCCGTTGGCTGGGGAAGCACAGGGGTGGCAGATAAGCCTTCGTCCGAGTTGCTAAAAGTAAAGCTGGACCGCTATGGAGATCAGGTATGTATTATAAATTATATTGAAAAAATTACTAGATAATGTTTTAAATTCCCCTACATAGGTGTGCAAAAAACTTCTTACCCGCCAAAGGGAGGAATTCCCGCAAGGATTCGATGTCAACAACCAACTATGTGTGGGATCCGAGTTGGCCCGGGATACCTGTTACGGCGATTCGGGTGGTCCTTTGTTAATGTATCATCAAGAATATCCTTGCATGTATCATGTTGTAGCAATTACCTCGGTTGGATTATCTTGCGGATCACCAGGTGTTCCTGGAATATATACCCGCGTGTATCCTTATCTAAACTGGATAACCCAAGCAATGGCAAAATATTAAAAACTTTAACAAGCTTTACATTTGTGCAATTTCATAACTAATTTGTCTAAATATACGCATTTTTTTCAATTTGCAATTGTTTTAAAAAATAGTCCTAACCAAAGTAACATCGTTCAATTTAATGTACCTGAAAAATATATAAAATTATTAACATTCAAAACTTAATATTTAAAATGCATGTATTTCTTAAAAGTTTCTTAACGGTACGATGATTTTAGAATACGTGAATGGTGCATCCCTGGCACATCGATAGCCCAAAGCTATCGGTGCATTCATCGATAGTTGTTTACCTTTTTTTCCCTAAAAAAAGAAACATTTTTAGAATAAAACAAAACTCGCTGGATTCCGGAGTCTGATTGCAAATTGTCAATTACCAATGGCCAGGGGTCCGCGACTAAATGGCGAATAAAATGTAAGCGGATATCCTGCGCAGGATACCACATCGCACTTTCCCAGTTTCCTGGCCGCGGCGCACTTTGATTTGCCAATTGTAATTGTGCCGGATCATGGAGCAGGAACAGGACAAGGAGGAGGAGCAGGAGCAGCACATGGAGATGGAGCCCAAGCAGGAGGCGGATGTGGCGCAGTCTTATATAACGCGGGCCAAGATGAATCCTGCCAAGAAGGACAACGAGAAGCGGCGACGCAAGGATGCCATGCGAAGGGTAATTAGTGCGCCTGTGTGTGTGTGCGTGTGCTTATACCCTTGCAAAGAAAGTTTCAATTTTGACCACTATTCATGGGATCCAATGAATGGTTGTCTATTAGTGGTTTAGAGCTACTCTCCTAAAAAAAAATGAAATACTTTTAATAACATAAAATAACGACTAATCACTATCATGATGTTATAGCATAGTTCAAAGGTACAAAATCTACATCTTTCTCAAGATAATCTTCAAATTAGTTTTAAATCTAGTTCCAGATTTCCGATATCATTTTAAAGCCAAAGCAAACTCTTCAAATCCCTATTGCAAGCGTATTGGAAGCCAATCCACCTTTATCTGCTTATGCTAATCAATCAAAATACCATTTTAGGTCTCGATGATATTGCGGAAGTGCGACTCGCTGCGCTCCACGGAGGATAGGCAGTTCCTGGACAAGCACCCGGACATCGTGAAGGCCACCAAGAAGCGCAAGGAGCGCGTGGAGATCTACAAGGAGCGGGTGGTGGAACGCGAGGATGCACCGCACGTGATCGAGGCGAAGGTGGAGCAGTTGGCCAACATTATTTCGCAGGCAAAGCACCTGGTTTGCTATACTGGAGCGGGGATAAGCACGGCGGCTTTGATTCCGGACTACCGCGGCAGCCAGGGCATCTGGACTTTGCTACAAAAGGGCCAGGAGATCGGGGAGCATGATCTGTCTAGCGCGAATCCAACCTACACGCACATGGCCCTGTACGAAATGCATCGGAGGAGACTGCTGCATCATGTGGTATCCCAAAACTGCGATGGCCTGCACCTGCGATCCGGATTACCGAGGCATTCGCTGTCCGAAATCCATGGAAACATGTATGTGGAAGTGTGCAAGAACTGCCGACCGAACAGCGTCTATTGGCGCCAGTTTGATACCACGGAGATGACCGCCCGCTACTGCCACAAAACCCACCGTCTATGCCATCGCTGCTCGGAGCCTCTCTACGACACTATTGTGCACTTCGGGGAGCGAGGGAACGTCAAGTGGCCGCTGAATTGGGCGGGAGCCACAGCGCATGCGGAGCGCGCAGATGTGATCCTCTGCTTGGGCTCCAGTCTCAAGGTCCTCAAGAAATACACTTGGCTGTGGCAGATGGACCGGCCTGCCCGCCAACGGGCCAAGATCTGTGTAGTCAACCTGCAGTGGACGCCCAAGGATGGAATAGCCAGCATTAAGATCAACGGGAAATGCGATCGGGTGATGGCCCAATTAATGCACCTACTCCACATTCCAGTTCCCGTGTACACGAAAGAAAAGGATCCCATATTCGCACATGCTTCGCTCCTAATGCCCGAGGAACTGCACACGCTCACCCAACCTTTGCTTAAGAATGCCGACGAGGAGGAGGCCTTCACCACCACCACCGAGGAAACGCAGGACTCTACCATCTCTAGCGAGAGCTGTAGCTATAACTACAGCGACCTCCCGATCGGAAAGGGTCCACGGATCCGCACACCTATCAAAAATGGACGAAGAGTTAAGACAAACCTGGAGCTACGCCAGAAATTTAAGCTCATAAATGGCCAGGATGAGGAGATTAAGGTGGAACAAGTGGATACCAATGGAGAGGTTAAAACGGAGATTGACTCCAGCCCAAAGCTAAAGGAGTCGTTCATTAAAATAGAGACTGAAGTGAAACTGGAGGAAATAGAAAGCCAGGACACCATATTAAAGCAAGAGCTGAATCTTCTGGAGCTGCTGCCCAAGCTCGAGCCACTTTCCCTCAAAGAAGAGACGGAGGAAACAGCGAACAATGGTTTCCTGGAGCTGCCCAAACTAGTCGCCATACAAAAAACTCATGTGGAAAACGTGACCGCGCAACCAATTGAGGTGAGATTAGAGCCACTTCAGCTGCCGCCACTGGTGCCCATTGGAGCGCCATTGTCAACTCCCTTTGTCGAGCCCAAATTGGTGCTGCCACCTGCGTATCAATCGCTCAACATCCAGATAAAGAGCGATGTCGATGGCGATGGGGACTCCACCACAGAGAATGAGAACGAAGAGGAGGAGGAGGAGGAGGAAAGCGAGCTGGCCCAGGTGGATTTGTTGAGACAGAACAACGACGAGGAGTTGCTGCGCCAACTGCCCTCGTGGTACGATGCCAAGTATGCTTACTCTGGCCTGCACAGCATCCTGATACCGCCGCCAGCGGACCTAAATATTTGGAACTCTCAGGTGGTGCCGAACTTTGCTATGAACCGGTCCGCTGCCAGTTGTGACTTCTGCTTCGATCGGTATGCCGAACTGGAGTGCCAGTTTTATCGACGTTGGAACCTCAGCCAGCGCAAACACAAGAAACGGGCCAGGAGCGGTCGGTTCGTAGTCTGCGAGTGCTGTCCCACGTCCGATGACGAAGATGACTACGATGAGAATATATCCCTGGCACACATTGCGGCGGCGGAGACGGCCAAGCGACGTCAGCAGCTGAGTACGAGTTTCCCCCGGAAACTGGCGCGCACCCAAGCAGGATGGTATGGCAAGGGCTACAAGAAAGGACGCAAGCGGCGGTAGATCGCCGGATTCAGATCCCAATCCTTCTACGGCCGTGATCCTTACCCCCAGAAACAAGGGTGGGTCGATTTACAGACAAATTTTCGAGACGTTGGTCTATGAACATTTTAAATCATATATTTCGTTTGAGCAAATATGATATCGACCTGCTCTTACCGAGACACATGCTCGCTTCAATAGTATTTTAGCTATAGGATCATAAGTCATAGCATAGATGGTAGTGCCAGCTAGCATAGGTTTAGGGTTCCTTTTATTTATACGTGTTTTTTAAAATGTCCTATCCGTGTGTTCTTGTTTTTTGTTTGTCAATTTCTGTCCATTTATGTATTTAATAAGATATTTACTGAAATTTTATTCTGTTATTTCTGTGTCTCAATCGTCGAACTCTTGTCTTGGTATTTTAGTGTATTCGTACTTGTTTGCAAATTTTAATTTATTTAAGCACGCTTAAAACCTAACTTCCGCCCTTACAAATATAAGTTAAATAAAGAAGAAAACCACTATAAGTATAATGAAGAGCAGCCGCGTTTTATTGAACTATTAACAAAATAATTTAGAAAAAAAGGAAAACCAATAATCTGTCAAAAAGGATTATTTTCACTCCGATACCCCATACCCCTGATAAAAATTAAAATTGCAATCATTTCGCCTTCATTATGTGTAGAACCAAGTTTATTCATTAACTTAAACTTAATGTATTGCTATTTTAGTTGTAGTTTTGCGATCGCGTGTGTGTGAGTGTTTGTGTGTGATTAGGCATTCCATGCTGGGAGTGACCGGAGGCGAGGATTTGGCCACCGCTCGAGGTTACAATCCCTGTGGCGGTGTGAGTCTCACGTGGAACATTGCAAAATACCCAAGAATCAACAGAAGACCAGGCAACGGAAACAAACAGGGGAGAACTACACACATAGAAAACAGCAGGTTGATTAGATTAACGCTATCGATCGATATTACTCGGGGGCAGGGCGTGGGCGTGGAATTTCAGGGTGCAATTACCGCACAAAACATAATACCTAGAGCTACACACCTGTGCAGCCAGGAGGGCCAATATAAAAATACAAAGTTTCACAAATACGAATACATATATGAATACAGGATGTGGACACGAGAAGCGGCTTTAGATTGAAATGTGGGTCTTTTAAATGCTCTGAGGACGCAATGTCAGTAGCGAATCACGTTTCCATATAATACAATTATCCAATTCCATATAAACAGAAACAGGGCGCGTGCTTTGAGCACGTCGGCGTTGAGATTAAAATCGCTGCGGCGATATTTTTTGAGTAGCGTGTGAGGGAATGGAAATGGGAATGATTGCTTAGACGGGACTGAGACTAGAGCCGGGATCAGGAGCAGGTGATTAGGCCACGTAGATGAACATGTTGATGTCGTCGTCGTCTCGTCTCATGTACTTGTTCTCGATGAGCCACTCTAGCTGCTCCTTGATCATCTTCTTGGACGGCAGGAACATGTTCTTCAGTATGTCGATGAGTTCACCCTGTGGGAGGAAAGTTTTCTTAGATTGTGTCGAGTGGCGTTACAACTTCAGTTACTCACCTGCAGCGCTGCGTTGTTCATCCGCTTGCGCACCTTCATTATCTTGATGATGGCCTCTTGTGTGCGCAGGATGCGCAGCTGCACAATGGACTGATTGTCCTCCTGCTGCGAGCGTTCCGTGCTCAACTGCAGTCGCCCAATGAGATTGAGCTGGTAGGAGAAAAGTCAGGTTATTGGTTACCCATAAGCTGACGATATCTGTACTCACCTTTCCACGTCGCTGGGACTTGCCATTCTTGACAATGGCAAACTCTTGATTGATATAGAACACTGTGTTCTCGGCAAAGTCCTTGGGCGAACTGATGGCCGCCGGTTCCATTAACAGAATCTGTTTCTTGATTTTGGGGAACGCCACTAGAGACCACAGAGTTCGTCTCAGTTCGGGATCTTTAAGGGTTTTAAAGTATAAAAATAAAAGCCTTAAGAAAATATAATAATTATCCCAACCTGGTAGCTCCGTGGCCAGGCGGAGATTCTCGTAGGAAATCTTGTCGTGCTGACGCTGGTTCCAAGCAAACAGGACGGCCATCTGGAAGGTGGTCACATCCAGATCGTAACGGCCAAAGTTATTCACGAAGGTGATGGTGCCGTTGCTCATGTGATGATACCACTGCAGCTTACGGCCGGAATGCTTCTTCTTGTAGAACTCCTCCACATCGGGGATGTAATCCTCCAGCTCGATGGGCAGTGAGACCGACACACGCTCCGAGCAGCGGGCCCAGGCCCCTGCGTTGAGTATTTTAATGTTGATAGCATCGTGCCGCCTTATTGACGTGCGGAATTGAGTATTAAGATCTTCGCTGACCTGGCGATTTAAGGGAAGTGTAAATAAAATAATTTAGAAGGCAAGCCACGTTTTGGAACCCACCTTTATGTCCTGGAACATTCGTGCAAGCCGATTCACGTAGTCCGCCGGCATGCCGACCTCACGCAGCCACTCGACAATGTCCTCCTCCTTTTCGCTGTCCGCACTGGTTCCCAGAATCAAGCTAAAATGGAATGCAAATTGTTAAGTGAAGAGGGAACAAGAAAATGGGTTCATTGGCATTGGCATCATCTCATCATGAATACTATAAAGCAATTCATTATACAAAATGTTGACATAAACTTGAGTAACCTTCTAGGAGCAATCTCAATTTACTTATTTAGATAATTGAAAGATATCTTTCAAGTACTGGAATTCAACCTACCGTCTCGTCAAATGAACCTTGTGGTAGCGCATGAAGACGTCCTTATTGTTGACGTATTTCAGGACCAATAGAACATCGCGCAGGCGAGCGTCGATCTGCTCGCTAGTTAGGCGCTTGCTGAGCGGCGTTCTGCGCAGCAGCATGTCGCAGTAGTTGGCCAGCAGCTCCGGGCATTTGCTCTCCGGCGCCGTGTATTTCACACCTCGATTGGCGATACTCGTGGGCAGCTCCATCTTGAACACGCTGGTGTCGTTGACCACCGTCTTGAAGGCGATGTCGCGGGCAGTGAGGAAGCGGGGATCGTCGTTGAAGGCGTTGCGCACCAGGTCGCTGAACTTGTTAAACAGCTCGAGCAGCCGCTCCACGTACTTCTCCGAGTCCTGGGTGATCACCTCCGAGGCGGAGAGCATGTCGGCCAGTCCGGCAGTTATGATGTGCCGCTGCAGGTCGCCCATCATGGTTTCCACGCCCACGTTATGCAGCACCCGGTCCATAAGGCGGAACATGAGATTCAATCGCTCCGTTTCGTAGTCCCTGATCAAGGCCGGACACTCCGCGATAATTGAGTTCAGGTGATCCACTATGAGCACCTTGACCAGCGTGTAGGTGAGTATGCTGAAGCTGCTGGGCTCCAGGTACCGCTTGGCCCGCACCTCCTCCTCCCGCAGCTTGGAGTCGGCGTACTTCATGTAGGCCAGCACTCCGTTCTCCTGCTGCTGCTCCGCGGACTTCAGGCGATAGAACTCGGCCGTGGCCTTCAGGTAGGCCATTTCGAAGTTATCCCTGTAGATCTCCAGCTTGTCCTCGACATTCGAGGAGAGATTCACATAGCTCTCGCGCACACCCACCACCAGCTGGGCATCGTAGGCATCGCCGTTCCGCTCGGCGTGCACAATCTTCATTGCCGACTCCTGCAGGCGGTGCTTGATGTCGTGGAAGATGTGCTTGTTCCAGGAGTCCAGCATAAGCTTCCGCACAGGGCTGTCCTCCGTTGGGTTTTTCTTCGAGGTGCTGCTGGTGCTCCCGCTCCCGGAGGCCGCTGCAGCCGCGGCTGCTGAGCTAGTTGAGGCGGATGTGGAGGCAGCAGCGGCAGCGGCAGAAGTGGAGGCTCCAGCGGCGGATGAGGTGGAGGCCCCCGACTTCGCGGTTTGACCACTGCAGGAGGCGGCGGCGGAGGAGGAGGCTGCTGCCGCCGCGGCAGCACTCGTACTCGCTCCCGAGGCGGAAACGGTGGCGGAGGAGCTGCTGCCACTGGACGAGGGCTTCACCTGGGGCGACTGCTCCAGCTGGCGGAAGGGCAGCGGCAGGTAGTTGGACTGTGTGAAGAACTTGCGCCACTCCACGATGTAGGTGGCCAGGAGGGCCTGCTCGCCCCGCTGGGCCTGCACCTGGCTCTGCGCCTGGACGATGAACTCGACGATGTCCTGCTGCAGGCAGTCGTAGATCTTGGACGCACCCTTCTCGTCCCACAGGCACACGAAGTGGACGCCGAAGAACAGATCCTGCCACTCGCGCTGCGACACCGTGTCCTGGCGCAGCAGCTTCAACACTATCCGTCTTTTGTCCGGCCAAACCTCCTCGAAGATGTCCCTGTCCCGTTTCCCGATTGCCTGCGGCCCAGAAAGATATACGTGTGTGTGTGCATTATGAAAGCTATGTATGATGGGTGTTCTCCTTGCCGATAAGGTCACTTACCCGTAGCATTTTGATCGTAGCAATCTCTCTTTGTTTTTATTGCTGCGTCCGCTTCACTTCATTTATATTTATTTTTTGTAATTAAATGGCTATCGGCCAGCCAGTGTTGGTGAGTGCACGGTCGATGACCGATTGAAGTCGAAGTCGAGTTAATGCATTATACGATAGTTAGACATCGGCCAGCCAGTGTTGGTAAGTGCCGAGGGAACGGCCAGCCGCCTATCGACCTATCGATTCAGGCAGTCGAACTCGGAGTGCAGCAAAAGTGCGGGAAATCTCCGGAAATGCTTTAATTAACGAACTATTTGCCCCGCGAGCGTTGACAGCCGTCAGAATCGTTCACAGTGTAACTGCCAAATGTTATTGTCAATTGTTGTGTGAAATTCGCCCGTTTGCCAGTTTCCTTTTGGTTTTTTTCTTCTCTACCTCTTCGTGCGCGAGGGAGACGGAAGCAGTGTAAGCGCCCCACCGCCGTCAGCCATCTCGCTCTAGCACATGTCCCCGACCCAATGTCTGCGCCAGCGAATGTTTTGTTTCTCCAGGGTTGTCAGGCGCTTGTTTTTATATTTAGTTCCGCATTTCAAAATATCCCCCTACATTTCATAAAGATGTGTAAATATTGAATATATCTATTATTTTTTATTAACACGTTGAACATTGGCACTAGTTAAATGTGTAATTTAAACTTCCGATTTATTAAAGTAATTCTTTTAAAATTTAAATGTTTATTTACAACCTAAGAAACATCTGCGCAGTTGGGTGGCAACTCTAGTGTTTACCTATTTTCACAACGAAGTTTTTTAATAGCCGGACCCTTGTCAGTCTAATTATTTTATAAATTAAATTTCGTGTAATGAGAATAGATATTGCTAGCAACGATAGTATCAGGGAGGTTGCACTCGCTAATGTTATCGTAACATTTCTGTTATGGTACAAAAGCGCAGTGTGACCAGACGCTCGTCACAAAAATACCCCGATAGTATCGCCTAAAACTCTGTCTTTTCCAGCCCCAGCATTCGCATTCACCATTTTCTCCCGTCTTCTTTGTTAAAAAAGTTTGATGCGGGGCGCGCGCTCGCCAAACGAATAAAATCGGCGAAAATCGACAAAAAAAAATAGCGCAAATGTAAATAAACAAGGCTCGGGTGAGCAGTGCTTCGATAAGCCAGCAAAATGTGCGTAAAAAGCGAGAATCAGTGACGAAAACAACAACTACGTGCTGCTGCGTTCATTGACGTGACGCGCGAGCGTGAGTGTGTGCGTGCGTGTGTGTTTGTGAGTGTGTGTGCTGGCTGCTTCCGCGTGTGTGAGTGGTGTGTGTCAAAAAAAGCGTTTTTCAAACAACAAGCCAGCAACAAACAAATCACCACAACACGTCACAAATTGCAATAGAAGCCGAAGCAGCAACACCTCAAATCAAAAGAGCCCCCCAGCAACAACAACACCAAAATCATCATCTGTCGTGTTCTCAGAAGAAGAAGAAGAAGAAGGAATAGCGTGAGAGAAAGAGAGGGGGCAAAAAGAAAGTCAACAGTCGCGTGTGAAATGAAATTCGAAAAATGTCCGCGTGTGTGTGTGTTGAGTGTATAGAATTGAGTAAGAAGCAGCGCGGCAAAAGGAAATAAGCTAAAGCAATAGCATTAAAAGGAACTACCAGCCACCCAGCAGCAATAACAACAAATAACCAATGAAGCAATCAAATTTGGCATAATTTGCATTGGCCGACGTTTTTGTCTCCGAAAGCCCCCCAAAAAAAACCACCATACAACACAAGCAGCACAAATCTTTTGCCAATGAGTCGCAGACAGTCATTGGATCGACCAGGTGAGAAAATACCAAAGAAAAAAAGAAAATTACCACACTCGTAATCACGCTGACTATTTTCCGAGACAGAGAGAGAGCGAGAGCGTGCAGCATCCGATTTTGATTTTAAAAATGCACTTTGCGCATGTTCTCTTCTCGCTGTTTCGCTCTCGCTGCTCTTTCGCCTGTCGTTCTTCTCTCGGGCTAAAAATAAACGCGCTCTCTCGAAACGCTGGCTGCGCAGCTGCTCCCAAACACTTGAACTTTGTAAACATCTCCCAACAATCCAACAATTCGGCTATTCTACAGTGACAAAAACCAGCATAATTAATAGTTTTCATCGCAAAAGAAGAATGAAAAAAACTAAATCACACAAAAATATGAATGGAAAGAGGCAGCTATTTCCATTGCTCGCTCTTCACTCGCTCGCCATTCTATTTTTAACACAAGTTTCATCACTCGAGCGGGGAAAAGAGAAAGTATCCGTCACTGTCTTAAGCAGATGTAAATGTAGCTCACATAACCCTCATGTCTTTCGATGTGTGTGTGTGTGTTTGTTGCTGCTGGGAAGAAAGCAGACAAAACCCATAAAAACCAAAAATTCACCAGCTTCGGTTTGTTTGCGTTTGGTTTTCGCCAGGGCCATAAATATTATGGCCGAATAATTACATGGTAAAAGCCAGACGCTGGAATAGCAGGTTGTTATCGGTAGAACTTATCAGAAATTGGATAGTCTTAACAAGGGAACCCTATTGATAACTAATTATTTTATTTTTATTTTTAGTCCGTTCACAACAATAAAATATTGTTATTACATTAGTTAAAAATACTACTTATTTAAATTAATGAGAAGTTTTTAAAATTGCATAATGTTCTTATTCTTGAAGATACATTTTTGTTCTTATAGATAATGTTCCTGTTCTTGAAGATACATTTTCGTTCTCGTGAAATAACTGTTTACAATCGTAAACACTCTTTCTTTTTCACGTTTCTTATATTATTATACAGTTTTGATAATAACATTGTTATACTATCCTAAAAGATTTCCATTTTGAAACAAATCATCTTTGTATTTACATATCCGACAATCATGCCATATTTTTGTGCCCAATTTGAGAGAAGATACTTTTGGTTTGGTCAACCCTTAACATGCAATTTTCACTATAGTGCTGGTAGGAAATAATAATGGGCTCAGGCTTGGCTGTTTGGCGATGAGGAATGCTGTCCACTTATCAACTGCAATTAGCGTTGAATGTTAAACGCAAGTCGTGCATCGCTTGAAAACTCAGACTGTCCGGCCCCTCACACACAATCACACAACACACACACACTCCCACGCTGTGTTCCTTTAATTTATTTATAACATTCAATGTAAACTCTGCTCAAGCGCCAGCAAAACAGCACAAACAATTTTCGATCCAAAGCAACAAAAAGCAGGGGGCTTGAGTTTTTTATTATTTGCCACTTTGTAGGTCAGGGTTGTCGTGTGTAATGCAAAACGTGCCAGCAAATTGAATGAATAAGCGTGGCAATTCTATTGCAAGTGCATTTACAACAATTGCAGGTTATAGCCAGAAAATACACCCTGATAAAAAACAAATTTTACTACATGGTCATGTTTAATTTGTGTGTAGAATTTCGCGTGATTGCTGATAACCGGTTTTCGGCAGGTTAAACTAACTTTATTATGATCTTTGCTACTCGCAAACGACTTCCGTTTCCACTTAAATTAAGTGTAACAAGCCTGTTGCTTTATTAAAGCTAGTAAACCTATAAAAGAGTGAATATGATCGGTTTATTAATAACAAAAATCTTAATAACATTGTTATTTTTAATCTTTCCAAAAATGTATAGAAGTCTTACACAAATAGCTTCCATTAACTTGTAATCTAACCCAAAGGTTTTCATATTTTGAAAAAATCTAACTAATTTCTGCGAAATCCATAGGTTATTTTTGAAATATTCGTGTATAGTGACTTTTTCTTAACGTTTATTTTTTAGTGCTCGTCTCGATTTCCTAATCTACACTGACCTTATTTCTAGCAGTACCGAGAATGTTATCGATATTTACACTGTTTACATGCGATACGAGGGTTAGCGGAGTTATACAAAGACTTGTTGGCAATGTTTACACTGGAAACGATTTCCATCTACCAGTTGATTGATTGTTATTATTATTCTTGTTATTGCCTGAGGCGAATCGCTTGGGAATTTCGATTTAAACTCGATTTAGAAAGCGGAGCAGCGGAATTCACCCTTGGAATTCCTTTGGAGTAGGCGTTGCAGTCAATCTGATTCGATTTGTTGTTATTGCTTCGATTTTCGCGCTGTCTTCTTCGCGTTGACGCGTGACAAAGAGTCATTAAGTTCTGTTTAAGGTGAAATCGATTTTCCGGACCATTAGGCGCCATTAGAATCGTCGCCTATTTAAATTTTCACATAGGTTAGTTTTATTGCTACTACATTTTTGGTCAGCATTATTTATTAATCAATAAATAATTGAGACCTTATCAAGGTGGTTGCTCAGAAGAATTCTTTAGTTTTATAACATTTTGTAATGGGTTGGCTTGTTTAAAAAGGGATTAGCTTACTGATAAGCGATAACTTGTTGCCTTCTCTTCAAAGGTTTCTTATCTATATTATCTAAAATAAGTGTGAAATTCAATGGTTTTAAGTGAAATACATACGCTGCATTTCAGTATCATGAGTTAAAATCTGGACTACTAATGCTGAGTCAACAAAAAGTTCTTTCGATGACTCATTAGAGTTACATACATATATGCAAACTATATACACTTTGGTTTAAAAGTGCTATACAGAGCTTTATTATAACTTATTCCCCGTGCTTGGGGTATTACACTCGTTATAAATTTTATTTTTCTTATCAACAGAGAGCGACGCACTACCGATTTCTCTTTCTTTTTTTTTTTCTTCTCTCCCGATAATTTTCCAGCAATTTCTCTCGGAACTCAAGTTGTTATCAGTGCAATTGTTGCTTTGTTGCGCCTAATTGCTCTTGGCTTTTTTGCTTTTGTGCAATGATTTACGAGTGTCGAAAAGCAAGGCCAAGAACAATGTTGGGGAATGGAATTTTGATTAGCATATAGAAGGCAGAAGTCCCCACAACCCCAATTCTCTGCCTCCTTTTTGTAATGCCAAACGTCGTCATCCTCGAGTCACATCATTAATCTTGGCACACAAAAGGGTCTCGACCGCTTTCTAGGAGCTGCAAAAAGTTGGCAAAAGTTGCCAAAGCAACGCATCGGGCTATTAACTCCCTCTCTCTCACTCAGTTCGCTCTGTTTCACCCGTACTCTTGGTTTTTCCGCTTTTCCGTAATGAAATTGCTTTGATTTCTGCGAAAGCTGGGAAAGTTTTCTCATCTAGCGTCGAGACTTGTGAAGCAAATTACACGAATCCTTGTGGTTTGTCCTCTTTTTTGCGGAGGTTGACACTTTCTTTGCGGGGTTAATATAATTTCTTTCTTTTCCTCTTGCAATCTCAATTAATTTTTGGCATATTGTGGTTATTTTGATGTTTAAATAACCACGTATTGATTTTTCTTCTATGACTTTAATTTTAAATTAACTTTTTATTTAACTATCAAAATATATTTCCTTATTTCATATTCCTTTTGAAAACCAAAATTGGCTAATAAAATGTCTGAAGACTTAAAAGCTAAATAATCGAATTATCTCGAAAATGCCACGAATCCTTGGGGTTGGCCATTTGGCGGTTGAGTTGAAAGTTGACACTTCTTTTTGGGGGTTAATCGCGCCGCTGGCTTGCGATGTGTATCTATCTATTAAAAAATCGGGGCGAGTCGTCGAAGTGGCCAAAAGACGATGTGGAAAACGACGACGACGACAATCGCGAGTGCGCTCTCAGGAAATTGTTTTTGGGAGCACGTCGGAATTAGCGCCAATAACAATGGGAATGCGAGCGAAAAAGTCGGAAGATGAAGTCTCGTGGCAAAGTCAATTTCCCTTGGGAAAGCGGAAAACTCACAACGCACGCTGAACAGTAGGCTATGGAAAAGAGGAGTATTTTTTGCAGGAAAAATTATGTTGGTTGAAGTCGGCATAATTAAAAAAGTTAATTAAATACATACTTTTACCTGATCAGCATAATTTTATATATTTTTAATATTTACAAGGATATTATCTACGGATATCGAATCAATAAGCTGTAGAAAATCATCCCAAAATAATCTTTCCAAATGTATCCCCATTTTCTAGTTACACAAATTGAATAGCTCATAATACTAATGTCAGGACCTGATTGCGTTTACCAACACTTCTCAGGAAGTGGCCGGTTTCATGTCGTTTATTGTTGTAGCACATTTGAAATATTTCCCCCGCCTAATCGACCAATTTCCGATGCTGTCCATGTATCATCCCAACCCGGAATTTTCCCTGCCGGTTGCCAGTGGCTGAACTGAACTGAACTTCGGCTGTGTGGGGGTCATTACGGGGGCCAAAAAGGGGGTCAGACGCAGGCTGGGCATAAATTATTTTTGCCTCCCGAATGTCTAATATGGCGGCGACGGATATGCGGCTGCTATCCGCCAGTTAGACATGCACCGTACAATTAAGGTTAGGTGTTTAGATACTATTAGGGGGCATTACCAATATTAAACATAATTATTATGGAATTTCAAGAAATTTAGAATTAAAATTTGTCGATTAAGGAACACTCTTTTTGGACAAACAACACTTACCTACATTTATTTCTTAGGAAACTAAGTGGTTCCTAAAAGAATTGTAATTAATAAAACATCTACTCACAAGGCCAATACCAAGTGTGAATTTTAAAATGTTTTCATTTCTAAGAAGTTCTAGGACTAAACATAATTTTCCTAGAACTTATTTCCCAGAAATTCGTATAAACTTTTTTGAAAAGTGCACCCCAATGAGCAATAATAAAGTGAGAAACGTAATCAAGTTTGGGGACTAATTTTTTAACCACCACTGTGATTTGGGAGTGTGAGTTGGGATCTCACTCCCCTATAATCGATTCGGTAACAATTGTTGTAGTCCGTGTTGTGTTGTTTTCATTAGGGGTTATTCCGGTTTGATCTGCAGCAGAGGACGAACAATGGAAGTGGAATGGAGCCGGCTGGGAAGTCGGTTGGCTGTCCCGAACTCAAACCCAAAATCCAGAACCCAAACTAAATCCCAATTCCAGACCAGAACCAGAACTCGTTGCTCACCTTCGTTTGCAGGACGAACAGACACACTCACACACACATATACTTGTATAGAAGGTCCTTTCCGCTCTCCGCGTGCGTTTCATCTGTCATTTATCCCGTTTGTTTCTCCGCTTGTTATTGCTGCTTGCCGTGTGTTTTTTTGGCTCTCTGGAGAGTGGAGAGTCGAGAGTTTTTGATTTTCGACATGTCGCTGCTTTTGCTTCTTCAACCCTTTTTTTTTCCAATGTATTTCGGTACACATGTTGGTATTGGTGTTGGTGCCTTGTACATCTGTATTGTGTGCGTGTGGAAAGTTTTGCATTTTTATTATAGATAATTTGTGTACAGGTTTTTTGCGGCTGCCGCGCAAACTCCCAACTTTTGAACCTTCTGCTTGCTCCTCCACACACGTCCTTCTCGGCTTTTGCCACTTCCACTTCCGCTTCATCCTCGTTCTCATTCTCATCGACGTCGTCGTCGTCCTGTCTGCACTCTGCATATGTTGGATGTTGTTTATTTCCATTCCCCCTCTCCCCTCTATCCCCTGTTGTTGTTTTTGTGTGTGTGTTTGGGGAGCCATAATTAATTTTCGACGTTTGCCTGTGAAGTCTGGCAACGTTGCAATCAACCGCACAAGTTCTCTACATTAGAGAAAAAGAGCGAGAAAAGGATAGTGATAGACGGAGAGAAAGAGATGGAGGGAGGGCTCAGGGAATTTGTGTATTTATTTGTTATTAATAGAGAATTTTAGGGTAATAATTGTATTTGCAAGAGCTATTAAAGTTTATCCTTGAAAGTGCCTAATTAAGGCAATTTCTGACAATTTGTTTTCAAAGGTAAATATTTCTGCAATTAAGAAATAAATAACCTTATTTATAACTATTTTAGTCTCGATGTCTTTCCTCGTTTTGTATCTGCAAATATATATTTCGAAACTATTAATCTGATAAAACAACTTCAGTTATGTACCAAATATTTGATGTATTTCTAAAATGGGTACTAAAATTAAAACAATTCAGAAACATGGACGATGAAAAATACCTTGGTAAATCACATTTACAATGTGTAAAATGGGATTATTTCGAATGAATGCAAAAATGCAATCCCTAAAAGCAACCCCCAAAGGTTGCCAAAACATATGCCGCCAAACATAATCTGGTTGTCAAGTGAGATTAGCAGACTTACCATTTTCCAACTGACTGTATTGTATTGAACACAAAATAACAGTTGCCGTTACAGCCTTTTCCCTGTTTCGACTTCAAGTTATGTATTGCCTTTGTTGTTATTGGCTCGACTTGTTTCCTGTTTGACAAACTTTGGGCGCAAAAGTACAAACACCAGACCATCCCGCACAACAATACAACACGAATTTCCGATGCTCAGCCAAGTTGCATTATTAACAAAATTTTACCGCCTGACGAGCTCTCCAAATCGAAATCGGGAACGCAAAAGGGGAAAGGGGAATGCCCCGGGCATCTTACTGCACTCCAGCGGATGCATTTTGCATGTCATCCACTTTCAACGGGGGATCGCTCATGTGTGCATTCTGCATTTCTGCACTTCTGCATTGTACAATGCCACTTGACATTCACATTCGCATTAGCAGATCCGGAGGAGCGGGGAAATCCCCTGGTTAATGGGTTAATGGTCTTTGAATGTTCAAGTTGGGGGCCTGTGCCATCTCATGCATTTCACCGCAAAAAGAGATGGTGAGAGGTGAACATTAAGCCAAATGCAGTTTATTTTATAGCCATTTATAGGAACAGTGATTTACAGAACTACAGGGAGGTTTTTAGATACGTGCACAAATATATATGATATATATTTATAAACAGTACAACTTAAAAGCACTCATTTAATATTCTCTTTCTCCTATATTTATAAATATAATTTATACAAATTATGCAAATAATTATCGCACTTTGATTAGCACCAACAGCCATAAATTAATGATACGCACAGTCTGTACACGCATACCATGTAGATATGCTCAAGTACATATGTTTTAATGCATGTTTGAGCATTATGTGTCGGCCGCCAGTTATTATAATAAAACCGAACTCAAGTTTGCTTTTCGCCTTCCGCCACGCTTGGTTATTTTCGTGCCCCTCGGCTGGGTTTTTGGCTCTGCATCGTTATGGTTCTGAATCGGGTTTGGTTTATTCTCTCGAATGCCTCATTGTGAATTCAACGGGTAAACATTTGCACAAGTGTCCGGATCGTTAAAGGCAGTTATGGACTTTTTCAACCGCGAATTTATTTGGGAGCAAAAGATGGTTGATAGGAAAGGTTGTGGCCCAGAGTGCACTAGAAAAAAGTGGCATAAAAACGGGGTACTCATTTCTTTGAGAGCCCTTTAAAAGTACTATCAATCTATTAAGAGATCCCAAATGAGTTAGTATACTTACTGGAACTATAAAAACAATAGAGATAAGAAAATCAAATGTCACCTATCTATGTATATCATAAGGTTTAATGTAATTGGGTGAACTTTGGTGTATCTTTTACTATAAAAGGCTTTTGCCTTTCAATTCCGTTTCCTTGCATGAGTATGATATTATAATAAGTTGTAATTATCAAAATATATTTCCTGTGTGGGCATGTATCCATGGAATTATAGTTTCGAGGGGCCATCCACCGCCAGGCGTCTGAGTAACTAAATGCCGGTTAATTGCGATCGCGTGCCGAGGAGGAGAGAAAGGGTTAGTGTCCGAAATGCAACAAAATCGAAAGCGGCACGAACAGAGAGGGGTACGAATACCAGGGAAGTTGACCCAGTTCCAAGTGGGGGAGATGGGGAATGAGAGATGGGGATGAGTTACAATGACCTTAATGTTGTTGGCCAGCAAAAGTGGAGCTTAACTTTGTGTGCAATGTTGAAGAAAACTTTGCATATTACGGGCTGGGAAATGGAAATGGAACGGGGACTGCTGCTGGGTGGCTTCTGGTTGGAGTGGCCTGACTTTGAAAGTGAATAGCTGCTGCCATAGCTCAAATGCACCCAAACAGTTGCCCCAACCACACACCCGCTCTTTTTCCCAGGGGCATTTGCATTTGCCCAAGGGCTAAAGTCCTCATGCTTGTTATAAATGATGATGATATGCATGAATGGTTGGTTTTCCGAGTTCCAGTTTCAGTTCCTTTCCCTATCTTTTTTTGTGTTTACATTTTTCCTCCACTCGATTGTTCATTTCGAACAGCAACAGTTTGTTTTATAATCAAATTATTGTCAACTTGGTGTCACTTTTCATTGAGGAAATTGGAGATGTCCCATGTTGAGTTTTATGGATACGTTTTTATGGGGTGTTTATTGGATCGGGGTTCGGGCACTCAAGCCTGAAAACCATTTTACGAGCCATATATTTGAGGTCACTGGGTGCGAGCACTTCTGTCACTTTGTTATTCATGAGTGGGATTATTGTGTTCGTGATCTATGGCTTACTTTATACCTAATGGCCCTTTTTTCCGCTCTGCCAGATTAGTCAGTAATCAATCAATTACCTTTAAAGGTTCTGCTAATTACCACAGGATAATCCATGCCAAAAATAGCTAAATAATATAGATCTGGGCAGCTGCAGCCAAAGCGTGTAATGGTTGATAATGACTGCAAACGAGAGTGAGGGTAGAGCTGAATCCAAAAGTGGAAGGAACACAGCATCACATCCAAAGACGAACAAAAGCATCTGCCGTCGTTCGCAGTTGTTGGTAGTAGTTGCATGTAATCTAAACAATACCTGCAGGCCATATCGGCATCTCCTTTCGCATTTCGCACAGCTAACTCCTCCTAATCCAAGGCAGTTCAATCAGGAACAATGAGCCAAACAAAGGAGCCAGGAACAAGGAGCGCGGAGATGGGACGAAATCGAAACACGGAGCTCATTGAGAAGAGGGGCAAACATGGCATGTCCATCGCACACACACTGACCAACAGTTGCGGTCAAGAGTGTAGGAGTGTTTGTCACAGATAAGGGTGAAATAATCAGAAATTTTTTTAGAAAACTTAACAGAGGATAAAGACCTTGCAACCTATTTAAGGTTTTACATCGGTAATATCGCTTCAATATATTTTAAATTTGGTATGTGGGTGTTAATTGAGAAAATAAAGCATATATCTAAAAGTCATGATTGTTGGTAGCGGGTATCGAATTGTTTGAACTATTGCTTGAGGTCTTATTAATAACACCTTTAGAGAATGCAGACCCATCTTGAGGATTATAATACCTGCATAATCCGTGGGTTGTTAACTATTCTTTCGGCGACAGCTGTATGCCCAGAAGGATAACGCAACGCCGTTGTTGTTCTTGCTTTGGCCGTACAGGTAGCATCCATATCCATCGTCTTTTGTCCGTCCGTTGGGCAGCTGCAAAAACTGCAGCAGCAGCAACAGCAGCAGAAATTGGCCAGCCACTTACCAACGCTTCTCCGCAGCTCGAGTTCCTTTGAGCCGGGTTATTTTCCAGCATTTGTGCCAGGCAGCCAGGTAACCAACCTATTACCTGTTGTAAGAATGTATCTAACAAACGCATGCACACACATTTGCCCCCTCCATCAGTGGATTGATTCTGTTTTAGCCATCGTGTTCCTCCGTTCGTTCGTTGGTCTTCACTTGCCAAAATTGAAGATGGATGGATGGATGGATGGTTGAATGGTCGGGAATCGAGTTGTATAGAATAGAATGCTTTGGACGGCAGAGTTGCTGATGCAGTGAGGAAAAGTTATAATTGCGAGATGTCTATATGGGCAGAAAGAGAAGACGAAGTGAATGGGCGATATTCGAGAGCAACTCCATGGGTGGTACTAACTTTATTTGGGCACTCCACACAAATCAAACATTTTCAATCAGCAACAGTAGCGACACGTAATTGCTTTTAAACGAAGATCAACTGGTTTCTGATTATTGAAAAACTTGCTGTGTTTTGATTAAAAAGAATCACTAACTTGAAAGTTGTATGAGAAATCAAAAAATTTTTAAAGATTCGAACGTTTAAAATTTGTTTTAAAAATGTGACAGGACAATCAATAAAAATATTAATATCGACACAAAACCGAAATTCTATAAAAAAGATACAACAATTTTTCAAAAATGCGTTCATAAAATTTCAATGAATTTATTTGAATCAAATGCTTTGATTTCTAAATTAAACGAGTGCAATTAATCTGTATCTGTGAACTTCCGGTCGCCCACTGTATGGGAATGTATCTGTGAGTGCGTACATGTAAGTGTGATGTATTCTCCACTCGCTCTGCATATTGCGCTTCGCTTGGAAACGGAATTCCAAACTGAATTTCGCCAATAGCCAACAACAAATGCATGCGAACGGTGGACGGGATGCGGAGTGGAGAAAAGTGGGTGGGGGGGCCTGAAAAGAGAGCAAAAGAGCGAAGGGGTGCAGAGCGGGAGCAAAGCTCATCCATTAGTTGTCGTCACACACAACCTGAGATATATTTCCATTGTTCTTGCTTCTGCCTCTTCTTCTTTGCCTCTTCTTTATTCAACCTATGCATCTGTGTGTGTATCTGTCATTCGGCCGCTCATTGTGTTTGCATAGGTAAAGCGGGAGAGAGCGAGATGGCCAGATGGAGCTGAGCCAGCGAGAGATTGACAGATAAACCTGCGATGAGTTGAGGTTATGTTTACTGGACCACCTTCGCAGGTTCGCTCAAACAAATACGCACACACACACATCATAATCACACACGCAGACCCTCTCTCCCTCTCTTTTCCAGTCTGTGGAAGGCAATTGACCGATGTTGAAGCGCATCTAAAAAGGTAATTTGCCTCACTTTTGAGGATACTTCACTTCACTCGCCGTTAAAATAAAAAGAACCTCTTCTTGTCTTCGCATTGTTGTTTAGCTACCTGCTCGCTTTGTTGACCAGTGTTTGGGATTGATGAGCTAAATTATTTCACATTTAATGGGGGAACAATTCCCCTGTTAGGAAGAGAAAGGAAGAACTACAATAAAGCAAAAGATTGATCGATAGATCATCTTGCGATAACTATTTCGGGGATAGCTTTTGGTTATATGAACACAGTTTTATCAGATCCTTTTGCAATAACTCAAAAGTATTAAAATGTTAGGAGCTTTATAATCCATAGATGTTTATAGGACTATCTTAGAGATTAATCATGTATTTATCATCCAGCAATTTGGACCTTTTGATAGACCAATAAATATACAAACTCTCTATTAGCTTCGTTTTACCAAAATGATTTACAAGCAACATAAATAGTATTTAAAAACGGAAACTCAAATTTTAAGCATTACCGTTAAAAATAATAATGATTTACTTCTGCCTGACCTTTTGAACTCTATCCGTAGCGCAAAAGTGGGTGCCATGATCTTGATAATATTTTCCCTTTGTCTTATACAATCGTAGTTAACAAAACAGTAATACACTTGTTAATTACCAGATATGCTAATAGTGTTTATTCCCCCGTGCTAATCCAATTTTCTTTTTTGTTTTGTCATTCCAGGTAAATAACTCTCATCATAATTACGTGCCACACAAAAGAATGGTAGCTGGATATTTCTGGATATGGAAGTTGGTAACAAGTTTTTGGCCGCAATAGTAGTAGAACCCAAGTTCCTAATGATTTCTGAGGCAAATTATCTGTACCTCAAGTTTAACGACCTTTTGGGGTTACTTAACATTTAATTGGGACAAAATGAGGGGCATACTTGCGGCCATAAACCCAAGTAATTATGGCAAGGAGATGGCGTCAAGTGAAGAAAGAGATTTCCAAATGATGTACAACCTGAACGTGACAGACTAATTGACGAAGAAGCGAGTATCCTTGGCCGAAAGTCCTTGATGTCTTGTTATTTATTTATGAAGCAATTTTTAAGGGACGAGACGAGATGGCCACATAAAATGGCTTCATAAAAACGTGGCCAAGAGGGGAGGAGTAGACGAGGAAGTGGATTAAAACTAATTTCCTACGTAATGCACACACTCCAAGAAGTAAAGTACATATAACTTGGGGACTTTGGCGGTCTGGCAGTCACTCAACTCGACTGAACTCAGCAGCACAGTTCGGCTCAGCCATTTGGCCCCAGAGAACGACACAAAGCAATCAAAGCGCAACCAACTGGGCGAACCGACCAACTTCCATTCCTCATTTTCCCCGGTTTTCCCACTTTCCCGCCCTTTTCAAGCAACCACTATACCGCCGGTCAACGGAGCAGAACCACCCGGTTGGACCCACCAAACAGACAGTCAAAAGAACAGCCAGCCGCAAATGGCCATAAAATGAATGTGTATACAGCTGTGGTCAAAATAATGGCTCTAAAGGTGCCACTCACAAATTTATGGTATTTGGAGAGCAATGCCATTTAATCGATTTCATTTGGACGCTCTTTATAAGATTAAATTAAAATATGTTAGTCAAAACAGAAATGTTAAGCATTTAAAACATTGTTTAAATATAGTTCTAATTTGATTGAACTTCTGTAACTAACTAAAGAACTGGTTAAGAAATGCTATTGTCTTGGGCGCCACTGTATTACCAAAAGAAGGAGCAAAACAAGGCGAAAATTCAAGGGGTATGCAGGGCTTATAAAAAGATTACGGTAGAGGGGCTGGTGCTTTGAGAAATTACTTTGGCTACAGCGTTATAACGTTAGCTGTTTTTGATGTTTCTGCTGTTGCTGACTCTCAGCTTTGACATTTGTGGGTTAAAAAAATAATTACCCTAATATGTATAGGCCCAGAAAAACCCAACTGTTATGCACTGAAAAATATGGTTTAGTTTGCCAAGAACACAGTTTACATTTTATTACTCCAATCGTCTGCTGCTTAACTATGTTTTCATTACAGATAATATCCAGATAAACATTAATTGAAACATTGATTTAATTTTGATGGCTCCATAATTTTTTTTCAGTGCCTGTAATAAAATGCAAACCTTTCCCCTGTTTCTACGCCTCGGGTTTTTATGGGTAATATAATTTGGCACTTTGATTGCCCCAAGTTGAGGCGGTGCGAAATAAATGATTACTTGGCATGTCGTGGCAATGAACCCCAGACAATATAAATCCGAATTGTTATACAAGTTGAGTCGGTCAATTAGCACACAAATCCGAATAGCCAAATACAAACATTAGGCGTTAGCAACCCAATGATATCTTGAGTGAAAAATAAATCAGTATTAAATACACATCCATTTGTATAGGGGAAATAGCATAAATATTTAGATTAGAAACTATTTTTCCGCTGCCAAAATATGCAATATATTTTATTTGCTTTCACCTCTTTTATTGCGCCACGCATGAATGGACCGATATCGAAATTTATTTTTGGCAAGCGCACGAATTTCGCCCCGAAATTATAAATAATAAAATTGTAAATTGTTTTTATTTTCGTTTCGCCAATTGACATTTTCTGCTTTTTCATTTTGCTGACTTTTAATAGGCCAACTACAACATTTTTGGTGGCTTGTCAGCATTTTTCTCACTTCTGTTTTTCTGGTCTCTGCCACCCACTTGATGACCTGACCCATTGACAGTCGGTTCGCAATTAATTGCTATCATCTGCCTACACTTTTCGAGTGTGTTTAGGTGAGCATATTTAATGTGTGAACCATTTTTGGGAAACTGACTAAGCATTTTTTGGCAGTTTGATTTTGCTTTTGACATGTATTGGAAAATTAAGCAAAATGTATTAGAAATTTACGAGAGAAATAGGTGTTTTGAAATGGCTTATATTTTTTATAATACCATGAATCCTTATTTTTTATAAACTTTTTTGTATGAGGCGAAACTTTTCCTTGGAGCTTTAAAAATAAATATTATTTTGCAAACAACCAAACCTTTATTTTATTCATGAAAATGCAGAGTGCTTTTAAAGAGCTATGCTATTCAGGTAAATCTTTTCAGTAAAACCTGGACTCCTTTCTGTCTGTCAGGCACTCGAACCCCTGCTGATAATCGGATTAGATTTTCCGGTCCTAATTGGCACTCGACAAGGGCGGTAAACTGTTGGCCGCCCAAACCGCTGCAATTGTTTTCCATCCGTGTCTTTTTGATGTTTCGCCACAAATTCTGGACAATGGCCAACCAATTTCAGATACACACCTAGTAGAGTATGTGTGTGCAAACAAATAATTAACATTTTTTGCATTTTGTTGACTTATTTCATTTTTTTTCTGCCCATCCGCGCATTGTTTGCCATCATTTCTTACACTTGCCCGCAAAATATCTAAATATTATGCTAAAGCAAACACATTTTGTAAACAGCTGCGAGTGCAACTATTCGTGAACCCCGCGCATTTCGCCTGCTTCTTGCTTCTTGGCAGTGTTTTTGTTAGTATTGGCACAGTTTCAACCGCGGCACACCGACCACGCCCTAATTGCCTCGGAATTGTAGCGGCCTTTTGGCTTTTTCTTTTTTTCCTCTCTCTACTTTTTGTGCCCCCAAATCGCCTGGGCCGAAGCAATTTGGCTCGAAAAAGCTCTGAGTTGACCCACACACAAGAGGATAAATAAACAAACTGCTTAGCCAAATTATGAATCTGTAGCGCACGAGTTTACATTGATGTTCCTGACGGCAGGAAAGATAAATTATAGAGGGGGCTGCAAAATATGATCAGGGGTAGGGGTTCTTGAGCACTTGATTGCTTTAATTAGATCATTGGTTTTGGATTTATTAGACTTTCTTCTCTCAGATAAAATCATTTTTTTGAGTCCCTGACTAAAAAAAACTAAAACTTGTTGGAGATCTTTGAAAATCAATGTCTTTTACAAGGCATTCTCATTAAATTTGAAATTTAAGTAAGTAGTAAATTTCTAACATGGCTTTCAAAGTAGGTTTGCAATAAAATTTTATGTTTGCCTAATTTAAAATATCCCTGTAACGCCTGCAGCCTTATGTCTTATATCAATTTAAATTGCAATTGCCTTTGGCAAGTGGAAAATAATTGACAACTTTTGAGTTTTCCGCACTTTACGTTCGTTTTTGATGTCGTTTGGTTGGTGTCTTTTGCTACGTCCGTTGTTGTCTGCCACACTTTGATTTTATCGTCTAGAATTTATTTTCATATCCTTTTTGGCTTTCATTTGTCGTCTCGACATTTCATATTTAACGTTTTCCTTGGCCTGTCGGAAAGATAAGGCTAGATTTCTTGAGACTTTGCACGTTTACGTTGGGTCATCTTAGCCAGTGTCCTCGAGCAGGATGTTTTATGAAGGTGGGATGACTGTTTGTTCATTGCTTGCTTGGGTAATAATATGTAGAAATCTTAAATTGGATAATATTTTAAGAGCGAAAAACTAAAACTTATGGAATCAGAAGGAATCGTAGAATCCTTTCTAAGACTTTGAAAATCTTTGAGAATAAAAAAATTCTGTTCAAGAACAATTTGTTCTTAAAGAATGGCTTTATGAAAGGATTATAAAGTTGAGTGTTATTTTTAATATTATTATTATTTACATAACTTACTAAAGCTCGTGCAAAATGATTATAAATAAAGTATCTTTTGAAGCACAAGGATAAAGATACAGCGCAGCAAACACTTTGCGCCTCTCTGCATGAATCATCCGTAGCCTTTAGGCCGTGTTTTATTTATGCAGGTGTGTTTGAGATACGAAACTGCACATTGCCGAGTATCTTTGTGCGTTTGTCATATTGCATTTTGCAATTACTCCTTGTCAGACCGCAGATACGCACAAATGCGAGTGTGTGCACACACACTAAATGAATGGACCAGGTCCTTTGGCAGCCCACCTTCCGAATCATATACATATCTGTGTGCATTTGCTCATCCTTTGTGTCCACCTGCTGTTCTGTCCTGTCTGCGGCTGTTGTGTTTGCCAGCGAGGAGGATTCAAATTATTTGCATTTATTTCGAGAGCACATTTAATTAATAACCAGGCGGTGATTATCCCCTACACTCAAAGCCATGTGGCATATGACACTTTCGCGGTGGCTCGAATTACCGAAACAAAATACAAATGTATGCATTCATAAAACTCGAGGCACGCGACCAACCGACCCAATGGGAACCCTTTTTTCTGTAAGGTTAATATGCGAAATGGGTACGTTAACAAAATGTTTATACGGCCGAGCTGCGTGGGAAATCAGACAGACAGACGATATAGAGATAGTCAATATCTTTAAGCCAATGTTTACCTAGCCTTTTAAGATATTTGCAGTAAGTTTTTAATAATATCAATTACTTATACCAAGCTAAAATCAAATTCTTAAGATTTTTCAGGTATTATTATGTGTATCACACAAAAAATGATCACCTTTCATTTAAAAATTTTTAAAATTAAAAAAAAAGTGTGTTTAATAAATTAACTTTGAAAAAATATTTCCTATGGAACAGATAACTTTCATAATTCATTAAATAAATCAATGCTTAATATAAATTTCTGAAAATCAAAAGGTAAACTTTTTTGAGTGATAATATTACCCTAGCCCTAGAAAAGGGCGTAGAAATGGAGTGATTCAGTCAAGCGGGAATAATAGCTCTGGCCAAAATGCATTGACAGCGGCTGAGAAGGGCAGCCACTTCAGTGTGACAATCTAATTACACGGCTCGATGTGCCCTAAGCACAGGCCTTTCAAGCAACAACCATTAGAGCCAGCACCCCAGATCCTCTTAGCTCCCGGGGATCCACCACCACAACCACCACCCCCTTGACCTTTAACCCACCCATCGGTGGTGGTGGTGGTGGCGCCCTTTGATGTCGCGTCGTGCATATTGGAATACACCAATTGAGTGAATGATTGCTGAAAGGGCTGTCTAAATCGTCCTCCACACTCCCCTATAAGGCTTCCGATTGCTGTCCATTTTCTAATATTAAATTGATGGTGGCCAGGCCGAAGATTTGAGTAAAAAAGCCGGCCGAATAAATTCATTGTTCATTCTTGGGCTAAACACGTATTGGCCATAAAACGTACACGTCGCCGGGTTGGGCTAATCTGGCCAAAAGAATCGAGTAACGAAATCAAAATAAAATTGTCGGTTAAATTCCTTTTCTTCTTCTCTAGCGAAACGAACATAATCGAGGGGGGTTGAAATGGCAGAGAAAGGTTATGGGTTGCCCTGGATTTCAAATGGACTTTTAA
The DNA here is from genome assembly GCF_043229965.1 of Drosophila suzukii. NCBI lineage: Eukaryota > Metazoa > Arthropoda > Insecta > Diptera > Drosophilidae > Drosophila > Drosophila suzukii. The sequence goes on from NC_092082.1 coordinate 85,526,708, forward strand.
AATGCCTCTGAAGTCGTTTCACTGACTTGGGGAATTCTTCTAAGCGAAAATGGTTATGTATATCCCGTAAAATATTGGAAATCATTTATATGTAACCTTACCCGCAAAAACAATCCTGTTAAGTACATATTTAAATGAAAGTATTACAAATTATTTACAATTATATGATATGTTAAAATAAGTTACTTAATATTTTTTTAAGGTTACAGCATAAAGATGTATCTCTTTATATCTACCCATAGCTTAACCGGAAGAACCCCTAAAATGAAATGAATGTTCCTTAAATGCTCTCCTGACATTTGCAATTGAATACCGAGATATCAGATTGGCTACTTTTCAACCTTTTTTTTCATGCACCCCAAAAGCTATTTTTTACATTTGTTTGTCGGAGAGCCATAAAAAGCTTGGAAACACGAATTCAATTGGCCGAATTACACGCTCCCCTAGGCGGACACTTGATCTCTTGGCAACAAAAGTATCTCAAGTTGATTATACCCATATTGACTGGCCATTTTGGGATACAATTTGGGATTCTCCGTGCCTATCTGGGCGAATTGTGCGACAATAACAAATTAACGGGCGTGTGTGTGGAGCGGGTTCTGAAGAGGTGGGATCAATGGTCATGGGTATTACCGTTTGCTGCTGGACCGGACCTGTTGTTCATGCAATTTAGACCTTTTTTTTCTGTTTTTGCTGCCTTGTATTGCGGTGACTGCCAAGAGTTGGCAGACAGTGAGCGTCAACAGTCAGCGGTCAGGTATTGCAAGGGGTGTGGGGGTTACGGATTGAGATGGGGGTTCCGAAGGGGGGTTACTCGGTTCTCGGTGCTCCAGGAGGGGTGTTCCAGTTCGTTGACTTTCACGTGCGACGAGCGTTTGGAAGCCGCTGGTAGGTTATTTTATTTATTGTGGGCCCCTGCCTTTTTCACTGCTCTTGTATCTTTTTTTTTACGAGCTTTACCTGTGCACGCGTTGGCTTTTGTAAATGACAATTTTACCGTTTTGTTGTGGATGTCTGTTCTCTGAACGCCTCACTTGTCCTCCTCCCAGAATACCCCCTGTTTACCCCTTTATCTGTCCAAACCTGTCTGAAGTGCTTTGGAGTATGGCAAGTGGCGCTGCCGGAATATCCGAGCCATAAAATAGCTAGTTTTGCAAAAAAAAAATGGTATAGAATGTACCCAAATTATGACATTATACTAAATGTGTTACCAATTTGTAATAATGGAATATCAAAATAACATAGTTCATTTATGATGCGTTTTTTCATCTGCATATTAAACTAACAGTTGTTTTTAAGCTAGAAAACGGTAAAAAAAATGTAGACATGAAAAACAATCTTGAGTGGCCTAGAAAATGTTCACAACAACTTTAAGATGGACTTTTTTTTTTACTTTTTATGTGAATAAATAATGTCTGTATTATAAGCTAACATATTGTTTTGGTGTTACTGACAGTTTAATATTAATTACAACCATTTTTTTAATGTAACAAATATATATGTACATACCTATGGCTTAAATGACAACACTGATGACCAGTGCTGGCACAGCAATTTGTTAAAGCCGCTTGAATGTATTCTTTTGCCTTTATTATTATGGTTCATGTTGTTGCTGGGGTGCACGACAGGAAATTTGTGTTATGACTTTGCTAATGTCAAGTGCAAACAAATGTTTAAGCCAAAACGGCGAAGGCGAAGTTGAAATTGAAGCAGAAACGAAAATGGCCATAACATTTGTTGCAATCAGCATAATCAAAACAGGAGTTTTTGGAGTGGAAAGAGGGGGTTTTTGGGGGGAGATAATCACACCGCAGGAAGGTAAAGGTGAGATGAGGTGAGCCAGAGAGTGTGAAACGGAAAATATGTTTCGGTTTCGGTCTCAAGTGTCGGGTTATATGGCAAGGCAGGTGCTTGAAGATGAAACGCGAAACCAGCGGAGGGGTATGGATATGGATGGATCCGATTCCTGTTCCCAGTTTCAGTTTATTCCCCCCTGCTAACCCTAACCCCCCGCTCACCTGTCTGATCCATCCAGCTTCTAGTCCTCTTCTCGCAGCACTCCCAGCCACTTCATCAGTCTACGTGTATAATGATGCTTTGAAGGGTTCTGTGTGGCTAAAATACACGTAACTGAGCATAAATAAATCAGCATTAAAAACAAACCAAAGATGCCTGAGGAATCTTAATTGCGGTGAATACGTTAAACGATACAGCTGCACAGTAAGAATTGGTTTTGATTTCATTCAAGTGCGGAATAACAAAGCTAAATGAAGAAGTGATGAAAGAGGTTAATATCTTTTTAATTAGTATCTCATTTCTTTAATATTTAAAATAACTGTAATTCAAAGATAGATGTTAGTTTCATCTTTGCCCATTGAGTAGTACTATTTAACTATCGCTTAATTATGACAGCTGATCTGGCACATCTCACGTAATATGGAAACTCACAAATGTCATGTCAATTTTAAAGACCTGCCAGATAATTCTGGGGGGTACAAATCGGATTGGGGATTGGGAGCTGTGAACTGGGAACCTGGGGTCTGGGAAAATGAGATCCCAATGCTCGCCTGCATGTCAATGAAATAATCCTCGGCCTACCTACCATCCACCTTCTCTCGTCGCCCTGTTGTTTTTCGTGAATGCATCATCTGCATATTTATTAAATGCATCTCGCATTGCTCGCCATCTCATCTCTACTCCAATTTGATATATTACACAACATAAAACGAATAAACAACGAATGGACCGAAGTACACTTACATATGTACATGAATGTACACACAAACCAGACTCGATGTCGGATGCAGGAAAGAGATAGGGATACCGCCAGCGAAAGAGACGGGGCTATATAGATAGATATTCGGATGCGGATTCGGATTGTGGGTGCGTTTGTATGCTTTTGTGTATGCATTCAAAGGAATTAATTAATGTAGACAGCTGCAGACGAACGCTGCGATTGTGGAAATGTGAAACAAAATGCAATTGTGCCCACATCTCGAAGATAGCTGGAGCGATGGAGAGAGAGATAGATAGATAGAGATAGGCCAACAGATGAGATAGAGATACAGATAGTACAGATAGAGATGCAACGGAAAGAGAGACACTGCTGCCAAGTCGGATGCTCTGGGAGCTGCCACTGAAGGCAAACTAATTATCCCCGCCATATGTTGAGTGACAAACAGACAGCTCGGGGAATTCAAAGGGGATTGCCTGGGGAGGTGGGAAAGTGGAACTTGAAGTGGGAATACGAATCTGAATCCGAATCGGAATGGCAATGGGATGTGCGGCTCACTGAAAAATTAGTACATCAACTGACAACCAACGCTATTAATAGCCTTCACTCATCCCAAGACGTTTATTTGATTTGAGACATCAAAACGTAGGAGATACCTCATTACACAAATTCTGCGGAAGATCAATATAAAATATATTGGGCAGGGAAAATGATATAACAACGCATGATGGGAATACCTAGAAACTTATAAAAAAGAAAAATAAATGTGCAATCAGCTTTTAATAATTCCTTTAAATTTTCTTAAAGTGAACTTCCCATGCAATAGACTTTGAAGCTCATCCAATTGAACTGTTTCCCATAGACGGTAATGGGGAATTATGAGCATGATTTATGGGTAGTTTGTAGTTAACTTTTGATTTGCTCTGGTCCCTGACCTCTCCGCATCCCTACCACCGCCCCTTTCGATGCCCACTTTAATGGAGTGTTTGCGTTTTGATTCCATTTTCCCCCTGTAGTTCTCGGCAAGTCTTAACCGAACCCAAATCGGTGGGGGGCCCTTGATGAGAGGCGAACGATGCCGGGTCTAAAAATATAATTTCTCATTGCGCTTTAAGCACACTTCACTGGTCTGATGTATGTCAATTAGTCGACAAATTGATTGCGGCGCATTCAACGCCGCCCAGTCGAAGAAGTGGGGTGGTTTCATCGGACTGGAGGGCAATAACGATGCTGTCTGGCCTGGGATCTCGGATCTCGACAGACCAGGGACCAGAGACCAGAGACCCTTGCCTTTATGGCAATTCCGGGCCGGAGTTTTGCCGGTCAAACTCAACAGCTCAACCGCTCCCGTTTCGTTCAGCCATTCCCCTAATGCCCGTCAATTTTAACGATTTCATTTGAAGTTAATTTTAATTGCGCTTAAGTAGGAAATCTCAATTTCACAGCCATTTCGGTTCACAATTGAGGCAGGCAAATCAGCACGAATCTCAATCGTGATTTTAATGCAGTTTTAGCGTCATTAATTGTCCGTTTAACATGGGTTCTTATAAGTGGGCTACAGATGGGTATGTGGGCTATTAATAAGCTTATAATAATTGTCTGAATAGTTTAGCCCAATAAGAAATTAGATTAATTTAAAAAATTGTGGTCTGCGCATCTGTTATATTTCTCGTTATCATCTTAATGAAGTAATTAACAGAGAAGTTATAAACGTCATTAGTCTACCCATTTCTTAATTAAGATTCAAGTTTATTATTATCCATTCACCATGCTAATTAAATGTTTCTGTTTTTTGTCGTTACAGGTAAATAAAAAATGAAAAGCTACTCGGGAATTCCTGGAAATGCTTTCAAGCAATGGTAAAAGTGTTAGCCTTAAAAGTATTTTAAATTTTATTTGTCAAACTAACTAGTTACGTAAAAATCGGTTCTACGGATGTTTTAACCATTTCAATTCAATTCAATAAACATTGCCACCTCCCCCTCCAGGCAAAAAGTGTGTTTCCAAACATTGCAAACGCAACCAACTAAAAATATTTTCGGTAAATGAATGCAAAACTGCTGCCAAAAGCTAAAATAAGCAACAAAAAATGAGAGATGGTGTTGTACTGATTTGTTTGGGGCATTTCGTTCGTCTGTTATTAACTCAATTACATTTCTGTTGCCGGATAGATGTGCAAAAATAACAAATCCTAAACGATTCCGGCACCTGGGAGTTATTTCTCCTCTGGTTTTGGCTACTTTTTTACCTACTTGAATGCGGCTTGGGAACCGACCGAATTTTGCTTTTGCTGAGTGGATCACATCCTCCATTTCGGATAAATGTTTGCCTGGCATTCGTTGGAAATACAAACAATGGTTCATTCAGATTCCAGAAATCGCTTATCGATTGCAATCCAAACACAGATCCCATAACACTTTGGTATGTTTCCCACTAAAACCACAATTTGCCGAAAAACGAAAATGTAGCTAAGTAGGGGTAGGAGTTGTAGTGTTTGAACCTTTTAGTAGTTCTACTCAGTATCTTGACTATTGTAATGTTAATAATGTTATTTATAAACTTCGATTTTCTTTAAATATCAAAATATAGGTATGTTAAAGTTAATTTTAGTTCCGCTAGACTTGGGGGGTTGTATTGACTAGAACGATTTTGTATTGTCATCAAAGTTTTCCGCACCATCATCGATAGCAACAAAAATAACCTGAATTTTTTCTCGCTAGAAATCGAAGGTGTGTGTGTATCATTTTATTTGTGCTTTGTGGGAACCTTTTTGCCATTTCATGCCGGCTTTTTATTGACGTTATTGAGATAGTTTATCTGGTTTATCCAGTGCGTGAGAGTTTTGACCACAAGCAACCAACTCGTGAATGTTAATTGTGTTGTGATTGTATGCCACTCAGATGTGGGAGTGGGATGGCTAGACAGTCTTATTCTTCTTCTTTCTTGTAACAGGTTTCTGCAAATTGATTTGCCTCATTGTATCTGTATCTGTAAATGTATCTGTGTATTTGTAAATGCAAATTGCTGTCGGCAACTGTAAAATTGCCCGTAAACCTTTTTAGCAAAGTCTGGGGAACAAAAAAAAAATGTCGGAAAGAGAAACGTGTAATATTTCATCCTTTTTGTCGATTATATCGCTCATTGGTGTCGATGTATCTGTGTTTGTGTTTTGTGCCCCATTTTTACTCTCGCATTATAATCCATATCCATATTTTGATTCACGAGCAGAGCGCCGCTTGTTTTTGTTATTGCTGTACACAAATTCGAGGGTTGCTTTTTGATGTGCTCCCTGTCGTTACCGTTATTTGTTGTTATTGTTTCGGTGGTGGCTGCGCATGAGAGAGCCCCAATCTATCGCACTCTCTCACTTTTTTTGGGGTCTCACGTGCTCAGAGAGGGAGTTCAAGTAGTTTTATTTTTCATTTTTGGTCGGTTAACCGTTTTTGTTTGATGATTAAGGCTCATAACAAATAGCGCCAAGGGAAGACACCAGGTGGCGCTATTAATGTTGTTGAACTTTTGGAAAAGTAAAAACAGGAAGAGAAAGGTGGGAAATTGTAACGCCAGGGGGTTTCTAAATTATGCGTTTTCTTGGTGTAATAAAATATTGCTAATAACATTTTAACAGTAACACATAACTTTTTATGGTTACATTTAGTTTATATGGTTATTTATTGGCTTTTTTTAAATGATTGTCTGTTTACAAAACAATTTATTATTCAATTTTAGGTAATTTGCCTGGTTTTTATTACCTTACCCATAATTTATTTTTATAACGCTTTTCATTTAAACAGTGCTACCACCTGTTATCACGAAGAGCCAGCGCAGCCTCTTGCATCTGGCAACGCCGTCTTTGGTTTTGGTCCTTCGCTGTTTCCTTTCCTCTCTGGCGCTCTCATTTGGTGTCACACTCTCTCGTGGGGCCTTCTGTTTCTGGGATGCCTAAGTGATTTTACGTGTTTGGTGCACCGCACACGTCTTGCAGATGCCCCAAAGCCCCACCCCCTCGAACCCCCCTCATGCCTTTCCACGTTTTCGATTTTCTGCACTCTCCCGCTCTCCTCTCCTGCTCGCGCTCTCTCTCTCACCCACAGCGTGTTATTATGGTATTTTCCAGTGTGACCACCGCGCTCTGTTGTTTTTTTTTTTATACGGTCTGGTCTCGAGTCGGAGACTCTCGTTCTCTTTCTCATTCTCATTCTTGCCTTCGCGCGCGAAACAACAACAGCAACAAGGCGGCGGAAGGACGCGAAGAGCGCAGCGTATTGGAGGAGAGCAAATGCCAGTGGCAGCAGGATATCGTATTCGCATCGGGATATAAAAATGTCGAGTGCAATGAGTCGGGCTTCTAGTCTCACGTACGTGCCGGGCTCGCGATGAATGTGGCCGTATATCCGTGGTCGTAGTCCTTGTTGTCCTGCCGCCGTAACCGTTACTTCTGTGTGTCACATGCTGCCCATCATCATGCCAAATGCAAATTAATGAACCCTGGCCAAAAGTGAACAAGTGAAACGAAGTGTGTAGTGTGCAGAGGCAGTCCTATCAAGTGAAAGCAACAAAAAGCAAAACAAACCGTAAAAACGGAAGTGAAGAAAGTCGAGAAAGGGGCAAGAAGAGTGCGGGAGTGGGAGAATTAACCATACACAATCTCCGCCTGGCTTTTAATGGGCCAAAAACAACAGAGGCGTAAATCGCTACCAAGTTTATTACAAAAGCAGTCAAAATTTTCACCATTTATCCGCAAATATTTAGTGAGTATCTCGAAGATGCCTCTGGGCCATAGCCCCGCCCCCCTCACCTTCACCCCATCGCCCCCCCTCGCTCTCTCTTTTCTCGAGCGGAAAGAGCGGAAAGAGCACGCGTGCAAATGATGTTTGGCCTCCTCCAGTTGCACTGACAGAAATATCATAACATATTACATTTCACGCAGAAGAATATTTTAATTAGATGTGTTATTTGTTAAGCTAGCCAAAATATTTATAAGAAGTGGATTGTATCTTTGAGCAAATCGATCTGGTTAAAGTTCTGTAGAACTCATATTTATTTATCCATAATTCACTTCTCAAATTTGATATGAAAAATGTAAACATTTATTTGACCTGCGCATTTCAATTTGATATGCTGCCGATTTTTTTTTCGTCTTCTGTATGTTGTTATTGTTGGGGCCTTTTGGGGCGCAGAAGTGTAAAGCGCACGTCTTGAGGCTCAGATACGTCAATATAACAAAACACACAGATACACACGTTTACACACTTACACAGCCATCAAGCAACAGAGAACATCGGCGGCAAAAACAACAACGTCAATTTGTGAAGAAATGCGCGCTCGTGTGACCCTATAAAAACCATCGTCATACTCCCCCCCGTTTAACCCCCCAACAAATAGGATATAGATACAATTTTTTTTGTTGTTTCTTCTTCGCTGGTGGGCACTCACTCACACACCGAAACCTAAACACATTTTGATGTACTCGTCTCCCACACAAACATACTGGCAGGGAAAAATACCGATACAGATACGGATACAGAGATTGTGGTGGCACCTTTTCTTGGGCTCTTTTTATATTTTTCGGTGGCCCTTTGCCTTGGCCCGGCCAATAGGTAACCATTAGATATTCCCCGCCACAGTGGGCGCACGCTAATTGGAACGGAGGGCTTAGGTGTATGAAAGGGAATTAAAAGTTTTATTCTTACCCTTTAAAAATTGTGACTAAGGTACTTAGTTATTTATATGTTTTGTTTTATATTTCATATTTTTATTTTTATATTTAAATGTTACTAAGCACAATCTGTTTAGCTTAGCGGAAAAATAATAATGATTGAGTTTTTTTTTGATCTACCCTAATGCCAATCAACCAAATAAATATAGCACAACTTTTTTCATTGAGTTTAAAATATATTAATAACCTTTTAAGCCGGATTTAATATATTTTGTAAGCTCTGTGTAAGTACCTGAGCTTGGTGATACAATTACCCCAAGGGGCACCCACTGTACCTGGATAAGTGCCTGCCTGCAGCCGTCTGGCCTGGCCCGGTATCCATTAGATACATTTGACGTCGCCTGGGGTGCGTGTGTTGGCTTTGTTGCCGTGGTTATAACTCTGCGACTGTGGCTGTAGCTGTAGCTAAGACGGTTGAGATTGCCGGATTGCCTTTATTTGGGCCACAACAAAATGGGTGACATGTGAGATGATGGGGCCCGAACATGAGGCATATACGATTTGGTTTTACGGTGGCAGAAACGGTTGCCGGAATTGTTCATTTGAGACCTGAATAATGCATTTTCAATTGGCCATAAACCATTCCCCTTGAACACCCCAGAAAACCAAACCATACCGCTTATAAGCTGCGGTTTAACTTTGCTTTGACGAGCCCAAAGACAGGTCCTGACATTAGAGCTGTGGCTTTAACCACAGCGAACCCCAAACCACGGAAACCACACAAAGCGGTGGCAAAGCCAACAATTCCACAAGATGTGTTAATGATTTTGGCGGATAACTTACTGGGGGAAAAAAACCTGTTCAATGCGAGGGAACAATTAATTTACAACGATTTTTTTTGTACTCCCCTCGGAATGGAACTGGTTTTGTTAACGGTTACCTTGGCTCTATAACCCATGATCCGCCCTCAATGGGTGATACTTTGGTGGCCCAATTGAACCTGACGTCGTTCAATCGATATGTGAGCACTGGTACTCTGGTATCGATTGATTCTGTCACTCGTTTTTATCACTTTGCCTGTCATTAAATGAATATTTAATGCCCGGCTGCATTATCCGTAATTGTTGGACTGTATTGGCCTGGCCGTAGGTTGAATTGTGGATCAATTTAGGCGATAACAACTCCATTTAACTAATTGGAGCCTTGACAGTCACTTGAAGCTTCGTCAATTGAGCATATTTTCACAGCTTTTGTATTGTCTGTCGTTTACTTTTGTACACTTTCATTGAATTAATTCATTGGTATATGGATGTTTACCAACCAATTTGACAGTTTTTTAACTCTGATTGAAGAACTTTATTTATTGATGGTGTTAATGTAATGAACCAATCAAGTTAATAAGGAGTAGAATCAAATAAATTAAATTTATCAGGTTTTAATGAAGTACCTTTTCACTAAAGATCCTATCTTTTATTCATTTTATAATGGCTGCTTAAGCCTAGACACAAAGGTCTGGGCAAAAAGAAAACCAAACTTGACCTTTACTTTCAGCTAGACGCAATTTACATTATAGTTGAGAAAACGTTGTTGTTCCTGTCATTAAGGGAATTATCAAGCATTAAATGACATCTAATTGTGCAAAATAGGGTGAGCCCGAAAGAGCCCGACATAAAAAAATATACAACTCCCAAGGAGGAGAAAAAAATATGGGGAGTTACTGGGGAGTAGCACGTTTCCAAGAATTTGCCAAACAATACACAAAGTATATACACACGGCATCTAGCGGAGTCATCGTCTGCCCACCATCCACATCCCCAGCCCCATACCCATCACCATTCCAATCCCCATCCTCATCTATACGTGAGCAGGGTGGTGGGCATTCAAACGTGCCTCTACTTATCGATTTTTATTTCATTTTTATCCGCTCCACGAGGAGCCGGCCAGCCACATCCCCACCCACTTCCACTTTTGTCACAGTGTCCTCCTATATCCTATACAGAGAAAACAAAAGTGTACTGAGAATTAAGTTGTAGTCTATAAGGAAATATATCATATAGCAATCTTTTCTAACTCCACAGAAGTTTAAGAATTGCTATAATAACCAAACTGTTTTATAAAAGGTGTTCTTAAAACGGTTGTATTTCCCAACTCAGCTTCACTTTCTCATAAAGGATAATACAAGTTCAAACGACTTAGACCTTGAGTTGAAAGCATTCCTTTAGAGCTGTGAAATACCTATTGTTCGGCTCTTTTTTCTTTGTGTATACCCTGTATGCCTTGTTTTATTCTCATCCTATTCTGCCAGAGCATTGTTTTTCCCTCGTTCTGTGCACAAACATTTTTTTATACTTCTACTTATAAACGCGTGCGACTTATGGAGGTGAGGAGCTTGGAGTGCCGAGGATGTTGAGTCCGTAGTCGGCGACATATCGCCATAACACCATCAACAGTTCATACGCCAAAGCAAAGGCGTGTAGTCCTCAACCTCCATTTGGACCACCTACCTCCCCCTACCAGTTTTCATCATCCTGATGGTGATGATGATGATGATGATGGCGATGATGATGATGTTGCTCCTGCAACATCGTTTACTCGGCTCCTTTTTCTGAGTCCGATTCGCGCGCACGGCTGCCATTGTTACAAAATGTGACAATAGAACGAGCCGAGAGGCAGATGCAGAAAACCAGGAGCTGTAACAAGAAAAAACAGCAGGAGAAGTAGAAGCGAAATCAGCCATCCACAAGGAGAAACAGCAACAACAATGCAGAAACAATAGATTTCAAGACCGATAGGTCAAATACCCTTGTATTGATGAAAGAAAAATAATCGGGGTAGTAATACTTATCGAAATAATTGCGTGATAATTAGGTAGTTTTTGGGTTGGGTGGTATTTAACAGGACTGTTATTTTTCCAAATGTGTTTCTGTGATACCAAAACTAAAAGAACCTAAGATCTAAGTTAATTGAGGTGAAAGATTAAATCAGTTTTTTTGAAAAGTAATAGATCCTACAGTTTTCATACCTCAAACCAAAGATTTATTCCAATCGACCACAAACAATGGAACCTTTTTGCTGCCCTACAATTACTTATATTATTAATCATCTTAGGGTTATTCAAGGGAGGTGCACAATTTCTATGCGATTAAAAGGAATACCCCGCTGTGCAAGATTTCCAACTGAAGGCATAATGTCCTCTTAAAAGGGTAAAATAAGAAGACCAACAATTGCTAAAGAGTCGCAGGATGAAAATTTCAAAAACGACTATGGCGGCGCCGCTTGCAGCAGCTCCTACTTAGCAGTTGTTGTTGGGGAAAGGAAATGGTGGGGAAAGGTGGGAAAGGAGTCGAGGATGCTGAGGTCATGCCAGTCAACCGAATAAATGAAACAACAAAGACTGAGATACAGACACAAGCACACACTTACCGCCACATAAAATATGCGAAAGCATAAGGCTGTCCCCTGTCCTGTTCCCTTGCTCCTTCCAAAACAGACGGGGAGGTCTCTCCAAAGTGTGTCCTACGAAGCGAGGAGTCCCAGACTCATAGTCGCAGTCTGAACTCTCGCATATAAATATACTTTTTTTTTTCTTTTTCTGTCGCAATAGCTTGGAAAAACAAAATTTACTGAAGCGAAAAAAATTGTATGCTTCTTGGGGATGGATTGCAAACTGAGTGCTCTGGTTATGGTTATAAGGTTATAATGCGGATAAATCCCATTAACGCATGATTTGGCAAAAAAATCTGTCAATGCAACTCATTTTCTTGTTTCGTTGGTTATTTATGTTTGGCTAAAACAGATTTTATGTGCTAAATACTCGCCAATTATACATATGTATATTTATTGATTGGAAAAAGTATTGTATAATAGACACGCATAATTTGCTTCTGTGATTTGTTAGTGGCCATTAAAATATGAATATTATAAATGTTTTTGGGTATTATAAATGGGATAAGAGTATTAAAAGTAGAGGTCCATTAAAGGATACCTATTTAGTAGTTGGCCTGTAATGGCTGCCTCTTTCTGTATACACATTTTAATCAATTAGATCTTGCTCTTTGCTAGTTGCAAAGGCAGCTTAACAACCCGAATTACCTGCAAGGCGTACTAGAAAATATTTTCCTTGAGCGGATTGAAGGAGAAGGGGGCGGTGTGATGCCACTACACTTTCACAGAGGGAAAATAGCAAAAACACTTTGCCACTACCTTTCAGTTCACATTTTTTTCCAGCTGCCTTCCTCCACTCCGTTTTTCTTGTACTTGTGCTGCAGTTACGTCTGTCGTTCAAAGCGACTAAAATTTTACTGACTTTGACAAGCCGCCCCCTTGCTACACCCCCGCCTTATAGAGAACCTCCAGCCCCCAATCCCGCACCCCGATCCCCCAGTGTGTGTGTGCACTCAGTCAGAATTGTGCCTTGTAAATAGGATTCATCTCGCGACGAGTCGCGACCAACAGCCGCTTGGTTCTGCCCCGGCACGAAATGCAAAATATTACGCGGCTCTGGCTCAGAATCTGTGTGCACTGAAAGAAATAAGGGTTAGAAATTAAGGATGCTAGAAAGAGGATTTGGAATTAGGTTTTTGAAAAATTCATCTTATTAAAACATAAATTCCTAACAAATGGGTTTAAAAGCATGGAGTAATGTTAGGATTAACTTATAATCACTTTTATAAATTTTTTAAATCTTTAAAATGTTCAAAGTTAAACGAATATTAATATTGATAATATGATATGATATGATAGTGATAATATGATATGATAGTGATAATATGATAAGATAGTGATAATATGATAAGATAGTGATAATATGATATGATATGATTAGATAGTGATAATATAATATGATATGATATGATATGATAGTGATAATATGATATGATATGATAGTGGTAATATGATGATATGATAAATGTACATACTTAAATATGATATCTTGCATTAAATAATGGCCGTTTTCGTGTCCCTATTTTTAAGTATATGTGGGTTTTACAGAATTCTAACAAAGCTTTTAGAAAGGTTCTTGTCCTTAAGCTATTCTCTCAGTGTAGCTATCCTTCAAAGGCGTTCTCAGACCGTTGATGTTGCTGTTGCCATTGCAGCCTCTGTTTTGCGCCCAGACACTCAAGTAAATGGCCGTCAGGCAGTCGGGAGACGTCCTCCCAAAGACCCCCAGCCCAACCCATCCCATCCCATCCCCATTTATCCGGCCAGCTTGCACAGTTTCCATCTATCTATCTATCCAGCATCCATCCATGCATCCATACCGACCATTTTCGCCATGTCAGGCGGCAGCCAAAAGTGCGCTCATCTGTGGTTCGCCTGGTAAAAAGTTTGGCGTATCTATGTGTTTGCTGCGTTGGATGGTGTGTATCTGTGTGTCTGCTTGTCAATTTATCCTTTAGTTTCTCTTTCAATTTTCTTTCTTTTTTTTTTTGGTCTTACCACCCACTTGCCACCCATCTGCCTGTTAGTTTCGTTTGTGGTCTGCCTTTGTGTGAAATTACCAAGGGTCTGCTGTCTCGCTTCCTCCGCCTGCTAACTGTTTAATTAAAGACTGCAGAAAAGGGAGTTGTCGTGTCAAAGATATCGCTATGTATATAATATAATATACCCGCCGAAGCAGCCGCTATTATAGAGCTATTGGTTGGGGTAAATACAATTATTAAGGTTTAATTGAGGTCTATGATCCAAAATAATAATACTTAGGAAGTGAGAAGGGATTGCTTTTTTTTTAGGATTTATGGGTTCGTCTGTATAAGTTCAAAAACCAATATCAAGCCATTCAACCTTCCCTAAAATGAAAATCTATTTAGGTACATCAAAAGGCTTATCATAATCAACTTTTATCTTGTTTTTTCTTCTTACAATTATCAATCCTAATTAAAAACCAGAAATTACTATTTTAATTGGGGCCATAAAACCTTAATCCCCTTAGATACAAGTACATGTTAGTTTAATTACATAATTGAAATGAAAGTGCTGCGAAAAAAGCGTCAAAGGCAAGTCAAGCTGAACAGGGGATTATCCGCGATTCCGCCATTCAGTTGTGAACTAAGGGCACACATGTGTGCACATATATGGAGGTGCCTGGCGCTGTTCCTTTTGATTTGGAGTCCGCTTCCCAATCTCAATCCCTATCCTTTGGTGGCTGCAAACAAACATCACCCAGGCAACGTGCAACACAACACACACACATAAAATGCAACAGCAACCGATTCGCATTTCTCGACGTTGCCAGGAATATATCACGGCCACCACACAATCTCTCCCCGAACCCAAACCCAAACCCCAACCTTCTTGCCATCTTCTGATGAGGATTGAATGGCAACGGCTGCTGCTGCCAGCGGGAGGCATCCAAAAGGCAAGGAGGTGGAGCTGCTCCTCTCTGTATAGGTATAGGCAGATGCAGGGGGCGCTTGTTAAATTCTTTTGCATTTAGTTTTGCTGTCGATAATGATGATGCTGCTGCGTCGGCAGCCGAGACTTGGAAACCCTGCTGCCTTGCAGTTCCTCCTCCTGCGAAGGCACCTTCCTTTCTCACCCTCGGGAACCCTTTCAGTTGCCGACAACAGCGAGACGGTGATGTCGATTTTGATGCATGCTTATGTTCGCTTATCCTCCATCTCGACTGTCTATACCCTATCGGGGGATATATATGAGGTAGGATGGATCATGCTTTGAGTTCATAACAATAGGTCTTTTATTTGTATGGTCTTTATCAGGCATAATGGATGGATCTCTTCCGAGCTGGTATTCTGAAGCAGGTTTACTTTCTCTATATAATATTCACAATGTAATAGTTCCAGTTGGTCTTTTATCTTAATACATTATTAAAGAAGCCTTCGGCTATTTCTGTGGATTATTCCAAAATTGTATTTTTAATAGAATTACTTTTCAGGAATTGTTGATAGGTTTATATTGATCTCTGCTCACAAAAATGTACTAATTTATAAGACAAAACTAATGTATCTTTCCCGTACTATTCTATTTTTAGTATAAATTATAAAGAGGACTTTTATACGATATGATATTTTACATCTTTGCAATATAATCAAATTTTAAATATTGTTTACGAACTGTTGCCCAAGGGTATTATTAAATGCAACTTGGAGGCGGATTGTTAACGTTGAAGTATTATATTCCCTTTTGCTCCTCATTTCTGGCGCTCTTCACTTGCATCTGTTGCCTGCCCCCTTTTTCATCCTTTTCCCCCTTTGGTTTATCCCTCCCTCCCCCATTTGTCGATTTTCAGCTGCGGCAATATGTGTATGCAAATTATTCCTGGGGAGCTGCAAACGAAGCTTCGAGATGAAGGATTTAATACAATTTACTTGGACAAAGTAACGAATTATTGAACCATATGGCTATGCTCTGGACAAAAGAAATAATTTAATAAATTTAAATGGGTTTGTAAAGCCATAAAAAGAGCCATATCCGGTGGATTACATCCTTCTAAGCCAGCTCGCTGGCTTTTTCCACACCTTCCCATCGACGCCTCGAGGGTTACTGAAAGCGAGCTACCAATTGAATTAAATGCCTATCCAGATTGCCCATGCCTTTGGCCAATATTTTGAAAGCTGAATGCTGAAAGCAGAGCTCCCCTGCTCCTCTAAAAGTCCAGAAAAAAAGTCGAACAAAAGAAGAGTGTGAGAGAAAAAGATACTCGAGCTGAAGAAGTGCAAAGAACTCTCGAAATGAAACTGGTTCTGGCCCAAAACCAAATTGTATCTGGTCTTTGGTTCGTCGTGTGTCGCTGTGTTCGTATAGTATAGTATGCTGTAGTATAGGGGCTCTCATCTCAGCTGGTGTTTGAAAATGTGCTAAGTTGCCTCGCTTTTGTATGCACAAAGGGGAACTGAACAGAAAGTAGGGCCAAGGGGTAGAGTAAACAACTTTGTGAAATGGCGGACAATTATGGGAGATGCGCCGTGCTATCTGTGAGAGATACTTGGTAGAACCCGAGGACAGTTGCCACTTTGGTCACGTACCAAAAAGCGATTGCAGCTCCAGATATCAACACTCTCTTACTGTATATACATATACCTACACATATATATATTTGGGTCAACTTTGCGCCCGATTTTTGTAAGCAAATATTAATTTCGCCCTTGCCTTCGTTTCGTTTCCAGGAATATTGTCTCCTCCGGGTCCGTTTCTGACGCCCAGTCCATCGCCATCGATCTCAGCTAGCCCTCGTCTGCAACCATCGCCATCGCTCTCGCCGTTCCCACAGGATGTGGTGCTCGTAGCCGGTGGCAGTCAAGTAAACGCCAACAGCAATCCCCAGGAACACGTAAGTAGATCTTCCAGAAGGTTATGAAATTTATAAAAAATTTTAGCTATCAACCCTTTAAGCCATTAAACAAATTTCTAAAGGCTGGGAATAAACTTTGTACGGCAGCAAATCTGCTTGATTTGAGTATTTTTGCTTGCCACTTTTTCATGAAGAAGTGTTCTTGATATCGAGTCAAAATTGTTCTTGATTTTCCTTTTCGAGACGACATTATTCTTGATTTTATTTGTTAGTTAAAAAATGAAAAAATAGAGAGATACAAAATGAGAGCGACATTTTCTCTGAAAACTATAGAATAGTTAACTAATATACTTTTCCCTATTTCCTTATAGGAGCGCAAGGCGGCGACGCCTGGCAGGAGACAGTCCATCCACCAGTTCACCAATGGCAGTCCCAATGCTGGAACCGTCGTCTTTCAGCCGAGCCCCTCACAATCGCCGGCCGCTGCCACGACGGTCATCGGCGTGACCAGTGGTGGCCTGATAGCCAC
Source organism: Drosophila suzukii (assembly GCF_043229965.1). Classification (NCBI taxonomy): domain Eukaryota; kingdom Metazoa; phylum Arthropoda; class Insecta; order Diptera; family Drosophilidae; genus Drosophila; species Drosophila suzukii. Next base: position 85,543,884 of record NC_092082.1, read on the forward strand.
CGCCGCCGGAGGAACTGGAGCCGGTTTAGGTGCCGGTGTCGGAGGAGGAGCTGGTAGCAGTGCCGGAGTGGGAGTGGGTGTGACCCTGCATGGAAATGCCATTGGGAACGAGCTGAATGCTACTCTGGTGGGATCCAATAATATCCAGCTCAATAAGGTGGGAATCACAATATAATTATAACGTTATACCAGTTAAAATATATTTATCCATTACAGAAGGGCACAAAGCGGGCAACCCAGCAGCAGCAGCAGCAACAACAGCAACAGCTGGGCCACCAGATCTTCAGCAGCGCCGTTGCACCCACCTCGATCAGCAGTGCGACTGCGGTGGCAGCCGGCGGAGGAGGCTATGGACAGTTCAATGCCACCGCCATCAGTACGCCCACCTCGTTTGCCACCTCGGTTGGCAGTGTGGTCACCAGCAGCGGCGCCAAAGGTCCGACGAAGGGTCAGAAGGGGCAGCACCAGCACCAGCAGCAGCAGCAGCAGTTCCAGCACTACCAGAGCAGCAGTCCCCTGATAGCGGACAGTCCCATCCCGAGTCCCAGCGGCGCCATTGCAGCGGCTGCAATTAAGCCGCCAACGCCGCAGCCCCAACCCATGCAGATGCTGCCCCAGCAGTTCACCATCTCGCAGCAGCCGCAGCAACAGCAGCAGGCGCAGCAGGTCTTCCAGTTTATCCAGGGACCGCAGGGCCAGCTCATAGCCACCACACAACAGCAGCAGCAGCAGCCCATCCAGCAGCAGCAGCAACAACAACAGCAGCAGCAGCAGCAACAACAGCAACCGCAGCCTCTCCAGCAGCAGCAACATCGATTCGTTAGCAATGCCGGAGTCACAATGCCAACCGGCAAGACCGGCAAGGCACCGCAACAAATCCTGCCCAAGCCGCAGCAGGAGCTGCAGCAGCAAAAGAAAGGCTCGACCGCCGGTGGAGCACAGATCTCGCAGTCGTCGCAACAAACTGGCCAGGCCAACAATCCCACCCAACAACAACAGCAGCAGCAACAACAGCAGCAGATCCTACTACCTGCAACCACCAACCAGCCGCAGCAGTTGCTCCTCAACCAGATGCCCGTGCTGGTGCAGCAGAATCCGCAGGGCGTCCAGCTGATCCTGCGTCCACCCACACCACAGCTGACGACCACGCCCTCCCTGGTCATCCAGCAGAATGCCCGGGGACAGCCCCAGCTGCAGACGCAGCCGGCACAGCAGCAATTGCTGCGGATAGTGGGCACCAATGGAGCGACCATGCAGCTGGCTGCCGCGCCCACCTTCATTGTGTCCTCGCAGGCGAACCTTATCCATCAGACGGCGGCGGGTCAGTTCCAGAGCGCCATCAAGACTGGCACGCAGCTGACGGGTCTGCATGCGGCCCTAGCACAAGCCCAGGCCCAGGCGCAGGCGCCACGATCTCAGCCGTTTGCCACGACGGCCACGTTGAACACGCAGCTCCTTGGCCAGAGTGTGGCCGCCCAGCTGCAGAATCTGCAATTGGCGGCGGCCCAAATCCAAATGCCCAACGGTCTCACCGCGATCTCCCAACTGCCAGCTCATCTGCAGCAGAGTTTGGGTGGAGCAACCATCAATCTGAATCAGCTGAATGGGGCTCATCTCCAGCAGATAGCCAATGCTTTTCAGACGCCGCAGGCTCCGGGGGCAAACAACGGCGGAGGTGCAAGCACGACGGCGGAGCTCTTTACCCAGTCATCGCCAGCGCATGTGCCGTTGGCCGTCACCCCAGAGCCACTGCGTCAACCGACGCCGGTACCCATGATGCAGCAGCAACAGCAGGCGGCGATGGCCACCATCCAGTTGCAGCAGCAACAGCAACAACAGCAGCAGGCGCAGATCCAACAGTTGCAGCATCAACTGCAGCAAACTCAATCCCAGGTGCAGCAGGCCCAGCAATCTGTCCAGGCAACCACTGTTCCGGAGCCCAAGAAGAAGCCGCGACCACGCAAGAAGAAGCAGGCGCCAGCAGCAGCAGCTCCAAATTCAGCAGCAGCAGCAGCCGCTCCTCCAATTGCGCCCGTCGAGGTGAGACCACCGACACCCCAGAAGATAGCCATCGCGGCCACGCCCACGCCACCGCAAATAGTGCGCTCCAAGTCGCCATCGCCACCACCAACGACCATCCAGCGAAGTAGCAATGGAAAGCTAGATCTCGGCGATGTGATGAAGTTCTGCGGAATCACTGGGGACGATGACGACGACGAGGACTACGGGATGGGTCTGGACACAGGGCTAGCACCCGAACCCGAGCCAGCGAACCAGACCCAGGCGACTACCGGCAGCGGAGCAGCGACGGCAGGCAGCAGCGGCGACATCATGATCTCCATACCGAACCAAAACGGCAGCGATGGCCTGCCATTCACCCTGACCATTCCCGCTCCGCAGCCCCAGTCCTCGACGTCCTCGCAGGCGGGAAACGAATCAGCCACCGAAATACCAAATATCCTCATCAAGATCGATCCTAGTGCGGAGGCAGCGGTGCCGCCATTTGGTCTGTCCACTCCACGGCTGCCCACGGCCGAGGAGATCCAGAAGCAGGCGCAGCAGCATTTGGCGCAACAGGCGGCAGCAGCTGCAGCGGCGGCCAAGGCGACCACTACTGCCACTCCGACCATAAACATAAGCCTGCCCAGCATGACGCTGCAGCCGCAGTTGACGCCGGCACCCATGGTCACGCCCACCCCGGCGCCAACTTCCAACCCCGTGTCCACAACGGCGGCTGTGAAGCCAAGAAGAAAGCCTGCGGTGCGAAGAAACGCGAAGAAGCCGGAGGTAACCACCAGCAGCACCATGATCTCATCGAGCAGCAGCACCACAACGATCAGCAGCAGCACTAGTACCATCCTAAACAACAGCCAACCCACCACTGTAAACACCATCACACTGACCACGCCCACTCCCGCCACGAGCAGCAGCAACCCCACCCTGATGCTGACCCACGGAACGTCGACGGCAGTGCCAAGTCAGATTGGCAACATTCAGATCTCACAGGTGCACAATCATCACCAGTCCGCCCTGCCAGTGAGCAGTGCGGTCGAGAACAAGATCCAGATAATGCCGATCCTTCCGCCGGGAGCAACGGTGATGGGAGGTACACCTGGAGCGGGGTCTCATGCGCCCACATCCCAATCCACCCAGTTGGTCTTTCAGCCAACGGTGCCCTCGGTGGCGCCTACGATCAGTACGGAATCCACTGGGTTCAAGTTGTCCAGCGATGGTCGACAGATGCAACTGGTGGCCATACCGCAGGCCACTCCACCGCCGGCGACAGCCAGTGCGGCACAACCAGCGGTCTCTACGCCCACGCCGGCCTTAACAGCCGGTGGAGCCACGATTCTGCCACCTCAGTTAACTGGAATGCCCGCCAATGTATCGGCTTCAGTGGGATCTCCTGCATCGGCTGCTGCTCTGGTGCCACAGCTCACTGGTAGTCTCACGCTCACCGTGTCCGAGCAATGCGAGCGACTGATCCTGCGACATGATCCCAATAATCCACAGGATCATCAATCGCAGCTCATCCTGCAGGCACTGCTCAAGGGCGCCCTGCCTAATGTGACCATCATCAACGAGCCGACGCGTGTGGATCCCAACAAGCAGCCAACGCCGATGTTGCAGTCCCAACAGCAAGTCATCCAAATCCCTCAGCCAGTGGCTCAACCTCAGTCCATTCTGCAGCAGCAACAAGCGCTACCCAAGGTTTCAACAGGTCCCAAAATAGAAGTTAAAGGTAAGTGATACTTAAGTTATGGTCAGAGTGTGAAATAATTTGTGCAAAATGGTCAAAGGATATACTTGTCTCTTTAAAGATTATATTGTACATATGGAGTAGCTTCCTTGAATGAATGGAAAGAACTAACTTGATTAATTTGAATCCTTTCCCATTGCAGTGGCTAACAATAGAAAGTTGTCAGGACAGGGAACACACACCGCCAGCAGCATGCTGGGAATGACGAGCACCACAACCACCATGTCCACGATGAAGCCCCCGGCAACCATGCCCGCCAAGCAAAACGAAATGCTGTCCTCCTTCCCGCCTTTGCCGCTCAACTCCCAGGTTCTCATCCAGCAGCAGCCACTGATTCAGACGCAGCTGCAGCCCCAGTTGCAGCCCGTCACCGTGCCCGTGAGCCTGCCGACTCAACCAACAACCATCTCCGTGCCAATACCCTCGCCGGCGCCTGCTCCACAACTGGCCAACAGTGGACAGCAGCGCTATATTGCCCTGCCGCCCATCGATCCCACCACTCAGCAGTTGTTCTGCCTGAACAGCGTGACCAATCAGATCACGGCGATGAGCGCGGGTCAAACGGCAGCTTCGATTGGACCCACAGAGCGCCTGCTCATTGCTCCGGCTGGGATAAATGCCCAACAGCTGGCCCAGTGCCTGCAGTTGGGACAACTCCATTTCAACGATGTTAATCCACTGCCCGCCCAGCAGCAGCAACAGCAGCAGCAAGTCGCGGTCAGTGGTGCCTCATCGTCGATGGCACTTTCTATGCCACTGCGACCTCAGCCACCGCAGCAGCAGATTGTGCATCCCATCCAGCCGATAACGAATGGATTGGCCATCACCACAACGGCCAGTACCACATTGACCACCACCACGAGCACCACCTCACTGACCACGGTGACCAAACAGGTGGCCAATGTGGCGCCGATAATCGATCAAAGCAAGGCGAAACTGGAGCCGGCTAAGGCAGCGACCAGTGGAGCTGGTGGTGGCGCGGTGGTCAAGAAGAAGCCGGTGAGGAAGCCCAAGGCGACGCCAACCAATGCCTCCGAGTTGGCCAATCTAAAGAACGCTAGCGTGGTTAAGCCGATGCCAAAGTTGGATCCCCTTTCGCAGAAGCCCAACAACAATCCGGTGCAAATTGTCCAACCGAATGTGGCCAGTGGCAAACAAATGATTGTGGTGGGCAGCTCCAGTTGCACAACAACCACCACGACTACGATGAGCGCCAGCATCCAGCCCTTCCAGACGACGAGTGGCACCAAATTGGTGGGCGTTACGGTGCCAATGCAGCAGCAACAACCGACTGGCACGGCAGCGATATTGCAACAACAGCAGCAACAGAGAACGAGCTTTAGTTTGACGGCCACCACGGTGGCTACACCTGCTTCGATGCCATCTCCAACAGTGGCTTCTGGAGTCACCCAACTGCAATTGCAGCAGCTCCCACCCCAACAACAACAGCAGCAGCAGTTGCAATCCCAGCAGCAACAGCAACAATTGCAGGCTCCCAAGCAACAACAACCGCAACCGAACACTGTCTCCCGGGTGCAGACCATCCAACTAACACCCCAAATGCAACAGATTTTCAAGCAGGTCCAGATGCAGATCCAGTTCCTCACCATAAAACTGCAGAACAAAACGACCTTCCTGCCCGTCTCCCAGGAAATTGATCCGTCAACGATTGCTGCCTACAACAAGCCGATGACCGATGCGGAAATAAATCTGGCACTGCAGCGACTCTTTGCCGAGCAGCACCGAATCCTGGCCTCCGGCAAGGAGGTGCCCACTCCGGAGGGTATGTTGCCAACGGCAAACGGAAGTGGAGGATTTACCCTGATGCCACAGGCAGTGCAGCAGCAACAACAGCAGCAACAGCAGCAGCAACAGCAGCAGCAACAGCAACAGCAGCAGCAGCAGCAGCCACAGTTACAACCGACGGTCTCTGAGCCACTGAAGACAATCGTGCCCGCCAATGTGGTGCAACCCAACAACCACTCATCCACCACAGCAGCCGGAGCAGCCGCTGGTGGTGTCGTAGCTACTCCCAATGCCCAGCAGAACATAACCCAGAGGATACACATCTATCCCATGCAGCACCAGCAGCAGCAACAGGCGGGCAACAAACAAAAGCAGGCGCAACCCAAACCGCAGCAGGAGCAACAATCACAGCTCCAAATAAAACCCAAAGAGCCGGCCAACAGGAACAAAGCCAATAGCAACCAACAGCTGCAGCAAAACCCACAACAACTGCAACAACAGCCACCCAACGGAAGCATCAATATGTTACCACAAAAAGTAAATATGCTGCCTGTCCAGCAGCAACAGCCACAACTTCAGCAGCAGCAATCGCAGCCAACATTGCTCAACAAGAGCGGACCACCACCTCTGATCTTCGCCAGCTCCACAAATCTGCTTAACAACAGCAACAGTAGCAACACTCTTACTAGCAATTCGGCAATGCAAGTAAACAGCATGTTGCCTCTGCCACCATTGCAACCCCAACAGCAACCGCAGCAGCAGTTACAGCAGCCGCAGCAACAGCAGCAGCCAACGCCAATCCTACCACCAGTAGCTGCTGCAATGGGTGTTGGAGTGGCGCCAGGACCAATTGGAAATCTTGTGCCAACACTACCGAGCATACCGAGCCTGCCCCTTTACATGCCGAACAAAATGGACGAAATGCCAACGCAGAAACCCAAAATTGCACGCCTCTCCTTGTGAGTAGTTGGTTGAACAATGCCGATTTCAAGAAAAGCGGCCAACTGGATTGCAGATATAGCAACACACTACCGAGCCTGGTTACTAACTTTTGTATTTTCGCAGATTCGTGCGCCAACTGGAGGTGGACCAGGAGAGCTGTCTGAAGCCGGACTATGTTAAGCCCTTCCGCACCAAGGATGAGGCGGTTAAGAGGCTAATCAGGTGAGAAAATGCCTAAATAAATGATTAATGTAACCCATTGCTAACGTGTTTTTTTCTATTTAGGTACCACTGCATGCATGAAAACGATGTGGAGTTGCCGTCCGATGAAGACGAGGAGTTTGAGTCCACCGCTCTGGGATTCCAGGACAAGTTCAGACAGCTAAATGGCAAGTTCCAGGAAATACTGATGCAGGAATCAACGGTACGAAAAATCTCTATGATATCCAATTCTTTATTAACCTATTGTGAATTATTCATATACAGTTACAACATCGCACCTCTGAGATCCTGCAAGTGCAACAGCTTATGATTGACGATCTTAAAGGCGAGATCAACGACATTCGCACCGCTGAAAAGGAGTTGGAGCAGCAGCTGAAGGAGGAGCAGAACAGCGATAAATCAACGCTGGCCAGCGATCTCCAGCCAGAGGCTAAGATTAAGGAGGAGATTAAACAGGAGCCGATCGATAAGTCAGCTCAACCGGACGGCGTTGTGGATAAGTTTGATTTACTGAAAAACAGCGCTGATGTCAACAAGGCATTCAGCAAGTCACAGCCTCAGCAGAGTACGACAGTAAAGATTGAGGAAAGCAACGAAGCTGGTGAGGCCTCAGTAAATGGATCTGTGAAGAGCGAGGGTCAGGACAAGGAATCTTCGAAGTACATCAAAAAGGACTACGACAACTTCGATATCGAGTCTGAGCTCACCACCAGCTTCATCATGAAAAAGGTGGAGAACAAAGCAGCTTTGGCCAAGAGCGCTGAGGCTCGCTACCAAGAAAGAAACTTGATGGACCAACAACAGCAGCAGCAGCAACAGCAACCACATATCAAGGGCAATGGAGGAGATGCAGTGGATCAGGACGATGGCTGGTATTGCCTGCAAAAGGAGCTTCATCTTATGAATAATGATCCAATGCAGCAACCGACACAACAGCTAAATGGCAACCAGCAGCATATGCCCATCAACCGCCAAACGGCGCAGCAGCAACAGCAGCACTTCTTAGACAACTCCAACTCTAACAACATGTTGAACAACAGTAACCACATGTCCGACCTGTTCCCTAATGGATGCATTGACAAGAGCAACCAGAGTACCACCAGTAGCAGCAATAGTAGTTGCGTTAGCGAAAACCATGCTGGTTCCAATCCCGTCAAGACTGTCTCGTCGTGCAGTGGCCAACGCGAACAGCCGGTAGTCATCGATGCTGAGCAACAGAACGAGCATCCTGCCATCAGTGAGTTCTTCAGCAGCGACTCGGATGTGCAAAAGTCCGTGGAGACTCGACTGGAGGCCATGTTTGGGGAGTCACCCGTGCATCTGGACGTGAAAAGTAGCAGCGATGCCCACGACATTGAGTCAAACCTGGACGAGATCTTTGGGGACTCGAAATCGCCGGCGGTCAACCACAAGAGTAAGATGAGCATGTGGGTGCCAGATGCCACATTTATGCAGCAGACGCCGCAGCAGCAGGCGCCGCAACAGCAGCAACAGTATGCAGGCGCGCAACAACCATCACAGCAGCAACATCACATTGAACTGAATTGCAACAATAATCCACGCTGGATGCAGAGCATGGAGGCGCACTACAGCGACTTCCTTTCTAGCGGAACCAGCAATGGCGAGGTGGTGAATGGAGGAGAGACGCGGAAACGGAGCTGGGATAGCCAGCTGATGGGCTCCGGCAGCGATATGGAAGATGACAACAGCAGCAAGCGTCTGTGCACTGCTTCTTCGTCGTCCTCTTCGTCGCCCATGTCGTCGCAGCAGCAGCAACATGTCCCAGTGCCCCAGCATGGTCTCCTGGACTCGGACATGCTGCCAGCTGGATTCCCCCAGATGTTCATGGAGCAGCAGCAACAGCAGGTTCAACAGCAACACAACTTTTCCTATGCCAACATACTGGATCAGCAGCAGCAACAACAGCACCAGCAGCAACATTTCCAGCACAACCTGCAGCAACAGATACAGCAGCAGCAGCAGCAGATGCATGTTAACCACATGGGCGGAGCAGCAGTAGTGGCTGGCGGAGAGTACGACGATGACATTAGTCGGCATGTGGCCAGCGCTATCGACAGCATCTTGAATCTGCAGAACAGCGGTGACTCGCTGCAGTTCTCTCTGGGCTCGATCCTGGGCGACACGCTGGACGATCAGCGGCAGGCGGGCGGCGCTATGCCCAGCTGCCAGCAGGAGCAGGTGATTCAGCGTCGCCGCCAACTGGGCGAGGAGATGAACGACTGTCTGATCAGTGGCGGTGGCTCCGCAGTTAGCGGAGTGGCGGACAACAGCAGTAACATACTGCTGGAGCACCACCACCAACAGCATCAGATGATGCAGAGCCATCAGCAACAGCCCCACCTGCAGCACCATCACCATCAGAACATGACGCAGGCCCAGGCGCAGCATTTGGGACAATTGAACGACTTTAGCTGCGTGGCCGGCGGCTTGGACGATCCTGTCAAGTCGATAATGACCTCTTGACTTGGAGCGCCAAGCACCTCCGCCGCGGAAAACGCCTCCAACAGTCTGATACTAGAGTTTAATGCCACCACCTTGTGAAAAACGGTTGATAATAATGACTTCCTGATTGTATAGATACCCTCTTAGTTGTCCTTGGTTATTGTTTTACCCCCGAGTACAACCTTTAATTAGATTTAAGTTGAAACCGTAGCATAAATTGTTTTTAATTATTGTTTGTATTGTTTAGTCCAATGTTTTGTACAATATTTGACCAACCCTCAGATTACCAATTACTTAATACAAGGGGAATGAAGAAAGAGAGAGAGGTGAAAGTGAAGGCATCGGCATCTATAATACGACAGCCCCAATAAAGCCAATAAAGCAATTGACGTGGTGAATTGAAAACTAAACGACGAATAGCATCAAATGCTTCTCACAGAGGTACACTAAACGGAACATAATATTATAAATTATATAGCTACAGTAACTAAGAGAAAGCCCCTAGACAATTTATTCAAATGAAACCAAGAAAAGTACGTAAGAAAATGAAGGCAATGATGAGATGAGGAGGAATCACGCGCAAACAAAAGGGAAAGAAAACGAATTGGTTGTATAATTCATAATTAAGTTACTTGAAGCAATTCTGAGAAACAATTAAAATCACGTTGCCAATTTTGTTGTCGTTGGAATATCAGGCAGAGCAATTTATCCGCATCCAATCGATTTTTAGAAGCCCAGATAAAATATATTTATTTAAGAATTACGTTGCGAAAGAGTTTTGTAAATAGTTAGAGCATGCAGCAGTTTCAATCGCGCCCCAGGAGCTGTCTAACCAGATTATAAATATATATAGCTAAGCATTTTTAAAGAGGAGATATCATTTAAAGCGCTTTACGTACGACTGCTTCTGATATTACAGACAAAAAAACCAACCAACCAACCAACTAACCTATTGACGTGCTCAATTCGAGAGTAAAGAATATTTCGGCATAGCTACGGGTGTCATTGGAAAGCAAATGCAAAGATCTTAGGGATTAACGAGTACCAACTATGGCAAACTACGAAGCAAACCAAAAGCAGTTCAAAAATCACAATTTTAGCCAATTTAGTTTAAACATTTATAAATTATTGAATCTAATGTAATATCTTATACACTTAAACCGATCGATTGAAGGGAGGAGCTGATAATATTGAGATGAGGAACCACAGGAAAAAAAAAACAACAAATTAACGAATCGTATCAATTGTATCTTGATCTTGCGACAAATCTGACTTGTGATTTGTGCCACGTTTTAAATATAGATGTCTGATTAGCTTGTAAACATACATAATAAATACGATTAAAGTCTATACAAAAAAAACACCCACACTCAGTAAGCCACTACAAAGTTTATCCAAAACGAATCGGATTCGCGAGTCGCGAAAGCAATTGTAAATGTTTGGCGTGGGAAGGGCGGGCGCCACGCATCAATTACATACCAATTACAATACTAACTACTACTTTAATACCACCACTAACACACCTACTACGATACGTACTACCATGGACGGAATGCTTGTATTACGTGTAGTCTGTAAGGGAACTTCAAGAGGTACCATATTTTAAGATGTGCTTCGTTTATTCAGGCCCCCATCCATGATTCCCAAACCATAACCTGAACCCATCCTCTCCCCCCTAAAAAAGAAAAACAAAGCTATCCCCACCTGTCCAGCGTCCCGTCTGAGTTGCATGATCTTGTATTTCTATTTTGAAACTTTCTAGTTATTATTCAAAGACAAATAACTTTCGTGTAAAAATGTATATGTAATAGCATAATTTAAGTTTGCAACCCAAAACTGAATAAATTTAAATCTATTAATAGATTATTAATGCGAATTGTTTTAAGTTGTATTTAGAACAAAATCGAACTCAGAACTCAAGTCGGTCGCCCCTCCCGCAAGCACCTTTCCACAACAACAAAGAGCAGTGTCGTCATTTGAATTGTTCAGCTAAATGTGTCTAAATGTAATTTAACATAAAGAGAAAACTAAAGATTTTTAAACAAACATTGTGAGTTTTAATTAAACATCATCAGCATAGGGAGAGAGAGACAGCAAAGCAAAGGAAACAACTTTAATATTTGATAGTTTATTAAGCCCATCCATTCATAGTCGTCATAAACATTAAGTACATAAAACAAAACAAAACAAACAAAAGATTCAATATAAATCTCACTGAAACGCAACAAACCGAAAACCCAACTGAGAACGAAAACTAAATAAAAGGAAATGCAATCAAAGTTCATGCATTTGCGTTTGTACTGGGTGAAATGTTCTTAGGAAAATAAAGAAAATTCCATACAATTTTAAAAATTATCGCATTTTATTATCGGCTCTTTTTCAATTATGCTGGTTTTCCGTGGGATCGAAAATGCTCTTGTAGCATTTTCTGTGAGATTCGTTTTTTTTTTCGTACTTTTAAGATTACACACAAATTGATTTTGTGCTGAGTGCAACTGAGTTCCTAATATCATGCTAACATAAACATAAAATTAACTACAAGAGAGATTACAAGGTTAAAACCGGCTGTTTTGTCTACTGGCTAAAAAGACGGGTTAGCAATGGCCCAATATCATGTTACAGTAGGTGCTTACAGTAGGAAATAAATTATTACAAAATAACAGTTATCAGTTCAAAAAATATTATACAATCGAGTCCTAGCGATTTTAAAATGACATGTTAAATAGGAAGATGGGATGGTTCGATGATTTGTTCATAGTCGCTGGGTCAAGAAATATGCCGTATTCCGTTGGTATAATATCAGTTTTAATAGCCCCAAAGCTGGATAATTAAGTTTACTGGCCTTGAATAATATACATATTTGGAGAAAATTTAAAATAAATTTTAAGGCAGGGGCCTTGGTTTTCAAAATTTGATATTACACCTTTTCATTTTGACATTGCGATTAAAAATGTGTTCTCATCGACCCATCCCGATGTTGGGCATTGCTTTATTCGATTGGCCAACTGAGCTCGGCCTGTCCCTAAGCTTAGCATAGTATTTGGCATTTGCGCTAAAGTACGAATTCGAGTAAAACGATTGTTGCAGCCTAAATGCGCCGACTCTATTCGGTTTCCAGTTAGTTTAATTTAGTGGCGCAACTAAGTTGCGCTGCCCACTATTTGCTTCGCCTAGGGGGTAGTTAAGTCTTGAGCGGATAGACGGGCAGTGGATGGCCCTCAGAATTGAAGACCCATTGCTCCAGATCGATTTCCTTGCGGTCGTCGCTGAACAGTAGGTAGAAGTACTTCAAAGTCTCGCTCAGCCAAAAACTTTCCATCAGATCGCGCAGGCGCGTATTCTGTGTGTTCTTGACATTTCCCATCGATGTGTAGCCCGCATTTACTTTGGCGTGTGTTTCAAACGCCTGGAAGATTGTCCATCCCATATCTTGGTAGGTGCGATTGCCAGTTATAGAGTAGAAATAATAAAGACTCTCCACAAATTCCGGTCGCAGCAAATTATGCGCGTCGTTTGGCTTCACATAAATGTCCTGATCATCCTTTTCTGTGAGCGCAAAGTAGGAAATCTCGGCCGCCAAATGTGTGGGATTCATCATGTAGGTCTGATAACATGTGTCCATCAAGTCCCTGGCGAGGATTAGATGTGAGTCCGGCATCCCGTTCTGGTGACCCAGAATCAAAGTGCCGGGCAGATAACACGTTAAATGATCCATTTTCGGCTTGAAGTCTTTGCCATTGATCAGCTCGCCAATGTAAACCCAATGCTCACGTGGAGTGCGCCGCATCAGCTGTGTTAGTACTCCGTCGACTGCTTGCATGTAGTCCAAGATAAGGCTAAAATAAACATGGGTTGAATAAATCAAATAATACTAAACAATTGGTATTTGCACAGGTGAAACAGCTCAATTGACTCTTTCTATAATACAAAGTCTCTGCCCAGAATGTATTGTCAAAAAAGTAATTCACTTAATTCAATTAAAAATTAAAGCACTTACTTGTCGTTATCCTTACGTCCTGTCTGGATCCACTGTTTGAGCAGGTACTCATAGTAGGAGTCACCACGAGCACCAAGGGAAATGGTGGCGTAGTTTCGGAAGGTTCCCGTGTTGGCGTTGATAAATATGGGCACCAGGCCATGATTCTTATCCAGATCGTGCACCTTCTCGTTTACTTTGTGAGCAACCTAACAAACGTAAATTGTTTTATAGTTTTGAATTGCCTCTTATCCGATTCTATTTACCTGTTCATAAACGGAAACGTTTGTAGACCGACTCAAATCACGAAACTCTAGCTGAATGGTGGTCACCTCGCTGGTGGAGCTATCTGGTGACCACTTGGGTGAATGCGCCGACAGATCGCCGAGGTTCACATCCGAATAAGGAATATTCGACGGAGATAGGAAGGCGGGCAGTAAACGGTTGCCCAACTCCGCTGCCTTTGCCAGAAACATTGTGTCCCCGCTCAAGTGATAGGCGGACAACAATCCGCCCAGGACTCTAATGGTCACCTCGAAGAGATTCACATCGCGCTTAGTATCGAAGCGCAGTGATTGCTCCACCCAGTCGCGAGCCTCTTTGAATTCTGTGTGGTGAAAGTTGTGAATATTAAAAAAAGCGAAAGTTGAAAAAAGGTGACAACTCACCATCGTCTAGTCCCATTATGTACATGGTGTCCAGAGAGTCCACAATGGTGAGTCCCAGGCCGAACCATTCGTGGGAGTATTGGGAGATGGGCTTCAGGTTGTCGTGCCCCCAAGCGTACTTCTTGTAGCCCGCCCAGGAGTGCTTAAAGGCGGCTACCACAGCCGACTGACGCTCATTGGTGGCGCCATGGAAGTGCTGACCCTTGGCCAGAAGGGGCTTAATCTTCTTGAGGTGCTCCTTGAAACTGACTCCGCCCAGATTCAGTGGGCTCTTGATCGCCAGATCGAGTTGCTCTCGTTCGCTGAGCGGCTCTGTTGACTCTTGTGGAACGGGCTCCTCCACATTGTTCAGGATGTCGATCCCTCCAATGTCCTGCTCCCTGTTGTTATCCGGCGGAGGCAAGGCCACGGCCTGCGGAGGTCCTTGAGCTGCCACCGTCTCCGGCAGACGCACAACGTTTTCGGCAGAGTTCGCTTCTCCGTAGGCAACTAATTCATTGAACTGAAATTAATTGTTTTAGAGATATCATTATAAGATTTCATAGGAAGTGCGCCGGCACTTAATCAAAACACCAATATGCAATCGTACTGATATGTGCAAACATTGGTAGTCAATTAAGCACTTATCAATTAAGTATTGGGGCTATATACCTTATCACTAAGTGCCTCCGCCCGGGGTGGTCTCTTATCTTCCGGACCAGGTGCCGCGGCAGTGTCTTTGGCCACTTCCTTGTCCTTATCCACGCCGGGGTGATGGTGCGGATTTGGCAGGGGCATTTGGTATGGGGACACGACTGCCTTAGTATCCACATCCCTTAAACTGGCGGCCAGCAGTTGATCGCCACTCAGACATAGCAGCACAGTCACGCAAAAGGCGGTTATTCCGAGAATAATGAGATTACGCTGACAACGCGGCAGCTGATTCCAAGCCTGAATCGGGGGAATATAGCAAGTTTTAAGATTTATTTTAAGGACCTTTGGGGAGCAACGCCCCGTTTTCCACCTACCCGCCGCAGGCTCTTCCTGCTCCGCTCGTCCACCGTCGCCGGTGATCCCGTCGAGAGTGTGAGTGTTATGTGACCGCCGTCCTTCATCGCGTTTCGCTAAATGAAGCCGCCGGAATTCTGAGTGTGGGAAAGTTGGATGGGAAATTCCACAACATTCGCCTCGTCTCCAATAAAAATCGATTGCGCCGCTGCCAGCGGAGGAAGTGGAGCTAACTAACCAAGGTCGGTCCAACTACTACTGCCCTCCGTCACTCGCTAATCATCTCTTGCGTGCCTGTGCATTAATTAAAACATTACTACGCGAATTACAAATAAAATTTCTAAAATTATTTCTGCGAGAGCATTTTTGGAGCTTGCCAATCGAGACCAGCGCTATGCTATCGATGCTATCGTTCGCTTCTTATAGCCTACTCACACAGGGGGTTTCCGCTTCAGGGGGGATTCTTCCATAAGAAATAAACGTGCTTGTTCAGTATTTTTTTAGAAGAAAATGCATTTGCACTGCAATGGCGCCGTTTTAAGGAAATTCAACTTGGAACCTTCCGAAGGCGTGGAACTATATTTTTTAAAGAAAATTACCAACCTCCAGCTCATGTCCTTCTTGGGAAGACCAGCAACCTGTTGCCCCAAAACGTACATTATTTGTATAAAGAAGAAGCCATGTGAAGGCGCATATACCTCCCAAAATTGTTTCTTAATAAATAAATACAGTCAAAGAACCGTATGCGAGGGAAATCTAGTTCTAACTTGTGAAAATTCTCGTGGCGTCACTGCTGGCCCAAAATTTTCTCTATTCAATTTTTACTACGCTTGCTCCTACTGTAATTTTAAATTAAGATGAATAAAAAAAAAAATAAGACGAAAGGGCATATTTTTTTCGCAGCATACTTTTAGGTAACTTCGCCAATTGGCATCCCTAAAATAAATGTAACCAGTGTGACCGCAGCTTTGCTGGTATATTTTAAAGGTGACACTCTGGCCACACACCACATTTCACATAAAAATTTCGGGACGGAAGTCGGTGCGTAAAATCTTACGTTAAGTTAGATAATAGCTATTAAATCCCAAAAAATCACGCCTGCAGCCGGACACGAAATCGATAGACCCTTAGGAAAGCGAACCACACACCGACGATGCTCCGATCCCGACTCATCCAGGCGGCCAGCTCCGCCCAGCGAGCGTTCTCCACCAGCCAGAAGGCGCTGGCGGCCAAGCAGATGACCGTGCGGGATGCCCTCAACAGTGCTTTGGACGAGGAGTTGGCCCGCGACGACCGAGTCTTCATCCTGGGCGAGGAGGTGGCCCAGTACGATGGCGCCTACAAGGTGAGCGAGAGAACTGTCATCAGCATTTTTCCCCGTCCCCTGATTACGTAAACACCAACCAGGCGGTTCGCGCTGACAGCTGATGCAGGTGGTCAGGATGGGGGAAGTAGGAGTGCGGTTGCGGTTTCTGGGGTGATATATGCGTGCTATATGTAACTACTGATAATGATTCCGAATGGGTCGGCGCGAGTGGGAATGCGTGATCGAAGTTGACAAGGTCACGCAGAATATGTGTGACTGTCGTCTGCTGATAATACGTTGATTGCCCCATAAAATCACGATTTGTTTACCCATCTGTGGGCGGTTCAGGTGCCGGCCAATACTTAAAGCAAATCTTTCTCAATGGATTAATTTTCCAAAATAACTTTTCTTAGTTCACTAAAAAATAAAAATCAGTTAAACTGTTATCAGCTCGGAAAGTTTTACATGTAGGTATATGGAGATAAAGTTTTAACCCATAAAGTACTCAGTTGCTCCTTTCAAACTAGGAATATCAAGTAGGGACAAGAACCAACGAAAGAAAGTAGTACCCTACAGAATCCTTCTTGGAACTGAGATGTTACACATCTAATACATCATTTACTTTCACATTTTAGGTATCCCGTGGACTGTGGAAGAAGTATGGCGACAAGCGCGTCATCGACACGCCAATCACAGAGATGGGCTTCGCCGGCATCGCCGTTGGAGCAGCCATGGCCGGTCTGCGACCTGTGTGCGAGTTCATGACCTGGAACTTCTCCATGCAGGCCATCGATCACGTGAGTTCCCACATCCTATTCTTAAGAACCACTCTCCGCACTCCAGCAGTAGGCTAACTACTCATATTATCTCATTGCCAACAAAAAATTAAAAAAACGAAGAACACGAAAATCCAATCCAAATGCCCCACAACTCCATTAGCTAGCTAATATACCAATTCAAGTGCAAGATCGGTCCGCGGCGCTTAATGGGATAATATGGGTGGATTAGCTCCTGCCCCAGTCATAGATCGGATCTCACTAATCCCCACCCATATTATCCGATTACGTGCAGGCAAAGATACTCGATTGTGCCAAACCGCCAGTCGGGGATCGACCGCTGCCAGTGAGCCACATTATCGAGAGTCCTCGTTCCACCTGGCTCAACGAGATCAACGACATCCTGCACAGAGATCGAGTGGGCGAGGTGATTGCCCCGCCGCTGGACAAGAGCAAACCGGACAAGATGGAGGCAGCTCGCCTCATCGTCATTCGGCGGCGCAAGATGAAGAAGCACAAGCTAAAGAAGCTCCGCCGCAAGATGAAGTTCGAGTGGGCCAAGGTGCGCCAACGTCGCGAGATGCGCAAGGAGAAGGCCTTCCAGGGCAAGCTGATTGCCCAGATTAAGCAGGCGGAAGCCTTTAGCGCGGAGCAGCACGTGGCCGAGATTCTGCGGCAGGCCAACGAGACACCACTGCCGCGTTTCTGGAAGGGACGCCGCCTGCCAGCATTTATCATTAAGCAGAAACTAGGCATTAAGTGAACGTCGAGACGGAAGTGGAGTGGGTGGATTGGAGCGTCAACAATAAAGTGCGACTTATATTAGCTTGAATTGGTGCATTGGCAGTTAGAGGGAGGAGGCATCCGTATTAAACATGTTGCTTTTAATAAATCAAAAGGAATCTTAAATTTTAAGACAACCAAATTGAGTATCATAATTTTGCTTGTACCCAGATTCACTTAATTTTTCCAGTATCAACCATAAATATTTTAAATATTTATTATAATACCGAACCGTAGATTATCAACTCGGCCGCCAAGACCTTCTACATGTCCGCTGGTGCCGTAAACGTGCCGATTGTGTTCCGTGGTCCGAATGGAGCGGCTTCCGGAGTGGCCGCCCAGCACTCGCAGTGCTTCGCCGCCTGGTACGCCCACTGCCCCGGCCTGAAGGTCATCTCGCCATACGATTCCGAGGATGCCCGCGGCCTGCTGAAGGCCGCTATCCGTGATCCCGATCCAGTGGTGTTCCTGGAGAACGAGCTGGTCTACGGTACCGCTTTCCCTGTGGCCGACAACGTGGCCGATAAGGACTTCGTGGTGCCCATCGGCAAGGCGAAGATCATGCGGCCGGGCAAGGACATCACCCTTGTGGCGCATTCCAAGGCGGTGGAGACATCGCTGCTGGCGGCTGCCGAGCTGGCCAAGAAGGGTAGGATATGGCTGAATGATTTGGAAAGCAGCTTTGTTACTTTATCTACCACTCCCCCATACAGGTATTGAGGCCGAGGTCATCAACCTGCGCTCCATTCGTCCATTGGACACGGCTACCATCTTCGCCTCCGTTCGAAAGACCCACCATTTGGTCACCGTTGAGAACGGTTGGCCACAGCACGGTATGCGAAGAATAAATCCTGAAAATAGGGTGTATATTGAAATATTTTATATTTTTAGGCGTTGGAGCTGAGATCTGCGCCCGCATTATGGAGGACCAGACCTTCTTCGAGCTGGACGCCCCCGTGTGGCGTTGCGCTGGAGTGGATGTGCCCATGCCATACGCCAAGACGTTGGAGTTGCACGCCCTGCCCCGAGTGCAGGATGTGGTGGAGGCGACCCTCAAGGTTCTGGGCGGCAAGGTGGGCAAGGCCGTGGCCGCCGCCAAGTAGGGATTTACGTCTAGTCGCACGATTAGTACCCCGAGCTAACTAAATTTACAGTCCTCGTCGAAACGCTGCCTCTGGTCTAACCGAGCTGCCCCCAAACTAGTGCACCGAACAGGAAATTGAATGATTTGAAAATTAAGCACCACCGCTAATGGGTTTTGTTTCTTTTTCGAACGTTCTAGTTTAATTATTTGGTTATAGAAATCTCTTGTGAAAATAAACGAAAACATTTAAATACGCTAAAAGGGGTTGTAACTACTTTCTTCTAGTTAATGCAACTAAAGTTTTTAGCATTTACTGTGTTCAATTTGAAATTGGCGCGCCAATGTTGGAGCCCTGTGTTCAGCAGCCGTTTTACTGCACTGACCTCTCTCTCTCTCTAGAGCTGCCCAACACTGACGATAGCTACTTTTCCGATATTTCGATCTGCGATAAGCGATTAAATAAAATTAACAATAACAACACAATAATATAACAAATAAATGCGATGCTCTGGCTGTAATGGCAAATAGCTCCAGCTCCGACGAAAGCTGCAAGGCCCCCGACAACTTCCGCATCTCGAGTGCCTCCACGAACGGCGAGGACGAAGAGTCCAGCGATGTCGCAGGATACACAACAAAGCGCAGGCAAACGGCAAAGGAACTGCTGAAGGATGCGAGCGCCAAGGATACGGGCACCACCACGGGAACGGGCGCCCATATGCGGTGCCCTCTGTGCCACAGCTGCAGTGCAAGTCGATTCCACTGTCGCAATTGCGTCAGAAACGGAAACATTACTCACAGCCAGGCGGAGAGGCCCGAAAGGTTTGCTGCCAGCCTTATCTGATTAACACATGTAATTTCCATCGATCTTACAATATTTCAGCCTGACGGAGAAACAGCAGCGCTACATCAACCTGCAGGCGGGCCTCAAAACCTTTAGCACGCGCTACGAACGCCTCATCGAGCAGCACCGCTCCAATGAGGATCGCCTGATGGCTATCAAGGCCAAGCGAAAGCAACTGGAACTCCTCCAGCAACTAATCTCCGGCACGGACAAGAGATTGCGCGTTCTGGGCGAGCGACGGGATGAATTGCGTCGTGCCAATGCTGAGAAGCGGAAGAACCTACCCAAATACCCAGAAAAGGTCAAGATGCTCGAGGATTACGTGCTGGACAGAGTGGAGAAGATCGAAAAACTGAGAGAGACCCATATGGGACTCCTTGACAGCATCAAGCAGGCTGCGCGTCGCAGCATACAGCAGCTGGTCACCTATGTGTTTCCCATAGCCGAGGTTGTCCTCAAAGAGGAGCAACAACGGCGGGCCAGCGTGGAGCGCAGCGAGGAGGCAGAAACCATAGCAGCACTGGCCGATGCCAAGAACACATCGTACATACGCGGCAAGTGGGTCTTTCACGGCAGTGGGATCAGTGAAGTGCAATACAGAATTGTGGGTCCTTCCTTGCCCGCCAATGGTGACTACACCGCCTATCTGGACTGGCTGGCGGACAACAAGGATGATGTGCCCAAGGCCACAGCCAACGAGATTACGCCAAGTAGGTTCGAAGCCTACCGCATTGTGGGCGGTCTTACCTACACGGCGCAGCTGACGCAGTTGCTCAGCTTCTACCTGAACGTGCGGCTGCCGCACAAAATCGCCTACGGGGACTTCTGCCGTAAGCTGCTGAACGAGGAGCAGTTCCGGCGCAAGATTTCGCGACTGAACTCCAACATTATGTATCTGGCCTACACGCAGCAGGTCAAGCTGCGCGCACTTATCGAACAGCACACGTTGGAGAATCTACTCGCCATCCTGGATCTGGAGCGAAGCGATCTGGGTCGATTCGGCCATCTGGACGTGACCAATGCGCCCCTTATGAAGTCTGTGGATTCCCTGCTAATCGGCATTGAAACGGCCACGGAATCGGAGTCCGAGGGTGAGTCTAGACTTGTTAGCTAAAGATATTATCTTTATTTACAAATGTTTATCGTTTGAATAAATAAGTTCCGATCGATCAATCACAGATTTCCTTTTCTTCTTTTGAGTAATGTAAGACTGCTATTTAACAACACTACTGTAATTTTATTCCAGATGAAAATTCCTTGCGCATGGACTGGGAGGCGGTGCCCAGTCTTACCCCGCAGCCGGAACTGGCGGACCCCAATCTGATGCCGGCAGCCAACCAGCAGTCCACCATCGCCTTCGTGCGCATGGCGGCCACGTCGGTGCTGCGCTGGATCAAGTGATCCCAGGACCAACCACCCGCCCCGATCGTCCGGCTATATCATCATCAGGCACGTGTGTTATGTTTTACAAATTAGTCTAAGCTATTGTTTCTGTGACAGTGCGTTGGAGTTGTCCGGCAGTCGCTGGTTTTAACGTTATCTTTTGGTTTACAGAACTAATTTTGTATCAACTCTATATACATATACATATATTCGCTGTGTAAAGAAGGAACTCCTTTTGATTTACTTTTATTACATAACTTATTCGCCTTTATTTAATAAAAATGGTTCTCTATAAATAAATATATATATATAAATTTGCTTTATTAATGTTTGCAAAGTACACTGACTTAGTAGGTAAACGACTCAATGAGAAAACAATAATAAAACTGGTGCAAATGATTGGAAGGCAGACACAGCTGCGAATGAAACCTACCTAGAACCAGCCCTAGAATCTTAGATTAGAATCGCAAGGGAACGAGCTGAGTGACCCTAGCTACATGAACTTTGTGGGCAGTTGTTGCGTGGGCGGGTGAGCAGCCCCAGTCGTGGTCACCACATCGCCGGCAGCGCTCGGTTGTGGCAGGCTGGGCTTAACAAATACTTGTGGCAGTGAGTTGGCAGAGGCTCCCACCTGAGCGGCTGACACGGACATGGATCCGTTGGCCAGCAGGTCGTAGCGCGGCGAGGCGTGGCTCATCGTGGAGAGCACGATGGCGGCGGCCATCGCCTCCTGATTGTAAAAGGCCGTCACTGCAGCCGGAATGGGCTGCTGTGCGACCGGACCCGATTGTCATTGGCGCGAGGGCGTACTCGGTGCAGAGGATCCCATGCCTCCGCTTGCGCTCTTAACGCTGTTCGGAGAGAAGGCCGCTTGAAGTAACTGCTTCTGCATCTCCTTCATATTTGACATGGTCTTCACTATACGTGGATCGGTGAGATCGTACACTGGTCCCAGGGTTGTGGGGCTGTTGTAGATGTACATGTTATTCGCGCTGTAGCCCAGGGATCCATTAACGTGTCCCAAGGACGATCTCCCTCTGCTCTGAGTCTTGTTCTTGGGTTTTGGCAGGGTTTTCTTTTGCAACTTCGAGGCGGGAAAAACTCCCACGATCTCCACACCATCCGACTCACTGCTGCTCTCCCTGCCCACGGGTCTGGTTTGGGCCGCCTTGGAGGTGGATGTGATGACAGTGGTGGTGGCAGCCAGCTGCTTGGACGTCTGCAGTATTTCTCTGGTACATTGGTAGTCATCCAGATTGATCACATGCGGTGAGGGCCGCGCTCCGACAATGACCTTGGCCTGGCCGTCGCTGGAATGCGGACTGGGATTCCCGCTGGCTGCCAGGGTGGCGGCCGTTATCAGATTGTAAAAGTTGCTGCTGTTGTTAAGGTCGATTTTCCGGCTGGGGGAGGCCAGATCCAGAACCGTACTGGCGGCGGCAGCAGCAGCAGCATTTAGGGCCGCTGCTTGGGCCGAGGTGCTCGGCATGGAGAGCAGCGTGTCCAGGTGGGGCAGGTGGTTGTTGTTATTGCTATTGGCTGGCAAACTGACCGCCGCCGTGGCAGCCGGAGCCAGCTGGAATTGTGGATGCGGCTGAAGTTGCGGTTGCTGGGGTAACTGCTTGGCAACTTTCTTCTTCGGCGGCTTGTTGGTCTGCTTGGGCATCTCCTTCAGCTTGCGCTTTAGGCTGTTGGAGGAGGCACTTGTAGCCGAGTCCGTGTCGGAGTTTCCTCTAGATCGGGGCTCCTCCACTGGCTTCAGGTAGCTGATTGCCTGCGGCATTTGCTCAGGGGTACAAGCAACGGGAGCAACGGGTTTCGGTGATGCGGATGCTGGCGGTGCCTTGGGTTTCTCCTTTACTTTCAACTTGGCGTTCTTGTATCGGGATATTTCCCGGTTCAACTCATCCAAGCGCATCCAGCCGGTTGGCCATAGGTCCACCACCTTTTCCTTGAGATACAAACTTATGAACTCCTCCAGCGAATCCTTGCGCTTAGCCAGAAACGCGTAGGACGTCCAGCGAGCCTGATAGACATCGTACAGCAGATGGCGCAACTCGCTGGTCCACTGGAACTTCTTGCGTGGCATCTTGGGCGGCAGCTCCGAGTTCACGTCCGCCGCTCTAAAAACGAATAATGTAATATAGATAAATCTATACACTTTTTTCCCGTAAGATCTTACGCCTGTTCAGCGAAGGTGCGCAGTTCCGTTTCATAGTTGGCTATGGCCTTGGGCATGACCACAGCAACGGCCCGTCGCAGCTTCTCCAGCATATTGGTGGACTTCTTCTTCTCCTCCTTGGCACGCACTTGCTTTCCTTTGCGCAACATGTAGTACTTGGGGAGCTGCAGCTGGTACTCGATGTGGGAGAAGACCATATTGCGCTCGTTCCGATCAGTGCACAGTACCGCCTCGTACACTCTGGAGAGGTATGAGAATCAAGAGGATTTTCCATTTATACCAAAGCGGTATACTCACCTGAGTAGTAGAGGCGTAAGCTTGTCATCCAGGTTAAACTTCTTGCCGCACAAATCTCGACTCCTAACCGCTTCTTTGAAGCTGTTGACTGCGGTCAAAATGTCCGCATCCAACGAGATGGGCAACACAGTGTCGGCGGTACGAAGATCTTGAAGACAAAGAGAAGGTAGATTGGATATTATGATATTTACAATATCAACTAAGACATTGAGAGACTTGATTTTAAACTCCTAAGTATTTACATATGTAAATGATTAGTTCTAATCCCAGTAGGATTTCTTAAAGTTGTAATAAAATAATGTGTTATTAGTTTTCCTTATTAGAAACTTACTTTCCTGTCCTTCCTTGCCTGGTTGTCCGACCTGTCCTGCCCGTCCTTGGTCCGTGGCAGACTCTATGTCGCTGCTGTCGCTGCTGGACACATCCGTGGAAATGCACTTTAGTTCGCCGTTGACGACGCCCTTGACAGCTGCCGTGCCGCTCTGCGACTTGAGGAAGTTGTCCCGCTTGGCCTTCAACATGTCCTTGACCGTTGTCGTCTTGACCACCTTCTTCAAGGCTTGCGCCTGGGCCTGACTCTGAGTCTGAGGCAGGGCTTGAAGCTGACTTGATGGCGGAATCTGGACCTGAACCTGGCCTTCTTCAGTATCCGATATCTCCACCGTACTGGGTCGCGGCGAATTTGAGGATGAGGAGGTGGTGATCGGCTTAACCGGTGGCTTCTTGCCGCCCGCCGTTGAACCGGAGCTGGGTTTGGACTTGCTCGTAACGATGACCTTTGGCCTCTTGGCCAGGGGATTGACTTTGTACTTGCTGCTGGATTTCGCCGTGGCAGCAGAGTCCTCGTCCTCGAGACTTTCACTCTCGGAGTCGTCCTCGGAATCGCTTTCGTCCTCCTCGTCGGAGTCGTCCTCGGAATCGCTATCCTCCTCCTCTCCATTGTTAGCATCGTTATCATCGTCATCGTCGGACGATGAAGATGAGCTTTCCGAGCTGGACGAGATCATGCGCTTGCGCGATCGCTCCGGCATTTTGATGATGGCATCTGTTCGCGTGGTGTAGGACTTCTTGGTGAGGTTCTTGAACTCTAGAGCGCCGCAGTTGATGTAGAAGCCGCCCTCAAGGGTTTCCGCCTCCTCCGGGATGATTTCGTCATACTGGAAAGGTACAGTCCAAAATGAATATATATTGATTAGTATGTTAGCCGAATTCTTACCGCATCCGTGTTGTCGATGAAGGAGTCAGACTCATCGTATCCCATTCCAATGTCCACGTAGTCGTCCTTTTTGCTCTTGCCCCTGCCTGTGGCATAGGAGTTGCCGTACTTGGCCTCCAGCTCCTTGACGATCCGCGCCACATCGTCATCGTTGTCGGCAAAGGGATCTGCGCCATTGCAAGTGGTGACCTGCTTCAGCTTTTTGGCCTTTTTCTGCGGGTTACAAATGTTTAGCATGCGTTTCGGAACTAGAAACTTAAGGAGTTGAATTACCTTCTCCAAGTACAAAAGCCGGGAGTAGTTAAACTCGGGATACTTGTTCGAATCGGTCTCGAACAGGTCGAGCTTGATGCGAATGCACTTGGCGGGCTTGGTCGGGGGCTTGGAACTGTTGTTGGATCCGGCGGACGGAGGAGCATCCGGCTCCAGGAAGTTGCTGCCAAAGCGCGAGAAGCCCGCATCGCCCTGGAAGATCGAGGTGAGGGTGACGCGCTTGTGCTCGCCCCCTCTTGACATCTCCGGCGGGCAGAGTTACGGATTATCGGCGGGAGTGGGTTAATATGTTAACACTCCAATCGAAAGGGCCTTCCCGCCCTTTTTTTTTGAAAAGAGCCGCGTGTTCTCTGCCTCTCCCGCTCTCTCTCGCGGCCAAACAAAAACAACTGAGACGTCGCTGCTGCTCCTCCTCCTCCTCTTCCTTTCCTCGTGCTTCCTCTTCTTCTGGGGATGTCTGTTTTAGGTTTTCTGCACGTACACCAAGCGACCACAACCACTTAATAACCGTGGCAATTTCACTGCTAACTGCACTTGGTGGGCTCACAAATACCGTTTATCAACATAAACAAATAGAGAGGACCTGCGCCGGATTGCAGATTGCACCACTTTAATCGCTGCCGCCCGCTTTGCAGCTGCATCCGCCAACCACGGCCACGAATAATTGTCACTTTTCTGGGGGAAAGAAAAAGTGGAAACTTTTTTTTTTGGGGGGTTTCGAATTGGTGAGCTCTGCCGGCACGAAAACAACACAATCTTTATCAGCGGAACACCGGGGACCTAACACACTCAATCGACGGTATCATTGGGGACATTTAAACGATGGGGCCAAGCGCTTTTCGCACGGCCAAGAGCGCGATTCTTAAATTGTTTCTTATTAAAATCCTCAACGCTACATTCTCCGCTCCACCCCTCTCCTACGATCCGACCCTGCTTTTGGCTTTCGCAGCCGCGTTGCGCAGCACTGGTCGCGGTTTTCGCAAATTAAACGCGGTCGTTTACACTGCCCGCAGTTGTTGCACCACACCACTTTTAAATTTTCGATCTTATTCTATAATTACCTAGCTTTAATGGTTCGAGAACTTTAAAAACAAAAATTTCGGCTTTAAAATGCTATATTTTAAATTTAGAATCACACTTTGTATATATGTTGTTTGGATGAACTCTTATAAGAGAATGTTTTTTTGTATTCCCAAGCTGTAGGAAGTCTTACAATATTGTCCTTGATCATATGATTGTAAATTAGTTCATGAAACCAGCACAAAATTAGTTTTTAAACGCAAAATTTTTTGTTAAAGGAGTATTGCAACTTTTATTTTCCTTTCACGGAGAAATCAAGATTGATTAAAGGTTCCGATCGCGTTTGTTCCCATTGCCATTTCAAATGCTTATGATGGTATAAAAGAAAATCAAAGTACCTGGAAAGCCAACATTTAAAGTCAACATTTCATTAAAACAGCTAAGCAACCTAGAAGTTATTTTCTGGTTGCCGCATCAGTGCAAACTCGTTATAATTACCAGATATCTGCAAACTTTCCAAAAACTAGCCAGATCTGGCTGGAAAGCAGCCAACGCGCAGCACTGTCTGCAATGCATCCCTGTGCAGAGCGCACATTCCACACACATTTCAGGTTTGTTTTGACCGAATCGCGCCGCTGTGCAACACTGCCCGGGACAGCTGCTCGCAGTGGTGGATCGCGGGTGGGGGGCCATTTTTTTTGGGGCGACTCAGTATTATTTCGTTTGTGGAGCTGTTTACTTCGCTTCGTGGAAAGTCAAGTGCTCTTTGTTTAATTAACGTAAGTGCAAGTGAGTCGGAGTACGTGAGCTTGGGGGGGTATTACTGTGCGCCAGCTCCACCAAAAACCAAAAAAGAGTTGCATGCACAGAAATTTGAATTCGGTCGAAACTGCAAGCTGTTATTATAACGGGAACGGGAACGCGAGTGGCTAGTGCTCGTTATCGGGTGAAAACGATTAGGATTGTGCAATTAACAAAAGTGTGCCGTGCTGCTCTTTTCACAACCCAATCCCCAAGTGGTACACACTCATACATACTAGCATACTTATGCTGCCTTTATGCTTGCAGCCCCCACTTTTAGGTCTTTATACATATACATATATATACGTATATATTTGTTCAACGAGTGCAAGTGACCGACGTCCAAAGAGCAACGCACGGAGCCCCGACAAAGGCTTCCCGCTTTCCAGTGGTCCGGCGACTTTCGCCGGATAAGTAACTCCATCCCAGGAGGAATCGAGCTGAACAAAAAGCCCCAACCCATTCCTAAGAAAGTGTCATGAGACAATAGAGGAACATAAAGAAAGAAAGGAAAAACGTTGAGAAGAGTGGAGCTCCTTTGTCGCTTCTCTGGAAACATAGGTGAGTAATACTACTCCATTAGTAGATACGGGGCCTTGTACTTGTAGCTCCAAAACTACAAGGGAAGTTGTTCAAACAAGAGACTACCATTATATGATAAGAATTGCCACTGCTTTCTTTTATCTTAGGTGACGTAGCCCAAGGCAAACACACTGTACACTAGATAATGTTATAATTTATACTATTTGCAGTAGCTTTTAGAAATACAAACTTTAAAAATGGTTATAAAAATGAAGTATATTTAAGTGAGTTAAAAAAAGGGTAGTCAGGTTCTCACCTTTCTGGTTCGCATTGAAGGTTTCATTAAATTTTAAGATCGTTTTTATATACGTGATTCACCTTCACGAGTGTCGCCCGTACCACTGGCGAAATGATAAAGACATTGAAATTCCCATTCCCAAATGGAGTTACGGCAATCGACCTTGAAACATGTGGCCAAAATGGGTTTTTCGAATTTTCTATGAAAAGCTATTTTTTTTTGGTAAATCATCCATTAAAGGCGGCAGCGGGTTTTTCATTTTAAATGGACTGAAGCCGCAAACAAAAATAAAGCGATACACATAAACAAACAACTGGCAGCAACAAGTGAGCGCACAAATTTAATTTGCTTTTAATGCGTCATTATTGCCAATTTGTGACATGCTCGAGTTGCTTTTCTGCTACGTTTTCGCCGATTTTTCGCATCCCCAACAGATATTTGTACGGTTCACTATCGTTATCAGTGATCGCAGACAGTGGTATATATATCTAAGATTTTTTGTTGTATTATGTAAATTGTATTAATGTATTTAAGATAAACGTTTTCAAAAACAATTCTTACTTCTTCAAGCATTATCAGTAATCGATCACAGAAAAGCTTTTAAAAGTAAATAAGCGATACTTAACTTTTTATTTGATATAAGTTTCTTATTCACAGAAATGTAATCACACCGGGAGAGAAAAAATAAATGTGTAATGGAGAAAAAATTTTATAAATGATAACGCACTTTTATTTGTTCATACTTGTTTTTTCATTATTTTTTTCATACATTGTTTAATAAAGTTTATTATCTTCATAGGACATCGGCTATATGCTATGACTATAAATTTATAAATTGTCTTTGTGCAAACAATATGCCATACACAACTGAGATAATCAAAAACACAAGTAAAATAAAAGAATATTTCGGTTCTGAAACAATCTAGAGCCTACGACATGTACATATATACATACATATAATATTCGTTTCCACGAAGGAGGAGTCATTATAAAAAATTTAAAATTTCCCACATCTGAATGTTGATAAGAGCACAGAATAGTAATTGCTTTCAGTTTGAAACAGAATAGATCGTTGGCCGCGTCTTGATATGATCAGACCACATTTTATCTTTGACATATTAGTTTTTCAAGCGAACTTTCCCCATCCAACAGTCTAGTACAAAAAGAGCCGCTGGTGGTTGCCTTCACCACCCACTACAGATGGGCTTTTCCATTTTTAAAACAATGACTCATCTACGGAAATAAATTACATGAACTGTGTCTGACGGCCCAGAGTCATTACCTAGCGACCACAGCCCATCGATGATTTTATTATATAGTATTCGATTCTTCTTGGTCTTTTTCAGAACAGAGCGATGACGGAAAGTGTGGAGCTGATGAACAAGTACGGCGAGCCACTGCGCTACGACCGCAACTTTACGGGTCCCCGGCAGAAGGATCGCAGCTGCACGGATGTGCCCTGCCTGCTGCTCTTCGCCCTCTTCCTGGCGGGATGGGGCTATATCGCCCACTACGCAATCACAAGGGGCGATCTGAACCTACTGTTGGTGCCCACAGACTCGTTCAACCGGAAGTGCGGCATGGACTCCGGGGTGCTGAATAAGAAAAACCTATTCTTTTTCGACATGAATAAGTGCATTGATCCAATCGTACCCCTCACGGGATGTCCTACACCGCAGGTAAACTAAATGTTATTTAATTTTTAAACAAGTTTATTAACTCATTATTATAATTAAGAGACTCCATAACTCTAATTAACAAAGATTTAAGTAGAGTTATCAGAACTTTACTATACCATATAAATCTATAACCTTTTATGTCGTAAAAACTTTATGTTCAAATGTCCGGACGTTTACCCATAAAATTCACTTTATTAGTCAAACTCAGATACGCAATTATATACTGAGTTATTGTTTCAATTTTTAATGCTACCAACGACCTTTTTTTTTAACAGGTGTGTGTAGAGACCTGTCCCAGACAAACTTTCGTATGGGACACAATGAAAGACCAACTCAGCTTCGAGGATTTGCATAGTCGCCTGATTTGCCTGACAGAGGAGCACAAGGCGAAGATTCGCACCAAGTCGGATATTGAACAG
The DNA here is from genome assembly GCF_043229965.1 of Drosophila suzukii. Lineage (NCBI taxonomy): Eukaryota > Metazoa > Arthropoda > Insecta > Diptera > Drosophilidae > Drosophila > Drosophila suzukii. The sequence goes on from NC_092082.1 coordinate 85,573,528, forward strand.
GCCATTAAGGATAATCAGTGTGCGCGCTGGTACATCAAGAGTGCTCCATTCCTCAAACGATGCCTCTTCGAGTTCTCACAGGGTGTGTGTGATTACATACCCTCGTTCCTTCTGCAGGGAGGAAGATCGAGGCGGGAGTTGCAGCTGCTGCCAGGGAACGCATCCACAGAAACCCAACTTCAGGCCCAGGTTATGGCCATGACCATGGCGGAGGCCCAGGCTCTAGTTGTTCCACAGGCAAACAGCAAGCAAACGCCAGTGGAGGAGGAACCAATTGTCCAGTGCAAACGAAGACTCAACGAGGCCGTTATCAAGGAGAAGATGATGCAGACGGACACGAGGTTGGCCAAGTTGGTGGGCAATATGGTGGCCCACTTCTACAATGGCACACACGACGCACAGCGTTTGGGTGAGGAGATTGTCGAGGATCTGGTCAACTCCTGGTCGATCGTCCTGGTGGCTTGTTTCTGCACTCTGGTTGCCTCACTTATCTATATCGCTCTGATGCGCTGGCTCTCGGCTCCGATCCTCTGGTTCTCCATCTTCGGTGTACTTATCGGCCTTTTGGTGGGCATCTACTACACAGTGAAACAGTACATTTTCTGGGAGAAGACGCCGACGGTGCCGCTGCACGGTTTGAATCTGCAATCCCAGGTGAAGAACGTCCTGCAAAACCAGAACACCTGGCTCTATCTGTCCATTTTCGTGGGCGTGTGCTTCGTCGTCATCCTGTTGCTGGTGATTGTGCTGAGAAAGCGCATACGGATAGCGATTGCCCTGACCAAGGAGGGCAGCAAGGCGGTGAGCAGTGTGATTAGCACCGTTTTCTTCCCCATCTTCTCCTGGATACTCTTCATGGCCGCCATAGCGTTTGCCATCGGCGTGGGTCTGTACCTGGGCTCCATTGGAGATCCTTCGTTTAGAATGGTCCGTCAGTTGACGGAAAGTGGAGAAGTGACCACCGAGGATTGCATCTGCGAGGGCCCAGCAATTAATTATACAGTCGGCGGTTCTTGTGACCCGAATGTGTTCCAGCAAAGCTGCTCCGTTCGGCAGACCGCATTTTTCCAAACGCAGCGCATATCCTGCACGAAAACTACCTGCAGCTTTGACTCGATAGTCAATCCGTTAAAAATTAAGTGGGCCATCTTCTACAACGTCTTCGGCTTCCTCTGGCTGAGCTTCTTCATCTCTGCGTTTAGCTACATGGTGTTGGCTTCCACGTTCGCCCGATGGTATTGGACCTTTAAGAAGAGGGATGTGCCGTACTTTACCCTCACAAGGGCCTTCTGCCAAACCGCTTTCTATCACCTGGGAACGGTGGCGTTCGGTTCGCTCATCCTGGCTATCGTCCGGCTGATCCGTTTGGTGCTAGAGTACATCCATGAAAAGCTGAAGAAGTACGACAATGCGGTGACACGAGCCATCCTCTGCTGCATGCGCTGCTTTTTCTGGCTGCTTGAGACTTTCCTCAAGTTCCTTAACCGAAATGCCTACATCATGTGCGCCATCCACGGCAAGAACTTTTGCTCCAGTGCCGCGGACTCGTTTAACCTGATTATGAGGAACTTCCTGCGTGTGGTGACGCTAGACCAGGTCACGGACTTTTTGTTCTTTTTGTCGAAACTGCTGCTAACCGCGGGAGCGGGAGTGTCCACCTACTACTTCCTGGCCAACAATCCGGCCATTATTCAGCTACATTACAATGCGGTGCCCACCACGGTGGTGGTAATTGCCGCCTTTTTCATAACGAGTGTGTTCTTCGGTGTCTACTCGACGGCCGTGGATACGCTGTTCCTGTGCTTCCTCGAGGACTGCGAGCGAAACGATGGCTCCCCGGAGAAGCCCTTTTTCATGTCCAAGCAGCTAATGAAGATCCTGGGCAAAAAGAATAATCTTCCGCCGCGTCAACGCCGCGGGAAGTAGGAGATTCAGACGAGAAACGGCAGTGCAAATTATTAGTTAATTAAGATAAAAGATATATATATATGTATATATAAATATGTATTGAATCTAGCCCGAAATCGAAAGGGGTTGTGAGCGATTGCTCAACCGGCTGCAATAGGATTTGCATGAAATGCAGCCTTTTTTGCCAATACTCTTAATCTTTAATATAATGTATATAATACGCAAGTATCCATATGTAAAAGTTTTTTGTGCGGCTAGGTGTGCGATCGAACATGTGATAGGCGCGGACCATAAAGACCAAAAGCAATACGATGCAATACAATAATTTGTATACAGAACCACAAACGTACATATCTCACATCTCACATGCAGTTAAGTTAACGACATACTTATACAACTTTAATTATAATTTTTGAATTTAATAAAAATGAAGTTTTTTGAAGACACATTTTCTTTTTGGTTTTTGATTTTAACTTACGATTTTTATCATAGCCATTTCATACATTTCGAACATGAAGACTACCAGGAATTATTATTTTAGTTGCATGTTTTATTTGTTTAGCAAATATTTCCGATTCCTTAATTATCTTTTTTTGCTTTTATTTATGAAACAGCTCAAACGCTCAAATCGTTCATCTCAGAAAGTCTGATTTTGATAGGGAGTAAAGACCGGAGAAGCCGTAATAAAAAACATTAGTTGTAAGGATTTGTGACTTTTAAAAGTATATATATAATAAACGCTAATACTGCCTCAACAGTTGTTTACTTATACAAAACTCGCAGACTCTACTGGCCGGAACCCTTGCCTACTTCTTTGCTGCTTGAAAAAATATTTAAAAAGCGATAAGGCACCTTATACATTTTCAAACTAATACTGACTTTTAAATTTTAAAATTCCAAAACACTCAGTTCTGCTTTGCACACCACCGAGACCAGTCCTATCGTTCTTAAAAATTGCAACATATTTATAGAACTTTTTTAAGTTCCCTCGAAACACAATTATTTTTTCAAATCGTGAGTTTTAAAAGCTTTGTGAATTACAAGCATTGTTCATTTTATAACTTTTTTGAGATGTAATGATGTAAAAATATTCAAATTTGTTTTATTTAAACTGCTTTAAACTGTTTTTTTCACAAATAATTTACAAGTTTTCGTCGGTTGTTTTAATTTACCTGTCATAAAATAGAGCCTCTTTTTGAAACTCTACTTTGTTTGATGTTTTTTATTTTTTTTTTTAATTGTTAAGAGCTTATACATAAATACAAGTCAGTCAAACCTGGAAAAAAATGAAAATCTTTTTGAAAATTGCAATATTAATACATACGACTTTTAAAATAATAAGGCCAAACCCATGATTTAAGTTTGTTCAGTCTTGGCGTAGATTATTTTTAATGAAGTAATTACTTTGATATCGGGAATAGGTTCAAACAAAATCAAAACCAAAAATTGTAATTTGATTGTATGATACAATCAGCATCCAAGCTGATTATCGAAAAGTCAAGGTCTAAGAATGGCACATGCGAATATTTTACTATATTCGTCATCAAGTTAAGAGGAAAAACTTTGATAATTTTGTTTCTCCTTTGGTACAGTATTTTTCACATTACTAAGAAAAAAAAAGATTATATTTGAAATTCATTATTGAATCATAAATATATAGTCATTCTACATTTTTGGTACTTAATAAACAAGTCGATTTCAAGGACACACTTTAGAAGTCGCAGGCCAATAAAATCTAGCATACACATTTTGTTTTCTCAGGATCATTAGTTATATCTTTATCTAAGGTCAATTATTTTTCAATTGAAGAGTAATAATGAAGAACGAGTACGGTGAGCCATTGACCTACGACAAAAACTTTTCGGGACCCCGACAGCGGAATCGGAGATGTACAGATGTGCCATGCCTACTGCTATTTGTCCTCTTTCTGGGGGGATGGGGCTACATCGCCCAGTTCGCTTTCAGGACAGGCAACCTCAACAAGCTTGTAGCGCCCATGGACTCTTTTAACCGGGAGTGCGGCGTGGACCCTGGTGTGGAAAACAAGTCAAACTTATTCTTTTTCGACATGACCGAATGCCTAAATCCACTCACACCTTTTACAGGCTGCGAGACACCAAGGGTGAGTAGGATCCCAGTAATTACAATCTCTAAAAGTCCAACTAGTAATATTGCCCCAAGTATAAATGTGATAGTATTTGATAACATTTCAGATGAAATCCGAAATTAAACTAATTATTTAATATGTTTAAATATTTTTTTTATAAATACTTATAAACAGGTTTGTTTGGAGTCCTGCCCCAATGAGATGTTTCATTATGAAGCAATGAAGAACTTTAAATCTTTCGAGGAGCTACACGGAAGCCTTATCTGCAGGACGGAGGAGCACAAGGCGCGAATTCACACCAAAACGGACATTGAAGAGGCCATTAAGCAGAATCTATGTGCGGGCTGGTACTTAAACAGTGTTCCCTTTCACAACCGATGCATCTTGAACTTGCCCCTCAATGCTTGTGACTTAATCTCAACCCTGACGCAGGTCGGAAATTCCCTGCCTTCTGGAAAAGTTGTTGATGAAATCACAAATCGTATCACAAAGTTAATGAAGCGCATGGGTCAAGAGTTTCCAACGGCGGAGAATTGCCAACTCGGATTTAGGAATGACATAGTAAAGGAAAAAATGATGCAAAAGGACACAGGGCTGAGCAAGCTGGGATGCAACATATTATTTTCTTTCTTCAATGTCGACAAGGAAGTGTGCGAGGATATTGTCGAGGATGTGTTCAATTCTGCGATGCTTATTCTGCAGGCGAGCTGCTGTGCGCTGATCGCCTCACTGTTCTATATCGCCCTAATGCGCTGGTTCTCGGGTCAGATCGTGTGGTTCTCCATCTTCGGCGTGCTCATCGGCCTCGGGATGCCCCTTATCTACTGCATTATGCAGTATATCTTCTGGAAAAGGGCAACCAAGGAGCGAGAAACAGACTACAACATGGAAAGTATTTTTAAACAGATTTTGCGTGACGAATACACCTGGCTCATCCTGTCTATCTTCTTTGGCGTGTGCTTCGTGGTCATCCTGCTTATAGTGATTGTCATGTTGAAACGCATTCGGATTGCGATTGCCATGATTAAAGAGGGCAGCAAGGTGGTGAGCAGTCTAATTAGCACCATGTTCTTTCCAATCTTCTCCTGGACACTGTACTTAGCCACAATAGCGTTCTCCATTTACGTGGGACTGCATCTGATTTCCATTAAAGAACCGTCTTTTAAGATAGTGCATCAGTTGGCATATGGAAAAGAAGCCTGCATATGCGAGGGTCCAGCTACCAACTACACAGTGGGTGAGTCCTGCAGTCCGGAAGTCTTTCGGCAGCATTGTTTCATTCGGCAGACCGGAGTTGACCAGCAATCACAAGTGCCGTGTTCGAATACCAAATGCAGCTTTGACGACTTTGTCTTTTCGCCTCTGATTAAAGTGGCCATTTTCTACAACGTCTTTGGTTTCTGCTGGCTGAGCTTCTTCGTTTCCGCCTTCAACTATATGGTGCTAGCTTCCACCTTTGCTCGTTGGTACTGGACCCTTAAGAAGCGGGATGTGCCATTCTTCACCCTCACTACAGCTTTCTGCCAAACTGCTTTCTATCACCTGGGAACTTTGGCGTTCGGTTCGTTCATCCTAGCTGTTGTTCGCATGGTCTGCTTGGTTCTGGAGTACATCAGTAGGAAGGTCAAGGCGCACGATAACTTTGTGACAAGGGCCATCATATGGATCATGCGTTTCTTCTTCTGGCTTATGGATGCTTTCCTTAAGTTCGCCACTCGTAATGCTTACATCATGTGCGCCATCCACGGTCACAACTTCATCACCAGTGCCAAGGATTCTTTTAAGCTGGTTATGAGGAACCCGCTGCGTATAGTAACACTTGACATCGCCATGGGCTTCTTGTTCTTCGTTTCTAAGGTGTTGCTATCCGCTGGGGCGGGAGTGTCCACATACTTTTTCCTGTCCAATTATCCGGAAGCTTTTAAACTTCATTACAATGTGGTGCCAGCCATATTGGTAGCGATTTTCACATACCTTATAACCCACGTTTATTTCGGCGTTTACTCTACTGCCGTGGACACGCTGTTCCTGTGCTTCTTGGAGGACTGCGAGCGAAACAATGGATCACCCGAAAAGCCCTTCTTCATGTCCAAGCAACTTAAGAAGATTCTGGGCAAAAGGAACCATTAGAAATGTATTTTCCGGCCGGAAAATGTTTCATGTATTTGATGTAGCATTTTAATTATATTTTATACCTCATTCAACAACGCTCAACCAATAATCTCAAAATGTATAATTTTGCAAGACAGTAAATATAAGAAAAGCTCTAATAAAAACAGTTACTATTACCTGAACCGTTCTTGCGATTTTTCATTGACTTCAACTACAATATAAGATCTTTGAGCACACTATCGCTGATATTCTGCAGATCATCATCACCTCCGATCTGATCAAAATCGAACTTATGCGACACATTCATCGCATTCTGGTCGTTTTCCGTATTAAAATCTTGTTCGAACGGCAGTGAGTCCTGTAAAAAAAAGATACGAAATTGTTATTTTTATTAAGTTCGATGATACAGTTAGTTAACAATGAAATCCCACTCACATTGATGGTTCTGTCGTTAAGCAAAAGACGAGGGGTATCCTGCTGTTGCGTCTCGGTGGGAGGTACCAACGCATCCAGTCGTCCAGATGGCGAGGTGCTCAGGTTCAGGACATTCCGAGACACTTTGAGGACCTTCATCACTGCAGCATTTTTGGCAACCAGCGAGCTGTTGTTTTCCGAAGTGCGCGGAATGCGTTCAATGCGAGTGCACTCGCTGTTGCTCAGAGGTGTAAAGGGGTCGCTGGGCTCTTCAGGTGAAGCCTGCGGCGAAATCACCGCTGCTACTGGCACCGGTGGCTCATCGAAGCCGAAAGAGGCCTGCATTTGTTTCCACTTGCTTCCGAGAGCGGAGAGGTTAGGCTGCGGTGCCGTCTTGATCTTGGATGTGTTCTTGTGAATGGTGCGCAGCATTTGGATTGGATCGTTTATCTTGGATCGGTTTAAGGTGCCATTCAGATCAATGCCCGCCGACTGATCGAGGACTTTCAGCTTCCGTGCTGATCGGGGTGGCGCAGGTGCTGAAATGGGCAGATCGTTAGGCTGATCAATAGAAGATCAATAATCACTTCATACCAAGTAAACTGTTGCTTAACGCATCAAACTGTTTTTCATTGAAATCGTCCTGCAGTGCAAGACGTACTGGAGCATTGCGGCCAATCCCGCCAGCTAAGTCGATCTTGATGGGAGGAGTGGAAACAAACTTGGAGCTAATAACTGAATCAAATCTTGGCGTGGCTGGCTGAAGCAACTGTCCCCTGGCAGAGGCACTTCCGCTGGCATTTCCCCTTTCCTTCTTGGTCGGCTCATTCAGCTTTTTTAGTAAATTGTTGAGCTGGACCTCAGATTGGGTCAGCTCCACGCGAAGTGCCTGCAAATCAGTGGTGACAAACGCATTTGATTCGTTGTAGTGGTCGTTTGCATCCAATTGCTCGGCAATTGGGCCGCTGACCCGATTGAATGCGTTTACGAGGGCTTCCATCTTGGAACCATTTAAAGGATCGTAAAAGTCTGAAAAGGACGTAAGTTCTATTATAGAGGCTGTATGTCCTTTACCGATTATCTCCTACCACCTTCTGTGACAGGGTCACAGTCGAATAACACCCGCATGCCCCGCAAAGCCTTGTCTACCGCCTCCTTGCTCTGATTATGCTCCGCCTGCTTGGACTGGAAAAGATCGATGGCCTCTTTGAGCCCACACAGAGATTTCTCCAGGTCTAATTTCCTTTCGGTGGGTTGGGTTATTACCCGCTCCACGCCAATTGCAGCGTTGGCTTCAAATTCATCTAGGAAACCATCGTCCACTAGTTGCTCCTCGGGCACACCCATATCCGCAGATAGATCACTTGTCAGGCGTCTGATCTTCTGCGTTTTGTGCCGCAGTAGGGCCGTGTTCTCCTCCAGATTGGCAACATAACCGGAGGCGTACTCCTTCATCACGGCATTTTGGCGGGCCATGACTTTGGCACACACATAAGGTGTTCCCGCCTCCAGGCCAAGTGACTTCTCGCGCTGTTTGATCAGCTCCTGGATCACAAAGCCCACGAATTCGAGCAGGAAGTTGATGAACCTCATGCCACCGGGCATGACCACCAGATAGGACTTGATGTTGGCCCAGTGCAGCTGGTGTTTCTCGTTCAGATGCTTTAGGTACTCCACCGTGCTTGACCTGAAGTTGGCCTCCGACTTCTTGTCCGTAATGGGCCAGAAGAAGCGGCGCTTGAACTCCGCCGGATCCAGCAGTCGGAAGAGGTAGTGCATCACGTGGACGAAGGCCACCTGATTGGGTTTCAGGAACATGTCCCAGGCGACCAATTTTCGCAACTCATCCGGCAGGGGATGCACCAAAGCCAATCCTTGTAGCTTCCTGTGCAGCTTCTCGCTCTGCTCCTTCTCTTCGGCCTTCCAAGGCGCGATGGTTGTGCGATCCATACTCTTATTTAAGAAATATTACATTTATTAAATTAAAACAAAGAAAATATGGCGGTTTCGTTTGAAGTTTTCCCTCGGTTATTTGTTTTTTTTTTTTGCGTTGCAGTGTTACCAGGCGGACTCACACAAAAATTAACAATTTAAAAATAAAGCGTTCTCACTACATGCATTTGGCGCCAAACGCCAGTAAAAGAGATGAATTTAAATTATAAATTATTTATTGTTGTTAATACCTATCGACATACCAAAAGTTGCGATAACAAAAACTTATTAAAAAAAATAAATGTTAGAGATTATTCATTTGTCAAAGGCTGCATGTGCTCAAAACCATTAAGTTAGTTCCCGATTTTAATCTAATGCTAGCTTTATAGACATAGATAAAAACTTATTTTATATTTGGATAGCAAACTAGTCGACTATGACGAGATACTCGACTTTAGTGTTCCTCCAAGTTGTTTTCAACGTAAACGGGCTCCCGGAAGTAGATCATGATTATGTGGATTGTGTGGAAATATGTAGTACCGCACAATCTTTCTTAAATTTCATGGAAAATTGTTGTTGTGTTTTAAGATAATAACTTAACTTAGGACAATAAATTAAAATAAAATTCACAGTTCAGCTTAGAACACCATAGAAGCCACACGTATCGTTCCGTAAACTTGTTCAGCTGTTTTAAAACTTAAATTAAATATTAGCAACATAAGTCTATACACTGCTAGTAGAAACAACCGATTTAAGAGCACTGCTTTTTCATCTTGTCTTTGAGACACAACAGGTATGTAAAATAAAAAAGCCGTATGTAGAAACACTATAAGTAAAGAAATACCTTGACTAGACTCTAAAATCTAGACTCGAAAATGGCTTCAAGTCCTTGAGTAATTTAAAAAAAAGCTTGTTTTTTTAATTCTATACTGCATTTTTCAGCAATGACGGAGTTGATTAACCATAGGCGACCGAGAAAACGAAGCTTCACGGATCTGCCCTGCTTGGTGGTCTTCCTCCTCTATATCGCTTATTACGCCATCACTCATGGAGATCTTACGCCAAGGGATTCCTTCAAGCGGAAGTGCGGCCAGGACTCAGGAGTTCTGGATAAGAAGAACCTGTACTATTTCGACCTTAGTGAGTGTTTTGATCCCATGGTACCCCAGATAGGATGCCCTACACCGCAGGTAAACCACTTCTTATGCAATAATAATATTAATAGATACAATAAAATCCTGTTTATTTCATGTGGTTTTTTACCCAAAACAGGTGTGTCTGGACTCCTGTCCCAACCAGACATTTGTCTGGGACACAATGGAGGAAAAACTCAGCTTCGAGGATCTGCATAGCCGCCTCATATGCCGAACAGAGGAAATTAAGGCGAAATTACGCTCTAAAAAAGACATTGCTTTAGCCATATATGTTAACGAGTGTGCTCGATGGTACTTCAAAAGCGTTCCTTTCCTCAACCGATGCATTCCCCAGATCTCCCACCACGAATGTGATTACATTTTCGGAAACGCTTCCTGGGATGCCAGTTACGAAAAAAAAGCCTTGGCACTCTTTATGCTCTTCGTGTATGAAACATTATCACCGGTTCCACTTCTTCGGTTTCCTCTGGCTGTGCTCCTTCATCTTCGACTTCAGCTACATGGTGTTAGCTTCTGCCTTCGACATCTGGTACTGGGGCGATGCTACGAAAAATCCTCCCATCCTCATCCGGGCTTTCGGCGAGAGCACTTACCACTTGGGAACGGTGGCAATTGGTTCTCTTGTGTTCAAGTTCGTTTGGATAATCCGCCTTGTTCTCGGGCTTATCTATGAGTTGCTGACGAATTTCGACAGTGTGGTGACACGGGCTATTTATAGATGCATCGTCACCATCTCCGTTCTAAATCCGAGCGCCTACATCATGTGCGCTATCAGTGGCAAGAACTTGTACAGGAGTGGCATGGAGGCGTCCAAGCTAAAGGATTCCACCTTGAGTGCGGCGATTCCAAGGAATGGAATAGCGACCTTGTTCTTTTTACTGACAGGATTATTATTTTTGGGGGCCGAAGCGGCCACCTACTACTTCCTGAAACATTTTCCAGACTTTGTTAAGCTGCACTATAATGAGGTTGCCATCATAGTGGTAGGGATATCCACCTCCCTCATAACAATTACATTCTTCAATGTCTACTTGACGGCCATGGACACAATATACTGTGCTGTCTCGAAGACTTTGCAGAAAACGATGGATCGCCGGAGAAGGCCTACTTCAAGAGTAAGGGTCTCATGAAGATCCTGCACTTAAAGAACAAGAGTGTAGAGGAAGGACAAAATCATTAATTTTAGGCTGAGCATTAAGAGTGCAATTAATAAATCCTATATTTCTGTTTTATTGTTTAAGTTCACACTTGGCGGTTTCATTTGAATTTTTCAGCAGTTTCTTTGGTGTAGTGTTACCAGGTGGCATAAGCAAATCAACATTTTAAAAGCGAACCGTTCTCACTGCAAATAAATATCAATACCTGTCTCCCTGTGTTAATTAAAAATTAAAAAAAGTACGCTATAAATTTACACAAGCTTATAGTTTTATAAATTTGGTACATGTTGATAATTTTTGTTATTTTTTTTAAGTGAACCGGATGGTATTATTTAACAGACCTTTAACGGTCATACTCCATAGTTTTCTTTTGTCGTTCGGTTGCTGGAATTTTTTTGACGAATTTATATTTATTTTTAATCAATTGGTAATTAATTGGTAAACGTTAATATTTAAGGGGCACCTTAACAAACCCAAAGTTCTTGTGGTAAAGCCACACCTTGAATTTGGTGACCTTTTAAGAGCCCGTAAACCTTGGCATCCGGGTCCAACGTAGCACTTTCTTTTTGTCTGCAGCGGAGAAAAATCAATATATGTATGGGGTATAGAAATCGAATCTCTGCGTATATAGTATAGATTACAGATATCGCGATGGGGACGAGTGGACGTCCGCCCCTAACGATAATCAAATCTGCCTGAAAATATGTAACACGAATCGTCGCCAATCTTTCAAAGAAACCGAGATTGCCGCCGCGGTTTTGGGGCAATACATATGAATCATTGGGTTCATTGGGGACATAGTACATATACATATATATATTCTGATTCAGTGTCGCTTCTGTTTTCGCAGACATCGGGGATCCGGCTGCCACAATGGGTTCGCTGTTCCGGAGTGAGGAAATGGCGCTATGCCAGCTATTCCTGCAGAGTGAGGCGGCCTACGCCTGCGTTTCCGAGTTGGGAGAACTTGGACTGGTCCAGTTCCGAGATGTGAGTAGTTTGGATTACATAAAACTGCGGCGGAAAAAACAGTACTGAAATACTAAACCCCCAAACCACAAACACAAACCCTACCTATTTATGTGGACTTATTATTCCATGAGACGTTTCCTGCGATTGTAAAACCTATGACGCCCCCACTATATACACATACAAAGTTCCTAGTATATCTACGCATTACGTTGGTTTTTTATTTTACAACTAATCCAACAAAAATTAAGAAATGTAATGTCTTGAATTCCAGTGAATTTTTCTCGCCGCATAACTTTAATATTTTTGGTTCCCTGAATAATAAATAACTTTATCTAAATCCACAGCTAAATCCGGATGTGAACGCCTTTCAAAGGAAGTTCGTCAATGAAGTGCGTCGTTGCGATGAAATGGAGCGCAAGTTGCGCTACCTGGAGAAGGAGATCAAGAAGGACGGCATACCCATGCTGGACACCGGGGAGAGTCCTGAGGCTCCGCAGCCCCGAGAGATGATCGACCTGGAGGTATAGGCAAAAGTTACCATTACCTGCTTTGCCAACCTTAATATTACTCTGTTTATTTATCCCCTGCTTGCTAACCACATGTTTACTTCTATGGCTTCCTTCTCCGCCCTTTAGGCCACCTTTGAGAAGCTGGAGAACGAGTTGAGGGAGGTGAATCAGAACGCCGAGGCCCTGAAGCGCAACTTTCTGGAGCTGACCGAGCTGAAGCACATTCTCCGCAAAACCCAGGTCTTCTTCGACGAGGTAAGCAGCTGCATGAGCAATGGCTTATGGGTATCAGCTAACAAATCGCGAACGGACACCGCTTTTTCCAAATAACATATGGCGGCCAGAAAGGCGGCCAATAACTAACCAACTTTTCTAAGCAATAACAAATTTCCCAACCGACAACACAAGTGTGGCAGCCACGACTTCTAGTTACATAAGCAATCTCCTCCAGAACCACACACCAAAATGATTTCCCCCGACCACTCTGCACGAATCTCCACCTCCTCCTTCTCCGTTTCCAAAGGCAAACGATGTGTGCTTTACCCCTCAGTTTGAGTTTGTACAAATTCCGTAGTTGTGCGTTTGATATCAGTTGATGGTTATTGTTTTAATCGGAAGTGTGCCTGCGCAATCAAGAAGAAACATGGGGTTTCCGAAATTATGTAGAAGATCTTAAGCTGAACTCAAATTTATTTTGATTTAAGTAAACTATGATGTAAAAAATGAAATTAAGAAGAGGTTTCAGGGACCCCGCTTTTCATGCTTGCTTTTTAGGGTCATTTCCGTATAATCCCCTTTCAATTGCTCTTATGTTCGCCCACACTCTGTTTATATATACCTAGATGTTTGTGCCACCTTATTGTTTAGTATTAAATATTTGATATTTTCTTTTATTTTATTATGCGTTTTTACGTTTTATTTTTCCATATCAATCAATACACAATCAATCAATCAACCACTCCCCGACCAAAAATCAATAAACCGAATAAAAAAACACAAAACCGCACACACCACGAACACCCAACCACAAACACCACCCAATGCCCTGCCCACTGCCGGTTGTGTGTTGCCCAAAGTCGGTGCCCACGGTGTACAAGTCGAGTGGCGCATACTCATCCAGCAAATATCGGCGCTATCCGCAGATGGCCGACAACCAGAACGAGGACGAGCAGGCGCAGCTGCTGGGCGAGGAGGGTGTCCGGGCCAGCCAGCCGGGCCAGAATTTGAAGCTTGGGTAAATATTGATGCGGACCTGGGACCTGGGACCCACGGAACCACGGACGACGACCAGAACATGGGGGGAAAACTAAACTCAGGCCAAGACCCACGCTCTCTCGCTCTCCTGCTCCTCTCACTCCTTGCTGTTTGTGTCCCACATCCATGTACAATTGATGAGTGTATTCCCTGTGTTCCATGCGTTAGGCTATCGAGTTGATTTCAAACATTAAGCACATACTCTACTTGTTTGCTCTGGTGTCGGTTTCCAAGCTATATCCAATCCAATCCAATAATCCCCCCCACATGCCACAAAAACTCCAACAACCACGATTCGGAGGCGGTTCTACTAATCTTGTCCTAAGTGTTAACCCCCAAGCTAACCCGTTCGTAAGTCGAGTGTCGAAATGACCTTTGCCCACCATTCACAATTTCTAGCAAGAAGGCGGCGTTAACCAAACCACCGAGTCGATGACCCGCGCCTTGATCACGGACGAGGCGCGCACCGCTGGTGCCTCCATGGGTCCCGTACAGCTCGGGTACGTATCCAGCGACCAGCATCCAAAACTGGGCAGGCGCACACTTGGGAAAAGGGCATAGCTCCACCAGCAGGAAAATGTTCCTTGGGCGAAGAGGTGTATAACAGAAAAATACACTTTGTTCATTGCATTATACTTTAATAGATATAAGAAACATGTCAGGGTATATTCATATATTGCATAACAATCTTAAATGATGTAATGTAACATATCAGGTTTTAGATTTATCCTAAAATCTTAAACGTTCTACATTTCTATCTGTTTAAATGTCTATTGTACATATCCAATTATCATAGTAATATTTACAATATTAAGACTAGGCTATTCTTCCCGCCCAAGGAAGCTTTTACCTGTACATAATCTCTTTTAGATTCTAACCAACGATATGCCACACAAAATTATTGCTTATTGCCGCCAAATGCCAAACTAACCAAAAGCCAAAGCAGCTGCGCCGCCAAAGAGAAAGATTAACCGAACCATGTCCATTCATTCCGATCAACTTGGAGTCTCTCGGAGTTTCGAGCAATAATTTTCTGTGCAAGATCCCAAAAGAATGACACATTGAAGACAACTAAATTAAACGTCCTTCTCTTCTTATGCTCCTCTCTTCCCCAAACAAAAATATCCAACCGACAAAATTGTATTGAAAATATTTAGTTACATGGAGAAATCGAACGAACGTGAGGATTATCTTCCATGGTTGGTACCCTGCCCCTTCAAAAACACAAGACTAGGCCAAACAATCAGTCAAACTCGAATCCATTAGCCAACGAATGGCGCTCATCAATCGTATTTGTATCGATCGGTCAATCAGCTGTATATAGAGCCATGTCATTAGCTTCGCTCGCCTCCCAGCACAGTCCCGCATCCCGGCCAGTATTCAGAGTGCTAACGTCTCACCCATCCAATCGATCCCACCCAGTTTCTCATCCATCCCAAACCCTGCTATCGCCACGCGCGTCCATTGGTAACTTGTGCTTGAGAGTTTAGTTTTCCTTGTTTGTCGTAAATAACCGGAATGACTCTGTTGGATAGACTGTAGCGGAGATGTATCACTAATCGCTGCTTCCCAATCCCTCACAGCTTTGTGGCTGGCGTCATTCTGAGGGAGCGACTCCCGGCCTTCGAGCGGATGCTGTGGCGCGCCTGCAGGGGCAACGTCTTCCTTCGCCAGGCGATGATCGAGACGCCGCTGGAGGATCCCACCAACGTAAGTCAGATGTCAAAAAAAAAAAATATATTTAAATTTTAAAATGATTCATTTGTTTGCTTTAATAAGATAAAGAAAGTTTTTTAAAGTTGTGGTTATATTTATAATTATTTATTTATCACTTATATTATGACTTATACCTATGAGTACTACCCTTCCGATGTCTTATCTAAATAAATAAAACCCAGCTTATCTTATCTATATGCCTTGTTTAACAAAGTAGTTGAATGGTTTACAAACGTCTGGGTAGCTAAAGTAAACTAAAATTAAATTGAAATTAGGAATTAATTCCATATTTTAATTAAGAAACACCTCGTATTGATGTACCTATCTATCTATTTTACTCATATATTTTCCAGGGCGACCAGGTGCACAAGTCGGTGTTCATCATCTTCTTCCAGGGTGACCAACTGAAGACGCGCGTCAAGAAGATCTGCGAGGGCTTCCGCGCCACGCTCTATCCTTGCCCCGAGGCTCCGGCCGATCGTCGCGAGATGGCCATGGGTGTGATGACTCGCATCGAGGATCTGAACACCGTGCTCGGCCAGACGCAGGACCATCGCCATCGCGTTCTCGTTGCAGCGGCCAAAAACCTCAAGAACTGGTTTGTCAAGGTGCGCAAGATTAAGGCCATCTACCACACGCTGAATCTCTTCAATCTGGACGTGACCCAAAAGTGTCTGATCGCCGAGTGTTGGGTGCCGCTGCTGGACATCGAAACCATCCAGCTGGCCTTGCGTCGCGGAACCGAGAGATCTGGATCTTCGGTGCCGCCGATTCTCAACCGGATGCAGACGTTCGAGAATCCGCCCACTTACAATCGAACGAACAAGTTCACTAAGGCCTTCCAGGCGCTTATTGATGCTTACGGAGTGGCTAGCTATCGGGAGATGAATCCGGCTCCCTACACGATCATCACCTTCCCCTTTCTGTTTGCCGTGATGTTTGGAGATTTGGGCCATGGAGCCATTATGGCGCTCTTTGGTCTCTGGATGATTCGAAAAGAGAAGGGACTGGCGGCTCAGAAGACGGACAACGAGATCTGGAACATTTTCTTTGGTGGACGGTACATTATCTTCCTTATGGGCGTCTTCTCCATGTACACTGGTCTTATATACAACGATATATTCTCCAAGTCGCTAAATATCTTTGGATCCCATTGGCACCTGTCCTACAACAAGTCGACGGTGATGGATAACAAGTTCCTGCAGTTGAGCCCGAAAGGCGACTACGAGGGTGCCCCGTATCCGTTCGGCATGGATCCCATTTGGCAGGTGGCGGGAGCCAACAAGATCATCTTCCACAATGCCTACAAGATGAAGATTTCGATTATTTTCGGCGTTATCCACATGATCTTTGGCGTAGTAATGAGCTGGCACAACCACACGTATTTCCGGAACAGGATCTCGCTGATGTACGAGTTCATTCCTCAGCTTATCTTCCTGCTGCTGCTCTTCTTCTACATGGTTTTGCTGATGTTCATCAAATGGATCAAGTTCGCAGCCACCAATGAAAGTGAGTTCTCTCTTTGTTGTTTCTGGATTTAGTTAACACATTTTCCTGTACTTAGAGCCCTACTCCGAAGCCTGTGCCCCCTCGATTCTGATCACCTTTATTGACATGGTGCTATTCAACACGCCTAAGCCACCGCCAGAGCATTGTGAGACGTATATGTTCTTTGGGCAGCACTTCATCCAGGTGCTCTTCGTCTTGGTGGCCGTCGGATGCATTCCCGTCATGCTGCTGGCTAAGCCGCTGCTCATCATGCAGGCTCGCAAGCAAGCGAACGTAAGTGTAGCCCCAACCGATGCACTCCATCAGTTCCCATAGAAAAAGAGTTCCATTCACATCACAACATATCAACGCACATCGCACTCCCAGCTCTCCACATTATACTAACTGCTTCTCCTTTATTTATGCTCCCGATTAACAAAATTACAATCCCCAAACCAAATCCACACCGAATAAACTAAAACACTCCAATCCACAACCCATAGGAAGAGGTTAGTCGTGTCGTTTGTGTTCGATGTTTGGTTGAACTTCTCTAATTGGAGATTTTCTAATTTAATTTCTTAATGGAATTTTAAAAATACCCTTTTTGTATGCTTTTGCCATTTAGAGAAGTTCGACTTTGGTTCTTCTGCATATTCCACTTTAATTCAGTCAATAATACCGATTGTTTTCAGGTTCAGCCCATCGCTGGTGCCACTTCGGATGCGGAGACTGGCGGCGTGTCCAATGGCGGATCCCATGGCGGTGGCGGAGGTCATGAGGAGGAGGAGGAACTGTCCGAGATCTTCATTCACCAGAGCATCCACACTATTGAGTATGTTCTGGGTTCGGTTTCCCATACTGCTTCATATCTCCGATTGTGGGCGCTCTCCTTGGCCCATGCCCGTAAGACATTAAGCTATAATGCCATGAGAATACTTATCACTAACTATTATAATCTGACAGAGTTGGCTGAGGTGTTATGGACCATGGTCCTCTCGATTGGCCTGAAGCAGGAGGGTCCCGTGGGCGGCATCGTGTTGACCTGCGTGTTTGCCTTCTGGGCCATTCTAACGGTTGGAATTCTGGTACTCATGGAGGGTTTGTCCGCCTTCCTGCACACTCTGCGTCTTCACTGGTAAGTGTCTTGGCCCATACATGACCCTAAATCATTTCTAATAAACTGCTATCCCGTGATTTAAAGGGTCGAGTTCCAGAGCAAGTTCTACAAGGGACAGGGATACGCCTTCCAACCCTTCTCGTTCGATGCCATAATAGAAAATGGATCTGCCGCTGCCGAGGAGTAAATGCTGCGGAATCGGATGGAGCAACAACCAAAGCACGTTGAGAGTCTCATTGCGTTATATGAAATTAACTATCCAAATAAGTGGAATTTACCAGTTACAGTAACAAAAAATATGTACGCTTTAATGTTCTATTGTCGTGAATTTATCTATCTCATATAGCCCCAGCAAGCGTTAGATTGCTAATAATATTTAATGTTCTTAGTAGACGTTCTCGTGTTTATTAACTACACATGTAAACTCAAATAAATAGAAAAAGCTAACCCCACTGGGGGTTGGCTATAAAAAAGGCTGGTTTTCTTGGAATGTTTATTGTCTATCAATGGGACATCAGTTCATTGATGGCAGAGACAAATTTTTTAAGATTTTCTGGTTGGGTTTCATAGGGTTTTAGGGCTTTAAAGTCCAGGGAGGTTAGCTGGGCGTCCAAATCCGAGACTTTGCAATAGTACAGATAGTTTTCAGAGGCCAGTTGTTTGGCCAACTCCAGTTGGTGATTATCCATGAGTGTGTCATTTATCACAATGAGTCCATGCTTTCGGTTGTTCAATATATCCATACAGGTTCCTGCTCCCGCATGTCCAATAATTAGGTCTGCTGATTTGATATCCTCTATGTTTGGCCGGAATTTGTACTGCTCTATCTGAATTCCGTAGTTTTTACTTATAAGTAGGGTTTCCTCATCCGTTAGCGGTTGCGAATTTCCGTGTTGTATAAGGAGTCTAGTGCATTTCCGGTTTTGCAGGGCTTTCAGAACAGGCTCTGAAGTTACAGCTGATATAAGGGCATCGAATTTGGTAGTGCCCACGGTAATATAAACGCTGTTTAAATGCATTTTTGGTTTTTAACAACAAGTCACAGCTGTTTCCAGTGCTGCTTCTTCTTCGGTTTTGCCATTCACACCGCTTAACTTCGTTCCACAACACTGGAAGAAGAAAACAATTTGTGTGACGGTAACAACCCTGCCATGCAACTTGTTGCGCCGGTTTTCGATTCTACAGTCTTCCAGAATTCTCAGTTCTCAACCGTTAGGCGTAACGGTTGTGTGCGCGCGCTCGTTGGAAAAGTAAATAAAAACTGTGCTCCGTTTAGTGATAGTCCCTTGGCAAATTGCATTTTGACTTGTTCGGCAGCTCGGCCTTAGTTCAAGTGATTTGTTTACTTTTAACTCAATTAATTAGGCGTCTGCAAAGGCCCAACTGTGTGCGTGCGGCTGTGTGGGTGAACACAATTTGCATCGGTGTCGCGCCAGCATAACGGTAAAGGTGTGAAAGAGTCCGACAAACGGTTCCAGGACGGAGGTGAAACGGTAAATTAAATTATTCCCACGTTTCGAAGGCTACTTTTGTGTGGGTGATAAGTGCGTGTGTGTGCACTGTAAAAAATGTATATAGTGTTTTCATCAAACTGACAATTTAACATTAGTGACCTCGAACTTCAAACCAAATGTTAGAATTTAGTAAACTATAAATTAAATCAATTAATATATAGCGGAAAAGGGAACTTAAGTACCTGACATATTATTGAAATATTACAAAATATTTTTTTTTTCTCTGTCAGTGCCGGCTGCTGTTTGCACGTCGGAAGGTAATTGACTAATCAACACTTCATTTAATTTTGTTTTTATTTCTGCACCCTCTCGGTTTGTTTATTTTGCAAACGCTTTCCAAGTTTGCCTCGCATCTGGCAACGATTAATATAAAAAAACAAACACTTTCCAGACCGAAATGGTGGATTTTATAAGAAGCTCACGCAGGACCAATAAATTTGCCGGTCCAAAACTTTCCTCCCCTTATGATCGCCAATTTATGATGATCTCTCGCTTATTTACTATCCAAATTTGTAGAAATCATCTGGTACTGGCCCAAAATTCAATTAGAGCTCCCGTGCAAATTAGCTGGAGGCCCAGAGATCTGTTTTTTTTACACCCCAACCCCATACCCCCAAAAAGAATACACACCCACACTTACTTACACACGCGTGGGCCATCACTCAACGGTCAATAAATTGCCACTCTCTTGTTTTTTTTGTTTTTTTTTCGATGGGAGAGCAAAAAGTAGAGCTATTTAATTTTAATGTCTTAATCGTGAGTGTGTGAAGAGCCAATATTTACATGTCTTCTCCCCCTCTTTATTCTCTCATTGCTTCCTCCCCCTCCGCTTTACACAATGATTTGTCAATATTCACTTTCTCACTAACATACATCCATGTCCTTGTGTTTATTAATTGGCTACACTTGAAATAAAATTGTGCATAATAATCCTTTGAAATTGTGCAACATATTGAAGCTGTCAAAAAAAAGAGAACAAAAAGATAGAAGTCATTTCTAAAACACTACTGCTTTTTTAAGATTATCAAAATCTATTTATATAAAAAATGTACAATCACTTGATCGTTTTAAATGCGTGATTTGAAGTGTACAAACTTTACCCATCGCCATATGCTGACACATCGCCAGCGGCTTACACGCAGTTTATCAATGAAATATGGCTATAAATTGGATCCCCGACGAGCGACCCGGAGACCCCGGGGAACGGAGAGGGTGGAGTGGGCGGATGATGGTGGCATCGTATCATTTGCAGCCTTATTTTAATGAAGGTCATCGTGCCAGCGTCGGGGTTGACTTCTGTACATAGTTGTCGGCGTTTAATTGCAGCAATTTGCAAAAACAGCAGCAGCCGAAGGAGAAAGAGCAGGGAGCCCCAAATGGAGGCTACCGCCGAAGCAGAAGCTGATCAAATTAATGCCATAACTCAATTAGCCGGCGGACGTATTTGCATGAACATATAAGTTGATTTACGACGGCGATGTTGCCCGCTCAATTTGTGCTTAAACTTTTGCCAATTGATAATAGCGCTGCTCTATGGGGACTTCTCGGTTGAGCTACAATCTGCTAAAAGAAATTAGCTTTTAGTATAAAGTAGCCCGAAGAACGAGTCCCCGGGGCCGTTGACATTTTGATAAGAGTATATTTATTAAAACAGATGCGATCAAAATAATAGAATCGTTTGCCTTAGTGTACAAATTCTTAAATATAATATCATTAAAAACTAGGATACAGGATTGCTGCCCAAAGTGCAATACTAATGCTTGAGTTGGGTATTTAAAAATAATTCCTTATTTTCTGGTAATAGTAAACAAACTTATTGCAAAATGCCATAAAATTGTGACCGTAGCTTTGTATATATTCACTTTTATAGTATAAAAACTCGCCTTATATTGATACGGGGACTTGGAATACCCAACGCATTCTTGGACAACCAGATATAAACTTCGGACAGAACTCCTGAATGGGAAATATCACGAATTTATATATGTATATTACTTTCGATGACGCCGACAGTGGGAAACTCCCTTCTCACCAGATGCAAGTAGATCTCCCGTAAAAAACCTGCCAGGTGACTTAACTGGCCTAACAAAAGCTAGTTCTCAAGCTTGCGCGTAAACCACCCATTAATACTTTCACGTATATTTAAAGTATTCAAGTAATTTATAAAATAATATAAGAAAACACTACAATCTTAAATTCAAAATCATCTTAAACCCCCGATGCTTTAAATTCTTAACCATTTTAAAAAGCTGTTGGCTTAGCAGAGAGTAACAACGTCTTTATTAGATCATATTTGCAAACTTAGATATCGTGTTGGATAATATCTCATTTTTGTCATTACATGAACAATGATTTTTTGCTTCTCGCTGTAAGCCATCCATTACTTTTCGCTACTGATGATGAGCTAATGAATAACTCACGATCTTGACGACCCCTCGAACAGCAAACTAAGCGATTTCCTACTCGAAAACTCTCTGCGCAAACCCCTTCCTGTGGCTTCCTTTGTCAACCAACCACAAGGACATGGCTCATGAGCAATTTACGCAATTTAATCGGAACACGAGATAGCCAAAGGGGTTGGCCCCGGGGCCAGAGAAACCACTTAAGTGGAACCCCGAGATTGCAAAATGAGCAGCCTGCAGTTGGATATTATGTTACTTGTGTAGGTTATGCATTGAACGCTGCAGCGGAAGTGGAAGTGGTGTGTTTCTTCCGGCTCAAGGAATCCGAAATGATTTTTAAGGAAAAAGCGATTACCTTAGCTATTATTTTCAGTTTATAAATGAGCTTTCTGTTATTTTTGTTCTTACATACAAAAATAAGTTATAATTTAATTTAAAACTATTCATATTATTTTTCAGCCATCATGGTAGTCAAGGAGATTCCGCTTCACGAGAATCTAAGCATGGAGAACCGCTCCACAAATGCCGCCACGCCCACCACAACGACCACTTTCTCGCGAGTGGGGCGTCGATATAGTGTATCCCTGACCACTGCCATCCTGCTGGCCTCCTTTTTTATCTGCACTCTACTTGCGGTGGGTTTCATTGTCTATAACTTTGCCACGTGTGCTGAGCTGGAGCCATCAGCCGACGAAGACATCGTCTGCACCAGTGTTCATCTAAGGAAGTTGAAGGCCGGACAAGATGGAACACCGAAATACGATCGGGATGTCCGTCTACCTCGTTCTATCCGCCCTCTGAAATACAATATCACGCTGGAACCGCAGCTCAGCGGCAACTTCTCCTTTGCCGGTAGTGTTCAGATCAGGATAAGGGTGCTGGAAGACTGCTACAACATCACCATGCATGCTGAGGAGCTGAACATCTCGCGAAGTGACGCCGCCGTCCGTCGGGTGCTGCCCGATGGGGAACTGGATGTGGACAGTCTGCGGATCCACAAACAGTATTTGGTGGGAGCCAAGCAGTTCTTCGTGATCGAGCTGTACGACAAACTTTTAAAGGACGTGGAGTACGTGGTGCATCTACGATTTGATGGGATTATACAAGATTTTCTGCAGGGATTTTACCGCAGTTCATACGAGGTGCAAAATGAAACCAGGTCTGTTTCGTTAAATATTTAAAAGCTAACCGGATCCTTATTAACCTGATTTTATGGCCCTTTCAGGTGGGTAGCTTCTACCCAGTTCCAAGCCACAGATGCTCGACGTGCCTTTCCCTGTTTCGATGAGCCCGCCCTGAAGGCCAATTTTACCCTGCATATCGCTCGTCCCCGAAATATGACCACCGTCTCTAATATGCCCATTGTGTCCAGCAACGATCAGTGAGTGTTGCCTTTAAAATCCCTAGTATTACTATATTTAAAGGTTATCTTTTTACCCTTTAGCGCCACTATCCCAAGCTATGTGTGGGATCACTTTGCTGAATCGCTGCCCATGTCATCCTATCTGGTGGCCTATGCCATATCCGACTTTACGCACATCTCCTCTGGCAATTTCTCAGTTTGGGCTCGAGCAGATGCCATCAAATCAGCAGAGTATGCACTGTCTGTGGGGCCTAGAATTCTGACATTCCTGCAGGACTTCTTCAATGTTACATTCCCCTTGCCAAAGATCGATATGATTGCACTGCCAGAGTTCCAAGCGGGAGCTATGGAGAATTGGGGTCTCATTACCTTCAGGGAGACAGCGATGCTCTATGATCCAGGTGTGGCCACGGCCAACAACAAGCAACGTGTGGCCTCGGTTGTGGGTCATGAGTTGGCCCATCAGTGGTTCGGCAACTTGGTCACTCCGAGTTGGTGGTCGGATATATGGCTAAACGAGGGATTCGCAAGCTATATGGAATACCTGACGGCGGATGCAGTTGCGCCCGAGTGGAAGCAGTTGGACCAGTTTGTGGTCAATGAGCTGCAAACAGTGTTTCAGCTAGACGCCCTCTCCACATCCCACAAGATCTCCCACGAAGTGTTTAATCCGCAGGAGATTACAGAGATATTTGATAGAATATCCTACGCCAAGGGATCGACTATTATTCGCATGATGGCCCACTTTCTCACGAATCCAGTTTTCCGCCGTGGTCTTAGCAAATATCTTCAGGAGATGTAAGTTTGGTAAATGCTTCCTGATTTATATATTTTAACTGAATTATTTTCAGGGCCTATAATTCCGCAACGCAGGACGATCTGTGGCGTTTCCTTACAAACGAGGCCAAGTCCTCTGGATTACTGGACCACAGCAGAAGTGTCAAGGAGATCATGGACACGTGGACACTGCAAACGGGCTATCCGGTCGTCAAGGTATCGAGGCATCCGAACTCCTATGTGATCCGCCTGGAGCAAGTTCGCTTTGTGTACACCAACACGACCAGGGAGGATGAGAGTCTGCTCTGGTGGATTCCCATCACATTTACCACTGACTCGGAGTTAAACTTTGCCAACACCCGACCCACCACATGGATGCCCCGCACCAAGCTGTACGAGCTGGAGAACAGGGAACTCTCCACAGCCAAGTGGTTTATCTTCAATGTCCAGCAAACGGGTTACTACCGGGTTAACTATGATTTGGAAAACTGGAGGGCAATCACAGAACACCTTATGGATGTGAGACATTTTGAGGATATTGCTCCAGCCAATCGCGCCCAGTTGATCGATGATGTGATGAACTTGGCCAGGGGCTCTTATCTTTCCTACGAAACCGCGATGAATCTGACCCGCTACCTCGGTCACGAACTGGGTCATGTGCCATGGAAGGCTGCCAGCAGCAACTTCATTTTTATTGACTCCATGTTCGTGAACTCCGGAGATTATGACCTGCTAAAGGTTTGTTTTCAGGACTCATTCAACGTTCTTGCTAATTCATTGCAATTTTTTTTTTACAGAACTATCTGCTAAAGCAGCTGAAAAAGGTTTACGATCAGGTGGGATTCGAGGACTCGCAGGGCGAGGCGGAAAATATCCTGGTGAAGCTGAAGCGCGCCGATATTCTGGGCATGGCCTGCCATTTGGGTCATCAGGAGTGCATCTCTGAGGCCAGCAGGCATTTCCAAAACTGGGTTCAGACACCGAATCCCGATTCCAACAATCCGTAAGAAATTAATTTAATCTACTTAAGATATTTAGATCACTTATCTGATAGTTAATATTTATGATTTTGCAATGAACTTTATAACCAACGTTTATTTCCTTTGCAGCATTGTACCAAATCTCAGGGGAGTCGTGTATTGCTCTGCGATACAATACGGAACAGAGTATGAATGGGACTTTGCCTTCGAGCGCTTCTTGAAGACCAATGTGCCTGGGGAGAAAGACCTTCTGTTAAGTGCCCTCGGCTGCTCCAAAGAGCCCTGGTTGCTTTATCGCTACTTGCGTCGCGGCATCGCCGGACAACATATACGGAAGCAGGATCTGTTCCGGGTATTTGCTGCAGTTTCCAGTACGGTAGTCGGCCAACAGATAGCTTTTGATTTCCTGCGCAACAACTGGCAAGAGATTAAGACCTAGTAAGTAGAAACACAGTTCTCCTACTACAGATAGTTTTAAATACTTTTTGTATTTGCAGCATGGGCTCTCAGATTTCCAACATCCACACGCTGTTTAAGTTCGCCACCAAGCGGTTCAACACCAAGTTCCAGCTGGGCGAATTCGAGAACTTTGTGAAGGATGCCCACTGGGACTACGACAGACCCATCCAACAGATCGTGGAGCAAATCGAGACCAGCGTAGACTGGATGAACAAGAACTACAAGTCAATCGTTACGTGGTTACAGAAGGAGGCGCAGGCGTAAGGAAAGATTCCTGCGGCTTGGCTGGATCAAGGCTGCAGCAGTATTAAATTCCGCAGCTGCAACTGCATAGGTTGGGCCACCAATGCATTTATGTCTAGTATTTATGTCGCGTGTTTTACCAATTCAGTGTCGCCAAAGAGAGAAAGCCCTTGGCAGATCGTCCAGAGCATCACGTTTTTCATTACTTTTAATGTATGCCTTCTTTTCATAACAATTATGAGAGTCTTGTAATTTTAATTTGTACTTAAATGTAAATGTAAATGGAATTAAAACATTGTTCGTCACAAAATTTGCGTAAGTCTATTCCTGCTTCACAGCCTGAGTTCTTTTGGGAACTCTGATCACATCTGCAAACATTAAGGTGCCCACAAAGACTAGCACTGTACCAAGCCAGTGGTACAAGGTGAAGGGATTCCGGAAGTATATGATCGAAAAGACCAGCGAGATGAACTTGCGGAGTGTTAAGATCAAAGTAACCGTCAGTGAGCTGCTTTCTGTGGTCAGAGTGTAAACAGAACTGATGCACAGATGCTGAGCTAGCACGTTTCCTATTAAATATAGCAGGATGAGAGGCACTGCCACGCCCAGGAGAGGCAACTGGTAGGACTCCCCTGCGAAGGCCAGGAGCCAGTGCGTCCGTATGTTATCCTGCATCAGCAGAAAGGCGGGCAGTGGCAGCAGATGTGTGTAATACAAAGCTTCCCTGGCACACTTGCCATGACGTCGGTACAGCAATTCCTGGGTAACGCCCATGTAGGAGGATACAAATAGAGCCACCACCAGCAGGAGCACGCCCACTAGCCACCAGAATACATCCGCCTTGGCAGTGCTATCAAGATTCTCCTTTTCAGCACCTAAATCTGGACTGGAAAAGTAGGTGCAGATGAAAATGCCCACGCTGATCATCACCACCGATATGTACTGACTCAGCCGGTAGCTTCTCTTCAGGATCAACGTGCCTAGGCACATGTTCGAGATAAGGGAGCCGCCCCGGATGATCATGTGCAGCGTCATCGGGACATTGAACTCGAACACATAGTTGTTGCACACGCTGGTCAGGAAGAACATGGCCACCAGGAGCGCATAGTCGCGCAGACTGATCACCCGCTTGGCCAATCCAAACCTCGAGGTGAAGACGAAGCCCTCCAGGGCAATAAATGCAAACTGGGCGGCAGTTATCAGGTTTCCAGCGCCGGGATCCAGTTTAACCAGGAGCTCCAGGAAAACAACGCCACTGCAGCAGCCCAAAAAGACGCCGCAAGTGGCCAAAACAGCGCGGGTGGATAAACTCATGGACTTTGATACTTAGACTGTGAAAGGTGACGATCCCCAGCAATTTTAACCTTTGATTTGGGCCATGGCGAGCTTTCAAGCCAACTTTCTTTTCGGCCATGAAAAAACGTAAACAAAGACCACAGGTGGTTATCGATAAGTGTCATCGCTGGCCCAGCTGATTTTGGTCTATCGAAAGAACCGAGATTCAAATATTTAAGAACTTATTTAATTAAATTTACATTAAATTCAAAAACCAAACTTAAAGACAAATATTTTCCTTAATCACATTCGAAATATTCGCACCGACAGTCTTTTAGAACAATTACAAAATACAATGAAGAATGATACACAAAATTACAAATGAGCTATTTTGAATTATTTTTCCTTTTCCAGCAAGGCGATAATTTTATTTAGCTTTTCCGTCTGCTGGGCTTCGAAATTGTCCAGTCTTTTGGCCACCAACTGCGTCAGCTTTTCGAATCTCATGTCTATGTGCCCTTTAAGGATTTCCACATCGGTGGTAGGAACAGCCTCCTGGGCTTTCACGTCCACTTTCGGGGAACAGCCCTTCATGAGGGACATGAACTGCTGGAACTTCTCGGCCTGCTCCTCCTTTTTCGATGGACTCGTGCCGCCCCTTTGTAAAAGTTCCTGAATTATTTGCGGATCCACTGGTCTGGGCAACTGGGTGGTTATGCCATTGGGATTCGGTGCCACCTGAAGCAGGGCTCCATACACACAGATCTCGCTGGCCGAGGTGAGCATCTTTAGATTTATGTCATTGATGCCGGACCGGTCGATCTCCATGTCATAGCGATAGGGTCGCACCGGAACCTCCGGATCCTCTTCGTCGACGCAGGTTCCGTAAATGGTTTCGCAATACTCCTGCAAGGGTCCAATGAACAGCTCCACCTTGGGAGCACTGCAAATGAGGGTAAGAGCTGCGATTTTGAAGCGGACCTGGATTTGGAACCTCAGCTCGCATGGTGGTGGCGGATCTGCGGATTGCATGGAGAACAGCACGGCACGGTCCTCGTTTATAACATCGTCCAAATCGGGCCTGCGGACAAAGGAGGTTGCGAAATCAGTAGATGAAAACCAGTTCTGGGCGTGGAATCCTTTGTCTCACTTTATAAAGACATCTTCGTCCGACAACCGGGTGGCCACCAGTTGATCCAAGCCGTTTCCCGCCATTTGGGGCCAATTACAGCTGGCGGTGACCTTTTCGCACATGTTTTAATTTATCAAAAAGTAAAATTTAGAAAGATGATTTTTTAAAAATGTTTTCGTGCAACAGCGAAAATTAAAACAACAAACTAGTGATGGCAAAAGCGAACGATACAAATTGCGGGGGATGCTAACCTGTGGAAAGTGGTGAAGTGCAAACTTATCCGAAGTTTTAATGGGAAAGTTGCAAAAGTTGAGGAAAAGTTTAAAAGGAAACATTTAATGTATCCCAAAATGTAAGAGAAACATGCAAAAGAATGTAACTAAAGGGAGAGTGACATATTATTGCAGTTAAATCAGAAGCCCGCCAAACGTTTGAAACGAATTTCTAATAAGACCATACTGAGTCTAATAAGCCCAGATTCTGGGTCTGCGTTTTGTTTTTAGCCGGAATGGCAATACCGCCAAAAGTGGAAAATGTAGCCAGAAAAATAATTGAAATACGAAGGACTTAAAAAGTTTATATATATAAATATTGTCCTAAAAAATAAACAAAAAATTTCAAGTAAAAGCGTTTTTTATTTCAATTAAAATATAAGTTAAATATTAAAAAAAACCGTATCGATTTCCCAATGGAATGCCCTCAATATTTTCACCCAGCCAAAACTGGCTAAAATATAGCCAGATTAGCAACTCCAGTGCCCTCCACGGGCAAATTGTAGGTCAAATTTCAGCAGAAATTCCCACATATTGCAGTCGGCGGTCGCGTGAAGTGTACACAATTCTCCGTAAATTAATTAATTTAACTAACATGGGCGGCAAGTACAAGATTGTGATGGTGCGCCACGGCGAGTCCGAGTGGAACCAGAAGAATCAGTTTTGCGGATGGTACGACGCCAACCTCAGCGAAAAAGGTAAGGTGATTACATCAAACACAGTCCACCTTCCGTAATTCATACTATTTTCGGTGAAAAACTGAAAAGTTATATGTTTCCTGGCCCTAGTTGAATGACAATCGGATTATTTAGCTTAACGGAAGATCTCTTTTCATTTTATCAAACTTGTTCTGCAAATCTTTAAAAAACTCCAATTTTGTTGACCTAGTACATTTAAATCTTGAAAACAAACTTCTTGAAGTAGATAAAAAGTTTTTCGAAAAAGGGTTTTGAAGTTCAAGAATTCGCAAGCAACTGGTTATATAGGAGTTGTAGTTGTTAAAATCAACGAATAGTTTCAAAATACAACGTTTCGGTATTTTTCCATTACCTTATCTCTATTTTTCTGAAGTAGTTTTAAAGGTTATCGATTTCTTTAAAAACCATCAGTCTGAAACAAAAATTTTTTGAATCACGGAAATCCGTCTGTAGTTACTCAACAAGGCGTATACTTAATGTTATGTATTTTTTAACAGGTCAGGAGGAGGCTCTAGCCGCCGGTAAGGCCGTCAAGGAGGCCGGTCTGGAATTCGATGTGGCCCACACGTCGGTGCTGACCCGCGCCCAGGTGACTCTGGCTAGCATCCTGAAGGCCAGTGGCCACAAGGAGATCCCCATCCAAAAGACCTGGCGCCTGAACGAGCGCCACTACGGTGGATTGACCGGTCTAAACAAGGCTGAGACCGCTGCCAAGTACGGAGAGGCCCAGGTCCAGATCTGGCGCCGTAGCTTCGACACCCCACCACCACCAATGGAGCCGGGCCATCCCTACTACGACAACATTGTCAAGGATGCCCGCTACGCCGACGGACCCAAGCCCGAGGAGTTCCCTCAGTTTGAGTCCCTCAAGCTGACCATTGAGCGCACACTGCCCTACTGGAACGATGTCATCATTCCCCAGATGAAGGAGGGCAAGCGCATCCTGATTGCCGCCCACGGCAACAGCCTCCGCGGCATCGTCAAGCATTTAGACAGTGAGTATACGAAATATATGAATATATTATAGAAGACTCAGAGAATTAACGAAAGTATTGCATTTTGAAATAGATATTTTTGCCACCTATTGATATATTTAGACTTAAAATTGCATATATGTTTGAGCTTTTTTTATAGAATTTGAATTTGTTTTATATACTTTTTTTAGAACCGAAATTTGAACTATTATATTCACTTAAAAAAATATATCAACTAATTAAGACTTACCTACAACTTATTCCAGATCTCTCTGAGGACGCCATCATGGCCCTGAACCTGCCCACGGGCATTCCGTTCGTCTACGAGCTGGACGAGAACTTCAAGCCGGTGGTGTCCATGCAGTTCCTCGGCGACGAGGAGACCGTGAAGAAGGCCATCGAGGCTGTGGCTGCCCAGGGCAAGGCCAAGTAAGCACGGAGGAGGCTTAACCAAATGAGAATCCACACAAATCCGGCACAAGTCAGAGCATTCTGATTACGCTTCTGTTCAAGATATAGCCAATACCATTCGTTGTTGTTGTTCCGCGTAGCAGTAATTGGTTCATCCCCACTACAGTTAATAAATAATTTATTATTACACTCAGAGGACAGGCAAAGGCTTCGTTTATTATCAGGTTCACTTCTTCTTATTCTTCTTGCCGTCCTTGGCCAGCTCCAGGCCCAGGATGCACTTGGGCGGCACCTTGTAGGTTTCCGTAAGCAGTGTGTGCACAAATCGCACCTGGTTGCCCTGGATTTGCAGCTGCTCGTGCTTCTGGTGGGGAAGTTTGACCACACTTGTGCTGGCAGCGGCTCCTTGTTTGCATAGCTTGATGAACTCGGTCAGGATTATGCCGTACGCCTCGATATTGCTCACCAGCGTCACCTTCTTGTTGCCGGATCGCGTGGCCAGCGACATCTGGATCAGGGGCTTGCCGCTGGTGTCCTTCCCGCTGCACATCTGGTAGGAGTGCTCCATCTTGCTGGTGATCAGGGAGCACATCTCGCTCAGCGAGGCCTCCCTGTTGCCATACAGCTCGATGAGAGTTTCGTCCGGACGAACCAGCTTGGTCAACGGATGCATAAGACCATGCTTACTCACGTACTCCCGCACAATCTTCTTGATCTGACCCGCTGGAATTCCCTCGCCTCGCTTAAAGTTCAGCTTGGTGAAAAAGGCCGCCGTCACGTCGGTCACTATGTACATCTCCTTCAGCTCGGAGTGGAATAGAGGCGTCTCGGACGCCGCTCCATTCGCCTCGTTCGCCTTGACATCGGTTATGAAGTTCACCACCTCGGGATGCTCCAGATCCACAGATATTATCTTGTCCACTCCCTTGCTCTCCTCTCGCACCACAATGAATCCCTGATCCACCATCTCGGCCAGAAAGTTGGAAAGTTTCTTGTAACGCGTCTTCTTCAGGTCAATTTGATCCGGCGCCTCGGTGACCACATAGAGTCTGTAAAAGTTACTGGTCAACAAAGGCAGGGGCAGCTTTTTTCCATTGTTCTTCAGGGCGGCTAAAAAGGCGTTCTTGAGAATCAGTTCGGGTGAGGCTTCGTCTTCGGCATCATCATCGGATTCTGGGGTTTCCTGGTTTTCTAAGGACAGAGCAGCCGTTCCTGTTTCCAGTTCCTTTGTCTGAGTTACGGAAGCGAAGGTTACCGGAGCTGGAGCAGCAGGATTGGCCGCCTTCTTCCTTTCCGTCTCAGAACCAAGGGCAGGAAAATCCTCACCAGACAAGGCCTTTGTCCTTACCAGCGGAATTTGCTGAACTAAACTAGGTTCGTGGGACCAGAGCTTATCCCCAAAGAGGTGAAGCATCTTGATGGCCACGCCATGACCTCCGCACATGTACAATTCGTCGCTGGAGCGAGCCAACTGGCCCAGACCCACCGCGGATTTGTTGTTTGTGAGGTTTACAGCCACTGAAATATGAAGTTTACTTGTTAAAAAGCACCCAGTGAGTCGAAATTAGATACCCACTCAATTGTCCCTTCTTGTAGTGCCCGTACATGCTCAATCCCACACCCAGGGGCACCACTCCGGGCAGCATGAGATCCGCTCCGTTCGTCAACTTCGGAAGAACGCCTTCGTGGGTGGTGAAATAAGGCAGGATGTCGGGAATGGACCACAGGGTGTAGAGCGTGGGCACCAGCTGACCCCCGTCCAGCTCGAAGAACAAGGGCAGCTTGTCCACGCAGTAGACCATGCTCTGGACACCCCCGTGGGTGAGGATCTTCACCTGGGTTACAGCCGCCTTTGCCGGCACCAACTGATCCACAGAAACATGGGGAAAGGCCGCCTCTACGCGCTGCCGGAACTTCTTGCTATCGGATCCCTTGAGAGCAGCACTGCTCTTGGGTCTGTAAGGCTTGAGAAACATCTGTGCGTCGGCTTTGTCCGGTGAGTGCTTAAGAAATTGGTCAAACTGATGGACTGGAGTGGCCACATGCCACAAGGAAAACAAACAACTGGGCAGTGGAGGTGCTAATCTGGCTATAAATCAGCTATGTAGTTTTGACTAGGTAAAAATGTTTATGGGATTCATTTAGAAATCAGATAAGGTGTTTAAAATATTCCATTAAAAAGAAACAAATATGTGTCTCTAAAATAAGGATGACTTATTTTCTGTAGGGTTTAAGCTTTAAAATCTTTAGAATATGGGAAAAAAATGCATGTTGTTTAAATTGTGCATCCTATCTACCCCTTTAAAAGGTGCATCTTCAAATCTATACTTGTAATTTTCACTGTAACCAATCGTCATAGAAAGAATTAAGGTCCCATTCCCGCAGGACCTTCACGTCTTTTTATTTCAAGTTCCAAGGAAATGAAATCCTAAATTTAAAGTCATATAATAGCCCAAGTTGGTCAATCGTATTTCCACGCAATATGCGCATTAACAGCGGCCGGCGCTGTGGAAAATTTGCCGAAATCCCAAGGACCTTCTCAGGTAGCAAAAGGTAGAAAACCCAAGATCTTGTAAGACGCCATTTTATTCAACAAAACATCTGTGGTAACAATTTTCCGCACACGGCCTTGCAACTTGAAAATGCGTGTTTAATTCATAGTTTTAGTTAGCTTGAATTTGTACTTAGACTGATAATAAGTAGGTAGACCCCCAAGTTATATTTGAAAAATGTAGCCCGGCCTGATAACAAGATTCTAGTCCGAATCCGAGTCGGAATTGCTGTCGTTCTTGGCCGTGGCATTTGGCTGGGTGGGCGGATCGTAGAAATGGAGGCTCTTGCGCCAGATCTTCACGAGACCATCGAAGGCACGACGGCTGTACTTTCCGTACTTATTCGGGGTACGCGGATGTTCGCGAGCCCGCTCAGTCTTTGGCACCATGTCAGAGTAGCGCTCGTAGGCAGCCGTGTTCTTGCCATAATCTATTTGCTTCTGACGACGGGCCAGTACAGCGGGATCGGCTTCGGTGTAGGAGGAGGAGGACGAGGTTGAGGATGTGTAGCTGTTGTGGCGCACCCGCTTCTCCTCCTTGTGGCCCCGGAAGCTGGTGGATTTGTTTTGATTCCTCGGACGCTGGTTATTGCCCCCTTTGGGGGCAGCTGCATCCCCGTTGGCCGAGGAGTTGCTGCTGTTCGGACTGTTGGAGCGGCTGTTCTCGTTGCTGGGCGGAGTGTGCGAGTGGCGACGCTTGTAGGGCGTCTTTAGCTTCTCCTCCTTGACCAGGCGCTCGAACTTGACCTCGTTGACGCCGTCCAGAAACTCAAAGGCCATCTTCCGGCCATCGCCTTCGATGGGCTCCTCTTTGATCTCGGCTGACTCCTTCTTCACCAAGGAAGCGCAGCTTGCAGCACTGCTGTTTAGGGAACTGGATGCCTGTACGCAAAGGTAGCTGCTGTGTGAAAGGGTTCTGGGGTCTGACATCCATCCTGTCACTTACCTCATCGCTATGGCCAAACTCCGCGCGAACCTCCTGGGCCCAGCTCTGCATCGAGGGCTTCACATCGATCGAAATGGAGGATGCAGAGGAATTCAGGCTGCCGGAGCCCTTCTGCGGCGTGTTGTCCACGGACATATGTTGATCCTCGAAGAGCATGTCTGCGCGCTTGTGTTCCGGGTGTTTACTGTGGTGCGAAGGATGCGGTCGTTGCTGGCGAGGATGTTGTCGCCGCGATGTTTAGCGTTTTCTGCCCGAACCTTCGCGCGTTTTTTGTTGTGATGCGATGCGCAGTGTGCCCAGGTAATTGGTGGGTCAAAAAGCAATCAAGTGGCCTGCTCAACCAATCGCCAAACGGTCCATTATAAAGATTTCTAAAATTAAATTTCCTTCAATTTCAGTAATGATTGCATGAATTGAACGATAAAACGGTTTCTAAAAAAAAAACAACCTCTGACAACAGGTACAACATTTTAGAAGCCAAGAGGTGCAAGGAATTCTCTTTGCAGTTAAATTGTTAAAAATTCTACTCTTAAGTTGTCAAATTTGTCTGAAATTATTTGTAAAATTATAAGTATAGTAAGAGCAACTAAAAATATTCAAAATGCAACAGTTACAACAGAGTACCCTTGATATTAAATTAAGCTTTTAAATCTAGCTATTTTATTTTTCATCTAGCTATTTTCCAACACTGTTTTCCAGGTATTTTTATACCTCCCCGGCAAGGTCACACTGTGATTCGAGTGATTTAGCATTTTTCGGCACAAAAGAAAATTGTAAATTGAAACGGTGCAACTGTTGGTTAGTACGCAAAATATTTACCATTCGTCATACAACTAGATAACATTTCAAGCCCAAGTAAAACATATGTCAATTTGAAATTTCTAGAACATACTTTCGACTGGAAACAACGCAGCTGGAAAATGAGTCTTACGTCCGCCGCGGGGATAATTTCCCTACTCGATGAGCCGATGCCGGATCTCAAGGTATTCGCCCTCAAAAAACTGGACAACATCGTGGACGAGTTCTGGCCGGAGATCTCGGAGTCCATCGAGAAGATCGAGATGCTGCACGAGGACCGCAGCTTCCCCGAAAACAAGCTGGCTGGCATGGTGGCCTCCAAGGTGTTCTACCACTTGGGCTCCTTCGAGGACGCCCTAACGTACGCCCTGGGCGCAGGTGATCTGTTCGACGTCAATGCCCGGAATGAGTACACGGAAACCATCATTGCCAAGTGCATCGACTTCTACATTGCCCAAAGGGTGGAGTTCATTGAAAATCCCAAGGAGGCGAGTACCGTGGACGAACGACTGGAGGGAATTGTGAACAGGATGATCCAGCGCTGCCTGGACGACAACCAGTTCCGACAGGCGCTGGGCATTGCTCTGGAGACACGTCGCATGGACACCTTCAAGGACGCCATCATGAAGTCGGACGATGTGCGTGGCATGCTGGCATACGCCTACAACGTGACCATGTCCCTGATCCAGAACCGCGGCTTCCGCAACGAGGTGCTGCGCTGCCTGGTGAGTCTGTACCGGGATCTTGGTGTTCCCGACTACGTGAACATGTGTCAGTGCCTCATCTTCCTGGAGGATCCGTACGCCGTGGCCGAGATGTTGGACACCCTCACACGCTCCTCTGTGGAGACCAACAATCTGATGGCCTACCAGATTGCCTTTGACTTGTACGAGTCTGCCACGCAGGAGTTTCTGGGCAATGTGCTGCAGCACCTGAAAAACACCGCTCCCATTCCAACCGCCCTGCCCAGCACATTCAAGCCCCAGGGCACAAGCTCCGAGGATGGAGCCAAGTCGGAGGGGGACAAGTCCAAGTCCGACGAAGATATCACAGAGGAAAAGCCAGGTAAGCTGCATTGTCTAAAACAATCTCTAGAAATACTTTTAAATCACTTTTTAACCACATAGCTGATGACAAGGTGGAGCGCACAATCGATTCTCTCAACGAGGTGGAGAAGCTTCATCAGAAGAACATTGAGAAGCTTATATCGATCCTCTCCGGCGAGGTTTCCATCGACCTGCAGCTTCAGTTCCTCATCCGCAGCAACCACGCTGACTTGCAGGTTCTGCGAGGCACAAAGGAAGCGGTTCGTGTGTCCATCTGCCACACAGCCACTGTTATTGCCAACGCCTTCATGCACAGCGGCACCACCTCCGACCAGTTCCTGCGCGACAATCTCGACTGGCTGGCCAGGGCAACGAATTGGGCCAAGCTGACGGCAACCGCCTCGCTGGGAGTCATCCATCGGGGCCATGAGAAGGACTCGCTGGCGCTCATGCAGAGCTATCTGCCAAAGGAGGCGGGTCCGAGTTCAGGTTATTCCGAGGGTGGTGCCCTGTATGCGTTGGGCTTGATCCACGCGAATCACGGAGCTAACATTATAGACTACCTGCTGCAACAGCTGAAGGATGCCCAGAACGAGAATGTGCGTCATGGTGGCTGCCTGGGACTGGGTCTCGCTGGCATGGGCACTCATCGCCAGGATCTGTATGAGCAGCTCAAGTTCAATCTGTACCAGGATGACGCGGTCACTGGAGAGGCGGCGGGAATCGCCATGGGCATGGTCATGCTGGGCTCCAAGAACGCGCAGGCCATCGAGGACATGGTGTCGTATGCGCAGGAAACGCAGCACGAGAAGATTTTACGCGGCCTGGCCGTGGGCATCTCCCTCACAATGTTCTCGCGTTTGGAGGAGGCCGATCCCTTGGTAACAAGCCTGTCCACCGATAAGGATCCCGTTCTGCGCCGCTCGGGAATGTACACCATAGCTATGGCATACAATGGAACTGGTAGCAACAAGGCCATCCGCAAGCTTCTCCATGTGGCCGTCTCCGATGTTAATGACGATGTCCGACGCGCTGCGGTCACTGCTATCGGTTTCATCCTGTTCCGAACTCCGGAACAGTGTCCCTCGGTGGTGAGTCTCCTGGCCGAGTCCTACAACCCGCACGTTCGTTACGGAGCCGCAATGGCTCTTGGTATCGCATGTGCCGGCACAGGACTGCGCGAGGCCATCGCCCTGCTGGAACCAATGGTGAAGTTCGATCCCGTCAATTTCGTGCGCCAGGGTGCATTGATTGCTTCGGCCATGATCTTGATTCAGCACACGGACCAGAGCTGTCCCAAGTCCACCTTCTTCCGCCAGCTGTACGCGGAGGTCATTAGCAACAAACACGAAGATGTGATGGCCAAGTATGGCGCTATTCTGGCTCAGGGTAAGCAAACATTTAAAATTTTCTATCGCTTTCATGTTATCTAGGGGATTTAAAGGGTCAGTTTCTTAAGTATTTTTATCACACTCTCAATCGCTCTGTGCAGAATTCTGTAACTCATAAAAGAAGTCTAGTTCGGAATGACCAGTACAATATAGTTTCATAGTTATTTGTTATTATTTTTGTTGTTTGTTGAATAGGCACCAACTTGTTTATTGTTTACTTTCTCTATAAATATACTCATTTAAAATTAACGCGTGGCTTACAAATATACAAAACGTTTAAAAATAAAATTCTCACACCTATTATGTGCTTCTACTGTCTGGCATTTTACCGGCTACTATAGCGATAAGATAAGTTTTTACTAAAAATGCAATTCCATTTGATACTAATAGTATCTGTGATTCTTAAGTTTATTGCATTTCATAAAAAGATACCCCAAGCAATCACTAAAACAATCACTTTTCTACAGAACTTTCTGATTGAGCGCTTTTAAATTTGACTTTTGCAGGCATTATTGATGCTGGTGGTAGGAACGCCACCCTGTCCCTGCAATCCCGCACTGGACACACCAACCTGCAGGCGGTGGTCGGCATGCTGGCCTTCACCCAGTACTGGTACTGGTTCCCCTTGGCCCACACCCTGTCGCTTGCCTTCACACCCACCTGCGTGATTGGCCTGAACTCCGACCTGAAGATGCCCAAGATGGAGTACAAGTCGGCGGCCAAGCCATCGCTGTATGCCTACCCCGCCCCACTGGAGGAGAAGAAGAGCGAGGAGCGTGAGAAGGTGGCCACCGCTGTTCTGTCCATTGCCGCCCGCCAGAAGAGGCGAGAGAATGCGGACAAAAAGGAGGACGAGAAGATGGATGTGGACGAGGACAGTAAGGAGGGCGCTGCGGTCAAGAAGGACGAGGAAGCCAAGACCGAGGAGAAGCCGGCGACGGAGGAGAAGCCCAAGAAGAAGGAAGAGAAAGAAAAGAAGAAGGAGGAGGAAAAGGACAAGGAGGTGGCTGGCACCAGCAGCGAAAAGGAGAAGGAAAAAGAGAAAGAAAAGAAGGAAAAGAAGGAGCCCGAGCCCACCTCCGAAATCCTGCAGAATCCCGCCCGCGTGCTCCGCCAGCAACTGAAGGTCCTTAGCATTATTGATGGGCAATCGTATGAGCCCCTGAAAGATGTCACCATTGGTGGAATCATTGTGTTCCAGCACACTGGCAAAGCCGAGGACCAGGAGCTCGTAGAGCCAGTTGCCGCCTTTGGACCCATGAACGACGAGGAGAAGGAGCCGGAGCCCCCAGAGCCCTTCGAGTACATCGAGGACTAAATGGGCATGCTGTTTGTCATTATCTAAGTAAACCCTGTTCGATTTTCAACCTTGCATACTTTTCACGAGAGGTACTAATCAGCAAAAAAACACGAAATGCTAATCCGTAATTATTAAACAATAAAATGTTCATCGTACAAGATGTAAATAATGTGTACTTTGGTTTATGGATCCCCCCGCAATTTTTTAGATTACCTGTGACGCTTCTGTGGCGGGGGCCGAACTTAGGTTATCTCCCAAGAACTCTCGATCAAACAAGATTGTTTCGCCAACCGTCGAAAGAACCTCCTCCCAAACACAAAACCGATTTCACAACGCTAGGCAATTGCTCGTTTTTAAATTAGTAGCCTCTCTCAGTTTTCAGTATTGCTCTCTTGACAAGGGCGTATTAGTGGGGGAAAGTGGGGAACTGTGGCCCCAAAGTAAAATGCATATGTTTTAGAATTAAATAAAACTAAATTTTTTTGTCAAGACTTATAATAAAACCCACGTTGTTTGTCATAAAATGATAGTATGATAGGTTTTATAAACAAACCAGACTTGGAATAAATATTAGACCCCCTTTGACACGCCCTTGTGTGTTGCCATGGAGCTTGATGTTTGACAACAAGCATTCAACAAGTTTTATACATACATACATATATATGATTAATACTTTTATGACCTGCGACTGTTTTTTAAAATTCACGTTACACAGGAATTTTTAAAATAAATAGACTATTAAATCAAATAACAAATTTTACCACTGTGAAGTATGGTGTCGACCTCGAGATACCCAGTAGTACTAGGTCGGGGGTATTATTATGGATAGATTTTAACATACTAAAATAAGTGGGTTCTTCAAGTATAAAATGTTAAACAATTTGAAACGAATCTTTAAGTTTCGCACTGTCTGATCATCATTGCGGTGGAAAAAAGAAGACCTAAGCTCCTAGGGGTTACACCATTTTACCTAGTTTTTTATATCCAGTCCTCTGTTTAACGGAAATGACTAGATCGGTTGTATTTGGTTATATTTTATGGGTAAGAAAAGCTTTCACCTTGCCCGTTACATACATTGTTAAATCATAGAATACCCAATATCCCAAACTAATACAGGGTACAAAAATGCGACTGGGTGGCAACGTCCGACTTCTCGGTCAAGTATAAAAGCTGTACGATTTCTCTCTCCCAGCTCAGTAGGTTTTTTTTGTTATTCCGTGCGGGTGCTCTTTCCGCGTAATGTTAGTGTAAATCCCCATAGCCCCAAATTTTGTTGTTGTGCCAGACGTCTGTTAATTAGCATATAGTACTTATACCAAATATATATACCAAAACACGAGCAAATTACAACTCATCTTTGACGCAGTAGCCAGATCTTTGTCAACGTTGCGGGCGCAAAAAACGGTAAATGTGGATAACGGTGGATAAATCACTGCTGACCTCGACCTAGACAACATATATGTACATACTTATATATGTACCTTTCAAAAACTGAAATTCAAGAACCGATTTGTTGTTGCCGGCTATGCATTATTGATTTTCACCATTCATTTCGACAGGAGAGAGCAGAGGAGGAGTGGAGCGGAGAAAGCGTACGCCCCCCGCCCGCGTGCGAGTGAATCAGTACCGTAGCATAACGGTAAAACCCCAAACCCAGGAACCCAAGAAACAGAACCCAACCCAAAGTTATGAACCGCACCCGAAGGAAAGTGGTGCGCCCAAAGAATCCCTATACCACAGCAAACTTCTTCTCACAATGGAGCTTCTGGTAAGTTTACACGACTAGCCAGACATAAAGTCATTCCCTAGTCATGAGCACATTATTTACGGTAAATTATATGAACCTTGCTGTAGCACGTGTTCTTACCATATTGTAGTATCAGGTTTTATTGGGTTCGCGCCTATCTATAATTTGTTTAGTTGTATTAGCTTGTTTGAGCCAATAAGTTCAGTGGTGCACGATAAGGTGCACGGGCGATTCTAATGAGAAATAGAACGAACATCCATTAAATTGGACGGCACAGTTTTATTAAATGTCATTGTTGCCCACAAGGTTACATCTTTATCTGTCGTCCACAATGAACGCTTGCCAATAGCAACCAGATGGAGCTGGCTCCCGCGATTTATTACGATTTCCTCCTGGGATTTATTACGATTTCCTCTAATAAACAAAGCGTTCATAGTCTAACTTGGGCTGATAACGTTCATAGTTTAATTCAGAACTCAATGTCACATTTACTACAAAGATTTGAATGCCTCTATCGGCAGATGTATAATATATGCATGGGCATTGAATTGAAAATTATTAAAAAAGACTTAACGATCTTACAGACGTTACTGTCACATGAGCTAGGTTTTAATTTAAGATCGTGGAGTTCGGTTGCCATTTTTCTTATGATTTTACAGTACTCACTTGAAGCAATGAAATCTATTAGAAGAATCGATTGGGTAGACTATCCGATACATTTATAAAGAATCTAAACTTCATTTGATTAACACCAATCAATTAACGCCAATATAGCTCCGTGTTGATATTCACATATACTACACACATAAAACCATTAATGATTGAAATTGATGGTAATCTATGTATGAAGGAATCGAAGTTAGATTAACAATGCCATTGTATGTACATGAAAATGCTATTTAAAACTAACATCTGAAACATCTGGGGTTTAAACCAAGTATCCACTGTATGTGCAAGTGTCTACCCAACTACAAATGTTTAATTAACAATGTCTCGGGGGTTTTCGCAGATCGTGGGTCTGACGAAATTCCCAGGAAAATTGCTTTGTTTGCAATACTCGTCTATGTTTTATCAGAGGAGTTCCCTCTAACAACAACATTTCTTTAGATGTCTAAATTGGGGTTGTCATTACATAGACTTTACTTAATTAAATACCAATAGAGACCAGGAAATCATATAAAATCTTTGGGCTTAACAAAAAAATCTAATCTTGTCTCCCCCATTAACAGAACATTTAAAGGTCTTCTGTGAAACTTTTATGGAGGAATCGTAAACCATTACGTATTCAGTGGCTCTAGTTTAACTGCTAATTAAGCTATTTATTTCAATATAGTTTTCGTTAGGACTTACATTGTTAACTGCTATAAACTTATCTTAATTTACCCATTACCTAAACGCTTTCAGGTGGATGCGAGATCTATTCAAACGGGGCCTCCAGGGTCCGCTGACGGACGAGGAGCTGTATCAGCACAGAAAGACCCTGGATAGCGAAAGGGTGACCAATAAATTTGCAGAGCTGTGGGACGATGAGCTAAAGCGAAGTAATCCCAGCGTGGTGAGGATGATCCTCCGAGCATACGGCAAGATTTTCCTCCCCATGGGTCTGGCCTTCTCCATAAGCGAAACGATTTGCAAGTAGGTAGAAATTGCGTTTGATGGAAACGGATTAGCTAATCCAATTGACTTTTTCTTCAGATCTCTCATGCCCCTGTTCCTGGGTGGTCTTGTCGGTTACTTTGCCACAAATCAGACGGATATCAGTGAGCGGACAGCGTATTTGTTCGCCATGGGAATTGTGATTTGCATGCTAGTGCCTGTAATAACATTCCACCCCTTCATCTTCTACATCTTCCAAGTGGGCACCAAGCTGCGTCTGGCCCTCTCGGGACTCATCTATCGCAAGGTACTGCAGGTGTCCAAAAGCAGTAGTAACGATGGTCTTCGAGGGAGAGCCATAAATATTCTGTCCAATGATCTTGGCCGCTTCGATGTGGCGCTATGTTTCCTACACGATACGTGGAAGGGACCGATGGAGTCCATCCTGATTGGCTTCCTCATGTACCGGGAAATTGGAATTTCGGCTGTGATAGGCGTGTCTTTCATGCTCAGCTTTATCCCTCTGCAAGCGTGGGCAGCCAAGAAAGCGGCATACTATCGCCAAATGACGGCGGAGCGAACGGATATGCGAGTAAAGCTTATGAACGAGATTATCCAGGGCATCCAAGTAATCAAGATGTATGCGTGGGAGAAGAGCTTTGCCAGGGTTATTGCAGAGGTGCGACTCAAGGAGGTGAAGGCCATCCGGGGCACTGCCTACATTCATGCGGCCCTCGGTTGCACCTCCATGATATCGCCGCTGTCTGTGTTCCTGGCCCTGTGCTCCTACGTTTACCTGGGTGATCCCCTGACCGCCCAAAAGGTGTACACGGTGTCATCCTATTTCAACATGCTCAACGATTCAATGGTTACGTTTTGGCCCATGTCCATTACATTTATTGCCGAGGCTCTGGTTTCGGCGAAGCGTTGCAAGGAATTCTTGCTGGACGGGGACAGAGCAGAGGTTCCCATAAACCTAGAAGCCAATCATCAAACCGTCAAAAATAAGCGTAAAGTCTCCAAGAAGGACAAACAGAAGAACGTTGAGCTGAATGGCTCGCTGTTGTCCAATGGCCAAGTGCACCACAATCGCCTGAGGGATTACGATCCTGAGGCAACGAAAAAATGTGTGGTGCTGAAAAATGTATCTGCTTCATGGGACGCCAATGATGGCCAAGCCAATTGTGCGATTGAGGACTTCAGCACAGATATACAAGATCATATGCTGACTGCTGTCGTAGGACCCGTGGGTGCTGGAAAATCCAGCTTCCTGAATGTCCTGCTGGGCGAAGTGGGAATCGATAAGGGCGAGGCCATGGTACATGGCAAGATCTCGTATGCCTCCCAGGAAAGCTGGGTCTTCGAGGGAACCATTCGCGATAACATCGTCTTTGTGGAGGACTACAACGAGAGGCGGTACAAGAAGGTGGTGAAGGTTTGTGGATTAGAACGGGATATGGAACTGCTGCCTCGCGGAGATTTGACCGTCGTTGGAGAGCGCGGAGTGAGTCTCAGTGGTGGTCAAAAGGCCCGAGTGAGTTTAGCTCGAGCAGTCTACCGCAAGGCGGATATATATCTTCTGGATGACCCACTCTCCGCTGTGGATACCCATGTGGGCAAGCACATCTTTGATCGATGCATACGCGACTTTCTGTCCAACAAGATACGAATTCTGGTCACCCATCAGGTGCAGTATCTGTTCGATGTCGAGCACCTGCTGCTGATGGGCTCCGGAAAGATTGTTGCCCAGGGCAGCTACCAGCAGTTGCAGCGCTCCCGCCAGTTCCAGTTCCTCGAGCAGACGCAGCACGACGAGAGTGGCATCGACACACACAGTGTGAGCAGTTTTCTGTCGCGTAGCGATTCCGAGAAAAGCATGGAACACCAGCACAACCCACTGCTTCGTCCGGACGAGCAGGTGGAGGAGCTCAACCAGGAGCAACAGACCGTGGGCTCCATTAAAATGCACGTCTACGCCTCGTACATCAAGGCCTTGGATAGCACCTTCCTGCTGGGCATAATTATCTCGCTGTTCGTCTGCGCCAGAGTTATGCTTACTGGAGTGGATTACTTCTTGTCCAGATGGTAAGCAATTTTGTTAACTATTTTGTTAGTATGTTAATTGAAACATTTATTTTCAGGGTTATTTGGGAAGAACAAATATCTGCTAATAGCACTACCACCCTGCTGAAAGAAAATGATACGACGCCCGTCAACGACACGCTGCCTCTTAACGTCACAGATCCTTCTATCGCACCCTTAGCAGCCGGCGACATTCAGGCTGCCGTCCGTCAGGAGCTCGTCCTATTCTATGCCACCATACTGGGCGCCACGCTGATCGTGTACCTCATCCGCACCTTTGGCTTCTTTAAGATGTGCTTGCGCATCTCGCTGCATTTGCACGACAGACTCTTCAGGGGAATAACCCGAGCCAGCATGTACTTCTTCAACACGAACTCATCCGGACGAATTTTGAATCGCTTCTCCAAGGATATACGCACTGTGGACACTGATCTGCCGCACACAATGCTGGATTGCCTGGCCTTCATTATCGATGTTTCTGGCGTAGTAATCATTGTGGCCATTGCCAACTATTGGCTATTGGTTCCGGCTGCCATTATTGGTACCATTCTGGGCATGATACGCTATCTCTATGTAAATACAAGTCGCAGTGTAAAGCGCTTGGAATCCATATGTAAGTCAAAATACTCGTTAATTGGGGAATCTAGCAATTGTCACGTTCCTTAACTTCTAA
This sequence comes from Drosophila suzukii, assembly GCF_043229965.1. NCBI lineage: Eukaryota > Metazoa > Arthropoda > Insecta > Diptera > Drosophilidae > Drosophila > Drosophila suzukii. The sequence goes on from NC_092082.1 coordinate 85,617,998, forward strand.
TAGAACTTGTAACTAATTAAAGATTAGTATTCCTATACATATATTTTGAAACAGCAGTTTATGATCAGTTTTTCCGATCGTGACTTTCCTTAACTTTGGTTATTTATCCACTATCGAATGACTACAAATTAATTTTAAACAGCATTAACTTTTAATGAATATTTGAGACATAATTAAGCCCTGTATATCTATCTTACAGCTCGCAGTCCGGTTTTCTCGCTGACAAACCAAACCTTTCAGGGTCTTACCACCATCCGAGCTTTGCAGGCCCAAAGCGCCCTGGAGCTGGAGTTCCACGAATACCAGAACACCAACACCTCCGCCTGGTTCCTCTTCCTTTCCTGCACCCGTGCCTTTGCCCTGTGGTCGGACGTGCTGTGCATCGTTTACATGACCGCGGTAACCTTCAGTTTCCTGCTTCTGAAAAACGAATTCGACAGCGGCGACGTGGGCTTAGCCATTTTGCACTCCACCACGATGACGGGCATGTGCCAGTGGGGCATGCGACAGACGGCGGAGCTGGAGAATCAAATGACCAGCGTTGAGCGAGTGCTGGAGTACACGGAGCAGCCGTCGGAGGCGCCGTTGGAGACGCCGGAGAAGTTCAAGCCGAAGACCGAGTGGCCCAGCAAGGGACGCATCGAGTTCATCAACTTTAAGCTGCGCTATTCACCCAAGGAGGCACCTGTGCTGAGGGATCTGAACTTCACTATCGAGTCGCGCGAGAAGATCGGCATTGTGGGTCGCACTGGCGCCGGAAAATCGTCCATCATCCAGTCCATCTTCCGTTTGGCCTGCAACGAGGGCATGATCCGAATCGACGATGTGGACATTGAGCATATTGGCCTACACGATCTGCGTAGTCAGGTTTCCATTATACCGCAAGATCCGGTTCTGTTTTCTGGCACTTTGCGTTACAATCTTGATCCTATGGACGAGCGTTCGGATGAGGAGATGTGGAAGGCTCTGGGCGATGTGGAGCTACGTTCCTATGTGTCCACCTTGATTGGTGGACTCAACTGTCGCATGTACGATGGAGGCTCGAACTTTAGTGTCGGTCAGAGGCAGTTGGTGTGCCTGGCGAGAGCCATTCTGAGGCACAATAAAATACTGATTATGGACGAGGCCACAGCCAACGTTGATCCAGAGTAAGTAACCAAGAAGTAACCATGATTTATCATTTATGCTAACAAATTTATTCCCTTATTGCAGAACCGACAAGCTTATCCAGCAGACGATCCGCTCCAAGTTCGCCCACTGTACTGTTTTGACAATAGCCCATCGACTGCACACTGTGATGGACAGTGACCGAGTACTGGTCATGGATGCCGGCGAGGTTAGGGAGCTGGGACATCCCTACGAGCTGCTGCAGCGACCTGGAGGGTACCTTCGTCAATTGGTGGACAACACTGGAGCGGCCACCTCCTCCGCACTGCAACAGGCGGCTGAGCAGAGCTACAGCAAACAAATCTTGGGAGATGATACGGCTGCCGAGGATCTTAACATCTCACTGGCCATGGAGGAGAGGTCCCAGTGATTGAGACGCACACTCACCTACTTGTAGACTTGCTTAAGGGTTAGATCATAAGAACTGAAAGTATTATGTACATAACACAATCGTACTTAACGCTAACGAATTACCTATTGCCTTGTACTTACGGAATACTTGTAAGCTTGTTTATCGCCACGAATTTATGTAGTGTACCGAGTACTCTATGTGTATCACCTATGTTTTGTACGTCATGTGTTCAATTGCAATTCGTAAACGCTGTGCACAAATCAGAGCAAGTTCAATCAAACGAAGACAAATAGTTTATTTAGGTACTTTTTTAAAATATGTAGCTAATGTAGGATTACAACATCGTACTTATAGATACGTACAATCTCAATAAAGTGCCTGAGAATTATTACTAAAGAGTGAAGTGGTTTTAATTTCATTTTGGCGGTTGCCGCCTTTGATCTTCAACAAGCTATAATCGGTACATTAACCCTTTTATGGTCATGATTGTATGATACATATAACATTTACTTTACAATCTATAAACAATTTTTTAAAATAAGATTATAATAAGTTTAATATATCAAACCATACCAGTTCATTTTTTATAATGATACGAGAACTTGGAGTAAATACTAATGTCTTGCCCGTGCCTGTCAAGATCCGTGTGAATCGTGTGTGGGTCGATAAGGATGAACCTTTTGCAGCTCCAATTAAAATTGTCAATTGCTGAAAAGTGTAATCAAAGTAAGTCAACACGGTAGCTGTGATTACGATAAGATACTGGAGAGGTGTCCAACGTGGCCCGCTGCCCCCCACTTCACTGCCCACCGGGATGTCCCGTCCGCGTGCCCGAAACTCTCGTAAACAATGGCGAAACAGTAAAACCCACTTAGCCAAAAAATCGTGGCCCGGAGTTGTTGCAGCGTCTGCTGCTGTTTTTGCTCCGATGTCGGCTGATGGCTGATGGGTGATGGCTGGTGTCACTGGGCATTAAGATAAAACTACGCTGCCGCTGGCCGATAGGGCGGATCATTGATTTATAGCGATGATTCCCGAGCACGGCGTAGTGGCTAGTGGTTAGTTCAAATTAAAGAGCTCCGGACGGGCAGCAGTCAGTGACGAGTGGAGCGGCGCAAGAACCACACGCGAGTGCCTTGAGTCGTGTCAAGGATCTAACATACATATATGTGATATTTATTCGCGAGATCGCCATACTATACTATATGCCTTCAGTGGTCAAGTGTATATATACAAATAATGAGTGCGGTTCATGAGGAGCGAAAGCCAAATCCGGTGACAAAGGCCAACTTCCTTTCCAAATGGTTCTTTATGTGAGTGAGAAACGTGTGCCATTCCTGCGTATACGTAATATTGAAATCGTACTACGTCATGTTTCTAAAATTGCGGTGAAAACTTCGCGAGAAGCGCTCCGTTCTATTCAAGTTAACTAATTTCGCGAGCTGACCCCTCTTGAAGTCCTGCTGATAAGATACAGAGCTGTCCAGCTGACGGACTGCCCACCCTGAGATTTATGGCCACGGCACCTTGGCCGTCATTCGGAATTTACGGCGCGAGTGGATCCGTTTGATTCCTTTGAAAAGCGATAAAAGAATCCGCGATAGCCCGGCGACACCTGTCATGACCGTCAATAATTCGACCACCTGCACTGTGCTCCCTTTATCCTTTCAGCTGGACGCGGGAGATTGTCGTTAAGGGTCTGCGCCGGTGTCTCGATCCCTCGGATCTGTATGCCCCCGAGCCCAGCTTGGAGAGTACCCAGGTCTCCGCCTTCCTGCTCGGCCACTGGGAGCAGGAGCTCAAGCGACCCAAGCCCAACGTCCTGCGCATGATATTCAAGGCCTACGGATGGAGCTTTGTTCCAGCAAGCATAGTGTACTCCATCATGGCCATTGCAGTGCAGTAAGTATTTGGAAATACGTGAAGGTAGAGATATTTAGCTTGGTACTAAAGTTACCGACGGAAAATCAAGTACTCCCCAAATCCAAGTGAAATGCTTTTATATTTTTAAGTTAACCAACCCATTTTAGGAACTAATTCTTTATTTATGTTTATCCCTCAGCACAACGCAGCCCTTAATGCTGGGTGGTTTGGTCTCCTTTTTCTCGGAGAGCACGGAAAATGTCACGAAACACTCGGCTTACCTGTACGCCATGGGTGTGGTGCTCTGCTCCCTGCTCTCGGGACTCTTCTTTCACCCCTTCATGAAGTACCTGTTCCAAGTGGGTTCCCGCGTCCGTTTGGCCTGTGCGGGTCTTGTCTACCGGAAGTTCCTTCGGGTTTCAGTGGCAGCGGATAACAGTGGAGTGAGTGGATATGCCATATCTTTGATGGCTACCGATCTGCCCACCTTCAACGAATCCTTCTACTGCTTCCACGAACTGTGGCGAGGACCCCTGGAGGGCGTGGTCTTCGTCTATATCATATACCAACTGATTGGATGGCCGGCAGTGGTGGGATTGGGAACCATTATAGCCTTCATCCCACTCCAAGCTTGGGCCGCTCGAGCTATAGCCCGGTATAAACGCAGTTCGGCGGATGTGGGCGATGAGAGAGTGAAGCTGATGAACGAGATCATTGCAGCGATGCAGTTGATCAAGATGTATGCCTGGGAGAAGTCGTTTGCTAAACTAATCGGCAAAGTGAGGAAGGAGGAGATGGACTCCATAAAGGGTTCCACCTACATTTATGCTGGACTGCAGTGCACCGGCATGATCTCCAAGCTATCCCTCTTCGTTTCCCTGGTTACCTATGTATTCACCGGTGACATAGTCACCTCCCAAAAGGTCTTCATAGTGGCCAGCTACTATGATCATCTTAATGATTCCCTGCTGCACTCCTGGCCCCTGGCCATCAACATGTGGGTTGAGACCTTTGTGGTGGCCAATCGAGTAAAGGACTTCCTCTTCCAGCACGAGAATCCCGCTGATGGTGGAGTGCACAACTTCAAGGAGGCGGAGGATAACCCGGAGCATGGTAACTTCCAGGGACGTACTCACAAACCCAAAGCTGAAGCCAAGAGTATTACGGTACACGAACTCACGGCCAGTTGGGATAAGGCGGATCAGGAGAAACGCCATCGCCACATAGAGGATGTGAGTTTCCAGGCCACGGATCAGCAATTCGTGGGAATCGTGGGTACAGTGGGTGCTGGAAAGAGCACTCTACTCCAAGTGATCCTGGGGGAACTGGATATTATCAGTGGCAGTGTGGATCTGAATGGTGTCCTCAGCTATGCCCCTCAGGAACCCTGGTTACTTCGAGGAAGCCTGCGGGAGAACATCCTCTTTACGGAAGCCTACGATGAGCAGCGTTATTTGGAGGTCCTGCGAGTCTGTCACCTCGACAGGGATGTGGAACAGCTACCTTTGGGTGATAACACCAGAGTGGGTGAAGGTGGTGCCAGTCTGAGTGGTGGTCAGAAAGCTCGAGTTAGTCTTGCTCGGGCTGTTTACCGGAAAGCAGATATCTACCTTCTGGACGATCCCCTGTCCGCCGTCGATTCGCATATGAGTAAGACGCTCCTGGATCGCTGTCTCAATGAGTTTTTGTCCAATAAAATCCGCATCCTGGTCACTCATCGGGTTCAGTTGCTGCGACATGTGGATCATTTGGTCCTGCTCGAAGGTGGACGGATCTCTGTTCAGGGGCATTACGATGCCCTAAAGAAGCTCATAAGATTCCGGATGTCGGTGGCCAATGATGTCGAGGTGGCCAAGTTGCGGGCCATGCGAACGGACAGTGTTTACGAGGAGCCGGAACCAAGGAAATCGTTGTCCCCAGAGGAGCACCTCGATCGGCATGAGATCGAAAAGCAGTTCAAGGAGCAGCAGCATAGGGGATCCGTCAAACTGTCCACCTACAGGGAGTACTTTAAAGTCCTGGGTCATCCTTTGGTCGTGGTGCTGATCATGCTGATGTTTATTGTGGCCCGAACCTCCGAGGCCACTATGGATATCTTTCTTTCCAAGTGGTGAGTTATATCAGTAATAAAGATTACCCCTTTCGGGTGGTCTAAGCAAAAATCACAAACCACTTCAGTTATTTAAGGCTTAAGTGACTAACCTCGAAACAATATGAGTCAGTCTGATTTTTAGATTGCAACATGCTTAATAACGCAACACGTTGATAATAACATGTTCCAGTTGTTGATTGCCATAAATATTGCCCGCATTTCCGGACAGATGGAGCACATTTCACTATCTCGATGCCACATGATATATGGTTATACCAGTATCAGAAGGTTAAAATAGAAAGTCATGGTTTTGCAAACGCCTAAACTGATTTCGTTTTCAAGTGGAATTTTTTAAGGAATACCCTAGATTATTTGTTGATAAAAAATAAGCATTTAACACTTCTTAAGTTTATAATGGTTTCTATTCCAATTCTATATTTTTACAGGGCAACTTGGGAGGAAACGGAACCCAATCTGCATGAACCGATTCCGGAGTATCATAGAACTCGTTTTCACATGATGATCCTCTACACATTCCTGATCCTCTGCACTCTGACCTTCTATGTGATCCGCACCTTTGGCTTCTTTGCGATGACCCTGCGGATTTCGCTGCGCATTCATGACCAACTCTTCCAAGGGGTCATCCGCGCCTTCATGTATTTCTTCACGCTGGCCACCTCGGGAAGGATTTTGAACCGATTCTCCAGCGACATCCTGGCCATCGATGTGAATCTGCCGCAGGCTCTCATGGACTCCATTGAGTTTGCTGTGAATGCCTTTGCTGTGCTTGCTGTGGTCAGCACGGCCAACACTTGGCTTCTCATCCCGGCATTCATAGTGGTATCCCTGCTGTACGGATGTCGATGTCTCTATATAGGAGCTAGCCGAAGTCTCAAGCGGATAGAGACCATATGTGAGTGGCTCGTACATATGTTGAACTCCTAACCACTAACTCAATCCCTTCCAGCTCGCAGTCCCATCTACTCGCACACGAATACCACCTTCAAGGGCCTGGCCACCATCCGTGCTATGAATGGCACCAAGTATATGGAGCGGGATTTCCATTACTACCAGAACGAGAACACCTCTGCTTTGTATCTCCATGTCAGCATCAACAGGGCCTTTGCCTTCTGGACGGATCTCATCTGTGTGCTCTACATCCTGGCGGTGACCTTTAGCTTCCTGCTCTTCGACAAGCACAGAGGATACTACAGTGGTGATGTTGGTCTGGCTATCACCCAGTCCATGAAACTGGTGCTGATGTGCCAGGCGGGAATGCGGCAAACGGTGGAGTTGGAGAACATGATGACCAGTGTGGAGCGGGTGATGGAGTATGTGAACATACCTTCGGAACCTGCCTACGAAACCGACGAGTCGGTTAATCTGCCCAAGCAGTGGCCCAGTGGTGGGCAGCTGGATTTCCGGGATCTCCGGATGCGCTACAGCGCTCATGGTCCCTATATCCTGAAGGGTCTCAACTTCACCATACGTGGAGAGGAGAAGATCGGCATTGTGGGTCACACGGCGGCTGGGAAATCCTCCATTGTGCAGGCCCTCTTCCGGTTGGCCAACATCGATGGACATATTTGTATCGATGGTTATGACACAGCCGAATTGGGGCTACACGATCTAAGGCGGCGAATCTCGATCATACCGCAAGATCCTGTACTTTTCTCAGGAACTCTCCGCTTTAACCTCGATCCTTTCGAGGAGAAGACGGACGAGGAACTCTGGCTGGCCCTGGAGGCTGTCAAGCTGAAGGAGTTCGTATCGAATCTAAAGGAGGGCATCAACTGCCCGCTCCACGACTGCGGGGCCAACTTCAGCATGGGCCAGAGGCAGCTGGTCTGCCTGGCCAGAGCCCTCCTGCGCCAGAACAAAATACTCATCATGGACGAGGCCACGGCCAACGTGGATCCCGAGTAAGTAAATCGAAAAGTGTAATGTCTACAATTCCCAATCAATTTTAAATAGACCAATAAGTAATATGGGGAAATAATATTCCAGATGGTATTTAAATTGCAATACATAGTACATTTATATACAACAACAAAGCACTATTTAATACCGGGTCATTCTAGAGCAGAAAATCAACTGACTGACAAAAAAAGTTAAGGGAGAACGCAGAAATGTGATTGATTGAGTAACTCCCAAGGTTATAATTTGTCAATGAAAACAAAAATTTTTGCTTTGCAAAACGGCGTAGAAAAAATATATATTGTTTACCATCTTGACAGCTAAAAGCCTTCTTCTGATTAGTTTGAGACTAAGTTCCTTAATATTTTAAAAATGTAGTTAAATGTTAAGAGTTGTATTTCGTTAGGTATGTATTCCACCCAAAGATTTATGAATCTGCAACATCTTTCCCAAGTACTTACTTATCATTATGTTCTGTTCATCTAATAATCCAATTAGAATTTAATTTAAAATGGAAACTAACTAATGGTAACTCCCTCTCCCTCCGCAGGACGGACAATCTCATCCAGGAGGCGATCCGTACCAAGTTCGCGCACTGCACCGTGCTGACCATTGCCCATCGACTGCACACCGTGATGGATAACGACCGGGTGATGGTGGTGGACATGGGCAGGGTGGTGGAGCTGGGGCATCCTCACGAGCTGCTGCACAACAGGCACGGGTATCTGCATCGATTCGTGGAGAAGACCGGCGTGGGAACCGCCCAGCACCTGAGGCACCTGGCGGAGCAGAGCTACAGGAAACGGGTGCTGGGGAGGAAATCGGAGGATCAGGGTTCCGTGCTCGAGGTGGGGTACAAGGGGACGACCCTGTGAAAGACTGCGGGGGGAAATTAATTCGTACACCTGGGTAGAGGGCTTGCCGTTCTGTTAGGTATGGTAATATAGACTTTATTATAGTGAACTGATCTTTAAATATAGTTATATATGTATATATTTAATATGTACTTCATAATATACTCGTACTTAGTTGTTTCAACTCGATCGATTTCGTTTGCCTTCTTGAATTTGAAAAAAGCAATTTATCTTGTAGGTTAAGATTACATTACCATCGTCTATATTTTGCTACTCGTACTGTCTGGCTTTGATTCGCTCTCTATAACTACGATCCTTTCTAGTTTCCTTTTTGGTTTCTTTGTAGTTACAAGTCACATGAAAAATCGAAATGTTGAACTCTATAAGTTGCTTCTCTTCTAGGCTTAAAGACTTAGGTTTGTCCCTTCATTACTTTAGTTTTTTGTTCTTGTTGTATGGCTTAGATGTGCGATAATGGCATTTGATTCTAGATGTATAATATTAGCATTACAAGAGTTCGCTTCATATATAAAATTTTTGTTTTCCTTTGGTAGAGTGTAAATGAATTTATCGCATTCGGTTTGGTAGCAGTTTTTTCACGAAACTTTAATACAAGTTCATATAATAGTTGTATGTAGTTGTTGTGTATAATGTAAATATTAAAGTAAATAAAGCATATTCATGTATGTATATAATTGGTTTTAAAATATTCTCTTCTTATGCTCATCATTGGTTTAGCTTATTTAAAATTCGCTTAAAGTCTGCCTTCAACAATATTTGATGTAAATAGAAAAATCAGTGATTCATTATTTTGTATTCTCTTTTATAATTAGTTGTAATATACTCTAAATCTTTTGTGCTTAGATGTAAGTGTTTTGCTTTTGCGGTTGGTAAAAACAAAGTTAAACCTTGAAATTCTTCCCCAAATTCCAAAGCCTAAATTGTTTTCTTGAATGCCCTTTAGAATGTATGTAAATAAGTAACTAGATTTGGTTGTCCTAGAAATAAGATTGTTTGTTTGCTCATTTTGTTTTTAAGAAAAATTCGATGCTTTAATAAAATTGTTTTCGTTTTTTTTTAAGTTTTCTCATTTTGTTACTCTAGTTGTAATTGTTTAGCTAGAAGTTCTCAAGCAACTTTAAGATTTTTTTGCTCTACGTTTATTTTTGTATCATGTATTCATTTGGTATTCTCACAGTTAAGCTTCTTTGATTGAGCACAAAAGCAAATGAGAATCGTCTGTTTGGGGGGCAACAACTAAACCTTATCAATATCGTTTTCTATTCCTACTACGGCTATAACCTGGAGATCCGTTGTCTGATTAAAATTCGACCTTCGCATTGGACAGACCCGGAAATCTTCCCCTATTCCCGGCTAGCCCAATGCACTGCCCGAAAATCCTCAGCCCCGATCTGCAAAGTGCAGTGTGAGATTGTAAAGGCTGTCGAACTGAAAAATCTACGTTGCTTCGAACTGAAAATTCCAAATCATATCGTTCAACTGGAAGTCAATTTAGATTTTGGACTCTTGGCGAGCTTGTATAATCATTATCCTTAATATCATGTTGTGAGTGTTCCCTAAAATTTGCTCAGCTAGTTGTTAAAAAATATAGGTACTCATTTTCAGTATCCCCTACATCCGAACCTACAACTGTTCGAGAACGCAAAGATATAATACCAAAACGAAAACGAGAATAATGTGAACGTGCGTGCTTCGCAATGAAACGCATATTTTGATTATAAAATATGGTCCCGAGGTTGTTAAATATTTTCTTCATCTTGGTTTGTCGTCGTTTCTGGGTTATAACATCCGTATGTGGGAGCTAGAGCGGCAATTGGATCTATAATATAAGTATAGATAAGGCGTTGTATCAGCGGTTTACATTTGGTTTCTGCCAATTTGTCGCATCTTTGGCCACGATGCAGTGCCTCCGATGGCTGGCTATAGAACACTAAGATTGAGATCATGCCCTAGGTTTCCTCTACGCTGTGTGATTTCTTTTTGAATCCTTAAAGCCTTTAACCCAAAGCTTAGTTATATAACTGCATTACAATATGTTATTTTAAATTAATAAAGTTTTCCTCTTTCGGTTTTATCGTTTTTCTTTGTTTGTTTGTTTTTTTTTTTGGTTTTTTTGGTTGAAAAAAAGAGTAGTATGAATTTGTTATGCAAGGTTTTTTTTTCAATTATTTTTTACGGTGTAGTCGTACGTAAGTAATTCATTTAGCATTGTTCTGGGTGTATGTGAGTGTTCTTTTTTTCATATGCTCCCTATTTATATAATAAGTATATATAATTGGTTTGTTTAAAAAATTTCCATTAATTGCAAAAATTGTCTTTGTCAAAAAGAGTCGAACAATGGCCTCATGTGTATTTGATTTTTTTTTTGTTTTCTGTGTTGGTTGCCGGGGCCACGCCCCTTTTGGGAGCGGACCCGCCTTATTATCGCGTGCATATATCGTGACTATATGTTTCTATTTGCATTTCGTGTCCAGTGTTCGTGTGTCAGAGAGTTAGCCAGTTAATCTCGCCTATGCCATCTTGCTCTATATATACTTTAAATTTCCGATCCTGCTGCTGACGTTGCTCATCTTTATTTCTGTCCCGGCTCGATGATCTCCACGGTCACGCTCTCGGCCACCGGATTTGTGGTGATGTTGGTGATCAGCGACTGATCCTGCGGCGACTGTGGCTGCTCCTTCGGCTGGTGTCCATGTGGGTGGTGCTGGCGATGGGCGGATCCGTGGCGCTCATGGTGGGCCACCTTGCCCTGGGGGGCCACCGAGTTGCTGCGTTGGGAGCGAACCGAGGCGGCCGATGCATTGCTGCCATGCGACTCCGAATGGGATCCTGTGGGGAATATGGGATTGGATTGATCCAAAAGAAATGGGGATAAGTATCTGGGGAAATACGGTCTCAGCTACTCGCTACTCAGATAACCGGTTGAAGGGAAGTTATCGTTGGCATCACAGGACAACAGCAATGTGGTCAACGGGATCCCGACTTCGAGTGGGGTAAACCACTGGATATCTTCGAGTCCCCTTTTTTTTCTACGTGGAAAGTTCTATTTACAGCAGTCGATCGAAGGAGTTCACTATACTAAGTAATAACATATGGTTTCATAGCCAAGGAGTGTTAGATTAAATCTGGTATCATATTACAGATTTACTAATCACCTAAGGACTCCTTAGATCGCTTGCTGTACTTACAAATTATATATATCTTAACGAAGCCAGTTAAGGAAACTATAGATAGGTAGCCGTGCTAGAAAAGAAATAAACTAAAGCGGAAACGGAACTCAAAAGGGATGCTGCAATGGATCAGAGTAGGTTAGAAAGAGAGAGAAAGATTCGATGAAGTTTGCTTTGGTTTTGGTACGAGTATCTACGATCGTATATCTTTGTATCTGTAGCGGATTGTGTCTGCATCTGTGTCTGCTTTTGTATATTTGGGTGTCTTCTAAGAAGTTTAGTACTGGGTGTGTTGGTAGTTGGAGTAGAAGTAGTACATACAGGTAAACCGCAACTCTCGACTACAAGTTAAGACTAGGGTAACAACACTTCGAGCCAACAAGAACAACAACGAGAACAACGACTACGAGTACACTGGGAAAAAGACGTTCTGAAATCAGGTATAGTTACCGAAATAAGAAAAAATAACAATTTAGTTATTAAAAAACTGTTAGGATCAAGGAATATTTGAGTAAGTAGCTTAATTTTGATACTGGTTATTAATATTGGACAGAACCAGTTGGGAATTATAAGAATAATGCTAAAATAAGTCAATGTTTCAATGTGTTTAAATGGAATATCATTAAAAAAATTTTATATATTTTTTAAATCACGCTTAATATAGTTTAAGATTAACATAATTTCCGATTTCAGTGAACGTAATTTCCCAGAGTCTACAATTACAACTGTTTGGACATAACTTTCGCTAGACAAGACATCAACTTTACGAGTACACTACGCAGACTGTCAACGATTTGGGTGGGTCTTTTGGGAAGTGGGAGTGGTTTTGGGTGTGGGATTGCTTTCAGGTCTGCCTACCTCTTTGGACCCTGATATGGATGCGTTTGTTTTTAGCGTATTTGAGTGTGATACGTTTGCGGACATACACAGATATGCTCGAGTATCTATATGTAGGTATATCGGGGCGATCTAAAGCTCTGGAACTGCAGAACTCTAGAGCTCTAGAACTTGTTGGTCCGACCACAGGCTGGTGGCGCCCCCGCTGAGGACACATACGTGGTGGTGGTGGTGCTGGTGACATTGGTGGCATTGGCCGGTGGCTGGTGACCCGCCGAGGGCGGGGGCGTGGGCGTGGGCGAGGGCGTGGCCGAGGCAGCGTACGTTGCGGTGGCATTCGTGGCCGTATGTGTGCTGGCCGTGGTCGTTGGCACGTAGGGCAGAAAGTGGCTATGGACCAGGTTGTGCTGGCTGGCGGCACTCGGATGCTCCAGGAGTCTCGAGCAGGTGGACACATCGCTCACCCGCGAATCACTCGACCGTGTGTTGCTCTTCGAGCGGATCATACGTCCTTTTTTTGTTGGTGTTCGATGTTCGGGTTTCAGTTTTATTTGTGTTTTCAGTTTCAGTTTGTTTCGTGTTTGTTTTGTTTGTTTTGGGGGGAATGAGCGGTTGGATACGTTTAATATTTCGCCTTTAGCTGGGCACGCGACATCGAGTCAGTGGGTTAATTGGGTGGTTTCGGGGGTGGTTTTGGTGGGTTGTTGGGGGCGCAAAACTCAAATAAGAATATAAATAACCCAAAAAAGGTAATTTCAAACAACTGTCCGCTGGGCTTAGCACACCAACAATTATCACCGTAATGGCGTCGAGTAAAACGGTTCTTAAACTGTCTGTCAATTTGATTGAGCCCCCCTGAAGAGTTGTTGTTCCTGTTTCACCAGTCTTTAGTCGAGTTCGGGATAAGGTGGCGAATTTGGCCAGATAGTCGTCACTATGCAGCCCAGCGCACTAGTTATAGGTTAAAAGAAAAAAATACTTTAAGGGTACAAACTAACGTTTTCTGTTTCAGAATTTTATAAATCCATATATCTTAAATTAAAATAACTGAGTTTAAATAATCCATTTTTTATATTTTTTAGTCCGACAAATATTTATCATTTTAAATAAAAAGTTATCATCGTTTTTAAATCGGTTGAAATGGGATTTCCAAAGTTTTATATTAAAATTTATTATTTGTATATTAACTTATTATGATATCAGTTTATAAGTCAAAATAGTTTACTTGGAAAGCAGGCAAAAGTGTACCATACCATTCTAGAGTTTTCAAATGTATTATTTGCATGCTGAAGGTATCTTTAGTTTTGTATTTTCCCTAAGTCAAACTTCTTAAAATACTATCCTTAAACCCCTATCCCTAAAAAAAGGAATGATTCAAAATATGAAAAATGACAAACCCTTTAAACTTGTTAGTGTACTCCTAGAGAAATGTCTATCACTGTTCGATTGATAGCTAGATAACAAGTTCTTTAATAACGAATATCATTGGGTTTCGCCCTTTTTCTTTTTCACACTCCCGTCACGTTTTTCGCGTACATCCACACCCACTGGTGACTTAAGTTTAGTTGGAAGGGTGATTTTGTAGTTTTTTTGTTTGGTGACTGACTGATCAATTGGCTGACTGACTGACTGATTGATTGGTCGGATTAGTAAGGGGTCTCTCTTTCTGTTCGTATAGTTTTTGGCTGTAAAAAGAAAGTTCTGCAAGTTGACGAGTCGAAAATAAGGAAAACGAATCGAAAAATGGGAAGTAGAAATGGAAAAAACCGAGTAGAACCGAAAAATGCAATCGCGGAAGACCAGAGACCAGAAACCAGAGACTGGAGGAGGAGGAGCCTGACCATCGACGGGGGGGCATGGAATACAAACCTGTCTTACCTAGCGACGGATTGGGGGAGTGGGGCCTCAGGGAGGCCATGCTGGGCTGCCGGGATGGGGCCCGCACCGACATCCTGGATCCTCGCCGCTCCTGGCCATGGAGCAATTTGCTATCCCGCAGCAGGGAGACGTTCATCAGGCGAGGATTGGGCGTATTGAAGATGGTCCGGTTCTCACGCCAGCGAGCTCTGCAAATTACGGTCAGGAATTAGTTAAATTTCATGGCTCCTCGGATTATCATCCGGTTTATGCGGGGCCAAGCAAGCGGGGGTGTAACTGTGCCAAGATATATATTTTTGGGGGCCATGGTTACTCCAACTTAATGCCAATTAATGCAGAAATGCTGTTTATTAGACTGGAAATTAATTGGTGCTCGAATTTTGTATCGCTTGCCAACCACAAATTAATGAAGCCCCATCAAAGCATCGACAGGCCAATTGACCCAGTTTATTGACAAGTTAACGGATGAGCTGGTTGACTAAGGGTCTTTGATTTTTATTTTTATAGCAAATGTTAGCCACAGAAGATCTCAAGATGTGATAGTTATTCTACAGAAAATATAAAGGAATGAAAAATATTTTAAAGTTGTTCTTTGGAATTTGAAAGTAGAATATATAAAGTATTTAATTAGTAAATCTTTTAGGCAATCGAGAAAACCTTGAAACGTTTAGTTTTCTAACAGACTTATAACTCAAAAATATATTATAATTTGGTAAGGTTGTAATCTCAACAAATCCCTTCGAATATGAACAAACAATAATCCATTATGTGTGCACTCAAGCGATACAATATTGTAAATGGTGTGTGACTGTTAACCCAGATTTGAAGCTTAGACTATTTGCGTGGGTGTGGGTGTTTTGTGATTGTGGGGGCGATGAAGATGTTTGCATTGCAATTTACTCACTGGCTAAACAATCGCAGGACGACACAAATAATAACAAACATCAATGCCATTCCTACCAGCACGCCAATCATGGCCGGATCGATGTAGGTCTCGGGTCCCCTCTTGTCCTGGCGCCCTGTAAAATGGCCGAAATGGCAAAAGGACAAACAACACAGCCCCATTAACCATAAGCAGTGCCGGCTTAATGTCTACTCGCTACTCGACCACCGACCTTTGCACTCCACGGACCCGTCCTTGTCCCAAAAGGGCGACATCTCGAACCGGCAGATGCAGCGCCCATCCCGGCACTCCGTCTGGAAGTATCGCATCTCGCACTGCTCGTTGAAGAAGCAGGACTCGTTCACGGCGGCCTCTGTGGGTCGATGATATGAAAAAGATGGAGAAAGAGGACACCATAAGGAATCAGTTGAGCTGACAAATGGTCAAGATTTATACACTAAGCGAAAGATATGTACCAAATCAAAGGGTTAAAGGTTTATAGACTTCTTAAAATAATAATTTACATTTTAACTTGGCATAAGTATTTTATGGCTTTAGCATATTTATCAACTAATTAATAATAAAATAAAATAAATAGATTATATCTAATAAATTTATAATATCACCTTTGTTAAGTAAGATCGATGACAAAAAATGTAATACATCGACTTACTTTCCTTGAAAATATCTTAGCTTAAATTCGATATGACACTTAAAGGATCTTAAAACTCCTGGATAGTTTTTTAGTTACAAGTTCTAATTTCGACATCAAAAACATGTAAAATTGGTTATAAATTAATCTCTCCCATTTTCAATTTTATCTGAGAACTTTCTTTTTAACGTTTTTTGCCCCATAAAACTTGATTACATGACAACCCATACATCATATGTATGTATATTCTTAAAATGTTATTAAGCTGCAGACTATATTATCTCTAGTTTGCCATCACTTTCTTAAATAATTCTTGTTACAAAGTAATTTTTTGCAAGCTTACTAATAATATAACATTTTCAAGTTAAAACTTTTTCTTTCAGTGACCCGTAAACAACCAACAACAGGCGAAAGCGACCATATCAGGAAAATATTTCGCCGGCTGTCGCGGCTGTTTGCGGATTGATTTAATGGCTGATTGAAGTGCGATATGATGGCCAGGGCGGATTGACTTTCCACTTGCTCCGGCCACTCCTCTGACAAATATTATCGGGGAACAGCCAAGGAGGAGGGCCTCTCTGAGACCCGGAGACACTGCACCGGTCGTAGGGGATTAGGACCATGATGCGGGAGGCAGATACTTCTGCGACTTCTGACTGACTGGCTGTCAGCCACGTTGATGATCAATGGCCGGGAGATATTTGGCCAGGAATCACACTTTAGTCACGCCCATAAAAATAGCTCTTTGGCTGTCAGTGGCTTTTCGGTACGATCCCCAGCCATAAATACGCATTCCGAATGTCCCAGCGATTTGATTTTAATTTAAAAGGTACCAGGTGAATATCAATTATAATTATGACAAGTGTGCATTAGTTGCAGTTTTTACCGCCCTCCTGCTGCCAAGTTTCTATTTTAATTTACAGAATTTCTAAAAGCCATGCCCCGCAATCAAGACAATTTCACTTTGCTGCCACAGCAGCTTTCTTGACTCGTTTTTAATGAAAACTTGGCAGGTTGACAGCAGGGAAAAACAGAAAAAATAACATGGGAGGGGCTGTTAGCAGTAATGACCTTACCTTTGCCACATTTGTCAATGTGATTGGTGACGGGCAGATCCTCGGTGCACTGGCAGGACTTCTTCTTGGGATCGCAAATGGAGCCGGGGAAGCCGCATTCCAAAGTATTATCGCACTTGTCGCCGAACTTCTTTTGCCCGCGGCTGGCATAATCTATCAGAGAAAAAAAACACAGTAAAAAGGATAAGGCTTACTCTTACGTCAACGTGACTAATCCCAAGTGTAAAATTTGTAATGAAACCGCTGCTAAAAAATAAAACTTTCGATACGCCACTGTGCATACATATCAATAAAAAATAAAGTCTGCCACACAAACTTTCTGCGAAATGTTTTCCAAATCCCCCAACGACTTTGGGGGCAGATTAAAATGTAAATTCTTTAGCAGCCTTCGAGGTGTTTCTGTGTGTGGGCTGGCTTTCTTTTTTCTCTCGTTTTTATTTTTCACTTTTTTTGTTTTTTTGTTTTTCACACGTGTGTTTGCTTTCTTTCTCCCCCGAGCATACATACTTCGGTGCACTTGAGCCTGGACGGCTACGAATCCTTCATTAACTTTGAATGGAATGAAAACACTCGAGTCGGCAGTGAGTTGCGTTTTGCGGCCCTTCACATCTTAATTAAGCTCTTGGGAGCAACTCTCCGGATTCCGCGGATTCCGGGGACTCCGGGGTTTCCCCGCCTGGCGAAAAATCTCTGCCAAGGGTTAAGCCTCCATATTCCACCTCTAATTCTGTTGATATACTCCGGCCCCATAATTACCGGGCCCAAAGCCAAAGCCAAGACCAAGAACATAAAGCAGCGGATGCGCCGACATTTAAGCCAACGGAAGTGAAAAGACAAAACAAAATGGCTGCTCATGCACAAACGGGTGCGCCATTTTCCATTTTCTATTTTCCAGTTCATGCCCATGTGCCAGCATTAGTGGTATTAGTGGGCATCTTATGGCCTGGTATGGGGCTGGGTCTATTTGCTTGCGGTTTATTTTTAAATGCACCGGCTATGAATAGGGTTCTAGTTTGTGAGGGGCTGCGAAAAATGAATGCTAATGCGAATAATGGTTTGGCTTTGCAGAAAGGCTAGACCGCCGGATACCCAACTGGAAATAACGTTCGTATCTCAAGTGCAGTCATTTCTATAATTATACCATATGATAAGTGGGGTTCTTCAAGACATGTTAGCAATCTCTTGTTAAATAAGAATTATAATGATGAGGAAACATTGATTGACTTGAGTATTATTAAGGTTCAAGTAAAGGTTAAGATTAAGTTCTAGTTTGTTATCTATCAGGGAAAGTTAAATTGTTTGAAAAGACAAATTTGATTTCTCAATCTGATGTTAAACGAACGACAAATCTTTATAGAGTCTGTTTCTTCGAAACACCTATTACTTACTGAAAAAATTTACCATTACTTTAAGAAATCTGACATAAATCTTTGAAAATATCTCTTTACTTTAAAGTTTTTAGTTGTGGGAAGGTCATAAAACTGATTTAGTTTGGGTTAACCCACCTGCAGCTATTACTTATGCATTAAGAGCGGACCCACATCAATGGACCTCGTCGTACCCTCCAGTTGCATTCTGCCAAGAGGAAACCCAGCTGCCGCAGCACAAAGCTTTGCTTACGTTTTTTTCCACCAGATGAGTTTTATTTGGTTTCGGTTTCCGTGGCGCTGCACCACCAGCGAGGAAATTCTGTGAAAGTGTTGACAAAGTGGCTGCCTGGGGGCTCTGGGCTCTGGCGTGGACCATGTCCGTGACCCGAGGCCAACCTTTGATGGCCTTCCAACTATGGCCCTACCAAAAAGCGATTACCCAATGGCCAGAGCCAGAGGAAGGGCCTAAAATCTGACTACAAATTGCACATGTTAGGCGAGTAGCCGAGGGCCCATATTAAACAGAGCCGGCATTTATAATTAACCGAACTGGGCCGTGCCATTAAAGCCAACTTTGCTTATTTCGGCCATATCATTAGGCCTCCTCAACTAGTTTTCTAGAAAAAAAAGGAAACACATGCGAGTACATGGAAAACTTTTCACATTCTGACTAGAGCACATTGCAGACAGGCCATTTAAGTTTCGGATGAGAAAACTACTCTAACGCTCAGAGGAATGAGTACGAGGCACGAACTGAGGTACAGTGACTTAAAAGCTTTCAGCAAATGGGCTTTGCAAGGCAAGAAAATTATATAAAGAAGTTCTGTCTGCCTGTATGAAGGTATAAAAATCGCTTTAAGGCAGGCAGCTTCCAAGAATTGGGATTATACAAATTCTTAAGCCTAACGAAAAATTTTTTTTTGGGAAATCCTGTAATTTATTTAAATACAGATATAACTTAGATATGCATTATCAAGAGTGGCATACTTTTGAAAGTCAGCCAAACGATTTATAGTTCCCATTAAAGATATCACATAACACAGGCAATAAAATGCAGCATTTATCTAAACTTGCTGAATTCGAAGCCACTGTATAACTTATGCAATTGCACCGGAATTGCCACCAGTTAGATGAACAAAAGACTGTCAAGGCAGTCGCTTTATAAATGTACATATGACACCTCGATGACGCCATTTTGCGGTCTAAATCGCATACTTAAGCGGGGCTAAGCCCATCATAATCCCGCTGCCTGGTCTGGTGCAGCATTCTTATCTGGGCCTTGGACTACTACTTACCAAACTCTGGCGTTGTCGTCTCCGGACCCGCGCTAAAGGCATTCACGGCAAAGAAATTGTCGCCGTCATCGCCGAGCGTCAGCGGCGGCAGCAGGGCAATAACGGAAATCAGGCACAGGACCAGGCCGTTAAGGCCATCCCAGCCCGATCCCATCATCCTGCGGCCCGGCTTCATCGGAAGTCGAAGGCCAAGGCTCTTCCGCTGATGCCCCACGTTGGGCGCCATTAATATGGTACGCGCTTTCACGGCAGCGGTGTTGGTGGTGTTGCCTTTTCCTCTGCCTCCAGTTGTTTTTCTGGGCGTGGGCGTGGACGTGGGCGTTGTTGATGTTGTTCTCTCTGGTTTGAGGACCAAGTTGACTTGGCAATTGTTGCTGCTGATGCTGTGGTTGGTGGTCAAACACTCAGCGTCTGTGGCCTCGTCGTCTTCATCAGCTGGCTGCTGTTGCTGTGTCTCACATGGTTCGCGGCCCTTGAAGATGGCAGCTCCTTGACGGGGCCGGGGCTCTAGAGCCCCATCTAATCTCATATTATTCGATCGTCGTCGTGCTCCTCATCCATGCTGCTCCGACTATATCAATTTGCACACTGTTGGCCTGGCTCCTCTGTTCCTGTTTCTGTTTTTTTTTTATTTTGCTTCCCTTTGCTTTTTTAGCCTTTACCCTCGTTTCCGGTTCACATCAAAGTCTGTCACTGCAAGAGGAAGAAACGGAAAATGATTTTGGGTTAGTTCGGTTTGGTGTTTGCTGTTCGGTGTTGGGTAGTTTTCAGCTGGGGGATTCAATCAGGGGGACAAAAGCCGGGCTAATCACTTTGCGGAGTGTGAAATTACAAACCGTTGTTGAAACAATTTCCGAAAGTGCCACCAAAAGTCTGTAACTGAAACCAAAACTGACACACACTCTCGGCTCCACCCAAGCCGTCCTTTTGGGTTCAAAATAGCCCGGACAGGACGAAAACTGTCACAGCCTGTGGGCGGCGTTTTGGCCTTTTGGCACTGCTCACACCGAAATTGAGTGACGGCCAATTTGTGTGTCTATGACAGTTAATTGGATTAGGCGCACCCACAGCCACCAATCAACCGGCCAACGGATATGGACGGTCTAAATCCATTGTTGTGCCGAAAATATTGCAGCGTTTAATTAAAATCCATTTTCCATTATATTATTTAATTGCATGACAATGATTTGTGTGCTGTGGTTGCGCAGGACACGACCGACCGTTGAATAAATCATGTATTTTAGAACATGCAACGCATGTTTAGGCGACAAGTGGTGCTTGTTTAGTCAGCGATTGTGGCCAAAAAGTGGCATTCGTCTGCATATCTGATCAAAACATGCATGCTAACTATGCAACCTTAGGCCACATTCTATTGCCCAAAATAAACAGACTTCTCAGCATAAACAGCAATGAAGTTGAGTGACGGCTTAACCTAAGAACTCTCCTGCTATTCAGGGCTTAAACAATATACTTCTAGAGCTAACCACAATTATTTTAGGATCAAGATGAAACCGAAACCACAATTTGACCTGAATAAACACTGCTACCTAACATTAATAACCATCCATTTACAATGAAGCTTGTCTGCTGTTAAAGTCTTAAAACGTACACACATCTATTTATAAAGATTTGTCAAAAGAATGCCAACCGCAAGTATTTTTAGGAATTTGTCTACGTACAAATAGACCTTGACAAGAAAAGTCTATTGTCTCAGGCTATTTATGTATATATAGAACATGTACTTGTATATAAAATCAGGGTTATGGTTGAGGTAGTGCATTGTTATATTAAAGACGAAAAGAAAAAGAAATGTTGTCATTTATATTGTCGCAGTATTTCTAGGAAACCAGCCATAAATTGAAAACCCTCAACATACAGAAAATATAAAAATGTCCGCAGTTCTATTTATAAGGATTTATTTTTAGGATCAATCAAGGCTTAAATTGAAAAACCCTGAACCCTGAACAAAATGTGTAAAAATGTCCGCAGCTCTATTTATAAAGATTTGCCAAAAATGAAAGGCTAATCGCAATTGTTTATGTAAACATACACTCATGAGAGTAGTCCTTGACAGGCAAATGCCTTTGTTTTGGGCCTTGGTTACAAGCCAAATGAGCCAGCTTTGGTGCTGATTTGAGAATAAATGCTTTCGGGCACCCAGAGGAGGAACTATGCCAGGATTTTCCAGCCAGGCTGACAGTGAAAATCCGTATTTTCTTGCAATTTATGCTCGCTCGCAACACGATTTCATCGGTTTAAGCCTGTTTTGGCCTCGGTTTCGGTTTTCCCATGCGATTACGATGGCGGATATGTCCTGCGAGGAGGAGAAACTCGTAAACGCGTGACGCACTGGGGCGCAAATGATGTACGGGAAACATGTTGCATATTTATGCCAACATATCTGCCTCGTTCACCACTTGCAAAACGAGGAATTGTTTTTCGTTTTTCATAAATTCATGCGTTGTCAATTGGACGATGAGTATTCATTACACGGCGTATACGCAATATATTCCATGTGACTGCCTTTCAGCCCTCCAAAAGCTGTGACAAGCGAGGGGAACTCGGGACTCGGGGTCTTAAGAGGATGACAAAGGGGGATTGGGACATGGTGATGTTGATGTTGATGGGACAAATGCCTGTCACATGAAAGGCAACCACGAACAAGGAAATTACAACCATAACATCTGCAACAACAACAGCATCTGCCGCACCGGATGTCGTTTCAACTTTCGTGGGTACAGTGAAAGTTCCCTCATCGTGGCCTGCACTTTAGTCTAGTTTATTGTACAAGTTCAATTTTCTCACTAATTACTAATTACTGGAGTAATGATATCAAATTGAAGTTCATGTCATGGCACTTCTTTGTTCTCGCAACGCCTTTGTTTGACGCTCGTCAGACACAGAGTTCACTGTACACATAATATCAACTGGGGCAACTCACAAACTAAATTAAAAATTTCTTGTCAATAAAGTTTTTTATGAGGCATACGAGTATGTCTTTATTAGATGTTATCCTAGCTTTTCGTACTTTTTAAAGATGGTTTTCCATAATTAAATTTGTATTTGAGATTGGAGTAGGATTTAAAAGATATGTCTGCAATAAAATTGAATAAATAAATATTAGAGAAATTTTAAAAATGGGTCCAAGTGACCCAAAAAGATTAAAAAAGGTTATAAAGGGTGACTAATATTACAGTATTTCTTGGTAGGCTAAGGGGGGACTGATTATCCGCTGAACACGAAATAAATTAACATTAATCACATCCTATTCCCAAGTTAATATCCCTTAATTTACATTTATCCCAAGCCAATATTCACTGTAGCACGTACGCCGCGTTCATTTTGCCGGCGGCTGTACTAAATATTTTCGCCTGTGACAACGTGTCGTATGCGCAACGCAGGGGGAGGCAACCCTAATCAGGCCGAAATCGTGCTAATTAACATGACATAAGCATAAATCATAAGGCAGGTGGATGATGGCTGACACATCCCTTAGTTTCACCACATCCAGGATACGTGGCGACTGGCCCAATAAATACTTTTTGGGGCCAGGAAGAGCTATTGTTTTAGCATAAGCCTCAAGGACACGCGCTTAGGGGTGTAAAAATAAGAAAATAAAACTACAAACAGTCGCAGAGAGCCAATTCAGAAATTCGTGCAATAAATTCAGCAAACAATGGCTAAGAACACACATGTGCCGAGCGCCAACGTGGGTGTGTTTGTGTGTTCTGTGTGAGTGTGCGTGTGTGTAGTTCGAGTATTTGCAGTAACAACAATGCACAGGCAAACATCCCAGCATACATATGTAGATGGCTTAGCCAAACAATGGGCCTTTCCACATGGAAAAGCCGGCGGAACGAGGGCAAACAGAAACAGCGCCAGTCCAAGTGGGCTCGAGCTCCACAGACGCCGCCAAAACGGAACGCACTCTGGCTAAGCGCCAGCCGGATAGATAGATAGATACTCGGCTCGGATTCAGATACAGATACAGATGTAAACGCCGATACAGATACAGATGCAGATACAAATACAGGGGAACTTCTCTAAGATATTTTTTACCAGCTAAGTAAAAGTACAAGGAAAAAAGAGCTTTTGCAGCCGAAAACGAATAGTATTTTTAGCAGCTGAAGACTTAGGACCTATTTATTCCTAAAAAAACTTTTTTAAACATAGCATTTAAACTTTTTTTGGGAAAAAGTGGTTTCTAATTTAAAATGACTTTTATTTATTGCTTTTTAATTGGGAAATCAAAAACACTTTTGAAAAAATTCTCATTTTTCTATGGTTATGTTGTACCTTTAAGCTTTTAAATCCATTTTTCATATTTACATACCATTTTTGTATATTTCTTATTTGACATTGATCTACTTTTAATTTGGCTAATGAAAAACGACATTTACTATATTAATTGGCACTTTGAAATGTGTCACAGAGCCAAAGTAAACAAAAAAGTGAATGCATCAAAAAATGGTGACAGAAAGGCATTGAATAAATATTTACTTAAATTGATTACTTTGGCTGCAGTTCGTAAACTGAAAAAAAGTTTAAGCAGGAAACTCACTTTTAAAAAATATAAAACTAAACTTATAGTGTTTGAGTTAAAGATGGCTGCCTGTACTTGCTGCATGCTAAACTTTATTGATTGCTGATGGGAGCAATCTAAGTGCAGAATCTAAAGAGCAGAGCCAAAATGCAGTTCGCCTCGCATATTTTAAGCGGCCCTCCATCGATTGGGGCCAGAATCTTTGCGAATGCGTGCCTTTACAGCAATTATTTGCCAAGATTTATGTGCTCGGAACAAATGGCCTGGCATTTGGCACACACAACCGCAGACACCCAGAGAGAAAGGAGGCAGTCAGTGGGTTGGACAAAGGACCAAAGGACGAAGACGGATAACCACACCATCGCTCTTGGCCAGCCCGAAAGACACCCACACAAAAACCTACTCAATGTGCCATTTAATGGGCCACAAGATTCAGTCAAACTAATAGAATCTGCTTCTATTTTATTTGAGGAACACACTAAGTCGCATCCCCAAAATAAAACCAGCTTGCGGCCACAATTCAATGATTAAATCAATATTTCAATGGCCAAAATGAAGTGGAATCGATTAAGGACGATGAGTTTTCCTTGATTAAAATCACTCAGCGCAAATAAAAAGAACTTATTTGAATAATAATCCTTAACAGAAACTAAATTACTTTGAGATGAAAAGAATTATTTGTAACTAAACTGAAAGAAATGCATATAAAATGTAATCCATTGCAAATGAAATATGTTTTCTTAAATCCTCTTATAAGTAGCTGTTTCAGTATAAGCCACAAACTTAAACCCATCCAATCTTGGGCCTCAATAATCAAATCAATGTTCTACCTTCCAACGAGACCTCAATTTGGGACCGGTGATTGAATTGGAATTTTCAGAATTAATTAAACCAAAGTCAGATATGAAAATATGACGGTGAAGGCAAAAATGCTGAGAGCACTGGAAATTTGCTAATTGGATTGCCCTCAGCTCTTGCAAATTTCAGTGTGGCAAATTGAATGCGTTTGAACCCGCGGGGAATCGCTCTGAATTTTCTGGCAGAGACGATGGCGAAAATTAAACCCAAATGAAATGGGCGATTGAGCAATCAGTGGGCAAGAACATCGATTCGAGTCGATTACAGGTCACTGGATGGCATTCCTTTGTCCTGGTCTCCAGATGCATTTCTGCGGACACGCTCCATGAATCAGACACCCACTTTCTCCACACCCCCCCAAAAGGTGAAAGTAATGAAATTGAAAATAACGAACATTTTCCCGGCACTTTAATTGCTCCAAAGTCCTCAAACAAACTCCCTTAGTCCTAATAAAAACTTGTTTTGCTGTTGAATTACATTTGAAATTAAATTGCACGGTCCCTGGGGGCTTCCTAATAATATTACTTAGCGTACGTTTATTAATATAAAAATTCGCTAGCTAATTCGTGACTCATTCCCTTTCACTTCCCACGTAAAATCCCATCCATTTAGCCCGCCTTTCTTCGGCAACAGGGTGTGAGTAATGCTTATCGCATTCATGGCTAAATTACGTTACATTTAGTTTTATATTTCAAATGCTCCCCCAGCGAAGGTTTATGTGTGTTTGTAACGTATATTAAAACTCAATTAAATATCGCATGTTGTCAAATTGCAGCAAACAAAAAGAAAAAAGGAAAAGCAAGCTCGGAAAATTCCTGGCTGCTGTTGCTTCGCTGCGCCTCATTATGAATTAATTTGGGTTCGCATTTCATTTTGGGCGACGGGAAAGACCCCGATTGCTAAGTGGATATACGAATATACGATTATACGAATGCCAGGCCAGGCCAAATATGAATGAATTATGATCGCTGGAACGAGGCGAAACTGTTGAGCTTCGAGGCAGTTTTCGGAGACGCAGGTGGATGTGATTGTGGAGGTGGATGGATGGGTATGTGGATGGAGGCTTCTCAGGATTTTGGCCCATTGGAGGCGCCCTCGTTCGCTTTCGGTTGCCATGTAAAGGGCAATAAATAAAATGGCGAAAAATGCGAAATACAATAAAGTATTGCCTGCGACCAAACAAACAAAGGTTACAGAGTCACACTGATAGGAAAAACACATATATTGGAATTGGCAGCAGATCTCTTGGCTTTCGACAGAAAAATATTTATTTTCAGGAGAGTTTTTTCAATTGTATTTCTTTTTTTTGGGGAAATACAATATTGATATCAACCAAATATGTCAAAAATAATATTAAACGGGTTTCTACATAGTATATTTTGGTATTAAATGCTGATAAATACCAATGAAATTTTAGCTACAACTAACAACTCCTTTCTTAATTTTCTAAATATTCTGCTTAATATGAAAACCATTTGTTACAATACAGTAACTTATACTTTTTCAAGTATATTTATAATTTGCATCATTTTCTAGCTAAGATCAAATTTTATCGTTTTTGTTCTAGCATCACCTTAGTAATTTCTGTCAGTGCACTGTGACGATGCCGACGACAACAGCAAGGCGCCTGGCGAGCGGAAATGGCGTGAGTTGTACACGTTGTGGGGGGCGTGTGCCGGGGCCTCCCCCGACCATCCCCTACCATTCCTCCACCCCTTATATCATACCTCATCGTTTGGCCCCCTAAAAGCAAACGCATTGAATCAAAGGAAATCACGAAACATGGCGTGGCAAGCGGCGGTTCCTGCACACTTTGACTACCTATGACTCTCCACACAAAAAAAAGGGTAGCTGGCCTGGAAACTTCTGTGCCACCCCACCGCCCAATTAGCCCATGCCCATGCCCCACGAGGGTTGTGTCTTAAATACTGAAATGCAGAATGGCAGAAATTCTGAAAGCCGAATAAAGAGCCGGCGAAGATTTGCAGCTTGTCTTGCCAGGCGGATGTATGTCCCATGCCCTTTGATAATAAATAAACTCGGGGCTTTGTCGTCGGGCGGCGCTTGCCTTTTGCCATTGTGCATTTCCGTTTCCGCTGGCAGAAGGGCGTATAGGCGGAAGGGGCGTGGACGTGGGAAGAGGAAGCAAGAGCGAGTTCAATGTAAACGGATTTCCATCGAGTTGCCATTGCAATTGATTCCAGTTGTTGCCCCCAGTTGATGGCAGTCGATGGGCAACTTTTAACCTTTGCCGCCGCCTGACACATTATTATAAATAAATGGTTTGACTTTGCGCTTTCAGCTGTCAAATAAATATTTCGCAGTGCAAATGCCACATAACAATAGTGTGCCATATCAACCATACGCCCCACAGAAATATCACCCATACGACCGGTGTGCAGCCAACCAAAAGCCTGGCGAATATGAGCCCGGTTAATGAGTTTCTAATGCACGCAACGAGGCATTCAGTTCGTTGATTGTACCAAATCAGATATGTCAGCATGTCACACACCCAGGGCAATAATACACTTTGTGATTCATCTGCTGCCCCTTTGTCTGTGGCAATTCCAAAGGAATTGGATAAGAGGGGGAAATAAGCGGATATCACTCTGTGTTCGATCTTTGGTGGCCCAGTTTCATTCTGGCGTCGATTTGCGGGGGCAATTTAAACTCAATTTCCCGAACAAAAGAAATTTTGTGCCATTAAATTCGCTTGCCATGCTAAAAAACCATCGACAATGCATCCGAACTCGCATTTGCATCGCAGTGAAATCCCCAATCCCAAACCGACTGCATTTTCCCGGTGTCGGGCCAACGATGAATGTGGCAGCCTGCAAATTCACCCACATTATAGCCAGCCAGACACAAAGATGAAAAAGCCAAGGCTGGGCTCTAAATTCTGAGATACCCATAGATTGGGAGCTATAAATATTTCAATGAACGAAAGTACCTTTTTTATATTTTTAAAGCCTAAGGACTATTTATACTCTTTCGATGGGCTTGGAATTACAAAAAAATACCATATACCCTATACATCAATATACGGTGATATGAAAAATCGAACATAAAAAGTTGTTAAAATTTTGAACCTCGTTTAAATGAACAATTTTAATGTAGAATATTGGAAAATTCAAACACAAATTTAAAGAGTTATCCCACGTCTAAATCGGGATCCAATTACCCAAGTTATAGAATCTGGAAGTGCAGTTTTGGGTACCTATTCTGTAACCCCTTGGAAATACGTAAAATCCAAACATGAAAATGGATTAAAATTTTGACCCTCGTTTAAAGAAACAATTTTAATGTAGAATATAAGAGAATTCGACCACAAATTCATAGAGGTATCCCACGTCTAAATCGGAATCCAATAACAAAAGTTATGGAATCTAGAAGTGCAGTTTTTGGTTACCAATCTGTGATCCATGGAAATTACGGAAAAATCGAACATGAAAATGGGTTAAATTTTGGACCCTCGCTTAAAAGATAATTTTTAATGTAGAATATTAGAGGATTCCTCCATAAATTCATAGAGGTATCCCACGTCTAAATCGGAATCCAATTATAAAAGTTATGGAATATAGAAGTGCAGTTTTGGGTTACCAATCTGTGATCCATGGGAATTACGGAAAAATCGA
The DNA here is from genome assembly GCF_043229965.1 of Drosophila suzukii. Lineage (NCBI taxonomy): Eukaryota > Metazoa > Arthropoda > Insecta > Diptera > Drosophilidae > Drosophila > Drosophila suzukii. The sequence goes on from NC_092082.1 coordinate 85,646,461, forward strand.
ACATGAAAATGGGTTAAATTTTGGACCCTCGCTTAAAAGATAATTTTTAATGTAGAATACTAGAGGATTCCTCCACAAATTCAAAAAGGTATCCCACGTCTAAATCGGAATCCAATTATAAAAGTTATGGAATCTAGAAGTGCAGTTTTGGGTTACCAATCTGAGATCCATGGGAATTACGGAAAAATCGAACATGAAAATGGTTTAAATTTTGGACCCTCGTTTAAAAGATAATTTTTAATGTAGAATATTAGAGGATTCATCCACAAATTCATAGAGGTGTCCCACGTCTAAATCGGGATCCAATTACCCAAGTTATAGAACCTGGAAGTGCAGTTTTGGGTTCCTATTCTGTAACGTATTCTGTAAATACGTAAAACCCGAACATAAAAATGTGTTAAAATTTTGATCCTCGTTTAAAAGAACAATTTTAATGTAGAATATAAGAAAATTCGACCACAAATTCATAGAGGTATCCCACGTCTAAATCGGGATCCAATTACCCAAGTTATATATTCTTGACGTGCAGTTTTGGGTACCTATTCTGTAACCCCTTGGAAATACGTAAAATCCAAACATGAAAATGGATTAAAATTTTGACCCTCGTTTAAAGAAACAATTTTAATGTAGAATATAAGAGAATTCGACCACAAATTCAAAGAGGTATCCCACGTCCAAATCGGGATCCAATTACCCAAGTTATAGAATCTTGAAGTGCAGTTTTGGGTACCTGTTCTGTAACCCCTTGGAAATACGTAAAATCCAAACATGAAAATGGGTTAAAATTTTGACCCTCGTTTATAAGAACAATTTTAATGTAGAATATAAGAGAATTCGACGACAAATTCATAGAAGTATCCCACGTCTAAATCGGGATCCAATATCTCAAGTTATGGAATATAGAAGTGCAGTTTTGGGGTACGATACTGCAAGCCATTGGAATTACGCAAAATTCGAGCATAAAAATGGGTTAAAATTTTGACCGTCGTTTAAAATAAAATTTTTAATGTAGAATAAAAGGAAGATTTTCCACAAACCCATAGAGGTATCCCCCGTATAAATCGGAATATAATTACTTAAGTTATAGAATCTTAAAGTACAGTTTTGTGTTAAATTCGATTTCATAGAACGCCATAAGATTTTCCTTTCTTTCCTGATTAATGCAAAGCGAATCATACGCCCCATTAGATGTCCGAAATTACACCATAAATCTGGATATACCCAGCAATACCCATCGATTTCTGCTCTCGGCTTGAATTTCTAACTGCTTTTTGCCGTCGCCCGCCGGATGCGATTGCGGATGTGGGTGCACTGGGATGGGTTGGGATGAGATTGGGTGGGGCTTCCAGAAATCGCATGAAAGTGCTGCAATATTTAACCTCTGCGTCGAGTGCAGGACACGTGCGAAAAATGGGGCTTTTGCATATGGCATGTATAGGCTTCCCGCACATCCACTTGCATCGCTAATGCGATTTTTCCCCAGCCTAAGCCAGGGGATCCATAAGCTCGGGAATCCATTTAGAACGCGAAGTGGGGCTAAGCGGCTGCCGTTGGCCGGCCATTGGTTATTTTAATTGCGCATAAAATGACTGGAACGCACACTCCATTGATCACGCACGGAAATATGTAGTGCTTAAATGAGTGCTATAAATAGAACGCGCTCTAAAAGGTGGCTTACACGAAGAAAAATATTTATTCCTAACATGTTACCTTGTGTGCAAAAATCCTTAAAAATTGGAAACGAATTTTTGTAGTCCCAATGCAGGAGTTTCTTATTGTTTATAATCACAACCACAACGCAAACATTTATTAAGTGTAGATCAACTTAAGGCAAATGTTTCCAATAAACTAATTCTGAATGCATTCACTGACTCTCCAAGACCTGCTTGGAAGCTTAGAAGATAAGAGCCCAAAGTCCCAAATCAACGTTCTGCGGAATCCGGCTTTATTTACGAACTTTCAAATTAAAAGCTTTGATAAGAAGGAACCACAAATAATACTTATGAGATTAAACATATACATGTATAAAAATAAACGACTGATATAAACATGTTTCTAGAATAAACTCTATTAAAGCATGTTTATGAACTTTACAGAATTTCGCAGAATTATTATTGGGGATAAAATTAGTTCACTATTTAATAGATGAGAAAAAGGAAATTACTAAAATAGTTTAACTATCAGAAGATTTCAATTGATGTCTAAGAACTTTTAAGGAGATATGTCGATTATTTTGTAAACTATCATTGAAATACCACTATTTAAATCGCTATTACATCGATTTTTTTCCTAGTGTAAGCGTTTTCGATCTTAAGCCCCGAGTCGGGGGCTATAGACTGGCATATGCACTTGCCATGACATGGTTAATGTGACAACGACTGTTTGCACAGTTTGCTTAATATTCCACACGTGCAGCCACATATATATACCATACACCATTGTACACATGTACTGGGGTCATAATGAGGGGCACTTGGCGGTGTCAGAGGTCCAAGCAGTCGACTCCCCGACTTCTCGACTCCCCGGCTCTGTGTGTCATCAGCAAAACGGGGCCAGTCGACTGCTGGCAATTGTATTATTTATTCTGGAGGTGGGACAAACACACACCCAAAGCCCCAGAGATGGTCACTTCACCCACACAGGCGGCATTTAGTTATCCTTAAGCTACTTAAGGACACACATAGTTGGGATAGCTGGATGTTAGGGGGCTGAGCACAGTTTACAGACTCACCTCAGCCAAATTAATTAGTGCAATTAAGCTAACCGCGCCTATGGGAGGAGCTGTCAACCGTTGAAGGACCTCGATCCCCCAGTATTTGCCCAAAAAATTAAGTATACGCTCTGTTCGCCAATGTACTTAATCAGAAATTGCGGTCCCACTTCATTGGCATTCATGCGCTGACCCAAGCTGAAAGGAAAGCTGAAACTTTCCGCCAAAAAGGATTCAAATGTCGAACGATTTTCCAGCCAGGCAGCCAGCAAACAATTTATCTTCGCCGCCAAAGGAGCTGCTGGCCTATAAAAATGGCAATCATTATTATAGTCATGTACCAGGCAATGGGGCGTTACGGTAATCAACGCCAGCGTCCCTAGCAGGGTTCCATAAATAAGCGCACAATTTCAATTTTCAACAGCGCCCCAAAGGAACTCACACACTCGAGAACGGAAAATGAAGGCCTCCCCATCCGAAGACCGGAGACAGACGCAGGCCGCATCGGAGATTATATGGTAGATGGTATATGAGGTGGATGGTAGATGGTATATTGGTATATGGTATTTAAATGCATATTTTAATAGCCATAAAGCGGACAGCTCCTCCTTGGGAACCCGAAATGCCATCGGGCACACTTAAAGGCCTCCCTTGGATACGGATTTCGATTCTGGTTCGTATACGGATACGGATACTTGCCCAGGACAAGGCCGAATGCGCAACTAAAACAAGAGAAGCCTCGTACGGGAATGTAATATATAAATTATAAACGCAAACTGTGCGACAAGGATTTCTGGTTGGGTTTTCGGTTTGCTATATTACTTGTCTTATTTTCTTTCCTCTTTTTCTTTTTTTTGGTATTATTTCAGCTGGTCGACATGCGATTGCGATGGCAAATGATTTTGCAGTTGCAGGCGGCAGAGGGTTAAGGGGGCGAAAGGGGCAAAAGGGGGTTAAGGGGGCGACAAATCGAAGCATAAGCTGGCAAATCGAGGGGGAACCAATGGCACATGGTGCAAGTCGAAGGTCAAGGGTCATGCCGGCAGATCTGCTCGAAATTTACTGCAACACTTGCCGCCGGGCCCCAAGGCATCTTTAGTGGCACATATACGTTTCGTATATTTATAGGCTGGATGGAAATTGATGACGTCTCCATCGAGGCGGTATCTCTGCCACGCCCCGTTGCCCCCCTCGATTTCGTGTCCTTAGCTCCGCGATGTCATGCCGCATGCAGATTGTCGTGCAGCAAGTAAGCGAAGTAACTGCAACTGCTGACACTTCACTGAGAAAATAAACAATCCAAAAGGGAATCATCTAGAAATATAATGCCAGATTTTCTTATATAACAAGCCTTGCTTGTCTGATAAGGTTTAAATTTAATATTTATAGAAATTTGTATATTTATAAAATGGAGAGAAGCCTGGTTGCAATTCTTTCGTTCTGGCAGAAACCAACAATCATTTCCAACTAGACTTTAAGAAAACCCATTCTTATAAAAAAAAAGAATATCCTCTAAACAACTTTTTCAAATTGAAATGCAAACATAAATGATAAAAACTAATAGATATATTTGTTTAATACGTTTTGTGTTATTATTATTTAATTTCGTGATCTTTAAATCAAAAGGAAATTAAAAAAGTCTATATTTCCAAAAACTCGGACTTTTTTACAATCCCTAAAAAAAACCAACTTATCGGAGATTCAAGATCACTTAAAACCTGTGTAGAAAGTGCTGCATACTTTCAGACACCTTAAAAAAATGTTGTTTTTAATGGAACAGCAAGTTTTTAAAATGGAGTTTAAGCTTTTTAGATATTGTATCCTTTTTTCGCTTAGTGTGTGCTCTGGCAACTGCCGCAAAGTCTGTGTTAGCCGGAATCGATCCGAAGGAGGAGCAGCGGAACTCGAGTCCTTATAACTTCACCCCACTGTGCATGTGTGTTCGCCATGATGCGAGTGTATTAGTGGGGGCCAGACTATATGCCTATGCCTATTCCGTATCCTTACGCCTATAGGCGTATGAATATGCCACGCGATGTGATTGTGAGTGCGAAAATGTGGCGACGCCAAAGGAAAGTTGGAAGGACCACGAGTTCGCTTGGGTTTGGCTTGGTTTGGTATGGTTCGGTTCGTTTTGGTTGGGTTTGGTTTGGCTGCTGGCCTCTGGGTTCTGGGTTCCGACTTCTCGGCTCTGGGTTCTGTATTTTTTGGGCTTCAAAGCTTCTGGGCCAGGATGACGTAGTCCTCCGGCTAAAGTGTGTTAGTATGCCTGCCCTTCCGACTTGGGGTTGCACACACACACACACACACACAGAGACGCCGTTTACCCATACAAACGCACTGAGGGTGCGAAGGGGCATTTAATGGTTCGTGTTCTTCCCTTGCCTTTTTTTATACTTTTATTTTTGCCTCATCTCGCTCGTTTGTCGCCTATATTGGGGTCGCCTGACGGTTCATACTTTAAAAGCGCCATTTAGTCCGCAGCCAGCTAAATTATTAAAAGCAAATCCAACACAAGGCACACAGACACAGGCAGTTCATTAAATTCAATGTATGCAAAATAGCGGCAACAAATGCGGCGAAAGGCAATCTTAGGCCACCCAACCGCCCACTCGACCATCCAGCTGTTGTCATTTTCCCTCCACGAACCCCTAAAAACAGGAGGAACAAGTTGCAAGTTAAGCTCATCATAATCATATGCTTACTAAAGCACAGAAAGAAAGTAGTCCTCATATATTTTTAAATATTTTGAAATGTAAATTAACTTATAAATCTTATTTCATCATATCATCGAAGTATTTCATCTTTCTTAGTTTTTAAGTATTATTATTTATAAAAATATTTTGGGTAATAAATAATTTGAGGCTATCTCAAATACTTAGGGATCTCTTAAATATTCATTATAAATACATATGTATATATTTTGATAACATCCTATTTTACAAATAAAATATTTCATTGCCTACTTTTAGGCACTGGCTTTATGAATGCTTTTTATTGTTTTAGCTTTTAAATAGATCGTCGTTCTATAAAGTTTAAAAGAATTTAACAACTTTGCTGATAAGAAATGCACCCCCAATATTTTCAACCACAATTTGGAACTACTCTACTCTCTTTTTCCCCTGTGTAGCAACTTTGCTGCGCAAATATGTTTCGCCAACTTCAATTTGTGTCCCAGGTAGTAAGTTTACACGAGTTTGTGTGTGTGTGTGTGTTTAAGGGGCCCTGCCGTGTTACTCTGTGTGTGTGTGTGTGTGCGTTGGTTTTTATGCGTCACGTGAGAATTTCCTTTATTATTATTTGACTTGGCTGCCTTAGTACATATCACGTATACGCAACGTATAATTCCGCAGAAAGGGCATTGATTTTTTTGATTTGCTTTCGGTTTCGCCACCTTTCTTTCCTTTCTCCCCCTTTCGTTTATTACTTTGATTGCTTTTCACTTTTTTAAGCATGGATACTCTGCAGTTTGTGCTTTTCTTTGGCCTGCTCAAGCAGAAAAATATTTGCTCGCCTGCTTTTTTTTTTGTTTTTATTTTTGGTTTGTGTTTGGCACTTTTTTTGGCATTATTTCTGCGTTTTTTTTCTTGTTGCACGCTGTTCGGTTCATCAACACAGACACACACCATCACACACCATCGCACACACTCACGCACACAGACGCGCGCGTAAAGAAATATACTACTACAAAATACAAATTGCTCACAATTTCCTTTGCTCTAGTTAGTTGTTGTTGTTGTTGTTGCTTCTGCTGCCTCGCACTGTTTGATTTTTCCTTAGGGTTTTTCTCGGAAAATTCCACGACCACGCGCTACCACGTCTGACCACGTTCTGAACTGGATTTCCCTCGCAGTTGGGTGGAAAATGCGAATATCGTTGGTGAAAACTGTATGGGCGAAAAGTCACCATCAGGCGGCAGCCGCTTTTCCTCTCACAGGACATGCGCCTTGAGAGCCTGCAAGTGACACACTTTTCCGCGCCCACCGTCGCCAATGAAGTGGATTTTCCGAACCACCGCTACCCTCCCCCTTGTCCTTTTCCCCTCGCCCACAAAGCGTACTATTTACATGGCACATCGGTTTAAGGCGGCTGGCAGTTTTCCTTCGTTTCCCTACTTTTTTCGTACTTTAGTTTGAAGTGAATTTCGCATGCATTACCCGGAGGATGAGTGCACCGGAAAAAATCTATCACAATGTAGAATAAATTTGATTTATATTTATAAATCATAAAATATCTAGCTAGCATTACTTTTCTTTTTAATTTTATGGTATTTTCGGTTTACGGTTTCTGCTAGTTTCTAGTTACAATTTTAATATCAAATATTAAATTCCAATTTCAGTGTATTATTAAATATTTTAAGAAGTATCTACGTTTATTGAAATCAATCTGCGTGACTCAAGAATTCATTTATTTTTATAAATCAAACGATTTTTTTTTGGTTTTTTAAGAACCCATAGTAGAATTTGATTATTAAGACTGTAAATTCTTTTAAAAATGATCAATTATCTTGTATGAGTATGAGCATTATCAAATATAAATTACTTTTAGTAAAAATATATGGCTTTTATACCAAAATTCGATCCGATCGATTTCTATTAACTGAAAAGGATTAACATTTTAGTAACCAAATTCAAATTTTCTACGTTATAACATACAATATTTAAATGAAATTAAATTAATTTACAAATTTCCTTTTAACCCAACTTTATTCAATATTAAAAATCAAAGTAAATCTCATATTTCCAGTGGTTTTCTTCTCTGTCGCATTACAGGGAACCTGGTGTGATGTGCCGCAAATGTCATTTACAATGGCCGAATATTTTTTGGGGATGCTGCCGCCCAGTTCAGGGAGTTGAAAATTCGCATTTGCCGCATCCATAATTAATGACATGTCCTTTTGGCCGTTTTCGTCTTTCGGTTAAAGTTAAGCTGCCCGGGTTAACTGACCTTTTGCAGTTCGGCTAACGAGGAATGCAAATAGAAGGCTTTGGCCAACAGTAAAGTTCAGCACTGTTTGTCCACCGGCTAAATGCAATCTAAAATAATATCTATCGCATTTCTGAGCAAACACATCTACCAAAAAGTAAACAATTTAATTTTGTGCACACAAACTTGCTGATTCTGGCAGTTCCAATTTAAATATTTAACCGAACATTTTAATTAATGGAACGAGTTTTAAATTGTGTTTGCCAAAGTGTGTGTGCGTGCATACCGGGGTAATATCTAAGCAATAAAAAAGTGTTTTGGCCAGAAATGGTTGCAGTTTATTTTCACATTTATTAAATTAAAACTTGTGAGCCATAAAGTGTGGGGTCAACGAAACAAAAAAAGCTAATTAAAGTGAGCAAAATAGTATTTATTTGAGTAGAAACTAATTGGACACTTTTTTGTACTTTTCATTTTGGTTTTATATTAATTTATTCATTCATTTTGAGTTCATTTAACTAACAAAATAGTGATAGGGTTTACAGGCGAATTTATTTGTATATTTGCAAGTAAAGTGTAGGCATATAATAACAATAACAAATATTAATTTGGTACACAAAAACTGTATTAAAATACATGGTGAATATTTTATATTGGTTTAATAGGAAATATATATTCAGCTAATTCTTATGCCTGAATTCAAGTAATCTGGCTTAACCTTTTAATGGGCAAGAATTAAAAACAAACATTGTTATTAAATATTTCATGATTTTAATGGATCGATAAAATGATACCATAATTTCAAATTAATTAGATTTCGGCAGGTGCCTTTTATGAATATTAATTTAAAGCTGAAATTATTTATATTGATGTAGATTGTTAGTTAATTATAAAAACTTTAGGCATACAAAATATGATGTTCGCACTAGAAATGAAAACCTTTTAAATTCTTTTGAAGATTAAAGTGGTTTAGGCTTGCAAAACTATATATTTTAGTTACAACTAAAAACAAAATACCATTTAGCTAAACAGCTTATGGAAAAGCTAAATATTTACCCAATCATTATTTTTGTTTACCAACTGTTGACAGCTGTTATAATTATCTCGTTTCGGCAAGAGAACCAACACTAAATTTAATTTAATACCTGGGGAAGGAGGGGCGAATGAAAACTATTTTCCGCCGAGAAACAGCGTTGGCGGATCCCAAAAAGGAAACCGCCGCCTGCAACTGCGAAATGCGAAACGCAGCGGAATCAAAAGAGGAAAAGCCAGACCCCCCGAAAAAGAAAAACAGAAAAATAAAAATAAAATAGAAAAAAGAAAAACCCCCACCAGAGCCGACTCAATTCAGCGAAATCAAAAACGCCAACGGCGGCTGCCTGTCAATTAAAACATTAAAATGCGCTGAAAAATGCATCGAAAAGGCGCAAAATAAACAAACGACGGAACATAGAGCGGTGTACACTGTACAGGCAACATTTTCAGCGATTAGAAGCATAGAATTTCGCAATGGAGCACTTAGAGCCAGAGTTTGGGGCCCAGACTTCCAAACCGAATCCGAATCCGACTCCGGATCGGCGGCTCAGGGGAGGGACAGGGACTAATGTGTGACCCAGTTTGGATCGGTGTGCAGGAAAGGAACTATGTTTTGGCCATTTGCTTTTTGATCATTAAAAACTGGTTGTCCGCAGCCAGCTGAGCGCCCATGTACGTTTGCGGTCAGATTAATAGCACCAGCGCCGGCCATAAATTGGTCAATATAAATCATTAGTGATTCACGGACCACTAGAATACAAGCGAGCATCTGTCAATGATTTATGAATCTACTTCAAGCCACACTATGATTATTTTTTTGTAAATTAACCGAAATAATAATGATTTATGGGTGGAGTTGGTGGCTCTTATCGTGAACGATTTATGCACTAGGAAATTCGTATTGACGTGGTTGTTAAATTATATAAACTAAGGTCATAGGTCAATTCAGTTAAATTTAGTATTTATTTAGAATCTGCAATTTATTTAGTTGTGTTTTCAGTTTGAACGACTACCACATCTTATTTTTATAGTAGTTAAATGTTTTTAATTAATAATATTATATTAATAACAACCATAGATACATTAAAGAACACAATAAAAAGGTTTCCTGGTCAAAAAGTTTAAAAGCACTTAAAGCATTGGAGAAATAAAATAGATCAAGGGATACTTGGGATACCGACTCTTTTTCTTTCTTTTCTTAATGGTGAAAAATATTTTCATTTTCAGGCACTATCAAATCACCCTCAGGTGTATATATCTCTTGATTTTGACCGCCCGCCCATGTCTTCAGCGGCAGCGAAGCTTTTGGCATTGTGGCGTTGCTTTATAAACGACCGGCGATGACGGCGGCGAGCCGAGTTTTACCATTAGATTAGCCGAACGCGCGCGCATTTTCCCACGATCAGGAAAACCGAAATTACATACGGTCATGAAGGATCTATTCAACTGGATAACCCTTGAGCTGATCCTGCTGATGGGCAGTGCCATAGCCTTTCCGGATGGAGCGCCCGCGGATACGTGTGTGAAACAAAGGGCCAATCAGCCGAATCATGGCAAGGCCAGAAGTCAGCCGGCCCACTCGAATCCCTACGAAGTGGTGGCCGATTCCCAGACCTATCACCCTGGTCAGCAGTTATCGGTGGTTATATATCCGCACTCCGATCAGAGCACCGTCTTCCGGGGATTCTTCCTGCAGGCACGGGACTCCCATTCGAACGAGTGGATCGGGGAGTGGGTGCAGAGCGAGAACACCAAGACCATTCCCGAATGCTCGGCCATCACGCACTCGGACAATCGGGATAAACTAGGAGCCAAGCTGATCTGGAAGGCCCCGCAGAATAAGCGGGGACAGGTCTACTTCACGTAAGTCTAAAATTAAGGGAGGTTATGCCAAAAGAAATACCAAATACCCAATTATTCTTTAATCATTATATTTAAACGTCTTTAGAGAGAAAATATATAATATTAAAGTAACCAAGATTACAAAAAATAATTAATGAAATTAATATTATAGATGTTCAATACAAGTCTATATGGTTCCGTCCTAAATTCTTGATAAATTTTCACTACCAAGTTACTTTAATAAATGTGTGTTTAACACCCATTTTTGGGCACTTTCAATGAAACACTTTGTCAAATACAGGCTTCGTACAAATACAGTACGTGTCTTCTATCGCCCTTAACCATCACAATAACCATCATCATAATCATCATCATCAGAAGCCTCTGTAGAAGTAGTACTACAAGCAGTAGCACCATCATCGTGGGTCGTGAAGGGATTCATTAATCATACGCCACGTTGACCCACATAATGTAATGCGCGCATAATTGTCAGGCCGACAAAAACTTGCCGGATAATCGCACAAAAGGCATTATGTAATTGATTTATTTGGAAAGAGCCGGGCGAAAAGAGTCTCCCAATCATCGGTCCACAAAAAAGGCATCAAACGGCAAAGACGCTTCGCAGTGACAACCTCAAAAAAGCCAAAGAAAAGTAGTCAATGCTTTTTGTACGACAACTTTGTCAACTTTGTCAGCGAAAAACACTGGCCAACATGAAGGTGCGCCAACTGTGAATTAACCAAACAGAAGTTATTTTAAGGACACTTGGATCATCTATCATTTTACCACAAAGAAGATATGCAAATTGCGAATTAATCAAAAACAGACAAGGAAAGTTTAAGAACTCATTTGCATAAACTTTATTTTCTATAGATTTTCTGATAGGCCTAATGGCTTAATAAAATACTTTAAAGATTTTAAGCCAATAAAAGGAAAACCTCTCTGTGTGGAACTTAAATCACAGGAGTTATTTATTATAATAAGCAATTTATATTCAGTGAAATTCTAAATCCAAGTATTATAGAACGTGTAAAATAATCTTGTCGAATGAATAATATAATGAAATTATAACCATAGATATTTAAGCATTCCCTTTTACACTCCAATAAATCACCAGAACCAAATATAACTTTAAATTAATGTAGTTCAGTGTAGGTTTACCTAAAATATATCCTAAAAATGTCGAATCATCAATTATTACCTATTCATAGCCGCAGCTACACATCGCATGCAATCTGTCGTATAAATTAAAAACAATAATGACTTGCTCAACGTAGGAATTTACATTTACATTTTCCGTTTTTTCCCTTGCAGGGGCACTGTGCTACAGGAGTACGGAACCTTTTGGAGCGACATCGTTAACAAAGTGCAGGCGGAGCCGCAATAACTGAAATTATGTACTTACTTATAAGGCAGCTGTACCCAACAACGCCGGGGCAATAAATCTTAAAAACCCTAATTAGTCAAAACGAAATTGTTGTTTGAAGATTTTTCAAATACCATTCTGACGTCTCGGAGCCAAAGGCGCCCCATTGAGCTGTGCAATCAACATTACAGGGCAAAATTATTGACTTTTTGGCTTAACGTTTATGAATGACCAGCCCACATCCGAGCAAACGAACCAGTTCCCACCGCCCACCGCCTACCGCCTACCGCCCAGCGGTACCCAGTGTTCCAGTACCCCAGTATCCCAGTACCCCAGTAACACCCCATAACACCCGGTAACACCCACATCCGCCCACACTTAGACCAGAAACTCGAACGCACGAGCCGAGCACGTTTGGGTTTCCAGACACGTTGGCCAGCTTCTCATTGGAAATTCGTTTTGGGCCTTCAAGTAAATTGGAAACTTTAAGCACCTTTCATGCCGGCTGTGCAAGAAACACAGGCAACTGGGCTGATATAAAGTAATTAGACGGTCAACCAATTTTGGCCAAGACATAGGCCAAGATAAGTAATCGTAGCACAGGTCTAAAGCAGTTCTGATTGCCCTTTTACAATGCCTTTTAATCAAACGGAGCGGATAAGGATAAGGAATCAGTTGCAGATATGACCAGAGGTAGAAGAGTTCGGGGAATTCTTTATCGGTAGACGTTTTAGTTCTATTGAATCTATTACGAATTATGTTTGCCAATTAAAATGTGAACATTTGGTGGAGACAATATAATACAAGAACTGGATTGGATTGGATTTGATTTTAAGCAGCATGACAAATAAGTGATAGAAAACTGCAATCCAAACATTTGCTAAAGTATATTTAAAACAAGGAAGAACGCTATAGTCGAGTACCTCGACTATCAGATACCCGTTACTCAGCTATATGGAGATATGCAAGCAGCAAAGCGAGATTAAAATGCGCCACCTACCGGCGGTATACAGATTTAAGCGTTATGGGCGTTAGAGTGGGCGTGGCAAATTTTTTTTTGGATCAATCGATAGGTATCGACGAGACCAATACATTTCAGTTAAAATTTTTTATCTAGCATGAAAATTGTGGGCGTCACAGGTTTTCGCGGTTTGTGGGCGTTAAAGTGGGCGTGGCAAACTTTTTTTTGGGTCAATCGATAGGTATTGATGAGAACAATACATTTCAGTTAAAATTTTTATTCTAGCATCAAAACTGTATGAGCCACAGTTTTGGGCGGTTTGTGGGCGTTAGAGTGGGCGTGGCACTGTGCCGAAACAAACTTGCGCTGCGTAAGAAGCTCAGGAATCTGCACGCCAAATCTCAATAGCCTAGCTCCCATAGTTTTCGAGATCTCAGCGTTCATTCGGACGGACAGACAGACGGACAGACGGACATGGCTAGATCGACTCGGCTAGTGATCCTGATCAAGAATATATATACTTTGTGGGGTCGGAAACGCTTCCTTCTGCCTGTTACATACTTTCCGACGAATCTAGTATACCCTTTTACTCTACGAGTAACGGGTATAAAAATATACAAGGAAAAATTCCATATTCAAAATTGTATTAAAGTTGAAAGCTAATATTTTTACAAATTTAACTTTTCTTACAATTAAAGTATCTTTAAAGTAAAATACTTATCCATCATATTTAACTTATTTTTGTATAAGCAAAGTGCTTAAATGGTGATTGGTATATAGGGAAATGCAATGCCAAATCGCTGCCAAATCCGCTGAAATCTGGAAAAATACAAATAAATTTTCACACATGCCGGGGCTTGACTGTACAATGCACTTACAAACTTTGCTTGCAGCTTGTTTACTCGTCTGCGAATCCAGTCGTTCGGTTGTTATTGTCATGCCATAGAAAAGTGCATGGCAACCAGCGCTGGATTGAAAAAAGGGGGTAAAAGGGGGTTAAAGGGGACCCATGGGGAGCATTTTGTTTTCGTGCGTTGCATATAGTATATGCGAATATGTTCGCTGTGCGGTTTGCCGACTTGTTTTGATCGAATTCGCCGTACCGCCGGTCTTTGTCTGGCTTCGTGGATTGTCCAGGGGCGCAGTCGAAAATCTGAGGTTCCTGAGTAAATACCCTATATTCGGAGCATTCCGTCCCTGGGCCAACCGAGTTCGTTGTCCAGTCGGGCGAGTTTGAGTCTGTTTTTCCGCACGCGTTTTGTTTATTACCCGGTGACTTGTTGCTGTTCTTTCCGCCGCCTTCGTCTCGGTTATCAGCGATTGCGAATACTGGCTGCTCAATACTTTAGTTAATATTTAGCGGCTTCCCAGAGAGGTTCATAGATCGCACACGCTCCATAACATCGAAAACATGGTTATCAATTTCGCAGCCGGTCCAGCCAAATTGCCCGAAGAGGTCGGTAAAACGGGTGGGATTACTGTAACACTTTGCCAAAACACGTGACATGCCTGTAATATCATAATTAATTACTATTCAATTGGAATTTGTTGTTTGTAGCACTGTATGCACATTTTTAAATTGCTTGTAAATTGCTTATATTTTGTGCATACAGCTTTGCTCAGAATAATAGTACAGACTAGTTAACAAAACACATATATAGGCACCGTTCTCAATAACTGAATACTTTATAAAATTATTTTTTTTAACCAAATAAATCTATTAACAAGTTTGCAAACTACCAATATTCTTACCGGCATCGATCCACTTAATAATCTTTGATATAATTTCTGTAGGTCCTCAAAGAGGTGCAGGAAAACCTCCTCAACTGCAATGGCAGCGGCATATCGGTCATGGAAATGTCCCATCGTTCCAGCAGCTATGCCAAAATCCAGGAGGCTGCCATCAATGATCTTCGAGAGCTCCTTAATGTGCCCAGCAACTACAAGATCCTGTTGATGCAGGGCGGTGGCACGGGACAGTTTGCAGCAGTGGCCATGAATTTGATTGGGAAAACAGGAACTGCCGATTATGTAATCACTGGATCCTGGTCATCCAAGGCGGCCAAGGAAGCGGCTCAGTACGGCACTGTGAACGCTGTGCTGCCAAAGCTGGCCAAATACACATCAGTTCCACGTCAGGACACTTGGAAGTTGGATCCCAAGGCCTCTTATGTCTACTATTGCGACAATGAAACCGTAGAGGGCGTTGAGTTTGATTTTGTGCCCGAGGTTCCAGCAGGTGTTCCACTGGTTGCTGATATGTCCTCCAACTTCCTGTCGCGGCCCTTTAATGTCTCCAAGTTTGGCGTAATCTATGCAGGAGCCCAGAAGAATATCGGACCAGCGGGCACCACTGTGATCATTGTCAGGGAAGATCTGATAGGCAAGCACTTGAAGATCACGCCCTCTATTCTAAACTTTGAGCTGATGGACAAGAACAGCTCGCTGCTGAATACTCCGCCAACTTTTGGGTGAGTGCAGCTAGATTCATAGTTGTTTAAATTTTTGTTTAACATTCCTCCTTGCAGCATCTATGTGATGGGCCTGGTATTTAAGTGGATCAAGCGGAATGGAGGCGTTGCTGGCATGGCCAAGCTTTCGGCGGCCAAGTCCAAGCTCATTTACGACACCATTGACCAGTCCAATGGTTTCTTTTACTGCCCACTGGAAACCAATGTGCGTTCGAGGATGAATGTGCCCTTTAGGATTGGCAGTGCCGCGGGTGATGATGCTCTGGAAAAGGAGTTCCTGGCCAAAGCCGAGGCGGAGGGCATGATCCAGTTGAAGGGTCATCGCTCGGTAGGCGGCATTCGTGCCTCCCTCTATAATGCTGTAACGCTGGCGGAGACCCAACAGTTGGCCAATCTCATGCTGGCCTTTTACAAAAACAATAAAAACTAGACAGTTTTGCTTGTAATTGGAGGATGATTTGAATTCAGAGAAGACCACGTTGGTGGAAGATTTCATCTAGTTTAAGTTCCAGATTGGCGTTGGTTCCTCGCAGATTGTCCACCACCTTTTTGGCCCAAATGAAGTACTGCTCGCGACGTTCCTGGAAAGCAATGGGTTTATCTTTAAGAGGGAGTTCTTCGGAGATATATTTGCAAGCCCACCTCTGTCCATCCTGTTGGCGTGTTGACTTGCAGATCCCTCAAGTTATCCAGTTTGTCGGCCAGTTTTATGAGCTTGGCTCTACAGCTTGATTTGGCTGCATTTGCTATTTGCAAACGCTTTCTTTCCTGTTTCTCCAGGGACTTATCGTCCGTCACCTCACGGACCAAGCCACAAACATCCGCTCCGAATAGTTTCTCCACATCCTCGAATGTGGCATCCGTATCCTCGACGACATCGTGAAGAAGTGCGGCCATGAGAACCGGCTCATCTGTAATGCAAGCCTCCACGGACAGAATGGTGCTCACATTTATCACATGATTCACATAGGGCGTTTCCTTGGGGTCCTTAAAATATAGAAAAACCGGGAATACTTGTTACAATGTTCCCAATTGTTTTGGGTTTTTAAGTCTAAGTAGTGCTTACCTTGCGTCGCTGTTCGCGGTGTTTAAAAGACGCATACTGCAGGCATTCCATAAACTTGGCAGAGGGATATGTAACCATTGTAAGCAAAGTCAAGATTAATAATTAAGTTAATTTGTGAATAATTCAACCACTTGTTTACTATTTTAGCAGAACAGCTGTTTTACCGGCAAGAATCGATAACAGATGCCTTGTAGCAGCTTTACAACACTGCCCCTGCAGCCCTGAACCACCTATCGATAACTGAAGTACGCGCCAACTATTTAGATTCAAAAAACTTTATTTGACAATACACCGGAGATTATTCCTGTTTTTCATTCTTGTTCTCGCATTTGTTGCACTCCTGCTCCTTAGCCTTGCGCAAGGCTTCGGCGGCCTCCTTCGCCTCCTTTTTGGCCTGGGCCTCCAGTTCTGGGATGAAGAATATCTTGCGAGACTTTAGAGTTGACCACTTGAAACGCTTGATGTAGTAGGAGATGCCGATCAAGAAGGCCGACATAAGCGTAACCTTGATGAGCAGCAAGCGGCGCTCATCCGACTCCGGTTCCGAGGTCCACTTAAGGAAGACGCACACATCCTTGGCGATTTGGGCGGCCGAGGCAGCCACATTGGCATCCTCAAAGGTGACCACCTCGTTATCAACGGCTTGGGCCATGGCAATGGCTCCGCCAGAGAAATACGGATTGAAGTAAAGGCCTTCGCGTAGAGCGAAACCGGCTGGAGGATCGCAGTACCCAGTGAGCAGAGCGAACACGTAATCCTCGCCACCCTTGCGAGCGGACACTATATAGCTGAGATCCGGCGGATATGAGCCATTGTTGGCCGAACGGGCTGCCTCCTCGTTGGCATAGGGAGATGGGAAATGATCGGACAGCTTGCCCGGACGTTCGAAGTACTCGCCTTCATCGTTGGGGCCATCTCGCACGGTTATGGCCTCCGCCTCGGCCTTGGCCTCCGATTCCGTCATGCAAACGCCCACCAGGTTGCGATAGGCCATGTACTGCAAGGAGTGGCAGGAGGCACAGACCTCCTTGTAGACAAAGTATCCCCGGCGCACGCTCTCCTTGTCCAAGGCGGCCAGGAGTCCCGAGTGATTCCAGTGCTGATGCGGCGGATGCACACAGTCCGAAGAGGCATCCACACTGGTTTCCAGGGCATAGATCAGAAGTCCTGCCGCTCCGGATAGGGCTCCCAAGGCGCCCCATAACTTGGGACGAGCGACGGAAAAGCCTCCACGGCCCGGGAAACTCATCCGCGGACGCACCGATGTCCTGTTGAAGCTGCTCCTGGCAAGGTGGAACAACTTGCTGCTCAGGTTCCGGAATTTGTTGGCCATATTGAGTCGGGTTCAGCTTGTTTTCTTTAAACGAATTATTTTTCCAATTAAAAATGTCAACGCAACCAGTGTTGGGAAACTCTGTTGACTAGGGTTGTCACCACGTGGGGAATATTCTGGCGGAATTACACAAATCAAATTATCTAAAGTACATTTAATATCAATGAAGTTGTTTAGTTTAATAATTTTAAAACATTTTAAGGACTTAAATTGGGAAACTTTCAAACTAATATTTAGGAAGTGAAACTGCACTTTGAAAGCGCTTCGAAAGTCTTTAAACCATCGATACTCACCTAGGGCAAAATGTTAGACTTGCTCCTTTGATGGCAAATAATCATCATTACGAAGAAAATATGTAAATGTTTCGGATTTATTGAAATGTGTAAAAGTATAAGCCAGTCACAACAATTTTTATTTGACATTTTATACAAAGCTTGCAAAAGCAGGGCTCAAATTTCAATTTTGAGTTTGGTACTTGAACTTGCAATTGAAAATATCTCATCATCTTCAGACCAAAGTAATTAATTTAGTTCCCAAATTTAAAGTTAAATCGCTTATAAAGAAAATAAATCTCTTGGATTGCCTGGAATTAGAAGGGCAGGATTGCTAAGAAATCCCAGCCCTGACTTTCTTCTAAATTAAGCCCAGATCAGTCAGATTCTTATCGGCGATCTTTCCCCATAAAGCATATGTAAACCAAAACCCACCCAAATTGCTGTTATTCTTCACAGCTAAAAGGTTGAGTCAACGTTTTTCTTTCTATTGTTGTAACGATCGCCTCCTTCTGGGGTTTCTTTCCTGCCCAACGAGCGGAGCAACTGAAAAAAACCGAAAAAAAACAAATGCCAGGGCACTTTCATTTGTTATCTGGCGCAGTAATCTGTAAATCTGTAACAGCCCACCAAACAACGGTGCATACAATATTTCCTAGCCATTCTTCACACTGTGTGACCACGAAATCGTCAAAGTCAGGCCCAAGCCAGCTTTTACAACAGCCAAGGAGAATGGGCGTGTACTTGAAAAATGTAAGGGGGGTCAGAATAAAGGTAAGGTCTTTCGGTTACCTAAAAAGTTTAAGGAAATATTAAGCACAAAAAATAATATAATAAAATAATTATAGCCCCAAAAATACTAGTACTATAGATTATTACAAATTAATAGATCTAGTACGGATCGTTAAAAAACAATACGTTTACTACTCTCTCTGCTTTTTTAGTATTTTATTTTTAAAACATTGTTTGGTTTCAATAAAATGAGCTTCATCAAATTGATTGCTTTCCAAATAAAGCCAAGCTTAACAGAAAAATAATTTACTTTACTAATTTTTGTTCTATAATAATAGTTGTGGCCCTAATCAAACATGTTTTTTGTATTATAAAAGAATTACCATAAAAGAAAAGCCTCGAACTGTAGCAGTTATGGGGGAATCCCCTTTGCTACGCCCATGTCGATCAATAATGACAATGCAACGTCCGACGTTGGCAGAGCGATGTAAACTCTTTTTTTTTATGTTTTTGGTGAAAATTTGTACCTGATTTTATATTTCCCTTTTTTGTGTTACACTGTTTCTGTAGCTCTTGGTCTTTTTTCAGTTATTACGTATTTTCCATGTTTACCATATTTTACACGCGCTTACAGACACACAGATACAACAACAACAAAAAAAGATACGGATACAGATACATTTACCCCCGGATTTTCCCTATGTGCGTTTTTAGAGTTCTGCTTCTGCGCAGCGATGCATAATTCCCACTTTTTGAAATTTGTGTGCGGTGGTTGTTGTTGTTGTTGCTGTTGTCTTCTGCGGTGGTGGCTGTAATGTTGTTTTTGTTGTTCCCGTTGCCGCTGCGCAATTAATAATTCTTTTCGACTGGCGTGAAATTTTCATAAAGCAAGAAAAAGCAACAAGCTGCAAAAGCAACAGCAACCGCACCAACTTTCCATGAAAATCTCCAGCCATTAGTAGCAATCTCGACGCTTTTCACCGTGGAAAACCGCAGAGATTGTGCTGCGACCCCATAGAAATGGGCTCACGTCATGAATTTTATTCAAATTACAAACTCATTAATAAATGGCGTTGTTTACTTTTATGTAAAAAACAAACCTGCAGTGATTTCTCAATTTTGGGCAGTACTTGGGAAGAAAAAATTTTAGTAATTATCCTAATATTATCATTAAACATTTCTAGTCTACACCCAATTATTTAAACTAAGTTCTTAAAGATTAAAACAAAGCAGGTACAAGAAAAAAATATATTGTTCTTATAAACGCTAAAGTAAGTTTTCTTCTAAATGATTTTAAAATTTGAGATGTTTTTATATTTTTATTTATATTATTATTTATATTATATATTTATTTCTCAGTACAACAGTCCTTCTCCCTCCTAATTTAAAAATATTTATTACTGTTGCAAATATGCCAAATTTGCCTAAAATATCTTACCGACTTCAGTGTAAATACTAGATCCAGCTCTTTCCAAATCAGATATAAAATGCAAGAGCTAGAGATATGACTTATCAACTGAATAATTATTCGTGAAAAAGATGGGCCTGCAAATAAAAATACCTGAATACGGAACAAAAAAGTGTGCATAATTTAGCAATAAATGTAAATATTACTGGTCCGCTTCCTTTGGGAGACAAAGCGCCATGCTGCTGCAGTTTCCTGTGGCCTCTTCTCTTCGCCCAGAAGCGATCATGATCATGATGATGATGATGATCGTGTGGCCAGAGGATTGTAATAACGATGAGGCTGTGCTGGCCATGTCCCACTCCTTATCTTGGCAGCACGAAAACCAGAAACAAGAATTATAGACCAAAAGCCAGTTGCAATGCGAGTGCATCTTGCATCTTTGCCACCGATCCCACGTAGCTGTGTGTGTGTGTGTGTGAGTGCGGGGGCACTGCATCGGTGTGTGTTGGCCAGAGTATCTGTGTGAGTTGAGCCTTTGGCCAGAAGTGAATGCAAGTTGCATCTGCCGCAGTGCTGGTCAACGCTCGAAAGCCAGGAAATCAAAGCCAGGAAGAACGGAAACCATTAATTTAATTATATAGTTTAATTTAACTTACTGCATCCATTATAAAGACAAAATAAATAATGTATGTTGATTTTAAAAATTACTCCAATCATTTTAATTAGGCATAATATAAACGTAATTGTTTTACTTGTTGTTGTTAGCGAGCTTGTTGATTTTTCATCATTTTTGCATCCTTATCTTAGTTACCTAGTCATCTTTTGGAATAATTAGTCACTATTTATCATATAAAACACGTTATAAATTCGGTTTTACATTTACAACTAATTTAATATTCACTAGATGAACCACTTTATTTTATGACGTATCTGAAAGATCGTTTTAACGCGTGCGCAGCTACTGTTGGTACGCGTACGAAAATCGCATGCGAGAGAGAATATCCCAGTGAGTCGCTTTCGTATCTTTGAGATTCTCATTCTCCTTGCCCATTTACCGCTCAATTTCGCAAAAACAAAAAAAGCTATGCTCCCCTATATACAACAACATCACGATTTGTGAGCGTGTATGGGTGAGTGTATCTGTGTTTTGCGGCGATTGAGATTGTGTGTTTATGTGTAGCATGCGGTTTTGCTTTGGATTTTTATAAACTTTTTCGCAGTTTTCAGTCACCAAGAGTGAAGAGACATGGCCAATCTTCAGGAGAAAGATACACACAGTCGATGGATACAAAATGGGGAGAAAGAGGTATAAGGGAGAGGAAGAGAACCAGAGAAGAGCCAACTTCATTATGAGGTTGTAACTGTCTTTTCAATTTCTCGTTCTGCCCGATTCGCTTTGCCAAATGGAGCCTAGAAGATGGATCTCTGCCTCCTCTCGATTCTCCTCTTGATTCTTCTTCTCCTTTCTTAAGCTCTCTTCTCGCCCCCCACTCACTCACACACACACACTCGCGGCAATTGACGGCTTTGCGTGTGTGTGTCCGTTGATGTTGATGAGTTTTGTTTTAATTCTGCTTCTTGACTTCAATTTCTTATAAAGATTGTTTATATGCACGTAATACAGTGGAACAACGATAAATTAAACCTAAAAAATTGTTTATGAAACACCACTTTTTTTTATAACACATTATTTATTAATTTTAAATGTTAATGTCTTTAGATATTTGAGTTAAATTGTAATATTCAAGGAATTACAAATTTATTCCATAATTGTGTCTCTTGAAAAAAAACCAACTATCGCCAAAGCAGAAATAAAAAAGGACTTAAATTAAATTAAAAAAATATTTCAAAAATATAATTTTATGATAGTAGATAAAAAACGGCACTTAAGTTCAATTTGAGCTATAGAATTTAGACTGTAGTTGGCCCCCGTATCTGTAAGCGCTTGCTATGTATGTAAATGTATCTGTATCCGGCAGTGGCGTAAACATTTTGGGTCTTAACTCAAGACAATAATTAGTTCAATCACAATTTTTTTAACTAGAGCTCCTTTTCAGTATCTAAAATTTTTAGCGCAAAGAATTTTCTTTAAAATCCCCCCTTAAGGCTCCCCTTTGAATAAACGCTCCTGAGTATCTGCATCTGTATCCGTATCTGTGAGATGCAGGCCACACTGTCTTTGTTGTTGCTGTGATTTGGTGAATCGCGCGTAGCCGATTGTAATTATTGTAATCGAGTCTCGAACCGATCCAATCCGATACGATATGATCGCAATAGCGAACAGCCATTCTCCGAGCTTGACTTGGGGTTGTGTTGAGTTGAGTTGAGAAGATCAGGCCGCTATAGCGATAGCCAAAGCCATAACCATCGTCCATCGTCTTCGCCTGATTTGATTCTGTTTTAGCTGTTTTAGCTTTGATCATTTCGTAATAGTTTTCTCAGTGCTCTGCTTAAATCATCTTGGCCAAGACCGATCTGGACGATCTTACAGATTCAGATCCAACCAATCCGCAGCTCGTGATCGTTTCGCTTGAGCCGAGCCCGCGCTTTTCTCTTTGAAGCCAACGTCATCGACAGTCCCAGTCATACAACATACTACCAGTCATCATTGTTGTTGCTATAGTTGTCTTGGCCGTTGCTTTTTACTAAAAGTTGATTGACTGTCTGTTCATTTAGCCGCTTGTCCATGGCTCGCTCCGTTTGTTGGCTTTGTGCTCTCAGTGCTGCATAGAGAAAAAAATCTAAGTCTAAGTGACTATTTCAGTTTACTCACTTGATCCTCACTTAATATCCTAACATAAGTACTTGAAAATAAAGAACTTGTCCCACAAAACACATTAAACTAGTATACAACTTTGAGTTATATCATTTTGATGACCAATGAAACAGAATTCGATTTCAGAATTGTTGATATATTGAATTTTCTGGTTTAAAATCCTACAACGTCATTAAACCCATAAACTATAGATTTTTATGACACTTTCTGTCAAAAATGGATTATAAGATTGGAAACAGAAAGAATTAAGAAAAAAAAAAAAATATTTATGCATTTAAAAAAAAAGAAAAGTAAGAGAAATGAATACTTTAACTAAATTAATGTGAGTATTTTTCAGATCTAAATCTCTTATCGACATTCTATTCAGTTTAATGTTACATCCAAGTGCCCAATTTTTTAATTTTGCTATTACTATTTTAATATACTTTCCATACATTTCTTTCAGTGCATTTTCGTTACCCCCCACCCGTTCCAAGCTTCGGTTGCGGCTTCTCTTGCACATTTCGTTTTAGGCCATTATAGTTTTGAACATGTTCAAGTGCCATTCTCACGATTGTTTATAGTCTTTTAATTTCAGTTGGAGCACAAGAAATAAACAGTGAAATTTAGCAGCAGGCGATTTGAGTTGTTCCTAGGCCTAATGTTCTGGAAACGAAACGAAACCAAGTCAGACCCAAGTCGAATCTCGGTTTCGGGTGCAGTTTCGGTTTACAGCTGGGGCTTATGCTCCAACTCCAACTCCAACTCCCCATCTCCATCTGAAGAACCAGCTGAATCCCCAGCAGAATGCCCAACTCCAGCTGGCAGCGGTGAAAGGCCTCAAGTGGTCAATAAGTACCAGGGAGCTCGACGGTCCTCGGTCGTCAGTTTTCGGTCTTCAGTCCAGAATTCGAGTACTCCGAAATGTTTGCCTATTAAACAGTCATCAATGATTGTTACATTCTACAAATAGAAAATGGTGGAGCCATCCAACTGGCGGGACGGAGAATGTTTGGAGAACCGAAAGAGATCAATCCAACGACGATCGTTTGCCAGATTTATGAGTCATGAACCGCAGAACGACTTAAGCGATCAATAAGATATTTGGAAAACTAGCGCAAACTATTATTGAGAGATAATTCTAGTGTGTAAGGCTCTTAACGATCGATTCGTGAATTACTTGGCCATCAGCAAGATATTGATCTTTAATCTAATGAACTGCGGATCTTTTTTACGGCACTATGATTAAGGTGGGGCTTACATACGGGAAGCAGATCAAATAAATTGCTACTAGTTAAAATTACGGACTAACTATAATTATTGTGATATACCAACATCTATTTTATTAATTTTTTTTTGCAAGAGCACCTGAAGATTATTAAAGTAAAATAAACAAATATTGATCTTAAGTTCAAAAGCACCTAAAAAATGCTAAATATTATTTTACTGAAGCCCAAGCCAAGTCATGGTTATTTGTGCACACGAAATTCCATCAATTAAGCAGCCGTCGATCGCTGAAAAATCATTCCCAAACAGGCATCTCGATCGGTCGATCGTTAATTAACTCCCATCGAACTGCCACCAAATTGACATTCCCAGTCCGATAGTTTACCATTTACCATTTCCACGGCGGACGTCCCAGCGCTTTTGTCCATCGCATTTGGGCTCCAGATCGTGGGTATCACGATCATCTTGGGCAATTTTCGCGCATGGAACTTTCAACTCCAAAATGGACTGACAATTGATTTGTGCCACAGCCAGAAAGCAAAAAAAAAAAGGAAAAGAAAAAGAAAAACAAAGCCTGGCTGCAATTTAAATTAAAAGCGCAATTGAACTGGAAAATTCGTCTAAATTGTTTTCACAATTACCCACACACGGCAACCTGAGAAGACGCAGGGTGACAGCCGGGGGAAAGCGAAGAGTTCAAGAGTTTTTCCACCATTTCCCCCAACTCCATCTCCATCTCCATTTCCATTTCCACCATGGTCACAATCAAATCCAATCCTCGGCAATCGCAGCTCTAACAACATCATGCAATAGAGCCGGGGCACAATACATAAAAATTTCAAAACTAATGATGCCGAGTAGGAGAGCCTGTAAAAAATACGAAAAAAACGAGCTGCTTTCGTTCACAATTTATGCATGAGAAGAAAGATCTTTGGCAGAAGAAATGGTCCGTTTTTTGTGGGAGTAGAGTTGAGTCGAGTTCTTTTCTTTTCTGTACTGTTCTGCACACACTCACTCTTATTTTGGCTTGGCTTGATCTTTTTTTTTCGCTACGAGCTGCGCTGGCTTCGATGATAAAGATCGGAAAAGCCCGAAGTTTAGAAAGGCAATAGCAAGAGCAGCATCCGAGCGGTGTATCTATGTATCTGCAATACATAAATTGTATGTATCTATATCTATACGGTCTACAATGTATCTCTTTTTGGAGCCAGTGCTTGTGTGTATATGTATCTATGTAATGAGCATGTAACTAAACTTCTGTGTAGCCAAAACTCCTACAACAGAGACAAAAACAAAAAGCCCAGACCCACTAGAAGTACCAGCTCTATAGCTCTGTAAGCTCTGTAAACTCTGTGGAACTCTGGAGCTGTGCAACTCCCTCAATACCCGTTTGCCTTTGCCACAACTTCAATTCAACTGAACTGTACTGGCTGCTCTTCGGGGCTCTCAGTCCTCAGTCCTCAGTCCTCGGTCTCCAGTTTTCAGTTTTCAGTTTTTCTGGCCGTGCTCTATCTGATGATGGCCGTTAACGTTAAAAGTTAAGGCCTGAAGAGCGCCCGACCCGACCTGCTGCCCTGTCTTCCCCCCTCAAGACCCCGTTCTTCCCGGCTCCCTGTTCCCGATTCTTCTGCCAGTGACTCGTAAACATGAGCTACGTTCTTGCCCCATTCCCCTTTCTTTTCAGCCGGGTCTTGTCTTTTCCCCCGCCGCGACTTGACTTCATTTGTTTGGCTTTTTTGGGAGACAAAACTGGTTATTGCTCTCGCCTTTTCTTCGGCTTGGTTACTCGATGTGTTTGGGTTTTTTGTCGTTTCTTTTCTTTTTTTTGGCTTTTTTCGGTTAGGTGAGCGGTGGTCTCTCCACCGTTCTTCGTATATTTCTTCGGTTTTTCGGGGCCCCAGTGGCGTACATGTATGCAAAGGGGACCCGTTGGCCACGCAGCTTCCAGCCTCCTAGTCTCCTAGCCAACAGCTACCACATACAGAGGGTATTTCTTAAAAATAAACTGTTAGTAATAGCTTGAAACTAAAATATATCTAACAAACAAAATATTTTTAACCAATTAATCAGGAGAATTCACTTTGGGAACATGTCACTTTATAAAATGTTTTGAACTTTGGAGGGTTTGAAAGTACTTAGCAGTTTCAAAAAGGACT
The DNA here is from genome assembly GCF_043229965.1 of Drosophila suzukii. Classification (NCBI taxonomy): domain Eukaryota; kingdom Metazoa; phylum Arthropoda; class Insecta; order Diptera; family Drosophilidae; genus Drosophila; species Drosophila suzukii. The sequence goes on from NC_092082.1 coordinate 85,672,721, forward strand.
TAAGTATCTTTTGAATATATTTCAGTAAACCCATCATTGTAATTACACCTTTTAAGTGCTTTTAGTTTAACAGTTTCATAAACTATATAAAGATGATCATAACATTTTTATAAAAAGACTATAGTAATGAGGTTAAACCATTATAATAACTACTTGTATTTATAGTACGTGATTTATAGTACGTTTTCTAACATAAGATCCTAGAAATAGCACATCCTGCATAAAAGAGAGAGATGGGTTATGATAATGACTATCCTAATGACTTTTCTTCCTAGCCAATGGCCACTGTAGTCAGCGATTCAAGCGGGGCACCGAACCAAACGACAACCAAATCTCGGTGGTGCAGCTTCTAAGTGGAGGCTTGGTGGGCAGCGTGCAGCAACAAGTAGGAAGTGGGCGCTTGGCAAAGGCTTGGCCTGGACTTGGTCTAAAACCGAGATCGAGACTGGCCACCTCCTCCTCCTCCAGCATCCTCCATCCTCCATCCTACCCCCTTCCTCCAGCCGTTGGGCAACTTTTTTCCGCGCAACTCCTTTGTTACATTTTGCGAGCGAGCTAGAGGTAAACGATCGTTAGAAAGGTTTTATATGAAGCCATGGCTTCAGATTTGCGCTCACGTCTATTTATTGGACTTGCAGTTGCTGGAGCCAAACTGAAAAGCCGTAGCCATAGCTGAATCTGAAGTTGGGCTTGATCTGTGTGTGCTGAAGCTATCGTTTCTGCAGAGAGAATAAATTCATTAGAAGCTGTAAGTGCTTTGAATATTATATAAAAGTTTCTTATAAAAAATGAACTTTTAAAAGACTTACATTAAACTCAGAAATCATATAGTCAACATATTGTTTTTTTACCAACCCCTTAGTACACCCTAAGTATCCCATAATAACCCATATACCAAATTGCAGTGTGCATATCTTCTCTGTATGATTTATTATTATCAGAACTTTTCTTTTATTTATGTTATTAAGTCATGATGCTAAAGTACCATTAATATTTTAATAATACCTTTATAACTGACCATTTTTTTTTGGTGCATGGTCATGTTACCACCGCCTGTCGTTTAAGATGGCTCTTGGCTGGCTGTTTGTTTTGTTTTGGCCTGCACAGTTTTTTATCCATTTTGGTGGCCTGTCCTCCATCCTCCATCCTCCAAACTCGGAGCTCCCGACTCCTGGCTCCCAGCACCCAGCACCCAACTCCCAACTCCCTGCCCCATCCTCAAAAGTCCATCCAGCCTCAACTTCAATGGAAGTAGAAGTGGCATGAAATGCTGTTAACCTCGTTTGAACTTTGCCATTTGTTTGAGCCATTGGATAGGCCGATCTTTCTTCTTGGCAATGTTTTTTTATTTTTACGTATTTCTTTCAGCGCTCCTCTCTCTGTTTTTGGACTGTTTAGACAGGCCGGCCAAGCAATTTAAATATATTGCAAACAAAAGGAGTGTATGTAATTTAATGTGAGTGGACGTTGGACGTCGGACGTGGACGTGGATGGGGCCTAGAAATGGGATTGGAATGGTTTTGGCTTTGGTTTGGTTTGGTTTTGGTTTGGTTTGGTTTTGGTTTGGCCTGGGCTGGCATGGGGGTTGGATGATGGGTATGGGGATGGGGATGGGGACCATGGACCGTGGCAGTTGGGCAATGGCTAAAAAACACAACTGACATTTGCAATACGAGAGATACGGGTCCGGGCACCAGCTGGAGATTGCCCAGGTCAGCCCGAGCCAATCCTCCTCCGCACCTCTGCGTCGATAACCCAAGAAAACCCCTCGAAGGCCCCTCAAAACACCTCTGTCAATGCAACTCCTGCCTACACACCTCGAAATTTTCGCAATGACAAGTAGCCCAGGCGTGTGTGATTTTTTGTAATCTACAAAAAGAGCTGGTGTTGCTCCGAGCTGGTCTTCCACTAAGGCTGGGCTTTGAACTGGGTTAGAGCAACTGTGGGAAGAACAGAGCGTTTAATTGGGCCAGCGAAAGATTGGGGGAGGGAGTTACCATACACGGGAAACATTCGCCAAGAGCCACAAAATAATTAAAACGATTTATTAAAATATTCATTATTAAAAATGTATTTTTTTTGGATTTTAAAACTTTTAAAAAATTGGGTACCCAAATGTACGAAGTGTTCAGATATATTATATTGATATAATGAGTAATATATTTCATGAAATTTACACATCCGCTGGTTGTATCTCTCTCCTTAAGAGAAAAAATAAACTGGTTTCTTAGGAGATTTACAAATGGAAATCTATTTATTATGTGTTCTAGTACCAAGCCCAGTTTTTCCCGCAGTGCAAAGTAAGTATTCAAGAGCAGCGACCATAAAGACGTTCCTGGTTGTCAGATGAACCGAGATTAGTTTATGTTTTTGGGGGGAAAACGTTGGTGAACAAACGGTAGCGGATGACCTGATCCAAGACCATTACCATTACTAGGCCGGTTTTAGCCCGCTTCAAAGCCCAACCAATTAGCACTATCTAAAGTGGAGTGGTGAGCTGGGTTTCCCCTGGGTTTTATGGGAACTGGGGGACACTTTAAGTCCCCACAAAGAGATATACGTAGGTACGATTGTAAAAAATACGCCCACGCAATCGACAATTAAAGACACGTCGCCGAATTTCAATTACAGGAAGCGGAAAATGAATGAAAATACGCGTATGGAAATGCAAGTTCTGCAAATTTCATTGAGCACGCAGAAAACTGTGTCACCTTGACGGTAAAACAGAATACGATTGGGAGACAACAAAAAATAAGGTAATATAAAAAGTACGACTTCCCGCTACTACTTCATATATAATGAAGAAGACGCCGAAGAAGAAGAAGAAGAAGGGCGAGCAACAGCTGCGCAAGCGCTTTGTGAAGAGGGTGGGAAAAGTAAGGGAGGGGAAAGCTAAGACTTGGTTTTTTGGCAAAGGCATTGACACACCGAAATAAAAGGAAACAGCAGAAATTCCAATTCCGCATGTCTGTGTGCTGTACATTATTTACAACACAGAAAGAAACGGGGCTTGTTAAGAAAATATATTTTAATATTTTTTAATTATTTATTTATGTGAAATACAGTACTGAAGTTTTGTATCTGTTAATAATGTATGGAAATAGCTTAAATAGGATTTAATTTTTTTTTTTCTGTGCACCCCAACAACATTTGTTTGTCTGGAAAACCTTTCCACTACTCTTCCAATCCTCAAGAAACCACCCTAAGGAGAAGAAGAAGAAGCAGAAGAAGAGGGAGCAAAAAAGGTGCGATCTCTCTCTCTCTCTCTCTGTCGAAGAGTCGACGGCCGATGTAATTATTTTAATAATTTTTTCACTGCGTCATCATTATTTCTCTCTGCCTTTGATATATAATTCTTCTTTGTATCATTTGCACACACGATTGCACACATACAAAGGGCGGGAGAGAGGGGCAGAGAAATTCACGCTCAGCAATAAATATGTGTAGATGTGTGCGTTGTGATCGCGAGAGAGCAAAGCCGCTCGCTGCTCGAAATGAGCCGAGGTATAAAAGCGGAAGAGCGTCACTCGCGGAGCAATTGTTTTTCCTGTGCCGTTCGCCGTTCGCGCCGCGTTTTTGAGCTCCCTCCGAGAAAGAAAGAAAGGAAAAAGCGGAGCTAGAATTTTTTGAGAAAAATGCCATAAACAAATATGTAGTTTAAAAGTAAAGTATTTAACGCGTGTTTTCTGCGTATGTGGGAGTACGCCTGCTAACTCAAATTGCCGTTGATTGCAAGCCGAGCTCACCCACACACACGCACGCTCTATCGCACACACTCGAGACTCTGCTTTACCGATAAAAAAAAAAAGAAGAAAAAACGAAACGAAAAGCGAACAAACGGATGCATGCAGCATTTACAGTTGAGTTCAAATGTGCCGTCTAATTAGAAATGATTTAATTTCAATAGCGATTTAATAAAAACGAATTTGCGAAACGAAGCGACGCCGCGTGTGTATTTCGTATGTACATGTGTGTACATGCATGTGCCTGTGTGTAATTCGCCATACTTCTTCAATTCAAAGAACAGACAGAAGAAGAACACAACAAGACATACTTGAGAAATAAAAGCAACAGCAGCAACAACTACAACTATTGCTATCAACTTGAGCCATCAGCGCAGGCTCTGGCTCTCTCGCTCTTTCTCTCTCTCCCGCTCTTTGCCGTGTTGCTGTGCGCGTGTGTAAGCTTCGCTTGGTTAGTGTATGGGTATGTATATAAGCGGGTGAACGAAAAAAAAAAAGTACATATGTATGTATATATTACGCTCAATTTTCCCTATATTTTTTGCGCCTGCCAATAAGCGGTTCTTTGCCGGAGTTGCCACATTGCCGCGCAGATCGTGGAATTTTTAATTGGAATTGGGAAAGATTCGTTGCGTACTCATGCATGTGTGTGTGTGTGTGTGCGTGTGTGTAGAGTAGAACTGATAAGACGCAGAGAAAGCAGAAAAGAGACGCCGCTTATCAACGCCACAAAAAATAGAAGAAAAAACGAACGAACTAAATGGGTCGAGCACATTGTCGTGTATTGTTTTTGCACTATCGCTTAATAATTGAAATTAAAGCGGAGGCGAGGGAAATAAAAAAAATGGAGAAGGCAAAAAATCCCACTATACTGGAATTGAAATTGGACTTGGAATTCATACTACTGTTTTTAGTGGGTGGGGGTCCAGTGTTTCACATTGATTTTCTTAGTATTTGTGACTAGATCCACACTCATTAATAACGGTAGTTCAATCATCAAGCACGTGTTTTCGGGAGACTTAGCTATGTACATAAGTACACTACTTCCTCTGGAAAGAAAAGGGACAAACAGGTGGTGTTCCTAAAAAAAGTAAAGAATACAACAAAATACAACAAGGTAATTAGTCAACGTCTCGCACGCACACAACGTCATTCAGACAGAACGACAGAACCAAAAAAAATATAAAAAAAAGTAAGGAAAAGAGCACCTGTTCGAGTGCCCAAAAGAGAGGGAAAGAGAACAAAGGGAAGAGCGATAGCGGAAGAGCGACTTGATTGCAGGCCCGAAATTAAAATTAAAATTAATGCTAATTCAGACCATTTTCGGGCCCTGAAAACGATCCCCCAAATTCAAAATTAATTGTACCCAGACTGGGAAAGAAGTGGGAAAATTGTTAGCCTAACAACAAAGGTTAAAAGTTCAGCCACTGTGTTGCCAGCTGACTCACAAAGTTCTCTATGTACAGTTGTGGTCGAAATAGTAGTGCTTTTGCTCTTAACTTGAAAGCAATTCCAAAAAAATTTAAAATGAATTATGTACTGTATCTTAAAAAATATAAAGTGAATAATATATAATAATAATGTGAATTTCGAATGATTTATACAATTAGTTGCTTACTGTAAATATACATCCAAAGATACGATCTTAAATTTACATCCAAAGATATGGTCTTTAACTATTATTTTAAATCCAAAAAGTACTGAGAAACTTTTTAAAAAAAAATTCTTTCTTAGTATACCTTTTTTTTTAATGTTATTAAAATACCCACTACTATTTTATACCCCGCTACTGTGTGTTTTTTCTGTATTCCCATAGTTCCGCCTCCCTAACTGCTTTGACTTGTTCTTCTCTGGTTTCTACCGGAACAAATTGCTGAAATACTAAATTCCGAGAAGACACCGCTGTCGCATAGTTCAGTTTTATAGTTTTATATACACCCCCGACTTGACAAACAAACAATCATTTCCGTTGAAGTCCAATCATGAGCTTCACTGTCACCATATGTATCGGATTTTATCCAACTTTGTGCTCCGTTTTTTGTGCTCCGATCAGCAGAAATTCAAACTGCAACGTCGCCACAATTCTTAAACAATTCTCAAAGACGACGACGATTCTGTTTTTGATTCCGATTCTGATTCTGTCGGCTTTTCGTCAGAGAAGAATCATGGGTTGGCCCTGCCCTGGCCAGCCAGTTGATATACATATATATTATTATTGTATAAATCAGCAGAAAAAACAGCAAACAGCGGACGGGCGAACAAAAAATAATAAACCTTAATTCGAAGCTCGGAGCTTGATTCATTCATATTACCCGGGGGATCTGAAAAAAGGGGAGGCGAAGGGACTGACTGACTGACTGCTGACTGACCACCCAATTGAGCTATGAAAACCGATCAAACCCCGATCGCAATTGTTGCCAGGCACGAGAGCAATGACATGGCATGCAAAGCCAGCTAAGCAGCTGGAAAACTAAGCTAAAACCCCAAAGCCGAACTGGAAAAGCAAAAACCAAACCCAATCACCAATCAAACCAACCAAAAATGCCACAAAAAGTCGTGCAGTGGCAATAATCATCGTCATCATCATCATCGTCATCATCATTCGAAAGGAAGGATGCGGATGCGGATGCTCTTTTCTGACTCTATTTTGTCGGCGAACATGGATCTAGTGCACGGTGGTTCATGATTAAGTTCGTGACTAGATTTCATGCTCGTCTATTAAGTTGGGTCAGCACAACGAAGAGAGTTTTCCAACCCACACCCCCTTTGGGGAGGGGGGAGTTTTCCAGCCCCCTTCCCTCCCCTCCCCTCTGGCTGAGTGGCCAATTAGCCAACGCATTAATTATGGGAAAAGTATATTTGCCTGATTGACCCGTGACCCACATGCAGTGACTGTTGGCACACGCCCCGCAGAAATATGTGACTGCCGAAATGAGGGCGTGTTGTGGAAATAAATGTAGAAATAAAAATAAAACGAGTCAATGGCCTGCTGTCCCGCATGCTGTGGCGTAAAAACTTGGGAGAAAAAAAGCAAGTAGCCTTGCCGATTTGTGCTCCTTTATCTGGCAAATGGAGTGACTGCCCTGCCAAACGGTCGCAGAATGTGGCAAGTCGAAAACCCGTGACACCGCCAACGGTCCACCAATTTATGGCTTGGTGACACGCGATTAAAAATCGAATCCAAAAGGGGCCCCTACAGAAGCAGAGAAACCAAAACCCAGGGAACTGCAAAGCCAATAGATTTCCGTGTGAAAAACTCTGCGAGGGTTGTTGTTGCTGCTGTGGCGCCTGCGGGTAAGTAACGGCTTTTTACCCGCCTTTTGTCACATGGTGAGAAAAAAAATTAAAAACAAAATATCAGTCGGACAATGTCTTTTTAAAGTTTACATACCATATAAGAGGCATGCCTGAAATTGCTTTACCAAGAATCCAAACCTTAAAACTATTTGAATTTTTTTTGGAATAAGAGATTCTTGTATATTCAACTAAATCATGTCTTGATTGAGAAAGTAACATCGATCCTTTGTTCTATAAACTGTATAGTTATAATATCACTATTTGCATCTACTTAACTTTATTTTACATTTTATTAAATCCAAAAATTCTACTTAATGTCTTGATGCACTTAAAAATGGTTATACATTGTTTAAAGTTTATATAATAACGAGGTTTAGGACTTTACATTTTAATTTATAGTTAAAATACAATACAAGGACTTAAGCTTAGTAAAAATACTTTAAAATAAACCATAGATCTTTTAGATTTTTGCAAAAGCACCATCGTAAGGCACCCTAACAAGTTTGGTAATTTACCAAGATGTTTTTCCTGTGCACTCGTTGCCAACGACAACAACATGACACACTGTTGCGTGGGCGTTTGAGTGTAACTGTAACACCTGCTGCTGCCGCTATTAACACAACATTTCTCTGCTCTCCAATTTTAATTTCAGCCCAAAGGAATGAAGCCGGAACACCTTTCAACCCTGCGAGCCATTGTTATTATTGTGGCTGCCATATAGCTAGCTACTTACTACTTACTACCTACTATATAGGCATGGCTACAGCTACTCCTCCCACACGATCGCATTCGCATTTGCTTCACGCTCATTTAAATGCCAACGCACCGGGGGGAAAAGGAAAGGAGGGCGAAGGAAAGGAGAGCTCGGCGATCTAACAAAACATTGGCTGCTCGGCTGGCTTATTTGCATATTTTCTAAATGAATGTGGTGGCTACAGTTTGCAACCCCAGCGGTGGCAAAGCCAAGAAGCGCATTCAGTTGCAACGGCGGCGGCAGCTGGCTTTCCCTGCACTGGATTTCCACTTCCTCCCGACCGAGGCAGCAACATCAGCAATCAGGAACAGCAGCGGCAGCAGCAGCAAGAAGCCGTCAAACGCCGCAACTAATTGATATAATAGTTAAAATAACAAACTAACGAGAAAGAGGTTGTCGTCGGGCGAACGCGCGGCGTTGGTGAAGTGCAAAACCTTTCCAATTTGAAAATAGTTTTCCTGCTATGTGTGCTCGTTCCCACAAGCAGCAATACCACACCATGCCACCAGTAGATGCAGCCAGCAAGCAGCAACAACTGCAACATCGGTTCAGAACAAGCACAAAACAGCAAAAGCCTGCACTTTGCCAAGAGGTGATTGGGAAAAGGGGCTCGAGCTGGGGAAGATGACAATGCAGCGATTAGAGCAATGCAGAACTTGAACTCTACAACTCCATGGCGGCATCATCATCGTCATCGTCATCATCATCATCATCTTCATTGGCGGCAGCTGGAAAAATGTTTACCTCAATCCCCGGAGTCATAGTCGCTGTCCCAATGCGCGGCATTTCCGTTCTGAGAAGAAGAGGATGCAGCCGAGGCTCTGGATCGGATCGATTCGCTGCTGATGCATTTTGCAAGGGGCAAAGTTGTAATCATGTTTATTACATCTAAATCTAAATAAAGTACTTGTAATGTGTTTCATCGAAAGCGGCGGTTTTTGATTTTGGTTTGGGTACAGGGGAAAAATATAACTATTAGCTACTGAGAATTCCAGTTTCTAGAAAACTTTGAATACTGATCTCCTTGAAAAGGGCCTAGAAAGTTCTTTATTTTAAGTCGAACAGCATTCTAAAGAATAAGTTGTTAACAAGTTGAATAAATAAGTTGAAAACAAGTTTGGAATATCGAATCAAGCGCGTACTAGTAATGATAAGCCAATAGTGTCAATTAGATTTTGAAGTTTATTTTTTTTGGGATCAAGACGACGCTTAAGTTTAAAAATCGAAAGATACTTCTCTATTTGAAAAAACCTTTTTCTGAAATCCGTTTTCCCTAATATGGATTTTTTTTATTTAATACTGTCCCTAACGTGGACAACCAATAAATGTGACTATATAAGACTTGGGATTTGGGGTTTTCGTCTATGGCAAGCAGCGGTGGAATGCAGTGACATGAAGATGTAAGCGCAGACAAATTAGTTTTAATTTATTTATAACCAATAAACAGTTAAAGCATTTTAATATATATTTATTTTATTATTTTAAACACCGATATATCGACGAAACATCGATGACGATGTTTCCATCTCATCTTTAAATATCGATACAAAATTATCACATTTATATCGATAGTTAGTACGTACATCAACCATGTACAGCAGATACACCCTCCACCAATAGCCAATACACCCACCTATCGATAGAACAATCGATATATACATTTATTTTTATTCAAAATATCGATATTTTGAAATATTTACCCATCTCTAACTTCAGGCAAGTGGGATTGTTTGTCTCCCTCTTACGTTGGTGCTATCTCCCTCTTTTTCTGACACTACGTTTGCTGACACTTACGTTTTCTGGCACTTCCGTGACAGCGACTCAAAAAATAACGATACATCGGGTGAAAAAAATATTACGATGTAAATATTTATTTTTATTCCAAAAATACCGATATATTGACATTTTTCACATCCGTCCTTCTCTTCTTCGTTTCCGGTGAGTGCGTGTGCTCCGCGTTTTTCGCTGAATTTGCCACTATATTGGATTTAATATCGTATTTGCAGGCAGACGACTTAAAAGGCGAATCCACCATGGTGCAAGGAGTACGTAAACCCATGAGCAGTGGACATTTGCCAATCCGTGGCCCTGGGCCATGTGAATTTGCGAATTTGCCAATGCCGGCTGGGTGCCACGACATATGCTAATCTACCTTTTTTGTCATTTTGCAGACTCTGTACACTTATCCCGAGAACTTCCGGGCCTACAAGGCACTGATTGCGGCTCAGTACTCCGGAGCCCAGGTGAAAGTGGCCGACAACTTCAAGTTTGGCGAGACCAACAAGTCGGCTGAGTTCCTCAAGAAGTTCCCCGGTGGCAAGGTGAGTTGCTCATATTCTTGGGTGTGGTTAATGCCAGGTCATAATCAATATGTTTGTGCGTTATGATCATGATCATTAGGTGCCCGCTTTTGAGACCGCCGAAGGCCAGTTCCTGAGCGAGTCCAATGCCATCGCTTACTTGCTGGCCAACGAGCAGCTGCGCGGTGGAAAGTGCCCCTTCGTCCAGGCCCAGGTCCAGCAATGGATCTCCTTCGCCGACAACGAGATTGTGCCTGCCTCCTGTGCCTGGGTCTTCCCACTGCTGGGCATCCTGCCACAGCAGAAGAACAGCACTGCCCAGCAGGAAGCCGAGGCTGTGCTGCAGCAGCTCAACCAGAAGCTGCAGGACTCCACCTTCCTCGCCGGTGAGAGGATCACCTTGGCCGACATTGTGGTCTTCAGCAGCCTCCTCCACCTGTACGAATACGTCCTGGAGCCCAGTGTACGCAGTGCCTTTGGCAACGTGAACCGCTGGTTCGTCACCATCCTCAACCAGAAGCAGGTCCAGGCCGTCGTCAAGGACTACAAGCTGTGCGAGAAGGCCCTGGTATTCGATCCCAAGAAGTACGCCGAATTCCAGGCCAAGACTGGTGCCGGAAAGCCCCAGCAGGCTCAGCAGCAGAAGCAGGAGAAGAAGCCCAAGGAGAAGAAGGAGCCGGCTCCCAAGAAGGCCGCCGAGCCCGTCGAGGAGTTGGATGCCGCCGATCAGGCCCTGGCCGCCGAGCCCAAGTCCAAGGATCCCTTCGATGCTCTGCCCAAGGGCACCTTCAACTTTGATGACTTCAAGCGCGTCTACTCCAACGAGGAGGAGGCGAAGTCCATTCCCTACTTCTTCGAGAAGTTCGATCCCGAGAACTACTCGATCTGGATTGGCGAGTACAAGTACAACGAGGAGCTGTCCAAGGTGTTCATGTCGTGCAATCTCATCACCGGCATGTTCCAGCGTCTGGACAAGATGCGCAAGGCGGCCTTCGCTTCCGTTTGCCTGTTCGGCGAGGACGGCAACAGCACCATCTCCGGCATCTGGGTGTGGCGCGGACAGGATCTGGCCTTCACCCTGTCGCCCGACTGGCAGATCGACTACGAGGTCTACGACTGGAAGAAGCTCGATGCCAAGAGCGAGGAGACCAAGAAGCTGGTCACCCAGTACTTCTCCTGGTCCGGTGCCGATAAGGATGGCCGCAAGTTCAACCAGGGCAAGATCTTCAAGTAAACGCTCAGCGCTCAGCTCAAAGCAGCAGCACACATTTAGACCAACAACAATAGCAGCAGTAACAATAAAGTTTGAGATTTAAATTGCAGGAAGAGCACGATGCCTATTTCTTAAGTTCCAACTGATAGTATCCTAAAGATATCCAATATCTGTCGTGCTGCCTGCCAGGTTCGGTCGCATCGTCTATTTCGCCTTCCTCATTTTGTACTGGAGAATTTCTTTGTAAACCGCCTAAGCATAAAACATGATATTGTCAACGGAACAGCCGCCTGCAGCCAGAACATAATTTATAAAAAATAAAAGGTTTTCTATTAATAACATGTTCTTGAACAACAGTGTGTCGGCTTTATTTGGATTTGTAGGTTAGGGAGGCATCAGTTTTTAAGCCTATGTAGAAGTTTCTAATCTTTGGTGGCTTGTTAAAAATAAAATGTACTGAGCCCAATAAGTAACGTTCTTTATAGATTTTAATTCAACTAAGACTTGAAAGTTCCGTTAAACTGCGATTATTTAAATAACAACTCATAGCCAGCAACAGCTTCGTAAATATTCTTAGCTATACAATGAGCAAAGAGATTTCAATGTTTTTTGGGCAATTTTATTGGCTTCATTTAACCTAATCCATCAATATCATCAATAATTGCTTATGATTACAAGGGGTTCTGAAAGCATAGAAGTGTTTCGAAGAAGTTCAACCATTAATCGTGGTTTTTAAAAGCAAACCGAAGCTCGGAGAGAATTTGAACAAGGAAATGCTAGGCATGTTATATATCGATGCACCGCTGGAATTTACTTCTTCACCACGACTGGTCCAACGTTGTCGCCAGTCAACTTGTTGTGCTCGGCATGACTGCCATCGCAATAGGGCCACTGGAAAAAGGAGGAAAAGATTTAGTAAAAAATATAGGAATTTAATATGTAGTAGATCCATAAACTGACTAAATGCGAGAATTTTACAAATATTTAGTGAAGGTTTGAATTTTTTTGAATTCATAATTATTATTATTAATCAATTATAAATATCCTTTATCGGTGGTCCTTTAAAAACCATTCATTGTATGAAAGGGGTTTCAGATAGATGTACGTTTTGGTTAATGAACGAGTATGGATTATCCCATTTAATGATATGATAATAATACTATTTTCAAAACTCAAATACACTCACGTTCTTGGTCTTCCAGCAGCGACAAAAGGCCGCCTTTTCCGCAATATCCTCCACGTCGATCATGTCCACCACCTTGGGCTCATGCTTCCGGATTTGGTTGTTGCAGCGACCGCTGCTCTTGGCCGCGCAATTAGCCCTAGCCGCCGGACAAAAGGCCAGATAACTGGTGTAACCGATTCCGGCCACCACAACGGTGGGTGGGATCAGGGCCAGCCAATCCTTGACTGCAAATGAAATTGGGATAAGACTATAGCAGGGGTATTTTCAGATATAGAACTAGATATTTTGGTCAATCAGCCGTAACCGGCACAAGGTCGTCCTCTCTATACCGATTAGGTTATAAACGCACCAAGATATAAATATACATGCACATATATGTGGCCAACGAAGCGTCTACGCATTATAGGTCTATCTAGTTTTCTTTATCTGGGAGATAAACTTGCCCCAGTTAAAAATTTCTTGGAGAGTAACAAATGTTGCATAATCGCTGCAGATTCACTTTTACTTTTTTGGCTGGAGGTGCAGGCACTGCATTTTGATTGGACATTAGCATGACACAATTTTAAGCCACATCTCAACTTAAATAATGCCTTAAAGTTGGGAAACTAGATGCCGTGTCATTATCGTGAATATAAGGCACAAGTGGGGGGCCCTTTTGGGTCAAATCAAATTCCAACCATGACTACTACGATGTCCACCGCATAAACTTACAGGAAAGCTTGAACCAACCGCCGACGCTATCGGGAATCGGCAGATTTGACAGATAGTTGGGCAGAGTGGACTTTACTAGCTGTGATAGGGACTCCATTTCAAGCGTTTTTTGTATTCAACTGGGTTATATTTCCGAAAAAATTGTTTTTGTGTTGTTATTGGTTAGTGGCGACATTACACCGATATCACCTGCATCGCTATCGCGCGTTATAAAAGGTTATCTAAAACGGTCACATTAATTCAAGGCTTTCGTTCAAAAACTTTACATCTAGGGTATTCCCTAAGCTGTTGAATTTTGGTGAGCTATAATATAATAATACACCCGTATTTTGTGTATTCAGCAATTGAATTATCAATTTTAATACATATATAAACATTTATTTTTTGTTTGCAAAAAGCCAATAATGGGAAGCTTTAAATTGTTTTAGTTTGAAAATAATTTAAATAAATTCATAAATCCCCCTAACAAATGGTGGCGTTGCCACACCATATTAAATAGAAATACTAAATTACCATTAAAATACTAAATCTTTATCGTGTCACGAAACACCCTGTGTACCAGTTTAACAAGCTATTATTGTTTTGTTTAAATCGATTCGATCCAATTAATTGCGGTTTAACATGTCTGCTGGAGTGCAAGAGCGCCTGCAACTGAGTCGGGTGCCGCTGGACACCTGGTCGAAGCGGGAGCAGCTCATCCTGGCGTCGGCGGTCTCCTGCAGCGGCGACCAGAACTGGATCACAGTGAGTCGCACGCTAAAGGCGATTTGCGGCAATGGCAATGGAAACGGCGGTGGTCACAACAACAACACCAATCGACCGGCGGATTGGTTCTCCCAGAAGAACTGCGCCGTCCAGTATGGCAATCTGCTGGAGGGCGTGGAGGCCACCAAGCGCAAGAAGCGCAGCAGCGAGAGCAGCGCTGGAGTCTCGTCGCCGGCCACCGTGGAAACTCCCACGGAACTTCTGCTTCGGCGTCTCACGGAGGAGCGGCAGGCGGAGATTAAGGCCCAGATGCGCCACGACCAGGAGACCTATCGTCGTATTCAGCGGGAGATTGATTCCCTGCAATCGGACACAGTCACAGAGCAGGAGCTGCAGGACATGTGGCTGGAGATCGAGAAGGAACAGGAAACGAGGAGGATCGAGGAGATGAAGCTGGAGAATCGAATGCGAGAGCGGGAGCAGCGCAAGAAGGACATGGCGGGCAACTGGCGAAACAGCAGTCCTGCCTCCAGGCGTTCCAATCAAACTGCGGACACGACCTCTGTGGACATGGACGTGGAGGATATCAATAGCAGTGGCAGTGGAAGTGGAAGTGGCAATGGCAACGGCAAGCAGCAAACGGGACCTTCCCCTCTACTCACATCTCTGCTAAAATCTCCCACGGGAAATGCTCCTGCCACGCCCATCTCGGGAGGAGGAGCAGCTCCAACGGCAGTGGGCAGCGTGGCCAGGGTCACGGCACCAACTATTACTTCTTTGTTGACCAGCGGTGGCAGCTCGGCTGTTTCCAGTCAGCCAGCCATTACCATGAAGAGTCCCACGGATGCTGCATTCATGTCGCGACCTATTAGTGGACCCCCAGTTAACGAGACACTTACTCCAACTACTCCCACTCTCGAACGTAGTCCCTCGCAGGCGGCACCCACTCTCTCCATGCTGCTGGAGAAGAACAAGGCTGCAGCAAAGGCCAGCGAAGGTGGGAGCTTGATTAAACCCGAGAGTTCAGGAGGTCAGGAGCAGTCATTAGTGGATGAGACTGCATTGGCAGCCACTGGCACTGCGGATTCCGACGAGACAGACCCCAACGTTGACCAACTGTTGGATGACTTCCCAAACATTGACGAAATAATCGATGACATCGACATAGACATGGCCAGTGTCATTGATGATGATATTCTAAAGGATGTGGACGACGTTGTTGCCTCGCCTTCAAACGGCAAAGCCGAAGTCATTGACTTTGAGGACAAATTGGATGCCTTAAAGCGGGAGCAAAGTAAGAGTTCACCAGCCAGTGATAAGCCGAAATCTGTGGAGTTGGTGCTTGGATCCAGCGATGACTCGAACGATAATATTCCCTTGGCTACTGTGGCCTCCCAGGAGAGCAAAGATCGCGGTCAGTCGGGAAGCGAATCTACTCGGGGCACCGAGGACGCAGAGTCTGAACCTTTGGCCAGCGAGGTGGCTGTGGAGGAGATTGGAGAGACCATCACAATCATCAGCACATCCAGTGAGGATACGGCGGGCTCGCCCCCAACGAAAGTCGAGGAGGAAGGGGCAACTGATTCGCTTTCAAAGAAAGAAGAAGCCAAGGACGATAAATCCGAACAGGACAGTAGCTGTCAAAACAAAGATGAAGCTGGTGAAAGTACAGAAGGACCAGAAACTACAGATAACCAAGACGTTGGAGAAGCACACAGCAAAACGGGCAAAGAGGCAAAAGAAAAGTCTTCATCAATTGAAGAAAAGGTGGCCACTCCTTCAACTCCCGCCTCTGCTCCAGTTCCTGGATCCCTACACGACACAGATGAGGAGTCATCTTCGTTGACAGACAGCAGCAAGCAGGATGACCAACCAAGGAGTGCAAAGGCAAAGCCACCAACATCGAAGTTGGCTTTGGATGACTCCAAATCCGAGCTGGAGTTAAGTGGAACACCTCAGCCACCCTCTGCGCCAACTCGTACTCCATTACTGCGAAAACTACCCCATCGGGATCGTTCCGAAAGTCCAATGGTAGACGATGATGCCACTACAGCCAGCGATCATTCCACAGCTAGGTCAACCCGTCGAAGATGCTCTTCCACGCCCGTAATTGACAGTGTACCCAACTCGCCAGCCTCCAGCGAGCACACAGATGATCGGAGAGAAACTCGAGCCGCCTCCAAGAAGCTCTTCCTGTCCATTTATGCCATGTTGCAAGATAGCAAGCATGCAGCTCCCTTCAAACGTCCCTTTCACGACGAGCACGCCCAGCGGCATGCGGATCTTTGCCTGCGTCCCATGGATTTTCCCACCATCAAGCGCAACATCGACTCTGGATTTATTCGTAGTCTGAGCGAGCTGCACAGAGATGTCCTACTCATGGCCCACAATGTTTTGGTGGCCTACAAGCCCCACACAAATCAGCATAAGACGGCGCGTTTGTTCGTTCAGGATTGTCAGGCAATCAAGGAGTTCTCGCAACTGCCAGACACACAGGTTGCAGGGATAACGGCCACGCCGGTCAGCAACACGGGAAGCTCTCGAGGGGAGAAATCAAGCGGAAGCAAAGCCAGGAGCGGCTCTCGAAAGAGTCAAAGGCATCATTAGGCTTTACTGAATAAACTTAAGGATGGGCAAATTTCTTAATTAAAAATTTCCAGAGGGAAAGTAATATATGAATATTTGGCGTGAGAAAAATATGTATTAAATAACTAGTGCACGTCCGAAATTGAAATATTAATTATTAATTATTTTTACAAACTACTTTCCGCCTCAAGCGATCAATAATATGGCCTCTTAATATTCTTTTGCGGAATGTATTTATCTCAAAGCACAATTAAGAAATACTTTTATATTTATTCTACTAATTCGATTGTTTTCAACTGGCATAAACATTTCATTTTGGAACTTCATAACTAAATCACAAACTACCATCAACAATAAACATCAATCAAAGAATATGAGGTTCTGTAAGCGACGAGATCTGGATGAGTGGCAAATGGAGCGTCGATGGGGGCAGTAGAACTTCTTTAAGCACCTGGAGAGCCGCAGGTCGCACTGGCAGAGACGAGCGGCACAGGAATCTGGTCCACCAAATTCTCCATGGTCCACGGCGCACAGCGGCTTGCCCCGATAGCACTTCCAAATGTAGGGCACAAAGTATTCCAGATAGGAGATGCAGTTGCTTTGGCCGTAACACTTATCATGAAGGCGACAACAGCGATCGATGCCATCGGCGGGAACTCCGTGGCCACCAAATCCACAATAGCAACCGTATCCCTTGTAGATCAGCGGATCACAGCCCGTGGAGCACTTGATCATGGAGTACAGCCGAGTCACATCCCTTTTCCCGCGTTCTCCCTCTGGCAAAAGTTCCTGCTCCCGATTGCTGTCGTTGGTGAAGCTCCACTTCATGGAGAACCCAAAGGGATCGTTTACCCGTGCTATGTACACGTTTTGACCATTCATCAGGTCCTCCACGTCCGCTGGTTTACCAGTTGTGGATGTGATCACGCGTATGTCCGTCACCCGGCCATCGAAATGGTGATTCTTGAAGTCCAGATGAATCTCTTCGTGGGGATACGAATTCTGTAAGCTGGTCGGTGGGTTGGAGTCCCTGCGAATTAACTTGAAGCGTAAACATACAAGGGCTTTTCTATGGATGAGTTTTTTAAAATGTGATTTATATTTTCTTGATATTAGTATTAATTCTAAGATTTTGTATATTTCTCACTAACCTTTTAATGATCTTACTTACTTTAATTAGGACCCAAAACAATTTTTAAACATATGTTTAAAGCAAAGCCATTGAATATTTTAAAGTCAAATGGAAATAATGGGGGATCAGCAGCTGGTTCTTAGTAATTTTTAAAAACACATCTGATTTATTGATGCATACACACAAATTTAGATTAGTTATAAGCGATATTTGTTATGCCTTTTGCAATGAAATTGATTTATGTAACACTTGCAGGTTTACCATTATGTGGGTCAACATTTTTGACCAAATTCTGGAGGTCCTACTCACTTGTGGCCCTGCTCCAGCCAAGGAACCGGAGGCTTCAGCTCCCCCGTCCAGCCCTCAAGGCCCATCTGCAGCCACTCCAGCTGCGGCGATATAATCAGACTGGTCTTCACGCTCGTTTCCGGTGGAATTGTCGTGGGTGTATCGATGACCGTGGGCAATTGGCTGATATTGGGGAAGATTGGTTCCGCGAAATCGGATCGTTGCATTGTTAGCAGCTCGAAATTTTCGCCACCACCGATCGATTTTCTGGGCATTTTGAAGACAAACGAGGGATTCGCACTGCGCATGCTCGCCCCGTACATTTCCGGTATTATGTGATTCACCAGCTTCGTGTCGTTGGTGACGCCTCTGAAGGCGCTCTTGATGTCTTCAATCACCGTGACATTTGCCACAGCATTCGCCTGGTAATTGAGCCGCATGGCGGCCACTACTAGCCCCATTATCCACAACATGTTTGATTCGAATCCAGGAACTGACGTTGAATTCGTTGGACACCACCACTCTGCACCGCCGATCCGATCCAATCCGAACTGCTCGCCTCGAGTGGCTATCGAAAATTGAAGCTGGCTCGGTTTGGCTGGGGAAATGCGGTAGTTGGAAGTTGGCTTGGCCAACAACACCAAGTACACCTGTATGAATGGCCCAAAAGCGTGTTAATAGCAAAGTAGCAGCTGAAAACGAGCAGAAAGAGCAGCAAAAAAAACAATAATAACAATGACCAGCCGGACAATTTCGGCAGATTTGGTGCAAATACACAAAGAACAAATATTTCTTGAATATTGGAACTGCCTATGATTAACTCCTCATGATTCTAAAAAATGATTTTCCAAATTGGAACATTAGGATTAGTTAAATGCTGTAAAACTTAAAAAATACCTATTGGAAATAGTTTTAAATATTCAAAAATGTTTATTATTATTAGAATGTTTTGTTTATATCTACAAATGGCAGAAAGTATTATATTAAAACTTTGATAACTTATAAGAAACTTACTTGTATCTTCTTCAATTTTGTATATACTTGCGCATATATTTAGAGCAAGCCATTAAATTCTAATAAAAATTCAAATTTATATAAGAAAGTAAAATAATGCTGACTAACGCTGGTTATATTTTCTCTGTGTGGGCTATAAAAACAATCAGTGAAGGTGGTAAGGGGCTGGTGGGTGGCTAAAACGGTGGCACAAATTCGAAGCCACTTCAGTGGTCATTTACCCAAATTTCAGTTTGAGAGTTAAGGCGAAGGTCGGGCCCTAGAAGCAGTTTAATCCGTTGCAGGCGTAACCAGTTCATGGTCAACTTTTAGGGGACTTTAATTGTTACAATTTAGACTGCGTGACTTGGCTGCTTTCCCAGCTGCGAAATTGTGTGTGCAAAAACAAAACTGACAATGGAGATAAAATATATCCACTCGTGTGCATGGAGATTATATGGTCATGCGAGTAACCACTGCAACCTGACCACTTACATCGGTAATTTATAGAGCCCGCCTTCTTGTTACGTTGCCCCACTCGCTGCTGGTTTTTGGTGGTCCAATGGTCCAGTGGTTCAGTGGCTTACTGCGCGCGAAAGGAAAAGCCAAAGTAAACAAGTCAATCGCACTTGGAGCACATTTAACATTTACTTAATGCTGCCATTGTATGTGATTTTAGGTACTCTAATCGCAGGCCCACGCAACTGCTCATTCATATTTATGAGTGCACTCTGCTAATTATCACTCTGCCGCTCTTGATAGAAGAGCATTATATTCAAATGATGTTGGCTAACAAATGTGGCACGCCCTCCATATACCCATTTCCATGTATCACTATTAAATATATTTAATAACGCTGGAATCACAAAAAGTACGTCACATTTGCAACAGTTTTCAAATCGAGACAACAAATTATTTTATTTTTTGTTTTTTTTCACAGCATAATTAATCTGTACGTAATACGCCACTTTCCTTTTTATAAAGGTACTTAATTTCCTGTGAAAAAATAAGTAATACAAACTTCAATTTAAAATCAAATCTTAATATCAAACATTTGTTTAACGGTTACCTATCGCCATAAATTTATTCAAATCTTTCTTCGATGGACGGTATTCGATTGGCGGCTCCTATCGATAGTCAAGATAGCGACACCATCGCGGCTGGCACGACAGCCATCGATTACTTCTCTTGCATCCCTAGTCGTCCGCTCCAAAAATATTTCACGGAACTCACTAAATGAAATAATCCACCTAAAATCGGGACTAAATAGACCCGGAGTGAATGCTAATTGGCTGCCAGCAAACTGGGCTGTCGTGCGTGAGATAAAAAACGATAAATGGCCAAGAACCGGGCAGCTGTGCGTGAAAAAAAGTGAAAAGTGCTGTTAGCACAGCGAGTAGCGCGTGTGTGTGTGTGTGCGTGCGAGTGCGGGTGTGCGTATGTGTGTGCGTGTCTTACGTTGCAAACAAAATTTCTTTACGATTTTTTTGAATTTGGTCGGCAGCTGAAGCGGCGTTCTATAACTTTTTCCCCGATTCGTATAGCGCAGCATTGCCCACAAATGTTGCTCCCCCGATATGTGAGTGTTTCAATCTGTAGAGGTGGGGGGATCTAGAAATCAGCAAACCCAATTAAGCATCTTTAACCCATAGCCGTGCATAAATTATCGCCATAGTTATAACTGTTTACCTAGTGCGATTTTGTGGGCCCCGATTTCTCGAGATTTTTTCAAAACTTGTCGCCCGTATTTCCCAATGACCTTCATATCCGAGCAGCAACAAAATCAATAGTAATATAGTTTACGTTGCATTCGCCACAACCACCCACCCACCACCCCCTTGCCGTTTTTACATAATTATGGCCAAGTTCACGGGTTCATGTCTATATCTATTTCGATTCAATTGGTTTTTGATTGGCTGCAGTAACGAGCGTGGGATTATGACATTATATATTGCCTGATTGGATGGCACCGCATGTGATCGGGGCACCTTTTTGCAGGCACCGACCGAAAAAAAACCAAAAAAAAGAAAACAGCTGACCGAGGCTGAATTGAAAAGCTTTGCGGACCAAGCTTTGAAAGTTATTAGCCGCTGGAAAAGATGGCATAGATATACTGATACTGATAGCCATGTATTCCCCCCTTGAACTTCGGTATTTACCTGGCTATGAATCACTACTCGGGTCCCCACATGTGTAGATTAGTAATTGATTATCAATCGTGGGCCCCTTATCGCTGGGAACCTGTTGTGATTGTGGCCAGTCGCCTGTCATTGCTCACCCCGATTGATTCTATACGCTATTGAACCCTTAGCAAAATGTCTGGTTTTAATGTCATATCCCTTTCCCCCTTGCAGGATAATGAAAGATGCACGAATATGACGTAAATGAGCGCAAAGAGGAACCAGCCAGTCTTCCACCCACTCAGAACAAGACCAGTGAAAAGGTCACCAACAGCCAGGATAAGCCGCAGCAGCAGGAGGATCAATCCAAGCAGCAGCAGCAAGATCAACAGGAATCTCCTGAAAACAAAAGCCAGCTCCTCCTGCAGGATCAACCAAATCAGCAGCAGGAGAAGCAGGATTCATACAGCGAGTCCAGCCAGGCTCTACAGGATCAACCGGACCAACTGCAAACCATTCTTTATCCTGTGGTAATCTGCGATCAGGTGGCCGCTACTCAGGAGAGTGTAATAGCGAACACGCCGAATAGTTCACCTGCTAAGAAGCGACAACGTCGCGTTTATGTCGCCGACACCTCGCGCTGCTCCAGTCTACGTTCGCGTCAGGAATCCACGACCAAGGACTCCCTCGAAGTTGGCCTAAAGCAGCCGGAACTCGCCCCACAACCAGCGCCTGTCCAGCCACCATCGCCTACGCCCACTGAGTCCACTGAATACGTACCACCAGGTAGGATTTGGCAAGGATTCAACCTAAATTACAAATGAGAACTGCCTGCTAGGTTTTACTGTAGAAGTTTAACACTCCAGCACATGTGCACAACAAATATTGTGATTAGCGTGGCCATAAAATTATATAATACCGCTGTGGTTACGTTTGTACAGATAACTCTTTGATTATCACAAAGCTGTTTTAACCTTTTTATGTGCGTCACAAATCCGCATTTAATAAATGTTTTTTTTAATTGATGTTACGTTTAAAAATGCAGTCAATCTTTAGAAATCTAGTTTGTTTTGAAGATACTGTCACTTAAAAAATGCACGTTTATTTAGAGAATATGCTGCAGTTTCTTGCTCTTGCCAAAAGAGCGTTTATCCAAAGTCAGTTCTCATTTAAAATTATACATTTTCTACACCAACTAATAAAGATATTCTTTCTTTCAGACCTCTTTAAGCCGGAGTTCTGGAACCGCGTCGAAGAGGCCCAGGAGCCAAAGCCCGCTGGCAAGAAGCGACGCGTTGCAGGGGGACTTAAACGGACGAGAGGCAACAAGCTTCTGAGAGAGATCGAGATCCATTCTCCGGAAACGGCGGCCGCAATCGCGGCAGCACAGGCTGAACTCAACGCCACAGGAAAGTCGGGAGCAGCAGGATCACGGACCAGCCGCAAAAGGACTAGCACGATGTCACTATATGATCGTCGATTCCAAACGACCACCGATGAGCGTCGCGTGGCGAACGGATACGGGGGCAATGGAGCGCGATCGGGCAATGGAGCCACATCCAACGAGATCGAGTCCCAAGAGCTCCAGAGCCATCAGTATTACGGGCCCAGCGGTGGCAGCAATACTTCGGGAACGGGAGCTGGCCTGAATGGCAGTGCAGCTGCCTTAAACCATGCCCCTTCGATGGGTACCCTCTGCAACATTGGCAACAGTTGCTACCTTAATTCGGTGGTGTACACACTGCGCTTTGCCCCACACTTTCTGCATAGCCTGCACCACCTGATACAGGACCTGAACGTGGTGCAGCAGACCATTGTACGTCAGCAAACGGCTAGGTCGGCATCACTCGGCCGGAATGTGAGTGCCGTTCAGTTGGAGCACGCGCGAAGTTGGAGCAGCAAGGATCTGGCCACCAGTACGGATCAATATAGCGGTCTCAACGGCGGAGTAACTAGCGGAAATGGTTCCAGCAAGTCGACTCATCAGTCGGTGACTGAGAAACTGCATGAGCTGTACAACAACCTGCATGGAAACGAAATGGCCGACTCCACGGAGCCATACCACGCGGATACGCTGCTGCACGCCATTCAGAACGTGAATGCAACCTTCGAAGGCAACCAGCAGCAGGATGCACACGAGTTTCTCATGTGTGTGCTTAATTGCATCCGCGAGACGAACCAGTCGCTGATTAAGGCCATCGGCGAGTGTCCCGAGGTCATTGCAAATGGGTAAGTACACTTTACAAACAATAAGAAATAAGAAATATTAATTTTCCTAATACTGATTTAAAAATGTGTTCCATTTTCGCAGCTACATAGCCAACCCAGATGAGGTCGACACTGGAGACTCTGCGACTTCTGGGACTGACTCCACTGCGTCACAGAACCCGAGCTCTGGCAATGGATCTCTGCCAACTAGTCAAATAACCACGACCAAAACGTCGTTCTTTTCCCGCAAATCAAAAAGAAAAGACGAGGTCAAGTCATCCAAGTCGACGCGCGTTCAGTCGCCGCTTAAGGACAATAGTCCCAACAGCCTGTTCTACCTGAACACAGTTGATCTCAGTGGCGCCAGCAGTACGAGCGGAAGTGCCAATGCCAGTACTAGCGTTGCTCCCCCGAGTGTTGCGTTGCCTACATTACCAGCGCCACAGGCCACAAAATACTCCAGCGATGACGAGATGAACTCGGCCACAGTGCTGAAAGACAAAATGCGCCTGGAGGACCGAATACGCGAGCTGAACCTGAACTTTTTCAGTTCCGACTTTGAGGGCATTGTGGTGCTAACCACCAAATGCCTAAGCTGTGAAACGATTACGCGGCAAAAGCAGGGCATGCTCGATATTTCTGTGCCGGTGCCAATTTCGGGGTACGAAAATGCCGATCTGCAGGAGAAGCCCAGCACCTATATACAGGTGAGTGAGCTCAAAAAAGAGTATTTCACGAGTTGACTAATTTCTTACCGCTTCCAGAATTCGTGCATCACGAAGGAGTATTTCCGCGGCGAAAACAAATACAGCTGCAACCAGTGCACCGGCTACACCGAGGCCATAAGGTCCATCTCGTACGAGGTGCTGCCTCGGTTGCTAGTTATCCAGCTCAACCGATTTTCTGGCGGCATGGAGAAGGTGAGTACGTATGTGCCCACTACATTCACTCTGCCCTGCTTCTGCGCCACCTGCTGTGAGCTGGGCGAAGGCAATAAGCTGCACGTGTACAAGCTATACAGCGTAATTACGCATGTGGGAGCCACATTGACAGTGGGCCACTATATCGCCTACACATGCTTCTTGGATCTGGCCAGTGACTACGTAAACTGTCCGAAGGATCGAAGGAATACGATGACGGGTTCGCAAACGATGTCTTCACAAGCGGCAGCCTCCAACGAGAATGCAGCTCCAAACAATGGAAGCAGTTCTGTGGCCAGCACTCCAGTCATTGCAGCTGCCTCAGCGTTGGCCTCCTCGGGCAACATTTTGATGAAGAAGATGAAGTTCGGACGCAGCAAAGCCTCCAGCAGTGGTGATATGAGCAAAAATGTAAAGCAGGTGAATGGGACCAGCAGCAAGAACATCACCAATGGAATTGGAAAGCTGAGCATGAACACCACCTGCCAGGGGGTAAACTGCTGTGCCATGAGGCTCTGTTGCAGCCAGCAGACGAGCAGTAGCAACTCGGCCAGTTGCAGCGACTTTAGCGAGGAATCCCTGCAAAACGGAAGTAACAGCAATCTAAACTTCGGAGGATCGGGTACCACCTATCCCACGGGTTACGGAAGTACGGGACGCGGTGGTGTCAGAGCGAACTACGCCCACGGAGGCACAGATCCCATTTGGTACATGTGCGACGATGATAAGATTAAGGCCATGACCCAACGGGAGTTTGAAGAGCTGTTATCGCCCACTCGCAAGATCACAATAACTCCGTATTTGCTTTTTTATGCCCGGTTCGATCTTCAGCCGCAGAAGGCCACACCGCCGAAGCCGGGGACATCCTCAACGCCTCCGCCACCATCGGCACAGAGCTCCTGGTCAAATGACAACGTGCCCAGCGGCTCGCACAAGATTTGAGGTTGCTCCCAACCCCAAAAATCCAGTGTGAAGCGGTCAAAGTGAATATTGAATGACAAATCCTACATCGGCATACTGATCGGATTGGAGATGTCTCTAGCCTAGAAAATAAGCAAAAGAAGAAGTCTGTTTGTTAAACAATGTAATCGTACTAAGCTCTATCGTTTATCTACATGCATAACTATTCATTAACTAACCAGTGGTTTGACTGAGGCCTCAATTCCAAAAGCCCTAAGGCTCCCTCTTCCCATATCCGAAGATCACATAATTTTTGTTTTTATTAGTAGCAATCAGTTCAGTCTGTTCAATCGATGCATTTGATTTTGGCATTATATTATTGTATTCTAATCGTTATTTAATAAACATACCGAACGTCACTTTAAAAACACGAATTTAAAACGTTGAGATTGTTTGCTCCATTGAATGTAACTGACATTCGCAACACGTTTTCGATATACTCGTACATAAATTAAAAGCGAAAGCAATAAATTTACAAATCTTTGATTCAAAATAGTGCATGGCAGAACCAGCGAGTGTTGTAATAATAGTAATTATTATTAATAGTAATGAATAATCTCCAATATTCTCATAGGACATACATACCACGTTGCATTGGCATCGGCGGTTGATTTTTGTGTCTGACAGGCGATGAAATCTGTAATAATTACAGCATACATATTGTAACTGGAATGGTTTATTGTAAACAATGAGCTATACCTACGCTAACACACAAATATATACGAAGTGTTGAATAGTTGTTAAACGTATGACACACCTCAAAAGTGAAAAGTAATTGATTGAATCGAAAATAGCGGACAAACACAGATCAAGCGAACAACTGAGAATTGTTATGAAATTGATTGCATAGTTTATAAAAACGTTTTCATATGACAAGCTGCAACAAAACTTCATTCACTCACAAAACACACACGATTGTAATGTAATATTGATAAATAATTGTAATAAAATTAAAATATCTGTATTAATTGTAATAGCACACTACTTACGCAATATTTTTAGTGGATTAGCCTTAGTTTTTCCATGCATTACATGACTCTAGTTTAGTTCAGTTCGATTTTTTTCCAAGAGCGCTGCTATAGTGATATTAACATTTACAAAGCAAAGATTTGTGTACATTGTAATGTGTAAAGTTTACATTTAACAATTAAAAATAACATTAACACTGATCAACATAAGGAACCGATTCAGCAGTTCAATGCGACACATAAATTTGATTACAAAGCGGCTTTGTTGAAGTGTGGACCGCTTGATTCCAATTATATTTATGTTTATTATTGATTAGCATTATAGAACATGCTTAACTAAATATACGAAATATACAACATACACATAATCATTGAAGTCTAAATGGGAGAAAGTACCATGAATGGTCTATTATAAGTTTGTAAAAATGTAATCAATTTTTATTTTGCAAAAATTTTTTTTTTAAATAATGGACAAATAATTTTAGTTTTTAATTTATTAACAATGTTAACTATAGGAACTTTTGGAGGGCACTAGTGAACTTCTCATAGTTTCGCTCCTTCCATTGCACGTTGGTCAAAATTATCTCCAATGATTGATTTGTTGCCTGTTCTATGTCCTTGAGCTGCTCCTTAGACTTGCTGATAAAGGTTTTAAACTCATGGTAGTCTTTCCGGGTGAAGATTTGATCGGAAAGCGGCGGCAGAAGTTCAGCCATATACTCATATTGAGGATGGTAGCTGAAGACAAATTATTAATTAAGGGAATAAAATATATGTCATTAATTTTTTTTAATAACTACACTAGCAAGTAATTAAACTTACAACTTGGAAATTGAGACCACGTTGTCCATTAGGTACTTCTTGGCCAACAGAAAGCCGATCTTATTGGAGGCAATTGACTGGAAGACCGAGGCTGAATCCTGCTTCCGAATTTCTCCCTTTGGGTCAAAGTTTATCTCCAAATACCGCTGCAGCTGCCACACCTCCAGCGAACAAGCTAGAGAATCCATTATGGTCTCCTTTTCGTTCGCCACGTTCGCCTTCTGATACCGCGTCCATAGGAACTCCCAATCCTCGTCACTACCACGTTTAATAGAAGTGCAGTACACAACGCTACGGAAGCTGATCGGCACTGGATTATTCTCGTCGGGATTAACATCCGATCGCCATTTTCGGAAGTAGGACAGCGACTGGGATTCGCAATCGGAAATCTGGTACGTGCAGGCCCAGTTCGCCACCATCGACCTCAGAAGGATCTGATCTGGGTGTTGGATCGACAAATCTGTATCATTAATGCCATTCAGATGCTCATATATCGGGGTGATCAGCTTCTTTATGTAGCCCTGGGGATATAATTAATCAGTAAGGGAATATTTCCTTTTTTGAAAATTACCTTTAACGACCGAAAGTTCGGCATCTGTCGGAAGATGACATTAATAGACCTTAGATTATCAAAGGCCGCTTTCCAGGGAAGAAGCTCCCGCTCCCTGTGCAAATAACTAATTACTTGTAGTGCGACATCGTACTGCTGCTCTCCCGTCCAAGCGAAATACAAGACATCGTCTATCAGCTGAGCCCTATTGACCACATGGATGGTCTGGTACTCATCGCTGTTCAAAGTCTCGATCAGAAGCTTCCAGTTCTGAGCATCGTAGTTGACCTTATAAGGGGCCGACAGCTGGTTGTTAAAAATCACCCACTGATCGGGTCCAGGCAGATCCTTGATCGTTCTTGGCAGACTGTCGCCAGTCTCGTTGCACTCCATCCATGCCTTGGGTGACGTGTTGTTGAAGTCCTTTTCCTCCTGGGTCGTGTAGCTCAGTGGCACCCACCAGCACCCATCCCGATGTTCCCTGGATATATTGGTATTAAGAAGGTAGCGCTCCTGGGTGAGTTCAGCTGTCCTTGCCGTGTAGTCACGGGTCACATTGATCACGGGATATCTAAAAGTTGTACATTTTTACAGTTGATTCGCAAAGCGTTCGTATTCATGTTTAAGCATACCCCGTTTGCAGAGTCCACGAGTCCATGATGGTCTTAATGGTATAGTCTTTTGGCAGAGCACCAGTTTTATGGGCAGCTTCAGTAAGTGATTCCCAAAGATTTTCCTGTTCCGCGTTCTTATAAGCATACTTTTCTAGATAGGATTTCAGACCGGTCCGGAATGACTCCTCCCCCAGGAACAAGTGCATCATGCGCACCACTGAGGATCCCTTCTCGTACGAGATCTCATCGAAGCTCTCAGAAATCTGCGATACCACTTCTATGGGTCTCGAAATGGGATGACTACTTTCCAGGGAGTCCTTTTGGAAAATGGTTAGCATGTTTGACACCGACTGGAACTGCATGGAACGCCATTCCGGATGGACGTTTTCCATGCCCAAACTTGCCACATAAGTGGCGAATCCCTCGTTGAGCCAGATATCAGTCCACCAATTCATTGTGACCAGATTTCCGAACCACTGATGAGCCAACTCATGAGCAACTGTATTCGCCAGATCCTGTTTGTCTCCCTGCGAGGAATACTCTGCGGAGTAAAGAAGAGCACCCTCCGTGTAGGTGACCAGACCCCAATTCTCCATGGCACCCGAACTAAAGTCGGGCACTGCGATCTGATCGACCTTCGGAAGCGGAAACTTTATGCCGAAAAGCTCCTCATAGTATTGGAGAACTTTCGGTCCAAACTCCGCGGCATAATCACACTGATCGATGGCATTCGGCCTTGCCCAAGTGCGGAAGAGGGTGCCACTCGGTAAAGTTGATGGCTTGAAGGAGAAATCGTTTACGGTATATGCCACTAGGTAGGTGGACATTGGTAGTGACTCCTCGAATTCGGTCCATACGTAATCGGGAAGCGATTCACTGCAAAAAAATGAGAAATTTAAGTTGTGATTCTGATTAAATAAATTATAAATTATCATTTACTGTGGCTTGGTTTCCTTCACTGGCATGTTGCTGAGACCCGTGAACTTTTTGTGATAGCCCAAGGTGATCACAAAGGGTGCCTTATAGCCAGGTTCATCGAAGCAGGGAAATGCCAATCGAGCCGAGGCCGGCTCAAATTGGGTAATGGAGATCCATCTGGAAGAATATTAGAAAGTCGAATACGTCTCTCTAAGATACCTTCCCAACCCGTTTCTCACCGCGTCTTATTGGCCACAGGATCCACGTAAGAACTTCGGTAGTATCCCGCCAGTTGTTCTTGTAACTTGGCTGAGAAGGGCAAATTCAACTCGTAGATATGGCCTGGCAAAAGTTCTTGACAGGTGTTGAGGATATAAAAGTCGTGGGTGGGGTTTACTTCTGTAGAGGTTATGCAGTTCTCAGGACTCCCTTCGTCGCTTATTTGGCGAAGAGTGATCTGCGACTCATCGATGGTCAGATCCTTCGAGTGGAGCGTTATGTTTTTGGTATTTTGCAGGGCTTCGATTTGTATTTTTACAGTCCCATTAAAGCGAAGATCTTCAACGTTTTCCATTATTGTCAAGATCCGCAAGTCGTACTTTTGGGGTCGAAGCGCCGTGGGTAGTCGGAAGTAGTCATAGCTGGAATTAGCTCTTGCTAAACTCAGGCTAAGTGCCACACATAATAACAAGAGCCATTCCATGGTCGATTTTTATGTTAGTATAATATAATTTTTAATTTAAGCTGCAATTAAGAGATCCAAGTAAATAATCGTTGTACATTTCAAGCTACTATCTGCTTTCATGATTAGCAAAAGACAGGAATATATTACAATAACATTATCTTTACAAACTTGTTTTCCCATGGATGCGGGCAACAAACTCATATGGCAAAAAAAATGTTTATTGGCAAGGTATTACTATTAGTATTAGTATGGGCACCGGCAAACAACTCATTGATGTTTTCTTATCACTACAAACGAAAAAATCATGTCAAATTGCGAAATTCTTATCAAAAAATAAATCCGTTCAATTCTATGGTAATTAAAAAAAATCTGAATTACTGAGAATTAATTAAACCAACTAAGTATAAAGGTCACAGTCCGATTAGATTAATCATTTTTTCCTCAATAATTACATTTGTAAATGAAAACTGCGACAATAGTAAAAATACTAAAGTGTAGTATGAAATGTAACTAATATAAGTGCTGCTACTACCTTCTCATGTTACTACATTTACCAAAATCACATTTTGTCAAAAACACACGCTGGATTCTTTAATCTGGTATTATATTAGTCTGGCAAAATAATTATTTTGTGTGCCATATGGTTTTTTGTTAGATTTTAGTACAATGAGCTCTAGCACGGGTTTTAACTTACACCTCTAATCACAACGGAGAGCAAAGACCGAATGCTGCAAATTCGACGATGAAACAGAATAAAAATGATTTTGAGCACGTAAGTTTCAGAGAGTAAAAACTAATAGAGAACAACTCAATGGCTTGTGATTATTTTTATTAGCACAAAATCGCTCCGTGACAAGGTCTATGAAATGATAAAAGAGCACACATTACTTATGCATAACCTATAATCCACTCATTTGTAAGGTGTTATGTAGTCAAGTAATATAAAAACAGGAACACTCAAAAGGGAAATTATTAATGGACGTGATATGATTTTCTTTCTATGAATTTCCATTTTATTCTTTTCCATCAATTGACTATTTAATACTAACTTTAGAATTTTATTTTTATTATGTTCCGCTCCCTTAATCTTCCTTTCTAAACTCGCTATTGGGTCGGTGAAACAGATTTTATATCTCGAGATGATTATACAGACGTCTTCGATTCTGACCTACATATATAAATGATTAACACATTTTAATGAAGTTCAGCTTTCTTTTCTTTTAGATTTTGGGCAATTTTATTTTGTTAGCCGTAAGAATATCTTTATAAATTCTTGCGATTGCCTGGTCTGAATGTTTACAGAAGTGGTTTGATGGCTCGGGTGAATTGGTCATAATTTCGCTCCTTCCATTGCACATTGGTCAGCATTACCTCCAGTGTCCGTTGAATCGCCTCCTCCGAACCCTTAAAAGACCTTTTCGAGTTGATTACAAATTCTTTGAACTCGTTGTAGTCTTTTCGATTAAAGACCTGTTTTTCAAGGGGTTCTAGAAGACGAGTCAAACTTCTGGTAAGTTGATGATAGCTAAAATACAAATATTACCATCATCTTAAAATGTTATAAACTAACAAGTTTACTATACTTACAAATTGTTTATAAACTCCACATTGTCCATAAAATACTTTTTGGCCAGCAGGAAGCCAATTTCGGTCTTTGCCACCGCCTGGAAGGCCCACTTGGAGTCCTGCTTGCGAATTTCCTCCTTGGGGTCAAAGATCAGCTCCAAATACCGCTGGAGCAGCCACACTTCCCTCGAACAACCCAAAGCCGTCAAAATGGTTCGCTTTTCGGCTGCCACATTTGAATTCTTGTAACGCGTCCACAGAAACTCCCATTCCTCATCGGATCCAAGCCTTATCAAGGTGCAATAAACAGTGTTTCGCACATTAATCGGAACTGGGTTCTTCCCATCGGGATTTGCCTCCGATCTCCAGTTGTGGTAGTAGGCCAAGGCCTGGGGCACACAATCTGCCACCTGGTACTGACACGCCCAATCGACCACCATCGACTTCAGGAGGATCTGATCTTGCTGTTGAATTGAACTAAATGTGTCGTTAATGCCCTTCACGTGTTCGTATATAGGTGTAATTAGCTGTTTCACATAACTCTGAAAATAAGAGGTTTCAATATATCTCCGAATCTTTAATAAATTCTTAGGAAGCTTACCCTGAAAAACTGAAAGTTTGGTGTCTGCCGTACAATGCGGTTCAGTAACTTTAGATTCTCGAAAGCCGATTTCCAAGGGAGAAGCTCTCGCTCTCGGTGCAAATAATTGATCAATCGCAAGGCGATCTCGTAGTCCTGCTCCCCTGTCCAACCGAAGTACAGGACATCGTCTATAAGCTGGGCCCTATTGATAACAGGAATGCTTTGGAACTGTTCGCTGTTTAAGGTTTCGATAAGTAGCTTCCAGTTTTGCGCATCGTAGTTGACCTTATAAGGCGATGATAAAAGATTGTTGAAGATCACCCATTGATCGGGCCCTGGTAGGTCATGGATTGTCTTGGTTTGACTCTCGCCAGTCTTGCTGCACTCCATCCAAGCTTTGGGTGCCGTATTGTTAAAATCCTTCTTCTCCTGAGTGGTATAGCTAAGTGGCACCCACCAACATCCATTTCCGGCTCTAGATTTGTCGGTATTTAGAAGGTAGCGGTCTTGACTGAGTTTCGCAGTCTTTGTTGTGTAGTCCCGGGTTACGTTTACCAAGGGATATCTATAAGGTGGTTTGTAAAAGAAAATACATAATATTTCGGTTCCTTGAGATATTTAAACTTACCCGGTTTGGAGAGTCCAGGAGTCCATGATGGTTTTAATGTCATAGTCCTTTGGCAAAGAACCAGTTTTGTGAGCTGCTTGAGTAAGTGACTCCCATAGATTATCCTGCTCCGCGTTCTTATAAGCATACCTTTCTAGATACGATTTTAGACCGGTCCGGAATGACTCCTCCCCCAGAAACAAGTGCATCATTCGCAGAACTGATGATCCTTTCTCGTACGATATCTCATCGAAGCTCTCAGAAATCTGGGAAACCATTTCAATGGGTCTTGAAATGGGATGGCTGCTCTCCAAGGAGTCTTTTCGAAATATGGCTAGCAAGTTGGACAATGATTCTAGTTCCATTGAACGCCACTCCGGATGGATGTATTCCACGCACAATGTAGCCACATAGGTGGCCACACCTTCTTTAAGCCAGAGATCGGTCCACCACTTCATGGTCACCAGATTTCCGAACCACTGGTGGGCCAACTCATGAGCTACTGTGTTAGAAAGTTCCTGTTTATCCTTTAATGAGGAAAATTCATTGGAGTACAGAAGTGCAGTTTCTCTGTAAGTAACTAAGCCCCAGTTTTCCATTGCACCAATGTTAAAGTCGGGCACGGCGAACTGATCGACCTTTGGGAGCGGAAACTTAATGCCGAACAATTCCTCATAGTATTTGAGAACTTTCGGTCCAAACTCTGATGCATAATCACACTGATCGATGGCATTCGGCCTTGCCCAAGTACGGAAAAGAGCACCATTTGGCAGGGTGGAAGGTTTGTGGGAGAAATCGTTCACGGAATATGCCACCAAGTAGGTGGAGATCGGCAATGACTCCTGGAATTCCGTCCATAAGTAATCAGGAATAGACTCACTGCAAGAAATAAAAAGACAGATTAATATATGTTGATCCTCATATATAGTAAAATAGAAATATATAGTAAAATAAACAGTAAAAAAATGTACTGTGGCTTAGTTTCCTTCACGGGCATGTTGCTGAGACCCGTAAACTTCTTGTGATATCCCAAGGTTATCACAAAAGGTGCCTTATAGCCAGGTTCATCGAAGCAAGGGAAAGCCAATCGAGCCGAAGCTGGTTCAAAATGTGTAATGGAGATCCATCTGCAAGAAAAGCACAGTATCAGAGAGAATAAGAAAACCCATATTATATTGTCATATTATCCACCTCGTCTCGTTGGCCGCAGAATCAAAGTAGGAACTTCTGTAATATCCCTCTAATTGGTCATTTAGTTTGGCCGAAAAGGGCAAATTCAACTCATACACATGGCCAGCTAAAAGTTCTTGGCAGGTGTTGAGAATATAAAAGTCGTGGGTTGGATTAACCACCGTTGAAATTACGCAGTTATCCTTTTTCTCTTCTCCGCCAATTTGACGAAGAGTTATGTGAGACTCATCGATGGTCAGATCCTTCGAATGCAAAGTTATGTTGTTGGTGTTCTCCAGTGCCTTAATCAGAATTTTCGCAGTTCCGCCAAAGCGAAAATCCTCCGGATTTTCCAGCTGCGTCAAGATGCGCAAGTCATACTTTAGGGGTCGAAGAGCTGACGGCAGTCGATAATAATTATAGCTGGAATTGGCCGTCGCTAACCATAAGCCAGTTAGAAATAAGTGGCACCACTTCATGTTCCTTTCTGTTAGTAAACAGTTTTTAGCCCTTTAAACTAGTATAAGTTGAAAGTTCTTTTATTTCGCTATGTTCTTAATTCACAATGAGAAATATTACGTTTTGGAAATAATCTAAATACGACCCACTTATACATATATACATACATCAATCAGTAGAATAACCCGATCAATACCCAGTAAAGAGAAATACGTTTAATAATATCTTTGTATTAGTAACACGTCACATAACATTTATTTTCATTCAACAGCGTGTTTTAATTTAATAATATTTAATGCAACATTGTTGTCCAGTTTTGTGATTTACTTGTTTTTTTGTTATCTTAAGATGCGATTAAAAATAGGACTTAAACACACTTGGAGTAAAAATTATTTGTACCTCTGAACACGACGGAATCTAAAGTCCGAATGATGCCTTTATGAAGATCGGGTTGATCATATAGTAACAATAACGCGCTCACACGTTCTTTTAAAAGAGAGATAGAGAGATTTAGTCTTTCTCTCAGAGTGTTATTGTCTATGTTTGGGCTCATAGAAACGACCTGCCTTCGATAAAATATGGCATGTGCTCTTTTACATTTTGGTTCTCATTTTGTAAGTGAATAGTGAAAATATGGTTATATATTTCCATTCAAAAATAAAATTATATAATTTATAATCTGTTCATATATTACTAGGGTATTAGGTGGTTTATTTGAAAATTTTTAAATGTTTATAATTTTTTCTGTTGACTTTAGAGTTTTTAAACAAAGTAACTGAATTGTCTATAAATGATGCTGGATGTAGAGGGACAACTGTTGATAGTTTCGTTCCATCCATTGCACATTGGTCAGCATTGTCTCCAAACTCTGCTTAATCGCCTGATCAACAACTTTCAGGGACTCTCTCGAATCGTAAACAAATTTCCTAAACTCATTTAAGTCACTCGCCGTAGTAACTTGCTCTGAAAGAGGTGGCAAAAGTCGAGACATGCTCCTTGTCTGGGGATGATAGCTAAAAGTTATGATACTTAGTCGGGTTTAAAAACAAAAAAAATTTTTTTAGCTTACTATTTGATGATAAAGTCCACATTGTTAATCAAATACTTCTTTGCCAGGAGGAAGCCCACTTCATTAGATGCTACTGCTTGGAAGCTCAGCGAAGAATCTTGTGTACGAATGGCTACTTTGGGATCAAAAGCCGCCTCCAGGTAACTCTGCAATATCCAAACTTCTCTTGAGCAGCCAAGGGTAGTCAAAATGGTCTGCTTTTCTGATCCCACATTTGAGTTCTTGTACCGCGACCAGAGGAAATCCCAATCCTCATCAGTACCGTATTTTATTGCAGCGCAGTACACAGTGCTGCGAAAGTTGATCGGAATCGGGTTGTTTTTGTCGGGATTAGGCTCGGATCGCCACCTACGGAAGTAGGACTGCGCCCGGGGTATGCAATCGGACACCTGGTACTGGCACGCCCAATCGACAACCATCGTTTTTAAAAGGATCTGGTCCTCCTGCAGGATCGAGCTAAATGTGTCGTTCATGCCGTTTAGGTGTTCGTAGATTGGAATTAAGAGCTTTTTCATATAGCGCTGAAAATTGAGGATTTATAATCAAGGGTCGTCCTGAAGAGAATATGCACCTACTTTAAAGAATAAAAAGTTGGGAGTTTGTCGAAGTATGCGATTCAGCAACTTTAGATTGTTGAAGGCCGATCTCCAAGGAAGAAGATCCCGCTCCCTTTCAAGGTAGTTGATCATCTGCAGTGCGGTCTTGTAGTCCTGCTCTCCTGTCCAAGCAAAGTACAAGACATCGTCTATAAGCTGGGCCCTATTTATAACGTGAATGCTCTGGAACTCCTCGCTGTTCAAAGTCTTGATCAGAAGTCTCCAATTCTGAGCATCGTAATTCACTTTGTAAGGTGTCGACAGCTGGTTGTTAAAGATCACCCACTGATCGGGTCCAGGCAGATCCTGGATGGTCTGGGGAACGCTTTCGCCAGTCCTGCTGCACTCCATCCAGGCCTTGGGCGCAGTGTTACTAAAGTCCTTTTTATTTTGGGTCGTGTAGCTCAGTGGGATCCACCAGCATTCACCGTGCTCGGATCTTGATATAGCTGTATTCCGGAGGTATCGTTCTTGACTGAGCCTAGCGGTTTTTGCCGTATAATCGCGGGTTACATTGACCAAGGGATAGCTGAGAGAAAACCAGATGTATTTAATGCTAATTGGTTTGAGGATCATAGTAAAGACCTACCCAGTTTGCAGCGTCCAAGAGTCCATTATTGTCTTGATGTCGTAGTTATTCGACAATGCTCCATTTTTATGTGCAGCTTGAGTGAGGGACTCCCAAAGATTATCCTGTTCGGCATTTTTGTACGCAAATAACTGTAGATACGATTTTAGTCCAGATCGGAAGGCATCTTCTCCCAGAAACAAGTGCATCATACGCAACACACAAGATCCCTTCTGGTACGAGATCTCATCGAAGCTTTCAGTAATCTGCGACACCATTTGAATGGGCCTTGATATTGGGTGACTGTTCACTAAAGCATCCAGTCGAAAAGTGGTCATTAGAGAGGATAAAGCACTTCTGTCCTTTGAATGCCAATCGGGATGGATGTTCTCCACACCCAAGCTGCCCACGTAAGTGGCGAATCCCTCGTTGAGCCAGAGATCAGTCCACCACTTCATTGTGACCAGATTGCCAAACCACTGGTGAGCCAACTCATGGGCCACTACGTAGGCCAACATCTGTTGGTCCGCCAGAGAGGAATGACCTGGAGAGAAAAGGAGTCTGGACTCCCTAAAGGTCACCAGACCCCAGTTCTCCATGGCATTGTAACTCAAATCGGGCACTGCAAACTGATCGATCTTCGGAAGCGGAAATTTAATGTTGAAGAACTCATCGTAGTACTGCAGAACTTTGGGTCCAAATTCAGCCGCAAAATCGCACTGATCAATGGCATTAGAACGGGCCCAGGTCCGAAATTGGACGCTATTTGGTAATGTTGATGGCTTGTTGGAGAAATCATTTACAGAGTATGCAACCAGGTAGGTAGACATCGGCACCGACTCCTGGAACTCCGTCCAAATGTAATCCAGAAGGTACTCACTGTGAGGAGGGATTATGGGCAATTATTAATAAATAAATAATAAAGAAAGTATAACTTACTGTGGCTTAGTTTCCTTCACTGGCATATTGCTCAGACCCGTGTAATTTTTGTGATAGCCCAATGTGATTATAAAGGGTGCCTTATGTCAAGGCTCATCGAAGCAGGGGAAAGCCAAACGTGCCGAAGCCGGTGCGAATTGGGTAATAGATATCCATCTGCAAATCATAATAAAAAGAAGATAATATGTATATTCCCATACTTGGTCCCTACCTCGTTTCATTGGCCACAGGATCCAAGTAGGAACTACGGTAATACCCCTCAAGTTGTCGGTTTAGCTCAGCTGAGAAGGGTAAGTTCAGTTCATAGACATGGCCAGCCAATAACTCCTGGCAGGTGTTAAGGATATAGAAGTCATGGGTGGGATTCGTCGATGTGGAGGTCACGCAGTTGTCCGAATTCCCTTCACCTTTAACTTGACGAAGAGTGATCTCCGACTCATTGATGGTGAGATTCTTTGAGTGCAATGTGATGTTACTGGTGTTTTCTAAAACTTCTACTAGAATTTTTGAAGTTCCATTAAACCGAAGATCCTCCGGATTTTCCAGTCTGGTCAGAATACTCAAGTAATACTTTTGGGGTCGTAAAGA
Source organism: Drosophila suzukii (assembly GCF_043229965.1). NCBI lineage: Eukaryota > Metazoa > Arthropoda > Insecta > Diptera > Drosophilidae > Drosophila > Drosophila suzukii. The sequence goes on from NC_092082.1 coordinate 85,710,539, forward strand.
TGTCGGAAGGCGATAGTAGTTATAGCTGGACTCTGATTTAGCCATGGCTACGCCCAGCCAAAGGCCAACCACAAAAAATGAGAACCATTCCATTCCCGAATCGCGAATTCCGAATCTATGAATGAGATTATATGTACATTTTCCAATAAATGCAAATGGTGCAACTTTTAGTATTAGTAAACGCTTCATTTTCACTGTTGTTTAATATTTAGTTCTCATTACGTAAAATGCCTTGTATATATAAATTACTCTTATCAAATAACAAGACCACTATACTTATATAATCGAAAACAATCAGTGAATGAAATAATTAAGGGGTGAGAGTCTATTATTTATATGACAAAACTTTTTAAACAACTCTCATTATTTTTTAATTTATAAAATTATATATTTACAACTATTATGAGTTTTTAAAATCAGTACTTGTCCGACTACACCTCTGAACGCAACGGAGACGAAGACCGAATGCGATTAGTTTATAGATCAAGAAGAAAATAATATAAGTAAGGAGACGGTTTCGGAGCGCCCTGCTTAAAAGAAGAAAGAGAAATTACCTCAGAGAATTGAGAGTTTCTTGCAGTATATAAATTAAAAGCCGGCGTGTACTCTCTCTTTTACTCTTTGGCTTGTTTTACAGTTTACGATTTTAAAGCTTTTTATATAAAACGGATACCTACAACAGTTCTTTTTGAAATGTTGACTTTTAAACCAAAATTCTTACTTTGATGAGGATGAAGATCTTACTGAAATTAAAAAGTCCCAGGGCTTATATTGACAATGTATATCTTAAACTCCGAAGTAAACTTTTTGATCTACGCATATAATACTATAGAACGTTGTTTATTTAAAAAGGGTTTTCAGAGGAAAAGGTGACTGAACAATCTATAAGTGCTGCTGAATGGAGCGGGAAAACTGGTGATAGTTTCGTTCCATCCACTGCACATTGGTCAGCATTATCTCCAAACTTTGCTGAATCGTCTGACTAAGGCCCTTCAGGTACTGTCGAGAATTGTTAACGAAAGCTCTGAACCCATTCAGGTCACTCTTCGTAATAACTTGCTCCGAAAGTTGCGAGAAAAATCGAGACATGCTTCTTGTCTGGGGATAATAGCTGAAAGACAATTTCTTCGTAATACCACTATGTTTTCAATAATAGCTGAACTTACTATTTGTGGATAAGATCCACATTATCTATTAGGTACTTCTTGGCCAACAGGACTCCGACTTCCCGCGAGGCTACTGCTTGGAAGGAAAGCGAGGAATCCTGCTTGCGAATGCCTCCTTTGGGATTAAAGGCCCTCTCCAGATAACGCTGCAATATCCAAACTTCTCTCGAGCAACCAAGAGTACCCAAAATGACCTGCTTTTCGGTTCCCACATTTGAATTTTTGTACCGCGACCAGAGGAAATCCCAATCCTCATCAGTACCATATTTTATTGCAGCGCAGTACACAGAGCTTCGAAAGTTGATCGGAATCGGGTTGTTTTCGTCGGGATTAGGCTCAGATCGCCACCTACTGAAATAGGACTGTGCCCGGGGTACACAGTCGGACACCTGGTACTGGCACGCCCATTCGACCACCATGGTCTTCAACAGGATCTGATCCTGATGCTGGATCGAACTGAATGTGTCGTTTATACCGTTTAGGTGTTCGTAAATTGGTGTGAAGAGCTTTTTCATGTAGCGCTAAAAATTTTGGGGTTTTATAAGAGTTGGGTTTCTAAAATAAGAGTTTACACCTACTTTAAAGAAACCAAAGTTGGGAGTTTGTCGTAGAATGCGATTGAGCAACTTGAGATTGTTGAAGGCTGATGTCCAGGGAAGAAGATCCCGCTCTCTTTGCAGATAGTCGGTCACCTGCAGTGCGGTCTCGTAGTCCTGCTCCCCTGTCCAAGCTAAGTACAGGACATCGTCTATGAGCTGGGCCCTATTGATAACGTGAATGCTCTGGAACTCCTCGCTGTTTAAAGTCTGTATCAAAAGTTTCCAATTCTGAGCATCGTAGTTCACTTTGTAAGGTGTCGACAGCTGGTTGTTAAAGATCACCCACTGATCGGGTCCAGGCAGATCCTGGATGGTCTTGGGAATACTTTCGCCAGACCTGCTGCACTCCATCCAGGCCTTGGGCGCAGTGTTACTGAAGTCCTTCTCATTCTGTGTTGTGTAGCTCAGTGGTATCCACCAACATCCAACACACTGGGCTCGGGATATCTCGGTATTCCGTAAATAACGTTCCTGGCCAAGCTTAGCGGTTCCTGTCTTATAATCACGGGTTACATTGACGATGGGATAACTGAGAAAAAATAATATAAAGTTATGGTTAAGGTTAAAAATTAACTATTTCAAGACCCACCCGGTTTGCAAAGTCCACGAGTCCATAATTGTCTTGATTTCGTAGTTTTTGGGCAATGCTCCATTTTTATGTGCAGCTTCAGTAAGCGACTCCCAAAGATTATCCTGTTCGGCATTTTTGTACGCATATAACTGTAGGTACGATTTTAGTCCAGATCGGAAGGCATCTTCGCCCATAAACAAATGCATCATACGCAGCACTGAAGAACCCTTCTGGTACGAGATTGCATCAAAGCTCTCCTCTATCTCCGTTACCATTTTAATGGGCCTTGATATTGGGTGACTGGTAACTAAAGAGTCCAGACGGAAGGTGGCCATCATAGTGGTTAATGAACCTCTGTCTTTTGTATTCCATTCCGGGTGGATGTCCTCCACACCCAAGCTGGCCACATAAGTGGCGAATCCCTCGTTAAGCCACAGATCAGTCCACCATTTCATTGTGACTAGATTTCCGAACCATTGGTGGGCCAACTCATGAGCTATTACATTCGCAAGGTCCTGTTTGTCTGCCAAAGAAGAGTGGGTTTTCGAGAAGAGAAGTGTGGACTCTCTATATTTCACCAGGCCCCAGTTCTCCATGGCGCCAGCACTGAAATCGGGAACTGCCATCTGATCGATTTTGGGGAGAGGGAACTTGATGCCAAAGAACTGTTCATAGTATTGGAGTACTTTGGGTCCAAACTCTGCGGCGAAGTCACATTGGTCGATGGCATTGGGCCTGGCCCAGGTGCGGAAAAGGGCGCCATTTGGAAGAGTAGAAGGCTTGTTGACAAAATCGTTAACGGAATATGCCACCAGGTATGTGGACATTGGCACTGACTCTTCGAAATGGCTCCATATGTAGTCGGTAAGGGATTCACTGCAATAAAGAAGGTTATTTTAAACTCTATTATATATATCCGAAAGAAAGAAAAACGTACTGTGGCTTGGTTTCCTTCACGGGCATATTGCTAAGGCCTGTGAATTTCTTGTGATAGCCCAATGTGACCACGAAGGATGCCTTGTAAGCAGGCTCATCAAAGCAGGGAAAGGCCTTTCGAGCCGAAGCTGGTTCAAATTGGGTGGCAGACAACCAACTGAAACGAGATAATAGAAGTTAGTGCGATTTAGTTTGAACTTGTAGAAGGAGAACCCACCGCGTAACGTTGGTCTCGGGATCTTTATAAGAACTACGGTAGTAGCCAATAAGTTGCCGACTTAAATCGGCCGAGAAGGGCACGCTCAGTTTGTAAACATTTCCAGCCAAGAGTTCCTCACAGGTGTTAAGGATATAGAAGTCGTGGATGGGATTGATCGATGTGGAGGTCACACAGTTATCCTTATTTCCATCTTCGCTAATTTTGCGAAGAGTTATCTTGGACTCATCAATGGTAAGATTCTTCGAGTGCAACGTTATGTTCCTGGTATTTTCCAGGGCTTCAATTACGATTTTCACAGTCCCGGTAAATCGAAGCTCCTCTGGATTTTCCAGCAGTGTCAGGATACGCAAGTAATACTTTTGGGGCTTTAAAGCAGTCGGCAAACGATAGTAATTATAACCGGATACCGAGTTGGCCGTGGAAGAACATAAACCCAGGCCAATTGCCAGCACAAAGAATAGAAACCACTTCATAACAAAATCTGTAGGAAAGAATAGGTAACATTTATAGTTCAACCATAACGAATTGCACCATTTACAGCAAACTTGGTTGAAACCCACATTAAACTTCTTAAGTTTTTGTTTATATGAACAATAAATGATATTATAAACCAAAATCAAACCACTAGAAAGGGTATTTTCATTTTGTTTACCTTGCGTTAGCAAAAACATTGTTTATTCATGTGGCTAATCGAAACATCATTATCATAAACTTAAATCGGCTGAACTCGTGAACTTAAGCTTGAACCGAATCGTTACAGTTAATCAGAAGTTAAGAGTTAATTGATTGATTTAAATGTAAACAAATAATGTTTTTTATGTCACTGATGTAAGTACATTTAATTGTAGCACAGACTTTTGTTGTATTTATTGTTCTAATTAACAATAATAATGTGTTACAGTAAACTGTGATAATGGAAAATTGTCGAGGCAGTGTAAAAAATGTAGGTCAAAGTTCAAAAAATTGCGACAGGCGAGTATAACGTGATTTCTTTAAATGATTTTGTATCACTTCAGGTTTTTGGTATTACGTTAAGAACATGTTTTATATGAATTGGTACTACTTTGCGATTTCGCAACTTTTTGTTTATTTAGAAGAAAAAAACAAACAACAAACAAACCGAGAGCAACAAGCGGCACTACTAAACTCACCAGAGGACGGTGACCGAATGCGGCTATTTGACGATCGAAAAGAGTGTACAATTTCTGGAGAGCACTGTTTTTAGAGAAACCGTAAAGCAAAACAAACATGGAAAACTGAGAGATTGGCTTTGCCACAGAGAATAAGAATCAACTACAATACAAAACAGGGCTTACCCGGCGTATGCGTAATCTGTAGTCCCATAGCTCACAGTGTTTTTAATTAAAAGTTATATTTAAGTGTTGTAAAATATGTAGACAAATATGTAAAACAGATAATATTCTTTTATAATTACTATCCGTAAATTCAGAGTTTTTTTTAAATGCTTACTTGGTTGAATCATTAAATCGGAATAAAATTAGTTCTGGCTATCATCAAATTAAAATTCACTTGTATGCATATGAGAAAATCGGAAAATCAATTTCACCATAACGAACTTTTCTTAAATAAATGCTAATTTTCTCCATGACAACCTTTTTATTTTAGGTTTGAGTTAACTCCATGTGCTTTGAAAAGGTAAGTTTGAAATGAAAACTCTTCCTTCTTGAGATACACGAATAATACTAGAGTATTAAATAGTTTATTTAAGAGATTTTAAACATTCATAATATTCCTGCTGAAATCAAGAGAATCTTTCCTTAATGAGCTGATGAGAGGCTGGACTGGGTAAAGTCTAAAGGAGCTGTTGGATGGAGCGGGACATCTGGTGATAGTTTCGCTCCTTCCACTGCACATTGGTGAGCATTATCTCCAGGGTCTGTTGGATGGCCTGCTCCAAGCCCTTGAGGGACTGGCGAGAGTTGTTGACGAAGTCCTTGAACTCATTGAAGTCGGTCAGTGTGATGACCTGCTCGGAAAGCGGTGACAGAAGACGTGACATGTCCTTCGTAAGCGGATGGTAGCTGAAAAAGAGTTATCTCTCACTAAGAATTCCATTCGCCATAAGTTCCCAAACTTACAACTTGTAGATAAAGTCAACGTTGTCCATGAAATACTTCTTTGCCAGCAGAAAGCCCACCTCGTTGAAGGCAACCGCCTGGAAAGCCCACATCGAGTCCTGCTTGCGAATAGCCTCCTTGGGGTCAAAGGTCAGCTCCAGGTAACGCTGCAGCAGCCACACCTCCCTCGAACAACCCAATGCCGTCAGAATGGTCCTCTTTTCGGCAGCCACATTGGATTTCTTGTAACGCGTCCACAGGAACTCCCAATCAGCATCGGATCCATGCTTTATCGAGGTGCAGTAAACAGTGCTGCGCACGTTAATTGGAACCGGGTTCTTCTCATCGGGATTAGCCTCCGATCTCCAATTGCGGTAGTAGGCCAAGGCCTGGGGCACACAGTCTTCCACCTGGTACTGACACGCCCAATTTACCACCATCGTCTTTAACAGGACCTGATCCTGCTGCTGAATCGAGCTGAAGGTATCGTTGATGCCATTCAAGTGCCCATAGATCGGGGAGATCAGCTTCTTCATGTAGCGCTGGATCGAACGGAGAGATATGATAAGTAAGTAATAATATCAACTAGTAAAAGACACTGAAATTTAACTTGATAAGCCCGGCACTAGTCTTATTTTAAAATTTTAAAACTTCTCATAACATCTTGAAAATATTATCTTATTCAAAGTGTACAAAAATGATCATCTAATTTAAAGGAAAGTTCATTTTCAGGTATTAATTAATGATTTTTTGAGTTTTCTTTTTTTTATAGAATTGATTTTCCCTAAATTCCAACAGTAGGTACCCTATTTCAAGAGTTCTTCCTAACTAGTGCCGGCTATCTTAAAGTCGAAACAACCGACCACATAATTCTTACTTATTTTTTACGTCACTCTCAGACTTACGACAAAGAACAACTTTTCGTTGGTCAGCCATAGCAAGTTTAGTGAGGGATGTTAGGTGTGAGCAATTTTGAAAGGTTTGTTTCGGAATACAAATGAGAATGAGATTATACCAAGAAGCAAAATGTAGAAAGTCTTTTAAATACATGCAATCTCTAGGACCTACCTTGAAGAACTCGAAGTCGGGGGTCTGACGGACAATGCGTCCCACTCGCTTCAGGTTCTCAAAGGCCGACTTCCAGGGCAAATACTCCCGTTCCCGCTGCAGATACTCAATCAATCTCATTGCAATCTCGTAGTCCTGTTCCCCGGTCCAGGCCAAGTACAAAGCATCATCGATCAGCTGAGCCCGGTTGATCACATGGATGCGTTCAAAGTCGCCATTTGTCAGAGTCTCGATCAGCAGTTTCCAGTTATGAGCATCATAGTTGACCTTATACAATGTCGACAGTTGGGTGTTGAAGATCACCCATTGATCGGCTCCTGGAAGATCCTTAATGGTCTTGGGCAGACTCTCGCCGTTCTTGCCGCACTCCATCCAAGCCTTGGGCGCAGTGTTATTGAAGTCCTGTACCGACTGGGTGGTATAACTCAATGGAACCCACCAACAGCCACCGCGATGAGCTCGGGATATCTGGGTATTCAGAAGATAGCGCTCCTGGTTGAGTTTGGCAGTCTTGGCAGAGTAATCTCGGGTCACATTAATCACGGGGTAACTTGAGAAGTTAAGTTAAATATATAGTAATAATGTTGAATACTTAATGTTGTGGAAAACCTACCCGGTTTGAAGAGTCCACGAGTCCATGATGCTCTTGATATCATAGCTCTTTGGTAAGGCCCTATACTTGTGGGCAGCCTGGGTTAGCGATGCCCAAAGATTATCCTGCTCGGCATTTTTATAGGAGTACTGCTGCAGATAGGACTGAAGACCAGAGCGGAAGGATTCCTCACCCAGGAACAAGTGCATCATGCGCAGCACCGTTGATCCCTTTTGGTAGGAGATTTGATCGAAACTCTCGGAAATCTCCGACACCATTTGAATGGGTCTCGAGATAGGATGGCTGCTCTCCAGGGCATCCCGTCGGAAAATGGTCAGTAAGTTGGACAGCGACTCCTGTTCCATTGAACGCCACTCCGGATTGATGTTCTCCACACCCAAACTGGCCACATAAGTGGCGAATCCCTCGTTGAGCCAGAGATCTGTCCACCACTTCATGGTCACTAGATTTCCGAACCACTGATGAGCCAACTCATGGGCCACCACACTGGCTACCCTTTGCTTATCCGCCAGCGATGAATGGGCTGCCGAGTAGAGGAGAGCGATCTCCCTGTAGGTCACCAGACCCCAGTTCTCCATGGCACCGGCACTGAAATCGGGCACTGCGATCTGATCGATCTTGGGAAGCGGGAACTTGATGCCAAAGAACTGCTCGTAGTACTGGAGCACTTTGGGTCCAAACTCTGCCGCATAGTCGCACTGATCGATGGCATTGGGCCTGGCCCAAGTCCGGAAAAGAGCGCTATTCGGCAGGGTGGAGGGTTTGTGGGAGAAATCGTTGACGGAATAGGCAATCAGGTAGGTGGACATTGGCACGGATTCCTGGAACTCGCACCATATGTAGTCGGCAAGGGTTTCACTGAAAAGAAATAAGGTCATTGTGTAACTAATGGAAGTTCTTGAGGGTCTTTGATAGGTAAACATTTTCTAAAAACTAATGTATGCACAATACTTTATCATATCATAAACATCTTACTGTGGCTTGGTTTCCTTGACGGGCATATTGCTAAGACCCGTGAATTTCTTATGATATCCTAAGGTAACCACAAAAGGAGCCTTAAAATCGGGCTCATCGAAGCAAGGGAAGGCCAATCGAGCCGATGCAGGTTCAAACTGAGTAACTGAGATCCATCTAAAACAAGATATTATTATCAATTCAATATTCTATCAGTCTGAAAAGTATTAAGACCCACTTTGTAACATTGGCCACGGGATCCTTATAGGAGCTGCGGTAGTAACCCTCCAGTTGTCGGTTCAGATCGGCGGTGAAAGGCATATATAGTTCGTAGACATTGCCCGCCAAAAGTTCCTGACAGGTGTTTAGGATATAGAAGTCGTGGATGGGATTCACCAAAGTGGAGGCCACACAGTTATCCTTCTCTCCCTCTCCGCTAATCTGGCGAAGAGTTATCTGGGACTCATCGATGGTCAGGTTCTTCGAGTGCAACGTAATGTTCCTGGTGTTTTCCAGAGCTTCAATTAGGATCTTAACAGAACCCGAAAAGCGGAGGTCCTCCGGGTTTTCCAGCAGCGTCAGGACTCGTAGATGGTATTTCTGGGGGCGCAACGAAGTCGGCAGACGATAGTAATTATAGCTGGAATCGGAGTCGGCCGTGGCCAATCCCAGGCCAAGGGCCACCACGAACAGCAGAAACCACTTCATGACCAAATCTGTGGAAAAAAACATGGAAAAACATTTGTTAGCGGCGCGTTCAAGCAGAGCAAGCCAAAGCAATTAACTAAATCACTTTGGCAAATCATAACAGAAAATAATGCTTTAATATAAATAAGCTACCATATTATTTATACATATTTTCTGATATGATTCCCAAGCCTATTATTAGGTTCTTCACTAATTGCAATAATTAAATCAATGCAAATATGAATACAATTTATTCAAATCGTATTTCACTTGTTTTGCAGCTAAACTTTCTCTCACCCACTCAATAATTAACAATTTATTTTTGTAAAACAAAATAACAATTATAAAGACAACAATGAGCGGGTGCGATGGTCGACTGATGTCTACTGTATAAATCAAACCGCACTTTTTGCTCTTTATGCGTTTTCGCTGATTTACTTCAAATTAATGCAAATTGTTTTATTTATTATGTTTTCTTTGCCAGTGTTTATTTTGGCTCGTTATGCCGCGCACGTATTAAGGTCTGGGCCAATGAAACCCGATTGAGACTCTCCTCACAATCAGCATTATGCGCCGGCTACCTGATGTAGTTAAGTATACAGGGTACCAGGGGTACTACGAATTATCGAAATATTTTTAGTTGATCAGCTGATGTAGAGACTGAACATTGTTCCGTTGTTTTCGTAATGGACTTTATAGTAACTTTTCTGCAAGCTTTAAAGCCCTAACATTCATATTTTAAATTTAAATGCCTAAGACAATACCTCATTAAATATTAAGTACTTGAACAAAGAAAAAAAAGGTTAGAACCTTTAAGTTCATTTTAAAACCTACACTAGAGGTCTGTAAATAATGGGGTTGACACTAATGTTAGCTAATAATAGCTAAAAGCAATTTTCCCAGGCCATCAGTTTGGTTGTCAAACCTAATTTATATTCTGTTTCAAGCTCAACTATTTTATTTATATTTCTATTTTAAGTGCTTTAGTACTTTAAGTACTACTCATCGTAGCTCTTTAAAAAAAAGCTTTATAAAACAGCAAAATGTAGACATCACGTAAGTTTTAAATGAGTTTGGAAAATCCTAGATCAAGCCCTACCAAGAAATCCCAGGGAAATAAAAAAGGAAACCTGCATACATTTTTTCTTATACTGGATAAACCAGATTGCAATCCCCTGCTAGTTTATCTCTTTCTATGCCTCTCTTGGTTTCATTCTTAATTATGCAAAAGTTGTTCTTTTTGATTCGGCTTTCTTGGTTACTTGGATGCATATAAATAAATGTAAATGGGGCCAATGAACTCCTACGATTAGCATTTATATATGTTTGTAGATATGATAACCGAATATTAATTGGTCTTAACGTAGATGAGAAAAGATAAAAGAGAAATGAAAGAAATTGTCATCAAAACTTAACAAAATGTATCTAATTAGTTTGAGATTTCTTATCAATTAATTTAAGATCACTGCCATAATATTTATGATGATTATTGACTCCAGGAAATTCTCAAAAATATGTAAATAAATTTCCTTATTGAAAGGCAATAAAAGTGTCCCCTGGAAATTGAGTTAAACGCACTTAATAACTTGTTATGATTTCCCACAAATGTCAGGAACGTGCTGCTGTGACATTGACTTATCAATTGAACCCTTTAAAACGAAAGTTCTGTTAACATTTACAATTGCGGTCAAGGTACTAGCACTGAAACCTGTATTTTGAGGAAATATGAATTTATAATTTTTTTTTTTTTAAAAGAGAATGTAATATGGAGATTTAGTACTTGAGTAAATGTTTGGTAATATATAATATTCATAATTGTTATGCCATTACTTTGATGCCTCTGTAATTTTTTAAGTTTTAGTTTTATTCTTTTTATCACAGATTCAAAAGAAGGGAATATTTAATTTGTATTTTTACAGAATTTATTGTAATTTTTGAAAGCTTTTATTTTGATTGTTTTTATCACAGATTAAAAAAAGGGCATGAGCTTATATTTCTTACAGAATGTTACTTGTTTCTCCAAGTGCTAATTTGTCTTTATATAAACATTTGGAGTTAGAAGTTTTGCCGTAATTTTAATTCGTTGTACCAAGTGATAATTTATGGTGCAGAGCTCAGCACTTGAAACTTGTTTTCTCTTAATTTTGGTTATGTTATTTTTTTGTAGTTGTGTTCTTAACACACTTGTATCACTTTATTCTTTTTTTGTATGTGCGTTGTGACTGTCTCGTGATTTCGGGGTTATTTTGAAGAATCTTATTCTTTTCAAGTTGCACTCTCGAGGTGCTTGACACACAAAGATTCTGAAGACCAACCGTTTCTAGAGCCAGAAAAGCAGGAAAAACACTGAGGACGACTAGGAGGAGCGAATGCGACCTGTTCGACGGTCGACGCGAATCTAAAGTTTTCTGAGCGCGGCGCTTTTATCTTATAGCCCGTGGTTACACCGCTCACCCATACAGATGAAGGAAAAACCGGAGAGCCGTGAAACGTCGACGGCTTAGAGATTGAATCGCTGCTTTGGCGTCGGCGCAGAGAACCCGAGATTCTTTATTTTCTTTTTTTTTTGTTTATCATAGAGCATATGTAGTAAAAAGGGAGGTACGACAACAACAAAAAATAGCAAATGTATGACCCACACGAAAAACACTGCGGGAGATTGCAATGAAATAATGGCAGGGCTTACCCGGCGTATGCGCAATTTTGATTCACATTGCACACACACACATCGCGAAGAGATGTCACTACGTGTTTTTGACCTTAATTGCGCTGATTAACCCATTTCTTTCTATTTCGTATGCCAAAGGCACTTCAGCCACTCGACCCTAGAGTTCACCCAACCACCCACCACCCACTTGGCCCCCTCGTTTTGGGCAACCCCCCACGGCGGAAGCACCGCAGATAAGAATGCTTGAAAAGTGGCAAAAACAAACCATAACAAACCAACTGCAGACAGACAGGCACAGCATGAAGGCTCTCAGGAGGGGGCTTTAGGGGGTTAACCCTTTAAGCAGTGCACGATTTCTTAAATAACTATAATTTCAAGTCCTAGATATAATAGGTTTCTCCCTTCATTTCATACAGATAGATTTTAACCTTCTTCTTTCTGGGCTTTCTTTCCTTTTCACGGATTATTCTCTTAAAGTTATTGAAGTTTACCTTAAAAAATTTTTAAAAAGTATCAAATAGGTTTTTTATAGCTTTTCGTAAGTAAACTTAATTTAAAAATCATTACTTAAGGGGTTAAATTCTGTATCTCGAAAGTATTTTTGTGGCAGGGCCCTGCCTTTGGATTATTGCCACAAACCGCGTTTGGCTCAGATCCACATTTTTTTCGGATTAATGTTCACAATGTTTTAAGGAAAGGCAGAGAAAGCTGAAATGGGTGTGAATGGTAATCATATATCACCAATAACAAAAACATAATCAGCTTATGTTCAACTGATTAAGCAATTTTACAAAATGGGAGGAGCACAACATAAGTTAATTGTGTGAAGCTTGTCCTAAGATATTTGTAGGCAATGCTTTAAATGTATACAAATCAGGTATTTAGTTAATAAAAAAAAAGTTAAAAAAAAAAAAAATGGCAAAAAAATTATAGTTAGTAAAACTGGAAACAATTTTTGATAAGAACATTGAAAGCTATCGAAATAAATATTATTGTCAAGTGACAGAAAACAAACAAAAATGTATTAAATTATAAACAACATTTTTCAAAAAGTGTTATTAGAAGATCTTTGGTTGCTGTTTCCTTATATGATATATTCATTTTGGTTTCGTGTTCTATTTCTGCTCAAAAGACCATCTCTAATTTAAACTAAACCAATATAACAGTTAACTTGTTGTATAACAGCCAGGCAAGAAGTCGCCTCTGTTATACTCCCTTGTATGCCGACAAATGCGCCCTCTGGTTTTCGTAATTTCAAAGCGCTCGCTTTGCGCGCCAAATTCAAACTGGCAATTCGTGGAAGACCTTAAGACTCTGGAATCCCCGCTCCAAGAGCGCCTTTGCCGCCTTTCAGAGATAAAAATGCCAGTGATTTCAGTTCTTTTTTAGTCGTGTATTAAGTATATTTAAAATTGATGGTCTTTGTTCAATAATATTGCCTTTTTTGATGCAAAAATAAGCTTTGCTTAAATAATAATCATTACATGGTAAAATATTTGTTTTTCTTGTATGCATTTGCGTTTCGGGGCTTGTCGGTTACAGATTACATAAAAATAAACAAATAATAAGCGTAAATTGTACCTAGCAGAAGTTTTCAACTTTCAACTCTTAAATAATCGTTCTTAAACATTTAGATGGATGTGGATGTAATCGATGAGCGTGTGGTTTTGTGTGATATTTTTGTGTTTTTTGTTTTTTTTTTAGTTCTTAGCCATTTTGTTTCTGCTTATCATCTACAAATGATTAAGGGGTCTGATTTCGGGATCGGCCTCTTAAATTTAAATGACAGTGTTCCTCACGTTTTTAGATTATAATGCACATTTTTTGTTTGCTTGTTCGATTGGTAATCTTTAAAATTTGAACTAAAGTGCTTAAATAATTGAACTAAAGCCGAATCCATAAAAACAATAATAACTAAATAAAAGCGTTAAATTCCAAATGAAATTGTCTGTTTTGTATGAATGAGTGTCGGGTGTCTGCGAGAAACTTAGTCTACGGGATTAACAAATGAAAATCAACAAAAATCAACTTAAAAGCAGCGTGAAATAAATACCCCTATACGTCTATATATACAATACGATAACACCCAAATTAAGATAACGAACTGTACGATCCATCCTACAGCATCAGTCGGGAGCGCGACTTCTTGAGCCGACCAGTGGCTCCGCCCAGACCATCGCCATTCCAGGACTTGGACTTGGCCCGGAAGTGGCGGTAGGCCTCGTTGTAGGCGGGGTCCAACATGGTGCGGTAGGCATGGGGTTCGCAGTGCTCCACATGCGACTCGAAGAACTCCTTGTAGCCGTTGTGCAGCAGATAGATCTCGGGATAGTGCAACGCCGGGTAGGCATTGGTGTTCCTCTCCCGATCCAAGTTCCTCAGGAAGCGGGACATTTTGGGTCCACGCTCCGAGGAGAACTCGCAGTGGAAGATGATAATGTTGCGCTTGGGTCCCGATTCGGCGTTCTGCTGCTGCTGCAGCTCAGTCTGTTGCACGGTGAGGAACTCCTCGAGGATCTGCTCGGTGGTGTACAGATTCTTGGCGCCCTCGATGTGACCGCCCTCGAATTCGTACGGATAGCGGCAGTCGATGATCCGGTAGCTGGCCACCTCATCGCTGAACTCGCCCTTCAGCAGACGAGCCACTGTTTCGCTGGAGATGCTCTTCAGATCCCGATGACGACCCTCCATCAGGGGCAGAGCATAGGCTTTGCTGAAGTCGCCGATCAACTCGGGCTCGTTGCGGTTCTCGGAGCGGGCCAAGGCGGACATGATCTCGGCATCGTTCAGGGACATGCACTTCCTCAGCGGTGGGGGATGGCTGGTCGTGACCTGGGTGATTTGGCTGGGTGGTGCAGGGCAGTTCTCCTTCTCAACGGTGGCGCAGCGATGGCGTTTGCTCTGGATGGGCGAGCAGTTGGCCGATGCTGGCGGTTCCGGGCGCTTGAAGCAATCCCGGACAGTCTCTGGGGTCTTTGGTGGTGGGGTGGAGCTGCTGGTGTTGCTCTCCGTCATGCTGAGGCATCGCCTCACCGAGGGACGGCGCATGGACAGGCCAGCTGGCGATTTGGTCGAAGGCTGCTCCTTGATCTGTCCACTGATCAGCGAGTTCAGGCCGCTGGGGAAGCCCAGGGCGGTCTGTTGGCTCTGCGACTCCATCTCGAACAGCTCCATGTACTCATCGTCCATCGAAGACTCCATGGAGCAGGTGGAGGACAGGCTGTTGAAGATGCGGAAGCTGCGAGCTGGTGTGTTGTGGGTTGCGACATCGTTTGATCCACCCACAGCTGGCAGGACCTTGGGCTGGCGGACGATCTGGAAGCGCTGGGGCGAACCCTCGGGCGAGAGCAGACCCATCAGTTCCGGACTGGCCGAGCGCTGCTGGTCCTGGGGCGCAGAATCGTCGTCGTAGAACGACAGCTCCTCCTGGTCCATGCTCATCAGTTCCAAGGAACGGCGAGCACGACGAGATCCACTCATTTTGTTGATATTACTGGAACTGCTGGTGTTACTGCAAGGGCAAATGGAGAGAGGGGGAGGATTAGTCAACTGTTCGGAATCGAGAGAGCTGGTTTTTGCTTCCCTAAACTCTCGAAAGAGCGGGTCATTAAACCCAGCTAAAAATACTGACAAAGTGGTGGTGGTGGTGGTGGCGTTGGTGGTGTAAAAACAACAAAAATACCCGAAAAAAATACGGAGAAAGAGGGGTTGTTGTAAATGGGTGAGATGAGGGAGCTTAACGGGATATTTTACAAGGGAGCTGTATTTCCAAAAACTAGAACTTTTAGGATAGGATATGTTTACGATATAAACGAAACTATAAACAAATTTAGATATTTTTTCAGGCTTGCCACCCATGGAACTCTCTAAGTCAGGGAACCCTACTGCCTCTTCTTCTTGATTCTCCTGCACATTTGCGGTACTCCAAACGGAATTCCCTTTTGCTTTTCGTTGCATCTGCTTTTCAGCATGACTTTTGGGTCACACGTCACGCAAGCGCAGCGATAATAAAAAACAGCACAAAGAACCGCAAAGAACACGGGGGAAAAAAGGGAAGAATACGAAAAAATGACGGACTGACTGACGGACAAAACAAATTTTTCTGCTTTTTTTTTTTGGAGCCTCGCGGAAGCCGGTTTAATGAATGAAAAACGGCAAGCGAACAACAACAACAGCTGAGCGCCAAAAAATCGGGCAAAAAGTAAACGTGCCGAGCGTGATAAAAAAACTCTTACTTTTGTTGGCCCCACATCTTTGTTGCTGTTGCTCTTGAACTTGCACTTTTCTTGGGGTATTTTGAACTGGTATTCCTGGTGCAAAATAGTTTTGCTAATCCTTGGGGCGGTGTAATTACCTGATATTGCAATCCATGCTGCAGTTAGTCTCCTCCACAATAGTTTCCCACAGCATTTTGTTGGTTTTTTGTTTGTGTGTTGTGTTGGGCGTTTCGCAAAACTGAAGATTTTTGATTTCGTTAGTGAGTTTCTGTGTTGTTGCAGCCGAAAAATTGCTAAAACACAATTTTATCTTGGTCACTCTTCACTCATTTACAGTTGTTTGTTTTAGATGAGAATTTTTGATGGTAGTCCTTGCTTTTTGGCTAATATTGCATTTTGTTTGATTTTAGATGTAGTTTTTTTTTGTTAATGTGTCCGTTTCAGCATGTTTTTTGTTGGTGTGTGGTTGTGCGAGGGTTTTTTAAAATAATTTTTTGAACCGCACAATCTCAAGTCACCGAACGAGAACCGAAAGGTAGAACAAGAAGAGCTGTTGACTCGACGAACTCGACGACTCGGCAAATGGAATACGAATGTGCTGGTCCTCTCCGAGCAGCTGGTTTTTATAACTGCACCCCGGCCGAGGATCGAGAGAGAGCGAGCGGCAGAGAGCGCACAGCTGATGCGGGAGAGAGCGAGTTAGTTAGTGTTTTGTTGTTGCAGGGCGCCTTTTTTTCTTAGTTCTTGG
This sequence comes from Drosophila suzukii, assembly GCF_043229965.1. Taxonomy (NCBI): domain Eukaryota; kingdom Metazoa; phylum Arthropoda; class Insecta; order Diptera; family Drosophilidae; genus Drosophila; species Drosophila suzukii. Next base: position 85,727,064 of record NC_092082.1, read on the forward strand.
TTCCTTTCCTTTGATTCCGTTCTCAAGAAATAGAAGTGTGAAGGAGACGGGAGAGACCAACACATAACGGCGCGTTAGAGTGAAACTAAGACTAAGACAAGACCGACCCATGTGCAGAAGGAAATATATACATAGGGGAAATAGGAAAATCGGGATAATAAGGATTCGGAAATCTCTGCCGCCTCTTTGGAGCGATCCCACTGCAACAGGTAGAACCCAAGAATCCTTTCCCCTACATTTCCCCTTTTCGTAACCAACCGAATACCCCGAAAATCCCTAAAATCCCGAGAAGAAACAGGCGCCTTGGTGGTCGCCAGCTCTATGGAGGCCCTGATTTTGGCGCGCGAGCTTTTATACACAGACGCGTACTGCCGAAGTGGAGCCGAAGACCCCAGCATTGGAGCCGAAGACTCGAACACATGTGAAAATAGTGGAGCCCTCGAGGGAAGGGGCAAGACGGAGAGGAGGCTGAAGAATCGCATCGCGCGAATCTTTAAGCAGAATTTCAAGGCGGCATCGATTGTGTCGTTTGCAGGTAATAATGTGAGATCCACGCATTCCTGGTGTCCCGTAACCCCCAAGCCCCTGGTATTCTTCACCACCTCGCCTCCTTGGACAAAAAATCAGCAGGTAGTGGCCGCAGTCATATGATCGCCGCATCGGCGGGATGGGGCGGCTGTGGAGGGGGCGTGGCTCCTTTGTGTTCTGCAGACGTAGACGCCAATGTCGTTAAATGAGCAAAGCTTCCAGCCACAGATCCCGTTTACAGGGAAGTCCATAGAAGACGAACTGGATGAAGTACATAGTTGCATGGGTAAGATTTTCGAAATTTACTACTAAAATACCGAAAAGCACGTGCTTTGTCATGGTATCGCGAATCAATTTATGGGTAATCCGATTAGGGTTATGAAATTGGTTGACCAAAGTTGATTTTCTTATAGAATTGCGCCTGTAGCTTTGTGCTTGTGTGCAATCGCGGCAAAGTTAAAGCAGAAATCGAGTTACATATGCGCTGAGGCCCTGCGGGAGTCATTTCAGTGGATCCAAGGGGTTTTGTTGGGGGACGGACACCCATGGGCTGCAGTCCGAGTGTGTTTTTGTAAAAACTCCAGCGAGCAAGAGCAGGACAGCCAAGTAGAATCATCCTATATCATTCATATAACTACAAACCATACCAAAAATAAATGATATTTTAATGGACCATTGCCCAAACCGCCAAATGAGCTACGGTTTCATTCCGCTGAATTCCTTTGGCAAGCTTTTGTTGTTGCTGCAGGAAGAGCCGAGAGGATCATCTTTATGGAAAACAACCAACAAACAGGGCAACAAAAACAAAAAAAGGACGCAGAAATCATAAAGTGGTTTTGAACAAGTTAAAAAAGCGCATAGGGGAAAAAAAGAAAGAAAAAGCTTCGAACACAATCTCATTCATAGTGAGCCGTGCAAACAGTGGGTCAAAAATTTGGTTTCTGTCTGGTAAAAATACAATTTTAGCGATACAAATTGTATTCAAAATCGTTTTTCATTTTGTAAAAAATGTTGTATAGACCACTACAATGCTATTTTTAAAAGCCCACGTGTTTAAACGCTATGTTTTAGTATAGTGATCCAATTCGTAACCCCTAATGGGTTAAACCAAAAAGGCCACGTTTCATACTTTCGCCCCACGAAATATACACTTTGATATTATAAATAAGCGATATAAAAATGTTATATATTTTTAACTGAGCTCTTTTCCAGACTTTTTTTTACTCAGCCCAATCATAGTTTTGGAATTATGGATTTCAGATACCACCGTGATATCGCCAGCCTCTCCAGAACCGGAGAGCAAAAAGGGCAAAGCGGAGAAATCAAAAACGTATGCAAAAGCACACTCACACACTCGCCGGGCTAACACACACATGAGTGTGGGTAAATTGGATAAAGAATGAGAATAGGCTGCGGAGAAAGAAATTGCAGCAACAATGTGAATGGGAATGGAGCACAACAATAGCGGGGGGGACCTGAAAAAACCAAAAAAAAAAACTCACAGGACCAACAAAAAGTGAAGAGCTAAATTGTAAATCGAAATTCCAAGAAGTGAGCTTTGAGCATCGGTTTTTTTTTCGGTTCGTCTGTGTATTAAAAAGCCTGTGAAGTGTGCGAAAAAAAGCGTTTGAGATACTTTTGCGCGCGCGCGCGCATTTCGCAAATCACTGCCAAAAGGGTTAAGGGTGGTGCGGTGGGCAGGAATGGATTAAAGGCTGGGCGGTCTCCTTTTGCCCATGTGTGTGTGGCAGACAATGCAATGCAATTAGAAGAAGGCGCAAAGAGGAGCCAAGGATTGGATGTCTATGAAGTTTAACTTTTTTCTTGTACCTATGTATACTTTATTTTATGGTCAATTTGAATAAGGACTGTCATTACATGCATATGTATGTATTTATAAAATTTATTTTTTAATGACAAATTCAATTTTTGTATCTTTAAGATACATTTTTATATTTAACATGGTATCCAATTTATCAAAGTTTCTATCCATACGGAACACTTTTTATCAATCCCCAATAATTAATATTGCTAACATTAAAAGACTCAGAATCGTTCCAAAAATTTAAAGAACATATTTTGGGAACGACCCCAAAGAATACCTTTCAAACAGAGATTTCCCCTACTCTACCCCCTGCTAAATATTAACAAATCTCAGGGGAAAGGTGTGGACTGGACAGGGGAAATCTCCTAGTACATAAGGTGGGAAAAGAAGAGCAGAGAAGAACCGCACACAGATACTGATTAGACCAGAAATACCCATGGGCACAGGACGAAGAACAGTTAGACAGGGATAGCGGTTCCCTCTCTCATATGTTCGATCAGCTGATCAGGACCGAAGGATATAAACAGCAGGGAAACCGAATTAGTCCCGATGCGTGAGTGTGAGTGCGAGTGCAGGGGAAAGAGAGTGGGGGGAAGGATAAGAAGGAGCGTTCACGACATGCGCGCGCAAATTCCTTAACACGAGCTGAGAAGGAGAGAGAGAGGGAGAGAGAGAATCGAGGGGGTGGGGGCAGGCAGAAGGACGAAGGAGGCGCGCTGCTGAGATTTCTCGGCAGAAAGAGAAGCTGAGAAGTGCAGCGCTGCCGAAGAAGTAGGTGAAGAGCAGGGAATAGCCTTAGTTCGTTTTTTTTCCTTTTTGCGCCAAAACCTTTTTCGTACTAGTGTGCGTACTTGTGTGCAGGACTCGTTTCGGTAGGAAAGAGAGGGGGCGAAAGAGGAGTTCGATCGATCTGTATTCTGTTTATCTTTCGCTGCCTTCTTCTCTGACCGTGATTCCTTGCAGTTGTTGTCTTTTTGCCTTTTCGTTATATGTATTTTTTTAGTCGCATTCTGTTCGTTTTTCTCGTCTACAAACTGATTGTGAGAAATATTGTATCTTCGAGATACATTTCGTTACTTGACTTTCCGCCGTTGCGTGTCGTTCCACGTTCAACGGTCCTCTTTCATTTTTCATTTTTCATCTCACTTTGCCTTTATGGTCTTGCCCCACTAATTGATTCTCTGCATAAATTTTATTTAAAGCTTTAATAAATGTCAAAATAAGCAATTCATTTCGATGTTAGAGAACGCACACCCATATACTATATGCGCGGTCGGTCCATTGTCCATGGAATGAAGCTCTCTCCCGGGCAATCAATTGCCGGGTTCAGAGTTTAAATGTGAAAGAAAGCTGAATAAGAGGAAATCAATTGTCCATTAGTGCTGAATGGGATCTGGCCGGGATCGCCATGGGTGGGTGTTGTGTCATCATGTGATTTGTGGGAAAGGAAGTTGCCGTAATCAACAGGAAGACGGGTGTTCTGATTGCAGGGCTTAAGCTTATTGGGGCTTAGTACTTGAGAACCTTTGCCCTGTAGAAAGGAAGGCTATTAAAGCCTGTAACGATCCATCAGTATGGGATACCTATAACATGAGAATCTATGACCCATGAATATAAATATTGTAATCAACATATTTTAAAGCTCTTGTGATAAAGCATTATTTAAAAATCTTTTTTTTTATACTTTTTTGATAAGGAATCAGAAAAATATTCCTAGAGTGTTGGGACCCCACTCTGGGTTTCTTGATAAGCTTGGCTCTCCAAGTTCCGATGGTTGCAGTTGTTTGTTTGTTTGTTGGCGCAGCTCTAGGCAAATGTTTTTTTAAAGCATTGTTGAATGATATAGAAATTCTGACGCTCATATCTGAACTATACAGCAGCCTCAGGAAGTACTAATCAACGTTTTTCCTCTGTTACTACTCTCTGTTCCGTCACTCTCAGTACATATTTTTAACGGCTGGGCGGTTCAACAAAAGTTATTATTGTGTGGCAACATCGGAGAGTGGGGGAAGTGGGGAGTTCCGTATGTAGATCAACATACATTCGCTGTTCGCGGTCCTCTAATAAGCGAACAATGTTCTTGACATGCTTAGATATGGCACATGTTTTGCTATGCACTTTGGAGGGGTATAACAATTTTTTAAATTTCTTTGCTCAGAATAGTATAATCTTTTGGAATACACATGGCATTAAAAGTTTTCGTTTAAACCTAGTTTATTAAACAAGTTTATTTTCTTAATTGTTATATATGTGTTGCCCTTCTAAAGCCTAAGAGTATCCAAGCTTCGATCTTTGAAACCAATCACACTTTTATGTTTATTTAAATATTTTTATGAGTCTTGCGCATTTCAATTCGATTTTGACATGCCTGTCGTTCAAATCGGGGTTTCCAGGGCAGTTCGGGGTGATGCGAAAATAAAGATTAGATTGGAATCCGAATAGGACTCATCTGCCTGCCACATTGCTGCCAGGCGAAAGAAAAGCGTTGCGATGAGACCCCATCAAAGAGCACACGCTGAGTGCCACTTGAGTTTCCCAGGCCTTATTCTATAACTCCAATGTGATCTTTTTTTGGATATGCAAGGTTTCCCACAGCACCCCCTCCCGGCCTTTCGATAGTTCGATATTGGCAAACACACAATTAGTTTGTGTTTTACTGGCAATTTTCTATATAATTTGAATAGTAGCAGCGGCCGTTCCTTTGTCCCAGTCAAGTGGATGGTCATTTATTCAGGACTCGGCACATGGTCGGTTCTTTCTTGCAACTCCGCACGGTTTTGTTTTCGCCAAAAAGCAATTTGGGTCACAATGTGTGCAACAACACAACTAAAACAAGTGCCAAACAATGAAACAGTTTTGATCTCCTTTCCGTCCGGCAAATGTCCTTCCACAAATGTCCGGCGGGTCAGTGCAAAAATACTGTTGTTCTTGTCACATGCAATCGGAGCGATTTGGTTCCCACACAGCAGGCATTTGGGATCTTTCCTTTTTCTCGGTTTTTTACGAGCCTCGGATGACTTCTCAAGTGGTTCGACTTTTTGGCGCGCAAATCTTCGGCTGTGTGGCCCAGATATAGGGGTTCTTAAAATAGCATCCACTGTAACCTTGTCGCCAAGCGGCCAGATAAGAGTTTCGAATAAGTTATGACTGCCTTGGGAGACCAATGATGCAATCTATATGTGTTTAATGATAGAGTCAGGTTCCATTTGTAGGAGTTGTGCTAATTAATAATGTGATATTGGGAAAAAGATGTTACTAAAGGTTACTTGAAACAAAACAAACAATGCTGACCAATCAAATATTTGATTCTTAATATATAATACCCTATCGCCTGCTTTGATTTCTTGATCTCAAAGTCCCTTGCTATAACAATAAACCCCCTGCGTGTGATCTATTGCTCACCCCTTTGATGATGGTCAATATTTTATTTGTATATTAATATCAGCCACGCGACTGGCCTGCGAACTGACCACTGGTCAAGCTAATTTCCGGGACCAAGCCAATTTCCAGATCGCCCTGGGAAATGTCCGAAATTAATCAAGAAAAAGGATATAGGCAACCCTCTGCCGGTGGCGAATCCTTTTTACCCCGATCCCTACATGTATGCACAGCATGTAATTAATTGATTAACGTTCTTAGGGATAACATTATAGTCCCGGGATTGATGTGAGCCGATCTTATCGCGTTACAAACTCGAAAGCGGCGTAGCCTTCAACACATTTGGCCCAACCCTTTCGACTTCGGCGATTTGTTTTTCTTATTTTCTTTGGCCAGTCCAGATCTGGGACAATGAATATGGGATAAGATGATGAGGGAGAGTTGGAGAAGTTTTCGGGCATCGCTGGATCCATTCGAGAAAGCTGATCTTGATCTTCATCTTTATGTGTTGCCTATTGCGCAGTTCTTGTGGTTCTGGGAAATAGTCGGACTTTTGACAAATTCCCCATGACACGAGGGGAAATCTGTCAAAAAAAATCATCTTAAGCATGTCCTGGTCCAGTGATTTTTCAATGTCTTGCCGAATTACACAGCACATTAGAGGACATCGATGAGCTCGTGGTTGTTGCATAATCAGAAAGCGGTATTTCCCTCAGGCAGCTGCACCCATTTCGCACCATTTCGATTCCCAGACAGGATAGGATGGGGTGGTATGGTATGGGATAGGATGGGTCCTGGGATCAGGACAGCCCGTTCGCCTTGGAAGGGGCAAGAAGGCAAGCAGGGAAAAAGCAGGAAAGCCAGAAAGCAAGTCTCAGCAGCAGGACGGCCAATAGCATTGTTTTACAACAACATCAAAGTTATGACAAGATTTTGTCTATCACGTTCCTCTCCACCCCAAAAATTCCAGGCGGAGGGAGGGTTACGAGACTCGGGCGATCGACGGACTGTCTGACTGCTCCTCAGTTTCCTTTTTCTTTCCCTGACTGACAGCACCTTTCCCTTCGCTCACCTTGAGATGCATTACGATTCGAATTTCAAATTTAATCGCATATACAAATTTTATTTATGTGACATGGGTGCATTTTACCCCGCAGCCGTGGGATGAGTTTCGGAAAACTTGAAGATCCCGATCGCCCCTAAGACATCAGCAAATGGTCCATGTCAATTTGCAATTGCCTCCTGTCCGTATGCAGTTTCCAGTGGTTTTCGGGTTGGGTGGTGTGAGGGGGTTGCATAAGAAAGTTGATCTTCTGGGAAGGAATATAGATTAATGAGGAATCTCCTTCTTGTCATGAGAGTCTAAATTTGGCCTGGTTTTCAAGAAGTACACGGGAAAAGTGCAAAAGTCATTTGTCATGGAATTAAAAATAGATTCCAATAAATGTATCTATGTTATTACCTATATTTTCTAAGATCCTCTTGTGGTTCTTAAACAGAACATATATTTACGTTGCTAGTCCCAGAAAACCAGGTCAGGATACAAATTGTAATCCCATATTATAATTGAATGAAATTTAAGAACATTTTTCTCTCTTTAAGTCCAAAGGTAACACATAAGTGATCTCTGATTACAAATATTCCATTATAAAAGTAGATACTTAACAGTTTATAACGAATGTATCTGTTGGAGGTTTTCTGAAAAACCATAATGAAGAAATTTAGTGATCAATAACTGATAGAGAAAATACCTTCTTTGAACCTCAGGATTATCCGATGAGTGAGCAATCATCTCTCTAAAGGGAAAACCACCAACGGAACCTCTAAGATTTTTCATCCAGAATTTGAAGGCGTTACAAGTGCAATCACATGCTCATCGCATGGATGGTTGGACTGCAATCTTTTGCCAGAATATCTGTAATTGCACACATTCAGCACATTGTGGCCCAGACAATGGGCACATGACGTTTATGAATTCTTCGACAAGTATACTCCATCGATCCATCACCAGATCCTAACCATCCTCGCCATATGTGTGCAATATTAATCTGCAAAACAGAATTTTGGGAGTTCGTCTTGTCATCTTTTCTTCGTTTTTTTGATACTTGTCAGCGCCTGCCGTTGGGCACACAAATGAAGTCATTGTCAGCAGTTGTCAATGCAGCCACACCCACGGCCGCCCCCCGCCCACTAACTATGTAGATGAAAATTCGAAAAAATTTTAAAAATAATTCCCAAATTATGGTTAAAAATGCTTGTGGCGGCAAAACAATCTGAGCTGCCACTGAGAGCGGGAAAAGGTTTTTTTTTGTTTTGAGGGTTTACGGGCTTCTAAAAGGAGTGTCCGCCGATCCTGCCCATAATTAACTATTCAAACAATGGGCACGCACAAAGGGATCAGCAATCAAATACACATACACACATACGGAACTTGGTATTTCGAGTCACGTTTGCTGACACAAATCCTTCTTAGGAAAGGCAATATTTCCTAGTCATTGCCGATGATCAACTCAAACATCATCATCATCAGCAGGAGCAACCTGAGCCACCTGAAGATGCGCACAGCGTTGGCGGGTTCTGATTTTAAAAATTATCTAACACTATCTGAAAAAATAGCTAGGACCTAAACTTAAAACTGAATATTTTTCGCTGTTTTAAACTTAATTTTTATACGTATTCGAAATGTATGATAAGTATAGGTTATGAATTGATAACATTCAAGATAAGATAAATTTGGTTTTAAGAATACCAACCCAATTTTCCTGTTCTTTTTAACCTTTTCACTGTTCTAACAAACTGTTAATTTAAACACAATTCTAAAGTTAAAATATAGTTGGAACATCAATGGGTTCCGAAATAAGTAATAAATATTAGATATATTATAATATTTTGGCTTTAAAACACCCAAATTGGCATCGCTGGATGGGAAACCTTATTGACAGGTCCCCCGGTCTGTGCATACCAAAGCGGATTGCGCAGATTTCAAAAATGTTAGAAACGAGAAGACAGCCACAACAACACCGATGATTTTTGGGTACGTGAGTTTGTCTACCTATTGTTCGGATCTCAGGGCCCGTAGCTGCAACCTGTTCCGTGCACTCGGCGTAAGGTGTTCCCTTCCTCCCGCGATCACACCTATGTATCGCATGGGGTATTATACCCATACCCATACCCCGTTCCCAGATCCGATGCGAGCTGAGTTCCCAGCGTGTGTGTGTCGCTTGCCGAGCATCAGCCCAAGTCCGAGTCCAAGACCATATAGCCTTGACAGCCCTGGCTCATAATTCACTCACTGCAGGTTTGAATTTCTACAAAAATAACTTCGTTTGCATGGCATGTCTGGGATTGCGACTCGCCTTTTGGTGTGTCTTTGGGGTCCGATATAAAGAAATATCTTCACATGTACCTATAATCTGCAAAGAGTCATGTGTGCATAGTTTTCTGACTTGATTGCTCAGCGAGTGCTTAGGCTTGGGCATTCTCGGGGGATCATATTTGAAAAGGGAGATATACAAGAGGTCTTTGATTGCCTTGCATTAGAATTCAAATACGTTTAGATCGCATATGAATGGATTTTAATAATGCGATATCAATTATAAATTGTATAAACTTTTCGTTTATTAGTTTTCTATTTATTGAGTTTATAATTTCCTTAATTTAAAACCTTTATAATCATTAATAAAATTTCTTCCTTCCTTCCGTTTTGCCCGCTTAAAATATCTCAATTTAAATATGTAATTTGCCACGTCTCACCTCACGCCCACAAAAATAAACAAACCCGTAGATGGTGATCTGCATTTTCGGGGAATCCTTTCAATTTGGCACGTGTGCAGGATACAATTTTCATCACAAATTGCCATGGAAATCGGCGGGCACGTACTACGTTGCATTTTCCTATACTCTTCTATTTGTCCCGCATGAAATGTATTTATTGTCGACAAAATATATTATTGTTAATATGCATGGCTTACAATACAAGGTCCCTTTTGTGAGCGAGGATCGAAAGGATGTGCGATTGTATTTGCATTAAAGTGGCATTGTTAGAGGGCCGGCATCAGGATATCAAACTCGGAAAGTGTAGAGGGTGTGTATGCGCCAGCAGATCCTTTTGTCAGTTCAAATGCGCGAAAGTGTGGCGCAGGCGCAGCAGGATCTGAATTTGGATCAGCTTCAGACCCTGCTGCAGAATCGAAATCAGGACATCAGGACGCACGTGCGTTGGGAAGTCCTGTACGCGAAATGGGAAGCGTTCACCCCCGGGCTGGAAAATGAAAACAAGTGAACGCCATTTCCGCACGGCTCGAGTCCTTTAATTGATCCTGCATGGTGGTGGTGGCAATGCTAATGTTAATGGTGGTGCTGGTGGTACGGGTGGTAGTACGGGTGGTGATACTGATGGTGGTGGTGGCGTCGTTATCCTGGTACAGTGCGCAAAACCAGCGCCAGGATAATGCGCGTGTGAATCCAACGGCTGAGCCTGCGCGAGAGGGTGGCATCGCTGGTGCCAGACGTTTCACTGAAAGAAAAAACCTTTTTCAAAAGTTTGTTAATGTAGGAAATGCCATTTGGAGTTTGAGGTATTAAGTACCAAATTCCAAAGACCGAGTTCCTGCTAAAAGTTCACTAAAGTACTATTGACTTCCTTGTCATAATAATTCGTTAATAATACTTATCTATGACTTTGTACTTGATAGTCTTAAAACAAATCAATATTTCTTTCTTAAACCAACCAATAAATAATATGTTACAGACTGTATAAATATAATCATGAGATCAAACCAAATTTTCATAATAGAGCAGACTACTCCAGATTTTCAGGCTTTTGCAGCGGTTTTCTGTTCAGTGTTTAATCGGTGGTGGTGCTGCTGCTTTTTTGGGGTGGTTGCCAACCCCCAGGATATGGCACGTTCCCGTTGTAAGTTGTAAACAGGCAGGTGCAGTATCATGCTGGCGGCGGTTGATGATAGTCCCATAGTCCTCCAGTCCTATAGTCCTGTGGCTCTGATTTCGATTTGCTACTCCACTCCACCGCTGGTGATGCTGCTCCTACGGGCGGCAGCTGCACTCGAGTCCTTGCAGAGTCAACGACCGTGTGCAGCTTAATCAGTGAGTTGATTACATGGGTGACATAAATCAGGGCGGTACATCAGCAACATTAGAGGCAGCTGCAAAAGCTTTTTATTCCCTTCTAAGCAAACACAATGTAACAGTTAGGTACCACAAAACCACAAAACATCGAGATAATCCCTTGTTACAAAAACTGTACAGTTCTTAGTTCTTAGTTCTTATATTTTAAATGGCCAATTGATAGAACAATTGGTATACAAATTACCACAGACTTGAAATCATATAAAAGTATACTCAGGAAGTACTTGATGCCCTGCAAATTGATCGGCACCCTCTTTCAATATCGACAGCTGCAAAAGCTCTGTATCCCCGTCCAAACAATCTCGAAATCGCAGCTGGGTATAGTCCAATCTTTTCGATATTCGCTGTGCAGGACAATAGTCAAATTTGTGCAATAGAACGGCAAGCAACTGACCACAGGAACGCAGGACATTGTCGGGCACACCGGGCCATCTATCCAAAAGTAATCGGCACGAGGCAAGGAAACACTCTGCTCTGGCTCCCTCCGAAAATCCAAAAATCAAATAAATTACTGGCAGGACATTAGCTGCGCACAACGGTAATCATTGCGCAATGTCACCAAGAGCGGCTGTGTGTGCAAAAATCTTTTTGAGGAAAGAAATGGAATCAAGAAATCAACAATGCATCGCACAATGGATGGCCAAGGAAAATCAGTGCAACACCGGGCTCCTGGCGCACATCTTGCAGTTCCCTTTCCTCAGTCAGGGACAAAAGGACCCAATGTTTATGCCATTATTCTTCCGGCGCACATCGGCCCATTGTGTGTGGATATGGCAGCTATAGCTCGCATTCTCCGATTCTGCTGCCGGGCAGCAGCTTCCATCCCCGATCGTTGGCTTCTTCCGTCTCCAAAATGCAATCATTGTAATCGATTTTGCACAATTTCCAATGCTCAAGACAGTCTTTAAGACTTCTTAGGGGTGGCTAGGGATGCACTGAAAGAAAATGTGGTAGATAGTAAAGGTTTTGTTGAACAAAAAAGGAACATTTAAGAATCCTTTAATATTTTAAATATTTTTCTGAGTGTAGTTTTATAAAAAATGAAATACAAAATTATAAACAATTTTTTTTAAATTACAAATTTTGGATGAAATAACCCTTGATTTGAGGAAATATAAAAAGAATCTATGGTTTTATAAGTTTAAGATTAATTTAAAAAAATATTTAAAAACTTGTATTACTTGAGCTGTAGATTAAAAACCTTAAATCTGAAACCTTAAACCTTTATTCAATTTTAATAAAATATTTATAAGTTCACATTTTTTGGCTCAGTGTAGTAGGTCCTTGGTAGGACGTAGCTAGACGCCGCCACCTGGAAGAGCACTACGTTTCATCCCCCTGAAGTCCACAGCTGATCGTAGCTCGTGCCAAAGTGCGCGGGGTTTTCGTCTTGAAGGAGGAGGCCAAATAAGTGTAACACGGCCGAGCCAAGCGGATCGAGGAGTAAATGCAGCGAATAATGAGGTCCTGCCAGCCGGCTTTACCGCTCCTTCGTCCTGCGACTCACCCTCACCACTCCCTAGACTCCTTCGATCCCACTCCTTCGCGTCAGAGTCAGCCTGACACCTTCAATTTGTGTTTTCCTCGGCACAAGCCAAGAACCTTTCGTTACCAAACATCTGTCCCATATTTTGTGCGGTTTTAATGTCCGCACTGCGGACTGATGTTTTCTAGGTGCCAGCGACCTTATCGTAGGGCGACAAATTCGGTAAGTGATCCCTAGCTAAAAGGGGTCTCCAAGTATTTACAAAATAGTATCCCCCAGCAAGGGCCAATGCCTTAATGGCCTACCAATGCTCTTCGGTTCTTACCATCAATTGGAATTGAGTATTGCTGGCTAATGAGTTCGATTGGGGAGCTAGTGTTCCTATATCCACAGGGGTTGGATCCCCGCCAATTGAACTCTTGTTTAGCATAATTGAGCTTAATTTGGAATTATTGACTGCTCCCCAGTTCCGATCCATTTTCATAAACACTTAACGGGCGCAAGGTGAAAATAATATTATCCTATGCAAATATGGGGCTTCCAGCAGCTTGCATTTGGATTTCCGTTAAAGAGAATAACCATAAATATGGTTTGAATAGTAAGATAAGCCCTAGAGTATTCTTCAACTACTTGGGGGATACCAAAGTTAAAGGTAGAAAATAATATAATCACCAAATGGTAAAATTATTTTAGTAATCTTAAGCAAAGGCAAGTAGTTTTTTGTATGGGGGTCTCTTAAGAACTGTTCTTCTTGAGGTTAATATATAGCTCAACTATTTGTTTAATTTCTCCAAAAATATTCGTAGAATGTTTTGGAACGTACAATTCAGAACCATATTCTGCTATTCCCTAATAGACTAAGGATTTTTTATACATTTTTCCCTTCAATGTTAATCAAATATTTACAAAACCCCCATCCAAAACATTGTAAGGGCTGGAATGTTGGAATAGTGGGGTTATAACCCACTTCTTTGTGCTGGTCCCCTTCCCTGCGATATCTCACGATCCAAATATAGTTCGTCATAGTTTGTCTAATGCCTTATTGCTTATTCGTGTAATAGATTCCGAGGAAGTTTGTGTCTGTTTTTTATATCGCCCATAGATACGGGGTGTTCATGGCACGCTCTAAGGAAGTTCAACGAACTGTTTGCTTTGCTGTCCCTAACCTAAGACATTTGCAAGATAAGTGCCCCACATATGCGGAGCTCGGAATAATTTCATTGCATTTCCACCCCGACTTTTCCGATCTAAACCCCCCTCCCCCTCCCCGCTGAATTCTTCGCTCCGCTAACGGAACCGCTGCATTTTCAGCAGCATATTAATTACATTTGGGGTCATTGTCACGCCGGCAGTTTCATTTATTTATGTAGCAGAGTCGGCGCATAAATGTCGGCAACTGTCTTCTCCCCTCTGGTACGTACTACTCACCCACTAGGTTTTCTGGGACTACTCCATCCAATTTTGGTTAGTCCCCTTCTGAAAATACTTTGTTAGTTTTGGGTGTTGGCGGGAAGGGAAAGTAAATCCCCTTAATGAATAGAGGGGTATTTATAAGGAACTAAAGGATCTGTTATGTGGCATTCTAAGTAAGGTACTAAAAGTATTTTAAGTTCATTTTCGAAAATATTGTCCTTAAAGAACTTTTCGAATAGATCTTTTCGGATATATTATGGTTAGGCTTAAAACAATATTCCGTGTTATTTCTTGACAGTTTCTAGTTCGTGTGGTGCAACCTTTTATAATATGGCTATAAGAAGTTCCATGAATACCTAATTTGGTCACATGAAACAGCCAACCTCATCAATATTCTTTAGATTTCGGGGAACTAGTATATCGATCGGTAGTTGATGGTGGTGGTGCTCGGGCTGGTTGCTACTGGTACTGGTACTTTTACTGGTAAAAGTACTGGTGGTGCTTTGCAGCTAATACGAGTATAAGGACGAGATCGAGTCGAATCCTTAGGATCAAGTTGAACCCTCCGCCCTGCCAAGGAACTGCCTTCGAGCAGCTGCTCCTTGTGGCTCAGACTTGGAGAGTTTTCCCTGAGACTTCGGGTAGCGCTGAGGCTGTTGCTGCTGCTGAGCTGAGTCCCTGCTTTGGCTTTGCTTTTGCTTTGGCCCCTTGCCACGATTCATTAAATTTTTGCTTCATTTCAAATGCGATTGCAGGGCCCTGTCTGTGTGCGTGTGTCCTTGCCGGCGAGGTTGTGTGAGTGCAAGGAGCAGGATTACCGATGGGCGATCAAGGTGGCATATGCGTTTTCTTGGCGCGAGCTATGTGGCAAATGCACACGCAAGGAAGCGAGCAGAGCCATTCGAGCGAGGCGAGCAGAGGAAGCAAAGGAGCAAGTAAGGAAGGAAGCAGGAAAGCAGCCAGATGCACTGGAAAAAATACATATCGAAATATTTTTGGTGCTTAATTTATAATTATAATCATGTTTAATATGATATGGACACTGTAATGGCTATGCATTGCAATATAGTCTCGGCTTAATATGACTTTAAGACATCGTGTTATATTATAAGGATTGTTTGGTGGGCTCTAACAATGTCTTTTATAAAAAATTTCTTTCCTAAACTTTTGATTAAAATTTTTTTTTTCAAATTTAGTAACTTTAAATGGTATACTTTAATGAACTTCTGTGAAGATATACCTTGTAAATACCATCATTGGTTTACAAAACTTTAATAGATATCAAAAATCTCACCTAGAAGATTATAGTTTTGATTTTCTAGGAACCATTTTCGCTCAGTGTAGAAAACGAAGGGCGGCAGTAAGGCACACAGAAAAACTAGGGAGAAGGAGAAATGGCATAATAAAAAGTTTTGCCCATGGGGTGACGACGGGCTTCTCCGCCTCCCGTTTCGGCTTTTTCCAGGAGCAGCAGCAGCAGGACTTGAAGGATCACTGGCAAACAGCAAACGCAGCCGGTGGTGCTTTTTGTTCTTCAAATTTTTTTTTGGTGTAGAAATGCGCGCAAAATGCAAAAATCTCAGCCGCATAAAAAAGACCCAATCAAAAGTGCAAGGAGCAAAAACGGAGTGTGTGAAAATATATGCAAAAATAATGCGCTTGATATAAACACAAGAAAACACATATATTCACACAGATGCTGGGACAAAAATATATATTTATAAGTAAGTGAAACATTTTCCCCCACCAGACAATCGAGATCCTCGATTGCTCGAGGTCCTTGGCACTGCTGCAGCTGCTGGGATGTGGATGTGGCTGCAAAATGTAAGGAAAATGAAATGAAAATGAAAATGATGAAGCTGCAACAATGCTGGAGTTGCCGGCTGGCTGTCACTTGGATAATCTAGAGGAATCCCCGACCGTTTGTCCCGTGCCAAGACATTCGCTCATTTTCCCTAGTTTTCCTCCAAGTTGGTTGGCTTTCCTTTTGGAGATTTATTTGCCAGCAGGCAGCGGGGCCCAGGAATCCTTTGGAGGGGCGTGTGTGGACATATTGTGACGTGTCACGCCCAGGGAGTTCGATTCCGGCATTATCAATAGGAGCTAATTATTTTGGCATTGTTCCATCGGGGGGTTCTCTTTCCGTTTTTGGCAAGCTGGGGGTTTCCTTTGTCGTCCTTAGAGGAAGTGGTTTCCAATTAAGAGAAAGTGTCAAGTCAGTTGAAAAATTGCCAGCCTGCTTCATTAGCAGGTTCTTGGAGTAGTTTTCCAGCTTGCCATAGTTAATTCACTTTCTCTACTTAGCCAAAGAAAGCCCACCCGCCAACTTTGCAACACCTTAAATATCACAACAAAAGAATCCCCTCATTTGCCTAATCAAGGTTCCAGGGAAAATGGAAAATCGAAAACTCCTTTATGCAAATCTGATTTTGAAATGTGTAAAACTTCAAACCAATTAACTTGCTACCCGATATAAAAAGCAACTTAAAACGCCTTGCGGCCAATTCGAGCACAACATGATTTTCGGAAAATTTGAATGTGAATAGAGAGGATCCCCCGGGGGAAAATTCGAAAATCTAAACTAAAGCTGGCACACGCGCTTTTCAGCGCCAACGAAACGGAAAATTCACTTCAAAGCTAGTGCAAAATGCAAATGGGTTTTTCCAATAGGCTCATTAGGGTTTATTGATCCCAATCAAAATCACATTTCGCAACATTAACATGACAAAGCATTTTATGCAGCCACTGGGATGTGCATTCGAGCGTTTCTAACCGATCAACCGATCGATCCTTGATCGCCGACTGCATCGATCCTTTGGCAACTCCTCGGGAGTCCTTTAAAACCCAAAGCCAGCTGAATATTTGCAAAAATCTTAGCGCGCGCGCGCTTAAAAAATGCAATTAAATCCCCTCACGGTCTGTCTGGTTTTTTCGTCTGACCCATTCCACAGAAAATTTGTAGCAAACGTCTTTGGTTTTTGGGTTTTCTGGTCTTCCATATATCCATGTACCCCAAATCGCAACCCTTCCCGGTTTCTTACCCTTTTTGCCATTGTTCGGCGATCGGGAATATCGGGAATCTCAGGGAGTGGCAAGGTGAGGCAAGGTAGGTCGAGGTTTGGCAAGGTGAGAGGAGTAGGGTTCGGTGAGGTCGGGTAAGGTTTCCTCCTCTCGACAGCGCAATGTGTCATGGGGTTTTGTTTGTGTTTTTTTCGCAATTGATTTGCGGAGAAAGCATCGATTGTAGGGCAATTGCGAAAAAATTGGGAAAAGTCACAGGAGACATGCGAGTTGAGAAATGACAAAAGGGGAGGAATCGAGGAATACGCGATAAATCAGAGCTTGGAAGATTTTCTTTAAACGGTGGCCGGAAAAATATTATACACTTTTCCAAGACTCTAAGGGAAATATCTAAGAAATAATGTTGTTTTCCCCCATAAAATAGATCGAAATCTATTTCTAGGACTTTCAGCTGTCTTGTTAAACCATGCCTTTCAAAGTGATATGTTTATGATAGAATAGAGAGCTAAGCTTAGCCCCAAGGTGATCCCCATAATAGACCAATTGAATGCTTAACTCTTTGAGATAAGACATACAAATCAGCTCATGTATTCTAATTTTATTTACCGAAAATCTTAGGCAATCACCCCCAAAAAACACTATCTATCCTGGTATTTCCCTAGCAACTGACCCAGTTACGCCTCAAACAACTTTCCCATCGCGATCGATGGAATCCCACGAAAAAACCGAGGAAAGTGAAATTGTGGCAGTTGCCATTGCTCAACCCTCTGCCCGAAAATCGACCCTTGTATTGATCAAAGCTGCACAGCTGCTATTTATTTAATTACCAAATATTTATTGAACATACATTACGGTTAATATCGTGCTGCTAGGGATCCTCACCCCACAGCACTGCTCTTGGGAAAGGGATTGCGATTTGGGTGCGTCTCGAATTTTCGCAATTTGCAAGGACTCAACAAGGATCCTTTCGGTTCTCAGCCCTTGCCCAAGATTAGGTAAACAGGGTGGCGAGTGGGTCTGGTTCTCGAGGGTGCTGATTCCCATCGATCGCAATTCGAATCGATACGTGATTCGTGATCCTGTTGCAGCCTTCAATGAAGTTTTCAATATGCATTGCCAATGCCAAAGGGATTTCTTCGTTTTTTTTCCGTCTTATTCTTTTGCGAAATAATTTATTGCGTTTCTTGAAATTGGCATTTTTGCAATTTGAATTTAAGGCGTTTGGGAGGGTTTGAGCTGGGATTGTCTGCAAAGGGATAATTAGAAGTTCCAAACGCAGATGGCAAATCTATTTCACCGATTTCCCTGCTACGCAATAAAACTTAATTAAAATTTATTGCAAAAAAAATGTAAGAAAAACTGTATTAAATTGAGTGTCATAAGCTCTTTCAGCCTTTGGCACTTCTATTTACATTTATTACGGGAAAAAACGTAGAAAAAAATGTTCTTTATTGTACTTTTTTGTGGAGATTTTTTTCTATAGAGACTTCTTGCGCCTGAACACGCTTCGGCCTGCCAAATAAAGCATTTTGTTAAGCTAATTTTTATCCCATTTCGAACAAAACATTTTCCCAAATTGAAAATGCTTTTTTCGTGTCTTTTTTTGTGCAATCCCTTCCCCTTGTCATGTAAAGAAAGCACCGCCCCAGACCTTGCCATTGATATGTCTTGGAAAAAACATAACAAAAAACAGTCAAAATTATGTTATAAATTATAGGGAAAAAGGGTAAATTCATGTTGAAAATTTCAAGTGTTTTGTAATAAGGCGCAATAGCGCAGCCCAGCCGAGGATCACAAAAAAATGCATCAACCCTAAGAGTTTTTCAATAAAAAAACCATAACTACAAAAGACGTCAAGAAAAAATAAAGAAGGAATAAAGAAGAAAAGTATGCTTAATTATTTTTCTTGTTTATGGGTCCATACACTCACTTAAGGGGTATATAAAAATAATAAGGAATGCCATGACTAGAGAAAAATGTATTTTATAGGATTCTTGTTTTTCAATGCTTGAAGATTTTGTAACCCCCAAATTGGTATTTGTGGTTTACATTTTTATGCTTTCTATTAAAATACCCATAAATAGAAGCATTTTGGAAGTCTATTTCAAACTCATAAAAGTTTCCTTGGGTTTTTTTATGTTTTATATTTCCAAAAAGAGTATTCCCATTTCGTTTTTCTTTGCATAGGCTAAACCCTGATTCCTTGTGACCGCTTATTGTGCAGTAAAGAACCCAACAGAATAGTGATTGAAATGATACCCTGCGACAGAAACCAACCCAAAAGCAGAAAGCAAAACCCGAAACAAGTACAAATTGCCGTTACCCGCGAATGCAGTCAAGCAAAAGGCTGCAATCCTAAAGGAAAACATGGAAAAAAGCTAGCAAAGAGTTGGGCAGGAAACCAGAAGCCGGAGGATCGGAGGATCGGATCGGGGATTCGGAGTAACCTTGTGCCAGTCACTCACCCAGGCCCGTCATACCGCCACCCCTCGCCAACTGGCAGTCTCAGGCAGATATGCAGGGACAAAAAATACTAAAGAAATCCTCACCCTACTGGATGTGCCACAAATAGCATCGCTGCTCACCCAGTCCTGCACTGAGTAGCTCTAAGTAAACCCAAAGATTTCACACGCCACGCCGTCAAAGGCGTCAGGCTCATGTTTTTTTTTTTCAAGAAAAGTAACCCCCCCTCCTGCGATCCTTCAGATAATTTTTCTGGGAGGGTCTGGCGGCGGGATGCTGGCAAATGCATTTTTTACTTGACGCCTTGGCACAAAGCTGCTGCATAATAATCATATAGTATATGTACGTGACCCTTATCAGGCGTTGAGAGTGCGAAAAATCGGGAGTCTGGAAAAACCTAATTTGAATATGGAAAATGTGTCTCTGGCGGCACAAATTAATGAATATTTCCGAATACTTTATGAGCCCTGGCGAATGCATTACTAATTCAGCGATCATTTGCATTTTGGGGTGGATGGTAAAGGGAAACGGGTTTCAGCTAGAGATACGTTCACTCCTCTCTGTATCTGGTGGATACATTTCCTGCAGCCATGATCTCCTGAGTGGAGCCACCTGTGTCGTTGGATCTACTTAAAACGCAATTACAACCATGTGGCCGTGATCAACATCCTGGGAAAAAGTGCCCGAGATCCAGATAGGACAATGGGCCTGTTGATTAATCGTCGGAAACGCTTGTCGCTATATAACGTGACGTCTAACCCATTTGCGGCAGCTCGTAAATAATCGATATGAATTGGTTTGGGGGCGAAAGTAGAGCAGCAGCCCAACCCAATCCCGAACCGAAAATATGATTCAAGCTCGACAATCTTGAGTGCCTGGCATTTAGCTATCGGATTTCTTAAGTGTTTGTTTCTTAAACAAAAAGTTTTCGGTCCCCCAGAAAACCTTCTACAGAGTGCACTTGGATAAAAAAGGGATTAATGTATAACGATTTCAAAATTCTTAGAAATGTATTATTTTAGATGAAAAATAATGTTATGACCACATTTAAATTAATTTATAAGAATGTATATTAAATAAGTCACGAAGAAATACCAACACATTTTTTTCAGTGCAGGGGTAAGCTTAGAACACTTGTGTTCCCGTTTCTCATGGGATTTGAATGTTTTTAGATTTCTATAAAATAGTGTAGCGCGGGGGTTCGACGTACTCTTTTGTGGCCTCATTTCGTGCCGGGATCTCGGGTTCCTCTGTTTTTCACTGGCCTAGGCGTTATTAATTGAAATTTATGCTGGAGCATTTTTAATAGATTTCTCCATATTTAAATTTGTTTCGTTTTCTCAATGATTTAGTGTAATTTGGATGGGGAAGCAGTACGGCTCTGCTCGGCGATTAAGATCTCCTTCAAGTGAATTGAGAGCGGGAAAGTGGGTTGATTGTGAGATCATCAATGGCATATGTTCCTCTAATTGATCAATCGTAGTATGTTCCTCGAGTTCCCCCAATTTCCAAGGGCTTTCGAGCTAATTGAGACATGGGAAACGGCCATAAAAGTTCTGTTCTGTTGTGATCTAATGAATGTTTGTGCCCGATGGGGGTAGTCCCCTAGAAATTGACTTGTAACCGAAAAAGCGGAGTTTCGAGTTCCTTATTCTCTGGGTTCTTTTATTGAAATTTGTGTACCAAAAGTGTTTTTCCTTTTTGTTTCTATTTACTTTCGAATGAAAAGAGTGAGGATCACAATGGAAGCATCGCGCCTTCGGACAGCTTTATGTGGCATTTCATCTTAAAACACAAAAAGAAAGCTGTAACGACCTTTGTGATCCCATCTGGCTATGGTCTGACATGGGCCATCTGCAGAGGTGAGTGTAATTCCCATAAAGCAGCTTAAGACACTTTCCATTCTTTTCCATCGCTTTTCCGGCCCAAAAAAAGGGCACTTAAAATTAAGCATAAAATTTTCTACTCCGTTTGAGCGCTAAACGAAATGATCAGCGAATGGGATGCTGGTTGAGGGGCAAGGGTAAACCCTCGTAATTTACATTAAAGTGCAGACCCCTTTTTTACGCCCAAAAACTGGACCAACATCTATCCCAAACTCAAACAGAAAGTTGCTACATTTTATGGCCCGAGGTCGCGGAAAATGGGGTGGAAAAGCTGCGACGCGCGATGGGAAAGTGCGGCGGGCAGCATCTCGCGATCTTCCGGATCTTAGGATCTCAGGGATCTCGAGCCCCGATGAGTGTCCGCCATAAGGTCACGGATGCGGCTAATGACCGTAGAGGAAGGAAAAAATAATGCCCAGTTGCACAATTAACCAGACAATGCCACCAAATAGCCCCTTGGAGGAAAATTTGCATTCGAAATCAGCTCAGCCCAGCTCGGATCTTAGTTCTTTTTTATGCATTATTTGGGATTGTTGCCCCTCTTGTGGACACTTTCTTTGGACAGTTTTATTTTCCTTTGTGATTTACTTGGTCATTGAGACGGGGCGAAAGGGTAAGGAGGATTATCTAAAGGGGTTCCGCTCATCCAGTTTTCTTCATTTCGGATGCTGCGTCATCATTTATCGCTTGGCTTGACCTATTTTGCCAACTTGCTGTGGGCCTATAAATGTCAGTGGCGTCATTAAAGTTTCATAATTTATGAAAAGCCGGCGAGTCGCCGAAAGTAGCCCGTTTTTCGGAGCGGTCGTTGACTGTTGTAATTAACAGAAATTAGTTTGATTTTCACTTCAAGTTCTTGAGATGCGTTTTTGTAGTGGTTTCGAGCACGCGCCAAAAACCGGAAGTGGTTTCCTCAATCCCCTGGCACCTTCTGCTCCATTTGGGGTATCTAAAAATAGCGTAGATCATTGGGGGCGTTTTCTGTTTTGAGTTTTCAGTTTTGAGCTGTTTGTCAGCGCTGCGGGAAATTGGGGCGATCCTGCTGCACAATGCCCATCAACAGTCACTTATTTCGAGATCCCCGAGAGGATCGAGGGGCGATATCACTCTCCCCATTGAGTGACAGCTGCACAAATCTTCAAGGCCTGTAATTGTTATTTTCCTCTGGCGGCTTGACTTTTGTTAAATTTCATTTGCCGAAATGCGTGCGGCATTTAATGCTACCGTTATAGTCCAACCTCCTCAGCCACCCAGTTGCACAAATTTAGGCCCTTCAAATCACCAGAACCGAAAGTATATCCTTTTAGTCGCATTTTAAACTCAATTAGCGCTCATTAGTGAATAACTGGCGGCACAAAGTGAGCGAATCATTCACAAAACGCACTGCAAGTGTATGCACTGAGAGAAAAAATTGGGACCACTCTTTAGAAGTAAAAAAACGATATAATAAGGTGTTTGGTATGATTGAAAAATTCTTGAAGAACAACTAAGCTATGAAGAAGTTCGATTATATAAGAAAGCATATAGAACATATATTTATAAAACAATATTTATTATTTTCTGTGTACTGCCAGTGTCTTCCCGAATGAAGAATCGCCCCGGAGCCTAACACGCAACTTCAGAGGCTTGAATCGAAGCCACTTCAGAAGCCTCCTCCTTCAGTCCTCATCCTGGCTAAACGGAAACGAACATTGACAACGACAATTGCTTGTTATTTGCAAAGCGAATTCCACCGCTTCATCAAGTTCGAAAGGAAGCTTTATAGAGGGGTTCCAGGGGGAAGACCCCGTCACACAGAGTTTGCGTCCCTTCGTCTGTCGGTGCCGGGGCGTAATTATAATTATGAGATGGGATGTGTTGGGTTGGGTTGGACTGTGCCTGGCTTGCCTTTTCGCATGTGTTTTGAAGAGCAGGGAAAAAGAGAGCCCCTGGAGCTGGAAGAGAAGTGGGGATGATGGGCAGCATCATTACCACCAGTCGAGAACCGACTTGAGCTCATCATTGGCATGATTATCGGACGGGAAACGACATCATCAACAGCCGCGCGATTTGGTGCGAGACGCACTTTGACTTGGACAGAGAATAACTCTTTATACCCTTTCTGAAAACCGCCCAAGTTTACCCGAACATTCATATGTCCTTTCTTCATAAAATTATTAAAATGTTATGAAAACCTATCTAGTAATATACAAATTCTTAAAAGATTTCAAAATTTTGTTAGATATTACCATATTCTTATTAAATAGCAACATCATAATCGGTTTATAGTACAGAATTCAAATCGTGCACTTTCCATGGTCATCTGAAACTTTTTAACATTTCTTATGAATACTGCAATGAGATTATTAACTCTTCGACTTGGGCAGTTAAACTTAAGACCCTGCTGGACTTTCAGTAAGGGGGTTCCACCGAGGGAATCGGGGAAACAGAGTGCGTGGCATGTTGTGAGACTTTGCAACACGCACTTGTGTCCCCCAGCATCTTCGTCACTTATCCAGCGAGAATCCAGAGAAGAATCCAGAGGAGAATCCCCAGAGGAGACTTGCTCTGGTTATTTTTTGTCCGCCTTGTTCTTGATTTTTTGCCTCTGTTTGTAATGCAATTTTCAAAGCGCGAGAATTACAGCGAAGCAAAACAATGAAAATCATCTGCATCGCAGTTGGAGTTTCATATTGAGTTGAAGTCTGGGCTTTTATTTGTGTTTGCAATGAGTCTGCGGTTGCCTTGAAGCTGGAGCCTAAAGCCTGGGGCCCACGAGATCGGACAACATATAGCCCCAGGGATCGGGAATAGGGGATGGGGGAGTTGGAGTTGTGGGGCCGGACTTCAATTTCAATTTAAATGAAAACAAACTGTAGTCACTTTGTATTTATGTATTTTGTGCCTGTGGTCGTCGTTCATTCAGCTTGTTTGCATCTTTAATGCTTCGTGACTTTTGAGTGTACTTAACGACACAGATGGATGGACTGCATGGAACGTGTAGGATGCAGTTGCAGCTACAAAGTGCACTCGCAATTGCATTGCGAAAATGGAGAGTTAAGATCGTAAGAAAAAGATCTCATGAGAGTGGACCTTTGATCTCGGCGGAGAGTGCTAATTGGTTTGTTAATATGATATTCCCCAAAGCAATCTATTAAGGGGTGATGGTGGATTGGAAATATTACTGAGGAATGTGAGTTCCCAACTTTGTTTATGCTAAACGAATATCGCAGCCTTAGTTTTGATAGGGTTTGTTATTTTTAAAATTCCGGCTAATTTTTCCTAGAAAATTCTTTGCTGATACGAAAGAACAGTTTCCCGTTATGTGGAGTGACTAACACCCGATTTATCTGAAACACATTCCGTGTGGCCACCCAAGCATCCCGAGTTCGCTGGGCACTAACTTCACGCCTTGCGAAAATAAACAGAATCATGAATGAAACTGAAAACAGAAAACTTGAACTCGAACTCGCAACGAGAAGTGCGAAGAGTGTGGGAATGAGTGAGGAAATCTGCGGAGAAGAAGGGCCTGAAGAGTGAAGAAGGGACCGAGGACCCAGATACTAGCGCCTAGGCCAAGTGTGAAGAGCATTTGACGCATTTTGCACGCCTTCTTCCAGTTAAAACAATTGTTTGTTTCCACATTTTCTGCGAATGCTTGCCTGGCCCGGAATTTTGTACCCCAAGCAGCGACAGCATCCAGTACTCGAATCTCCACGAACCCCAGACACCAGAGCCCAGAAAACAGAGCCCAGAATCCAGCTGACAAACGGAAACGCCGAGCGCCGTCTGTCATATTGTGCCAAAGTTATTTTGAATATGCAAAAAATTATGAAAATATATCTCACAAAAAAAGAGGAGCAAAGAATGGAGCCAGGGAAAATGAACTTTGGCAAAGCGATTGGTCCATTATGGAGCACTCCATGCATACAGAAATGGGTGCACTTAGTATACCCTAGGTAGGGGTGTTATAATTTAGTTGGAGTTTAAAAATATCATAAAGTTCCATAACGATTCCAGTTTTGTATAAGATTTTTTTAACTACTCACCCTAAATAAATTTACTTGATATTCGAAATTATGGGATTGATAATGTTTTGAAGGACAGAAAGATCAAAATGTTGTAATGATATTATAGGAAACCTTAAAAATATCATAATTGTTTTATCAAGGGTATTTAAAAGTTCGAGGTTGACGAATATTTATTTATTTTTTGTTTTTTGCATAACCGTCTTGTTATATATTTGCTTTTGTGGTTATTGTTGTTGGCGGTGCTGCTGTCGCTGCCTGTTACTTTGTTGTAGAACATACAAAATCCGGAGAGTGGCGGCGAGGAGGGAATCCAGATATTCAGGCAGACGGCCGGACCTTCGGACGGACTGGCAGACAGTCCAAGGGCTCAACAAAGCCAACAAGTCGACGAGGGAGATGGGATCGAATGGGATGGGATGGTGGGTATATGGTATGGTATGGTGGGCATGGTATGGAGACATGCATATTTGAAGATCATAAAACAACGCCAGCAGCAGAAAGAGACGGCCTGCCAGTTGTTTCGCTTCGCAGGCGAGTGTGAAATTGTCAAGTTGTTTAAAGTTTACGCAGCGTATTAAATATTTGCCAATCGGCGTTTATAGATCTTGGCTGATCTTGGGTCCAGACCCGCCTGTTCATTTTTGTTTCTATTTTATTTTATATCGCTTCTCGCGTGTATTCCCTAATTCTTACTGTAGCAAAAATCTTAAGCCGGAGGGCGGAGGCTTCAATTTGCGTGGGAATATTATCCTAAGCGCTCGTTTCGGTTGATTTTATTTATTTGCTTTGTTTTTATGGTTCATTTTTTGGCTCCAGATATCGATGAGCATGGTAATGATGATGTTTATTTGTGTTGACAACAAACTTTGGCGCGCAGCTGAGATGTATCTGTGTGGGGGCTGATCTTTCTCATCGGAGCTGCGGTCTTTTTCCATTTGTCCGTTACAAAATAGAGGCTCTCATGGGGCTTTATTTGATGATATGGGTTAGGATGGCGTTTTCGAGGGGATATTAGGGAAACATGTGTTGTTAGTACTTGCTTTTTATATAAGTTATTTTATATTGTGCTATCATGGCTTATGTTTCATGAACTATACGTTTAATCAGTCCAGAATTTATACTGATACAGATATATTTCTTTATTTATAATTTCTTTTATTTTTATTTAAAAAAAATCCTTGGTAATAGAAATATGGTTTTCATCGCCGCTTCAATGTCACTACTGTTCGAAATCGTTCAAGATAACATATTCCTGCCTTAAAATTTCTAGCCCAACTGGTCGGTCCACTCTAATCTCTGTGTTTGTATGGGATGCTGGGCCTATGTAATACCAAAAGTCTCCACAATCTCCGTCGTCTGTTTTATTGTAGTTTGCTGTGTTTGCGAGGAGTTTCTTGAACCTTAGAGAAAAGGGGCGGGGGAGTATGGAGACCAGGGGCTTGTTTAATATAGCTCCACTTGTGAGGGGGCTGCATTGAGTACAGCTCCATTGTAAACACACACAGCTATGTGTAAGATACCCACAGGGATCCAGTATACCCAGTATTATGCTTACAGTACACAATAAGCTGGCATGGATGCATTAACTAAATGCATTGACCTTTCGGCTCCTCCAGTCTTTTCAGCCCTCAGCCTCTCGGCTCACTTGGTGGCAGAAATACGAGTTTTCCGTGTATCTATCCCCATGGATGTAACGACCTAACTGCACGACTCGGGCTGTATCTTTGTATCTGTATCTCTGAGCTGGTGTGTGGGGAGTGGTTCTTGAACTTGTCCTGCATCTTTTCTATGTATCGCACGCCTCTCACTCGCGTCTTCTTCGTGTTGGCGTCGATGGCCATGGGGGCATTTGATTTGCTCTTTTATATTTTTAGATGATCCCGAGAAGGAACACACAACTCTTTGAAACTAAAGGGAGAACTCTGACTTGGGGGACCATTTAGTTGGCCGAGTTGTAATTGCCTTAAATGGATGTTTAAGATGAACTCTGTCCTCGAGATATTTAAAGATCTTGTGGGGAGGTCAGCAGTATTTCATACTACATTAATGTGAGAGTATATATTTGAAAAAAAAAATTGTCCCATTATCACTTGCAAATGGAATCCTTCAATCATATTTAATCTTAAACAATTCATTATATTTCTTCTTAACTCAAGAATGGTTCCAGTTATGTCCATTGCACATTTCTGCACACATTCATTTGGCATATGTCGCCGCCTCCTTCTCCGTTGTGTCCAGATTCTGATCGGAAGTAAAGTGGCATGCCCGTCGCATATTAAACATGGAGAGAAAAAATCAACCAGACGAACCGATATTATTCCCACGGGACCCATGGACACAGGCACAAAGGCGAAAAACAAAACGGCGAGGAGAAAATGAAACATACAATGCCTTCAAAATAAGGCCCTATTTATCAGGCCCTAAAATAAACGCGAATCGCGCTAAAACCGAGCTCTCAAACCTCTCGATAAGAAAACAATGCGATAGGCGTACCTTTCATATGCCCTAATCGCCAAATTTGTTTGCTTTTCGCAGTACAAAACAACAGGTACAGAAGTCCGAGCTGAAGACCACCTAATAAACTGATCTTCGATCTTATAGACCACCAGTCAACCACTAATTGCACGGAGATCTCTTTATTGGCCAATGAATCACTATCACAATCACAGGAAGCAAGTGCACAAAGCGGAAATCTCTCTATTCAGAGATTCTCAATTTTCACATTTTCGCACAAAGGACGAGGAGGATGTACGGCTGCCGAAAATGGCAAATGAATGGAGCGTAGGTCCCGAAGATGATGACGTACAAGGTCCTAATCCCCGGACTCAACATTGTTGCTAATTTTCCCCGGGCTGACCGCAAATAATCGGACAGGAAGCTGCCAAAAAAAGTAAAAACCCCTCCGGAGAATAGACGGCAAGTGTGTGTGGGCTTTAATGTCGAACAATTTCATTAGCAAGTGTCTGCAGGATCCAAGGATCCTACATATATATGTTGTGTATCTTACCAGTCGTTTTTAGTGCGTGATCCGTAAGTTTAAGTGGCTTTTAATGCCTCTATCTTGGCGCCCAATTAATTTCGTCCAATAAAACGAAAATTATATGCATAAGGGGTATATCCGCACACATATTTATGGGTATACTATATCTGTGTGAGCACGAAGGGCGTTCAAAGCGTGGCGTGGAAACGAAGAGATTTGCAGAAATTTTGGCGCCAAAATGCAAGTTGATAAACCAGTTGCGTTGCATATTTTTCTTCAAATCATTTTTTTTTTACTTTGCGCCTTTTTCAACGTCTGCACGGTCGGTCATATGTACGTGTATATAGCCGATATAGTCGTGTGCGAGAGTCGCTTATCGGCGCTCGTCATTGAGGCAGTCAGTGCGGTCTACATTTATAGCGAGCTTTCGCACACCAACAGCCGGGGATAAAGCCCACAGCCTCAGATACTTGTGCGTTTGAATTCTGGAAAGGGGGTAAACCAGAATGAATTCGCAATACCCTATTCCTAACCCAGCAGCCTAGCAGTGAACTCAGGTGACCCCAAAAAGAGGGGGAATCTCATTTAAAGCTTATTAGAGCTTATAGATACTATCGTTTCAAAAGATTTTTAAATATGGAAAGGTACATTTTTAAAAAACGTATTCTTCTATTGCTAATTGAATATTATATTGTTATTGTATTATTTTCTAATTTTAAGTATTGGTATTATAAAAATTATAACTTGAACATTTTTTTTTTAACCACACAAGAGAAACAAATCAGAGTTGGAATAACTTCTTGAGGTCTTATCGCTTATATGGAAATATTTCATATATTTTATTAATACTACCTAAAATTTCAACACGAAGTGGAAATCCCTTATGTTAGGCACTTCGTGATTAATCTAACGAACTAAGATAATTGATAGCCTTCAAAGTACTTCCACCCAGACAAGGGTATAGAGGGCCCAGCCCAAAAAAAGGGATCCCAGAATCAGAGCCCATACGAAAAGCGGCGGCGAAGGCGACGCATAATTTGTAATAAACCTCCAGGACTAATGTGTCTTTCTGCCGCCGCAGACCCACCATATCCCACATCCATCGCCTCCCCCTCGCTGAAAGTCCAAGAAACTCAAGACCAAGCCCGCCGAGTCATAAAAATCAACTGCCAAGAATGAACGAAAAATTTGAGCCTTTAAACTTTTCACTTAATGAATCTAAGCGGAGTGAGCGGTTTGGGGACTGGACGTGATCGTCGTAGCCGTCATCAAAACCTCCGCAGGTAGTAAAGTTGTGCAACATTTTTTCCCAGGAACTTCTGCCAGTGCCGTGGCTCCTTATTGAAGCATATCGAGAACTGGTGCCACAGCATTCCATGGGACATCCACCGAAAGATCCACCGAGCACCACCAAGCAAAAAAATACCAAAATGCAGGCAAACACCGCGGACGTATCAAAGACCTAAGCAGCCAGCCATTGATCAGTGTATTCGTATATTTGTTGTTGCACTGTCTGGTTAGAACTGCAAGTTTACCTGACCAAACCATTTAACGTGCCAGACACATTTTCGGCGAAATGTTTTTAACAGCCGAAAGTGCAGGGCCCCAGGATCGCCTCGGATCAGAACGGAACGGAACGCAACGAATCGGATTGGATTGGATGGTATCGGTTCGAATCCGGACATGCGAAAGCTACGAACTTTATATAGTCGGTGTGTGTTGGGAATATTGGTACAAAGGATTTCTAGCACAAGTACTAAAGTACTTCGTTCTTATAGGTACGTTTTGATAGATCTTTGATTTACTATTGAAGATTACTTTTTTTTACAATGATTAAATCTTAAAGAGTAAATCTCTATACCTAAAGTATTTTTTCCAGAACTTTCTATACCTTTTTCCCTTAAGGCGATTTCGACGCTCTTTACCAAACCTTTACAACAATTAATAGGTATGTTTTAGTCTTAATGGTTATATACAATCTGCAGTTTTCATTCTTTCCTTTTTTGGCTGGCCGGCTTGTCGAAAGAATTCGCCAATGCGAGACTCTGCGTGATTAGAGAACCAAATTGTGCATTTCGCCGAGGTTTGGCTCCATCTTTGGCTCGATTTCGGAGGTTCATTGGGTTCTTTGGTGTGAGTGAGATTTCGAATTGGTCTCCTCGTCTCACCCACAATCGCGACATCTTTCTCGTTTATTGAAAGCAGCAAGGAGTACATGTCTGTTATCGCTGTTTGCCAAGATCGTTATGTGTGGTTCCCGGGTATGAGAGTATATGGTATGGGTATGGGTATTCCAAGTGATTGGGTCTGCTTATATGGCGTGTGTTTGTAAAAGACCGCCAAAGTGCAGTCCACAATCGCTTTCGTGGTGTGTGACTCAATTTTTGGCGCGAAAAGTTGGCGTCTCTGGTTTTTTGGGGCTGCTGTGGGGCAGGTTAAATGAGATACGACGAGATCGGAGGAAACAGAGAGGAAAGGGAAATTCTCGAGTTCTTGAGGGATTCCCATAGGTATGGGACCTTCCGTTTTCCTGTTCTCACTTTCACCGGAAGGAAATCCTGGCTAACTTTTGGCAAACTTGAGGGATCTCGCGCTCTAGCCTTAAATATTCCAACCTTGAGTTGTCCTAAGTAAATAAAAATACACCACAGACATGACCACATCCTGAGGTTCAGTTGAGAACTGTGACGAACCGGAGATCTCGAATAGCCGTTAAGCTAAGTTCGATTGACCGCAAAAACCCCAGAGAGCAGAAGTAGAACCGAAGTGACATTTGCTTGTAATCCAATACGCTTGAAGAGGCTGCGAATGGTTTTCGGTCAGGTCTTGCCTTACATAATCGATATAAGGACGGGCACTTGGCGGGAAGAGGATCTTGAATACTTAAAATCAGGAGCAACCGAAGAGGAAAGGGGCGGAACAAGGGACAGTTAGGCACAGGTTGCGAACTTCATGTTTGCCCCTCAAGTGTTTGCTTTAGCGGGAAACCCTCGAGGTTTTCGGTGGGCGAGGCACCTGTGACTAACCGTTCTTACGCAATCCTGGTTTTTCGTAGAATTTCGTAGATTCGAACCGCAAAGAAGTTCAAAGATTTTGCGGACCTCCGGTGACAGTTAAATGGACAGTGAGATAGTGGGCATGACATACGATACTCGGGATGCAGGGAAAGTGATCCCGGTTTAGGGATTCCAGCGCCTATCGCCAGGACAAATCTAAGCGCAGCACTTGAATCCATTGGACACTTGAGGCGAAACAATTTTCTCATCATTGCCAATGCGTTGGGTCAATTAATGTAGATAGGACTCTCTAGGCAAAGGGATCCTGGACAAATACTAGTATCCTGTTGTGTACTTCGCTTAGCCGTTGACACTCCAAATAAAGTGCAACAACGGCAAAAAGATACTTTTTTTACGGCTAGTTAGAGATATCCCTTGTTGGACAGACAGTTTGACATTTTTGTGTTCCTGTCGCCGCCGTCCTGTGGTGTCCTGTGTGTTCTTCAGATTCAGATTGTTGTTGTCCTGTTAGACAAACAACAAGTGTTTGCCAGTGTGCGTTGAGCAGGATCTTGAGACGGTATCGGGATCGGGGTCGGGATCAACTTGTGGGGACAGGACAGGGGACACATCAGCTGAGCCAAGGAGTGCTGGGAAAATTTCTGTTCAATCAGCTGTTGGTAACACATAAACCCCTGGCCGTTAGGAACTGTTGTTGGCGACAAGGTTATGGGAAAATTGGAACGTAGTAGGGGTCTTGGGATCTCGGGGTCTTGAGATCTCGGCTGACTTGTCCTGAAGTGTAGCTAAACCTGTTTGACTTTTGTTGTTACCACTGGCTTTGGTTTATTATTTTTTAGGGCTGTGTGGGTAGCCCTAATGCTCTAACTTGTTGCTGCTTTGCTGGTTTCTGCTGCCTTTGTCCCGATTTTTTGGACTCAACAAAGGCTCAGCAAATCATCAAGTGCTGCCGTCCATGAGGATGATAATGATGATGATGGGAATTGGAAATCGACGTCGGATTGCACCATCATTTTTCCAGCTGCACGAGCGTGGCGAGTGGGCGAAAAAATCGGGGCAGGGATTCAGGACTTGGGAATCAAGGATCGTACCTGCCGTGTGCTGATCTCACGCTCGCCAAACAATGCCAATGTCGAGTCAATGACAAAGTACTGGGCTGGTCAGGACAGGTTACCATGGATGTGGGGTTGGGGTTATGGATCTACTAGGATATTCCCATCACAAATAGACCCTAATAACGCTGTTTCTATTGCCATTGTCCTCTCCCCTCGAGGTGTTACAATTGCAGAATTATT
Source organism: Drosophila suzukii (assembly GCF_043229965.1). Lineage (NCBI taxonomy): Eukaryota > Metazoa > Arthropoda > Insecta > Diptera > Drosophilidae > Drosophila > Drosophila suzukii. The sequence continues at coordinate 85,759,514 of NC_092082.1, forward strand.
GCCCTGGGAAGCGGCTCCACCTCCGTTTCGTAGGACCACCGAGCGGATTCCAGTCCCGATCATATTGGGTCCCGTCCCGTCAGTTAACCCACGCCTTGAACCATAAACTCTGGCAGTCAACACAAAAAAGAGGTCCCATAAAAACAAGACACCCGCTCAATGAGCGAAACGCTATGCAAACATTTGAATAAAAAGGGGAAACCGTTCGAGTGGCTCAATAAATGCTTAATTGTCATACCCTAAGGAAGGGTTATTTAAAAATTGTATTAAGTTTAATATAATAATGGTTAATTATGATGTCATATAAGTCCAAAACATTCGGATCTGTGCCGGAACTCTAACTTTTGGTTTAATCTAATATAATCCTAGTTTTCAATGAGGGGACTTCAAAAGCTTCGGTCTTCTAAGCTACCCTATCTATAGTTCATTTTATTCTCTTTCCGCCAAAGTGCATAAAAATAAGAATTTGGCCGTTACAAAAATCTGCCGCGCGGCGACAGAGAAAGGGAGATTGAGAGAATCGGAGAAGAGGGAGAAAGACCGGGCGCGTGTTTGTGAGTGTGTGTTTATGTTTGATAAAATGCGATATGGGCACATTCTCACTCCCATTTCCATTCCCATTCCCCGTGCCTTCCCACTGAAACTCCCCTCGCGAGAAAGAGTCTCCCTCGGAGAGAGAGAGAGAGAGACAGAGAATCGGAGAACGTGAGTCTTAACGCGCAACATTGAGCTCTCTCTGCCTCCGCATGTGTTCATGCCCCATCTCCAGACCTCAAGACCTCCAGACCTGGAGAAGGAGAATCCGCCTCGGAACGAGAATGAGACTCAGCCAACATAAACGGGAATAACGTATTTTTGCTGTCGGTGTGGCAAACACACACACTTAGACGGCGAGAAGGAGAGATAGAGATTGAGATTGAGAGATCCCCTCCCCACAACCCCCCTACATAACTACAGAGAAAAATAATCATAATATTATAGGTTTCAAACAACCATCTTAGGGAAGTTCAAGGAATCTTGAAAGAAAGTTCTAGAAACACTGGTAGGAAAACTTAAAATCTTTATAATTTTTTTTGGCTTTTTCTGATGATGGATGTCCAATCTTATACCATGATATTTTTCTGTGTACACTCCGCATAGAGTGTCAACTTTTTAGACCCAAAGTCAAGGCAATAAAACTCAAATAATTGAAAACCAGGCAGAGCAAAGGGAATAGCGAGATAGAGAAGAAACAAAGTGACTGGGGGGAGGTTGGCTCACTATTAATGCCCAAAAATATCTGAAAGATTAGATGGCGGACATTTAAGAACCCCTTTCAGGCTTCAAATTTTGGCTCCACTGCTGGCAGCCTCAATACTTTTTGGGGGCCAGATTATGATTAATGTTCTGGCAAAATTGAAAATATATTTTTAACCCCACATGAACAACAACGGCGAGCGGAAATGAGGAAGTCTTGGTTTGGTTTATGTTCTGCCAAAAGGGGTTGGGGTGGATTGGTTAGTCGAGCGGGGTTTTTGGGGTATGGTATGTATGCTCAACATACGGGGCAGATCACGATCATCAGAAGTGAGATTAGGCGGGGGAGTATTTGTTCGTACCATTTCCATAAAGAGGAAGTTGGAGTTATTGTAGATGAATTTCTCGGAAAGCGGCAATTGTATGGGGCGGATAGAGTTGAAAAAGGACGGTTCGGGGGAAGGGTAATAGTGCGGAATTAACGGAAAAAGATTTGGGGGTTAATCTGTATGAAAAAAAAATTGTTTATCAAAGAAACTATTTTGAAGTTTAATTTTACTACCGTTTTGCACAAATCAATGTGCCCTTAAAAGTATGCAATAGTTTTGGCACACCGACTGCATATCGGTTTTCGGCTTTGAAAATTTGAACAACTTTTTTGGGTCCAAGTAACAAAAAATATTTTTAAAATTTTTTAAATGTCTAACCAAATAAGTGATTATTTTTGCCGAATATCCTTTGTTTACCCACTTGACTTCTCCTGATTTTCCTCGAAGTTCATTAAAAATGTATGAGCAATTATCAGTTCTACGAATCATTTCATGGCATTCGCATTTAAGATGGCCCATAAATCTTCCTGGCTTCAAATCGAGATCAATGCACGTGCGAATCCAGAACGTTAGAAATTAGAAAGACCCAAATCCACCGGCAATACGAGAGCAAATTGCGCAGTCTCAGAGTGGACAACAAGATAAATGACCTGCTGACCCTGCCCATAAACGATGCTGTCACTGGGAAGATAGTTCCCAAAGTCAGCCAGAAAAGAAAGAGCCGGGGCCCAAGTAATAATAATAATAAAATAGACAGCAAACTGCGACAGACAGAAGAAAGAGTACTGTAGAATAAACACGCCAGGATATCAAGTGTACACGTCTCAGCTCGACTCTTTTCGAATCGTATCGGATCGGATGGTGAAGAGCATGAGTTATGTTCTTCGGACTGCGAAAGATCTCCAGTTTCTGGTTTCTGCACTTGCAACTGCAGATGAAATTGCAGGCATTGTGACCAGATAGATGGCCCGAAAGAGAGTATCGTGGGAATGGGCATTGTGACAAAAACAAAAAAACATGGAAAATTGTCTGTGGGCTTCAAGTGTCGCCAATGCCCGAGTCCGTTGGTTCGTTCGTGTTTTCTTAGACAAATGTGTCCAATTTTTTGTGTTGTATTATTTTGCTTCCCACTGGCCACAAAGAAAGTGTAGTACGCGTTTACCATGCGACCGGCATCCTCGATCTTCTGATCCTCCGGAGCTCGGTCTCGGTCTCAAGTGGTCAACGCTGGGAAAGACAATCACAGACAGTCTAATTTGTGCGCGGGCCACTTGAGTCTGGGAAAGGAAAAGAAAGGTCGGGCGTGCACCTATTTTCCCTGGACAAAAGTGAAGGAGTATGCACTAGTCTATTCCCAAATATCCTGCACCGAAGGCAGATGCATTTGGCGTGCGTGGGAGTCAATTCTGTTAGGGCCAATGTGGGCACGATGACGCAAGGACAATATATTCCTCAAAGGCACTTTCTCACGGCCCCGAGTAAGGTGTCAATTTTGGAGAAAGCAGAAAGAGGAGATTCCCTATGTGACTTTCCAAACCTTTTAAAATTCCAAACCTGCGGAACAATAGCCATCCATTTGCTGGGTTTATCTGCAATCATAAGTATTAAATATCCACAATTGCATTTAAAATCACTTGCAAGACTTTATAATCAAATCGATTATTATTATTTCAATGTATATAAGACATTCAGCTAAAGTCAAGTTGCCATAAACCAAAATGAAGTTATCGCTCTTTGTCGTAAACACCTTGGGTATGCCTTACCAAACTGGAGACTAAGAAATAAGACATATTTCAAATAAAAATGTAAACTTTGTGTATTTGACATTTTTTTGTAACTGAAGATTGAGTTGACAATCCAATTTCGTCACCATGCACATGTTACAACCTTTAAAAATAACCTGTTGGTCGGGAATTAAGTTTTATTTATGATCCTAGCGACATTTTATGGCCATTAACACCGACTCTTCCGGTCGAAAAGGTCGCAAAGTATCGTAAATCAATGAAATCCCGATCAAATAAATGCGATATATACTTAGCACAAAGGTTCAGATACGGAGGAGATTGAGATTGCATGAATGAAATGTAGCGAAGGAAGGTATTTCAATTTGAACACGGATGTGGCAACAATGTTGCTAAGTCTCTGCAAACATTTGAAAGTTTGCTCAAAGATAAGTGATCCGAACAAACCGTTCGATAAGCGTGGAGGAGCTGGGCTCTGGATTCGGGTTCTTGAGAGCCGGGTCGATAGGGCATCTCGCTGATAAAAAGTAAGGGTATCAGTTCGAGGGCAGCAACAAAATCCAGAGAGAGTGTCCCAAGAAATCCGCGTTGTTTCCTTCATTTTTGGGCTGGTGATAAAACCTCGGCTGACTGCCAAGAGCTGTTTGTTCGATAAGCAAATATCAGATACGCTCATACGACACAGATGCAGTGCAGATACAGATACATTTGGTCGAAAGATACGAGCTGGCCGACAGAAGTGTGCAAACATATTGGAACTTAGTTAAAAGCGCGTAAAAAGTCGATAAATGTCACTTATCTGTTTGCTGTAAATAATAATAAAACCTCAAGTGGTCAGGGAGTGTGGGAGGTGGTTGCTAAAAGGGGGCTGCACTGAGAACAATTTGCAAATATTTCAAGATAAATTATAAAAGTATTACTTCTTAATTTAAATGTATTTATAACTTAAGACATATATTTATATGTGCATCTTAATATATCTATTTATAAAATGATTTTGGTATAGATCATATTTTATTTCTGTGTAAAATCCAGAGGAAATCTGAGTCTGCGTGTTGTGCAGAAACGGAAACCGGAGCGAGTGCAGCAAATACAGCGAAAAAAATGAATAAGCGCCAGCTGCACTCGAGTGACGTCACCAACATAACGACTGAAGAACACGCCCCCCGTTTTTGAACTCCCCACACTTTCCGCTTAGCCCGCATATGTTCGCCACTGATAAACCCAGTTTTTATGAATGGAAGAAACGGATTTTTGATTGCTTTATAACTGCCGTTCCGTTACTTGCCGCTCCTTATCAATGGAACCCCAAAGCGAATGTTGTTGCGATATGTCGCTTCTTTTGATGAACTGACCTTGAGGCGACTGCCAAAAGATATAGTCATAAGACCAGATGATATACGCCCGAGACGAAAGTGTGCAAATAATGGGAAGATAAAAACACACATGTGTGTATCTGCAAATCATATTGTATCTCACTACGGAAATGACTGCGACGTGCTCCCACTGGAATTGCTTGTCTCCTCCAATTTCCCCCTGGGTTTTAGTCCACCGATTCGCTACAATTCCAATCGGCAATTTATGCAGACTTATCGCGTATACCCTGCATATATGTGCACACATATGTTTGTGCATATTTTATTTTATTTTATTTGATTTTCTGCTTCTTTCAATATTTACTAAGTCTGGCGCGTGCTTTGGTTTGTGAATGAAGCGAATTATGTGTTATATATAGTTGACAGTCTGATTCAATTGATCCATTCATCAAGCTATTGAATACGCTTTTTAATTGGGTCCCTAAGTATTCAAGAATTAGATAGGATTTCCATTAGAAAAATTTCACAGTGTTGAAAAAGTTTTGAAGTTTCGTAACATGGTTTTTAAAAATATTTTAAAACTTATTAAATATGTGCGTTCCATAAGAAAGAGTTATACTTGAGCGACTTACAATAAAAAACTTTATATGTTAAAAAAGAAAGGGTATTTTCATATTCTATAACAAATATTAGATACATATTGTACCATATCACACAGCTGCGTTTGTACAAGTTCACTTATTTTGCGTATCAAAACCGTTAGTTATATGAATAACCCGAGAAGTACCCAGTCATGTTCCTAGAAATAACCAAATGAATCCATAAATATTAGTCGAGGCGGCATGCTCAACCGCATTCCGGAATAGTAGGGTTTTATCGTTTTCGGGTCATCTCTGAATGGGATTTCCTGGGCACTCCCTGCCATTGACCAGAATCATTTATTGAATGGCCGTTGCTCTATCTCTAAGATATTCCTGGAACGCATTTGGGTGACACAGTGAGAAACGCAGTCGCGGCCTCTTCAAAAACCATTCGAGCCCCCGCCTGGCTTTCAAGCACCCGAGGGTTTTTATTATACTTTAGTATCGCGGACAAAGGATGAGTGTAGGTCGGTTGGATCCGAAACCTAGAAATTATGCTGGACAAAAGTGTTAAAATTGCGTAGAGAAATTGTTTGGAAAATATGAATTACAAGCCTCTCGAAGCGAGTCCCAGAACTCCCCGAAGAGTTACCTGCCGCGCTCTGCACGGGTTTTTCCTATTATGTAAGGCATTGTAACAGGTTCCTCTAGCTCGGTTTTTGTTTCCATCCATGTTTTTTTAAGTGCCAGCCGTAAAAAATCATCGTTCTGGTTATGCGCGATCCTTGAAGTAGGTGTTAAACAAACAGCAGCCCGATGGGAAGCTGTGCGGAAATCGGTTTAGAAGGCAGAAAGTATATCATGAAAGAATAACATCCAAGAGGGTATAGGTGAAAGGAGAACTTGCTTGAAAGAATCCTTTATGAGAAGTAACTTCTGTTTAATTTAAGAGGCGTCTTGAAAGTACTCCTGGAATCCTTGGTATCTTGTGGTTTCCTTAAGGCTTGACCTTAGAATACTTCAGTTTTAAACACTTCTGGTCATATTTCTAAGGGATACTGCTGTTTTCTTGAGAGAAGTCCTTAGAGCTGAGTACTTTTTGTTAGTTTCTACTGTCTTTTCAAGAGATTGACCTTAGTGTTCTTAAGGCACTCTCAACATGATCATATTACCAGTTATTATGTTTGCTTTTAAAATATATCCTTAGTTTCAATAGCCTTGAGTACCTATATAATAATAATATCCTTATAAAAATAGTTATCCCACTTTGATTTTGTTTTTGTTTTCTATCTATATCACATTATTGTTAGCAGTGCTATTCCTTTTTATTTGAAACAAATGAAATTTTCTTACAATCGTTAGATTTATTTGTCCCGCCTAAAAAACCTATGATATTACATACCTTTAACATGACACGTTTATACTATTCCATTAACTGTTCGAATAGCCATTCATTTGCCTCAAACAAAAGCCATTTAAAAACCCATTTCATACAATTAATAACAATAAAATTACACTAAAATTGCAACAACACCGCACACTCCCAACAAGGCGGAACACAAAGGACACAAAGGCCTTTGTCGCAGGATCTGATCCACTTGCCACTGAGGCCGCTATTCAAAGTAACTCGTAACTCTGTTCGCTTCATTCAGAAAACGCACTATATAGTGCGATGCTATATAGACAATGGGCGTGGCTCTGCGCACTCGACTTCGAAATCCAGAGATACAGAAATCCAGAGACACACATTGCACGTGCGTGAGTGCAACAATTGTCCTGTGACCTGCAATTGTGTCATGTCCTGATCTCCTGTTTGTCCTGCAATGTCCAGCTAGTGTAGTTGTTTTTTTCCATTTAAAATCAGCGATGTGAAAATTTCCCAAGACGTGATTTTCATGTAGTTTTTTCCTCAAAGAGTACGTCTCATTGTTTGCGCAGTTCATTAGTTGTCAGGAGACTCGAGTTCATTTCGGTGGACACGTACATGTCGGAAAAATGCCGCCAAAAATTTTGAAGACGATTTTTCTTACTAAGCTTTGCCGCCTCAGCTGCGGTCGAGTGTCTTTTTTTTTCCTTTAAGTAAGGAGTTTGGTGTTTCCAACATTAAACTAATTTATCACCAATATATGCCAAGATCCTGGGCACAAGGATGGGCTGGGAAAGGACACCCCTTTCGGTGGGAATCGCTCGTGTGTTGGGCTTTTGTGTCTACTTACCATAATGAAAACATTTTCAAATATTTTATGCAAAGTCCTGACATGACCTTTGCCGAACCTCAACGGCCGCGTCTCCCGTTGCGTTTGATGTCCTGTCCTGAATGGGAACTGCAACGTTATACCATCCCATCCCATATACTCATCCCTTACCGGTTCGTAATTTGCGATCTGAACTAGTTTTCGGTATGGTCCTGTCATTATGTAGATTTTCCAGGCTGCGAGCAATGCGAGTTTGCCCCCAAAAAAATGGAAAGGGGAATACTTAGTGGCATTGCTGTTAGTCGGGATGTTCTTTGGGTTTACGGGGGTCATCAAGCCTGCGATTTGTTCTCACAGGAAATATGTGTGCTAGACCATAAACCTTGAAAGCACAAAGAGAACCAGATAACGATCCAGCCCAAATGTATCCACCGGCAAATGGGAAAAGGTATATCGTACACAAAGCCGCAATTTGGCTGGTGAAAATCGAGGTCGATCCATTTGCAGGACCATATATATATATATATACGACTTGCATCTCCGCCTCCGCCGCGATGACTGACTGCAGGGTTTGACTGTCTAAGCCGCAGGTACAGAGTGATTAACCGCCGAGCTATTGCCACCGCAATTAGGATCGGATCGGATCGGGATGCCCGAGATCCCAATAAAAGCCAAATTGAATCGGGAACGGGAACGGGGAACTAGTGCAGGACCTGTAAGGATGCAGCTGATAATGGCAAAGAATTGCGTCGTCACAGGTTCACAGAGATGGCCAGCCAAAAAATAGAAATAGGGGGCAAAAAGGTAGAACAATTTTTTAACATCAAACGAATAAAGGTCGACCTCGCACACTCATACTCATATTTACTTTGGAAAAGGGAGCTCCTCCTGATTTGTTGCAAGATTTCTCTGTAAATGGCATAAAAAACCGCTCGAGAAACAAGGCGACAAGCCGTGGGATCGCTGTGGCTGTGGATCGTTGTTAAGATTGTTAATGGCACCCGACCTGTTCACGTTCCCGTCCGCGATCACAATGTTGGACAATTAACACGGCCAACAGCAACAAAAACAAGCGGGTTCTTGGAGGCACATCCTTGGGAATGTCGGGCAAAACAGAGGCTAAAAAGAAATCAAGGCCCACTATTTTTTCTCCTTTATAGCATTCTGTTATATCTTTTATGAATTGTTCATATTTTGTGGATCATTCAAGGAGGGCAGTGCCGCCATCAGCTGATCCAGGGGATTAATTATGTTGACAGGTTGCTGCAATTGGAGTGCCTTCAGTTTATAAGGGTACAAATGTAGTCGGAAAGTGGAATTAACTTTATAATATTTTCATTTTTCATTCAAGCAATTCCTTTGATATCTTCCAGGAATCAAAGGAAATCCTCTGGGGTTTTCCAGTTTATTGGGAGTCAAACCTTCGTTATTAATAATCATTTTAGTTCTCTAGAAAAGTGTAACACTCTTTATGGATACTTTGAAAATATAGTTCTTGAAAACTAGAACATTTTATAACTCAACAGGTCACCTTTTCCACGACAAAATTGTAATTAAGAAGTGAGTACTGGGCATGTTATATTTAAAATATTTCAATTACAGATATTTAGGTCTTCATTATTATTATTTTTCTGCGTACATCTGATCCACATACTCCTTGACACTGGGTCGCTTTATCAACTCTTCGGGTGGTAGATCTATATAACACTTGCTTTTTCGGTAAGCCTCTACATTTGTGTAGCAGTGATGGACGTAGTTTTGACCCAAAGTGGACAGAATCTTTGAGCGCAGATCTGGTTTGGAAAATTCTGGAATAACTAATTTGGGCAGTGGGACCCAGGGTGCACGAGTCTGCGGTTGAGGCAAAGTAAGGTCAATGAAAATGGGAGCAGGAGCTTCTACAGGATCGGGAATAGTTTCTAAACTTTTAAGAGCATTTGGCTTAGTTTCACTCTCTAATAACTCCGCATTCTGCTTGGAGAGTTCCGAAGACTTGGGTATTACTTTCTCCCGAAGATTTCGCAGAGCCTGTGCCGCTTGTGGAGGACCTTTTTTAAAGACCCTCACCTCGTCCGGACTCAGGGAGGATTCGGACAACTTGAAACTCCATCGGGAGACCCCATCTTTGGTGGTTACTGCATACACGTAGCTCTTATCTGCTTTCCCGGGAGCCACTGTCTTTTTAGATTTTGCTTCCACTAATTTCTGAAGACGTGCCGACCTGCGAATTGATTGTTTTTGGGGTTTCTTCTGCTTCAAGAGGTCAGATTTTTTGGATTTCTCTTCAATTGGCAACCATTTAGGTGTTTTGGGTAGCTGACTAACCGGAGATTTTGTTCTTTTCTTAGAAGATTCAAGCCGTTGATTACCTACAATGCCGAATGTCTGCATATTGAACCTATTTCCTGATCTCACCGTAGCCTTGCGACAGTTCAATCGGTTTCCCTTGATAAGATGCGGATTCGACTTGATGGCCTGTTCCATGGAGGCAGTTCGGGAAAACAGGACCATGGCGTAGTTTAAGTTATCCGTGCCGTTCCTCACGCAAACCCGTTCCAAATCCCCAAAAGTGCAGAAATAATTGAAAATATCGCGATGGGTTATGACTTGATTCAAATCGGGAATATACATCCGCCGATTGTTTTCCGCCTCGGGAGGCGATCGTTTGGGTGGCTGAATTACCACTGTACCAGGCTGGTACGGTAGAGCCTTCGCCTGCATGGACTGAAAGCGAGCTATAAAAGCAATAGATATATTTCTCTTATAGATACAAATCTTGGACAGCTTTTCACTCACCAGCTTCCTCCTTAAAGTCAGTGTCCATTTCCCTGGGCAATGAGCAGTTCTGCACGTGCTCAGCCATCCTGGGTATTTTTGGCAATGGACTGCCATCCTCACCGCTATGATCTATTTCCGGAAAACCTGGTAAGCCCGCTGATGTATGGGGCACCACAAGAGATCCTATCGAAGCCAAGGAGCTCCACGAGTTTTCCATGTTTTCCAGTTAAAAGAAAACAAGTTTTAATATTTAAAGAAGTCAATTTCGCTTGACAACCAAACTCAAAGGCAACTCTGATTCCAAAAATGTGTTCAAAATGAAACTTATTGACACTTCAATTTTAATGTAGAGTCGAATATTTGTTAATCAAAATATTAACTTTATTATTTTGACCAGGGTATGAGGATTTCCGGACCTGTCGCATTGAAAATTGGCAATTTCAGTATAATTTTTTCCCCTAATTTCCTCATTTTTACCCAGAATCCAAAGTCTTTCCCTTGAGGTTTCCCCAAATCCGTGAGAGTCAAACCTTCTCAAACCTTTCCCCTTGCATAAATATAAATTGCATTTTTAGTTCACCAAAGCCTGAGAAAATTACCCACAATATTGCTAAAGGAAATGATTTGCCAAATTCGGTACAAATATTTTCGTTGGAAATTTAATAAATATTTTATGAAACCTTTGGTTGAAACTCGAAGCCCCATTCAAGGTCCCCAGAGTGTGTGCCGCAATGAATGAATATTCGTAACGGTCGGAATTGCAATTCCGATTCATAAAACTGTTGCTACCAAATCGTGGCCAAATGAAAGGACCCAGTAGGCCGAAAGCAAAAACTCAGCTGGAATGCGTTGGCAGTTTGAATGTCGCCTCAGGTGACAAATTGCAAGGCTTGCACAGCACAGGTTCTCTGAGTTCTAAAAAGGACTCAATGACGCGGCAGGTTCCGTGCCGTCAAAAAAAATGTGCCATTTCGCACCTCCATAAAAACGTGTCCCGAATGGGTTTCCCTGCCATTTGCCATCAATGACACTGGCGGCCTTCGTTTTTGGTTGCACAATGTTTGACTGCTGGGCGGAAAGTTGCACATGGCATCTAATGTGCGATTTGCATTTGCAATCGGTCAAGGGTAAACAGGATGTGAGTACATCAGATGAATGCCTGGTGTTTACCCAACTCGCAGAAATCAGAGCACATCCTTTTCACAAACATCCCAATTTCACATCCTCTACCACCCAAGTTACGTAAGCCATAAACAAGTGACTGGTCCTAATAGACTTGTTGCCAAGGCCGCAGAGATCGCCTCCTTCTCACGCCTCGACTGCATCCGGGACTCATCGTTTTTCCAGCTAAAAACGCGGCAATATCCCTCAGATACTCGTGAACTTAATCCATTCATTCATTCAGTGTTATTCATTCATTCATTCACTCACCCGCAAACAATAAGGACACAACTAGCAAATCTCTCGAGTACTTCAGCGAACAATAAGGAGCCCAAGCAAATTTCTGTACGAGGACATTCGATGTTCTCACGTTTATTCCACTGATTTCCTTCGTTTTTGGGTGTTTTTTCGGCTCTTTTTTAATGTTGGCTTAAACCTCAAGTGACCGAGGGTTTGATGATGATGATGAGCTCACAGGGAATTTGCAAAAAGAGAGAAAAAAGAAGGAAAGCGGATACTCAGCCACTCACCCGGGTGTCCTGGCATCCTCATCATCAGCCGATCATCCCGGATATAGTTCGATATTTTTTGCGAGTTCGGTGCTCCTTTCACAACGCAATTCTGTGGAATGCCCCAAGAACACATAATAATCAGCAGATAATGCCGTTGATTATCTCGGGAATGTCTATTCATCTTTGGCTGGCGCTGTGTCCTTCAAGTCCTGCCGCCTCGAATTTCCCTCGCCGTGTGCGGCCTGCCAAAAAAGTGAGAATTTATGAGGTTTTCAACCAGAGAGGGGGTGGAGTTTCCCTGGAAAGCGAGTGGAGCTGTGCGGTAACTGTGGGAAAAATGCATTTTCCGGCCTGAGATTGGCGTTTACCAGGAATTTCGGCTTTCAACACGGATGCGATGTTGTCGCCTGTCGCTCATTGTTTGGACAAAACACAATTTAATTTGATTACAAATCAGAGAGACAGACATTTGCATTCAAGACTTTTCCCAGCCACCCCGAAGAACCCGCATTTGGTCAAGAAACATTATGCAGTCGCTCGATAAGCACGAAGTCTGTGTCATTGTCGCCTGATGAAGATGAATGATGTAATAATTCCGTCATAAAAATTACGCATACTCAGCATACTCCGTATCTGCAGGGTGGATTTACTTCTAACTATATAGCTTTTATGCGAACCGGACCAAATTAAAGCTTGGAAATCCTCGGCCAGCTGCCAGCTCAACAAGTTCTGCATGCTGTGTGCAGAGGTATATATATATTTTCATTTAGAACTGGTTTACTCCGACTAACCCCATCATATCCATTTACATTTATCGCATTTCCCGCAAACCTCGAAAACCCCGAGCAGCTTTGATGTTTCCAAAAAATGTCGGTTTGTCGGGGCAGAGAGGAGAAAATCGAAAAATCCATTAGCATGCTCAGCCGGGCAAATCCATCATAAGCCATGCCTAAAAAACTACTTAAATCTCCGTTCGCCTTGACCCTTCTACTTCTTCTTCTGGTTCTTCTTACATCGAAAAAGTATCTTATGGATGCGAGTCGTGCATCCTTTTTTTCCAAAGAGATGGATACTTGTTTTATGTCTTCGTTTCGTCGGCTTGTTGCCCTCGCCTCACCTTTGGTTTCGTTTTCTACAACTCTGTTTTCTACGTGGGCCAGTGGTTCGATGGATTTTGTTTTGATTGCGCTGTCCGTTGGGTTCGAGACCCCATTCCCCTGTCCCGAAGACCCCATCCCGAAAACCCCATTCCCATTCCCTTTTCCGATTCCTCTTTCTCGTTTGTAAAGTCAAAGTGTCGAATTGTAAAGATCAGTCACCTTTTGGTGGATCGCCTAGGCCGTACATACATAAATGGATGTGTGCATATGTAAGGCATCCCATAGATACATAAACATTTACATTCCTGCCCCCTTTCGTCGCCTTTTTTAAGTCACTGGAAAAAAATCAATTCTAGAATCGGTAAAATTTGCTGGGAATTCCCGTGCTCCAAAATAATACATAGAACAATCTGTTTGCATCTAACTTATTGTGGAGTATTCTAAGTAATTTTTTAAAATAACACGAAATTCGAGTATAACAGTTTATAGATTGTAATAGGATGCTTACTTAAGGGAATTTATTTTTTTGCAGTGCAGTAGAGTCCAGCTCTAGCCCCTTATTATGGCAGGCATGTCGCCTTCTTCCTCTGCGATTCCACTGTGTAATCACGGGCAAGTTCACTCCCTACCTCCCTAAAACACTCCATCCCACCACATATAACATATCCCAGTTCGGTTCAGTTCGCAGCTCTATGGCTGCACGCTTATTTGTTTGTTTGTGGGCTCCAGATCCAAACTGGTACTGGCATCCGTTCCAGGGCGTTCACTGTACACGGGTACAGTCCTCTCCTGCCTGGGTGTTTTTCCTGATTTTTCTCCAAAGGGGCGCACGTCCAACAGGTTTGTCTAGTAACGAGTACGTGCAGCGCTCCCCACCGATTTTAATGCTTCTGTTGTTGGGTTCTTAGAACGCTGTTGTTTTCCTTTCGGCTCTATCTGAATGCCGATCGAGCCCCCTTTCAGTTGGGCTAGGAGTCAAGTTTACATACCTCACCGCATCGCTGTTTGCCAAGACTTTCAATGTTATAGAATGGAACTCTGGCGGAAACTCTGGAGGAAATCGTTTTCAGTATAAGCCGATTTGCTGCAGGCGAAGACGGAAGGAAGTTGACCAAATGATGATGCGTGGAAAATATTAAAAAGGGGAAAACGTCAGGAAAGTCAGGGCAAAGACCTCCAACGGATGGGAAGATGGCTATATTTGGGGAATCATGAATTTTAATGTGCTAAAGACATGAAAATTGTCGGAATATAATGTTCTAGAGACAAACAAATTGGATTTCATTTACTGAAAGGTTAGAAAAAGGTCAGACAAATGACCATTAGGATCATTGAATGCATATTAAGTTTTCTTACAGTTCTGTTCTATCAACAAGGAAAGGAATTTAATTACGATTTCAACATGTTATTTTCCCTATTGATTTTACAGACTGTTTAATTGTCCCTACTTTTTATTACCCCTCGTTAAAGTTTTAATAACCAATAATCGTTTAGTAAACCCCAGTCACGCCCATTTGGTTATACGAGTGTTTCGCCCACGCAGTCGATGCCAAATAGAGATGTTGAATTTTATGGCTAATTGATTTTAATCTCGACTGCCTCCTTGGTGGTCACAAAATCAGCACACAAGTCCCTATACATTACACTTAAATGCAGGAAGGGCAGCAGAAAAAAAGAGGCCAAAAGGAAAATACAGATATATCACGATAAGGTGGACATTTTGCGCATCATCATCATCTTAATTTTGGAGAGCAGGTTCCCAAAAAGAGATCTCTTCTTTCCGGGGCAAATAATTATTGCAAACGCAGATTAGTTGAGGATGAGTGGTCACAGTGATCTCTGGCCAGTTATCAATGGCACCCACAGTGAGGTCCATGCTGCTATATCTGAAGTTTCGGATCTCCCAGATGATAAACGCTTCAATGAACGGGACTGTCAACAATGAGAGAAAAACTGGAGGGGGAACTGCAGAAAAAAGGATTTCATTTAGTTTTATTTATTTTCTTTGCCGGTCAGCTGACCGACCCGAGTTTTCCAGCCCACTTGAGGTCCAGCCAGAGAACCGAACCCAAGATAATATCTGAGTAACTCCACCTCCGATCCCCGTTGCATGGGTTTTTTCTATTTTCTACTTTTCTGAATTCTGTTATCTGGGGTAGAGCAAAACGGTAGAGTACAAAGACATTTTTTGGCGCTCTTTTTCTTGGGTTAGATCTATGTACGGTAAGAAAAAATTTTACTGTGAAAGGATTTTTGAGCGACCTTTTGAGCAAAAGGATTTGCCGCACTGCTGTTCATTTTTCGTTGGCCGCATGACCAAAGCCAATAACTCTTAACAGTGTGTGCGCATTTCGTAGTTGGTATCTTCGAACTCACATCGTGAGTTAGGCCGGCTTAGGGCTTATATTTCCATTTCTCATTTCCTATTTCCAGAATTTGCATGTGTAGGCTGAAACAATATTCCACCCACACAGAACCGGGGAATATTCATTAGGGAAAGCCAAACAAAACCAAACAAAACCTCGGCCAAGTTAGTTATTCTCTCGATGCTTTGCTAGCAATATTTTCAAGTTAAAGCAGGCTTATCCCGGACCCAAATCCATACCCTGCTGGCTCTATTGTAAATTGATTAACTATCCACAAAGCAACCTGTAGTTGTTCAGTTACAGTTCGGATAAGAGCTCGAGTTAGATCGTTTTTCTGCCTATCTAGGATGGATCGGGGACCCGAGGGCAAATAGGCCACACATGCTTGTCCATTCAGTCGGAAGTAAATGTGCGAAAGTGCTTTGTTTCCATATGAGATCATCTGGTTTTTGTTGTGTAAAATGCGAGTTGGCAGATGCCAACTAGTTTTCCATATACCGCATACATAGATGTCTTATACCGATCCATTGAGCAATCTGTCGTCAAACAGTTGCCGCCCTAAGTCCTCGTGCTCATCTCCGGACAGGTTCGGCTCATATGCAAATTATGTCCAAATTGTTCAACTTCCTGGAAGCCCGCACTCAACCAATAGCCCTATAAGTAGGTATTCCAGATCTGGTTTTGTTTTTTGCACAAGTGTTTCCATACCACCGGAAGTTTTTATGATTTTTTCTTGGAAAACTTGGAACAGTAGCTGACTTGCGTAATGTTTTGATGTCCTGAAGACTTTATTGTATTTTGATTTTCAGTTTTATTGTTAAGCAGAACCTAAGCTCGTGCAAATCCTTTGAGAGAGGCGGCAAAGATATATGGGGAAAATGCATAATAGTTTTTCACACTTTGCCGCTAAAATCCAAAGGCCGTTGGATTGCCAGCATTTTGACTCGAATGTAAATTACTTTGATTGTTTAAACAGAGTGTTAAGAGCTGGGAACTGCTTTTGTCTCTCAGGATTTTATTTTCTGTATTTGTTCTGAAACAAAATTTAAACAACATTGCAGGGGAGTTGATATATGGCTTAGGCTACAGATAAGAGAAGTATCTATACTCTATTTTCTTAAGTATTACAGTTTTTCGAAAATGTTGTTGTATATATGGATTTAAGGATTATTAATCATAGGAATGAACAAGTTTTTTAAAGAGTTTTATAAGACAGATCTCAACTTGTCCTTTGCCCAACAAACCAATGTCGGTCCATTTGAGTGCTTTGTAAGGTTGACCACAGACCGCAACTTCAAAGATCTAACCGCAACGATGCGAAACCCAAGTATCTATGTAATTTTGCCTAATCATTGGGGCATGCTAATTGCCTTTGGCCAGAGTCCCAAAGAAATGAGTTGTAAATGAGCAAAACTAACTTTTCGCAAACATATCCTTGTCAGTCATAATGTCCTCGAACCGCAGGAGTGCTGTCACAATGCTTTGAGGTGGTTCGCATTCTCCGCCAGGAGATCATTAATAAACCTTTTTGCCAGGAGCCAAAGATGGCACATGAAACATGCCGACTTTCTAACATTCTAATGATAATATCATCAAAGGATTTTTAAGCCATTACCAATCGATTCGCCACCATATAGATACGTATGTATATATCCTATCTTTAGATGGAAATCAAACAGTAAGCACACGCCCACTCCCCTGCCCACGACCACAACTAACAAGCCGTGAAATTATTTTTTATTTTTCGGGTATATGTATCTAATGGGCGATGCATACATAAATCGCTGGGTTATGAAAAGGCAATTAAGTGAGGGCAATCAGGGAGTGGAGGATCCTGGTGAAATTGGTTGAATGACCCCCGAGATGATCGTGAGAATCCGAGTAACCCCTTGATCAAATGAGTTCTGAAGAGGTTACACGCTAAAAAATTAGATGATTGCGTTTTAGTGTGTCATTAAAATCGGACTATTTGTCTGCGATCTCTTGAAAGGTTTCTACGTATCCATCGATTCCATTTCATTTCACGACCACTCCCTGGCTCAGCAGTTTTTCCGTTAAGGAATCAAAACATATAATTTTCCCCCCACCTTGAAAAAGGGAGAAACAACAGGTATAAGGAGTGAGGGAGAAGTAGAGCTGAGAATCTCGGGACATAGAAGAAAATCCAATACATACAGGTAGGCATATACAACCAGAACCCGAACAATAGAACCTGTTTGACGGAGGGGAAAGTCCAACTGGAATCGTGCTCTCATATAAGAATAAGAAGACCTGCTGAGATTTCCTGCCGCAAGGAAATGGGAAAAACAAACCCAAGAAGGATGGGCAAAGGAAAAATGATAAATGCCAAGCAAACAGGTTGGGAGGACAGGTAGCAGGAGGGGTAATGTTAATCTCAGGGTCCCCGGGGAGGAGGTGGAATCGTAGGACTTATCTCTCGGTAGCCCCGGGGCCCAAGATCGAAGCGAGACGTGCACGTGGATGTGGATTTGGATGCCCAGGATCCATCCCAACGATGATGAAGCCTTTTCTTTTCTATGCGCACTGCGCACTTCCAAACGTCAAAGACCCTATAACGAGTTCTGTATTCAAAACCCATCAAGGCGGTTGGGGTAAGAAAACGAGTTGAGGATCTTGTGGTTTTATGGGGGTTTGGCTTTTTCACAGATTACCAAATTATTTTCCATTCTTCGAGACTGTGCAGGCGTTCCAATGTAAATGACCAAACAAAGGAGCCCAGGGAATGTGTGATGCTGGGGCCCCTCAGTTGGCCTGGGAAAATCGTGAAAAAGGCTGCTGGAGTCCAACTTTCGGACCTTGGACCCTGGACATAAAAAAATGATTTTGTATATGAGCTGCATGTGTATACTTAAGGCAAACATACATACGAGTATATGAATTATTTATAACGTCCAGTTTTTGAGGTTAGTTGTGATTTTAGGATCCCAGCACAATCAATCGAAATCACGATGTAGATGATTTTTTGTAGTCAATATTGGATCTTATGAAAGCATTTAAAAAAACCCCTCCTTGAAGTTAAGAAGTGATTTGCAATATATAAAAAAGGTTATAAGTTGTTAAATGAAAACAAGGAAATAGAATAAGAAATTAGGTAGTGCATTTCTTGTGATATTTTCAGTATAAAATCTGTTATCCTAGGAAAGAATAGTTTTTGTAGAGCCAATCCCAATTTACTGACCTAGGACGGCAGACATAAACATCGTAATTCAGATGGCTCGACCTCTCGGGATTGTTTTCATTTCATTGCCATGAAAATAAAAGTTTCAAACACATGTGGACAATGTTGCAGGACAACGGCGGCATAAACAAAACCCGATCGCAAAGGTTTAGGGACTCAATAAATTGCCGCTGATCCTGATCCTGAGAAGTCGCGACTTTTGACCCATAGTCGAAGACAATTCACTGGCCGCTGCTAATGAGCAGTTAGCCAGGGGTTACTTGAGATCTTATCAAAACAAAAGACACAGACTTAGAAATCTGGCAGGATAACGGTAGCGGCGATCGGTTTTCATTAGATCCTTTTTGGCGCTGCCGCCCCGATTTGTTTACGGCTATGTGTTTATTAGGGGCACCCAGGAAAAAAAGAGGAGAGTTACGAGCGGGTCTTGAAACTCGAGTCGCCAGTGCGGAATCCTTGAAGTGGTCAGCATTTGGAAACCCGGCCATATGTCGTCGTCGTCCTTGTTGCCCGTGATATATGCATGTTTTCATCCTTCTCCTCGATTTTTTCCCGAGTCTCCATCTCGGGATCCTTTGCATGTGGTGTTGATTGAGCAATTTGTGTGCTGCTATATGGTATGGTATTTGGTATATATGGTGCTGGTGTGCTCATTGATTTGGAAGCTGTCAGCGTGGTTGCTCCAATTTCATGGCCGATTTGCTCAAGTGCATTCTAATTAAAGATCGAATCGGATTCGGCTTAAAAACTATCTGGCCATGAAATTTGAGGACATCTGGCGTCTTTTTAATTAGGATCAAGGTTGCTGGGCCAGAAAGGGTTCTCTGTTCTTGTGCCTAACGGGTCTTAAAGGGTCGATTAAGGTATTGAATTTCTGGTTGTAGAATTTAGTAGAATTTTTATAAAGTTAACTTCGGGGTAGAGCTTTTTGCTTAATTATTACTTACTTAAAAATAAATCCGTGTAAAATCATAAAATCCCTTTTACCCTCATACCCTCAGTTTCCCCGAATCATACAATTTACGACCGCAAACATTATCTAATATCTGTGCGTCCAAGGCCACCCAACAATTGGCGCTACTTTGAAAAGATCATTAGCAGGAATAAGATCGTAAAAATTCGTGACACGCGAAAATAAAGCAAGTGCCGCCCACTGGACAGCCATGAAATTGCAACATGGAGGAGTCGGTGCCATTACCCGATCCGATCCCTTTTCCTGCACCGATCGATCGATGGATGGATAGATGGACTGTAGACCTCCCGGGAAATCAAAATGTTCAATTGCACACAATTGCGGGCTCGAGTGGCGTGCAAAAGACAAAAGGACGACAGAAGGATGACCGAGGCAACAAATTTATAGGGACACAAACACGGGCCGACTTGACTGTCCGATTGTCGGCGTCTTAGAATCAAATGCACTGCGTCATCGGCGACCTCGGCAACCAAAATATATCATAAATGCACACAGGTTCTTGAGACGTCTTTTATTTTCAGAGAGGTTTTGCCGCCCTTTTATGATTTTTATGCTGTGGGGAATTGCTGGTGGTCGAGGCGATTCCAAGAAGCCAGCAAATACAAAGAGACTGGGCGAAAATATTATGAGAAAAAACACAGGGAGTAATTAAAGGAGTCCCATCCAGTTATATTTACACTTTTTAATAGATTTTTTTTTGGTAATATTTATTTGCTTGCCTAAAGGATTTGTTTGCCTAGCTGGCTGTTTGATCTTCGTCGTTTCGTGGGATGAGTTTCTCGGTGGTGTGAAGGAGTTGGCAAGCCGATTATGATTTGCCACCACACAAGTCGAGGTCGAGGCTTGGTAACGCGGGTTTTATGGAGGATTTCGGCGCAGGACTTTGGCTAACGTGTCAAATTGACAGCAGGACACTTTTTCTGACTCCGATCCTGTGGCAATTTCGCACGGTCTGAAGGGAATACCTGCGCCTAACCCACGCGGCGTTCTGTGCGGGGACTCTCCTGTTCAGAGATCCTTCCTCGATCCAGGCGATCCTGCAGATCCTGCCGATCCAGACGCTCGGCTCATTAAGCGTTCTTTTGGCTGGCGCCTATCCTGCGGAGTCCTCTCAGTTTGGTGGCTTTGCAATTAACTGCATTGTTTTTAGGACCCGGGCACACGCGCAATGAATGTCCTTTTTTCGAAAGGACTCTCTGCTGCGACACTCGCAGCGTTTTTCACATTTTTCACTCCTTCGCAGGGAAATCTAATCGCGTTTTGCTCCTTTTCTTTTCCTATCCACCCGCTGCTTAATTGGTGGGCTTAGCAAAGTCGCAGGACATAGGTCACAGGACATTCAATCCAACATATGGCTGAAATCCTCTCGATCGAGCAAGTAGCTGATCTTAAACGCCCCCATTTAGTTGGCAAAAAACATGTGCTGGACAAAGTGCTCCTGTGGAAACGCCCTCGATCCATAAATATTTTATTGATTCCCAGCCCATAAAACTGCAGACTGACATGCCGAAAATCAGGAATACTTACAGGTAGATACCTGCGAAAAGGACCGATCCCGTGTGCACTTGAACTAATTGACAATTGAAAGGTGAGAGATTGCAGTTAGCTGATAGGACCAACGGATTTTTGCCCTTCTTTGTGCCTCGAATTTATTGCGTTTGTCGAGAGGTTCGTCCTTTTGTTTTCCAACAGAGGTTTCCCACTGATCGCACCAAAACAAAGTGCCAGTTTCTTGCTCTGACATGGACTATTAATTTGATTTTTATGTGCACTTGCTCTGCCCTCGCCGCCTCGATCGTTTTATGGCAGTTTAATATTTTTGCGCCTCGTCTTTGTTCGCAAGAAGCCACACAGAGACCTCCAAGGTTCTGTATAGTACATGGTATATGCCCCCTCTGAGCGACCTACTTATAGGGTTACACATACTTATAAAGATACGATCGAGCCATGGTGTAACTCGATCGCTTTTTGGCAACTTTTCAGTGCCGAGCACATGTTGCTACGTGCCTCCAAAGCTGGAATCCCCTCAAGTGTCCATTGATGTGAGCTTCCTGCTGCTTCGACAGCTACTGGATGGATTAAATGCCCTTTTAATGTGGGAACATTGTGATGAGCACGAAAATTATGATTATCTTTGGGGCCGAGGATCACAAAATGTATCAAATTCTGGTTCCAATGAATCCCACCAAGAAAATGTCAGCAAAATGGGAAGTGGTTGCCCTGGGTTCATTAACACTCTCCTTATGTACTGAAGATAATTGCTATGGATTGATCGATAAACAAGCATTAACTGGAACAAATCATCTCGGTATATGTCAATGAAATTGATGATCCTCTTAAAAGGCCCAGCTCAGAATCATTAGTTCAAATTAAATGTAATGGTTTTTGGGAGGTATTCCTCTTTTATTGGTAAGACAATTTAAGGATCTCTACAATAAATGAAAATGTTATGAAAACCATTATTTTATGATTGTTTTAGTAATACCTTTAAAATGCAATACATAACAGGAATTTTCCTGAAACTGTACTGTAAATTTCCCTGTTCTCCATAAGGTTTCTGCATGTCTGAATCCACTTGTAACTCTCCCATCTCGAATTCAAAGAAATAGATCATTGCGAACTCAAGCTCGCCCAGCTGGCGATGAAGTAGGACCACCCCAAAGGAGTCAAACTTTCCGGCCCTTTGTGCAGCGGGCGGAACTTTCCACCGAGCTGGTTCCACTTGAAGAGGTTGCCATATGGCGGCGCCTACGACACCATTCCAACAATAGATTCTGGGCTGTTTCCGAAATTAATAATTGCAACATTTCGCGCTAAGTGAAAGTACAAGAGAACAGAGTTTTCTATTTTTTGTTTTTTTTTTCGATTCACACATGGAGTCCAGGAGTCAGTTGGTCAGTTTTATGGGTGAATTACCAGATCGGCAGGGGCGGCGCAGCATGAAGCTCGAAAAGGGCCGAAAGGGACAACAGGCAAACAGAGTCAAACACCCACCCATGTGTGGGCCAGATGAGAGGTCCTTGCGTGCGTGACCGTTACAAACCAGCCACCCGATGACTCAGTGCTATCTATGGTATACTTTATAAGTCGAAGGATCAGAACGCGGGTGCGCAGGCGCGCGTCAGTTGGTCTGCAAGTCCTAACCCTTAAATGCAGCCGGCAAACTGAAAACTCTAAAACTGAAACTCCCTCACCCAGTAAACCACCCTGTTCTAGTTTAGAGTAAGGCCCAAAAACTACACCTTCATATCTCTGAAAGTATAGAACCAGCCGCTGCTGACGCGCCCACATTGCCCAAAGTTGTTATCCTAGAATATTTTTATTTTAATTGTTATGCTGATGTTGGCACGAGCCAAGAAGTTCAAGTCGGCAGTGGCATATGTCCTGAAAAACATCCGTGTGGAGTGTCATTGACTGGCGCTGCTGTTGTTTTTTTGGCGCCCAATTCCTGGCAGGAAAACTCGCTATCGGGGGTTGTCGTTGCGAAGGAAAACTGTTAGTTCCATCTACATTATATCACCATCACCACCACCACCGATCAACGGAGCGCAACCAAATTATGCCCAAGTTGCTGCAGCGCTTCGCTGACCCTGTCTTTTGGGTTTTGCGTTTGCGTTTGGGTTTGGGCCTTCAACTTCGACTTCCAGCTCGACTTCTTCTGGCTGGCGACCTTTTGGGCCGCGTTCTTTTGTGGAGTGGGAATGGGCCAAGAGCACGCGCTTCCACAGCCATTTCCTCAACTTCCTCGAGTGCACCCGAAATGTAATAAGTCGGCTATGTCAGGTGCATATGCATGATGTACTGCGAGAAAACGCTGTTGTTGAATAATAGTAGAACCTATTCACGAAGTAATTAAATTTCAATGATAATTAAATTAAATGCTTGAAATATAAATGTAATTCTTGGAAAGAGGTTTCTGTGTGTTTTGTTTAGTCATAAGATTCCTTAGACATAATTCCTCAAATACCCAAATTTAAAAGAATCAAGGTTCCTCTTACAATATATAATATTAGAGATAATAGTGAGACTGTTATCAATTTAAGCAATATATATGGGATATCGTCAGTTTTGAGTTGATATTTAAATCAAAAATGATATTTAAAAATATAATATTGTTAAAACTCTATCTAAAATCTTATCAATATGAACACCGTTCTTAAAGCATGTTTGTCTTGAATTCCTTAGTATATCATATTATAATATATTTTTTCTCTCTGCAGCCTTGAAATGACCCCGACCGCGACCCCAACCCTAAATGGGCCATGAATTTTCTTATTTTCTGGCCCTCTTGCTCCCTCCTTGTGGCTTAGACTCCCTGTCTCTCTCTCACTCTCTCGATCGCGTAATTACTGCGGCCAAGCCGAAGTTTTTCCTTATGGGCCAGGTCAAAGAGCTACTGCCACTGCGACATCGTCGATCGACTCCCGAGCGGTGCTCATTAGACCAAAGCGTTTCCAGGCCGCATAGAGGGTGCATAGACATCTGTACGTAGCACGAGCTATGTCCTTATGTTTAGCGCATTTCGTTGTAATAATTTGAAATTTTGATCAGGTGTTTCTTTTTATGCATTTTGGCTTTCTTTCCGCCGGCGAAGAGGAAGAGGGCGGGGTTCAAAGGGGAACTAGGAGCGTTGAGGTCGACGGACCGTGTAACGCAACTGCAACTGCAAGTGGCTGGCTGTCTTGGCTCAAAATGCTCAACAAACAGGCAGGCAGGAAATTCAGGGAAAAAGCGCGCAATTTCGGGTGGTTCTTGAGCTGGGCTATTTAGCATTTTAACCGTGTCGTGGTGGGGTCTACTCAAGAATATGGCAAAAGTCTGATTTGGCAGGGAAACAGGTGTGTACAGGTCAGCTGCAAATGTTTTAACGGTGACTAAACCATGCAGGAACAAACCAAATCTTGAACTATTATATTGTGTTTTTACCAAATATAATATTATAATCTTATGATATATAAGATATTATTTTGGTTTTGTATAAAAGACCTCTATAAGTCATGAGCATAATGCCATGTTTATCTGTTCCACTACTTCCTGTGGCTCCAAAGATATTCTCTGATATATATTCCGAAGACAATGCCCACACTACACCCATTTCCTCAGCTCAATCTGCTTCGCCCACTCTCTCCGAGATGTGGGCACTCCTAGTCGATGATTCCCTTGGCAACACGCCTGTACAACCTGATCCCATCCTCGGATGCCTTCGTCGGCATCGCTCTGAACTTATTGAGCAATTTAATTTTTTGGGCGGCAGACCTTGCATAAATAAAATATTTCGTTTGCATGGCGAGACGATGAGTGCAATGCGAGTACTAATGAGTGCCAGATCAAAGTCAATTTCGGGGCCCACGTAAAGTCACGCAATATTGTGTGGAGGCAGGATGCCAGGATCGAATCAGAATCAGGGGAGCGTCGTCTTGGGGATCCAGACAAATTATTTTTCAGATTGCTCTTGCATAGGGGTTCCTAAAATGGTAGAGACGCCTTGTAAATTTATATATCATATAAGGATATATTGATATATTGAGACCGATCGTTGTAAATAAGTAATATTATACGAATGTAAATATATGAGGAACTCGTGTTGATCAAAATAAACGCTTAGATATGTATACATTGTATATTTCTATTAGTTTAAATCCATTGTAAAACTTTTTAGGGTATATCCACCATCGACTTTATTTATTTTTGATAACTCCTTAATTTGTTCTTGCAAATGTACTAAGTTCTTATGCTGTTTTATAAAAAAAAGAAAAGCGTGCAGCGCACGTACCTACAAAATTATGATCCCGGCAAATTGAGTTCTGCCTGAATGGGTTTTTGGGAGTGCTGACGAAAATTGCCGAAAAATGAGCGAAAACGTGCGATCCAATCGAGCACATGCAAATCGAAATTTTTAACTTGAAAAGAAGACCCCTACTTCTGTGGTTGGATCGCAGCTTGAACTGAAACTGATCCGCTTAACTTTCCTGACCGGAAAGTGCATTAAAAGCTGACCAGCGGACAATAGCTACAAAATTTCGGGAAAAGGTTAAGCGGTCTAGTTCGGTTAAACAAACAACTCGAGGGCCAGAAGACAATGGAAAAACCCAGTGCAGGCTTTTCTAATGCAATTAAAATTTTCTTGTGTCGTAAGTCAAATGCGAATCGAAGCGTAACCCGTTGGTCAAGCCAAGTGTTTGTTTAGTTGCGGTCAGTTGCGTTTGCTCAAAGGATCAGCGATGGGATATTGTGAAACCGATCCGGCTCCTTTTTTTCTGCTTCTCCAAGGGGTCAGCAAATCGCGTTAGGGCATCGAAATGCTGAAATTAAGCGTTAAATGGAAAAACAAAAGCTTAATCTCAAGAACAAGGCAATGAAAAGACAAACTAAGCGGCGCACAAAGGAGGCATAATTGCGAAGGGGTCACTCATGCATTCGCGGCCTTGCAGGGGTTGCAATGGGTTAAGGAAGTTGGGTGGGTCTGGTCAACTGCGGGATCGACTATAAAATCGGACCCCGATGGGGTGGACACTTGAACCCAGAGCTGGTCAACGGCGCATTTATGACAGCAACCGGTTTTGCATTTTCCTCAAGCTGCGGTTATTTGCAGAGTTTTGACGCTGGCCGCGTAATGAAGATAAACGATTTACAATAAAATTTTATTGTCTTTACACCACCGGACTGCGAGTCTCGAGGAGCTGGTCAAGGATATTAATGATTGGCTGACCAGCGAAAAGGGACCAAGACGATGACCATGCGGGACAGGACCCGACTAATAATGCATTCAAAAAGGTGTCTAATGCGCAAATCCTGTTTAGATAGGGCACCCAGCATAAAGTCGATAGGAAAAGGAACTCAACCGTCAAGGATACAAATAAGATTTTTCTGCCCTTCTGACTTGCCAAGAATCGTAATAACGCTTAAGAATCTTTCAGAGGAATATCAAACCAGTGATATAAACGCAGATAGAAAGTTAGAGTCAAAGAGCCGCATTCTCCACAGCCAGTTGTCTTGACCTCTGACCCATGGTCCTCGATCCTATCCAACAGCATTCCTCGCCTTGCCAGACCAACAAATTTCTTTCAGATTCGCTCCGCCTTGAGCGAATTCGCTTTAATGTAAGATACATCACTTTATTTTACTTATATTTTCACATGTAAAATAGAAGTAGATAGAGTAGAGCAAGTAATGTCGAGAACCGCCAGATGACGTTCTAAAATCTTGCGTAGAACACTAATGTTGATGTTACCAGCTCAGGAAAATTATGACTCATGCTCATGAAGAGGAAGAGCACTTGGCGCCTTGATTCAAAAATATTGAATTATTGAATATTGAGCTTGATAAAAGTGTAGGAACAGAGAAGAACGAGAACGGATAATATAAAAATATAAAAAACAGCAGGAAAAAAGGGGGAACTTGCAACAATTTTATAAAATTTGACTCCGCAAAACAGGAGCCAATCTAGAAGTGCAGTTTTGGGTTCCCATTCTGACCGCTATTGATTATACAGATAAAATCAAACATGAAAATGGGTTAAAATTGCGACCCCCGCTAAAAGAAAATATGTAAATGTAGTTTATTGGAGAATTTAAATACAAATTCATAGAGGTATCCCACGTCTTAATCGGAATCCAATTACTCAAGTTATAGAATTTAGAAGTGCAGATTTTGGGGCCCATTCCAAAAGTCATTGGAAATTCTAAAAAATGGAACATGAAAATGGGTTAAAATTTTGACCCCCGCTAAATGAAAATATTTTAATGTAGTCTATTAGAGAATTCAAATACAAATTCATAAAGGTATCTCACGTCTTAATCGGAATCCAATTACTCAAGTTATAGAATTTAGAAGTGCAGATTTTGGGGCCCATTCCAAAAGTCATTGGAAATTCTAAAAAATGGAACATGAAAATGGGTTAAAATTTTGACCCCCGCTAAATGAAAATATTTAAATGTAGTCTATTAGAGAATTCAAATACAAATTCATAAAGGTATCTCACGTCTTAATCGGAATCCAATTACTCAAGTTATAGAATTTAGAAGTGCAGATTTTGGGGCCCATTCCAAAAGTCATTGGAAATTCTAAAAAATGGAACATGAAAATGGGTTAAAATTTTGACCCCCGCTAAATGAAAATATTTAAATGTAGTCTATTAGAGAATTCAAATACAAATTCATAAAGGTATCTCACGTCTTAATCGGAATCCAATTACTCAAGTTATAGAATTTAGAAGTGCAGATTTTGGGGCCCATTCCAAAAGTCATTGGAAATTCTAAAAAATGGAACATGAAAATGGGTTAAAATTTTGACCCCCGCTAAATGAAAATATTTAAATGTAGTCTATTAGAGAATTCAAATACAAATTCATAAAGGTATCTCACGTCTTAATCGGAATCCAATTACTCAAGTTATAGAATTTAGAAGTGCGTATTTGGGGGCCCATTTGGAAGCCATTGGAAATGTGAAAAAATGGAACATGAAAATGGGTTAAAATTTTGACCCCCGCTAAATGAAAATATTTAAATGTAGTTTATTAGAGAATTTAAATACAAATTCATAGAGAAATCCCACGTCTTAATCGGATTCCAATTACTCAAGTTATGGAATCTAGAAGAGCAGATTTTGGGTCTCTTTCTGAAAGTCATTGGAAATTCCTAAAAATGGAACATGAAAATGGGTTAAAATTTTGACCTCCGCTAAATGAAAATATTTTAATGTAGTTTATTAGAGAATTTAAATACGAATTCATAGAGGTATCCCACGTCTACATCGGAATACAACTACCAAAGTTATGGAATCTGGAAGTCAGTTTTGGGGGCCCATTTTGGAAGCCATTGGAAATTCGAAAAAATGGAACATGAAAATGGGTTAAAATTTGGACCCCCGCTATATGAAAATATTTTAATGTAGTTTATAAGAGAATTCAAATACAAATTCATAGAGGTATCCCACGTCTTAATTGGAATCCAACTACTCAAGTTAGAGAATTTAGAAGTGCAGATTTTGGGGCCCATTCCAAAAGTCATTGGAAATTCGAAAAAATGGAACATGAAAATGAGTTAAATTTTGGACCCCCGCTAAATGAAAATATTTAAATGTAGTTTATTAGAGAATTTAAATACAAATTCATAGAGGTATCCCAAGTCTTAATCGGAATCCAATTATTTAAGTTATGGAATCTAGAAGTGCAGATTTGGGGGCCCATTCTGGAAGCCATTGGAAATTTGAAAAAAATGGAACATGAAAATGGGTTAAAATTTTGACCAGCGCTAAAAGAAAATATTTAAATGTAGTTTATTAGAGAATTTAACGGCAAATTCATAAAGGTATCCCACGTCTAAATCGGATTTCAATTACCCAAGTTAAAGAATCTGGAAGTGCAGTTTTAAGGTTCTGATACTGAATACCTTTGGAAATACAGAAAATCCAAGCATGAATATGGGTTACAAATTTGACCCTCGTTTTAATGATAAATTTTAATGTGCCGATAGTCAAATCAATAAAATAAATCTTTAATCTTCCATTGTGGGCAAGAAACTCAAAAACCAATTTGTTTTTATGAATTCTTATCTGGCGCACGTAATCTATATAATGAAATTGAGCCTGCACTGCTCGGCAATTAATGGTTAGATCAAGGGGGAATCTCGTGCCGGGGGCCTTTCGCGATTTGATCGGATAAAGTCCGGCTTAATTGCACGGAACTTGCCAAAATAGCGGGTAATGAGGGGGACTCGTCACATTTATGCGGCAGAATATTGCAACCCTCAGGGGCAACCCCAAGATTGCCATATTTCTGTGGGGTTGATATGGGGTCCGTTCCCTGCAAAAACCTTACATATGGCGCGTTATTTTGCTTACGCATCGATTAGCATCTAACTTGAATAAAGTCCCCCAACATTTGGGGAACTCCCTGGAGTTTGTGTCCTCTGCTGACCCATGCCAAAAAACACTTTTAACCAATTCCGTTCACTCGGAAACCGGGAGCACTTAAAAGCCCTGTGAATGGAAAAGATATAGTCTGGGTTCTCAGTTTGTTTTATTGTGCTCGAGGGTTCAACAAAGTCGCTGCCTTTGACAAACGAAAACGAAAATATTTTTATTAAAATTAAAATGCTTACGCAGACCGAGGCAACGGGTTGGTTTTGTGGTTTCATATGCCATTTTTTTTGGGTGCAATGGCAACCCTTGGAGCCTTTGTCTATGCATGAATTATGGGGAATCCCCGGCTGCCGCATCCTTGCCATTTTATATTAATATGCAACCCGGTCTAGCCGCAAAATTTTAATCCTTTTAAGTGAGACCGGAAAAGGGGCCGCCAGACATCGGCGAATCATTTAATCTTTTTATTGAATTGCCCTTCGAGTTTTTGGCAATCGAAGGGATTCGTGGAGTCAAGTTCGCATCTGTTTGGCGGGCATTAATCTAATTTTCAATGGCCTGTATGTGACTCCATCGCCCCCGTCTATCTATGCAAATCGTCATCGGTTTACTGTTGTCATAACAATTCCATTAACAAGGCCAGCCCGTCTGGTTTGGCATATTTATGAGCTTAGGAAATTGAATTGAATTATTCAGGGGCGACAAAAAGGAGACCTCCAATGCACATGTCGATAGTATCTGAATCCTAAAAATGAATTGAATTGGCAAGGGTTTCCTTCCATTTTTGCAGTCCTTTCTTGGTTCTGCAAATTGTAGTTAAATGTATTTTATGTCGACCGACCGCCAGATCAACCAATCAGCTAAATAATGAAAACGTTTTTGGGGAAATGCCCCAAAACCACACGAATGCAATGTGTCTGGTCTGGTCGACGCCACACGCACCATCGAGCATAATAAATCCGATTCGTATCTGATCTATGCCAACATCAGGGGTTGACATTTAAATTAACACCCACATGGTAATGTGAGGTTGAAATCAGGGCCTGTTTGGCAGTATTCCATTCCTTAGTCCTTTCGCTCAGCTGCTGGGAGTTAGTTGTATCAAAAAAACCCTGTTGCCTTTTGGTTTTGACATTTAGTTTTATTTTTCGCTGTAAGTTTTCATCGATACAAATGAAAATGGAAACTTGAGTATAACTATCATACTATTCAATTTCGTTTAAATTACATAATATTAAACTAGATGTTTGCCATTAAATTTCTCCGCTTTAGTTCCCTCTTTGTTTGCTTGCTGTTTTTTCGTTATAAGTTTTGTTTCCCTCAATTGTCTAGTTGGTGTTTTCATTTTTACACAAATCAAAAGGTCTCTGGTTGAGGATTAAACACATCAAAAAACAACATATAAAGCTGGGAATCGGCTGGTTCCGGGAGTGGGTTAAATGGGAGATGCACAAGACGACAGAGGGTCGAACATAACGGAAATGCAACGATAATACAGCAAAGTACGTATGGAGTGGACTAAACCGAACCGCGTAAACTAGTAAATTAAATTAGAGACTTCACTAGAATCGGTATGTTTACAGTGTGAGAGTGTGTGTTTATTTCTCCATTTGTGTGGGTGTTTTTCCATGTGGGTGTTTTTGTGAGTCTTTTGTTTGAGGGAGATGTCGGCCGCCTTCACGAAAATGCAACACATTTGAAAAGTAAAATTGCTTGGACATTTAGTTGTTGATGTTTCTGCAGCCACTGCCATATGGAATTGGATTAAGTTTGTTTTAGATTTGCAGTATGTGTTTTTGGATTCGGCATATAAGGATGCCCGCTTTACTCCTTGCGAGCCTGACGCTTTCGTGTTTTTGTGTTAGTTTCCTGAAAGGAAAAGAGATTATACAAATTATTTTTGGCATTTTTAATTAAACTGTTAGAAAAGTTATACCTCAGTCTGTGCGGGCTCTTCTTGGTTCTCCGCCGCCTTGGTCTCCTCCTCGTTATCATCTAATTCAGACTTTTGGTTCTTCTTTTTGGGACTGGCGGACAGCGGTGTGCTCTCCTTGCTGGAATCTCCAGCGGCCCGCTCGCCGGACAGATCGCTCTCCTCCTCCTCTGCCTCGGGCTCATCATCGGGCTGTGGTTCGTCGGTCTTCTTGGCTTCGGCAGCAGCCTTTTTAGCAGCCGAGTCCTATTTTCAAAACCAATATTAGAAAATCTCACGAAATACAACCTAAATCAAAGCTCAAGCCACATTACCTGACTCTTAGCGGTACCAAATCTACAGTAGATGGTAATGGCAACCAGCGCCACAATGGCCACCAGGCCAACGCCCCAGATGGGGGGATAGGCCTTGAGTAGCTCGACTACCTTATTCACGAATGAGTCCTATGAAATGAAAAAGCCAAAGAATAGCAGTAGCAATTACGGGTGCATGGTGCAGAGGCCAAAATGAGAGTGTTCATGGGGGTGTATCGAAAGTATTCTAATTCAACAGCGAAATATAAGACCGTGGCCAACCTCTTTGGCGCGTCGGTAGAGATAGAAGACATAGCAACTGGCCGGAATGAGCAGGTACAGGAAGTACAGAGCCCACCATCCGGGCTTGTAGTTCATGCGGCGCATCAGGCGGTGCCAGAAGGTTTTCTTCGGATCGGATAGAACAATCTCTCGATTATGTTTCTCTGTGTATCTTTTTGGAGGGAAATAGGAAGTGATTAAGGGCCAAAACTTACCGATTCCCGATCGATGTAGCGACGTTTGATGTCGAAGCTGTTGGCGGCAAAGTCACGGGCCACCTCCACATCGTCCGTGATGATCAGATTGTCGAAGAGAATGTCGCTGGACATGGACCACAGTTCCAGACCCACAGCGCTCTTTATAAAATATGTAAAGATATAGTAAAACGGTCAAATGAAGCCATACAAATACCACTTACAATTGGCGTCATTTGGAATGGCTTGAGATCTTCAAAGAAGTCGGGATTGGCAATCTTCCTTGGGGCCCACTTGCCCTGGTAGTTGGGATTCTCGATCATCGGTGCACGCCACTTGCCCTTGTAGTTGGGATTGGGGATGAGAGGAGCCTTCCATTTGCCGCATCCGGGGGCCTTCTCGCACACAGGATTGTCTACCAACGGAGCCTCCCACTCGCCATCGATTTCGGAATCCCAATCTTCGGGTTTGGTGGCCGTGGGATCGAAAATCATGTCGGGCTCATTCTCCAGCCAGCCGTTGGGCATGACGGCATCGATATCGGGCAGTTGTGGTGGAGCATCCTCATCCCAATCCTCGGGCTTCTGTGCCGTGGGATCTGGGATCTTTTCGCGCTCATCCCACGCATCTGGTTTGCGGTCATTGGGGTCATCGATCTCCGCTGGTGGGTTAACTGGGGGCTTGAAGTCGGTCAACAGAGAACCCTCGTTGATAATCTTGTGGTCCACGCGAATCTCGAAGCTGTTGTCGGGACGCACCACCAGCTGGTACAGATGGGGTAGCTTGTCCTTGAAGGGCTCTTCCAAACGGTTCCTAAAGGCAAATGACCGAATGACAATTAATAAGCGATGCGATTTTAAATAATAGGTTTATGTCTATTGTCTATTCAGCAAGTCAGCTCGTCGATAGGGTCAAAGTCCACCATTGTGAGGTTGAGCAACACCGATGATTAAGGTTTCAATAGAAGCTAGCATTACAATTTTGAAAACAAAGGTTATTTTACACGTTTGCACAATGCCAATATCAATATCAAATATCAATGGTAATAAACCATTTCAAACTACTTCTCAAATGTTCTGTACTACTTTCACCCTCTCTGTTAACTTTAAGATAGTGGTGGTTCTACTAATGAAATGTCCAATTCGTCACATTTAGAAGAAATTATAACGCTTCAATGAGCTTTCGCCGCTTGATTTCCCATCTCACGAAGAGTTGTTTTTATTTAATGGACTCACTTTGGCTTGTTGCAGTGCTTCTCGGTGATTGTGCCATTAATTGGATTGACGTGCCGGAATATGAAGTGCATTTTCACATCATTGCCGCACTTGTCCGGTCCGAACATGATGGTATAGGGTGTCTTGTCATTGAACTACGAATAAACAGATTCGGATTCGGGGGTTGTTCATGGTTTATGGCTTTTTGGAGTTCAGGCAGCTAAGAGCTATGAGGGCATTGCCTCCCGCACTTACGGCTTTGAGTTGTTCCGTGTCTTTTCCGGCGGATAGAAGCTTCAGATACGAGCCGCCGCACTCCTGACCCTCCTAAAAAAGAATAAACACGGGGAGAACGCGAAGTGGGTCAGTATAAGCGGGTATTAATTGGATTTGCACGGCGGCTGATGCAATCCGCGAGCAGTTTGGTGGGTGACGAACCTGCAACGTGACCTCGTACTGCACCACCAGCGGTTTGTCTTGCTTGAACTCGAAGGGCTGGCGCAGGGGGGCGGATATGGCCGCATGCTTGGCCTTTGACTTGAGCACCAGACCCAGATCGTTTGCCCAAACGATGCGCTGTGGGGACTCCCAGTTCCAGATGCCATCGTACTTGGAGATCTCCTCGGCGATGTCGTCCTTCTTAGCCTGCGACAGCACCCACTTCTTCCTGGAGGCCTCCACGTCATCAAAGTGGTCCGCGAAGTGGAACTTCTTGTGGTCGATCACCGGGCTCTCGTAGGCTAACTTCTCATCACCTTCGGCTGCGATGGGCTCCTCCTGCAAAATATGTGTTGAAACATTAGATAAGGGGCAATCAAATCCAAAACACGCGGTTGTCAGTGGGGGAAAGTGATAGAGAGAGAGAGAAAAGTGGGTGGCAAACGTGGTTTCAGTTGGAGAGCGCTACACTAGGGGGTATTAAACTAGTTATTATTATTTTCTGGAGAAGATTTAAGACCATAAACCCGGAACTATAGCAGATAACAGGTTTGTTTCTATCAGCATGACCTTTAATATACTAAAATTATATGTTGTTTTGATATTTTAATTATTTTTCTTAACTGATTTTTTACTTTTCTATAATTAAATTCTTATCAGTCTCGAAACCTTATCCAAATTATATAACCTTGGGTCTACTATCTGTTTTTATTTTTAGAGCTGCTATAAAGATGCTATCTTCTTGACCTCGCCTGTGGCTGTGAATTAATATGTTGTATGTTTATCAAATTGTATAAATCAGCATAAATTCTTGGAAATAATGAGTGATGAATCAACGAATTTCTCGGTAAACTTGACCACTTAACGCCAATTTCTCCATGCCCAACTCTTATAAAACTCTGATGTAACCTGTGGAATATACAAGCATTTTTAGGGCTGCCATAAAGAGTGCTATCTGATTGACCTCATCTGTGGGTAAACATTTGATTTTCCCTCGCATTCGTAATTGTCGGTGGAAAAGTCACACACACTGGCATGCTAATTGTGGGTCATAAAATGAAAAAAGCCGGCCGCAGCACCCCCCCTAAACCCGCAAACGACCCTTTCCAGCCCGCCGCCCATGCTGCTTTTTTTCTAGTAGCTTCTTCCACTGACGTGTACTTTTTTCTCGCTTTTTTATCTTGCGGATCGCAGCGCCGCACTCACCTGAACATCCTCCACATATCCATCCTCGAAGTCGTCCGATTCCGAACCCAAATCGGCGGCCTTAGCCGTACTTATCAGCAGCAAACCGCAGGCGAAAAGCAACGCCAGCGTTGCGCCCCGGTTTCCTCCCATTTTCCTCGGCATTTTCACCCACTTTTTTCCTCGCTCGTTGCGATTTTCCTTCCCCTTCCGCGGCGCTTGGAAAATGGAATACAAGGCGAATAGTATTCTGCAAATTTCCCCACTTGCGCTGCTTGTCACCACGTTTTCCGGACTGCGGACTGTTGATTCGAGATCTGGCACGACGAACTATTTGTAATTAAATTATAATTTATACATTTTCTCGCTGCCTACTGTGTGATTAGTGGTGGCCCACAATCGATTAGACGTCACTTTCGATTTTCGAGGTATATCGATTTCTCTCACCCCAGACGCCATCCGAGGTTCGGGGCTCCGGTAAGAATTTAGCAGGGACTCAGCCCCCGACCTTGATTATTTGTTGCATACTTTTTTGCATCAAGCGTAAAGAAAACTATTTATCATTATTTTTTAACTGAGAAATAAATAATAAATATAGCCAAATAACATGAATACAAAATTGTTGCATGTTTTGTCCTCGTTTTTTAGAACAAAAAATAATAATAGCTTAGAGTGGCATTTCTGAACTTTCTTCCTAAATTTCTAATTAAGTTTCCAGTCAGATTGTATGAACATACATAGTTTTTTAGTAAAAAAAAAAAAAATTTACAATTTTATTAACAAATAATTTATAATAATTTATTAAAATCAGGATAATTTGTATTGGGAACGATTGCATAGATTGTTTGCTGTATAAGACAGTGATTCGATTAGGTCTCGATCGATTTGAGGACAGGTTTTGACAAAATGCACACTTAGAAAAATGAATTTTAGAGCCCTATTCTTATTTTCCACTCTATACAGCAGTAGTAGTAATATCTAGCATTGAAACTGTAGTATTACATTGTTTTCCCTCGATGCCCATATTAAAATTAATATTTCTCTGCAGTCCGATTCCATTGAAATATTGGACTACATTTGTTTTTCCAGCGGACATATCTGAATCAAACACTTCGTGGTATAAAAGTAAACCTGCATATTGGCAATTATTTTAAAAGCCCCCAGGCTCAATTAATGCTCCACCACCAGCAATTGCTAAGCCCCCCAATAAACTTGATGGTTCGCAAAGTTTCCCTTTTCCTGTCTGTTGCTGTGTTAAATAAAGTGGCATGCATTTGAGCATAAAATTATAATAAAAATTGCTGGCTTATTGAGTGGGCTTGTGGGTGGGGCTATTGAATGCCACGCCTTCTTTCTACAGAGAGAAAACTACATATATAGTTCCGAATGTTGGTCTTAATAATTATTTGGAAAAATAAATCTTGAAAAATATAAAGTTATTGGAATTATCTTGATTAATATTAAGTTAATCAGTTGATAGAACAGCAAATATTTTATGAATATTTTTTCAGTGCACATCCTTTAACTGTGGCAACTTATCTGCGGCACGCGCATCTCTGCTTCTTCTTCTATCGCTCTACTGACAGTTTTTTTTGTTTTTTTTTTTGTTTGCAACTGCATACAAAAAGCTTTCTGTTTAATGGAATATTTAACACAATTTAAAAAGTTTTTTTTCTAAAGACAAACAAAGACTCGGAAGCACACATGTGGGTGGTAAATACAGTGGGTGGGTGGCCCGAAGAAGAGGCAACTTTTGTTGGAGCCTCCGGACTGGAGAAAACTAAAACGTGCACACAGACATTTCTTTTTTTTTATGGAAATTGTGTAATGACAGTTAATGAGGGTACTACATAAACAGACACAAGCACACATCCAGCGCACACACCTTGCGAAAATCCCCCCCACCTGTTCATAAACATCCAGTGTTGTCAAGTGTTCTATTAACAACGAGGCCAGCTTACCAACACTTGAGCTGGATTTCTTCAGACGCTGCCCACTGTGGAGAAAGTGGGAATCTTAAAAAGTAATTTGTAAAATTTTAAGATTTTTGTAAGCAACGAAACTTATTAACAACATTTGGAACTTATGATATAAAAACTTTTTATAAGGATGTGATACAACATTTTAAAATAATATGAACGATTATCTGAAGAACTTTTAAAAAGTATGGTATTGAATTTTCTAATTTAAAAACACCTTCGAAATAATCTAAAAAAAATATTTTAAGGAATCTTTCTATTCCAAAAATGTGAGCAAAGGTGTCCAAACTAGTTTGGAGTTCAAGCTTGGCCAAATCGTTGCTAATTACGAATAAACAAAGTGCTTTTTAGATTCCCCAAAGCTTTTCACTGCGAGTTTCAAACTTCTGGGTAATTTATAATAACATTTACCTAGCACATAAATATCCCCGCCCGGCAAAGAAAGTAGGGGCGAGAGGAGCAGCCAGCTCCCATTGTGCTCCTCTTTTAAAACAGCAGCTCTTGTCTACACGAATTACTCAAAAAACATACTTAACACACTCACCCTCTCAAAGGCATTAATGTGGGGGGGTTAGGGGGGGTTGGGAAAGTGGGCAGAGGGCGGAAGAAAGGGGGGTTGGGGCTCGGAAGAAAGCGGAGCTGCGACTACAGGACATCAATGTTGATGGCATACCAGAAAAGTTTTGTTCTAAGCTTTTGGACAGCGCCGGCAGAATCTCAAACATTTTCACCTGCAAGCAAATAGCGGAAGAGAGGTGTTTTCCGGGGGGAGGAGGGCGGTGGGGGGCTGCTGGTGGCCGTGAGTTTTTCCGGGGCAAGTGGGGAAGTATCCGTGTGTGAGAGAGTATCAAAACATATGAAGGAAGCGCCGATACAAGCGCACGAGTTCAACTTAGTGTGTACTTAACTTCCGTTACATGGCCACCACTACACCTACACACCTCACCCACACTCTGGCACACACATCCTTTCACACGCATGGCCAGCGACTCACATATACGTACACGCAGAAAAATGGGTTAGCAGTTAAGAAAATGAATTTATTTGCTGTCTTTTAAGGGGGTTTTCAAACAGAATATTTAGAATGTTGAAGGATTTTTAAATACTATAAGTATAAAAGCTTTCATAGCCATTTTCTTTTCTTTAAAAATACCTAAATCCACTTTTGCAGATCATAATATTTTCAAATATGTTTTAAAGTTTCAATCAGAAGAACAATGAATATTTTTGTTTCTCGAATGTGTATGATAATGTTTAGATCATCAATTAGAATTTATTTTATTTAATTTGAAAAATAATTTTTAAAATAAATATTATTTCTCACAGTGAACGTGTTTGTTTGTTTATGCCAAAAGTGTTGTAAAGTGCGGCGCTTTGTCGGCAGGAAACGCTGAAAATTTATTACCGGACAATTTTGCCGGGGGCTTAAAAAAGAGAGCCCACCGAAAAGGGGCGGGGCAATGGGCGCCCAGGGGGCGGAAGAGCCTAGACTACATACACATGCATATGCATAGTTTGCTGGCCGTAAGTGTATGCAAACATGCCTAAAAAAATCTGGATCAGTCGAGGGGAAAGCAAATGCGGTGCGGGGAAGGGGACTTCGGGTGGGGTGGGTGGAGAAATGTGTAAGCAGGCGGGCCATTTTCCATTAAAAATTCAAAATGCCCGACGCCCAGCCCGCCATTAACACCCGGGATACACGTGTGTGAGTGTGTTTGAGTATCTGTGTGTTCGGGGGAAAACCTCTTCAACTCTTCACCTTTGCCCGCTTTCCTTTGCATTTCCTTTTCTCCGCTTTCAACACCTCGTTTTCTCACCTTTCGAATGGGCTCTCTGTGCGCCTTTCACTGTGTGTGCTGAGGAATTTGCAGCGCCGTTAAAACTGAATTGATTTGTTATTCATGTTTTCTGACTTATGGCCAACACTTTCGGCTTTCCGCCTACCATTCAATTGACGTGGCCAATGGCGCCGACTTTTCCCCATCTCCACCTCGCCAACCTCCAATGAAAATAGTGAAAATTTAATGCGGGCCGTGAATTCAGGAACGGATTTCACAAGGATCAGGACTTTTTCGGGTGGCGAAGGAATTTTTTTTATGTGAAATTCAGAACCTGTTGAGATTCAGCAGCATAAAAATGTATGCGCATTTATTCATAGGCTTTTGTAAAAATGGCTGACCCTGTCAAAATACTTAAGTTCCAATTTAAAAAAAAATAATTTAAATACTATAATTTCCCGAAATAAATAAATCCTTATTTTGTTTTTTGTTTGTTTGATCTTATCACACACTTTAATGAGTATTTTATAGTTATAGTCATAAGAAGTTTCATAATTTGTGTTTAAGATTGTTTAAAAAATAACTACATTTTCCCCCCTAAAATAAACCGCCCCTGGACTCAACATAATAGCCGGGTGGTTCCGAGCCTCTGGCTTGGATTTTATATTTATTAAATTGCCGCAAGGGGAGCATTTAGTGCATGTTTGAGAACATAAAAAAGAAAGGAAAGCAACACAGGATCCTGCTGACTAACATAAATGTAGGCATACACTTACTAAAAACAGCCTAACCCCTTAAAAATGTATATTAAAATGTATGAAGTTTATATAAAGAATAATAACATGTATCTTATTTAGTTTCCGCTTAAGAAATATAAGGCTACTGTTATTTGGTAAGTATAAATATCATTGTTATAAGCCTTTTCGAACACAATTTATTCATATTTTAATTTCAATCCTAAAAGGGAGTTTAATGGGTCTACTTAAAAGTTAGACCTAAAACTCCTAAATGAGTTACCACTAAAAAGGGTATTTAGTAAAAGCGGACTTGGGTCACAAGTGGCCAATAGCTCGGTAATTTTAATGGTAGCGGGCTTTCTCGAATGAATTAAAATTCCATATTATTTAGCCCGCAGAAAAAACACAACATTTTAATGAACCAGCGGTCTGAGATGTGCATAACAAGTGTATAATTGCATTTTTATGCATAAAAAAGGGTTCTTCAATTACGCAATCCATTCACAGACGAAAAGGATTAATTTTGTTAAGTGGCCTTTCAGCTAATTCGGAATGTATTCAGATTTCAGGTCATTAAGTGCCATTCATATTAATTTTGAGATTGAACCCGCGGCTCTTTGCCGCATTAAATACTCATTCTTTGTGGCAACTTTTAGCAGCCAACTAATTTGCATTCATACCTTTCCCTTTTCATTTATATTTTCATTTTTCGGCTTGACAATTCTCCTGTTTTTTTGAGTTGGGCCCCAGGAATGTCTAAATTTTAATCACCTCAGCTGACAAGTCAAGACAAATAAAAGCGGTTCGCAATTCGGGCATGAAACCGAGTTTGCGGGAAGGATTCTTGCTTTTTGAAATAATAAATCAGGGCATAGGCGAAAATATTTAAATTTAAATGTTTTTTGGGAGGGCCGAAACGTAAACAGGAGCCAAACTCCCGGGGCGGCAGTCACTTTCATTATTGGAAATATAAATCACTTTCCTTTGCCGGGAAAACAAAGTCGGCCTATACACCCTTTGGGGCTAATGGGTGGGTGGGTTGAAGTGGGTGGTTGGGGTGGTTGGGTGGTTGGAGGTCGCCTCTTGTTTGTTCTTCATTCTTTTTTTTTTGCGGCAAGAGGGCTGCACGATAAAAACAAACAAATTCATAGCTAATAAAATTGCTAATAAATAAACGAGAATGGCGTAAGCGCAAAAAAGGGACACACGAAGCGAAAACAAAGCAGCCGCAAACAAAATATACCAACAAAGAGTACGAAAAAATCCTCATCATCAGCCCGCCCATACACATTCACCTGGAAAAGGGTGGCAAGTGGCAAGTGGGAAATGGAAAATGGGGGGTGGGAAATCGGGGGAGCTGGAAAAATAATGTAAGGCTAAAGCGACGCCAAACTGGTGGCCGCATTGACCAACAGCCAGCGGCCATTTTTGGTGGGTGGCTGGGCGAACAGGTTAGCAGACATTGCATTAAACAGGTAATGGGTTAAGGGGGCGGAGGGCAAGGGGGCGTGGTCCTCGGGGTCGCGTGCGCCTCTGCCAACAATTGCTGCACGGATAAAAAATATTCTAATAAATCAAAGAAACTTAATCTTAAGCTAAAAACGTTTTAAAATATTTACAAATTTTTTAGTTATCAGGAAACATAGATCATTTTAATAATATAGCTATAAATAAAGTATTAAGAATTTTTGTTGATCTAATAACTACGATAAAATCTGCTTCAATCTGAACCACATTTAAGAGTCTAACATCTTCATAAGTCATAAAAAAATGCTAAAAAAATTGTAATCTATTTTAATCTCCTTATAGAAACCTTTGTTGATTGTAATTTAAATTTTTCCCCGTGTGGTGGTCTCTGGTCTCTTCTTTTTTATGGTATTGTTTTTTTATACAGCTTTGGCCTTGTTGCTGTTGTTATTTGCGGCGTTGGTTTTTGAAAATTTATTACCAAAAACCGCACATGCTTTTTTAACTTTTCCTCACAGCGGTTTCCGTAGTTGCCCTGCCACATTTTTTGGCTGAAAATTTTTAATCAAAAGAATGTTGGCCACACAAATCCAATTACATTCTGATAAGAAATGCTTAGCCAATGGCCACATTTTTCTTATGCAAATCAGCCCAGTTTATTAGCCCTTTATGGTGTTATCCCCAGCTTGATGAGTTATTTTTTTTATTTTTTATTTTTGTTAGTCCACCGCAGGTGGCGGAGCATGAAAAGTGTCCAGGCTGCAAAAGCGGAGCAGGAATGGTCGGGATGTCAGGCAACGAGGGTCGGGTCATCATTCCCTGTCCCGGCTCATAAATCTTCGGGATAAAAATCCGCTGAGGACAGCGAAAGTTGCCAGCCACTTTGTGACCCACTTACAGCCAGCATTTCAGAACCGCCAACTCAAATGACTGACTGACTGCCTCATAGAGGTCATAATTCCGGTGCAATTTCAGCTTTTGTCCCCGT
This sequence comes from Drosophila suzukii, assembly GCF_043229965.1. Lineage (NCBI taxonomy): Eukaryota > Metazoa > Arthropoda > Insecta > Diptera > Drosophilidae > Drosophila > Drosophila suzukii. Next base: position 85,801,351 of record NC_092082.1, read on the forward strand.
TTAATGACTGACAGGAAGCCTTAGTGCCCTAACAATTTGCATTTTTATGGAATTGAGACATTTGACGAGCTCGAAAGACGCCCGTAGATTGGATATGAGCCACAAATTAATGTGCAGCATAAAGATCCTTCGTCCAGATTGCAGATCAACTTTTGATGACAACTTGCTGCGGACAAGTTGCCCTTATTTCTTTTAATATACTAAGATTAAACAGGAAATGGCAAGTAAAATTCCAAAAAATGTAACAAAATAAAATAAAACTTTTCGTGGTCGAAGAAATCGTGCTCCTAATGTATTTAAAGATCCCTTTATTGTGTTTGGCTTAATAAAAAAAGGATATAAGGAAGCAACCCACTTCTCCACTTAAAGCTTAAGAACGACCCCAGTGAGCTGTAAATAAGAAAAGGGAAAACCCCGGCTTTAATGCGAAATTAATAAACCAAAATCAGCTGCTAAGCAATAAACTAAACTAACAGAGCCGGCTTTTCCTTAACCCAAAGGCGACCTAAATAAACACCACACACACACCCACCAGCCAACATCCAAGGTCGTTCTATGGGCGCGCAAATAAACCAAGTGGGCGTGGCAGGGGTCAGGGGTCGGCAAAGGCGGCGGGGATCCGAAAAATAAAACCGCAAGAGCCGAACGGCAAACGAAATGTGAAGGAGCCGACAAAACAAACCAAAGACAAAACAAAACACAGAGTCAAAGGAATAAACCAAGCAAATAATCCTTTAGCTTAAAAAACCAAAGAGACGGGACCCGGGAAAAAATATATTTCAAAGCGCGAGTTTTACGAATATCAAATGCCCCGTAAGCTGCAATTTCTAAATGATATTTTCTCATTCAAGGAACTTAAGATAGTCAAGGGTTTTGGTAATATAAAACCCATTTCCGTTTTTCTGATACCATTTAACTATGACCTAGATTAAAGGAAAATCCAAAGGATTATATTATAAAGGTATTTTATCAAAGTGTTTTAGGACTATAAACCCTTTTTTATAATAATAATCTTATTATATTCATTTACAACTTTCTAAAATACCATATACCCCTTATTGATGAGAACGCAAAGGAATAAAAATCCCGAGTGACAAGAAAATCTAGGCGAGCTATCGAAAATGTGAGAATGGGATATATAGAATGAGGAAAAATAGGTCGTCTATTTTGTGTTTTCTTTGTTATGTCAGCCCCCCCACGGTATTTATTTCTCTTATTTTTTTTTCACTGTTCTATCTATCTAACTTTTCTTTAAAGCTACAGCACAGAAAAAAGGAATGGGCCAAAGGAAAATATACACGGCCGCATTATCCTTTGCTTATCGCGATGTTCCCACGACCCTCGAGGTCGGGGGGCGTTGAGAAACGAGTGGGCGTGGCTCTATATTTAGACTGCTTGGCGTCGTCGACGCTTTGAACTTGTGTCTTTTGATTTTGATTTCGATTTTGATTCGGATCCGCATCCTTAAGTCCGACTCTACATATTTTTGGCATTAATTTGCCTAAGTGTCGTCCTTGCTCGGCGCGTTGAGATTCCTGCTGACGATAGGCGAGCTAATTTTGTGTAATGAAATAAATTAAAAGTCCGTAATAAACTCAAACTGTCAGCAAGCGACGTCATGGCAAATGAAGTGTAAGAGGGGCAGATTGGCCAGCCAAATTGGCTTGTTAATGAATCATTACGCATACGTCACGTTGTGCATGACAAATGACACAATGTTGATACGGAAAAAGGGAATGAATGCGAATGACTTGCAAAAAGGGTTTTCCAACCCTCCTTTCCTTTTAACGGAATGATACTTGCGTGGGTTTTATTTAGGTGGCTATATTTCCATGACATAGCAACGAAATATTCTATAAAAATGTCTATACTCTTTGAAAATTTGTTGGAATCTACCCAATTTATTATTAATATTAAAAACAGTTCAGTTTACATTTTGCACATTTTCCTTTGGCAAACATAAAATCCCAACAGTAATTAGAGACTGGCTTTCTTTCAAAAGAATTTTCTAGATCCCACATTTGTATCCCCCCTCTTGAGTTAACCCAGTTATGGGATTAAAGACACCAGCCATAAAAGATTTCCATATGGGGGTGAAAACTTGGAATCAGCTTAAAGTCTCAGGAACAACGAGAATGAAGTGGAAAATTTAGATGAGAGGCGGCAGCAAAGACAAACACAAAGTCTGCTTCCAGCTTCAAAACTCTATATATTTCCTTTCTCCGATTTTCCCTCTCGCTCCCGGACTTTCACCTCCCCCTCTTTTTCACACATATGCATGAGCGCTTTTGTGCACACAATTTGTTCAAATTGGGTTCGGCCTTGCTGTCGAATGTTTAGCCAGCGAAAAGAAATGGCCGCCATCTGCATTTCCGGCTCTGTATTCCCCGGAATCCCTCTATTCCGGGGAATATATGTACACACACATACGTGCTCGTATGCTAATTCAAAGCCAAACTATAAATTTGGTAGCTGGCCGCATATTAAAACGTCTAATTCAATATGGAAGGCGTTTTGCTATTCAAACTTTGGCCATCGCTCGTTCTGAATCTCCGTCCGCCGGTTTATCCGTCTGTGTTTGTTTAGGCAAAAGCTTAGTCAGGGACACATATGCTTAACCATATATAGTGGGTTACAGTCCTGAAAGACAGTAAGCGGACATCTGTCAGAGTTCGGGAATAATACTTCAAGAATAAGCTTGGGGGGAATGAAATAAGAATATTAAAGGTCATGATGAAAAATACATATTTTTAAAGGCAGCCATAACATCTTATGTATATACTAAAGAAATCTTAAAAATGGTTATAGAAAATGGATGTTTAGATCTAACAAAATTTTAAAAAAAGTAAGCTATTTTTCTTTTTTTTATATATAACATATTGGAAATAAAATGTATTTAATTAAGTTTATTATATGATTTTAGGATCTAAAGTTATTTAATAGGATAGGTTCAAGCCGAGAACGTTTTCCTTTAAATTTCCTTATAAAAGTAATGGGAGCCTAGATAAATAAACGTGCATTTATAAGATAACATACATGTTAAAAGATATGATATAGGCTAGCAGGCCTTTAAAAAAAGATATCCCGTCAGCAATTAAGCAAGTGTCATATGGTCATAAGTGATATATAGTCATCTTTATAAGGATATTTCCAATATATTTTGCAAAGATGTTTTTTATGCCACATATAGCAAGAAGCACTTAAGATAGTTCCGTGTCCAAATACTTCCGTCAGTCACTGTTTTGGCCCTCCTGCTCAAGTGGCATCCACTTGTCTTTGCCCTTGGGCTGCGCTGGCATCTGCGGACGTGCCGCCCCTTTGCCCGCTTATAATCTCATCTGTGACACTCGTTGAACTTGTCGCCATTTAGTTAAATCAACAAAAATAATTTTGTCCAGAGGAGGTCCTTGCTGGCCAGCTAAAAGTACCCTCACCCCTCCGCCGGCTATCTCATCTCGTCCACACATGCCTTTACATGGACTACGACTATAGTATTTTCCGGGTAAGTCTCACGTACTCCCGTCCGGACGGAAGTCGGAAGTCGGGTATATCTTGTCCGTCGCTCCTGCCACATTAACGTGACTTTTGCAGCGCCCAGTTTTATCAGCATAATTTAGTTTGTGCCCGGACTTCGGACTTTGGACTTGGGACCCGTTCAGCTGCGGCCTGCGGTCCACTGCATTAGTTAGAGAGTCCTTTGTGCTAACTCACGGGGTTAGGCGGTTGAGGATATTAAATCCGCCCAGAAAAGGGCTTTAATTAAGCCGCCTTTGCTGTCGCAAGTGAATTATTAAAGTGCTGCACGCCAAGCGCGAAACGTGAAAAAATATTAACAAATTTCCCAACATGCACAATTCTGTAATTCAGTTCCGTTGGCAGGTGAAAGTCGATTTTGTCGACCGCCCGGTGTGATTCGACTAATGCACAGGGAGAAAAACTCATATATTTCCATATACTATAAATATTAAACTCTCTATATAAGCTTGACTTATATTTTTATAATTTTCTGAATATTTTTTCCCTGTGATATTTGCCTTGCAACAGGCAATCAACGGTTGGTAACTTTGTATTTTTGAAGTAGTTAATAAGTCCACCTGCTGGAAATGGGTGGAAAGGGGTTCATGGGTGTTGCCAACTGCCATAAAGACGCTTACCCAGTGCAGTTGGCCAAAAGCAAAAGCGTAAAAAGGAGTTACGAACTCAATTGGCGGCCTCTTTGCCAGTCGAGGAGTGCGCAAAAGTTGGTTAATAAAATCACAGCAGAGTGTTAATGGGGATTTTCTCAAAAAAGGTAGGCAGTGACAAAACTATGATGAGATGAAAATGGAAATGTTGAGGAACAGGCTTTCTTACCGCGGAAAATCTCGGCACTTATCGAAGCAAAGTCGAAGACTTGGTGCTGCACTTGGCAGTGCTGACCTCATAACGGCCCTGCTTATTAAACGTTTGTCCTGCGGCCAAATCTTAGCGAGTCTCTGGCTGCAACCGCCCGCATTTTCCGACCATTTCCACCCGATTTTCCGCCTTTGCCCGCAACATGTTGGCAAGGCTAAAGCCAAAACTGTTGCGGATCGGCTTTCGCGTAATTAAAAATTGCGGCTAACGTTGGCCAGCCGACCGTGTAACCCCCTTTCCCCGTCTTTTAACGCTTTTCCACTTTCCCGCAGGAAAGGCAGGAAAATTCGAGGGTGAAACGGGGTATCGTCCTGCGGTGGGTCCTTTTCTGCTGACGCTGCCCTTAAATGCGCTTTTTAGTTTAGACCAACGTAAGAGGTTTTAGCTCGCAGCGGGTGCCACGCCCCCCTCCGGTCCTTACGCCCCCGCCCATCCCAGGTTCCTGCCACGTTGAATAATTTGCTTGCACACAGCAAACTCAAAAAAAAAAAAAAAAATGTAGGAACAAGAATAAAAAGAATATTTCAAATTAATTAACGCTAATGAAAATGTTTAAAACTTGAAAGTTGCAGTCACTCGAGTGTAAGGGGATGAGGGGTGGTGGTGGAGGAGGTGGAGAGGGGGGGGGGGCAGTTTTCCAAGGGGTAAGGACTGCAACTAACTTGGCTGTTTGTTTGCGCCTCAGACAACTCGGCGAAACTCGGAACAGAAAACAAGTTTCCGCTTCCTGTTACTTGTGCACAGAAAAATTAAATTTTGGAAAATAAAAAAATCAATTAAACAAGATATACTAATGAAAAATTACAATAATATATTTTAAAAATGATATAAATTAAAGTTGTGTTATTTAAACCACCTTCATATATATATATATTTTTTGAGACCACTCTAAAATCATTGTCTCAAATGGGGGAATTTAGTTGGTAAGTTCATTAAACTCTATATAAGTTGTAAATGATAAAAATTATATAAATTTAAAGGTAATATTGCAATGATTTGTTTTAAACTTATTAAGAATTTATTTGTTTAATTTGATTATTTTCATACTAAGTTTACCATTCAAATTGCAGTGTAATATCTAATTTATAATATAATTATTACTCCTAATTGCTCCTTTTTCCCAGTGCATTTTGACTTCGACCGCTTATTTTCCATCCACAGACTGCTAGTTTTCATTTGGTGGGTGCCGGGGGAAAATGCAAACAAAGCACTGTGGCAAACTTATTTGTTTTTACACGAATAGAAAACGCTGCGGCGGCCCAACTGTTGCGCAATCGAACCCAAAGCAATTTTAATAAATTTTATGGCACATTTATTTGCATGGCACCTGGGACTCTTCGTTTTTCCCCCCCGAGACCACTGCCTTTCGAATTATTTGTCCAGTACATTCCACATTGCATTTCCTTTTATTAGAAAATGCTATAATAATTCTTGGCAAAGTTGAGTTCGCATTGTTGTGCAAACTGGGAAAACAAAAGAAGCTTTGCGCGAAAGTTTTCTATTTTATGAAGGGGAGCTGGGGAAAGTGGACATTGCACGAGGGTCATAAAAACAATGAGTGGAGTACATATACATTTTATATACGCAATTTTCGCCTATGAGTGCTGAACTGAGAACTCTTCTGACCCGAAATTGATACCAGTAAGTTTTTCTCGTTTCGAGAGACTTAACAATAATTGGGCAACTCAAATGGCTGAAAAGTTGGCAAACAAAGAAAGCGAATGGAATTTGTATTGAAATATTTGAATGATTTTTTTGGGGATTTATTGGAATAAAAGTGTTTAGTAAAAAATGGTATTAAAAGTATTTTTGTGATAAGTGAGAAGCACTTTTTGTCTGTTAAAAGTAAACAGGTTTTTTTGTTTTCTTAGCAATTAAATAATTTTATAAAAGATCTCTAGGAAGTGAACAGCTTTATGAGTAAATCCCTTTGCCATTAGTAATTATTAATTTAATTAAAATGCTGCCCCGCTTGAGGTACTCAAGTTTCCCAAAAAACTTTTCGCAAAAAAGGGTTTAACATTTCCTTTTCACTTTTGATGCTCACTTTAATTGCACCCTTAATGTCAAGGCCAAAAACAGAGCGTTGTGGCTCATATATCACAATTTGAAGACAGCTTACTGGAATACCTATTCAGACATCAAAGGGCAGAATCCTTCAGACTGAGCCAAGGAACACAGGACGTGAAGTGCGTGTTGTGTTGGCGTTGCTGTTTGCTATTTGCTGGCCAGTTGCAGTCAGTTTGCCAGCTGAACTGCTGGTTTTGTTTGGCTGAAATGGCTGGGATGGCTGAGATGTCTGGGCTCTGATGCCTGTGGCGGTGACATTTAAAGTGGCGTCCCGGCAGCATCACGCAACCAAATAAATGCCGTGCAAACTCATGCAACAACTGCAGGTATCCTCCTACAGTGGGTAGTAATCTAAATTAATATTTAAAAAAATATAACGGCTCCTAAAAAACATTTTTCTTATGTATACTTATGTATCCATAAGATACTCTGCTCAAAATTAGATTCAATCTAAATGTTAATAAATTATCAGACAATTGATTTGTATATTTTCTTATATTTTGTAAATATTCTTTATAAAAACATTTTTTTTTTACTTCTACAATAATTTTGAAACTAGAAAAAATCAACAATCACTCCAAATTTTTCAAATTCATTTAGAGTTTTTTTATAGTGCATTACACATTTAAAATAGTCATAAAAAAGTTTGATTTATTTGTTTAAGCTTTGATATTAATTGTACAAAGTTTTACAAATATTAACCACTACAAAATTTGACTTTCTTTAATTTTCTCCTTACATTTACCTAGTTAAAATATAGTTTTAGCTGCATTTTTCCCCCATTTAAGCCACTGTGCATCCCCTCGTTTTGGTTAAACAATGCACTTTGCCACGGCTAATGGGCTTGTCACTGTCCGCCGGAGGCTGCCAGCTGTTTTCATATTTTCGCCTGGACAAATGCATACACGGGGCACCATAATCAAGTAATTGTTGGCGGTGCACCTGCTGTGGTCCTGCGAATATCGCGCATACGCCGCGTGGTACCACGCTGGAAATAAAGGATCCGGGATTAGGCTTTATTTCTTGCTGGCTGGTCGTTGGGTTGATTTAGTGCCCCCGCTTAGGGGGGCCCAACAATTGTGAGCGACGCAACCGCTGACACTTAACTGTGAAAAATTGTGAATTATTATGGCAGTTTTCCTCTCTCCCCAAACTCAAGCCCCCTTGTACTTGTATTTTTGTAGGCAGGCGCCAGTTTGCCAGTCGGTGTTCTTTGGGATTTCCTTTGCCTGTTTATGGCTGCGATTTGTTACGCACAATGGTGCGTGTTGGCCACAAGCGTTTCATCGGCCACGGGTAAACCACAACAATCACTGGGTAGGAACTTCGATAGGTCGCAGATTCTAATACCCTTATGGAGCCATAAGATTTACGGCAAGATAATAAACTGCAGTAAAATTTAATTGCCAAAGGTTATTAAGCACCAACCTCCTTAAATTGTTGGATTTTATCTAGCAGAAACATTAATGTAAGACTAATTGGTATTGAAGAAGGTTTTGTATTTGAATTTAGCTTAGCTTTTTTCATTATTTTAGTACAAAATAATGTATAAGAGTGTTATGTTTGCTAACATTAATACATAATTTTTTAGAGAATACAAATGATATCCCATTAAATAATAATACATCTATCAAACTTGAGTCTCAGCCAATCTAATAAGTCCCAAAGATATATGGTCATTTTCTGACACCAGCAGACGCTTTTGGACGATTTCCAGATCCTTCACAGAGTCGTAAATAACGGTGTCAACTTAGTAAGATTTGCAAACTAATCGAGGATAAAATGTTGAAGTTTGTTTAAAGACAGGAAATTGTTTTTCTGACTTTCAACAATGGCTAATTTTTTTTAAGGGTTTGATCATTATTCCACCATGACTAGCCAACTTCTGACCAACACATAATAACCCTTAGAAAGGGAATAAGGATCTAATGAAAGAGGGGAGAGCCTTCGCTGACTGGTAACTGGTAGCTGGCAAATGGTAACTGGTAACTGGCAGTCAGGTGGGTTGAAAGGCCAGCAGGCAGCCCGGGTAAACAAATAATTCAAAGTCATTTGTGCCATGACTTGGACCCCGTTGCCAGCTGCTCCTCCTTGGCTCCTGGATCCGTGCTCCTTGCTCCTTGCTCTTTGGTCCTTGGCTAAGCTGCGGCGTCCTGGCCAAATGTGAAAAAAGTGTCAACGCTTTTTGCCATGTCAAGTGATTATGACACTAAAGAGGGGCTCTGATCCGAGGGGAAGCCAACACCCTAAACAATTGCCCAGGTCGAGTGTTTTGACTGTTTTGCAGCCATGTTTCTATTTGCGTTTGTATTCCTGCAGTTTGTGGTTGTGCTCAAAAATAAACGGATTTATTTGGCCTATTCGGTATGGGATATTTGGCATAGGATACCTCACCGCTGAGGATTGGCGAGCTAAGCCAAGAATAAGGGTCTATTTGGAGTATTCATCAAGTTTTGGCAAGGAGCTGTATTATAAATTAAATGAAAGTCATGAATTTAGCCATAGAAACTCTTGACAATAACAAAATTTATTATTATAAATGCTGAGGGCAATGGGAATATTAATTTGTATAAAATGGTAAGGGTTTTTTAAAATAAATCAATAGACTGTATAGTATTTCAGCTGCCACTGCAGTGGATTTTAAATATCCTTGCCCCTTTAAAAAAGGACGACCTCGCTGCACTGGTACGCCCATTGGCACCGTTTTAGACATAAACAGTGTTTACCTAAAAAAAATGGTTCGAGCCACCTTTCGTGTTTTAGCTTCCTTTTGCACCTCGTCGCCGAGTCCTTTATCCTTCCCCACTCCCCCCAAAATCCTTTTCCCCTTTCTAGGCGCCTCCGCATGCTGTTGGCCTGGGCAAACAAAAAATCTCATTAATCCATTAAGTATACGCCAAGAAAAAGTTCAAAGCGTCTACACACACACACACACCTACACATTCTCAAGATGGCAAGGACACTTCCCAGCTACCGTGTGTATTATAGTAATGTGAGTGTGAGTGTGAGTGGGTGTGCGAGTGTGGGCGTAAGTTTGTGTTCAGTGTGAAAGAAAGCCTTTTGGGAGCACTAATGAGTTTGACATTGTTTCCTCCTAACAAGCACCAAAGTTGGCCCAAAGAGTGGGGGTATGGCGGGGGAAAGAGAGGGATTTGGGGGTCCAAAATCAGAGGAAGCCGACTGCATCGCCAGACATTTTACCTTGGCATCTTTTCGGCGTTTCTATTACGATTTCCGAGGCGGCGACGCTGCGAAGTCCCCCAAATGAATTTCATTCCATTTTCCACATCTTCAGCTTCTACTTACGCTTTTTTCACTAATTAAAACCGTGTTGATAGCCGTTTTCAATTCGGCTTCCGGCTGAAGCTTAAAGTCCATGGGTTCTAAGGATGGCTAGATTATTTCTTAAATACTCTAAAATAATATAAACCTACCTATGAATGATATAATGATAAAACACCGATTGCTCCCCTTAAAGAAAGGGGGTATAAATATTATTTCAGATATGAAAGAAGACAATCTAATCTTCAGTCTATAACATTCAGTGAGTTTCTTGATTATCCCATACTTTTAAAACCGATTTTACCCTAATTAAAACCTTCTTGATGACTCTTTTCAGCTTGGCCTCCAGCGAAAACTGAAAGCTTCTTGGGGAACCGATTTTGCAACCGTTTACGGTTCACTTTTTTTCACTTTTGCCGGCATGAGTAATGTCTCCCTTTTGACTCATTTGGTTACACATAGACATGCACACACACACATTCATACACTCCGGCACCAACTCATGCATGCATAAATATCCGGGATGGAAACTACGCCGGGGTCCCCGGGTTTTTCCCCGGTTTTCCGGATTCTCTGACTTTCTGCGCATATTTTGACTCTGCCGGCGTCGATTGTAAATTACGCCCTAATGCGCCCATTTGTATGCTGCAAAAATTGCCGCTTATTGAATATTTAGCGAGCTACCTGACACAAACTTCCTTCGTCTTGGCTGCCTAATGAACTCATTGGGGATTTCGCATGCGTGCTTTTGGCCTGCAGAAATCGCTTATAAAGAGAACTGAAACTTTTTGCATTTTAAATAATTAAACAACAAATGCCAGTCGGGTTGACACGGCCCCCCGCAGCTTTTTGTCATCCCTTTTCCTTTTTTTTATTTTCTGTATTTTTTCGGCTTTTTGTTTGGACCTTGATTTCGTATCACATTCGGTTGCCAGGCCAATGAAGAGTGACTGACTGACAGGCGAAATGAGCCGGGATTATGGGCCAGATAAGCGCTAAACAAGCAAATGAAGCTCCAAATTCGCCCGAGGTCAGGTGACACTGATGGCAGTTTGGCCTTTTTATGGACAGACTTTAACCATTTTGAAATTAATTAGGCCGAGAAATATCAAGTAACCAAAAAGGGATCTCTACGTTACTACCATTTTTTGTCTACGAGTATATATTGTGTTTTTTTGGCTTTTAGTTACTTATACTAACTCTAGCCAAATAAAATTTACCAACTTTACACTTCTTCATCTATGAATTAATTTGGAATTTTGGTTTTTTGATTTAGATTTCTATGTCTAAGAGTTTTTGCTGGCGATGCATCCTCCCGTTTTATATATACGTATTTTATATTTATATTAAAAAATCCTATCTTGTCCTAAATAATTTTAAATAAATTCTCTGCAACTTCTAATTTCTTCAGCTTTTTTAACTGGCATTTCTGGCATTACAACCTTTCATTGGGCGTTTTTTTGGTCGATTTAATGCCCAGGAATTTGATTAGTTTTGAGAACTTTTCCGAGAATCCCAAACCGTATGTATAGAGAAACCCTTGCTTGTGGCAGGACATAATTAGAGTGAAACTTAACCGAAACGCCTTTTCATTCAGTTGCGCCATTGTGTCGTTCCAGTGAAATGTCATTTAAAAATACCCTTCGAACCACCATCACATCCTGAGCAACTGAGCTCCTGGGCCCGTCTGGCAATCGATACTTCATTAAGATATCGTGCTCTGGTGCCTAGACGCTTTCCGTTTACGTTTCCCTGATTACTTTGCATAGTTCCTCCTTTCGCTTCGGCTTTGACTTTCCTTCTTATCTGCCTGCCGGGATTCTGAACTTGGTTCTTTGTCTTCTGGCCCGCCTGGCAAATAAATCGCAAAATCGTATTAGAGGCCCGAAAATTATTTGCCACCGGATGTATGCCCATCGTCGGAAGTCGAGGCCGTTGGTCTGATGGGCTGATGGTCTGATGGTCTGAGATCCCGGTTACAGTTCCACTCTGCCTGTTAGTTTCAGTCTCAGTACCAGTTGAAGATCGAGGGTTAGAGGGTTAGAGGTCTCCAGGCCTGTGTTTATCACATGAACACAATCAAATTAGCGCACAACGAGTGCAAATAAGCAGAGATAGGACCAGCTGGTACCGAGCAGTCTGTTGGCGTTGTGTATGAGGTGGTGGTAAGGGCATTTGGCCAAATAGAGACCAGTAAAGTCAAGAAATTAGTTATTCTTAACCTGGGGTTTGGTCTTAGGAACTAGCTCTTTCCTTAGATAGGACTCTATTAAAAACTTTTTAAAAAAGTCATATTGGTTCTAAAATTGAGTCCTTACAGTATTTTCCATAAGAACACTGATGATAGGATGATGATTATCAATATATTTTGTTACATATCAAGCATTTTTGGGGGATTTCCATAAGGAACGCTTGGTTTCCTTGTAAATTTTGTTTAAAATTGATGCGACTTTAGAGTAAACGCTAACTCTCATAATCGAAGATTTGGCAATGATGTGGGTATCTTAACCACACTATTTAGCTGTAAGCCTAATTTTATAAATTCCCAATCAATTGGTCACGATTTTAAAGAAATTGTTACAAAGTGTTTAACCACATTGGTAACCACGTTCTTCGTTTTATATTATAGCCTATATTAGAGTACTCTTCCTTTTTCATTTTAACTATCACTTTATTGGTATCACTTTTTATAGGTAAACAGGGTCTTTTCCTAATTATTCAAAAGTGTTTTAGTTGCAAGTGATGGGTGCCTTCTTCCTTTTTGGCCAAGTGATTTCTTCAGCTCATTTGGCAAGTTTGTTGGGGAATCGTCTTTCCGCTGGCCGCCTGGGGTCTGTGGATGTCTTTTGAGGCAGCTCCCGCTGAATCCTGATGATTCTTGAGTCGACTAAGAGGGGTCCTCTGCCAGTCCTGGGAACTGGCTCACTTTGTTGCCACTGAATCTGGCGCTCCTGCTGGTGGGGATGTCAGGACTTTTGTTGGCTGCTGTCAACGGACAACTTCGCTCTACTGCAGCCTGCAGTTGCATTCGCAGTCGCCTGACAGCTCGACAGAAAATATGAGCAGCCAAAGGACTTGGGGACCGAGTGGTGGGGTTGCTGGGAATATGTGGAGCTGGGAGTGTGGAGTTCACGAGGAGTACAAGGAGTACATCCACTCCGCTTGTCGCCTGTCACATTGTTGTCATGTGACTGCCATCCTGCAAGATGCCTGGCCTTCGTTTAATCAACATTACTTGTGCTTAAATCAATTAAAAACTAATTACGTTTCATGCCCTGTTGAGCGCAACTTTGTGGCTTTCCCACTTTCCACGGGCATTCCACTGGAGCCCAGCTGAGGAATCCTTTGAGTCTGGGTGCCCAGGAGCGTTAATAGAATCCCGCCATTTTTCCATTGCCCCACCTGGCCAAAAGCCTGTTAAGGCCAAAAGCCAGTGCATCTGCCGCTTCTGCCGCCTTTGGCTTTGACTCATTTGGGGAATTGCAGCTGGCTGCTCTGGAGTGCAAAAATTAGACGACAAAGGTGCCGAGGATCTCAGGTGCGTATCCTCGGGTTTATGAGTGCGAAATTCCAGGTGTTTTGCCCACATGAATGTTGCAGCGGAGAATACTAATTACAAATATTTTGCTGGGGCGCTGCAAATGCGGTTTTTTCGCTTGTCCTTTTTTGAATATCTTACAGCAGTGCCCTATATTTGAGGCACACTATTTATGAATGTGTTTATAGTACAACTTGGTACAGATTCATACATGTTTACATTAAAATGTAATTGAGAAGTCACAAAAGTAGTTACTTTATTAAAAGCTGGGCATTTGTGAACTCAAACTAATATATTTGGGCATTTACTGAGGTAATTTAATATGATTAATTTCACAAATTAAGGACAATATCATATATTATTAAAACAGGCTGGAAAATCAATAACGTTTAAAGGACATTGAAAGGGTTGTCCTTCTGTCCGACTTGAACAATGTTTTTACTCTAAAATATTAAGATTGTAAATTCGCTATTCACCGCAATTTAGCCAGTAATTTCCCCGTGCCACGCCCACCAAACATAATTACAGCCCTTCAATAGAGGCCCCCTTCCCCCCAAAAAGCAACCAATCTAAACTGCAGCTAATCACAAGCTGCAAGCTGAGTAGCTCATAAATATGCATTTACACTTTTGTCCCGAGGAGTTGACGTATTAATTTTTAATATCCCACTGCCAGTAGTGCCAGTAGAGCCTCTGTGCCTCCGCCGTTTTCCGAGTTTCCTACTTGCCAAGTGGACAAAGAGCGCCGGCTAATTAGCCAGTTCGCTCAATGGCCAATTGCCACGCAAAATCAGCGAAGGGTAGCGACTACGACAACTAGGGCCCAAAGTCCGCCATCCACTGTCCCCTGTCCACAAGTCCCCACTAAACACAGCGTTTAAAGCCAAAAAATAAACAACAATTTAGTGCAGATTAGCGCCAAGCACACAGGTGTAGCGGGGTAAGGGGGGCTTTCAGATTCTGATAGAGGCTCCTAGGTGGATGGAATCCAGGGGCGGGGTCTAAAGGGGGCTGGGGAACGCCTTTTGTTTATATTGTTGTACGTGTGTCGGCGTGGAGCCATTGTTTCAACGTTTTGCCCAGTTCAGGTGGAAGAGCGGACAGAGGCGCCCGGCGACGGGGGCAGGTGACATTAGGCTCGGGTTTGAATGGAGCTCAGGCTGCTTACATGCATTGACTGGGGCTAGGAAGGCACGCGGAGAAAAGGATTATACTTCAGAGATGTGCTTCTCTTAAAAGGACATTTTATAAAAATGTAAGCTGGAATTGTATAGAATTTTGTTGTAAGGAGCAGGATTAAATCTGAAATATTTAACAGAGCTATTAGTATTAATAGGTAACTACAGTAATATTAAAAAATTAAATGATTTAATTAAATGATTTAACAGAGGTATTAGTATTAACAAGTACCTGCAGTAATACTTAAAAATAAAATGATTTAATTTAAAAATAATACCTAACACTAAATCATAAGAAAATGAACATTAAATAAAATACTTATTATTTAATTTTCAAAATAAATTTGCAAAACAGTTAACAATGCTAGTTCATTTTATTAATATTTCCTCGTAAAACTTTCTTCATCTCAACTACAGTATTTTTTCTATAACTAGAGCAGAAAAAGGGTTTCTAATATCTTAGCATTATATATATTCTGCAAAGTTCTCTCAAAAAAATATGAACGAAATTGTGAAATATATGATGAGATTAAAAACTAAAGATTGAGATTTATGATTTTAAAACTCTTGTATTGAAATGCATATTTTTTTAGCTCTGCCCATTTATGAGACCTGTTGCTTCCGTCTCTCAAAAAGGAACACTCATTTTCTTTCAGTGACTGACTGGAGCCACAAGGGGTTGGGGCCAAAAAGGCTGGGGGATCTGCCTTTAGTTTGGCTAATTGCTTGAAGAGCACACAACAATGGCAAATGGCGATGGTGATGGAGGCAATGGCAATGGCGGCGGCAATGGCGATGGCAAACTTCCGTTTCCGCTCGCGCTGCTGTTTCTGTAGTTGTTCTTGTTCTTGTTGTTCTACAGCTGCGTTAAGCTGGCAAACTAATTAGATTCGTGCGCCTCATTGGGCCACTTTTGATTTGTGCTTCACTCCAGAGGAAGCGGAAACTTTCCCCCAGCCAGTTGAGATTATCTCTGAGATGGCAGATGGCCCAAACTCAAAAGCTGAAAAAAACGAATTTGGGCTTCATATTTGGTTCAAGTTCGCCTTGGAGGACTTACAAACCGATTTTTCATCAAATGAAATGCACAAGAAAACTGCGCCAGAACAACAAATAAAAGCAAATGCGACATGTGGCTGGCAGGAAAACAAGAAAGCGTAGAAAAACCCCAAAAGAAAGTTCAGGCCAAGCCGCAAAAACAAAAAACTTTGTGTCCCAAAAAACGGCAAGAGCAACAAACAGAAAAAAATTATGCGAAATTTAATTTGACTTTTGTTGTGCTTGTAGTCTTATAGTTGTTTTTGCTGTTGTTGGCGGTGGCAGCCACTTTTGCGCTTTCCATTTTAGTTTCCTGCCAGCTGGCAAATGCAGCAAGCTGCGCCCAGAGACCGAAATTTTCCATTTTCCACCCAACTTTCCGCCCCTCGAAACTCGTAATTTGCCAGCTTGGCTTGTACACACTTAGTTTGTATTATTTAGTTGCAGTAAGGATAGTCGGGGAAGGGGGTCCTTCATGTGAGCAAGAAATATGATTATCTTATGCATGCTCCGCACTGCAGTGGGGGACTTAATAAGCCAAAGGGCAATGCCAAAATTATGGCCCTAAAACGATTTGCAGTGCCCATTAGGCGGGGTAGCTCATAACTCGATGTGACAGTCGAGGGTTTCTCCTTGCACACTGACCAGGAAAATTGAAAAATTACAAGAAAAGTCTTATAAATAAGTTAAGAAAACGGAAAAATTATGTTAAGTGGGGGAAATAAAACTGGGAAATTATAACAAATTTATTTAGGAATTAAGATACCATTTTCAGCAGTTTATATTCATGGAAAGTGTTATATTAATGCCTCAGTTTAATATCCTAACTCGTATTATCTTAAGACAAGAACAAGTGTAATCTGCCACTTTTGGTTTGCAGTTACAATTCTTTAAGGACTCCCAGCAAAGTGTTTTTACATGTCCCTCGTAAATGGCAAATGCATACGCCACGTTTGCTTAGATTCTCAGGTGATTGGCGTCGAAAACTTCTGGGTTTACCTTTGATTTATATTGACAATTGCATTGCTAGTAAAATGCTACACCTCACACCATTTACTCGACTATTTTTAGGGAAATAAAACCGCTTTACCTGCAGATTCACAGGCAGCTTTCGGCTTTCTCCTTCTTTTGTTGCCCAAGTAGAGCAATCTGCGAGGGTCAATTAATAAATTATAAGGGCGGAATGGAATGAGCGGGCGGAGGGTTGAGTGGGTGGTTCCATGCAATATGCATAATGTGTGCCCTTTGATTTTCTGCTTTGGCATGAACATTTATTTATATTTCATTTTGGCGCTGCTGTCCCTTTCTGTTTTCTTTTGCTGCTTAGCATTTCCTATTTATGTCGAGGACCTGGCTAAGCATTTCGGAAACGGGATCTGGTGGGTTAAGGGTGGTGGGGATGGTGGAGATGGTGGGTTAAGGGTGGTTTCCCCATGTCAGGCGATGTGTGCTGTGCTGGGGGTCATTTTGTTTTCGTTTTTGCGGCCAGAGACGGTGCGAGTATAAAAACTAAAAACAAGCAGCGTCAGCATCAACGTTTTATATTAAAAACAACAACCGCAATAGTGCACTGAGAAAAAATAGTAAAGTGAATGGTATTTACAGGATAGAAAAAAACATTTCCTTTATTTAAATTAATTTATTATATAAATTTATATTTTTTTATGCTCAAGTAAATGTTGTAAACATTGATGTTTCTTAAGCTAGAAATATTCTAATACTATAAAGTATTTTATTTATTTTTAAAAAGCGGGAATATTTTATTTAATAATAGATGATTGTTATTTTAAACCTACAAACAATCCAAGGAGAAAGGAATTAGCTTGGATACTTAAAAATCAAAGATTTATTCACGAAGCAATTTTTATTGGCCAACTTCCTACCTATAAATATAGAAAAATATTTTTTTAACATAACTTCAATTAATGTAATAAAGTTTAAAATATCAAATTTTAAATTTTAAATTTTGGCACACATTTTATTCTCAGTGCAGCAACAACTAGATTCTCGAATCGTTAGAGGACAGCAACAAGGTTGGCGCAGGAAAAGAAAAATAAAGTATTTACACTCGCTTTTAGTGGGTCCGATCCCCCGGAAAACCCCCTATCTCCTATCACCCATTTCCCATTTCGCCCACCCACTGTGGGGCATGTTTTCTAATTTTTGTGTACGCTACTTTCTGTTGCACGTTGTTGCATTTTATTTTTATTTCGCACTCATACGCTTTTGACTTTTAAACTCCTCTGTTTAAGTGTATTTAACATTTTCTCTAATGATACTCAGACCGAGTAGTATCTGTGTCTGTCCCCGTCTCTCTCTGACCCCCTCTACCTGTCTCTTTCTCTGTCTCTGTCCCTGTCCCTGTCCCTGTCGCAATAAGCCGCTCTGCAAAGTTGGTAAGTGGCAGAGCTTCCCGTTAGCTGCGGTTGGCAGTTGTCAAAGTGACCTCAAAGAACAGGGAAAGATGGAATCGCATGTGAGCTCATCTGTAAGTGTGTCGCCATGTCCCCATCTTCCCGTCTCTTTCCACCCCTCTGGATAGCCCCGTCCCTTTCTCTGAAGAGCTTTGCTTGTTTTTAGCCTGCATGTTTGTACGTACAGGTGGGGCTTTCGAACCACCTGAGCCACCCAAACCCCCCAAACCACCCAAACCCAAACCCAGCTAATGCATTTGCTTTTGTCTGTTTATTCATCTACTTTAATGAGCCCTGCCCTCAAGGCCAGCTGTGTGTTTGACATTCGGGGAAAATGGAAATGCGCTTTTCCTTTCCAATCTCATTGTCGCCTTTGTCGCTTCTTTTCGAGTGAGACAAAAATTAATTATGTTTTGATAGCATTGGTAAAGGGGATTTAAATTGATTTTTCAAAGCTTATTAAATTCTATTTGCAAAGAGGAGTCGAATGTTTACATTTCTCTGGAAATTAATAAAAGGCTTAGGAATAAGAGATGGAATTTGAAGTTAACTATGGGCCGCAAAAAAAATTGAATCGCCGAGTTCCTTAGGCGAAAAATCAAATTTTCCAAGATTTTTATTTACGTGGAATACCATTACTTCAGTTATTGGAACCTGATTTAGACACCTCTATGATACCTCTATGAGTTTGTGCTTTAATTCTCTAATATTCTACGTTAAAGTGTTTCCTCAAACCGAGGATCAAGTTTTTAACCCATTTTCATGTTCTTTTAGAGAGAGAATAAAAACTTCACTTCCAGATTGCATAACTTGAGTAATTTGACTCCGATTTAAACGTAGAATACCTCTATGAATTTGTGGTTGAATTCTCTAGTGAACTACAATTAAATATTTTCATTTAGCGGGGGTCAAAATTTTAACCCATTTTCATGTTCCATTTTTTCGAATTTCCAATGGCTTCCAGAATGGGCCCCCAAATCTGCACTTCTAGATTCCATAACTTAAGTAATTTAATTCCGATTAAGACGTGGGATACCTCTATGAATTTGTATTTAAATTCTCTAATAAACTACATTAACATATTTTCATTAAGCGGGGTCAACATTTTAAACCATTTTCATGTTCAATTTTTTCGAATTTCCAATGACTTTTGGAATGGGCCCCAAAATCTGCACTTCTAGATTCCACAACTTGAGTAATTGGATCCCGATTAAGACGTGGGATACCTCTATGAATTTGTATTTGAATTCTCTTATAAACTACATTAAAATATTTTCATTTAGCAGGGGTCCAAATTTTAACCCATTTTCATGTTCCATTTTTTCGAATTTCCAATGACTTTTGGAATGGGCCCCAAAATCTGCACTTCTAGATTCCACAACTTCAGTAATTGGATCCCGATTAAGACGTGGGATACCTCTATGAATTTGTATTTGAATTCTCTTATAAACTACATTAAAATATTTTCATTTAGCAGGGGTCCAAATTTTAACCCATTTTCATGTTCCATTTTTTCGAATTTCCAATGACTTTTGGAATGGGCCCCAAAATCTGCACTTCTTGATTCCACAACTTGAGTAATTGGATCCCGATTAAGACGTGGGATACCTCTATGAATTTGTATTTGAATTCTCTTATAAACTACATTAAAATATTTTCATTTAGCAGGGGTCCAAATTTTAACCCATTTTTATGTTTCATTTTTTCGAATTTCCAATGGCTTCCAGAATGGGCCCCCAAATCTGCATTTCTAGATTCCATAACTTGAGTAATTGTATCCCGATTAAGACGTGGCATACCTCTATGAATTTGTATTTGAATTCTCTAATAAACTACATTTAAATATTTTCTTTTAGCGGGGGTCAAAATTTTAACCCATTTTCATGTTCCATTTTTTCGAATTTCCAATGACTTTTGGAATGGGCCCCAAAATCTGCACTTCTAGATTCCACAACTTGAGTAATTGGATCCCGATTAAGACGTGGGATACCTCTATGAACTTGTATTTGAATTCTCTTATAAACTACATTAAAATATTTTCATTTAGCAGGGGTCCAAATTTTAACCCATTTTCATGTTCCATTTTTTCGAATTTCCAATGGCTTCCAGAATGGGCCCCCAAATCTGCATTTCTAGATTCCATAACTTGAGTAATTGTATCCCGATTAAGACGTGGCATACCTCTATGAATTTGTATTTGAATTCTCTAATAAACTACATTTAAATATTTTCTTTTAGCGGGGGTCAAAATTTTAACCCATTTTCATGTTCCGGTTTTTCAACTTTTCAATGGTTTTCAGAGTCGGAACCCCAATACTGTACTTCTAGATTCCATAACTTCAGTTGTTGAAACCCTATTAAGACGTGGAATCCCTCTATGAGTTTGTGGTTGAATTCTCTAATAATCGAATCTAAAAATATTTTCAGGAGCTGTTGTTAAAAGCTGGTGCATGATGATAGCAATTACTCTTTTCTTGAATTGTTTACAATTACTCAAATTGTTTACTAAACATACATCGAAAAGTGATTTCAATTTTGACCGGATCTGTAACAGGGAATAGAGGGATATCCGAGGACTGCCTTGAGGCCCCCAGCGAAATCGAGCAATCGCAAATGGAAATGTCGCCAATTGCAGGTGACGTTGTTGCATGGCAACAGATACAGATACTCGAAAACGGCGACAGGTGATGCATGTGAATGGCGAGGGGTGGCAAGAGGTGGGCAGGTGGGTGGTCGGAAGAGCAGAATAAGGACGAATAAGGACGAGGAGCTGAAGGCACCTGCACGGACGGGCTCGCGTTGATGAAGTACGCACTTGCAGCAACTCGACAACGGCAACTCATTTGATTTACTTTTCATTTCCGGCTGCCTTGCAAGTTGCAACAACACCTCCACACCTATACAATGCACATGTGTCGTTGTTACACACACACACACCGCTGACACACACACCGGCACACTCGAGTCCTCGAAGCTGAGCGTTATGCAATTATAACTTTTGTCATTAGCAACTTAAAATGCAAATTGCTGCAATGAAGCGTCGTCAACGTTGTCGTTGCCGTTGCCTTTTTGGGCACTATATATAGTACTCCGTAGTCCGCAGTCAGTACTTCACTCTCAACTGATTCGGTGCTCGGGATTTGGGATATGGTATTCGGGAGTCGGGGGTTCCAGTAGGGTTCTTTAGGGTTATGCACTACAAAAAATAAAATCTATGACAACAATGCAGGATTATAATTGATAATTAAATAGAATATCAATCAATTACATTAATTATAATGTATCTTGATAGGTCTTTTGGATATTGAAATCATCTTTAAGTGTTTTTCATTATAAAAATTAAGTCCTACATTTTTTTTGCGAGTGTACTGCTGCTGAAGGGCGGGTCGTTGCCGTTATTTAAAGTGTTATGACTTAAGTTGCTGTCGTTGCTTTTTAAACGTTATCTAAGTAGCTCGGCAGAGGCAGCCCCATATGAGCCATATGGTGGTGACATGACGTCCAAAAGTCAACTGCCAGTTTTACATGCTGTCAGTTTCTTCTGGGGGAAGGGGGCAAAAGGAAAGACAAAGGGCGTCTTTCCAATTAGCCATCTCCGTTGCTGGTTAATTTGTAAGAGTTGTGCGCGTTTTTGGTGCAACTGCCATAAAGCTGCCATTTCGGGATTCTCCCTTTTTTTCACTCCACTTTTTTCCAGCTAGTGTTTTGTTTTTTGGCGCTGCGATGGCAACATGCAACATTGTTTGGCGAAAAAGTGGAAAAACTATGCGCAAGTTCAACAAGAAGTAACCATAAAAGTGCTGAGTGCACCTTTGCCTTCTGGCTCCTCGGTTGAGTGAAAGTCGAGCATCCCTTTCTTTAGCCATTTGGCTTCCCTCTCCTATTTTCACTTCCCTGGTCAAAGTCACGAAGAGGAAATTAAACAGGATGTGCGGGGATTTTATGCAATTCTTCCGCCAAACAGTTAAATCATTAGGATGTGGTTCATTGCTTATAAATAATTCGGTGTGTGAGCCATAAAAATGTGGTTCGGGGCGACGGGTGGCCAAGAAAAATGTTTTACGAGCCATTTAAATGCCGCAAATTGAGCTGCTTTCGCTGGTTTTATTCTCTCTCCCACGAGAGACACTGTAGTTCATAATTGACTGAAAATCCCCCATGTCTCGACGAAAACACTCATCATTCCTCACAGATCATTGACGGCTCAATCGGCCTTCTTTTCACATCCACAGTCATTCAGTTCATTGGGTTTCACTCCGGGTTTTCGGGAACCCATTGTGCGATTTCCCATTCCGGGATATAAAAAGGTCACGGGGGCAACTAGTGTCGAATGCTGTTGTTGAGTTGATTAAATTGGTGTTAAAAAGTTTAAGTGGCTGTCGGTACAATGTAGGACAGTAAAATTTCATAGCCTACTTTGCCGCATCACCAGTGCGCTGTTTCTTTTTTGCCTTTTCTTGCTGTTTTGGCCATAAAAGCACGCCACCGCTAACGGTAACGTGTGTAGTTCAAGTGCGCACTTTTGGCCCACTTAAGAGGAGGTGGAGTTGTTTTTGCCCTATTCCCAGCGAGTCCTTGTCCTTGGACCACCCCCAGGACTTTCCCCCCAACCACCATCTGTCGAGTTAACCGTTAACGGCTAACGGTTGTAAGCTCACGGATATCCTCAATCGTCAGGCTCCCTTGAACTCCAGCAGATAAATTACACTGCCAAGCAAGGGCAAATGGATTTGTTGCAGGACCTTATCTTGTTCGCAGTAATTTTATAATGCAAAAAATTGTCGACAATGGGTGTATTGAAAATAACAATTAGATAAAAATCAGCTTTGAAAAGGGTAAACTTTTGATAAAGTCTATAAAAAGAGTTCACTATATGATGAACAATATATATATACGACAATCATATCAGAAAGAAAAATTAAAAAATAAACTGAAGATTCTTATAAGGTTTACAAAGATGGATAAAGAAAGTTAATATTTTCCTTGTAATTTCAAGCAATGTCGCCTTTACCCACTTTTTTTTGTTCAAATGTGTACTATTTTTAATAAAGGAATATATTATCAATGTTTTAGAGTGAATACTAAAATGGTCATAAAAAATTATAAATTCCATTACAACATTAAGCAGTATAGGAACATTTTAACTTCACATAGATCGCTCCCCCAAATATGACTATATTTTAAAAATCATTTTCTTCTTTTGAAGAACCAATTTATCAATACCAGGTAACTTTGCTCCCATAACTCATACACAAAGTCGTGCAGTTCAGTGTTGGGCAGAGCTGACTGCGGATATAAGCTTACGACACGTGTCTGGGCTGTCTAATTGGCAAAACGAATGAATCTATTTGGCAGGAGCGCTTCTCGCATCTGACCACTGCAGCTCCACCCCCTTTCCGCCCCTGTTCCGCCACTGTTCCATCCCCCCACACCCATTACATCAATCCCCCCTACCCCCTGATGATTTCCGCTCCCCAGTCGAGCATTTTCAATTAGAGGGCGAGCGCGCTTTCGATTTGCGTATTATTTATGGCGTCCGCAAATCGTGCACATTATTCATAAGCCCTGAGAGAGAGGGCCGGCTTAATGGGCAAACTGAAGGAGGGAAGTTGGTCCATAAGGGGTGGCTATAACCAGGCAGCCTCAGCTACCCTTCATTGTCGAGGGCTAAATAATCTTCAAGAGCGCGAACAGTTTGCTTAATTCCACTCCTGTTGCTGCTGCACGGAAAAAATTTTAACTAAAAAACTACGTATGTGCTATAAAATGCTAGAATATTCAATATAAAAATAAATTATTAAATATAATAATAAACTTAACTAAATTTATTAAAATCTATCTTAAAGTAGGACATATGGTTATTTGGGATAAAATATTTTCCATTGAAATAATCGATATCCAATAATGTATGAAATGGTATTTGAGAATATATGTCGCAAATGTGATATATAACAAACATCGTATATGAGTTTTATGTACAAAATGTGAGTTTTGCTGACTAAATAAAATTTTTTTAAAGAACGAATCGGATATAAAACGTATATTTTTAAAGGCACACATTTTGTGGATTTTTAATAATATAATTTAATTAAATAAATTAATTTTAATAGTAAACCAGAATTTTTCGACAGTGTTCAACACTTTTTTGTTAGAATAATCCAACTAGTTTCTCGCGGAGATCGACCGGCTTTCAAATTAAGCGACTTTAAACTGACGCATGTTCCTTGCGGTCGAGTGCAACTCACCTGCATTCCGAGCCAGGTGGGCGTTCCTATTCGCCACAGACTTACCCACGGATCCACAGACAGGACCATGATATGCGGAGTTGCAACTGTTTGCCAGCCGGTGGCATTCATTTCCATGTGCGGCATTAGGGATGTGCGTGAGCTTTCGATTCGAAACTCAATCAGCAGCTGGAGGCCCTAAACTGAATGGGTTTCGATTTTGTTAAGGCAACACCCTGAATAGGGCAAAGTTAAGCTTTAAACTCGCCTAACTTTAAGATCCTAAATAAAAAAGGCGGTTGTATTGAAATCCTTTTGTATAGGTGATGTTTTATTATTTAGTAAGAGGGGTCTATGAAAAATTACTACAAACTATTCTCACCATAAATGTATTGTATCCTTGAGTTCCAATCGACCACCTCTAGCTGCAGGACCAACAGGTTGACAGGAGCGAATAGGATGTTCGTTGCCACTGCCACTGCCAGTCATTTGGTAGCGGGGAAGGACCTCTCAAGCACTTAAGACGACCGCACAGCCCAACCAAATGTCAGCACACAAATCCACCTAAGTCAGCAGGATATATGGTTGAATACCGTAGATCCTGCGCCTGAGGTTAAGTTGGATATTATGGGCAGTACCTTGACCTGCAGCTGACAACTGCCCTTTTGAATCATGTGGGGCTTACTTCCATAACTTTGGATGAAATTATGTTTATTCTGGGAATTGGAAGGTTTGAAATATGCACTATAGTAATGAGGGAACCCCCAGATGATATACTGTTTCACTTCCAAATTGTTTCCAACATTCTTGGTTCATGTTCCGCTGTTACTGTTATTTTTAACAGCTTTGCGATTGCGCAGTTCTTTTTTTCATGCTCTTAAATGTTAAAAAAACTGTTGGTAACAGGAATTGGTTCCTCTTCCACAGTATTCCCCGGGGTCTAGAAATTAGTGCACTAGGTAATGGTTCGCATGCCAAGTTCACATTTCCACCGGAGATAAAATATGTGTTTCTCCCGGCGCCTTAAAAGAGTTTTTACCGCCACCCACTCTTTAGCCCCATTTTTTGGCAGCCATAAGGTTGCATGTTCGGCCACAATTTTCCGGCCTTCTAAGAGCCCCTCAAAAATATGCGTTGCGGGGCACTTGATAAAACCTGTTGAAAGAGGGGTCGTTGATTTATTGACTTGGTCGGGGGACTTTCGACAATATTTTAATTAAAAACTCTTTCGTATTGCCCTGAAGTTGCCCGGTGAGTGCACAGGTTTTTGGTTTTATCATTATTTTTTGGACTCGCCGGCACTCGTATTCCCTCAAGTAATTTTTGGCCAAAGATGAAGCATATCGGCCGAGAGATGCAGACACCTAATAAAACTTTTGCGACAAGAGCCTGCCTTCGAGTGTAACGAAAACAAAAACAATAATTTTCGAGTTTTCCAGAAAGCCAAATCAAAAGGAAAAAAAGAGTAGGGAGAAGATGGAGCTGAACCTGAACTGGATGGACCGAGTAAAGTCTCCCTTTCAAGGATTCCCCCGTCTGTCACTGGGACATTTGCAGTTTTCTATTTGCCATCTTGGGTTATTATTATTGTTGTTGTTGCTGTTGCTGGAAAACTATTTGCCATCTCGACAATTTCCCGCACGTGCAGGGCATGGCAAAACGAAGTTTTTCGATTGCCGGAGATGGAAAAGCGGAATAGTGGGCGGGCCTCGTCTGGCAGGTGCAATATTTCAATAAAATATATTTACCTAAAGTAAGAAAAGAAACTTTCGATGATTTCATATTTTTCCAACCATTGAAACCAAATTGGCTGACTAAAGGAATCGTGAATGCGATTTTCCCTGGCCAGGAGTAAGAGTTTTAGGTTGGCGTTAGGAATCGGCAATTAATAACAATTAGAGTCGTCTAATTGTGGATAATACATAACTCACTGGCCGCGTAGATTCGTATATATGTGTCTGCATCTCGTACTTTGTGAAATAATTTATGCCGAAAGCGTAATTAAATTAATTAGGATTAACTTTGGCTGTGCACGCATTAAACTAGCTTTGATTAGCTTATGTTTCTGCATACATTTGACAACTTAGACATGCAGATACAAATGTATCTACGTGTGGGTGTCTATGTGGATGTGTCTGTGTATGTCTGCCTGTCTGCGAGTGTGTGTGTGTGTGTGAGTATCTGTGAGTGTCGCACATGTCGCATGCTGTTTAATCTGAATGTTGGCTTTGGGTCGCTTCGGTAATCATAAAGATGGAATAAGCGATGAGCTGTCTGCATGTGCCAATTTGGTTTAGTTATGCTCTCGTATTGTTGTTGCCTTCGTCCTTGTTGTCCTTGCCATTGTTGTTCGCCTCGTTGTTGTTTTTGCCCTCTACGTGGCTGAGCGTTAAAGTGAATTGGTCCTAGTTTCATTTGATATCTTTAATTTAGTAAAACGCTGGGCTATAATGAACAGAAATCAATAAACTTTTCTATAGTTATAAACATGATATGGGAAATATAAGAATTTTAGAAAGATCCCAATACTTAAAGGATTTTTTATTTATTCTCTTCTTCATTCACAAAATTATTATTGAAATAATATTATTGAGATAATTGAAAAACCTTAAAATATCTGTCACTAAAAAAAAGAAATAACACATAGGTTATTTTGAAAAACAATTACTCATTATTTAATAACAACGCCATTTAATTTTTCGGTCTATTATAAAACATAAAGCCTGGATTATGATATAAAATATTAACAAACAATTAATGAAAAGGGATATAAACAAATAATAGAACAATTTGGCAAAATGATTTCAATTTAAAAGCTTAAATAAAAGATTAGGAATTGTTTAAGCAAAATTATTCAACTCACAAAAAGCAACTTCGAATCAATAGGAAATTGATTTACTTTCAAGTCCCAAAAATCCTTTATTAGCTTTTCATTCCTGTTATTATTTACTGCAAACAAAGATTAATATTTGGCAAATTTGTGGCTAGAAAATGCTTTTTGCTGGCCAGAATTGAGTTTCTGTTTGGGCCATAATTCTTGGCCCACATCAGCAGTTAGTTACGGTGACTTATCAGATTTTTAATGATTTTGCCACTTGCAAGTATAAATGTATGGCGTCGTTTAAGATTTATTTCAGCTTTCTGTGGCAGTTGGTCAGCTGGCTGGCTTTTTCTAGTTTGGACTCGTCTAATTTATGTCACAAATAAATGTGTCGCAAATCATTACGCGGGAAATATTTCTACGTTTTTCCACTCTCATTCCGTTTGTTTTGCCATGTGATTGTTGGAGTGTCGGGGCGCTTTATTTAATGGCTTGGAAATGGAAAAAATAAACAAACAAACACATAGGGTGGGGAGTGTCTGCGATGACGAGGCATTAGAGTTGGAGGACATCAGACGAACGAGCCACCTAAATATAGACACAAATCACAAAAACTCGGCAGGCAAAAAGGAGCAGAAACAAAACAGGACCCATTGTTGATGTTTTCGTTGTTGTTGTTATTGTTTTTGTCTTTGGCGGTGGCATAGAATGAGCACATTAAATCAAAAGTGGTGCATAAAGCAGAAACAGGAGCAGAGGTCACTGGGTGGTTGGGTGGTGGAGTTTACATGGGGCAAAGAGCATCGAGTTGAAAACACAAGGATTAAAGGCGGCAAAGGACGTCGAAAACGAGGCAAACGTTTAACGCCTGCAGGATATTTATGATCATGAATTTTCTTATTGTGCTCCTAGCTGCTGCCACTGCACTTAAATAAAAACAATTGATATGCCATAATATTTTAGATGCAGAGGAGTCGTTAAAACAGTCTTAAAAGGGCACTATTTCAACATTGTTTATAAAATGTTAGCTTTGTTTCCTGGAACATCTTTTATTACTACCATTCTCAGTGTTAAAATATTTATTTAATTTATTGAAAGAGCATTGGATTACATTTTAGTAAAGATAAATAAAATAATATATTTTAAAATTGTTATATTGGAAAACAATTTCTTTAAATCCTAATAAATGTTGTCTTTGAAACCTAGGATTTTTAAAAAATTTTAAATAACTAATACCTAATACCTAAAGATAGCATCTTTATCAAACTTCAATCATAACTTATTTTCGAGTTTTTTCTTACAGTGTGCTGCTGTTGGCCTTGTCTGCCGGCCCTGCCCCTCTGGCCACGCAGTCTAAACGATTTATTAAAATGTGCAGCAGAAGGAGCAGCCTGCTGAGAGAGGAGGAGGCAGGACCTGAGGAGCGGACAGCTGAAGGAGCCGAGTCCTGAAGAATCCTCAGTAGCCTCGACCTCCTTTGGCGCTGCCATATTTGGACTGGAGCTGGATTCCCAGTTGAGACGGCATCGATGGAACGCCGCGCCCACCAATCGACAGAAATGAGTTATAAAACTTCAATAATCTGGGCGAAATATTTATTCATGTTTAGCACGCAGACGAGGACGAGACGATGTCGATGGTATGCAAAAAAGGAGGAGGAGGATTCGTTGGTGGTGGTGGAGCAGCCTTGGAGCGGCCATTACTTTATTTACATCATATCCTGCAGGATGTGCTTGCCACACCGTGCTCACGACTCTGTGGCGCACTTACAGCGAATCAATAACAAAATAAATCGTTTTACAACCGCAGGACATTGTATTGTGTTACACAAAAGATTGCCAGTGCCGAGCCACCCAAAGGATTCGATGGATATGGATTCGATGGGTGGCCCAGTTGGTTCCTCCAACTGCAGGGAGAAAGGAGTAAGGATAGAGGAGAAAGCAGAAAGGAAGCATGGACTCCTGGCAGGGCCAATGAAAGCGAAAGAAACGAATCGAGTCGAATCGAAACGGAGCGAAACGACTAAGTACACAGGGAAATAAAATAAGTAATCTGGAAAAAATGCATATTTTTTTATATTTGTTTCATTTTCTTTCTTTAAGACATCCAGTAAAATTAATAGCAATCTCTTTTAAACATATATATTAAATTTAAAACCTTGGGAACTACTTATCATGTAAAAAATGTATGGCTTAAAACGAGTAAACCCAGTACATGGTGTCAGAAATGCATTCTTCATATGAAATTCCAGCGATCAGAGATATTTTTCCAACAGTGCAGGACTTCAGCAACAACAAGAAACAATGCCAAGCACTTGGCAGAGAAAACAAGCAATGAAAGGATATTATAGTAAAAGTATTTATACAGCGAAAGGGACAAAGCAGCACTGAGGACCCAGCTCCGAGCACCTCGAACACTGAGGTGGTAGATGCACTACGACGATAAAGTGAAAGGAAGTAGAAAGTATAAATCGTTGCAATCAATTTTCGCTATGTGCTAGGAATTGATAAACTGCTCCAGCTGCAGCTCTCCAACAGCTCCAGCCGGCGATTGAGGATACTCCAGATCCCGATTCAGGAATTGGGTTCGCCTGTCAGTTGCCAGTTGCAAGTTGCCAGGCTCTATTTGGGTTACCCACATACCACAGAAAAGTGAGAACTTATGGGTCACAATGGGGTGGCTGGTTTGGCTGGTTTGTTTATGGTCTGCCCCAACCAGATTCTGCCGTCTAAACAAGCTGGGACTAATCCAAGCTTCGATTTTGATGAATTCCCCCCAGGCTTATGACGTACGCTGAATACGGAAAGCTGATTTTTCCCTCTGATTTTTTTATAGAACTTGAAAAGGTAGCTATAAATATGACTTTAAGTCAGGGAGTATTTTTTCTTCATAAAAAAAGGTGTTCTATATTTATTTTCAATGGGAAAAACTTCCTGAGCCATTGAAAGTTATAAATAAATACAAAACTAAAGCCACTAAGCTAGTCCTTTGCTCTTTTTCCAAGAAAACCATACAAGAAAATCACTCTAAAATAATTTGACATACAGAGACTAAGAAAAAGAAAAAAACAACGTGAGCTGTAGACGTTGACACATGCCGGTAAAATATTGTGTATACGCCGCGTAGTACGCACAATAAAAGCTAAATTTATATATATGAAAGAGGAGGTGGCGGCGGCGGGAACAGCATTTCAACTGCGACTGCGAAATAAATATTTTATAATTTAATCAACATAAAAGCAACAAAGCAGCGCGACAAAGCGACTGTTCAGCGGCGGTTAAGTTAAGGAGACAATAAAAACCGAGTCGAGTTCTTGCAGCTTGCAGGCAACACATACGCGATAATGCTTAATGATAAGCGGAAGTCGGCGAGGGAATGGTCTATATAGAAATACGAAATACTGGCGGCAATAGGCCAAGATGTTTATCACACGAGTGAGACAATAAAAGCGGAGGCAGTTGTCAGGCGCGCTCTCATTTCGCCATCGTTTTCCACATTTCCCATTTTCCACATTTCCCCATTACCCATTTCCCATTTCCCTGGCGGGAGGTCGTCGACTGGCGCTGACAAATGGACAATGTCTGACAGACGACAGGCCCGTGAGCGCTTCGAGTTGGACAAGTTTATATTTGCATTTATTTCTATTAGGCGCACATTTGTCAAAAGCTGTTTACGAGTATGTGGTGCTTGCACCCCAACCAAAACGAAAAACCCAAAAAAAAGATCAAATCTCACAGACATCTTTAAGTTTTTTTTTGTTTTCTTGGATAATACTTTAAGTTGCCTTCCACAAAAATTCGATTGCCATGGCTGCTGTTGTTGTTCTTGGTGCTTTAGACAAACGGACTCATCAAAGTAATAAAATATTTATTCGGTATTGTTGTGCACTTTTATTTGACATCATAAACAAAACCCACAGAAGTGTAAACAAAGCTCGGAAAACGTGTTCCTCCTGAGGTATTTCTGTTGCTGTTGTTGTTGCTGTTGTCATCCTGTGACTCCTGTTGTTGACTTATTTAAGACATAAAGTGCTCACGAACAGACAGACAAACTCATACAAACACACGAGTAGAGTATCGACACGCTTACGTGTGGGCGTTCCTAAATTTAACGCCTTTGTACCGGAGGAAAAGCGGAAATACGGGAAAATACGGGAAAAACAAAAAAATGTTGGGAAAACAAAACAGACCCAAAAACAAGGAACCAAGTCAAAAACGCATAAATTGCTGCCCCACCAACTGCTGGCGTTGTGTGTAAATGGTTCTTGACATTGCTCTAACTTGGCCGGGATGTTTTTCCGTTTCCTCTTTTGTTTTTGTTTGGGCTTCGATTTGGTTTCGCATTCGGATTTGGAATCCGGATTCCATTGACCCCGTTGGCGCGAAACTGGCCGATTCTACAAGTGCCGCAGTGAATTTTATGGCGAACTAGGCTGTGCAGCGTTTAAAATTTAATTTACCAACTCTTATATTTTTATGACGGTTGTGGCTCACCGGGAAATATGGCCTCCAATAAAAGCCAAAAGTGTCTAACTGTCAGCTAAAACTTTATGCATCTTTTTCGCAAAAATGTTGGCTACTTCTTGGATAAGTTTTAAATGGGATGTGTACAGTGTTGGGAGAGGTACTATATTTTTGTTAACTAGAAAAGGTTCAAGATATTTTAGAAAATAAATATTTAGGCGAAGTTAAAGGATTACAATTCCCTGACTAATGTTCAATATTTTTATTTTCTTAACGAACTACAAAGTTCTACACAATGTTAGCAAGGTATGTATGTACCCAGGTAGTTCAACACTTTATTACTGGAGTAAGTAAAAAACATTTGTTGAATATGTATTATTATACCTTTTTTGTATTCCAAAATTATTCTAACGGAAGTGTTTTAATCGCCTGCTAATCTGGCACTCAACACCACTGGCATATCATTATCCTGATTGTTTTTGCCATCCAATTTGCAGACGGCAATTTGTACCTTAGTTATGCGTATCCCCAATCTAATGCGATGGCTTTAACGTTCATATACATATACCCTATACCTTCCCTTTCCTACTGTCCCTATCTATTCAGCCAGTTCCCACTGTCCCTATCTACTCAGCCAGTTCCTACTACCCCTGTCTTTTCAGCCGGTTCCTACTATCCCTATCTACTCAAACCATTCCCACTGTCCCTATCTACTCAAACCATTCCCACTGTCCCTATCTACTCAGCCCGCTACCATGCATTTCAGCCCGCCTACTAAGCTCCATATGCTTTAGATGAATGGATGGATGGGGTCTAGGGTGTACCAGACGCATTTTTTGTTTACGTTCGCCCCTGAGCCTTCGCTGCCACCTTTGTTTCCAGACTCTCCAGATCCTATTCCTGCCACGGAAGCAGAGTGCCTGCAGGCGGTACTGGTACTGATTCTGCTGCCGGGCGCTTACGTGCCACGCATATAAATTATTGTATCTCGAGCGTATTAAAAATGTACGAGTGCTCATCTTGTTATCCTGTTGTGTAAGCGGATTATGTCAGGCATAAATGTCATGCGTTGGAAGACCGCACTTTTGTACTCCCCTTTTGCATTTACCTCGCCTTTCGCTTTTGTTTTCCATTTCGTTTGGGCATTTCCCCCAGCTCCCTGATTTTTTGATCCGCCGATTTGTTCAACAGCATTGTTCAGCCATTTTGTATTACATGTGGTGTGTGTGTGTAGGGTAGTGTAGTTCTACCGAGAGCACTATTTACGCCCATTCCGAATTCACTTTTATTGAAATTTAAAACCGCCGCCAATCGACACACGATGGCCCATAACTTGCGCTTAAAAACCGTAAGCCGTTCATTTTGCCATGGTGAAAGCGTGCAGGGCCATTTGGCAGTTTCCTGCTTCGAATTTCAGCAATTTCGGTCAATAAACCCGGCGAGTGAGTGAGCAAAAAACGTATGCAAATATTACCCCTTGGTTTTCGCATGCTGCCATTTGTGTGTTTCTGGCTCAGTGTTTGCATTAGCTCAATTTTTATTGTCCGCCCGGAAAACGCAAACGTGGCCCAGAGTTTTCGGTGCTGCGGCGGCTTATCGCTGCCATATTCAGTTTTTGGAAAACCCGAGTCCCTAATGAGAGCTATTCCTGACGATTTGTGGGCGTTGAAAGCTCTGCCAACACGACTCGAGCGAATTAATTGCCACAAGTGAATACGAGACTCCCGCTGAATGTTCTTGTTTGCGCTTCCAATCGCACGACAATAATTATACGCATTTTGATTGGATTACCTGATCGAGTCGGCAGGAGCTACAAGTTAATGCTTGACAAAGCGGAAGGCCCCAATAATTCCATAATTAGCAGGCCTCGCAAAAAGGGCGGCCAGCGAACCGAAAATGTGCCAATAATGAGGCAGAAATCACAGGCCGTCTGCAAACGAGACAACAGTGATTATTTACACTGCGCAAAAAATTAAATTTTCATTTAAATCATTTACATCTTTATACCAACTGTTGAAAATACCATAATTATATTTTTAATAAATATTTAACGATCAACAATTTTACAAACAGTTCTATAATAATTATATAATATTAATTACCTTGAAATAAATGTATAAGTTGTTGGATTTTTACATTTTTAGTGTAGCTTATATTTGCTTTTCTCTTTTCAATGCAAAGGAATAAATGGAAATTCTTTCTATCAGAAAATAAACTTGTATAAAAGTAAAATATAAATTAAGAATATTACTACCATATACCATATACCCTATACATTTATTTGTCTATATTTTATATATATATTATAAAACTCAAGGGTTACTATATTTTTGTTAGCAATCCTTATCGAGCTCTCGTTGTATTTAAATGTTTTCCAGGCCTGCTGTTCCTCAGTTCTTATCAACAGCAGTGTCCACTTGAAAGGGACGTTCTATGGGTCCACAGATTGCGATGGCATAAAGCCCTAACTCACACACACACACACACCCACAGCAGAATCTGAATCGGAGGCACTTGGCCGGCCAAGTTGTTGTTCTGGCCGTTGTTTTGCGTGTTTTTGAAGCGCCTTTGAAATTGGCGCTATCGTCGCCTCTCACAAACACACACTCACACTCGCACACAGATACCCACACAGACTCACAAATTATTTCCAGCTTATCAGCGCGTTGGCCGTTGTCCATTTTTATGGCCATTTTGTTTTGTTTTCGTTTGTTTTAGTTACTTGGTGGGCCAAAAAGGGGGCGGTTGGGTAGTAGGGGATGACGCGTATGGCAGATGGACCACAAAGTACTTACACACACACACAGATACAAAAAAAAAAAGAGATAGAGAAAGAGAAAGGGAGGGGCTGAAGGACCTCCGCCCACTTATCGCAACGAGGAGCAAGGACATCACTTGAAAATTGCCTAAGTAGTTTTCTCCCCTCAACGTATTTTCCCTTTTTGGCCTTGTTTTTCCACATTGTTCTATTCTGTTTCCTTTTGCTGTTTGCTGCCTTTGACCTCCACTCACTTTTGCTTTGTTTTACGATGGCCCAAAACATTCCGACAGGCCCCGAAATTGATTGTTCCGCACATGTCTCCTGCAAAACTTTGGCCACAGGAAACTATCAGCAGTTGACCGCAAATATGTTTACCCCAAAAATGCTCAGATGTCATATGTAGATTGATAAACCCCAAATGTGCTCTGTCAATAAAGTTTTCAAGTCATCTAGTTGTGGAGTTTCGATTTGATTCTCGTTCTCTGATTACACTGGGGGACAGGAATGAACTTTTTAGGGAAAAAGGTCTTCTCCCATGATTGATGTGCTATTAGTTAATAGTAATTTTTAAAAATATAAAATAATACCCTAATATATAATTAAGATAATAGTACTTTCACCATAAATTCTAGTTAACCTATTATAATAAATTCATTCGATTTCATTTATAGGGTTTTACCCTCCTTACCATCCCTCTTATCTAGTGCTTCTGAAACGTCTGTCACCAAGTGTGCATTATTTATGGGAACCCAATTGAGTGGCTGATTCTGCGGTTGGCCTGCTGTTGATTGAAACCCAAAGACGTTGGCCAGGTCAGGGGTCAACAGTGCTGGTCATCAATAAATCGGCCGCTGATTGCCGCCCTTGAATGTCCTTGCCACTCCCCACTTCCCACTCCCTGCTCCTTGCAACCGAATATCCCTGGGCCATGAATCGTTATTAAGTGTCGCCGCAGGACTGGGCGATATTGCGGATTGCGGATACCCCTTCTTGGCAATTAATGACGATCGATCGCAGCGGGCCAACGGTGCGTATGCGCGATGTGGCGCAAAGCAAACTGAGCGGCGCATTAATTAAATGCAACGTGTATGAATGCAAATGCTATAGCATCTCATTATGCGGCACTTTAAGTTCTTAACTTTTTAATAATCTCAGCGTATATGTAATCTGCTTAATGTTGTCAGAATAAAACGGAATACAATGGACGGCGAGCCACTGGCAAATAAGTTAAAAAGCATTTAATGCAGCGCAAGCATTAAAAATAAATAAAAAATATGAAAATCCTCACGCAGCTGTCGTTGGAGGTAGGAGGTAGAAAGTGTATTGGAGCCTGGAAAATTCACCGGCAGAGACAGCAGGCATTCATAAATTATTTGTATTTAAATGAGGCTGCCACTAGGCTGTGGGTTTGTCAACGCGCCTGTCCGCAGCGCTGTCTGCGGCGGCTTTAATTAAATTAAATAAAATAAAGCCCACGGCAGCTGCACTCTCGACCATCCAAGACTATTGCCCCATAACTATCTTTCTGGGAGTTGAGATGCTTGCGAGCTTTTTAACTGCCGCAACGTGAGGATTTGCCAGGGGGAGCGATTACAAAGGACCCATTCGAGTTGCCAAGTCGGTAATGTGAGGGGGTGAAAACAACTGCCACCTCTGTGATAAGTAGCTGAGTTTTGATTTTTCATTTACATATGCTAATTAACCCGCTGAGGACAACAAAAAAGAGGCTCGTTGGCCGGGCAACCAGGAGATACAAGGATTCATGGCTCGGGAACACAAAGATTCCTGCACAAGATGCCGAGTGGCTTACGAATATCATATTAATTAAGTGCAGATCACACTCCAAGGTAAACACTCTGAAAATATGGGAAAAGCTAATGGGATGGAGGGTGGCTTTTCCCAAACCCAACCCCAACCCCCACCCCCCTTTGTGGCTTTTCCCAGATAACGAAGGATGCGGTTTGCTTGAAGGGGTGGATTGCGGCTTGTCGAGGATTCTTGGCGGTTGTGTCGCATTATTTTTCGACGGCCTATTTACTCAAAGCAAAACCTAATTACATTTGCGCAGATAATTTACAATAATTTATTTTTTTGTTCACCGGCTAATGGGAAATGGAAAATGTCCTGATGATTATTATTGTGGCAATAATGTGACGGCTGATGGCCCCCGAAAGTCGCGGATAACAAGTTGTCAATCTCACTCGAATTAAGCCCCAATCAACGACTGTTATTCGCCTGTCTCCGTTGCAATTAAATTCGGGAAAATCTCTTCAAAGTGCTGTCGGCGTTTTTAACATATTTTTTTGTTGCTGCTTCCCATCAATTTTTAAATACTAATAATTTGACTGTTTCGCAGATTTCGGTTCGAAAAAAAGCCCTGGATAAATCCTGTATATATAAAAAGTATGAGCCATAAAGGCAGAGCTTTCAATTTGCAGTAACTACTTTTTGTTCAACACATCATTGTTAACTCCTTTTTTTAACCATTGCCACTGGTGAATCAATATTAAAGTGCTGACTGAGAGATTATTCAAAGGCGGTTATTTCTGGTGTCTTTGGCACAAACTTTCTGGTCAGCAAACACAAACAATTGACAAAGTTTCGGGCACAAGTGGTAAATAATACAATAAATAACTTTCCCAGATGAATTAGATGTGGCCCAGAAACAAAGCCAGCTGGAAAATTGTGGCCGGGATTGCTGCCATGTACGTGCCCAGGAGGGAGTCGGCCTGGAACTTCATAAATTTCTTATTTTGCTTTAAAGAGCGACAGGTTTTCCATTTCCACGCTGTGTTCATTGACCGCAAAACGATTTTATGGCAATGCGAATCTGCGGATAATGCCATAAATTCCACACTTTCAGCTAAGACGAAGCCGAGGCAATTAAATTCTGCATTTCAGGGCTAATGCATCCTGTTTTCAGAAACCAACAAAGTTTTTGGGGAACCCGGCATGATCCTGTGATCACAGAGAAAGAAATGTTTTCCTTTCTTGGGCAAATGAAAAGTTTTCTCGCAACTGGAAAACTGTTTACTCATCTGACTGTTGTTAGGCTGCCGAAAGTTTGGCCAACAAATCTGGACAGTTGAACTAGTTTGACAATCAAATTCTAGGCAAAACAAATTTTCCAAGGTGCAGTGTGCATTGTGTGCGACTTTATCTGGGGTATATTTCTTGGGCAAGCCAAATTACTGGCACAAAAAGAACAACTTCTAGATGTTATTACATATTTGCATTGCCGAGTTCCGACACCTTTTCGG
Source organism: Drosophila suzukii (assembly GCF_043229965.1). Classification (NCBI taxonomy): domain Eukaryota; kingdom Metazoa; phylum Arthropoda; class Insecta; order Diptera; family Drosophilidae; genus Drosophila; species Drosophila suzukii. Next base: position 85,838,794 of record NC_092082.1, read on the forward strand.
TCTACGAAAATGGCAAATTAAATGTGGGGCAAATTGAATTCGAAATATGTTTGCTGAGAAAACAGAAATGCATTAGTAACCCCTAGGCTAACTATGGTATCATTTAAAAATGCATCTCAAGATTTAATTTACTTAATTAACAACTGGCATTCGCAGTGATCCAAAGCCAAAGCTTAATTAATATTTGTTTTGAGTTAGGATTCTAGCTTGAGGGTACTTTCTCCTGCATTCCCATGAATTTCATAACAATTCATTAACATTCAAGAGGGGGCCCCGGAACAATCGTGTGTGGAAATGCAGCTACAAATATGGCCAGGAATAAAAATATATTTCAGGAGCCGAGCCCACCCGGAAAAAAACCCTTTCAGCACCCCGGCTTAGAGCTATAAATAAGGACAACAATGCGACATTTTCAAGGACATTTTCCTTGCCCAGCTGGCCAGTGCCGCTTTGGAATTCGGCTTGTTTTCTTTTTTTTTGGTTCGTCCTTTGGGCTGGGGAAAATTTATACGACTTGCTAAAATTGCACATAAATTAAATTTATGTTTTATGAGCGTTGTCCTTGCCGCTGTCTTATTCCCAGTACCCTGTTTTGTTGCCTGGTTGTGTTCTGTTTTGTTTTGGTTAAGTTTTCCCCAGCATTTCTTGTTATTTTTTTTGCCTTGTTGGGGCCTAGTCTAGGCTCTAAGTTTGCTTCACGTGCCGGAAAATCGCATTTATTTAATACGCACAGTAAATTTTCAGCACTTGGAACTAAATAGACGCACATTTAGTGCCGCCCCGATAGGCTTCCCTTCCTGTGGAGTACAGACTTTCCCCGATTTTCCCCCACTTTCCCCGATTCTATTCTGTCTGAGCCCCTACATGACATTAATAATTCACTTTGCGCAGTCAATTTGGCCAAATCGCTTTGGCTATTCGAGAGGCAGGTCTTCTTTTTATTCTGCCTTCCGTCGCTTGATGTTCATTATTTTTAAACGCTGCTGACAGTTGTAAATCTGTCAGGCTTATTAACCGTTAAATGTCACTTAACTGTCATTCGTTGGCCATAACAATTCGACGAGAGCCGAGGGCCAAGTAAATGAAGTCCGGCGGAAAGGAAAAAAAAATATGTGCATAATTCTGCACCAAAAGTTGTGCGATGTACATACATAAATTGTGTGGACAATAGGGGAAGGGAAAATGCCTTTGGCATTAAGTAATGAAAGCGTGGGACTTTCACCCCCGGCTGTAATTATTTTCCACGTCTTTATTACATTTAAATGCCAATTTATTGCCTTCGATTAAATTATGCGGCCCCCGGAGGAAAATCGGGGACATATATATTATGGAAATGATTTACTGTTTTTCCCCAGTCTGTGTAGGAGACTTTTATGGGCTTACCAAGGGATAAAGCCAAGGTCTGATCAAATGCGGAATACATTTGTCTCGCATAACAATCGAACTGGTTAATAAATATGGAATACAAAGAGTTTCTGGTTCCTGCCCATTCTATTCGACTGAATCGGAGCTTAAAAGGTCTTTTGTGTTTATAACATTTCAAAGCCGATTTTTCCTGACTACATCAAACCATTTTGGGAGGGGTTATTTCATTAAAAGCCTAGCAAATGGCATATGAAGACAAGCCAAAAAAAAAAACCAAAATGAAACCATTTTCCTATGCACTATGCAGAGGGTTGCAGAAACAAATACATTTTCATAAATCTGGCAGCACTTTAATAATATCCGTTTATCTCTGGTAGTTGCAGCTTGTTGTTTTTATGGGCCTGCCCGCCTTTGCCCCCGACTTTTCCATTTTATAAATCGCTTGACACAGCAACAAGCAACCAGGATCGGCCAAAGTACAAAACTAAACAATGCAGGCTCAGTCTGGGAATCAGATCCACAGGCGGAGGCTACTTTGTAGCCATGTCTGTGGCAGCAGAGTCAAAAAAAAAAATACAAAAAAAAGAAACAGGGAAGGATTCGTATATATAGGAATATGAAACATGGCAATAAATATTGTGCAGGCATTAAACGCTGCCTTATTTCACTTGCAAGCCTGTGAGAAAGCATCGAACTGCCGGCTTGTATCTGTGAGATTGTTCGGGCTCTCCAGAGTGGCAGGAGCAGCTTTTCTTCGCCAGGCATTTCCACACCATTAAATTGACAATGCAATAAAATAGCCCTGGGCCAGATGCTCGCCGGCTGACTGAAATGCGTTGCATACTTCCAGGACTTTCAGGACTCTTAGGCAGCGGCATTAATAACACAAACAAACATTCATCTCCTGGCGCAGAGTGGGCCTTCCACCCCTTCAACCGCAGTACTTTACACGCCAAATTAAGTAAACTAAATGGTTACAAATAGCTGGCCACGCCCAGATTTTCACCGCCCCTTAAACTCTATCGCACAGGAAAAAAATAAGTAAGTCCGTTTGGGGTATTTGTCGAAATTTTGTTAAGAAAAGTATTTTCATGAACAGAAAAGTATTGATAATATGAGTTATATCAATATAATATATATCAATACAATACACCAAAAAAGTTTTTGAAAACGGAGGGTTTTCAAGTTTTAAAAACTAGCTTGGAATGGAAATTATTTTATATTCCATTTCCGGTTGGTCATGAACAATTGGAACTAACTTCAATGTTTTTTATACACATATTAAAATGAAGGAAATAATTTTCTTGAAAGAAAAAGAAGTACTGTATACTATACTTGAAATAAAATATTTCAAATTTTAAATATACTTTAATGTTTTATTTCTCTCTCTGCATTATCAATGAAGCACATTTGTATGCAACGCCAGTGCAGTATTTCAAAAAGCGATCCGAGCGTCGGCTGCCAACTCATTGCCAGATATCTCTTAATTCTTAAGTGAAGCGGAGCAATGGAGTTGCGAGTGGCTCAAAGGGAGCAGAACCTCCGACTTCTCAGACTGCTTAAATATTTCAGCACACGAAACAAGCAAATCGTTTAGTGCGCCCAACTTCCGTTTGGTGAAAGGCAACGGAAACGCTGCCACACAGACACAGGCACACGCACACACACACACGGTCAGATAGCCAGGACATGCAATCACTGCAGCCGTGTGTGTGTATGTCCATGTGTGTGTTGCACATAATCGCAGCTCACTGCCCATTGTGGCACTTGCAATATGTCAGGCCACAGGACGACGACTGGCTGGCCAAGATACCAAAACGAAAACGAGTCCGAGCACCACTTTCATGGGCCTTGGCAGCGGCCATCGTCCATCGGCCATCGTCCATCCACCATCTAAAATCGACCATCCGACATCCGATGGCCAACACTTTCGACGGCTTTTGTCGGCCAGGCCGACAGGAACAACAACGGCCTGTACAAAAGGAGCCGGCAAGATGAAGCCAAGCAACTTTACATGCAGGTCCAAGAGGTGTTGAAAGCAATTGGCGTTAGAAAAATGCATTCAGCACTCCTCACACCCAAAATACACTGAGAAAACAGCAGTTGGGATGCATAAAAATCTTTAATTCAGATTAAAATTATATAAGTTATATGTTAAAAAACTTAAACGCTAACCTTTGAATGACTTTTTAAACAGACAAACCTGAATATGGAAAAAAAATAAACATGTTGTTAAATATATTATTGCTAGATAAAAAATAGGTTTAAAAAAAATTAAAAAAAAAAAAATTGGAAAATAATTAGAAAACCTATACCATTTCGGAATGGGTACAATACTCAACCCCAAAGTTTGCAAAAGTTATAGACAATATAAAGCAGATCTAGTAAAAGTATCTATGAATTGAAAAGTAACCTTTCCTTGAAAGATACAGATACAAATTCTCATAACTCATTTTATATTTTCATTTAGGAATTCAGACTCCAACTTTAATAGATTTTTCCCAGTGCACTCACATGCAGAGGGCACAAACGCATCGAGGCGTTGACAGCGTTGACGAGTCTGGGGGTAAAATTGGGGCAATAAAGGGGGCGCTGGGCGAAATCCAAACGTGCCTAAAAATGCAGAAATTTTCTAGCCTGCAAAGCGTGAAAAGATAGTTTGCCATCAGCACTAAAGACCGCTCCTAGTACGCTGACTTTCACCAAACCCCTCAAGCCCCCCTTGGAAAAACACTCCCTCAGTCCACTGATTTTCCGCATTCCCAAGTCAATCCCCCTGGCTCTAAACCAACACTTTTACCGCCTTGTGGGCGTGGCCTGGTAACGCGAAAAAAGGTAATTTCTCTTTGAAGAGCTCGACGGTGGTTGAGGGGGCTTGGTGAAAATGAATTGCTAGAGGCTGGCTCGCAAGGAGCTGCCCCCGTGTATGTGTGGGTAATGATTTTCCATACACAATTTGTGTGGCTCCAATATGCAAAATAGTAGACCATAAAAGTCAGCCGCCTCCCAGAGGTGTTAATTTAAAGGGAATGTCGGGAAAGGACCAACTTGGGTTACTGAAGAATAACTTGGGGGGGTTGCCTAGCTGACAGTTTATTACACAGCAAAAAAATATGATATATTATACGATTTTTAAGAGACTATTTTAAGTATAACATTTCCAGTTGGCTATAAGTATTTATGTGGGCAATCAAATAAAGGAAATACTTTAAGACTTGCTAAATGGCCATTTAAGTATCAAGTTTCCAAGCTATTAAGAAGGATTATAGTACTTCAAAATAAATATTAAAAGTAACAAGTAAAATCCAAATTTTGTCTTAGAAATATTTGGTGATTTCAATGAGTGCAGTAAAAAAGGGATAAGCAGATGGAAGTGCTTGACTTATGCTGATATGACAACCATTTTTAGGCAGCTTGTTAGTGGGCCGAAAACACATTTTTCAGGGGATTCTTAGGGACAGCCTGATTGGACGCAGAGATGATTGAAGCCGGAGCCGGATTGATTATTTCTCAAAGCAATTTAAGTGGCAGTCAAACAGTATCCATCATCTCCATCTCCGGAATTTCAGCGGAAATTGCTCCCTTAACAGCGTTTGCCGCCGAAAAGTTAACTATTCGCCATAATCGAAATGGCAGCAAAACATATTTCGCTTTCTATTTCGAGGCCTACACAACGGATACCCACGAGCATGCCCTCAGGTATCGTTGTCAAAAATAACAACATCAACTCAACTAACTGCCAAAAAAAAAAAAACGAAACGAAAAGATCAACAATCCGTGGAGAGGGAAGAAGCCTCGGAGTAAATTACAAATTAAATCATAAAACGGAAGTGACAGCGTGCACAGCACAGGGCACAGATTTGGATTTATTACGTGACCAGAAACATTAAACGTTTTGCCATTAACACACGCGCTTTGGGCCAGGACTTGAACTTTGGCCTAGGAGTAGGAGACTGGGGGAAATAGGATATAGTGAGCAAGGACATGCCGTGTAAATCTATCTGTATCTGTGTATCTGTATCTCTATCTGAGCTAGCTGACCAGGCAAACTGAGTTAGTCGCTTGGCCACGTTAATTGTTTTTGGCCAGTGTGGAAAATGGTAATATTATGATTGAATAAGAAACAGTCCAAACCTAATATTCTTTATTGTATTTATTATGATTCTCACTACTACACGCTTAGTTGTTTTAAATTTTATTATTTATGATATGTATCTTATTCCAAGTTAATTGTTAATGGTCAATGTAAATACTAAATTAACCTTCTTTATTTCATTTATTTTATTTGTTAGCGCTTAAAGCCTGATTGCTCTAAAATTGAATTACATATGTAATACTTTTTTTTTACTTTGTAATTGCCTCGTTTATAATCTAATCGATTTTGCTTGGCCATTTTATCTACACCCCCATATTAAAGTGTTCAACGAAACCCATTGTTTGCCTGCCAATTAATTCGAGCATTGCAATTACTTGAGGAAATTTTACAGCTAATGAATTATGCATTTGGCCAAAACAGACTTTTAGGGCCAGAACTTTGTTTTGCGGTTGCCAGTGGCAACTAGGCGCGGTGGGGCAGCCAATTATTTTGGGCTTCTTTATCGGAATGCCAGGGAATCCATTCGTTCGGCCGCTCATTATTCACTTTATGCATCAGTTAATTCCGGCAAACGAAGCACGTTTGTGTCTCCGTGTGATTTGTCAAGCACAAAAGAGCACTGGCCAAGGTATAAAGTAATTTCCATTTAATTGACATAATTGCGCACACTTCACATATTTAATCAATTGTCAAAGCAACACGCATACACAGACACACACACTACTTAGGCGACACAGACGGTTACGCACACTGGCACACTCGAGTGTGTGTACACGCACACTGATGCAATTGTCTGTTGCTCACTTTGCCGTTAAGCTGACAATGACAGAAATGGCAATTTCATTGGCAGGCTCTGGCTAAATGGCCACTGGCATAGATAAATATTTGTTGGCTTGCCAAAGCGCGCTACTCACACAGACACACCGCACTCACACACATAGAATTCAGGGAAGGGGGTTCCAACACGTTCACACTGCTGAGCCAAAGCTTTCACTCAAATGTCACTTATCGCCTCACCGACACCACACACACATACGCACGGGCAGCTCTCGAACTTCAACATCTGTTTACCATACATCCCAATATGTGTGCCATTGTGCACTGAGCGAAAATGTTCCATTAACATATTAATTAGGATTATTACCAGAGACAGGATGGATTTTGTGCGGAAAAACTAGACATTTATATAAGTCAACGCTGGAACTAAGTCAATCTACTATTTTAATGTGGTAGGCTATTTTTATTATCATCTTAGCAATCCTAACTACTTAATGTTTTAAGCATAGTTAGTTATTTAAATACATATCATAGAAAAGAGATGCCTTCATAATATTTTGTTATATTGTATTGGAATTTAAGATAGAGTAACTTTTAGCAGTGGTGTGACATTTAACTAGTTATACTATACTGAAGAAATATTTATAATTATATATTATGTGTGATATAAAATATATCCTTTGTATAAAGCAGAATACGAACTCAAATTTATAATAATAAGACCCGAACCTCCCCATAATATTTTTAAATATCATAATCTCCTGCGGCATTTAATACCCCTGCATTTATCCCAGTGTCCTTTTGTTTTTAGACTTTGTGGCTGGGAGCATTCGGATCCATACCGCACTGCCAGACAATCCCGTCCAGTTCTGGTGACTGTTCAAATATATTTAACGAGGACTCGCCGATTATGTCGACTGATGCGTATATGTTCGTAGAACAAAGGCCCTCTGTGCTGTTAATTACCCGACATAAGTACATAAATATGGCTCAAGTCGAAAGGCCCTGCGCACACAGCTCAAGGACCCCCTACTTCCGGTGATTCTGTGGTCCATCGTGTAATTCCCTGCGAAACTCAAAAATGGCCAGGAGCGCGGCCATTTGCAATAATTATGCATTACGGTTCATTATCGCGACGATTGCGGCCACAAAAGGCGATGCCGGCAATTTAAGGCTCAATCAGCGAGTGACCACAACAAAAGCGGCTGCCCAGAAGGCGAAAGAAAATCACTTTAATTACGATTAATTAATGGCGCTTTAAATGGCCAATGCAGCGTAAGTCGTTGTATTTTCATTTCCCTTCCATTTTTTTTTGCCTTAATGAGAGAGGCGGATGGCCTGTGTCACTTGGCATATGCAAGAACTTCACTTCACACAAAAGTGTCCGAAGCAGGAGCTCAAGTCCCGAGCCTTTGAAACTAACCGAAAACTAAATTTCAAGGCTCATTGCGTGCACATAATGTGGCCAATGCGGGGGAGGTCCTCATCCAGGACCTTCTCGGCCCCCGGAAAAACCCCGTTGTGATGTGCAGTGAACCTCACTAATGGAGCGGTAACACACACGAACCCATTGCCAAAAAGTTTGACTTCGTTTGAACGTGAGACGGACGTCTGATGGTCGGTGGTTTGGGGGGTAGGTCTTCAAGGATCAAGGATAGATGAGAGGACTAGGCGAATTTGCATATGAAATACAAAAACGTTAATGATGCGTAAAATGATTCTGTTAGCTTGTAAAATTGCCAGCCATCGTTTTGGCCCCCAAAAGTCGAGCCATAAATGAACGAGCAAATTTTTTGGTGTAACTCGCTTGTTAACCTGTTGATAAATTTATGTCCCCAAAACGCCAACGATGCGAATTTTACACGCATTTGATTATCGATTGAAAAACAAAAATTCGCCAAACCCCTTCCCCGGAAAAAAAGGTGGGAGAATATTAAAAAAGCAACGCAAATCACATGCAAAATTATGAAAAACGAGCTCCAGACAAGAGGTCCCAAAGGCGTTGGCCCGACAGCTAAAACAGGTAAAACAGGCAAAAGCGGGTAAAACGAATGCGAATGAGTCTGCCGGGGAGCATAAATCATTCAAATGCGAAAATCAGTTAAAGCATAATGCGGCCATAAGAATGTCTGTCTGTTTGCGCTGGGAAAACAATCAAATAAACGGCTCTGCAGTGAAAAAAAGGTAATCACATTCGATAAAAATCATGGATTTATAAATTATTAAATCTTGAAATGCTTAAATAAAGGGGAAAAGTGAAACTCTAAAGTGAACTCTAAAAAACAAATACAGTTGATCAAATAAAATGTATTTTGTATATTTTAGTAACAGAAAAAAGGATATTTATATTTAATACATTAAAAGCAAAGCCTTTGAACCATTATATTTTTTATTTCTAGGTCATACCAGTTAAATTCTATTTGTTAATTTCAAATTAATAAAAAGTAAACTTTTTCAAACAAATCAGGATAATTAAAAACATTTGTTAAATAAAATTTGTAAGCAGATATTAATTAGCAAGATGAATCTTTTGATTTTAGAATCGCACCATTTTTTCCCGTGCAAAATTTGTTTATACCAACTTTGGCTTAATGAAAATTAAGGATTATTTCATTGGCTTCTGGATTTGAATTTTAATTGCCATCTATCGATGGTGATGATTCCCAGGAAAGTAAACAAATAGTTCGGTGTATAATTTAGCCATGATTTAATGCTTTGGTCTGACTTATATAATTTATGGCTATAAAATCAACTCCTCTGAATTACCAATTTGGTGGCCTTGATTTTGGACGCGACTCTGGGCGTGTGACAGCGGCTACATGAATAATTTAAGTGAAAGTTACAACTTTTGACAACAAATCCAGTGACTAATTAAAGCCAACGTCGGATTTATGTGTCAAGCGTTTGTCAAGCCAGCCAGCGGACTGACTGTCACGGCTGGCAGCCAAAAAGTTGCCACTAACTTTTCCCCTCATGCTGCCTTTTCCCAGGAAAGCCCCTCCATATAGCCATCCACTTTTTCCATGCCGCACACGCTACTGAAATGCAGCTGTGCGATTAAATTAATAACTGCAAAGGATTAAAAAACTAACAGCCATGGCAAGGACATGGCGCCAAGCCAGCTGCTCCTGCTCCTGCTGCTGCGTTAAAAAAGTAACTTTCGCTGCAGCTAAGCTTTCGCAGGCTGACTTTGCCCCTTGTTTTATAAGGGCGGCCTGGAGGAGGGGGCGTGGCAGGGGGACAGGGCGGTCCCCAGGCTCTCATTTGCATAATATTTACTTATGAGCCGCCTTGTAGCCGCCACGCCCCCTTAGCCGCCCCCACATCCCCCCGAGCAGCAGCATGGAAGAAAATAATTTGCTAAATTATGTCTTAAATAGTTAACAAAGTTTGCACGAAAATGTGAGGACCTTTCTTGGCCAGCAGATTTCCCAGCGATGAGGTAAACAAAACGAGTTGCACGCTCCCCGAACTTCTACTTGCACGCCAAGAAAAAACAAACTTTGTTGATAGAAGAAAAGGTTTTTGTTATCTTATTAATACAGTTTATTTTTATTTAGCAAAGAACATGGAAAATGTTTAAATAAGTCTTAAAACATCAAGGGGTTCTTACTTTTAAATATATCCTGAAAGGTTTTTTCGTTAAATTTAGAAAAACAAACTTTGTAGATAAAGAAATGGTTTTGTTTTGTTGTATATATATATCTAGAAACGATCGTAAAGTTTATTAAAATATTTTTAGTACATCAAAAGGCTTACTTTATTTATTAATCTGTATTTTTATGATGCAACCTCTTTCAGAATTTTAGAAACATTTTAATACTGAAGGGATAGTTCCATTTGTAAAGCTTTGCCTTGTAAAATATCTTTAAATTTGTATGTATTAAATAGATTTGATTTTCAAGTGTATCTATGAGTTCCTGCCTTCCCTCCACTGTATCTCCCAGTGTAATCTGGGTCCTGGTGGCAGATGCAGCTAAGCCCTTGTTAATTTACTCCTGCTCCCCATTACCGCCGGAGGACAAACAATGGCTTTGATGGAGCAGCATCTCGGGCTCAATGCAAACAAAGATCAGGACTGCAAACGACGTGACAAACAGTTCGCCCTTCGATGGCCAACAGTTGAAAACTTAAACTAATTCGCTTTAAGCGAGCTTCAGATGCAGTCGAACCACCTACCCATCTACCCACCTCCCAACTACTTATTCCCCTGAAATATTCCGGCTTATCTTCACATGACGCCGGCTGGGTGGGTTGCACAGTGGGGTTTGGGTGGGGGGAGGGGAGAATCCTCACGTAGACCGAACCCCAATCGTAAATTTCGCCCCGAAAACTTTCCATTAAGAAGCTCAAAAACAGATACGCAAAGTTCCGGAGTGCTCATCGCGGGGGCGCGACATTGGCCGTGCAACAAATCACGGCCCGAAAGCCCAATCCCCAATCCGAGTCCCCCGAATCCGCAATTCCAATCCAAAAACCAGACCAGGCATAATGGAAATCCCGTTGAACCTGCCGCGCTGTCCGGCGGAAAATTCGGGGAAATGAGGAACAGCAAAAGGAAAAAAGAGAAGATGGAAAAATAGACGCTGCAGGAAGTGCACGCAGTCTGTTAGTCGGGAAACGAATATCATAATTTACTTTGTCACCCGCTGCGAATTAGCGTGCCAGCCATGTGTGTGTGTGTGTGTGTCGGTACTATATAAACCGATTTATTCAGATATATATATATACCGACTGGCCACGCCTCTTCAGTGGGCAGGAGGCCGACTCAGCGTGGCGCTTAAAAAGCCGGAACATTTTAAACAAAAGCCAAGCTGAAGGCTCTCGAACTCCAACTCTCGAAAACTTTCGGCAAAACCACTTAAAAATTTTTGTGTGCGCTGACTTTAACATACGATAAAGGGTCTTCTAGAGGGGGTGGTATACTATATAGGGGTTTTTTGGGTGGCAAGGGAAGGGTCCAAGAGACGAGCAGCCATTTTGGCAGCTCCAGCCAGACAAATAAGCCACGTTGCAGGCTCAGATTGCAGTCGCTAAACGAGATGGCGGCGGCTCTTCTCGCAGTGCACTGGGAGAAAGACTAGGTAAGATATTAAGATGGCTAGATCTGTAAGAAAAGAAATTTAGTTCAGCAGGTACATTAAAAAAGTCAATAGAAATGTTATATATGTGTCTTATCATACTATTTAAAGAGTTCACTTGGTAAATACCTAATGTTATTTAAAATTGGAATACATTTTGAATTCGCTGCTTAAAATAAATAATTTTTTATGGGATGTATATATTTGTAATTTTTAAAGTTGTATCTCAAGGATTATAAACTTTAATAAGGATGACAATATGATTGGGTAATCAATGGAAATTGGATGGCACTAGGACAACATTTTTTTACCATTTGAAAACATTTTTAGATGGTATTGTATTTTAAAAAATATTTAAAATTTAATTATGGTTAAAAGGGGCTTACAATTTAAAAAAGTTGCTACCAGCAATAAAGAAAAACATATATATTTTCATATTAAATTGAATGTTATATTTAAAGATTTTTTTGTCAAGGACAAAACCCGTTTTAATTTAATAATTTAACTATCGCTCAGTGCACTTCCTTCCGCCCTAGCCATTTGTGTGTGTTAGTCTGCAAGTTGGCCACAATGCAAATTAATAAAAAAGCATTTGAGGCTGAACATTTTTACCAGCTTGGCTAATAAATAACGCGACGGCGACAGCTTCATTTGTTTAAGTGCCTGACAGAGTGGAACCGAAAAAAAGTCGCGTTAAAAACCAGAAAACCCTAGAAAAAACCAAAAAAAAAAAGCCGAGAAGGAAAGTAACGAAAGTGGAGAGAGTGTCAGACGGCGTTTTAATCGCTCCATCAGCACGGTTCATGCATATTCATATAAACGGGCCAAAATACGCCATCAAGTATATCTCAATTTAGCTACGACTTAAGTGCACTATTTTGGGACTCCCCCTAGAATTTTTGAGATCCATTTGCCTGGCCATAATTAATGGACACACTTCGCTCAGGACTCAAGGTTCCCTCGGCATTAGCAGCCAACAAAATATCCCTGATCGAATCTGACCGCTAATGCGAATAAAGCATCCAATACTTTTATGATGTTAGCCTTCGATGTGATTACGATACACAGACGAACACAATCCATTTGCAAAGTCATCACGTATACGCCACCGCCCACAGTGTCGAAGGACGAAAAGGGATGTGCTCACTCACTCACATGCATTTGGTTTGCTTCGCCTGCTGATTTCGTTTTTATTTCGTCCATGTAGCCATTTGCCATTATTTCCGTTGTTATTTGCCATTATGACAATTCAGTTAGTCAAATTCCGTTACGGGCTTAAAACTAATTTGAGATTAAGTTCCAAGATTCAACCACTGGGGGATTTGATTTTCTGCAAGCATTTTTGTGCATCAGCACACCCAGAAGGCAGAAGGAAGTCGAAGTCGAAGTCGAAGGAAGCAAACGGAAAGCGAAAATGTAATAAGTGATTTACATGACTCGAAGGAATTCCACCGCAGGGCACATGAAATCGAGAAATCGTCGAGTCGAGCCCAGAAATCGATACTTCATTAAGATACAACCGAAAGGCAGTATAGTCTCGATGCGATGCGATGCGATTCCATTCGATTCGAATCGACTCGAGCTGCGGGGAAAGTCGGAAAAGCAGGGCCTAACGACCACGCATCGTTGGTTTCTGCCGCTCCATGGCCTATCTAAATGGTCGGAGATGACTGATATGAGAGACGGAATCCTGCCGTTCTCCAGGTCCACCACTCCAGCTCCATTTGCTGCTCCATCCTCGATTCTAGCTAAATTCCAGCCCCAGCCCCCATTAAAGTCGGCCGGCAACGAGTGTTTTCGAACCGCTTTATTGACCCTCAATATTTCGAAACGACCAGAATGACAAGCCCAATGAATGCCGTTGACAGGATGGCGACTGAAAAGGGCCAATGCACCCAGAAAAATTGCTGAACGGATTGTAATAATATTTCACATACCATTTGCAATCATCATTTATTTAACCTTACAAATATATTCTTAAACTGAATCTTAAAGCATTTTAACTGTTTCACATATTGTTGATCCCAACTATCCTGTTCTAAATTTATTGTTTTTGTTTCCAATGCTTATATATTCGGCCACAAATAATAATAAGCAAAGCTTAATATTACAGTTCATACAAGAAGAAAACCTTTAACCTTAAATACCTATCTCAAATGTGTGGGAACTTCAAAGAAAACATAACAGCAATCAATTTAGATTAATATATCCTAATACGCTGCAGATTTATTAGATATAAATGTATGCATTGTAAATCATTACAGAATGTATAGATTTTTATGTCACTTTTTTCAGAGTGCATAGATATTGATAATGTTGACTGTAATAATTCACAAGGGACGACGACAATATCACGGATTTATCTAACTGAATTTTTCATGCGCAAATTTCGGTCGCGTATCAAATGCTTGTCGGGGCCAAATTGAAAATTTGTGGCCTTTTTTAATGCTGTTGTCATATATTATGAAAATGTTTGGCTCGTGCTGTTCAGTCGGCCCACAGCAACTAAATTAGAATGTTAATGGGGCGGTGACCTTAAAAGCGGCCCAACATTTGCCTAGCCCCAAAATAGATACGTGCATAAATGTAGAATTTTAATTATTTAAGCTGGTGACAAAATGACAACAATCGAGAGGCGGGAGACCCACAAATAATTGCAGCGGAAATTGAAATTATGTTTTGCTTGGTCTAATTTTCATTCGGTTTTGGGTTTGGGCTTTCCATTTTCGCTTGGTTGACTGCAATTTAAATGTGGAGACCTGCATTTAAGTTGTATTTTTAAGGGGTGGTCAAATTAATTCGGTACCTGTATTCCGTTTCATATGGCAGACGTCTCAATAGGTTAAAGCCGATTAGGTAAGTCTATGAATTTCAGCTGCATATAGGGCTTACACATAGAGAAATCTACTTATTACAAGCTTTATAATAAAATAAAATAATTTAATTTGGTACTATTAGGAGCTACAAAATTCCAAAACTACTATTAGATTTACAAGAGAACATAATTATATTTTAGTAAACTCGGTCTTTTTGAAAAACGAACTGTTTTTAAATTTGAGACGTGTATTTGCATATTCAAACCATTTAGGCTTTGGTTTTCATGGTAAATTGTAATAATATTTTTATTAATTATGTACGTGTACATTTGTATTAATGGCACATTTCTGGTAATATTTCCTGTGGTTCAATCGATGATTCTGGATTTATTTCTTCGATGTTTCTTCAAAGAATTTGTGGGTAAGGGGAAACCATGCACCTTCAATTTATAATGCATTTCTAAGACGGGTTCCTGCATTCCAATAACTCTGTGTGACGAGAGAAACCCCATTAAGTAATTTATAAAGTCAACAGGTTTTTTCGTCTTAATTACGTGGGGTAAAAACTCAATTAGAACCTTTTTCCCCTGGATGAACGAAATCAAATTTCACAACTCCCGCAGCGTTAATTGAAGATTCCTCAATAAAAACGAATGGAAAATGGGACGTGGAAAAGGGGGAAAATGCAAACTCGTTAACCCATTAAACCAAAAGCGGGACTCATGTTTGATCCCTGTTTTCTTCTTTTTTTCTACGTCGTTTTTGGTGGAAAGGGAAAAGAAATACGCACATCCAACGAAAAGCTATTAAGACATAAAACATTTCCAACACCTTCCCGGAACGCCTCCGAAAATGGAAAAATTGTGGGAGGGGCAGGGGCGTGGGGAAAACTCACACGGAGAAAGGAAATAGGAAGTAGCAGCAAAATGAAATGTTTCTAATTCAACGAAACGCATTTCAACGTAATGAAAATGGAGAAAAGGACCGACAGACAGCCACGCCCCCACTGCCGTTGACATTTTTTCGAACCTGCCGTTGACTGACAGCTGGAAAAGTCAGGGGATACAAAGTAGGGTGAAAATGGGTGCGTGGGCGGAAGTGGGCGGAGTCCAAGGACATGCGTCGCTGGGCGTGCAGTCGACTCCTTGGCTTTTCGTCATTGCCCTGCTCGCAACACTTTCCTCTTTTATTTTATAATATGAACAATTTCCTCCGTTCGCCTTTCCATTCGAATCGCTGCCACTTTCGTGAAAAATGCACTTCAAAACTTTTCAATTTGAGGAAAGGAGCGTCTCGGATTCATCGCTCGCCCGTTGTTGTTTTTGTTGTTAGTGTTTCGTCCTTGTCGCTAATGACAATACACTTGTACTTGGTCCCAAGTGTGCGTGTGTGTGTGTGTGTGTGTGAGTGTGTGTCTGTGTGCGAGTGTATCTGTGTGAGCGCGCATTTACGCTCTTTACTTATTTGATTTACGTTTCATTTCCGGCTGCCATATGCTGCCTCGCATACGAATTCAGCCAAGGAAGCAGCGTTTAGCTGCATCTCTACAGAGAAAGAAAATCTTTAAGGTAGCAAAGATGAAAAATAATTATAAAAAATTTTAGAGCGTATATAAGTAATAATAATTTTCGAATATTTTAGAAAGAAAGGTTTGAAAAGAAAGAAGGTTTGAACTTATGTATAAAATAATCGTATGAATAATATAAAGTTACGGATTCCATTGTTAAAAACTAAGGTCGCTTTATTTATAGGGACGATTTCATTATTGGGATTATATATAAAAGGTTAAAAAAGGTAAAAATATAAAAAGGTTAAGCTAATAAAATATTGTAACATTACTTGTATAATTGTAGAAAAATAGGCCAATATATTTGACACTATGAAAAACCAACAGAAAAGTTGAGGATATATTGGATTTACGATTTTAAATATATTAGGACAATGAGATATTTACCATATGCGGCTTTTAATACTAATATTATTCCCATTTGGTGGTCCCAAGTTCCTTATCCCTTTTCCCGTGCATCTTTGAGTGTGTTGCACTATGTTTAAGTGTGTGAGTTTTAAGGCGACACATAGTAAAAGCCCGGTCCCGTTATCCCCGCCTGCACTCACACTCACACACTCGCGCATATACGTACACACACGTTATGCAATTATAACTTTTGTCGTTAGCAACTTTAAGCAACTTTAAACGTAAATTGCCGCCGTGAAGTAGCTTTTGGCGCACGCTCTCAAGCGCCGCCATTCACCCATACACCCGCACACCAACTAACACACACAGCAGAGACACTCACACACACACACACACACATGAGGTTATAGTTTGTTGTCGGCTTTGGAGCAAAGTGTGTGAAAGGTGTTTTATTGAATTAAGTGGGTTTAACGGGATTTCTATAATGCCAGCGACAGTCGACAGTCGACAGTCCTGCATATGTATTTATTGTAACTACAGTTGCTAGTTTTCCGCCCGCTTTTCGCAGCCCGGGGCCGGAAAATGCCTGCGAGCTGAGTTTGCTAGCACGGAAACTGTGGCACTTTCGGTTAAACTTTTCCAACGTAATGCATATTTTATTTAATTTTTTTAAGAGTTGCCAAAACCGAAAAATGTGCAAATGATGATGAGGGTGAGTTGTAAATTGTTGGGCAACAGTCAAGTGGCGGGGAATAATTATGCAAATCAAGTTGGCAGCACAAAGGCCAAGGTGTTGCCAAATTCCGACAATAGATACGAGACTTATTAGCTAATCAGCCAAGTTAGTTGAGTTGGGCCAACTTGACCACAGCTACACTTCCGACCATAAACGTGTGGGCATTGCAGTTATAATTAATGGGAAATGTTTTCCTTTTCCCTTTTTTCCCCCCTTAGGTTTCCCTTAAAAGTCGCGCGTGCTGCATGCAAAACCCAGTTCCACTAGAAAGCCTGCTTCACTGCAGTTATTTCTCATGTTTTAGCCGCACTTGATTGCTTTCACCTTTTTTCAGGAGTTTTATTTTTATTCCTAGGACATGCAAAGTCCAGTTACATTCGTCTGTCGTGTTTCTATTTTGTATTTAATTCGGGTTAGCATAGTTCTTTCGTTTTAAATATCTTTTAAATATTAATAAGCCATTTAACTGCCACAACACGTTGATGCATGGGGCTCAATTAGGCTGCAAATAGCTCGAAATTGTTTGCTTAATAAACGTCATTCATCAAATCGACACGTGGGTTTTTTTTCGTAGGGTTCGACAGCCAGCAAACACGCAAAGTTCGTGTCGATTTAACCCCAAGACCTCCGATTTAACCCTATGCAGGTCAAGAGTGGGGCGTGGCCGGGGCCTTGACAGCCGGCCATGTAAGTGAAACACTTTCGGGAAGTGCCAGTTAAGTGAATTAATATTGGTTTATTTCTTGCATAATTTTTATTAATTTCCACAGCCATCGTGATCGCGCATCAAAGGCCACCTAATTTGCCACATGCCGCGGATCTCTCGACATTTCCATTCAATACTCTCCTTTGTTTGCAGTGGCACTTAGCATCGCAATTGACGTCATCCCGTCTGCAGACTGCAGCACCCTTGCCGTCGAATAAAAAACAATATAAATATTAATGCTATTTGCGTAACAATTCAATTCGGCCGAGAGGGTTCGGGGAACGGGAACACTTGGCCGCTTCACATGAACTCCATCCAGACAACGAGCCAACGGGGTGTTGCATATTAATCACGACACTGGCCGAGGTAGGAATGCCTTATATATCAGCCGCCATAAATTCACATGGCAGGACACTGAGGGAAAAAATGGGTACAAGGTACTCCCAACCTTATAAAGAGGGATTTCTGGTTCCTTTAACTCTTAAAAAGTGTATTTTAACTTGATCAACTTGATTTGGAATACAAAAATTTGTTTACAAAATATCATGCTATATTAGATAGTAAAATATGTATTACAAAAATTAAGTATACTAATAGATCATTTTAATATAGATACCATAGTTAATGATTTGTTAAAAATCATCCAGTTCTTCACTAATGATTATCACATTCTAAGGCTTAATAATTATTAAGAATATGTCATATATATCATCTTAAAATAAATACTATGAAACCTAACTGCAAAGGTTTTTTTAATTTATCAAAATTGTCATTAAAGATATTACTATAAGTACGAGTAATATCCATAAAATTGGGGTTTTAAAAATATTTAATTCTCACATCAAACTTTGTTTTTCCTCAGTGCACAAAGGCAGGAAAAGTGCGTTTGTCGTCTGGGAAGCCCGTAGTGCAGCTCGCTGGGCGGCCCAACAGACAAGGGTTGCACTCGTTTTAGGATGTAAGCCGATGGAAATACTTTAATCCACTTCACAGTGACACTGAAATTAAAACATACACAGAGGGTCCGTAAACAACCCCCGAAATTGTGGCAAAACGGGAAGGAATCGCCGAATCGCTGGATGGATGGATGGGATGGGATGGGGCATTCAAATTGGCTGCTATCGCAATTATTCATACGGCGGCGACATTCATAAAATGTCCTCGCGAGGCAGGCAGTTCCCGTTAAGCCACGCACACAGACTCAACGGCCCACCGGCTCACCGATACACCGATACAGCTGCAAAGGACTTCCCTGGACTGACGTCACTTTGACAGTTGGAACACAAATGCAATTATCACTTTATTTTAAACGATTTATGTGCAACACGGCTGAGTCACACAAACACACACACAGTCGCACAGGACATGCATCACACACACACAGATACACAGGACGCAGGACATGTAGACATGACAACGACGACAGCGGCAAACGGAAGCGGAAATGGCAACAAGCGCAGCCACCAAACGAACGGCCCGATGTCCGCCGCCTGGGGAATGCGGTCAGAAAGGTGTGCACACCGCCATACAAATACCTGGGATAAAAATACAAAATAGTGGAAAATGGTGGGAAACACGGCGATCGATGTTGGGGCCGGCAAGTTCCCTGTTTCGCGGTTTGTCACTTCAGCGGAATTTCAACTTAAAACTGTCGGTTAAAATGGGGTTTAATTAATAATGGTATTAATTTAAGCACCTTGTCAATTTGAAATAAAAAAGTTAACAATGTTGTTTAGTTAGCTGTTGATTTGCACACAATTTAACTTACTCTTTCCCACATATTTATTAAAATAAAACTAAAAATCATTAAAAATCTTTTAGTATTAATAGCAGCTCTTTTTGGTTTATTATATTAAATTGAACATTATATTTAATGATCAAATTACCAATTTAAGAAAAATTACTAAAAATGCGTTTAACCTTTAAAAATGAAAAGACTTGTATGATGAAACAGATATAATTTTCAAATTTGATTGTCAGCTTTTATTAAAAGATTTGCTACAAGATTTCATTTCAGCGAGAGATTTTGTAAATCTTCTTATCACAATCAATACATCTTCAAACAAATCCCAAGAAAAACAAATTGTTTTCTTATTGCTCATTCATGCTTTAAATTTGGAAAACCTACTCCAAATAAAAGGAAGGAAATCAAAACTACGTAATATTTAAAGAGATGCGAACCAGAGATATGCTTCTGCAATAAATAAAACCAAATTGCCAAGAGCCCTATTTCCTTCATTTGAAGAAGGAAAACCTACGCTTGGCTTGACTAGAATATCAACAGCCCATCAAGTGCAGAGTTTCGACTTTAAAATTTCGAACATTAACAATGTCCATTTATATTCGAGCCATCCCTTGTGGTTTTGGCCAGTGAGTCGAGTGTAATTTAGGACATGCATGTCCAACTTGACAGGCTCGAATTTAGCTCTCTCTCTCTACGACTTTGCACTTGGTCACTTATATTCCATATATTCCTGCTTATCAATATTGTATTAGATCTGGACTGCCGTAGTGCTCGGCAATTGCAGCAGATTTCCATGAATGGCAGGCTGTTTTTTTTTTTTGCGACGCTGACTTATTGAAATTGACAGAAGGTTAATGGCGTTGAATGACGCTGAAATTGAGGCAGCAGCTCTGGCAATTTAACACCCCGCTGGGCAGTCGAAAAAAGCGGGGCGGGAAGCGGTAAGCGGACCAAAAGGGGGCGGGGCAGGACCTCACCACATGACAGCGATTCGCAACATCCGCTTAGAGTTGTGAGATGTGGAGAGCGGGAGATTTGCGATAAAAAATGATTGCACATGCGAGCGTTTTGCCTCGAAATTGCAGCATTTGCGGCATGGAAATATATTTAGATATATACATATAGATAAATTGGAATTCGAGGGGGTGAGTCGAGTCTGTTTGGGTGAGACAATCGGGCCCCCTGTGCCCTGGATTTGCACTTGCCGCTCGGCTTTGGATTTGGTTTTGGTTTTGCTTTTGGCGGGTTATCAGTGGCCCCGGCCATAAATCACTGTCAAGTGTCATTCGCCCTCGAAGCAGCAGCTCAGTATCCTTTATCCCAGCCCAGAAGGAAACTTTTTCCAGCACACACACACACACATCCTGACTGTATATATGGATATATAGAGAGCGGTATCAACTTACCACGAACATGTGCCCGGGGGCAGAAAGGTGCAGCGCCGGAAGCTGCAGCAGCCACTCAAACGCAACCGAGGACATGGAAAATGCCTGGGCTTGGAATGGAAAAAAATCGAGAAAGTTGCTAATTAAAGTTTGTGTTTGCCGGGAGGGGCCGTGAACTTCGCCCCCATGAACTTCCGGCCCCCCGGCGAAAGTGTTATCCCCCAATGTCATCTGGAATTGCACGAGTTACTCCTTAAGGTACACGGGGAAAATAAAGTTAGCGCAGTGTTCCACACTCGAATATATTCAAAATCAAATTCCCTTGACTTTTTATAAACTAAGATGATTACTAAAATGAAAGCATTATGTAGAATTGACTTAAAGATTTAATTTTCCTAATCAACTTTATTATGTTAGGGTTTTTTTGATCCGAAAATGGATGTCAGTTGCTTTAAAAGCAATAAATAAATTCAATTTTAAATCCTGGTTGATAAGAGTGATTTAAAATTACTTAACAGGTATATTAATTGCATTTTGTTGTAAAATATTTTTTATAAAAAATACTCGGACATGTTTTGACTTTGGGAACTTGATTCTATGTCATAATTTCTGTTCCTGTGTACTTTTCCCCATTTGTTGAACGCAGCTTGCATTCGTCACGCATTGGTTGGCATTTCGTTGCGCTGTCTGTTGGCGAAAAACCGCAGAGCGAGTTGACTTTCCCTACCCTCCGATGCCATGGCTAATTTCCGCTATTGTTCATAATTTTTATTGCGCTTGTTGCGAATTAGTTTCGGTTTCGCCCGACGCCTGCTCCCGATCCCTTATCAATGTTGCAATTTTTTGTAATTTAAAATTTGTTATAAATCGTCGCTTGTTTTGCACAGGGGTTGATCCTTAGTGTTCCCTGTTTGCTCCCTTTTTCGAGAGGCGTTGACAACGGCAACAACATGAAGAGCCTGCGATTACAGGATTGCGAACACGATTGCAAGTCTGCACCTAAGGGTGGGTTTTCAGTTGCATCAGGAAGTTGTTGGTGGGGGTAAGTATCCTAACCTGGCTCATAGCTATTAAATTGTGGGCAATTGTCCGGCTCGAGGGGGTGTGGCCATCGTTTAGGGGCAGGTAGCTGGGGCACCAAGATAATTGCGGAAGTCGTGGGCTGATCAGCACAACAAATTATTGGGCAATTATTGGGCATCAGATGGCACATTAATTTCGAAAAAAAAATGTGGAATCATAAATAAAAGTTGTATACTGATGAATTATGACTTAAGGAAAAATATTCATATTTATAGATTTTAAAGGCTCTTTGAAAATGAAGGATGATAACAACAGTAAAGGTTGATGTTATCTCCTCTGATAACAGAGCACAACATAGATCTACGTCACAGATTCTGCTAGCTGCAACATTAAAATAAAGTGTAAAGATTTTGATTCGGACATCTATAAAATTCCATTCGAAAATGTAAGCGAAAGCCGTAAAATATTTCTGTTATGTTATGTACAACATAGACCGAATGAAGGTCTTAAATGTTAGGACTGAAATGTTAGGTCAGGGGACTTTCATCTGCAATGTTAAAATCTTTCTGTTGAACATGAACATGAGGTAAAATTTTAACCCCCCTTAAAAAAGAAATTTTGAATGTTAAACAATAGAAAATTCAACCACGAACATATAGAGGATATCCCGCACCTAAACTCAAGATATGGGATCTGGAAGTGCAGTTTTTGGGTTCCTATTCTGAAAGCCATTGGAAAAATGGGAAAACCGAACATGAAAATGGTTTTAAATGTTGACCCCCGTTTTAAAGACATATTTTATAGTAGAATATTAGAGAATTCAACCACGAACTCATAGAGGTATCCCACGTCTAAATCGGGATCGTGTTACTCGAGTTATAGAATTTGGAAGTGCATTCTGAAAGCCATTGGAAATACGGAAAAACCGAACATGAAAATGGGTCAAAACTTGGACCCTCGTTCAAAAGAAATATTTGAATGTAAAACATTATAGAATTCAATCACAAATCCATAGAGGTATCCCACGTCTAAATCGGGATTGTAAAACTCGAGTTATGGAATTTGGAAGTGCAGTTTTGGGCTCCCATTCTGAAAGCCATCTGAAATACGAAAAAACCGAACATAAAAATGGGTCAAAATTTGGACCCTCTTTAAAAAAAAATATTTGAATGTAGAACATTAGAGAATTGAATCCCAAATCCATAGAGGTATCCCACGTCTAAATCGGGATCGTATAACTCGAGTTATGGAATTTGGAAGTGCAGTTTTGGGCTCCCATTCTGAAAGCCATCTGAAATACGGAAAAACCGAACATGAAAATAGGTCAAAACTTGGACCCTCGTTCAAAAGAAATATTTGAATGTAGAACATTAGAGAATTCAATCCCAAATCCATAGAGGTATCCCACGTCTAAATCGGGATCGTATAACTCGAGTTATGGAATTTGGAAGTGCAGTTTTGGGCTCCCATTCTGAAAGCCATCTGAAATACGGAAAAACCGAACATGAAAATAGGTCAAAACTTGGACCCTCTTTAAAAAAAAATATTTGAATGTAGAACATTAGAGAATTCAATCCCAAATCCATAGAGGTATCCCACGTCTAAATCGGGATCGTATAACTCGAGTTATGGAATTTGGAAGTTCAGTTTTGGGCTCCCATTCTGAAAGCCATCTGAAATACGGAAAAACCGAACATGAAAATGGGTCAAAATTTGGACCCTCTTTCAAAAGAAATATTTGAATGTAGAACATTAGAGAATTCAATCCCAAATCCATAGAGCTATCCCACGTCTATATCGGGATCGTATAACTCTAGTTATGGAATTTGGAAGTGCAGTTTTGGGCTCCCATTCTGAAAGCCATCTGAAATACGGAAAAACCGAACATGAAAATGGGTCAAAATTTGGACCCTCTTTCAAAAGAAATATTTGAATGTAGAACATTAGAGAATTCAATCCCAAATCCATAGAGGTATCACACGTCTAAATCGGGATCGTATAACTCGAGTTATGGAATTTGGAAGTTCAGTTTTGGGCTCCCATTCTGAAAGCCATCTGATATACGGAAAAACCGATCATGAAAATGGGTCAAAATTTGGACCCTCTTTCAAAAGAAATATTTGAATGTAGAACATTAGAGAATTCAATCCCAAATCCATAGAGCTATCCCACGTCTATATCGGGATCGTATAACTCTAGTTATGGAATTTGGAAGTGCAGTTTTGGGCTCCCATTCTGAAAGCCATCTGATATACGGAAAAACCGAACATGAAAATGGGTCAAAATTTGGACCCTCTTTCAAAAGAAATATTTGAATGTAGAACATTAGAGAATTCAATCCCAAATTCATAGAGCTATCCCACGTCTATATCGGGATCGTATAACTCTAGTTATGGAATTTGGAAGTGCAGTTTTGGGCTCCCATTCTGAAAGCCATCTGAAATACGGAAAAACCGAACATGAAAATGGGTCAAAATTTGGACCCTCTTTCAAAAGAAATATTTGAATGTAGAACATTAGAGAATTCAATCCCAAATCCATAGAGGTATCCCACGTCTAAATCAGGATCGTATAACTCGAGTTATGGAATTGGGAAGTTCAGTTTTGGGCTCCCATTCTGAAAGCCATCTGATATACGGAAAAACCGAACATGAAAATGGGTCAAAATTTGGACCCTCTTTCAAAAGAAATATTTGAATGTAGAACATTAGAGAATTCAATCCCAAATCCATAGAGGTATCCCACGTCTAAATCGGGATCGTATAACTCGAGTTATGGAATTTGGAAGTGCAGTTTTGGGCTCCCATTCTGAAAGCCATCTGAAATACGGAAAAACCGAACATGAAAATGGGTTAAAATTTTGACCCTCCGTAAAAATATAGATTTTAATGTAGAATATAAGAGAATTCAACCACAAATTCATAGAGGTATCCCACATCGAAATCTGGTTCCAACAACTCAAGTTATGGAACCTAGAAGTACAGATTTGGTGTCCCATTTTGAAAGCCATT
The DNA here is from genome assembly GCF_043229965.1 of Drosophila suzukii. Taxonomy (NCBI): domain Eukaryota; kingdom Metazoa; phylum Arthropoda; class Insecta; order Diptera; family Drosophilidae; genus Drosophila; species Drosophila suzukii. The sequence continues at coordinate 85,863,449 of NC_092082.1, forward strand.
GGAATTACGGAAAAAACAAACATGAAAATGGGTTAAAAATGTGACCCACGTTTTAAAGAAATATTTTAATGTATAATATTAGAGAACATAAATCGGAATTCAATAACACAAGTTATGCAATCTAAAAGTTTATTTTTTAGTTCCCGTTTTGAAAGACATTGGAAATTTCTTCTTTCATATTACTAAACAATGTGAAATGCAAGCCTTGTCTTCAGTTTGCTTTCTAACAGATGTTAAGGCCCAGACTAGAATAACACTGAGCAGAATAAAACAGCCTCAAACATTCCACCCCTTCTTGAAGTAAACAATGATTACATACTTGTAACATTCGAATGTAGACCTTTGTTCCCCAGACACTTAAAACCATTAACAGGATGTCCTGCTCAGTTCGAAGTTTTAACAGCTCAGAAAAACAACATTCGCAAAGGACACAGGGGTAGTTCCTGCTGTTGGTGGCGAATTTCGAAAATGTTGAGAATCCTTTACAGTTGCCATGAATGAACAGGAAATAAAAAGCGATTTCGAATAAACTCCCCTGCGGTAGAATGCTCTGTAAACCTAAACCTGTTGGTCAAAGGACCTCTGTTAAGCCAACTAACTGCTAGACTTTCAGGGGTTTTAGATTCGTTCGAAATCTTTCGAAGACGTTACAGCTGTTAGATATAAACAGAAATTAAACTAACGTTATTTTTATTTGCTACACATTGCTGTTAGATATTATTTTAGGTATTATTTTCTGTTACAAGAAACAATTATGCTGATAACATTTTGAAACATCTTAAGAAGTTTTTATATTGATACAACCCTTAGTAGACTAAATATTATTTTTAAGATACCATCTTAAAAAATGTAATTAATAAAGAAAAATAATACCATAGGGTTGAGATTGCCGAGAGCCTATTAGGAATAATATATATGTGTGGTGGCATAACAAATCTGCATTACTAACTAAAAATAAAATTATACTAAAATCTGTTTTAAATTAGTTTGAAATCCTTTAAAGGTTTATAGGCCTTATCCCTAGCATACTGCTGTCTAGCCAGGACTATACTACACTGCTCCAGATGTTCCTTGAACACTTGCTGCCTCAGATCCCATTCAGTTCGTAGCGGAACGCTCGGCACCTGACCGATTTGAGCAGGTCGTGTCCTCGGAAGAGCGCTTCTCTTATCAGTGATAAGGCCACCGCTATTCGGAGTTGAGGTGAGTTTTGTTTTCGGAGTTGAAAGTGGAACAGCAGTGCTCTCCCGAACTCTCTCCCTGAGAGATAGAGAGATATTTCGCTCTCGGCAGGACGAAAGCCGAAGGGTCCACCCGCGCACAAATCTAGGCAACAGAAGTTCGGAGCTTCGGCAGATTGCCGTGTGTGTGGTGAAAGCCGCCAGAAAGCCGAAGTCGGCCACGAACCACCGACCTTATAGAGGGGTTCTTTGGATGGGGTGGTGCAGCGGCGGCGGCGGCTTCTGCCTTTCAGCTGGGAATTTATTTGCGCAAAAACGAAGCGGCTCAGTTTCGTGTTTGTTGTGCGCTCGTAAGGATGTGTCCGCTGGCGCTGCCGGACTTCGTGCGTTCGCGTCGCGTGTGTGCGCGTTTATCCTGACGCTGAATATATCTCAGCCAAAGAGGCCAAAAGGGCCACTAAAAAGTGCTTCGAGCCAGGCCAAGAAATATTAAATATAACCAGGCAAAAATATCCCCAGTGAATGCCAGAATAATCATGCAAATCTACAGTAAATGATTGAAAATCAAAGAAAATATAAAATGAGGCAGTCGGTGTCCAGTTCGGTGTTAAGTTTTCATTTGTGTTCGTGTGCTTGGCGAGTACCAAGATCTCAAATACCGACGATCTCGAGGATAAACCAGTAACTGATATAAGGTCTTGAGTGGCAGCAAATAAAAATACAGCAAAAGGTGGTTATCCCCAGAATTCCGTTTTGACCCACAAGCATAACTAAACGATTTATAATAGAGGCAGCAGCTAGGAAATAAAATTCCAAACTCATACTGCAGCATATTTTGCATTTTCGTAGGGGGTTTTGGATTTATGTTGACCCACTTTGCAGAGCGTTTTCCCTTTCAATTTGCGTCTTGAAGCGCGTTGGCCAAGACATTTTGGCCAACTTATCCCCCGGCCATCTCAGTTAATTAGTTTAATTAGTGAGTGTCGTGGGCGGTTGGTTAGTCGGTTTGGTTTGGTCTGGCCGAGAAATTGGTTTGGCATTTCGAGGGAAAATTAAGACCCTTTTGCAGCAAAGTTTTATTTTAAACTGCTGACCCGGGATTCGGTCATGCCCTGCCGCTAATAGCCGACATTATTGTTAGGACTCTTGGAGTTTGGGTGCTTTTTCCGGGCAGAGGAGCAAACAGGACCAAACAAAGGGCCACCCGATTGACTGTGTGTATGTGCCATTGAACAAACACCAAGCTGGAGAACCCTTTTTGCGCCATTTTTCTTAATTCCATGACTGCCATTTGTTGGGGCAATAAAAGCCAGCCAGCCAGCCAGCGACTTGAGACATTTCGTCGGCAAGCGAAAAATATATAAAAATAAAATAAACAACAATGGCTGGGAAAAACTTAAATAAATTTATTTGCTTTGCCACTAAATTTGCGCTGATTTCGGCAGCAGCACTCTTATTGCCTCTACTACACTTTCGCATTATGTTTGCCCCACTCAAAAAAATGTTTGTCAACAAAGTCAGCGAAGCGCAAAAATGGTTCTTGGACCTTAAAACCCCCCAAAAAAATAACCAGAAAGTGTTTGTGTGTGTGCTTAACCTTTTGAAGGAGAAGGATTTTTGGCCCTGGAGTGGAGGCACACGTTCAACTATTTTAGAATTTGCGGCACGTGCCCAAATTGCAAACATCAGCAAATAATAAAATAAATTCGAGCTGCACCCTGGCATCTAAACCGAATTAGTCGAGTGTCCTTTTCGAGTTGAGGTTTTAGTAATGTTTAGTAATGCTTACAAGATGATTAGGCGTATGTGGTTGGCATGTGATAAATTCCGTTGAAGGACTCTTCGTGTAATAATTTCATTGTTGCAGCTCGGCGATTTATATTGCGCTTTCATCGGGGCAACAATTGCAGTTGTACTTGCAACAAAGGCAACTTGTTGTTGGATGGCTGGTTCGTTTGAAACCCCCTTTCTGTGGCAACACTCGAGTCACACAGCCACTGCAGTTGCACTTAAGCTGCTGCCGCTGTTGCAGTTGTTATTTCTATTTTCTCTCTATTTTTTGCACACCCATTGTGCAACGTCTGGCATTATAATCTCCATCTATATGTGCCACCAAGTGGCGACAGCGGTACAAAAAAAAATATACACAGAGACGACTCCACTTGACACGTGTTTTTATAGGGGTTTTTCTCTTCCTTATTTTTGTATGGCTTAAACTTTAAACTGGCTCAATCTATAGAGGACATTCGCGACACCTCTGGCCGTGCTAATTAACCAAGTTCCAGCATTCCCATTTAGCTGACTGCTTTTCTTTCATGTCAAAGCATTTAATTATATTCCTGCATTTACCCGCTCTAACTTGTGCTCCACTCTTTCGCTATTTTGTATTTTTTTGCTCACTGTTGGACTTTGCCTGATTTATTTATGCATTTACCTTTTGCGAGCTGCCCGGGGAGGAAGCTGCTGTCATGCTGCTGGTTCGTTGTCTTAATTCATTTTTTATTCCAACGTAAATAAGCTGTAAATTACAACTTCTGTTGCTGTTGCAGCTGATGTTGCTGGTGTTGCTGCTGTCCCGTGCATATTTTGTATGATTCTACTCCGGCGATTCCCGGGCTGCTTGTTGCCTGCCCCGTGCCTCATGCCTCATGCCTCGTGCCTCATGGCAAATGCAGTGCCATATTTTTTCACTCTTCACTGCCGCACTGTTTTTACCCATGCACTTAGAAAAATCTACAGCAGCAGCTTCATAAATAAAAAATATTAACTAATTTAGAATCTAAAATTGATAATGATAATAATAATTTTAAACAATATTTTCAAATTAAAAATAATTTCACTAAAAGAGTTTACAAAGCACTTAAATTACTCTGATGATTGAAGCACATATTCTTATTCATTTAGATTCATTTACATAAAATATCTTTATTGAAGATACTTAAACTTCCAAAAAAATTATTAATAACATGTGAGATGAATCTTTTCAAGTGAGCATAGTGATATAATATTTACAACCCCTTAAAATAAAAAATGTAAGGTGGTTTTATACTCTTAAATATTTAAATACTTTTATAATACGTTACAAATAATTTTTGACAGCTAAGAATATAATTTTAATAAATCTGGTGAAGTGGAAATGTAAAAGTGGTATAACCAAAATGGTTAGGATTGTTTTCTAGATGTCTGATATTACATAATGATGGATTTTTGTGTGGTATATTTTCCCCTGTGTTGCAAGTCACATCCCCCGCTGGCTTCGACTGGCAGCTCCTGCCTTTTGCTACTGTTTAATTTAAAGTTCGCCCCCAAAAGGGGCGCCACTGCACTTGGAAGTGGTGTTGTCATAACTGCAAATCGGCTACTGACATCCAGCTACTTAACGCTCCTCACTGTTTTCCACTCGCTGTTTGGGGCATTCGGGCATGAAAGCGGCTCGGAACTGTCCACGGACCCAAAGGGGACTAATGGCCAAGAATGGACTCAAAAAGAACCCGAAGGGGGGTAACTGGGGGTAGGAGGTGCGTTTGGAATTATGTGGAAAATTGAGAAAATGTTGCTCAACTACAAACTACAAGTTCCGAGGCACTTTAATTGCCACCGGGCACATTGCGCCACTCTGCAATCCACAACCGGTCATTACGAACTGGATTTGGGTGGTGGACCCCTCCTGTTTTTCCATTTTCCGGGCCCTTGGCTTGGGTGGGTGAAACTTGTTGAGTGACGACCACTGACGGACTGCCACCGGAGATGAAAATGCTTTTCCAGGGGGCAATTGTCGTTAAGGTGCTTAGCGTAAGGCGTTGACTATTTGAGGTCGTCTAGCCGCGACTATTAATGGGCTTCTCTAAGGGACCATGTCTTCATTAGGGGTCTACTTTTCGAGGAATTACGCAGCCCTCGCTGTTTGTGTGAGAACTAATAATAGCGATTAACTGGTATCAAGAACAGCAGTACCATTCCAATTACATATTTTTGTAGGCAGTTTAGCTTTTCCATTGACTACATGTAGTGGTATTTTTATTTACGTTTGTGCCTGGTTAAATAAAGATACTGTCTATTAATCACCTGAACAGTTTATTAGAATTTATAAAAACATATTTAATAAGTTATTTTCCTAACTAAACGTGAATTTACTAAGTAACAACATTTTTATTGATGTGAAATTGTTAATTCCCTCTATGCAGAAAAGAAAAATAACAGTTTAACAAATAAATGTGAAAAATACATTTAATATGTGATGATAATGCTGAAAAATAAATCGAAATCATTTATCTCAAAAAACCCTTACTGTAACATTTCAAAGCTACACTGAGGGCCCTGCATAACTTGTATGATTTTTTTAGCCGTCCTGATACTTAAGTAAAGCCAACATTTATGTTCAAAAAGTATTCAATGTTGTAAAATTGTTTTTTCAACAGAGAGCCCAAACAAACTTACGTTAATGTTGTTTCCTGGGCACGGCCAAAACCAAACAAAAACATCAACTCATATTTATGAAAAAACTTATTTACACAAACGGAGTTTTTATGTGCGAAAATTCATACCGGCACACATTGTGGTGTCTGTGAAAAAGTCAATGTGTTTTTGCCCACGCGGAAAACCAAGGGTGTGTAATGTGGAAAATAACTTCAATTACCAGCTGCGGCAGGTATAATATTTTGCCAGTACTCCTATGGATTTTTTTTTTGGCGAATCGGTTGATTGTTGGGGAAAAAAGCGGAAAATCATATTGGAAAAGAGCTCAAACCAAAGGTGTGCGTTAAAAAATGAAAAAGTGATTGTGTTCTGGTTAAAGCAGAGAAATTTCACAACAATCTTTGGAAGGAAAATGCGTAGAGCGCCTGAGGTCCAAAAACGATTTGCCGTCTGCACATCGCTCTGTTTTCATTGAAACTTGCCGTGAAAAGTTACAAATTTGAACTTTAAATTTTAACGTCAACATAGGGTGGAAGTCTCCGGAGGGCAGGGGGTTAACAAAAAATAAACTTGCAGCCTGCAGCAAACACATTAAAACAAAGTTTTTAAAAGCAACCACAACATTTACGTCATGTGCAATGTGCGGCGGGTTGCGTTCGTTGTTCGTTGTCAGTGTTGTTGTTGTTGTTGTTCTTGTTGCTGTTGCACGGACTGCTGCTGCCAAAGTTGAAAGGGGGGGCGCAGTGGCAAGAGGGGGGCGTGGCAGCTTTAAGGCTCCCAGTTTTTATAGTCGAAAGCCAAGTTGTTTGGGCCAACAGCAATCGCCATTTGCTGCCACATGTTGTAACTGTTGCCGCATTAAATGTGCAGTCCGCCTCCGGCGCATTTCACTTTTACTATGGAGCGTAGCATCTCAACCCCCCTCGGGTTTTACAACCTACCCACTTCGCCGCCACTGCGTTGCACCACCCTTTTTGGCCACATTAGTTGACTGCACACCACCAGCAGAGATTTCACTCCATTTTATACTGTCAGACTTCCGAGAGCGCCGCTGTTCTCGCTTGTTGTAAAAATGCCAAATTCATTTTCAGCATATAAACTTTAGCACACACACACTCTCTTTATATTCCCCGCTGTTCCGGACTGACATCTTTAGTTAATTTCGCAGCCGCAGAAACTAAAACGAAAGGGATAGTGTCTGGGGATTTTAGGAGACCGTAAAAGTCCCTTAAATTGAAAATGGAAAAAAGAACGGTGGCAGAAGCACAGAATCTGATAAAAAAAATATTTGAAAACTACATTAAACTTAGAGTTAAGATCACTGAGAAGAAATTTTTCTACTAACTTAAGACTCTGGTAAAATTTCAGATCTCTTTAAAACTATTCCCTACTTTAGCAAATGTACTCTATCAGAATAATGTCTTTTGTAGTTTAGAATCACCAAGAAACTTTTAAAACTTCAAAACAAAAGAGAAATAAATATTTAAAATATATAAGCTCTTCAAATACCATATAAAGCAGGTCAAAACTATTCCCCTTGGCAAATATACCCAGTCTGATTGAAAGCAAAAATCAATCGCCAGCAAATCAAATGTGATCCTGTTTGCACAACAAATTTAATTTTCATTTTTGCTCTCTCTCTCGTATTTGCAGCTCGTTCAAAATGATCACCTAAAGCCAAAATCGGTGCAAACAAAAAACAAACTAAAACCGTATCAAAGTTGAATAACTAAAAAACGCAACAGCTCATAACGCAAACATAGTTTAATTGGCACTGGAAATAAACCAAAAATAAATGTAAATTGATTTCGGAAAGCCCAAGGGCAGACAACTACCAAACCAAAACCCTACAAAATTCAACAAAAAACCAAACCGTAACGCAAACCACCGCATAAATTGCTTTAGATTAAAACGAGAAAAAATAAATAAAAACCAAACCCCAATCGCATCAAACAAAATGACGCTGCGCATATCGGCCGGAAACGGAAATCATCGAGGGCTCATCATTCCAGGCTGTGTGTTGCTCCTGATTTTGGCCACCTTGCCCTCGTCGCGAGCAGGACGAATCTTTGGTAAGTCCTGGAAAAATACATGTATATATTTATAAGGGGGGTTGTGATCAAAATTTCTATCAGCTGTTGTTTGTGGCTCTAATTAACGCGGGCAGTTTGCAGCTAATGGAATTTTTAATGCCGGGAAAGGAGGTCCTTACCAACCCACCCTTTTCTTTTCTTGGCCCCTGAACTTTCTTGGTATCTTCCCGTATTATTGGTTTCGGGTCAACGGAGCCCCATTGACACGGCAAATCGAGGGGTCGGGGCGCTCATGCTCCTTTCGTATTAATTATAATTACAGAAGGTCGCCTTTTTATGCCGGCAGTCGACGTCGTTTACATTAATGAGGGACGTCAATGTCAAAAATAAACAAAAGCCTCGCACTCTGGCTTTGTATTGGAAATGTCAGCGACATTGTTGTCTTTTCCTTGGCTACACACTTTTATTGGATGTGTGTGTGTGGTGTGGTGTGCCTGCATTGTTGATGTAATGAAAATAATTACATTTCTTGTACGTGGTTTGTAATACCCGGCTGAACAGGAAAAGTCACCAGATTTCGGGGACACATTCCGAACTAATTAACTGGCAAATAAATAAGTAAACATGGCAACAGTTTTGTGCACATGGTGATAATTTACATTTAATTATGGCAGCATAACTAGTTTTTCGAAAACTACCGAAACGGGAAAAAAGGGTTGCTCTGCAACTTCCACTGGGGTCTCTAGTCTCTAATTGCAGGCAGGTTTTTGACTGTCTGTTTTTCCGGCTTTGCTCTCCAGTGTGCCATTAGATTCGGTCATGGAAAAGTGGCAATAGTGGCAACAACAGAAATAACTAGTGAAAGCGGACACAATTCGCTGCAGCTGGGAAACCAAAACTTTTGTTGACACACATTTTTTCACGGCCCCAAAAAGTGTGCTTCGGAAAATGTGCACGCAAATGAGCGCAGTTCGCTCGTCATCAAGAGCTGCAATAAAAAACGGTTGGAAAAACAGGCACTAGCATAAAAAGCCACCGCATAAACTAGAGATGACGGTTGGGTTTTATATTTTTGGAATATATTCTTAGCTGGAATTATCCTGGATTTATAAAAAGATTACACTTCTTACCAAAACAAGCTCTTTTGAAAGGTTTTTCCAAATTGTGGGGATAATATATTTTGCAGTTGTAAAGTTTTCATATACAATTTTCGTTTAGTGTTACACATTTTAGGTTTCCAGATAAAATGTTATTTTTACTAATTGATTCAATTTGTAAGAGCTATTTATGTATATGGAAATGGAAAGTACACCAACGGTTTTTGTAAAGAAAAATCTTTTTCCTAACAAGTTTCTAACATTTTTGTTCCTTTTATTCCACTTCTTGTTAGGTATAATATTATTTTAATTAATAAATCAAGCGATTCTGCATTTATATTAATTATATATTTAAAAATACTTTAAAAGATTTAAAATTTTAATTTGGGCATCACTGACTCATCCAAAAAAACACTCCCGATTACAGATGCGAATGTGTGAGTGTGTGCATTGGCATTAGGTTGCAGTTGGCGGTGCTTTTTGTCAGGCATTTTAATGTCTGCCTTCAGCCGCAGCCGCAACAGAACAGCAATAAAACTGCAGGACACATGCACACACACAGGCACACAACAGCCGCACAGCCACACACAATCACACATTCATATATAGATATATCCGACCATGAAAGCGAAAAGTTTACGCGCTTGTTTGCTATAATTTCGATTGTTTTCACTGCAGCAGCAGCAGCAGTAGCAGCAAAGGCAACAGCAACAACAATTGCAGCAACCTGCCACGCCCCCTTGGCCAACAAACCACCCACACACACACAGATTCCAACGCCTTTCAGCTTCCCAGGACAATTGTGCACCATTCTGCAGCAATTTTCGTTTTATTGATGTGCATTGCCGCCATTGCAGCGAAGTTTGATGCTGCAACTGCCACTGCCACTGCAACTGCAACTGCAACACACTGAAAATAAGCTGCATAAGTAGCACACACTTTTACTTTACTTTTGTTTGCGTTATGTACTTTCGGTTAAGTGCGAGAAATTTATGAAAAACTTTTGAAAATGTTTTCGCAATTAAAGTCCCGGCGACACAAACAAAGCGGGCTTCGAACAAAACGGAGTGTACTTGGTCTACTTTCCACTGCCATCTACCATCTACCATCCACCATCTAACGCTTTTCCATAGAACTGCTGGCCCAAGTGGGCGTGTAACTGCAGCTGGATGCGGCTAATTGTTGGCATAAACGATGCCACCCAGATTGTTTTTGAGATGCACGGGAAACAAAGGCGGCTTCCTGCCGAATGCCATCCTGTGCAGGGGAAAAATCACCCAAATTGCCCATCATCCGGGAAGTTTTTATCTCGAAACAGACAGTTCTTGAAGTGTTTTAATCCTCGAAGTTTAGAACATTTAAAAAGAATCAAGGGACTTCATAATATACATTTTGGCATATAAATCCATTGGTTTTCGCTTGGTATATTGAAAATAGCTTCTTTTTGAGGCTCTCTAAATATAGAAAATATTTAAGTCTTAACTAACCTAATACATGAGTTAATTTTTAGGAATAAATTTAATTAAAAAAGTCTAGTGACTTTAAAAATACATTTTGGTACATAAATCGATTGATTTTGGATTGGTATTTTAAAGTCTTAAGTTACCTAATAACAGAGTTCAGTTTTGGTGAATAGTAATGGAGTTTTATATGTAAATATATATATATATTTTTTTTTTGCTGATTTTTATGATCTTTATATATTATAGATCTTCAAGACAACAATTATATATATTTTATGTATATTTCCTAACTTTCGTAATTTTCCAATTAAATGTAATGCCAAAGGCACTCCCTTCTTAACGATGGTTTTTTGCTTAATATAGAAAAAAAGCGGAATTTGTTCGTAGCCAAGGGATCCACTACCCCATCCATTAAACATATCTAAAAAGCTGTCGCCTCGATACAACATAAAGTTAATGGGTAACCAATAAAAACAATGGTGGCAGCAGCCCCCATGAATAAGTCACACAACTGTTCCGCCATCTCGAGCATACGAACAGCCTGAATCGGCAATTTTTGCCATCAGGACATATTTATTGGGTCTGCAGCAGCGACACGTGTGCTTGAGTTTTACCTGTTTTATTTTTTTTTGCCCTGGGGACCAGACACATTGTCTTTTGGCCATTTAGGAATAGTCAAGCATTAAGCGCAAATTGGTGAATTGAATGCTTGAGCGGCGGCAGCCTTTGTTTGCAGCTATTAGACCGGCTAGAATGTCCTTTTTCGACGGCCGGATCCTTTTCACACATCTGCAATTACATCGGCAAAGTGTATTAGGCGCACGTCGCAAATCGTTTCGCCTTTGTTTTTAAATTATTCATATTATGGCTAAGAGCAAACAGCGATTTAGGACTCCCCCGATTCGAGGCACGCACTTTATATTCAGCTCATTACTGGAGACGCCGAACCATTGGCGACATTGTGGGGCAAATATGCCGAGATTTTATTTAGTGGGGGCCTCGTCCTTGGCGGCTAGCCTGTCTGGAGTAATTTCTTTATTAGATTCATTCGGGCCCTCTAGGAAATTCTCACTTGCCCGGGGCAAAAGCAAAAGCATAAGCAAAGGGACGAGCAACAGAGGCTAAAAACAATTTTCTAAATTAGTTTTTGCTATCCTAGCTCGCTGGCCAACGAAGCTGCAAAATAGCAGAGGATATTATTTAAGAATTACACAGAGTAGCCGGGGGATAAAAGTTAGTTTTGCCCATCCTTTAATAACTTTTAAAGCTTAAATTCCAGCTTCTGTCTGCACACATTTTACAGTCGAACATAAATCAACAAAACCCACCAACCGATGGCTTACGGTTATGAAATATTCAATAAAAAATAAATAAAAAACTCCATACATGGTATTGGAATTTTCTCTTTTTCTTTGGTAAGATTGGTGGGCGCGGCTTTATGACAACAAATTTTAATCATTATAAAATATACAGGAGCCTGGAAATTCTGTGCTTGCCCAAAAAACACGTTCAATCAAAAAATGCATCGAATTTTCACCTGCTTCCATTATGCAATACAAACAACCGCCAATGTCTGAATATATAGTTATACTCCCTCGCAATATTTTATACACATTTTAATTAGTGTATAATTAAGTAAGGAAAAATGATCACGAAGCGTGTAATTTCGAAAATGGATTTACGAATAAATAAGGTAACCGCAGTGGAGACCTGATTTAAAATGCTGTCTTTTAAGGGGTTAAGTTTCAAAATGATTTAAATTTGAACACAGTATTTAAGGTTGAAATAAAAGATAGTCAAATATCTGTTCTATATTTTCGTTAGTACATGTCTTTCATGATAAAAGTTTTAAGTAATTAAATTACAGTTTATTTGACCATTTTATCGGCACTTCGCCTTTGACAACCTTGGTTTTTATTTACTACTCCTCAACTGGTAGCTCTCTATAAGTGTGCTAAAATAACTTGCAGTTTGCTTTGCACATCGGCAGGCAAACAGAAATGGCAAATCCATTCGCATTGACAAACTAAAAGTGCAAACAAGGACTGCTTTGACATTTGTTTGGTTTGCCACAGCAACGAGTACATGGTAAATAATGCGGGATATTTGACTTTTCCAAAAAAAAAAGATAGAGGGGAATTGTGGAAACCGAAAATAGAAAATAGTTCCCCGGACACGGACATGCCATGCATGTCATCAAAATATGCCAGAATCGGGGGCCTTTTCATAATTTATGCGGACAGGGCGCCCACAAAATAATACAATGCCTTTGCATTTTGGTGGGGCAGACAATATGGATGGCAATTTGATGCTGCTTTGTTGCACGGCCGCCTGGCCATTGGCATTTTCAATTAATGGAAAAATGTCAGCGGGGCTCTTTCGAGGCCCACAGCGCCAAATAATGGACAAAATTGCAGCGTAGCCCATGGAAAACGACACATGCATATCAATTAGCAGGTTTCCGAGCTACCAGCCAGGTTCTACGAATCAAATTTGATTATTTGCCACGATTCATTGCAGGGGAAAATCAGAATCTGAATCAGAATCTGAATCAGAAGAGAACCAATCAAGCGATCATCGTACTTGAAATTCGATATTACGTATACGCCGAGTGGACTCGATTTCTGCTTGTTTGCGTCGCCATTTACTGAATCTACGGCTGGCCGGTCAACTATGCCAGCAAATTCAATTAAAAATCAAAACGGCAAAGTCAGAATATGCAGCTGAATATGCATATATATATATAAATGTTTGAATGATTTGTAGCTAAAAAATAAAACAGAAATCTGAATGCGAAAAATATTGGCAAATAATAATGCAGTAAAAACCGATGAAAACTATTTCAGCAATGTGAAAATTAAAAAAATTTCCTTTGCGAAAAATAAACCAAATCATTGTCGGCAAGTGTGTGAAACTCCTTTGTTTTATTCGTTAGTTTCGCAGGCGAAAATTGCAAATAATATTTTACGCTTTTTACACAAATTTTCTACCACGCTGGCTTTTGCCGATGTTGTTGCAGTTGCCTCTATTTTGTAGGATTTTCTGTCCTCGGCAGTGTCGTCACGATGGCCAGCTTTGCATATCGAAATAATTTAGTTACAAGTTTAATTAAATTTTAGAAGCAGTGGCCAAAACACTATGCTATTGCTGGTGAGGGATATTTTTTGGGAGTAAAAGAATATAGTTATTAACAGCAGAAGGCATTTAAAATATATACGTACTGCATGCACAGTTTAAATATGACAGATTTCATCCGTCTAAGCCAGTTAAAAAAAATATTCTATTACGGTGCTGTACAAACGGAAATTAAATTTTCATTACAATTGTCCTGGGCAAAGAGACAATTAAGCCATTGGGAAATTATGAAATTTATGCAGGTCGTAAATCTTTAACAAAGTTTTGGGACATTTGCCGCTCGAAAAAGCAAATATAATTCCCCCAATGTGGGTCATTAAGCAATTTAATTGCATTTAATGTTTATTTAGGCAACATTTCCAATCGAACGGCAATGAGTTGGGTAAACAACAATAATTGATTAGACAATCAAAATTACATCTGTAAATATTGATGATTAAAAATGCAGTCGACTGGGAATGGCAATGGAAAAATAAAAGAAAACTACTCTGCTAGTTATATTTAATTTAGAGCTGGCTTTATTTCAGGTCGACTTAAAGAGCAAAAGGCAAAGCCAGCAACGGGAGTCCTTTGTTATTCCTTGGCCATCGTGCGCCCATTATAATCCCAGCTAAGCTGCAGCGATTATTGTCTAAAAAATTCATGTATTTCATTATTAGCCAGGTTGCCAACGGCCCAGCATTTCCGGCCATCTCATCCTGCCCACCTGCGGCTGTTCATTTGCTGTCATAATTTAATTTTTGCCACCAGTCCGAAGGACTCTGGGCCAAAACTCACCGACAGAAGCCGAGAAAGGAGGGTGCCAGGGGCGGGGAAGGGCGCACATCCTGTGATGTTGCTGGGCTCGTCCTTTGGCTAGGGCTCCTCCTGCAGCATTGTCTGCAGAAAGTCAACATAATCCACAGAGTCCCGTCCCAGGCTACGAAAATCCCAATGTGGTCGCCGCTGTGGCTCATTAATCCATGCAGCCGAATAGCAGCCCTCCACATGGCTTGTTTTGGTTATGGTTTTTGCCCTACTACTACTCACTCCTACAACTTAAGTGCATTGAAAAAAATTAAATTAAATTAAAAGTTGATTTTTTAACTAATTCAAAAGCCTAAAATTTATAATAATAATTAAATAAATGCATCTGTTCATCCTTAACAAAATATTCATATTAATAAATGTACCAACATTTATAAATACCATGTTTAGGACCATAATACTACGGTTAGAACCATATACCATTTATATTTATCCTTTTAAAAATTTTAGTTTATGAATAGAATTTATGCATTTGTTTAAAAGTCTCACTTCCCTAACACAATATTTAAGGAAATTTTAAATATTTCTACGTTTATAACCGGAAACCCAAGCTTAAACTCACAAAACCTATTTTAATAACTCACCCAAAAATCTTTAACAATTCTCCCAAATTCACCACTATTTTCCCCGAGTGTTTTTCACTCCACCATCTGCGTTGCCCATAAATCAGCTGCCGCCGGGCAGTTCATCATCATCATCATTATCGTGGTGGCCGTCAAATGAGCGATTCCCCATCTGGACTCCAAAATTAGTTGCGTTGCGCGCATGAATGTCACCATTTCTGTCGCTCAATTTGCTACACAAATTATAAACACCAAATGGAAATTGTAATTAAAAATGTGACAGAATCACGGACCCCGGTCGTATCCTGTCCAAGTATCCTTGCAATCGCCGCGGGGTCGCAAAAAAAAACACAACAAAAAAAAAAAGAAAAGGGGCGGGCAACTTAAACTTTGCCGAAATTGAAATGCCGCTGGCTTATTTAAGCATTTATTTCGGCGTCGGACGTCAAGGCGGAAAGTCAATAATGAATAAACTTCCTCCAAGCAGGCGGGCTCAGCTTTAAGAGTCAACGACTAACTGTAATGAAATTCGCATAAAAATCATTTGGCCACTGCCGGAAAAAAAACAGTTGACCGACTTCAAGCTGCAAAACAGGACAATGGCAAAAAAAATATACAAAAAAAGGAAGAAGTTTTTGGTTTACTTAAATTTGCCTACAGAACAGAAAACATTTTGATTTACTAATTTAAAATTAAATTCGTGTCGTAAAATAACTACTTAAAATAATTTTGAAGGCAAATATATTTTTATAATAAATCCTCAGCATTCAAATGAACTTATGGTCAAGTATTCTATTTAATAAAGATTATAAAAATGCATAAAAAATAATTTTTACTCTTGCAATAAACTAGAGTTCCTTCTTTTAAGTTCAAAAAATCGGGACATTTTTTCTCAGTGGCATCATAAATCCCGAGAAAATTGCAGCAAATACCAGTCGCTTTCCTTCAGTTTTGGCCACTGTGCAGGCCGACTTTGGTGGCACCCGAATTGCCGTTGCAGCTGGTTGGCAACTGGCCCAGACTTTGCGATTTTTCAGACGGCCAACGGCTGAAGCCTGGCCAAGAGCAAAAGCAAGGACAGTTCGTGATGTCGCGCCTATCACAACCAATTTACTAACGAAGCAGATAAATCCAATTTCTGGCCGACAGCAGCTTAGCTTTCTAGATGCAGAGCCTTGAAAAGCAACAGAAAAAGCAAATAACAAATAAAAAAGCACTTCCTTTGGCTGGGGACAATTTCCGCTTCCGGTTGACCGGCATTGCAGAATATTAAGGGGGGTGTTGTTTGGCTTATTAGGCTCATCACCCAGTTTATTAGGCTCTTAAAGCGTTTAGCACAAGTCGATGGTTTTTCTTTTGCATTCTTTTGATGAAGCGGTGGCGTTGGCGGTTTCCTTTGAGCCGCCTTTGTGTGTCGCAAAAAAACTTGAGATCGACTTTAAATTAATTAAATGAAAGTAATTACAAAGTGCGAGAAAAGCCAAGGCAAAGGAAGCACTCTGTCAGATTGGAGTGCGGTTGCCGAGATGAATCAAACTCGACTTGAAAACACCTTTGGCAGGAAACTGCAGCCGACAAAGAGCAGAGCGAAGTTGCATTTTTTCATCAGCCACAGCCGCAGGGGGCTGGAAAATGCCAGCAGAGAATGGGATGGGGATCCAAGGAATCCGTTCTATTTGCAGTTCATTGCTGGGAATTTTAATCAATTGCAGCCGGCAGCTAGAAAAGCCAGGGCCAAAAGAGACAGCTCCTTGACCGAGGATCTCTTTCTCAGTCTAGCTCCTCCTACGGCTCCTCTAAAGACATTTTAATTTCTGCTACAGTCATTCATTATTGTTTGCCTTTGGATGGCCAGTGAGTTATTATGCAAGTTGCAAAACAATTTGATACCGAGTAAAAACAAAACGGGGAGCTGCAGCAGGAGGAGCAACACATGGCCTGGACATGGCACATTTATTTTTGGGCCGAGAATGGAAAGTTTTAAATTAAATTTCATCTAGCTCTGTGCGTGCGAAGGCCAAGATGCACCAGCTGCAGTCTGACCCAAATACCGGGCCAACTTCCCTTTTTGCCCTCGGTCCTCGTTTCTCGGCCCTTTTTCAAGCCGCACTCGATGGATAGATAGATGTAGAGTTTTTGAAAGCTTGCCAAGTGCATGGTTTCCATTCCGCCGCTTTTAAACCTATAAGAGCTCAAGGGGTATTACAAGATTCCCAAGTTGCCTTACTATTTAAAATACAGTATTTTGTATGGTTGAAAACTTATATTAGAAATTTGAGACATTTTTTTTAAGATGACATATGTACGTAATATTTATTTTCAAAGGTATAAAACATCACAATTTTTACTATTGAAAAAATTATATAAAAAATCAGTAAAATGAATAAGAAATTAAGTAAATGTATCATACTTAATTTCTGATATAACTCTTATTTATCTGAAACTTTGACTCACTTCGAAAACAACCCAAGTTCAATGCCCGGTGTTTTTTATATTTCCCATCAGCTTGAAAACGAAAACGAACAGAAATCGAAATCGCCGCTGGGCACTGGCTTCCATCATAATACAATTTTTATAATTTAATCAAGCTGAGAGCTGCATGGCATCATCGCCGGATGCGCAAATAAAAATAAGTGCGACAATAAAACAAAAGCCAAACAGAAGCGATGCCGTGAGTGGAGATTAACAATGGAGGCGTCGCAGTTTTTACGACCGCCGAGAATGAGGATGCGAATGCCATGGCATCATGGCATCATGGCATCATGGCATCCATGGCACGCATTTGTCATACACTTTTCGGGGCAATAAAAGGATCCCGACGAAGGGTTCCCCGGCGGCGGAGAATTTTGCTTTTGTTTGCCGCTTTTACGGCCGTCGCCTGTCAAAGGGAATCCCTCAGATACAGGATACAAATGTAGATACTACGCGCTGTCAGGCGTTTTTAAAGCGCTCTTTTGAGCCTTGGCGGGCCATAAATCTATTAATTTTCATTACGCAATTACCGGCGAACTGTCAGAAGGTCAGCGTGTGTGTGCTAATTACACGACAGCTCCCTCGATCAATCAAGTCCCGGCCATACATATATGTATAACTGGGCCAGCGTATCCTGGTGATTAATTGCCCATGGATATGTGTACAAATTTATCATATAAATATTAAAGTAGAACTCACGATTTTTCATTGTATCCGAGGGATACACGTGGGCTCACACACACACTCGCACACACAAAACCAATTCGACAGTTAGTCGGCTTAAGTCCCCACTTTACATATATGTATTTGTTTGTATCAAACATTTGATATACATGAATATTTTAAAAGCATTTCGAAAATTGCTAACAAAACAGAAGCACAACACGAGCGGAAATAAATGCAATACATTTGAATAAACAGGCTTACACATACTTAAACAAATGCACATGTTACAAAACGGATGGGTGGTTATCCCTGTGTGAGTGTATCTGTGTGTGTATGTGTGTGGGCCTTGTCAACCACTTGTTATTTCCAGGATGAGAAGGATGTTCGTTGCTGTGCGTACAATTTATATCCGATTTTAATATTGAATTTCTGCTAAGTCAAAGCCAAATGAACTTTGTTGTTCGGCTGAGAGGAACTGGCAAAAGGGATTTGGCCAAAATAGGTTGCCAGGCAACTGCAACAAGGATTATCTGCCAGTGTAAGCTCGCAGCTAATGCACTTGAAGAAAATATTATAGAATTGATGCATTGCCACAGGAAAATGGGATTTTAATAAAATTTGAAAGTAAGTTTCTGGACCAGAAATGTAGTTTTTCAATGTCAGGATTGTTCAAAATTTAGAAGTTAATAAGAAATGTTTAACATAAAGGCCTAAACATATTTTTAAATATTTTTAAAATATTTTATCGGATTATCTTTAACTTTTAAAATGTCTCTATCCTTAAAATATAGATCATACATTTCCCGCAGTGTGGCCTTTCCTGTCCTTTTCATCGCAGGGAAATCGCAATCGGATATGATTTATAAAACATTTATTCACATGCACGACAAAGGACTAACAAGCTCAATCATTGTGCCTATTTACCAGCGATATATCTAAATCGGGCCGATAATGTTCACATGGCCCTTCGCCAGTTGCGTTGCCAACGAAATTTGACTAATTAAAGCGGCAATATGAATGGGCGAATCGGAGTAGTGTGCCTTTCAAAGGAGCGACTTGCTCACGTAATTGCCGGGGAAATCTAATCAGACTTTCTGATGTTCTTGCCATGTGTGTGGGTTTTTCCTTTTTCCAGGGGAAAACTTCTCGCATGTTGTTTGGGGTCCCACGCATGGCCCACAAATGGAAATGCATAAATCAAATTGTTAGAGATTGGTAACCAAGCAGAGATAAACGCGTATTATTATGCCGTCAGATGGTTCATAAGGGCCTGGGAACTCGGGGGGAATATTTTCTGGCCTTAGCCGCTGATTCATGTTTCTTATCATACATCAATCAATCGGCAGGGCGAGGATATTGTGCCATTATTAATAGTCTCAGCCTACAGATGGGATGTATTTAAGCAGCCCGAGCTGCCTGGCTTTTCCTCCTGCTGCTCAAAACTTGCGAAACAATTTATCGAGCGGAACACAAACACACAAATAAGTGGGCAAAATACACGTACTATAGGCACAAGTGCATGTGCACTAGGGTGCTCGAAGAAATATCATTTTTGGGCTTAAAAATATATTTAAAATTCCATTGATTGTAAAAATAAGTCATTAATTTTTTAAATCTACTGCACATGTAAAATATAAATCCTTTTAAAACGTATCTATGGACCTTTTTTTAAACTCAATTTATAAATCAAAACCTATATTAAGAAGTAGATTTAAGGATTTCAAGAAACATGCATGGTCTATTTATAAAACCATTAAAAGATGAAGTAATATGAGATTTTCTTAAATCCAAATATAACTCATCATAGAGTTTAATGACTTCTTAAAACACCCATGGTCACCCTATTAACACCCAACTGCATCTCTTAAAATTTCCACAAACATCAGAGACCCACCCTAATGTACACAGATGCAAATTGATGTCGACAGGCAGCCCAAAAGGCGTTGTGTTGGCACAACTGGAAAAACTTTTCCCGGGCATCAGAATGCCGAGTGCCAGGCCCAGATTCTCCAGGATCAGCAGAGAGATACAGAGAGGTGGAGGGGAAGGGGAGGTAAACGGAAAAGCGGAAAATGGGGAAACGGGTTGGAAACCTCACAGACAGACCAGCTAGCCAACTATCCGACCAGCCAACCAGTCAACCAGCCGACCAAGACCAAGTATTGTCCTCGTGGCCCGGCCACTTGGCGCATTCCAGACAAGTGAAAACTTGATAAACTGGGTCAGGCCAAAAGGGGTGGAGCGGCCCCCTGCTTATGCATGAAAATCAATCTAAATGCAGGCCACAAAGCTCTGCCGGCTTGGATTCCAATTAATGCATTAAGAGCTTACCGGAATAGGCTGAGAAATGAAGTGCTTTGGCTGGACGTTAAATTGCCGATTAGGTGTGGCTTGAGAATTTGAGACGCGGATGGCGGTGAATTTGACTTATATCGGTCAACCGATATCGCAGCCACAGTCATTCGATATCAGCCACAAAAGCCATTCAAGCATTTGGGATTTGGAACAAAAGGGGTTAATTGTTTAGGCAGGTGTCTTGAATTGAAGGAGATATCGCTGGAAAAGCAACTAGGAAATTATAAAAATATTAAGGAATATATATATATACCTTATTACGAACTTATTAATTAAAGATAACCAAGCTTGAAAGAAACTGAAAATGTTTAAATATCTGTCTTGGTTTATAAAATGAATATTTTTTACCTGCAGAATATGCATTTGTTGTTATTTTAATGAAGATGAAGGTGGTTTCATAGTTGACAAATATTTACTCACCCCAGTTTATTCCCAGTGCATCCTTGCTGGGGGTCATGCAAATGAGCCTGTGGCGAAATGCAGACCGAAATATAATACAGTTGGCACATTGACCGCAATGCGCTCCCTCACTTCAACCAACCCCCTAGTGATTTTGCCCATTTCCGGGTGGGCGTTTTGGCCAAGTCAAAGGCAGCTGGTGGCCCGCAGTAAACGTTGACCGCATGATTTGTATCTCAAATGGGCCACAAATGGCCACAGCCCATATACACACACACACATATATGGAGTGGCTAGTGCAAACATTTATTGCTAATTGCCGAAAGGACATTTGCATAAACTTAACAAAACCCAAAGTTTTCCATGTAGGCAAACAAACAAACGACAACTTGACCACACACACACACAAATGCACTGGCCAACAGGCTTCTTCGAGAAGGTGGGCGGTGGTGGCTCGCCGTGGGCGTGGCACGTGCAATTTGCCAGCCAATCGAGCCGACCACCAACACCCAAAACCCACCCAAAAACCCCACCCATCCACAACTATAAACATGATTCAATTTGCAAACTGCACAAACTTTAGCTGGGTCCCTCAATTACCAGTTTATAATTGATTTCCCCCAGTACGAACGCTTTTAAACCGTTTTAAATGGCCAAAATACTTTCGTTTACCGTTTTCGATCATTCGAAAGCCATTTGCCGTCAAATAAATGTTAGAGAATGTGAAGCATTTGGCCGAATTGGCGAGTTTAGTGAGTTGGAAATAGCCTTTTGGTCCCCTCTCGCCCCCTGAGCATTGCGTAATTATAGCCGAGTGCAGCGGCACTTGTGCATTTTATTGGCTTTAATTGCCGGCGTCACACGCGGCGTATGAGTAATGGCAATTTAGAGGCGCCTCGCACGAACGTTTCCCATACGCACTCAAACTATTTGTTATGCAATGAAGAACGCCCGGCCTAAATAGGTGCTGAAGAGGGGTTGAATGATGGTACAGGAAGAAAAAATACCTATGGAAATTAACTAGGTTTTATTTAGAAAGGTAAGAAAAACGGAAAAAAAGAGTATTTTTTTCCAGCATTTTGGCTGTCGTAATGAAAATAATGGTCCGAATGCGGAATGTCATACCTCGTTGGGCTCGTTTTTCAATTCTCCATCCATTGGCATTAAAATCTAAAAATGTTTGGTTTTGACCACTTTTTGCAAAAATTAGTGATGTAAAAAAAATGCGAAAATGGGTCAAAAAATAAATGTTCCTTAAAGTGATCGGAATTAATAGTATAAGTTGTAAGGTGCTCAAAACAGTAATTCTTTTAGCTGTACTCCTTGTTTTAACGAAACTACGATTAAAAAAGCCCTGAAAAATTAGTGTTTTTGACTAAAATCTGAATCCTGATTTTGGGCCATAAAAAAGTCAGTGTTTTGGCTGGCATAATGCCGAAAATGGTCTCAATATGGAGTGCCATACCTCGTTTAACTCGTAATTTAAATTCCAATCCATTGGCATTAAAACCTGAAAATTTTTAATTTTTTGAAAATTTTTCCAAAAATACATGATGTACAAAAAAATGCGAAAATAGGTGAAAAAATAAATGTTCCTTAAATTGATGGGAATTAATAGTATAGGTGGTAATCTGCTCAAAACAGTCTGTCTTTTGGTTGTATGCCTTAATTTGGCTAAGTTACGTTTAAAAAACCACAACAAAAAGAAAGTTTTTGGACTAAAATCTGAGTCATGAATTCCACTTTAAGGAAACATTTAAATTTAGATATACTATAAAAATTGTTATTGTTTAATCGTTATATTTTGTTTCAGATTATTTACCAAAACCTTTTTGATGACTTTACCCGAACAATATTTTTCTCAGTGACATTTTTGGTTAAAGGAGAACCTCCCTCCTATTTCCTGTCCATTTGTCCTTTTATCGCACACGCACATAAATTGACCAAATTAATGCGAGAACTGAACACGCGCCGAGAATGGAATGGTACACAGGGAACGGAATGGATCGGAAGAGCCAAAGGTTGGCTCTGGCATGTGTTTTAATGAAGAGCTCGTCTCAGGACCCCTTACTCAGTCCGTTCCCTTTGACTTTCACTTTCGCCTAACGATGACATCAATGGAGGCTTTCTCCTGACAAAAGATTTGGCTAAGTGCCCTTATCAAAGTGACAACAGGCGCAACATCGTTTTGCCTTTCCATCTTTCTTTTATTAAGCCCCAAAGTGAGGATACAGTGGGTGCTGGTTATGGATGACTAGAATTGATTCCGATTTGCTGCCTTTAGAAAAATAGTAAACCTTTTCTATATTCAGAACTGATTATATGGCATATGAATATATATCTGAAGAACTAGTTATCATCTTTTTGAATTTTTTTTTAAAAATTCACTATACAGCACATTTAAATAGCATATATCTCAAGAATTAGGTATTTTATTTTTGAAACAAAATTCTCAAAAAATCTAGTTTTCTCAATAATACCCACTGTCTTGCCTAACCTCATTTCCCCTTGCCTTATTCCTGTCTTTTCTCATCTCTCGACAGCCTGAAACCATGCAATTTCAATTCCCATTGGATTGTATCTTGCATTTCAGCACGCACTGTGCATCCTGAGTTATTGATAAAACTTTCTGGGCTTTTGTTGGCCCACCCACAGCAATTATCAGGCCAGCAACAATTTGTTTATGTGGCAATAGGCCAACCGAAAAGCGAAGAACAAAAAAGTATTAGCATAAAATGCAGTACAAACACAGACACGAAATACGTAAAGGACCTTTAGAATTTTTCAGATAGTCGGTGAGGAAACGAGCAATGTCTGCCCGAGTTTGCTCCACATAAAGAACAGGAAATTGTATTTTTATGGAGATGGAAAGATAAAGAGGGAAAGCGAGTCGGAGGGAAATGAAAATCTGTTTATGAAGTCATTGTGCCGCCAATGGGGATATCAAAACCACTGAAAAGCAATGCTGCTGCTGCTGCAGTTGCAACGCGAATTGGCAGCGGGGACCGAAAGATTTCCCGGCCTGTTTTAGCTGCTTTTATTTCCGAAATTCCTAGCACAGCTTTCTCCGGCTTCTATTTGCCATTTAAATGGAAAATTTCGAGTGGCATTTGCAAACAAAACGTGGCCGAAAACGCGGCGAAAAGTGGGTGAAAATAAGCCACGACGTCTGGCCGCCGGAAAACTCGGGAAAATTACATCGGGGCAAAAAGGGGAGATGAGGGTATGAATTCACGGATCTGTGTGCCCTCTGCAATTTTTGCAATTACAAGCCGGCAATTTTCATTGTTATGGCCGTAATGAAAATGGCTGCAACCATTTTTGGCTTAGCCCGGGCATTTTATATTAATTAATATTAAACATAAGCAGCAAAGTGTGGGGGCGGTGAAATGAAATTTGCATTTTGACGCTGCAATTTGATTGATGAAAAATGTAATTAGTTGGCTGACAAAGTGTGGGAATGTTGGGTGTGTGGGCCAGTGGGAGAGTGGAAAAGCAAACGCATAATTGCGAAAATTCCTTGCATAGCTGAGTTCTGAGTTCCAAGTTCTCAGCTGCTTTTCGTGAGTTCCAAAAATTAATGACAAGTCCACCAGCTGGCTGAGTGAACTGTCAGCATTTGTCTTGGCCACAAGTTGCCGCAATTCATTTGCAGCAACGGAAGTTTCGAGGCACTGACCGCAGGAACTTTAGCAGGACTCCCAGACTCCCGGGCACTTAAAGTGCGGAATTTTCCCCAGCTCCTCATATTGACACTGAGTCCGGTCTCCTGGTTCCGGGTTCCGGGGGCACTCAACTAAAAGGCGAGGCAAATAAAACTCCAGCTTTTTTGTGGTCATTTCATTATCGAGTTGCAGCTGCAATCAAACCGAATGCAACAAAATAGTTTAACACCCCGGCGCCTGAGTGAATTGCCACGGAAAAATGGCTAAAATGGGTACAATGCCACTCGGCTTGGCTTTGTCCTGTTTAATGCTGTTAGCAGGGAGCTGCAGCATTTGTTTACTTCAATGTCATTCAGGCTGACAGCCCAGAAGGATGGTGCACTGGGAGAAAAATATTATAAGGATATGCTATAAGAAAAAATCTATAAAAATTTTAAGTATTGAACCAATGCATTTAAGTCTGCTCAATGATATTTAAAGAAGCTTAGAAGTTTCCTTGAACATAAAAAAAAATTTAATATTAAATATTATATGTACCTTGTTCAGTTTTTAAATCCCCTTTTTAGAATTAAGGTAAACTGTATTTCTATATATATATATATATACACTCGAAACTAGGAATCAACGCACCGTAAAATCCACTAGGACGACAATAAATTAAATATAGTTGAACTAGGGCTATCCACTAAAGTATAACCATTAACTAGCATAATACCAATATAGTCAGGTTAGAAATTTATAAAGGTTTAGTGATTTTTCAAAATTCACTGTGAACTTTTAGAAATATCTTATATTTGCCTAGTTTTCTTACCGTGTAGTGGCCAATCAGTTGACTTGGCTTCTTCTCTGCCAGAGAATAAACAAGCCAAAATCACAAAAAACGACAGCGCGACGACAGACGCAAACATTTTTGGACTGCAAACTTTTTCACTTTTCGCCTCGCCTCGTTTTGTATTTCGCGATGGTTTTCTATTTTTTATCGCCCCGCCGCATTTCATTTTGATAAATGGCGTTCCGCCCCCCTACGGCCTTGTCGAGTGGGCGTGTCAGCCAAATGCCAGCCCATTAAGCCAACTTGGCTGCATGGCTTGTTCAGCTTGGGCTTTCGGTTTTCGGCTGACCCAAATGTTTTTGGGTTCGAACTCGAACCACTCCGGTCACTGCAATTTAATTACTGTTTATGCATAATGATCGTTAGTTTTGCCTAATTAAGCAGCACTCGCCCGGTAACGATAACATTTTGCGAAACAACGAAACTATTTTTGGGGGCCTTGCCCCACCTGTACTGGCTGTCAGTTGTCGCCGGGGCAACACCTCAAATTGAAATGGAATGAAATGGAATTGCATTGGGTGGGACAATAAATTATGCAAATCAAGCAATTACCTGGGTGGCTTCCCATTTCGTAAATTTTTCCGAGAGCGGGAAGTTCGCCCTGGGTTCTCCATTAGTCGGACTTTGTCACCTGTCAGGCGGCTCGGACATGCAGTGCAAAAACATTTACCAATTTGCATAAAATTTGTATGCTCATTTGCTAAATTCACAAATTAATTGCCGTCACACTTGCACACACATTGCGCATACGACGCGTGGCCGGGCAGTAAATTTACCACTGCCTAATGAGGCAGTGACCAGGCCAACCGCACATGGCGATGGTTATTGAAAGTTGGAGAGCAGAGCGATGCAGTCGGTGGCCAAACTTAACTGCCGCCACTCGAGCATATAGTGTCGATCGAATACCAGAGATTGAATTCTGCACCAGGAAAAACGAATACCTAACATTTCCAAAATCCTGGAAGTGCAAGTGTATTTCAGGTAGAAAATTCAGCAGTGCTACAATCTATGCTTCTTTCATAAGATATAAAACTAATTATATATCTGAATAACTAAATTACTGTTGAGGCTCTTATTATTTTGTTAGTAAACCAATTAGGTAAATTATATAGTGCATACTGTAATACAACACACAAGTTGCTAAGATGTACCATCTCTGCAGGACAAACTAGGGCTCAAACCTAATCTCTTGCTAAGCTGATGCTTAAATATAAGGTAAATACCACCAATTAATTGGAGCAGCAGTGATTTTAAGCTGGCTGTCACCTGCTGTGGGCGTCCCATTGAAGAACCGCCTCGAAATGTAATTTCCTGAATTGCAGTTTTGAATACACAATTCGCCCGATTCAATGGGGCTGTTCCGCGGCAGACGACGTGCTTATTGGAGTGACTGCGGAGTGACTGTGGAGGACCTTCCCCGGACCTTCCACACACTCCCA
The DNA here is from genome assembly GCF_043229965.1 of Drosophila suzukii. NCBI lineage: Eukaryota > Metazoa > Arthropoda > Insecta > Diptera > Drosophilidae > Drosophila > Drosophila suzukii. The sequence goes on from NC_092082.1 coordinate 85,889,972, forward strand.
GTTCGGAAAAGGACTCTGAATGCTCGAGTGGACAGGTAATGGAAGCTGTCAGAAACTGCGACATCACCGCTGTCAGTGGCTTGTGTTTTTTCCTTATACTTTTCGCTTTTTTTTTGTGATATTCCCTGGCAAACAAAGAGCGGAAAAAGGAAAATATGAAAATGCGTGGAAGAAAAGAAGAACTTATTTGCCCAGCCGTATGCAAATTTATTCACTTGGACGCAAATAATACAATTTCAATGGCATTAATGAAAACAATTTTCATAAATGAATGGAACCAACAAAAAGCGAAAGACATTCAACGAGCCGCATCAAATTTGTCTGCATGCAAAAGTAGCTTAATATTTAAATGGCAGACGCTTCTTTCTCGAGTTTCCCGCTCAAATTTTATTCATATTCGCAACTGTACTTGACGTGCAGATATAAAAAATAAATGATTAATGTATCAAAATAATTATTCGAATCGAATAAACATATATTTTCACATGCTGATATCTTATGGTATTGAAAACACCATGAAAATGGGTATTATTTTTATTAAAATATTGAAAATGCAATATCAAATGATACTTATTAATATGCCCTAGATTATAATTTTGTAATTGCATTTCATAATAAGATAATATCATGTTGAGATATAATTATCTATCTGAATTTTCCCAGATATTAAAATCAAGCGGTTCTCATAATATTAATGCAACCGTTCACCAAAAATGTTTAATTTTACGTTATATATATCGGATTATATATTTTTCTCATTTAAAAGTTTTGTTAAATTAGCATAATAAGCTCAATGAAATTATTTCACACCTGCTTAACTCAATTCAATAATAATAATATATGTACCATTTATAACTGATTTATTAGAAATAATTTGATTTCCTAGCAATCAAAAATATGCAATTTGGAGGATATTTACTATTTTATAAATTTTAAAAATATATTTGATAAAGGAAAAAACAATTAATTAGGATTTTATTTTTTCATGTGTTTTTGCAAAAACTTTTCGTTTGTGGAGTGGCCAGAGTTGGACACTTCAAATTTTTCAGTTTTCCACGCGGCGGCAAAGTTTGCAGACGAATATCGAACGGCGGGCGGATTAGAAGTGGGTGGGGAACTGCAGCTCATTGGGGGCGTTTATGGGCGCTTTGGCGTAATTTCTATTATTTTCCATGGCCGGCCGTGGCGCACTCAAAAAGCAAACAATTAAATGTCCAGACTGCGCCCGTGGGCATGCTGTGAACAGAGCAAATTGAGGTCAGAACGGGTAAAGCCAGTTGGCAGTGGGCAGCGGGAAAACCAACGGCGGGGAGAGGAAAACCCAAACAACAGTTAAAAGAAAATTGGCTACCACAAAATGAAGTCGACTGGGAGCTGGAGACCTCAAGGCTGAAGCTGTAGCTGTAGCTGATGCTGTAGCTGTAGCTGCTGCTGAGTAGGAAAAGCTGGAAAAGCGGAAAACTGGGACCTGGCCATGGCCACACGCCAAACACTTGTATTTTGGGGTCATAAAAGCAGGGGAAAATTGTGCTAATTAACCCTAAAAGAAAGCTTTTCCCAGGCGGGCGTGTGTGTTCTGCTCTGTATTTTCTGACTGGGGCTCTTCGCTCTTCTCCACCGAGTGCATTTAAAATTATTTTGCACATTATTGCCGCTCATTGTTTTTATAACCCAATTATTATACAACAAACTGTGGTGGCTGTGCTTAGAGGCCTTGTCGGTTGGCAAATGCGAAAATAGCTTTTATTATTATGCCGGCGCTGTCAAGTGGCCATAACACGCATACGACACGTTGCCCCGGCACGAAAAACAGCCCAAATATGAGTAATTAGCCGTAAAAATACAAACAATATAATATTTAGCATGTGATTACAGGTTGCTATCGTTATGATAGCCATGCGGCTACAACAATGAATCACAAACAATTTGCCGACTAACAACTTTTAATGTGTGTTGGCAGCAGGAAAATAAAACCACACATATACAACCACACGGGTCCTTATGAAAATAAACAAAAGGTCCTATGCAAAACCCAAAGCAAACGAAAATCCGGAAAAGAAACCGTACACCCGAGCAAAACACCTAAACAAACAGCACGTGGTCCCTGGCTGCCCCTATAATATTGTTTTTCGGCAGGGAAAACAGAACCAAAAACTCAGGTCTTTAATAATTTCGCTTGATAGTTGCAGGGTCGGTCCAAAAAAAGGAGAAAAAGCAAATATATAAAAGTGCTTATGAAGGGAATTACTATCAAAAGGCTATTAGGCAGCCATATGCGAGCAACTAAATTTAAATTTAAGCGGTTGCCAGGCACCGCCGACAAAACAAGCGGAAGGCGGTAACACTTGAGTGCACTTGAAAAAATTATATACTTTTAATTATACAGACCTTATAACAGAATATTTTATCAATAATTAAATTCATTTTCATTATAAACAATGGCTGATGTATATTTAAAAGGAAAGATATGAAGTGGTTCTACGAACTTAAATATTTATAAATAATTTTAAACCATTTCAAGAATATATATATACATTTAAATAAATGCCTATAAATTAAAATTTAAAATACTGTTTATGATATGTATTTTTCTCCGTGATTTTTACACCAGGTAGATACATAGGTAAGACATACGTGGGCACTCACAGCGGATGTGCGTGTTTGGCTGGCTTGACTGGTTTGACTGGCTGCCACCTCGCCCACCAACTTTCCAACTTCCTAATGCCGCAAAGTCATTTGGCGGCTTATGTTGCGCCTTTCGCAACCGACCCACAAACAAACAGTATTGAGTTAAGGTGAAAAATATGCAAAAGGCAAACAGCAGTGCCGAAAACAAAACCAAAAAACGGAAACGGAAGTGGGGGTAAAACGAAAAAAAAACCCAAACAAATAGGCGGGAAATCGCACGCACAACAACGCAACTTGCCAGTGATCATTTATAATGCGTTTGCGTTGGAACAACACGGCGTATGGGTAACACGATTTTCCCCTAGAAGCCCATAAGTTGTACTTGGTGTTGGCCGCATTTGTATTTTGTATTTGGTGTTTGTTGTCACTGCTGCGTGCGTGGTTGCCATTAGCAGAGGTTCGTTTAACGCCTGGCCAGGTATCCTTATTCCCGCCCCCCCCTCGATGTCCTGCTGCCAGGTGAACGCCCGATTCCCTGAAATTCTCGGAACTAAAGAAGGAGACTGTCTGATTTTCATCAAACATTTTTCCAGCTAAATTCAATTAAATGAATACAATGTCTAATACAGGCAATTTATGTTATTTTCAGCTATTAAGATAAAAGTCTAAAACATTTTTGGAAATTTGATTTATGCTAATTTTATTTGACTGTTCAATACATTTATAGGCAATGATAAAGACGTTTTCAAATGTAAATGCTCTTTTTATTTATTTAATTACAAACTTACTCAGTGACATTTACTAAACATGATTGTGACTTAAATATTTCGATGTAATTTTCTCTGATTATTTTTCAAACCAATTTAATAAATGGAAAAATGGTTAAAATTTTAAAGATATTCAGTCTAATTTTCATTGCAAGAAATATCAAATTAAAGATAATTTGATTAATTTCTAGGCAGGGCCTTCTCTTCTCTGCCTCTCAACTTACTGGCTCCTTATTTATTTTTCTCTTGACTTTCCTCGCCTGCAGAGCTCATAAATAGACCCTCTCGCATTTCACCCATCTGAAGCACCAACGCTTTCGCGCTTTTTCTCGTCACTTCGCCCTCGACGCTTCGAGATGATGATAAATTAATTGGTTTTTTTATTTATGACTCCAATGGATGTGGGGGTATTGACACTCGACATCCCTGGCTTCTGAGTATTTTGCCAAATTGTCGCTGCTCAGTGCTGGTGATGTGTGAAAGGCTCCCCGCGCCCCGTTGGTCCATCGATTCATTGCCTACTAATTGATTTACACCCCAGACGCTGGCTGTCATCGATTGATTGGGAGCAATAAACTGCTGACCTGGTCCAGCGTTCAGGGCCAGATTAAAGACGGCCAGCTGTGGCAGCAGCTGCCTCTGACAATTTATTAGCAAATGTAATGAGCAGAGTTTATTAGGCGACCGGCTCGTGTTTGCATCTAATTGAAATTTACATGCACACCGGACATTCGAGCATATCCTGCTGACCACTCCCCCCTCACCGCAAACCCCGTGTGACTTGCGTGTTTGTGTAGGCAGTGCAAACAATTGTCATCATTAAAATAACTGCAAGGATGCAAGGACACTGAGACACACACGCAGTTCATGAGCATCGTTCATGTGTTTCTGCCGAACAATAAATAAAGACAATTTGCAGCTGCAATTTGTGGGAGTCAGTATTTTCGGCTAAGTTGGCATTCCTAGTTAAGACATTACCCATGGTAATTAACATAAATAGCCCAGATGCAACCCTTCAGTAGCAAGGATCCGATCCTCGCTAGAATACCAAAAATACCATTTTTATGGATTTTGGGGACTTTGTGCATCCTACATCCACTCTAGACGCCATGATTTCCTCCTCTTTGTCGCAAGCTTCTCCCGAGATCGGTTCGTTCTCTGCAAAAAGTGCTATAATTTTCAAACCCGTTCGCATCCACACATCCGCGTGTGAAATTCTAGGAATTTTGGTTGAGCAGTACGACCTGTTATCACTCCCAATATTGGTGGTAAGATTATTCGACGATATATTGGAAAAATCTAATTGTAATTCCCGGAAAACAGCAGTGACCAGACCCACGTGCAAATTCTCGGAATTGACAGAAGTTTTACAGTCCTCCCTCTGCGCACAGCAAGGAGCAGGTGCCGCGTGCAGCGATTCATCAGCGGAACCATACATTTCTTCAGCGCCAGGCCATAATCGCCATTTGGGATTCTTATACCGCACACCGCGTGAAAGGAATCTGTCTTCTTTGCCACACCTGGATTAATTTCATCATCGGCATACCATAAGCGGCTTCAAAAATCGCCGCAGTCAACCCGCGTGAGGTTTTGACCTTGCCAAGCCCGCACCACGATCTACAAGTCAGATCAAGTTGCAGTTCGGGCGAAAAACGCACCGGCGCCGATTCGGCGTAATTCGGGCAAGACAGCGGAGGCGGACGCCGCTTCCCAATTGGAATTTCAGTTCCAATTCTGTCTTCCAGTTAATTTTGGCCGGGACTGCCAACTCGTTTTTGTATCGCTAAAGCGATTGTAGTTTAATTTTCTTATTTTAAATATTTGTATGACGAGTTTCTAATTTAATTTACGATTCCTATTTAGCTTTTATACTTGCGTGTGTGCTTACGACATAGTATGACATATATACACTTAAATTAAATTATCCTACAGCGCACATCGATCGTCATCAGGCCTGCTGACTTCGTTGGAGAGTTCGTAAGTACGGCATAGCCGTAAATCATTTACATTCCTACATATATATTCATTCTTGTCTGAGCCCGCACACTTTTGGTACCAACATATACATGTAATTTTTCCACATTCGCGTATTGATATAAATATTAAATAAGAATCGTTTGCACTTATATAATTTAACGTAATCCGCCTAAGTGATTTCCTGTAATTTTTGAATAAGCTTGCCGCATATCGATAAAATATGTAATCAGTTTTGTAATAATTTAACGTAAACAAAATATCCATTTCTTTTCTTATTTGATAATCTTGTACTGACACTTGGTCATATAGAGAGTCTTTTGGCGTAAAGAACGCTTAGTCTTAAGGCTTTAGTGTTAGGATTTGTAGTATTAAGAACCATGAACCATATTATCGTATTTGCCGTATTAAATGAAATGTAAGATGAATTAAGTTGTGATCTTTTGAGGGCACCTTAGAGGATGTAGCGCAGCGGTTGTTTTAAGGGTGGAGTCTAATGAGACTTCACAGGTAGGGTGGGTATAGAAGGTGGCCAATAACATCTGGGCCTCCGTCTTCGATAGGTACAGTCTCTCGTCCGAATCTTAGCCGATGGGTTAAAAATCCTTATCGTTACCGTCTCTCTGTCTACTATTGTTAGTTCTGTGACACTCTTGTTTCATCTTAACACAAACCCACACCCATCTCCCTGAGCAGGCCGGTCAAAGCGTAGACAGAGGTGTTAGGGTGGACAACGCTGATAGAGTGTGTTCGTTACAGAATTAAATGGCGCCCAACAATGGGGCAAGCCCGATGCCTGATCAGGCATCTGTCGTTTGACAGCCGAGCTTCCCGAAAATATTTCAATCCATCCATTTTTGTAAAATTGTAGTTTCAGTTAGTATTTCATTTTTGACTTGGATTTGATGGTACTCTGGATAGATTCGGAGCCATACCAGCAGAAATGTTATACTTTTGTTACATGTTTTTCTATCAGTTCGGTCATACTCGGACATTATAGTTAAAAACATTCCATTTTGACTATTTGATACTTCGGAATTTTAGTTCTGATTTAAGGTCGGTTCTTTACCAAGTTTTCAGTTTTCAAACCACATCTTCTATCCAATTAAAATCGAGATTTGTTCTAGCTGGAAAAATTCGGCTAGTCCCTCTTTTGATTGGTTAGACCTCAAAATATTATTTTTATATAATTAATTCCGCAAACATTTTCAGTTAATAATTAGTACCTATCGAACGAAAATCAACCTGCTGCTACATTACTCCTCAGGATAAGCCCCTCTTATTTTTATGACACTACCGCATTCCGTATTTCTCAAGGATCTTTCTCGTCTTGTCATTGTTGAATGATTATCGTATACTTCTATCGTATATCGTACATTTCTATCGCATATCGTATATCTTCCATTTCTCTTTTTAAGTTTTTGAGATTAGTTGGTTGTTTAGTTAGGTTTTAAAAATGTCGGTTAGGCACAGCAACGAGAACTTAGTTTCTCTAGGTGATGATGTCTCAGTGATGTGCACCCTCTGCAACGCAGTAGTTTTCGAATTGGATTTAATTGAAACTGCTTGTAAACATTGCTTTCATAAGGCTTGTCTACAAAACTGGCTGCAGGATAGCAACACTTGTCCAACATGCTCTCAACCATGTTCTCAGTCCCAGACGGTATCTAATCCGAATTCCGGTATGCAAAATCGAATGATGACCAGATCTAGGTCTCGTAACGCCGATAATCAGAACATTATTATCGTCCCTCAGAATGGCAACTTGAATCCCCAGCAAGACAATAGGCAAACTATTGACTCAGATGTAACCGAAGACCCAGATCAGCAAAGTCTTGCGAATCAAATGCGAGCATTTCAAAAAAGCATGTTAGAGAACCAGAGAACATTTCAAGTAACCATGACAGATACAATCACAGAAAAAATGACTCAGATGTTTAGCCAATTGAATAGGTCTACGTTTGTGGATAACAATACGCAGCACGAATTCCGTAACAATTCAGGACAAGTCGGTTTCCAGAACAATCAGGGTCAAAACAGTCAGCGAGTTAGGAACTCTTCGGATGTGCGAAGCAATCGCAGCGATCTTTCCTTGGATCGTCCTGACAGAATTTCAAATGTGATTTCCAACTGGCGAATCAAATTCAGTGGGTCAGCTGACGACATCGCAGTTGAGGATTTTATATACCGAGTAAACTGTCTCACTACACAAAGCCTAAACGGAAATTTCGATTTGTTGTCGCAGTTTGCAAATTTGCTATTTGCAGGTCCTGCTCTATCTTTTTACTGGCGTGTTCATAGGTCGGTAGATGACATGAACTGGCATGTATTATGCAGACGCTTAAAGGAGAGATACTCAGATCAGAGATCAGACCGTGAAATAAAAAGTGCCATGCGTCGTCGTAAGCAGGGTTCAAACGAAAGTTTTGACGACTTTCTTGACGCAATGCTTATCATAGCTAATTCCCTCCGAGAGCCCATGCATGATAGTGAGCTAGCCAGCGAAGTGCGCCACAATCTTAAGGCAGACTTGAAACTTGAGTTACTGCATGTTGACACCCCTTCTTTGGAAGCTTTGCGTAAGGCGTGTCACCGCCACGAAGAATTTTATCGTAGCACTCGATCGAAGCCAATTCAACGCCCTAATGTAACAAAACGGTTTGTCAACACAATTCTTCACGAATACGACTCTGAAGATCAGTCCGAAGACGAAGCCGATGTCGAGGGCGAAGTCTGCGCAATTAAGCCTGCAGACAAATTCATATGTTGGAACTGTGATGGAACAGGTCACAGGTACCATGATTGTTTAAAACCTCGCCGTATTTTCTGTTACGGTTGCGGCATACCCGATGTATATAAACCAAATTGTGCAAAATGTAAATCGGTATCGGAAAACTCCAAGCAGGACATTCGCAAAATGAATGTCCGCCGTTAGCCTTGGATATTCTTAGTACTCCGGATGCTACGGCAACGGATAATTTATCTGATGTGTCTACTCCCAAACCTGATGAACCGACTACTAAAGCGTTCAATCCATATCACCTGAGCTTTCAAGAGTATCTTAAACGAAGGCTTAAACCTGTTAGTGTCAATTCTATCTTTGCTTACAAACGTCGTTCTACCTTGCGTATACGTAAATTCTGGATGCGCAAACGAGCTTTTAACCGTTGCATTATCTCATCAATCATCCACAAAAAGAATGACATCCGGCCTTTCACAATGGTGCAGATTTTCGGCCTCGAATATTCAGCTCTCTTAGACAGCGGAGCCAACAAAAGTGTCATTGGTGGAAAGCTTGCCCAACAAATAATATCTAACAAGCTGTATAACAAGTTCAAAAGCATAGTCCGTACTGCAGACGGCCAAACACAATCCGTGGCGGGCACAATCTCCATTCCCTTGACGTACAACTCTATAGATTCAAAATTTGAATTCTTAATAGTACCCTCTATTCAACACAGCGTGATATGCGGCATGGATTTCTGGGAAACCTTTGGCATTTCCATCCAACTTTCGTTTTCAGTTAACGAAATTGAATACAAACCCGAGGACGACCCCTCGCACATCTGTTTATCCAACGCACAGAAATCAAAGCTGAAAAAGGTAATTGACTTCTTTCCATCATTCGAAAGTGAGGGCTTAGGTTTGACCAGATTGATAGAACACAACATTGACACATCTACCGCGAAACCAATCAAACAAAGGTTTTATCCTTTATCGCCAGCTAAGGAAAAGCTTTTGTGTGTCGAAATCGATCGCATGATTGAAATGGACGTCATAGAAGAGGCACCATCATCGCCTTGGTCTTCTCCGGTTACCTTGCACGTCAAACCTGGCAAGGTACGTTTCTGTCTCGATGCGAGGAAACTTAATGCAGTTACCATTAAGGATGCTTACCCGATTCCTATTATGGAAGGTCTGCTTAGTCGTCTCCCGCCAGTGCATTGCATTTCTAAAATAGATCTCAAGGATGCGTTTTGGCAAATTTGCCTAGATCAAGAGTCCCGTGCAAAGACAGCGTTCACGATACCAAACCGTCCACTGTACCAATTCAAAAGGATGCCATTTGGTTTGACCAACGCACCGCAAACCATGTGCCGTTTAATGGACCTTGTAATACCGTATCAGCTGAAGTCGCACGTTCTAGTCTACCTTGATGACCTTTTGGTGTTGTCAAGCAGCTTTGAAGACCATCTTCTACATCTTTCTGAGGTAGCCACCCAGCTGAGAAAAGCAGGATTGACAATTAACGTCCAGAAAAGTCAGTTTTGTCTGAAAAGAGTAGATTACTTGGGATATTTGGTTGGAGAAGGAACACTTCAAGTTAATCCAAACAAGATTAGCGCTGTCAGTGAGTTCCCGATACCAAAAACTCAGAAACAGCTGAGAAGATTTCTTGGTATGACTGGTTGGTACCAGCGCTTCATTTCAAACTATTCCTCAGTCATATTCCACCTAACAGAGTTGCTACGTGGCAAAGACTTTCAATGGAATGAACATGCTCAAGAGGCCTTTGAGAACATCAAAGCCAAGTTATGTTCTGCCCCATGTCTCGTTCACCCCGATTATGAGAAACCGTTCATTCTGCAGTGCGATGCCTCACTACATGGTGTTGGCGCAGTTCTGGCCCAATGTGACCAATCTGGGTGCGAACGACCAATAGCATTCATGTCCAAAAAACTTAACAAAGCCCAACGTAACTATACAGTTACAGAACTAGAATGCATGGCTGTAGTCTTGGCAATAAAAAAGTTCAGAATGTATATTGATGGACATTCTTTCAAAGTAGTCACTGACCACTCCAGTTTGCGTTGGCTTATGAATCAATCTGATTTAAGCGGTAGACTGGCCAGATGGGCTATCAAACTTCAGGGTTACTCCTTTGAAATCGAGCATCGTAAAGGATGTGAGAATGTCGTGGCGGATGCTCTATCCCGTGCTTTCGAGGACGTGGAAGTTGCTGCGCTGAATTTTGAAGTTCACCCTGAAATCGATCTTGCATCAGATGCTTTCCAATCGGAAGAATATTCTGCACTCCGGAACAAATTCTCGTCCTCACAGCTACCTGATTTCCAAGTAGTCGACGACTTTATCTATCACCGTGCAGCATTTCCCAATTCAATTGACACTTCACCAGACGATTGCTGGAAATTGTTCGTACCCGAATCGTTACGCCAAAGCGTAATTAGTGCCGCCCATGACCAACCATCATCTGCGCATTGTGGAATGACCAAATGCCTAGAGCGCATTCGCCGCCGCTTTTACTGGCCAAACATGGTAATCAACGTGCGGGACTACATACGCAACTGCGAAACGTGCCTCACTACAAAGCATCCTACGCGTTCCTTGAAACCACCTATGGGCGCTCAAGTGCATAGCGAAAGGATATTTCAACGACTCTATCTGGATTTTATTGGCCCATTTCCGCGTTCCAAGTCTGGAAACATAGGCATATTGATTATCCTGGATCACTTTTCAAAATTCACTTTTCTAAAGCCAGTGAAAAAGTTCACCACTAAAGTGATAATCAGTGTACTTCAGGACGAAATCTTTCCCTGCTTTGGTGTGCCCGAGACAGTCGTGAGTGACAACGGCACTCAGTTTAAAAGCCGTGACTTCTCTGACTTCCTCTCGAAATATGGCGTGCGCCACATGTTCACAGGCGCCTATGTTCCGCAGTCCAACGCAGCGGAAAGAGTCAACCGTTCAATCAACGCGGCTTTAAGAGCTTACATTCGTTCGGACCAGCGTGAATGGGATGTTTTCCTCAGCAGCATCAATTGCTCACTTCGTAACTTCCTTCATCAGTCTATCGGTGTATCACCGTACCAAGTTGTTTTTGGGCAACATATGATCTCACACGGCCAGGACTATAAACTGTTGCGCAAGTTGGGTTTACTCGCCGAAGGTGATGTCAACCTTTCAAGGACTGACGAGTGTCAGAAAATTCGTGCAAGCATCCATAAACATCTGAGCAAAGCTTATGAGACGAACCAGCGCACATATAACCTACGTACGAGGCCTAGATCGTTCGAAGTAGGTCAAGAGGTGACAAAACGGAACTTTGCGCTGAGCAACGCTGCCAATAATTTCAATGCAAAGCTAGCACCAGTCGGAACAAAAGCGAGAGTTAAGGAGAAACTTGGTCAATCATTATATGTTCTGGAAGACATGAACGGCAAAGAGCTTGGTAAATTCCATGCCAAGGACATCTGGTGATCCCTCCTGACTCCTTTTTCAGTTTTAATTATTAGTCACAGGGACTAAAAATCAAAACTGTGGTTGTGGGAGTCAGTATTTTCGGCTAAGTTGGCATTCCTAGTTAAGACATTACCCATGGTAATTAACATAAATAGCCCAGATGCAACCCTTCAGTAGCAAGGATCCGATCCTCGCTAGAATACCAAAAATACCATTTTTATGGATTTTGGGGATTTTGTGCATCCTACATCCACTCTAGACGCCATGATTTCCTCCTCTTTGTCGCAAGCTTCTCCCGAGATCGGTTCGTTCTCTGCAAAAAGTGCTATAATTTTCAAACCCGTTCGCATCCACACATCCGCGTGTGAAATTCTAGGAATTTTGGTTGAGCAGTACGACCTGTTATCACTCCCAATATTGGTGGTAAGATTATTCGACGATATATTGGAAAAATCTAATTGTAATTCCCGGAAAACAGCAGTGACCAGACCCACGTGCAAATTCTCGGAATTGACAGAAGTTTTACAGTCCTCCCTCTGCGCACAGCAAGGAGCAGGTGCCGCGTGCAGCGATTCATCAGCGGAACCATACATTTCTTCAGCGCCAGGCCATAATCGCCATTTGGGATTCTTATACCGCACACCGCGTGAAAGGAATCTGTCTTCTTTGCCACACCTGGATTAATTTCATCATCGGCATACCATAAGCGGCTTCAAAAATCGCCGCAGTCAACCCGCGTGAGGTTTTGACCTTGCCAAGCCCGCACCACGATCTACAAGTCAGATCAAGTTGCAGTTCGGGCGAAAAACGCACCGGCGCCGATTCGGCGTAATTCGGGCAAGACAGCGGAGGCGGACGCCGCTTCCCAATTGGAATTTCAGTTCCAATTCTGTCTTCCAGTTAATTTTGGCCGGGACTGCCAACTCGTTTTTGTATCGCTAAAGCGATTGTAGTTTAATTTTCTTATTTTAAATATTTGTATGACGAGTTTCTAATTTAATTTACGATTCCTATTTAGCTTTTATACTTGCGTGTGTGCTTACGACATAGTATGACATATATACACTTAAATTAAATTATCCTACAGCGCACATCGATCGTCATCAGGCCTGCTGACTTCGTTGGAGAGTTCGTAAGTACGGCATAGCCGTAAATCATTTACATTCCTACATATATATTCATTCTTGTCTGAGCCCGCACACTTTTGGTACCAACATATACATGTAATTTTTCCACATTCGCGTATTGATATAAATATTAAATAAGAATCGTTTGCACTTATATAATTTAACGTAATCCGCCTAAGTGATTTCCTGTAATTTTTGAATAAGCTTGCCGCATATCGATAAAATATGTAATCAGTTTTGTAATAATTTAACGTAAACAAAATATCCATTTCTTTTCTTATTTGATAATCTTGTACTGACACTTGGTCATATAGAGAGTCTTTTGGCGTAAAGAACGCTTAGTCTTAAGGCTTTAGTGTTAGGATTTGTAGTATTAAGAACCATGAACCATATTATCGTATTTGCCGTATTAAATGAAATGTAAGATGAATTAAGTTGTGATCTTTTGAGGGCACCTTAGAGGATGTAGCGCAGCGGTTGTTTTAAGGGTGGAGTCTAATGAGACTTCACAGGTAGGGTGGGTATAGAAGGTGGCCAATAACATCTGGGCCTCCGTCTTCGATAGGTACAGTCTCTCGTCCGAATCTTAGCCGATGGGTTAAAAATCCTTATCGTTACCGTCTCTCTGTCTACTATTGTTAGTTCTGTGACACTCTTGTTTCATCTTAACACAAACCCACACCCATCTCCCTGAGCAGGCCGGTCAAAGCGTAGACAGAGGTGTTAGGGTGGACAACGCTCATAGAGTGTGTTCGTTACAAATTATTATGAGAACCGATAAGCCAGCTAAGCAGTTCAACATGTGCTTCACATGGGGGCCATAGAAGCAGGCGATATGCACATAAAGACCCCCATCTATGGACCAATCTGGGTCACAGTGCGCCCGGAAATGTTAAGCAGCTTCTGGAATTGTTTGGCCAATAGCCACTTAAAAGCACACGAAGAAAATCATAGAAAATGTAGTAGTATGATTACTTTGTTTACCTGGTAACATCATTGTCTAGTGTGACCATGCCTTAAAGTACATGGTCAAAAACAGGACATACTAAAAATTATTTTCTTGAATTTGGATATTCTTAAACACCAAGTATTAAATAATTTTAAAATTTCCACTCTTGTTGTTCTTTTGCAAATTTGCACCCTACTAGAATTTTTGCTTTGTGCACCTTTGCCATCAACTGATGGAACTGCAGCTTTAAGTTGTCACCATTGACAGCTAACTCGATCCGTATGAGCAAACAGGCTGCGTTCAACTTCAAAGTGCCTCGAATTAGTCGGCAGAAGCACAATTATTTAAGGCCTGTCTGGGAGAAATGTTAAGTGCTCTGTGGTCCGAGTTGGAGAACTTTGGATGCCAGCGTCTGGTGTGTCTCGAATTGCAGGCGAGTTTGGCATTGGCCAGAGAACTTGTGGCCTTTGCCTGTGGCCGACCAATTTCGAAAACCAATTTGGCCAAAACTGGGGAAATGCCTTTGAAAATACTGGCACAAGTAGAAGCCGGCTTTAGGAACAGCTCATATATGACCATTCAGTGTCATTAGCCCCAAGCTAAAGCTGGACACAAAAATTAGACTAATGAAAACAAATGGATATCTAGATTAATCCAATACTGTCGCCTTATTTATAGACACAGTGGAAATAGAACGCCGAAAAAAGGCAATGTCACTGCGACCCACTTCGAGGGGGATTATATTTTCCAAGGCAAACCACTTCATTAGCAAAGCCACAAAAAGTGCACATCATCGCTTTTGGGGGGGACCGAAAGCGAAATCAATACGAAAGTGGGGCCATTAGTGGGGCGATCTTTATTTCTTTTTTTATTTCCCACCATCACGCGAGCGCCCTCCCATTAAATGATGAACTGCCGCCAGTTTTCACCACTCCGCCTCGTCTGAGCTTATAAACAAATAATCATGGCGCATTTTAATGAGCAAACCAAGCGCTTAATAGTTAATGTTTGCAGGGGAGGACCCTCTGCTGTGCAACAGCAACTATTGCCACTGCCTCATCCTTCTGGCTGCTGCCACAGCACGCGCAGGCAAACAAACTCCAGATGAGTGGCAGACAAGAGCCGTTTGCATCTGAAGGCATTTAAGTTTTTGCATGCTCTGTAATTAAAATAATAAACACGCGCAAAATGCATTAGAAATTTTAGCCGAGAGCTTAGCAGATCCGGAGCGCCACGCCCCCAGTCGCCCATCTTAAATCAGGGGCAATAGCAACAGTAACTTTTGCCTCGCGGCTCAAAAGCTAGACAGCGGCTCACGTTGCGTATACGCAACGCTTGACAGTTGTTTGCTCTGCTAAAACGAGGAATCTCAACGAACCCCCAGCCTCATGTCCCCATGTCCTGATGTCCCGTTTATTTGAGCAGCAAGAGCGTGCTATTTGTGTTGGCTGTTTCACTTAGAACGCGCTTGCAACCTGGCCTCAGGTGTACCGTTCCCCTTTGACCCCTTCGAATGGAGCAAAAACGGCAGCCACAATGCGACGAATGGATGGATAGATGGTTGGGTGGCTGCAATGGCCCATTGTGGTGGCATGCACCACACACTTGACCTGCAAAAACAGTTACAATGGCAGGTGCACAGAGGAAAAGTAGAAAAGATGAACTATTTCCCAGAAATATAAGTATATCGAAATTTTAAGATATTTATTTAAGTTTTCTCAAGTTACAATCAGTTTGTTTAATATCATTAGAATAGCTGGTCACATCTTAGATTTCAATGATCAGTTGGTCACACTTTTGTTGCAGTGTGACCATCTAGCTAGTAGACATAGTAGTAAGAAGTTGTAAGTTAAAGTAAAATAAACTAAAAGTCTATTCCTATTTTATTAAACGTAAAGTTAATATACCAAATAATTAAGTTAACTTAGTTTACTACACATTTCTCAACGTGTAGAGGGCACAAAACCAGGCCAAGAGCTGAAAATGCGGGAGAAATCAAGCTTGAGGTGTCGTTCTTCTTGCTCTTCGATGTTTGTTTGTTACAATTCGCCACAAAATTCAATTCTCGCAAGTGCAGTGAGGACGAAACTGGCAACTCCACTCCTCTTCAGGACCTACCCCCCCTTGCAATTTACCCTCTTTGCAATTTCAGCATTTAAATGTTTCCAAGTACTTAGCAAAAATGTTGCTGCCAGGCCAAAAAACCCGAGGGCAACACAATGAGACACTTTTGCATTTCCGTCAGTCACACGCAAACGCACACATACAAAAACCAGTGCTTTTGCTAAACACTGTGACGAAACAAAATATAAAAAATTACAACAAGTGGGTGGAAGGGTGGATGGGTAGATGGGCGGTGTGAGTGGATGGGGCGTGGCCGAGGTTGACTGAGTGGTTAGCTGCCTGCTATGGGGCATTACATCTGTAGACGTCAACTGTGTCAGCTAGCTGATGTTGCTGCTGCTGCTGCTGCAGATGTTGCTGCCGCAGATGTTGCTGCTGCTATTGCTGCTGCTGCTGCAATGTGGAGGATGTTGCTGCTGCGGCGTTGAGTGCGTCTGTCGACGCTCGAGTGTATCAAACACAACGCAACATCAGCTGCATACTTTGGCAGCGAGTGTGTGGGTGCACTTAAGAGTCACTGTGTCAGTAAACAACTGACCCACTTCGTGATGAACAGGCCGCACCACCATCATCATCACCACCAGCCACCCACCAACACCACCAAACACCAGCAACAACAGCAGCTGCACACTCTATTTATCATATTGCACGCTGCGTAGGACCCACAAAGCGTAGCATACTTTTTTGGGCAACAAAAATAGCGAGAAGAAGCCAGATTGAAGTGGAGGGAATATAAACAAAAGTGCTGACAGCGTGGCTAATATTCCAGATTTTAAATTGTAATAAATGGATCCTTGTTTAAATAATATAAGCAAATCAATAAGAAACATATAAACAATGATTTCTAAATACATTTTCCTTCATTTTTATTGTGATAATATAAAGATTGACTAATACAATCTTTTATAAGCTAAAATTTCTTTGTTTTATTCTATTTTAAACGATAACTACTTTTTTATAGGTAACTAGGTCTAAATATAGCCTTGAAAATTATGTATAATTTTTTTTTAAATTGTATCTTAAACGTTAAATTGAGTAAATGAACGAGAAACAAAATAAAAACCTCTTAAGAATTTAATTCCCAAAAATATACCAATAAATTTCTAACTAAAAGCTTATTAATTCTAAAATATGGCTTTATTTTATGCCAAAGTTCCATCACTGATAAATGGAAGACCAAGTGGTTTTGCGTTGGATAAAGTATGCGGCATTTAAATAGCGCAAAAATATCTATGAAAATATTTTTGCTGGCCAGACAAGCGGTTCCGGCGCCCCTGTTTGCATTGTTTTCATTATTTTCATTCGTGGCAAAATAAATACGCTTTCCATTATTTTCTCTCTGTGTGTGTATATGTGTGTGTTTGGCCTTTAGTGGGTTGTAGGAAAATTTTGAATTTTCGCTTTTTGCCAGATAACACGAAAAGTGGAAAGCCAGAGTAACTGCTCTGATCCTGAGCGAACATTTTCCTTTTGGCATTTTGGCAATTTGTCAGCGCTAATTTCACGTTGATTATCCTATACCCAGCTCACATTTAAACACACGTATATCTATACATAAATATATATTTATTTAAGGGTGTAGGTATTGTGTGTTGTATAATCATGACTGCTCCAATTTGGCTGCTTTCTTTGGTTTTGCTTTGGCAAGCATTTTGCCGCTGACAATTAAATGAAAGTAAGATAAATTGTCGCATTTGTTTACAGTTCAACTTGTCGTTTGTGTTTAATTTAAACGAAATTCGCTGGGTGTGTTGGCTGTTTGGGTTAAGGGCAGAGGAATCGGAAACGGCATCGGGTTCGGGTTCGGGCCAATCGACAAGATATAGTGGGGCCAAACGGAGCTGCCAGTTAGCCGCCTTAATTTATTAGACAAGCCGCGTTTCGCGGCATTCGCCTGTCTTGCCTTGCCGCAAATATTTTGGCAGGGATGGATTCCCCAGAGTCGTGTAATTTGTTGTTCAGTTCGCCAACAGCCAGTGGGCGGCTTACCCAGGGGGCGTGGCAATTGGCTAAGTGTGTGTTTGTTCCTCTAAGTTTTGATGCTAAAGTTTGGTTTTAGTTGGCTGAGAGAAAATGTTGAGGTACAAAGATTGTTTTAGCTATTTGTTCTTTTACTCTACAATTAAGAATCTCAAATTAATTTAGGAAATAATTTATATTATATGTTTTAAAAATATATACATTTAGTTTAAGCCCTAAGAATAATCTATAAAAGCTTTGTTAAATAGTAACAGCTTTGGCAACTAAATTTATACGAAATCACCAAATTAAATAGATTTAAAATAATTGAGGAAAAGCGGGAAATCGCCTTTCAAGTTGCCATGCTCGACTGGTTGGCCCGCATTTTGAAAATGCAAATACAAATGCATGCGGGCATCCATTAGCATAAACTTTAAGGACATCCGCAAACGCACAGTGACACGTGAACCAAAGCGCGGAAATATTTTTAATGTCCTGCGGCGGAGCAGGACCTCCAAGTTTGCGGCGCAGGGAAAGCATGGAAAGCGCGGAAAAGCCAGCGGGGCCAAGCTCTTTAATGACGACCGGGAGTTAAGTAATTTTCCTTGTATTTTCCGGCGGCGGCCGCACGCCAGCGCCTTTGGCTTAATGCGCTTGTACCTGTTCCCAGATCCTGTTTCTGTTTCTGTTTCAGTCTCTGATGCTGTTTCCCAGCTGTTGCTCCTTCGGCGGCTGCCAATGGCCTTCGGTGTCATTTGACTCGCAATTACCACCCACTAAGGGGTGGTGTAAGACCAGCCCACTTGGAGAGCCACCACCTCTAAGTGGCCCACTACCACTGCCACCCACACCCTCGCCCACTCCTTCGTTTTCTACTTCAGCACAATGTAAATTTGATTATCGCTCAGGCAAATATTTGTCAGCCACTCACCAAGTGGGCGGGGTGGGATTTTCAGCCAGAAATGGGGGCAGCTGGATTGGCTGCCAGCTTTGTTGCTGACATATTTATCTAGACGTTTGCCACTGACATTTTTGTTCACTGCCAGCCAAGCGTTTGTCCTTCATCTGCAGTGAGAAAAAAATCCTATAATAATAAATTCACTTAAACACTTAAGAAACTAACAAAAATGAAATAAAAGGAATATCTTTTAGGTCCGTTTCGTTACTTTAAAACAACTATTAATAATAAAAGGTGGCTTATAAAATTATGGAAAGAAAACATCTTAGAACGTTATAAACGAAACTGATTTTTATTGGCAAACACTTTATTCCAAAGAATCAGTAAAGTAGTAAAAATTATGTTTCGCTAAGGAATAAAAATCTTATGATATAGGAAATCTTGTGATATTCCTATCATATATCATATTATATTATATGAAAATTGAAGCTCTAAAATATTATACCTTTTTTTTCGTATTTAAAAGATATTATATCTTAAAACTTGAAATTTTTCATATCCAACTTATTTCTCCGTGTGGCAAAACTCGACTTTTGTTTAGCTCGACATGATTAATTAAAACTTGCTCCCTATTTTCGGAAGTTGTTGTGGCACTTTGAAGCTACCCTCGTATTTGTATTTGCTGTAAAACCCATCGTTGTTGTATTGGAGTTTGTTTTACTGTTGCACACCGACTCACAGTCCAGTGTGAACATGTTGCTTTTTTACCACGCAGCTTTTCAACAAATTACAGCTGGGCCTCTCTAGTCAATTGATGGGAAAAGGGAAAAATCCATGGAGGGGGGTCAGAAAAATGGGCTGCGGAAAAGTGGGCGGGTCAGGGCTATCGTATCCCAGAAAGGGGCGTGGCAGTGGGAAAGTTGCGGGCAACGGATTTTGGACTCATTAGGCTCGTTCACTGTTGGTGTGAAAATTCAGCAAATATGTATACAAGGCTGTAGGATGTGCATGAATGTGTTAGTGTGTGAGGGGGCGTGTCCCTGTGTGTGTGTGTGAGTGGGCGGGTGTCTATGTGTAAACACCGGGCTTAATGAGAAAAGAACTTACTCTGCTGTTTGAGTTCGGTTCCTGGGCTTGGGTTCCTCTGTTTCCGCTTTTTCTCTGTTCTCTGACGCCTTTTTGTTTTCGGTGATGTCGGCGGGTTTTATTTAGTTTACACAGGTGAGGTGTTCGTGTACGTATCTGTGAGAGGTGCTGCTGCTGCTGTGTGCGTGCTTCAGGTGACAGACATGCAAACACAGCATTGTAATTTCTTTTCGATTTTTGCTCTCTCCTCACTGCGGTTTCAAATTAAAATCCAATTCATTTCCATTGCAAATAGCACGGCCAAGGATCATTTCCAAGATAAAACCTTTTTGGTTGAAAGCGCAATTCGCTTTAATCTTAAAATAATGGCGGGTGAAGAAAACAATAAAGCTTACCGCCGACAAAGCATTAAACAATAGTCGAAACATAAAGAAAATAACTGGCGATTTAAATTAATTGCCATGAACTCGGCATAAATCACGTTTTTTAATTGCCAGCAGTAAAAAAAACTGTAAACAACTGAATTTTATTCTGCGTAGATAAACTAGTTTATTGAAAAATTGCTAAACAATTGAAGCGTGACTCCTGATGGAGAGCTTACGACAAAAATCATAAAAAAGCATGGATTATGGCACAATTCATCAAATTAATTATGCAGGATTTGCGTTTTTATTTGACTTTTGAATGCAAATAGATTACATTGAAAATGGGATGAAAAAGCAAACATAATGCTTCGGTTAAGCAATTAGTTTCTATATATTTTTAATTCCATTATTCAGATTATTTTATAAGGGCAGCTTCAAACAAAGATTGAATTTAAATTTGCAGAAATTTGTGTGGCCAAACAAGAGTAATTTTATGCAGGAAGTACATATATTTTTTTATTGCTCCTATTTTATTTTCAAACTCATATAGATCACGTTTAAAAGCGGGGCGTAAGAGGAAATAACGAGCAGCATCAACATTGCTAATTACTTTCTCATTATGCAGGCTATTTAGCTTTAATTACACTAAGCTCCAAGCCACGACTCATAGACACACACATATACACAGGGAGATCCTGGCAGGATACCCCCACACACACACACAAATGCAGGGACACATGGAGAGCTCTTCTAAACTAGCAAAAAAACGCTCAAATGCTCGAAATTCGCCGGGCAAAAGTGGCAACAGCATTTGAGCCTTTCACTTTTCACCTGCCTCGGCTTACGGCCCTCGGCTTTGGCCGCTGGCAATTCCAATTTACAGCGCAAAATGTGCAGAATTTTCCATTTGAATTTTCGGGTCTGGGCTGGGCTGGGAAAACTGGGAAACCCAAAGGGGTTGGGGGAAAAACCCCGAAAGGGAAACGCTCTTGTGCGCCAAATTGCCGGCTCTCGGCTGCGGAAAATAAGGAATATGGCTGCAACACTGGGCGCGAAAAGTATGCAGCCATAATGAGGCGAGCTGGGCATATATCCAGTGTATTCTTTACGATCAATTTTCAGGCTTTCAATCCGGTTTCAGTTCGCCTGGGCTCGGTTAATTATATCAATTTAACAAAGAGTCCTGCAACTGAGCTTTCCCGCACACACCTGGCTGCGGCGAGCTCTTTAAGCATCAGTACACAGAAAAAAAAGTGGTATAAGGGTTTAAAAAATCATTTTTAATGTCTATTAATACTCCAAATATTTATTACATTTTTGTTCCTTTTTTTTGTTGACCTTATTGATTTTAACCACTATTTTTACTTCTAAACACATATATTTTGTAAAAAGAATAGGAAAGACCTATTTATACCACTTATTTTATTTATTTGTTTTGAATAAACTAATTCAAGCGGGCTCAAATTTTCTTTACAATTATTCCTGTTATTTTAAAAACCAGCTATGTAAATTTCGAACTGCTGACCAATTTGTTTACTTTTCGCCTTGCAGTGTGAGTTGCTCCCTTTGGTTTATTTGCATTTTAATATGCCTCGTATTTTATGGGGCATTCATATTGTTGTAGGTAGGTATTTATAATATTTTTTCCCTTAAGCCGCATTTGTGTAATGAAACGGAAGGGATTACCGCTGGCCGCCGACTGTCGGTTGCCCCGCAACCCTGGGCCTTTTAACCCCCCGAAACACCCACCCACGTAACCCTTAACCCCTTCCTGCCCATCCCTTGGCCCAAAGTTTAACGAAATTGAAACACATTTGCCTGACAGTTGCCATCAGCTTGGCTTCAATTTGATGTCAGCATTATTGACTGATCCTGGCGGCCTTACCCTTAGCCAAGGGCTTCTCCCTGCCGCCTGAATTGCACATACATATGTTTACCCAGGGCTGAAACACTTCAAGTTGCCTAGTTAAAGTTAAGTGTTCGAGGGGCGGTGGTGGAATGGGGCGTGGCCCTGCTCAATCATATTTCACATTCGCCACTTGTCAGCTTTTATCTCGTTTTCGTCCTCCCAAGAAGTGCCCATCTTATTCCAGAGAGTCCTTGTTCCCCCTGCCCCACCCGACGGTTGTCATAATTTCATTATTTGCTGCGTTCAGGCATAAAAAAAGGGATATTGTCTGGCTGCCTGTTGTGAGTGTGTGTGTGTGTGTGTGGGCGGGTTGTCATGAGCACGATGATGCTCGCATGTCCTTTCCGCCGACGTCTGCACACGCATTTATTCCTCAGCTTCTGCGGCAGTCGGCGGCCATCGCAGGATGACAGAAAACGTCTATACAAACAGCAGACAGGACGACAGGACGACAGACAGACGGATAGATGGGCAGTCGACCCAGATACGCACAAGCACGGCCAGAAAAAATATGGGAAATGCGAATTTAATTTTTACAAGGTCTTTGAAGTACATGAAAAGGAGGGGTTAGCTACTAGGACCTACACTGTTTTTATATTTTCTATACAACTTAGAAAAATATTTAAAAATATTTAAAGGCTTCCTACAATTGTCTATAATCCTCCATCTAGTTCCCTAAAAATGATAGTCATTTTTCTTATACAGAACCCCCTATTTCTGCCAGTGCCCATGTGCGTAGCACATCCTTTTTCAGCCAGTTGACTGACTGACGCGCTTGCCACGTGCCTCAAGTTATGAGAATCGCCGGCCAGGGGACTCGAAGGCCAGACGACTGTTGTCCACAGGCACCGCCCCTGACCGAAACTTCAATTTTAATTGGATAATTACTCATCCAATCCGGGATTTAAGCCCGCCTGAAATTGATGCACCGCACCGCCGGGGGTGGTTGATGTGGGCAATCGGCTTGGGTTAACCGGGTGCATCCTTATTCAATGCTCCCTTTGAACCTGCCAAGTCTGCGGCTCAAGTGGTATTTTTCCCCCCCATTTTCGCTCGGCAAAAATGCATCGCAATGGTTTCCAAATAGATGCACTCCAAAGTGCAGGCCATAAAAGATTGCAACTTGTTGGTGGCACGCACAAAACCGCTTCCACCAGACCATTCACCAAATGTACGAGATGCACAGATGACACCCGGAATGTGCAGAAATTGAAAGCCAAATACGGTGAGGTTGTTGCCAAAGGGTTTAAATGCCGACCGACTGCCAAATGGCTTTCCATTCACAAGTCCCTGGCATTAAATTTTTACCCAAATCGATGCTGTTGCATGCAAAATGTTCCCTTAAATACAAGTAGTTCTCGAGGAGACAGAATAAAATGGGGAATATTATAAGGGAGATGCTTTAGTTGGAGAGTTCCACAACCGAGCTTAGCCATGTTGCACAACATCGGGGAGTGTTTTCACAGACAATTGACATGGCAACGGGTCAGAGGAGCTCACGAGATCCCAGGACAAACAATCAGACGCGGCTAAGTGCTGTAATATTTGCACTGCTTCTACACAGGGAGAAACTATAAGTTATTTAGAATGAAAAGTTTATAAATATTTTAAAAATGGCTGTTACAGAAATTTGTATAAAATTAAAAATGTTAGTTACCATATTATTTTAAGGAAATACATATAAGCTTCATTTTTTTAAAGAACTTAATACAATGGATGCACTGGATAGTATTTACATTAAAAGAGGGTTCCAAGTAGTAATATTTTATTTATTTTAAATTCTATTTCTAATATTTTACCTCTACAAGTTATTTTCTGTAGGTCCTTCTGATTTTTTAGTGGCTTCACTATGGATTAGAAAACAATTTCAATTATTTCGCAGTGCCTTATCCTGTGGGCGGGGTGGAAAATGTGTCCGTTGAAGCTGCGAGCAGCCAAGCATGAATTCAATATTTTCATCTTTCATGCGCTCCAGCGGGTTTTCCGCTAGGATTTCAAAGGCACGGATCCCTCGCCATGGCAGCCTGCGAATCCCAGTCGAAATCCCACTGTCTGCTGGCCGTCCGTTGATTAGAATCAACATAAATAAAATTAATTGTTGCCGGTCGAGTCGTCGGGGGTTGCATTCAATTTGATTATTAGCTCAATCCAATCGAAAGCGAACCGGAAACTGAAACCAAAATTGAAGGGTGGTCCGACTACTTATTTCGACTTTGTCGTTGGCTAATTTTCCTGTGGTCCAAAGCAAATCCCTTGGGCTCTCGCTTGAATGGCACAAAATAATTATAATTTATTTACAGCGCCCGTCTGTCTGACTGTCTATATGTCTGTCCTCCAGTCTGTGCGAAAGTTTGGAGGTCGCTTTGTTTGCTGCTTAATTGCCAACTTCTACTGCGAAAGCGGTTTCGAGGAAGGTCCTCAAAAAAAGCCCCTTCATAAATTGTGTGCAATTGTTTCCTGAACTCGGGGCCCTTGCATCAGGAAATTAAACAGCGATTCGCCCTCTGTTTTTGACTGTCCAACTCATCTGTATGCGCCAAGCGAAATATGCAAAAATGTCACGCCTCCTAGAATGACACTGAAAAAAAATCAGGGGAACTTAAGGTTGTCTAATGGTCATATGACACTTGCCTTAAATTCGACTCACTTAAGGGATTTCTTAAAAAAGGCATGGTAACCTATCTGATATTGGTTTTTATTAAATACATGAGACATTCTATGCTGTCAGGTTGTCATGACTTTGTAAAATAAATAAAATGTTAAATGTGAATTTAACTTTTCTATTTAATTTAACCCCATACTCGCATATTTTTCTCCCTGTGCACCCATTGAAAGTCCTCAGGCTTTCATGCCGCAGTTCAAATTCATAAATTACCCAAATACTGACCCAACAGCGAGTGTCGTACTTCGTATTATGCAAAATTTCAGCGACAGAGTTGCAGACTGAAATTAAATTGCCAGAGAGACAGGGGGAAACGAAGCACACAAGACAATGAATCGATAATTTATAAATACTTCGATGATCGTGGCTTAGTGAACAAAAGCAGCACTCATTTTGCAATACCCGTAATGACCAAAGGGCAAAGGGTCCTGAAATGCATAAAACCGAGCAAAGAGCACTGAGCACCGAGCACCGAGCACCGAGCACCGAGCACCGAGAAAACCGAGAGCCAAACCCATTTTCCTAAATGGAATGGAGCAGCCAGTGGTGACCCCGAACCCCACTCGAATTGCAGTCGTTGTGGCAACCAGTTGAGTTGCAACTGCCACTGCCAATGCCATGGCTAAATGGTGGGTTTTTGGCTTTGGCATTGGAATCGGTTGGGTTTTCAGCATGATTTCTCAATTGATTGCAAGTGGCATCGGAGTTTCTAGCTAGGAGTCGAAGCTGGAGCCTTGTCATGCCTAATGCTTATTACCAACACTCGGACGCTTGGCAATTTATGCAGATGCAGATGCAGATGCAGCCGGAGATGCAGATGCGGATGCAGATTCAGCTGCCAAAGCTGCTTACGTTGGATGGTTGTTGGCCCACTGCCCACTGGCCAGTCGATTTGTTGTTTCTATAATTTTAATTGGAGCTCCGTAGCCAGGGCATTTTTGGCAATTTCCAAAACAAATATTGCTCGAAAGGATCTGCTCCGGCATGCATGAAGTAGTGCCCAAAAACCACCTCCGGTTCCTGCTCAGGTGACCAGCTGAATCCAGCTGAGAGCAGCCACCTACCAAATAGTTTAGAGCATGAAATTGCTTTCAACACTGCCAACTGACACACACTGCTTGGGGATTTTCCCTATATATATATATATATACTATATGGGGGAGCTGAAAGTACCAACTGTGAGCAGTGCTCCGTAAACATGTTATGTAATTAAAATGCCTTGCAGATATTTTGCCCAAACATTTTGCGGCTGCTTTCCGCTTTTGTGTGCCAAAAATATTCCTTTCCAAATAACTTGAGCTCCTCTTTAATGAGCGGCCGCTCTCGCTCGCAGCCCCAACTTTCTCAATGGAATGCCCCAAATTCTGGCAAGCTTTCACCACTTTTCCTTCTACTTGGTGCATGCAGCTGGTACATGGCGAAAAATTGCATACATATATTTTTAAACACAACCAAAATGGACATTAATACAAATATTTTCCATTTATGAATAACGAATTTGTTAAATCATCAAAATATATAATTGCAAACTCTTTGTTTGACAAAACAATAGCACAATTATATATTTTGCATATGATTTTATTATTATAGCTGCTTTTAATCTCATTTATATTTAAAAGAGAATAATCGCCAATTACCCTTTGTTCATCAGTAGTGAATAAAATATATTTTCTCTTGAATAAATCCAGTAAGGAGTATTTTAATAATTTACAATTTATTACTAATCATTTTGGATTAATTCTGTAACCCGTTAAAATATATAATTGACCTGTTGTTTTATTTATTTCTTGCAGACGTCACAAATCTGGACTACGTAAAGGTGAATGCCGAGGCGGGCAAGAACGTGACCATTCCGTGTCCGGGGGTCAACGAGCACTCCCTGGTGGACACACTCGTGTGGAAAACGGCTTCGACGACAATCGCGCAGTTTGCCAACCGGATACCCCTGCTGCACAGTCCAAGGGTGAGTAAAAATTATATATTAGGTACTGAAAAAAAATCCAGGTAATCCATACATAAACTCTTGAAGAAAAAGCATATTGAACCTCCCTCGCATATTTTCCTTAGCAACATTTTAAAGCTTTCAAAAAATTCAGATTGATGTTCTATGCCTATCAAATCGAATTTATTCATTAAAGATTCAAGATTTGTAAATGATTTATACTCCCTCCCGCAATTTTCGCTCAAAAATTGCCCTCCAGTGTCATATCAGAATTCATTTCAACACTTAGGGATTGCCCTGCTCCCTCCGCCCGGAAGGACTTTCGTCCCTAATATATAGGGCCCACTTCCTTGGCGCAAAAACGAAGCTGTTAAAATAATTGATGGCCGGTTGCCGGGCGGCTGTTTGAACTTTACCATCCGCCGTCGACAGCGGCGATGAGTACAAGAAAGTGCAGCGAAAGTCCCGACAACTAAGTGGCCATCAATGGTGGGCCAGATCGGGGGCATCCGGAGTTTTGGGGGGTTCGGGGTCCCAACCCGGCAGTGCAGCAGTGCAGCCGGCGCGGCTAATATATTTTAAATGTTTGATAGTTGCACTAAAACAAAAGCGACATGGCGCAAAAAAATGTTCAAGTGGCTGCCAGATGGCAGAAAAAGGAGGGCTAAATGGGGAGCCGAGCGGGCCAAAAGTGATTGCAATGGCCTTAAACGCACTCGGGGGGCCATTGAGGCGGCGCAAACAGAATGATGAAGTTGCCCCTTCGTTGGGAACAAGATGATGGAGAATCCCGAGATGTCTGCACTGTGAAAAAAAAGTATTTGGGGAAACGGAAAAAAGATAACTTAAAAATAAATTCCTAGTAATTAAATAAAATTGTTAGAAAAGGATTTCAATACAAAGAAAAATATTAGGGTATCTTTTAAAATTGAATTTAATTTTGTTGTTATTTTAAATACTAAAAGTCATTTTAAAAGGTTTTTTATGAGTAGAAAGTATTTATTGTAAGGTTAATTTTTATGGGAATTATAGGTAGACTAGTGTCGAAATCAGTTCTTTAAAAAATCATATATTGTAACTAGACTATTTGGATCAAATCTGGATGCTGTATCTTTAGTAGTTTAGGCTCAGTTTTGGTTCTTGAAATCAAAGATAGAAGATTATCATCTTGAGGTTCACTTTCTCCCAACTCACTAGATTTTTTCTCAGTGCCCAAAGCAGGATCTGCCTCGAGCTGCAGGATAGGGCTAGCCAGCTATGTGTTAAATGGCGGACTGGGACACTTGAGCTGCAGCCAAAGTTGGTCCCAATCCCCGGCTTCTTCGCTCGGTTCGCATTTCTTGGCCCGAAGTTTCCTGCAAGTGCGGCGGCTGCTTCTGCTGCTTCTTGGCCCGGCTATTATGTGTATTAAAAGTTTTTCACCTTGGCACAGTAGCTGCTTCATTTTATTACAGCTGACACATGACCCGACCCCCCCAAACACACACACCTACATACATACAGCCGGGCATAAGACCCTGTTGAGCTATTAACTTTTGTTTTATGGCCGAGACTAGAAATGATTCATGTTTGCCCAAGCCAAGCGGACTAAGGAGATCCACTTGCCCGAAGGACGAGGGATTTGCCTCTACAAGTTTCTGTTGTTTCTTCTTTTTTTTCCCCTTTCTTTTTTTGCTCTCTGGATTTTCTGGTCATGTAAAGGGCCAAAAGGGCGATGAATGTAATTAGAGTTTACTGGGGGAAAATCGTAGGGGAAATTAAAAATTCCACATGGTAAATTTCTGGCAAATATTTTTAGGGGCCTGTCTAATAATGCCTGTCGACCGAACAATTCGGCAGAATGCAATTGGCTGAAATACACATATATCTCTACATAGAACCTAAGGTTGTAATTTGAGGCCATGCAAGCGGCAAAAGATACAAAAGTAAATAACAGGGTCATGCATGCGAAGATAAACCAGATGCACTCTTACTGCAGCCCCCGAAAAGATAGATTGCTGGATGAAATAATTTAGTTTTGCCATTCGAAACAGACATAAATTCACCCGAAATACATTTGCAGTATCACAGTAATCTGTGATGAAAATCCTTATTAAATTTGGCCCAATTCTCCATGTCAGAGCGAGATGGTATACTTGCCTGCAGTTGTATGGAAAATGGAAATTATTTTCGGCTTCATGCAATTTCCAAATTTTCTGCACATCAGAATAGAAAAACAAACAAATCTTGAATGAATTTACTGCCAATGCAACTTGGCTTTTTACTCAAGTTAGGCAAGACACATAGTTCAATTATGAGCAAGAGCCAGAATTTGTGGGCAAAACAAATTTGCCTGATACAGGAAAAACTTTTAGGCCGGGGTCGATGACAGAGTTCCAAAATTTTGTTTTTGTTGGCCAGACATATATATATGTATATATACTAAACTCGTATGCATGTAAGACTTCCTCCTATTTAAAAGTTTTCCCTGCCGAAAGTGGAAACTTGTGTTGGTCGCCATGTACGTTGTCAGGCCTTGAATATCTAGATTTTAATTTTCAGATCAGACAAACGGAGTTCTAATTAAGTTCCCACATCTCGTTTGCAGATACAACTTTTATCGGACAACTTCGGCCTGCAGTTTTCGCCCTCGTTAGCAAGCGATACGTCGGAATATATATGCCTGGTTAACGATCGGCATATACCAGAGGCCATTGTGGACTTACTGGTCCAGGGTGAGTTTATTTTATCATTGTAAAAATATCTAGATATTTCATCAGCCGCTGCAGTTAATATCATCCCTTAAGTAATTCATATTTTTATTTCTTGGTAACGATTGCAATTTTCATTCCCTTTTCCCATTCCCATGGTTCCATTTAAAATACCACACTTGCTTTCTTAATGAAATGCTTAACTACTTTAATGATTTTTCCGGTTTACTTGGTTAACATCCGCTGGCCCCAGATTCCATTACCCGATATGTCTTCGCTCCTCTTTATTTCTGCATCGATTCCACACTCTTGTTTTCATTGTTGTCGCCCTCGCCTTGACATGATTTCCATTTGCATTCCACTGATAGCTGGCACTTTTCTCGTTTCTTCCCTGCAGATGTGCCCGATCCGCCGGAGCGACCATTGTTGATAAGTTTCACATCACGCTCGGTGAATTTATCCTGGGCGCACTCGCAGCATCCGCGGAATGCGCCCGTCACGCATTTTATTATTGAAACGCGGTAAGTGTTGCCACGGCGAGGAATGAAGCACCAGCAGAGGTGCCATATTTCTTGAAAAAATAGTTACATTTTGAATATTTAAAAATAAAAACAAAACACACTTAAGGATAGAGATTAAAAGCCAAATAGATAATAAGAAAACAAATATTCCTTATCAAATATCAAAAAATGAACTATCAATACATTTCATAGAGGGTGCCACAGAAAATACGCAGGTTTTTAAATCTTCATATATTAAATTGTCCTGTACAATCAAAGAACCAGTGTCAAATCCAGTTAAATAAGATTACCAACATTTCTTTCCATTTTATTCTAATCACTTTCAAATATGTCTTTAAATATGCAAAAGTCCTATAGCTCAATTCAAAAATCGTCATTCTTTTTCACTGCATACTTTCAGACACCTTTGCACGTATAA
This sequence comes from Drosophila suzukii, assembly GCF_043229965.1. Taxonomy (NCBI): domain Eukaryota; kingdom Metazoa; phylum Arthropoda; class Insecta; order Diptera; family Drosophilidae; genus Drosophila; species Drosophila suzukii. Next base: position 85,920,192 of record NC_092082.1, read on the forward strand.
TCAAAATGAGAATTCAAATTAGAGTTAGGAGAATAACATATACCTACAATTTCGTATCCTTTCATCTGATATTTGTCAAATCTGCCTTGCAAAAGATAATACAAAATAATAAAATGACGTATATCTTATATTAAAGACCTTAAATAAAAGGAAAAAACTTAATAACGTGAAACTAGCTTATTGACCAGCACTTTCTCCCCCGAAGTGGGCTGCTTTAAGCTGATGAAGTGCCCGTGGGTGGGCACTCGGGCGGTTGGATGGATAGATAGGTGGCTGGGTGTTCGAGTGGGTGGCGAAGGGCGCTGGAGAGCTGTCTGTGGCGATGATGGACGCGTGGCCATGATTGACACATGCAAAGGCGCTTCGCCAAAGGATGCGAACTGCGGCTGACCCCATTGCGCTAATGAATTAGCGAGCAAAGCGAAACGGTGGATGCACACCATCGCCATAATGCGCCCATCAGCGTCATTGGGATGCTAAGCAGCTGGCCACGCCCACTGGCACGCCCACGCCTTTGACTTGGACCCGCCCACCTGATTTTCACGTCTGCAGGAAGAACGCATTCAATTAAATTTATGCGTTTACGACTGGCTTAAAGGCACAGCCGCGGTAGAAATGTTAGATGATAATGTTAAGATGATAATTATAACTGGAAAAAGAACAACAATAAATGAAACAGATAAAAATCGGATATAAATATTAACTATTATAATATATTTAAAGCAATTAAAATATTAACATACACGGAAAATAATATATATAATAATATAATATTTTTCAAACAGAATTTTTTCTTGATTTTTAATCTCGGTCTGCATATTCTTTTTTCAATTTTAGTTTCAATAATTTTTAAGACTTACTATGATTTTCATTTAAATTAAATGTATTAATAAAACACGACTGCTATATTTCTGACCGCCTCTGTGAATCTCGGACCGCAGGTTCCGCCCATTGATCGGCAGTACTTTAATTAATATGTAAAAGGATGACGACGACATGCCTGACTACGGGGATACGCACTTCACTTGTGCTCCATTTAAATAGAAAAGAAAACACAGGCACGTTTATAAAGCCATATCGGTGCATCGGTGTGTGTGTGTGTGCGAAGGGGTTTCCCCCGGTTTAAGTCGAGCCACGCACACATACGCCCGGCATTGTACGGCACTGGCTATTTTCCGAATAACTTGAACTCAATGCGGGGCATGAAATAAAAAGCGAGCGCCGCCAACGCGGTACAAAGGCCAAGCGAAAATGTCGGAAAAAAAATACCAAAAAGCGAAACTTTTTCAATAAATTTCCATCAACTGCAGTAGCGCCGGGGGAAAGGGAGCGCTGGGGGAGGGGCGGTGGCGGATGGGGGGCGTGTCCTCGACAAGACACTGGGTTCCCGGCACAATCGATGACAGCCAACTGGAAAGCAGAGCCTGCGGTGCATTTATGCAAAATAAGAAATAACTGCACCCACACAAACACTGGAGGAAATGTGAACACGCGCCGCCGCCTGCCAAGTGTAACTACACTGGGAGAAATCGATGGGAAAATGAATGAAGTTTATTGAATTAAGAATTTGGAATAAATAATCTATACAAGAAATATAAATATCATTAATAATTTTTAAGAATCCTTAACCTTGCTCTGACAAATTTTTTCATTACACAATGAGTGTTAAAAAAGTGAAGACACCTAAAAATATTGGATCTTGAAATCATTATTTATTATAAAATCAATGAAATCATTAATTAAAAATAAATAATTTAAGAAAAATATTTTACAATATTTTTTAATCATTTCCCTCAGTGCATGCACAGCTTATACGCAGCATAGCATACTTTTTTGGGCAACGCGTACACAAAATGAAGCTGCCCCGTTGCCATCTCATTCTCCGGCGAGGCGGAGCTGCAGACTGCATTTTATGTAAATTCCCATCGACATGGTAGTGAGTCGAGTTCTTGATGCTGTCGACTGCCCCCTTATCGAACCCCCTGGCCCCCTTCTCCCTTTATTTCACAACGCCTCTTATTTACATTTTCGCTTGATTCGGTTTATTTGCGCATATGCAAAGGGGGGTTGGGATGGGCGGTGGGTGGTTCAATATGCACATGGAGCTCCCATCGAAATTGAAAGACGCCAACGTCAACGAGATCATGACGACGATGATGATGGGGACATACTTACGCTGGATTTGCCGGCTTGGCCCCATGCAATTGAAATGGGCTGAGGATGCGATGTCCTGCCAAGCGTTAAGTCTATCCATAAATTGCTGCCCCTCAACTGTTGCACAGCCAGCAGGCAGGATAATGTCATCAGTTGGCGGATGTGTGTGCCTGCATATATGTATACACATGTGCATTGATGTTTTGTATTTCGCATATTTCGGTTGCAAAACTTTCGGTCAACCGAAAACTGGGCCAAAACTCTGCGGCTTGCCACTCCACAGCAAAACTGACATGTTTATCAACTGCTGCGGATACTGTTTCTCGATTCCCATTCACCAAAAAGCAAAACCCAAAGCGAAAAAATACTGTCCATATCATTATGCGACGTCCGCTGATCATTCAGATACTTTTCTTTTTGGCCACACAACTCACTCAGCTGTATTTTCCGTCACTTGATTTTGCCCCATGTTTATTCAGTTTCTTTTTGCGGTGGGTACACGAATAAAATTAATTAAATCTTACGCTTATGAAAACATTTTCATTTGCAGGTTATTTTTTGTTTACTTTTCACATTATGGAAAATACGTTTAAAGGCATAATGAACTGGGAAACGTTAATAAAACCAGTTATAATTGGGAAAAGTGAAAAAACATTGCTTAAAGTAATTTAAACAAAGCGAGGGAATGCAATTGGTTTGTTTGGAGTGTCATGCATTTTTGTGGGGAATTAAAAAAAGGTTTAAGATATGTAACAAATTAGTTAAAACTCCTGAAACATTTTTTAAATTTTTTTTTCGTCTCCCAAAGCTACACTTATTTTTCCAATGAAATACACATTTAACTGTCCTCCTTTCTGCCAAAAATATGGGTATAAATCGTGCCCTTTTTAACCAAGTTCCTGACTTATCTGCCCAGTGCTCCGACCACTATTTGTCCATTATCTTTAAGGACTCGTGCCGCAAGTAAATTGTCCTGTTTCAACAACTCGTGCCTTGGCCCATAGCCCCCGGTCGTGTAGGAGCGATACCCATGGTGGGCAAACACAAACTCTACCCGATGCATAAATAACTCATATTCATTTGCTTAATATGAAAAAAAGTAAGCAAACATTTTTAAAGCAGCTTACTGCCAGTGGGGCAAAAACAACGTCAGTGGAATAACAGCAAAAAGCATCCAATACATGTCCGTGGAAAGGCCGCAAATTTATTTGCCATTGTGGTTACTTTGCCCACGCTGGCGGAGAATCTCTCCATGGGCTTTCCTTTTTTTCCTGGTCCCCCAACCGGGGTTTCAGGAGCAGGTCCAGAACATTTTTCATATGTTTTTCATTCGGGACAGATGATGGGAGGGCACTGGCTGCCATGCTTCATAAAGTCGCCAAACAATTTTTTACCGAATGCAACGTGTCCGGAGGCCCGATGTCTCGATGCCCCCGATACTGGGATATATATATATATATATATAGATATACGGAATATATATACTCACTAAATGCCCATTGCCAACGCAAACAGATGTGCCCCACTCAACGCGGAAGCTGCTCGCACGCATTTATTAATTTTAATCATTTTTTTGACACAATTTCCGATGGCCATTTTTTCGGGTTGATTTTATTGGTTGTCGCCATTCATGAAATGTTGAACATTTTTCATCGGCTCATATTTAAACAATTTTTAATCACACCATAAAAGCCGCATCGAACCGGTAAGCCCCATTAAAATCAAACTTTAGGCGACGCCGAAAATTTATGCAGGCCAGGCCCCCTCTGAAAAGAGAATGTGCCAAAAAATATGCTAAAATTATGTGAGTTTAAACCAAAATTTACTACACTTTGAAATGTGCCATGAAAAATGTTCATTGTGCGAGCGGCTGCCAGTAATTTATATGCGCAGCAACAACAATATCGCCGGAATACACATATATATGTATGGATTTCTTCTTTTTTTTTTGGAACGTATATATAGGTGGTTGGGTTTATTTTGGTACGGCAGAAAGGCGCATAAATATTTTAGTGCCTATGCGCGGCACACATTTCACGAACGGATCCCAAAAGGACCCCACCAACCGCCCACCCACACAAGTGTCATGCAAATCCGCATCCGTTTTATATAAATTTTCATAATGCATTTTATGCCCATGGTTTATGTATATTGGAACCCCCCCCCCCAGTATCTCTCCGGCCCTGTGCCTCATTTGCCTGGTAGATTGCAGACGTAAAATATAGATTTCTGAGTTTATTTATATGGACAGGCTGTTGTGTGCCGGCAATTGAGCTGGTAATTGCAATATAAATGCACAATAATGAAATGATTCGTTCAAATAATTTGGGCGAATCAAAATGTTTTGTTTGCTCGCGTCGCGTTTGCTCGATTAATTGTTCATTGAATTTTCCCTCTGAATGAGTCATCAGCATACACTATACATTAATGAGGTCAATAAGCCGTCGCAACTTGAAAATTCGCGTAATTGGAAGATATATGAGACAATGGAATACTTAAATTTAAGTAGCCCTGAAAGGGAATTAAATATTGTGAAATACTCAGTAAGCCACGGCAGTTCCATGGTATTATTTACTTGTGGATATATATTTAAAGATTGTAAAATAATGATCAGTAAAAGAAACCTGCATTATTATAGGTTTCAAACATGCGAAAAAGTTCTATAAAATGACCAAGGAGATTTTAAAATAATTTCTTTATATAAGTATACATTTATTTTCCAATAAAACATCTAATTTGGAACATGTTTTCCTTTTCAGGGAGGGCGAGGATGGTATTTGGGAGCAGCTGGCCAGGATCTACACCAAGACGAATGCGACCTCATATCAGGTGACCGGGCTGACGCCCTTCACCGTCTACAGCTTTCGCCTCCTGGCGGTCAACAAGCTGGGCATCAGTCCCCCGTCCAAGGAGTCCTACTATATAGTCACGCTGCGTGAGGGTGAGTAGTCCTTTTACCCAAGATCTTATTGTGTGCTTACACACTTTATTGGTGGCAGGATCATAAACTATTCGCGTAGGCGGTTCACATAACTTAACGTAACACACAGCCCGGGGCAAAATTACGCGACACATGACATAACAATTTTTACAATCGCATTAATTTTTCATTTCAATTCCAACGACTTGGCCTGACTTTTAAGTGCCGTCAATGAAAAGTTGTCACAGGCTCGCCCGGTTTCACCCCGCCCACTCCCCGTTTTTGCCGCAACTGCCAGCAATTACGGCCTCATAAAGCCGGAGTCTCCTCACGTTGTATACGTTTAATTATTTTTCCGCTGACGGTAGGCCATCGCAGGCCGCCTAGGCCAGGTGTGTCGTCATTTTATGGGGCTCCTCCGCCCGGGAAACTCCTCCCGCATCGCATCCTTCGGCTCCGGCAATGACATTAACTGTGTCCCCCTGTAACCCAAAGGAAACTACAGCTGCGGTCGCAATAAGAGTGACGCTTAGGGATTATAATCATCACAAAAATAACATAATATAATATATAGAAATTATATAGGAATTCTTTTTTAATATTGTAAAGATTTATAAGGTTGAGACATGACTCAGAACTAAATATCTTAGGCTACCCTTAGTAGCCCTGCGTTACCAGAATATTTAATTGACAAATTTAAATGATATACACATCTAAGAGTAATCTTAAACAAGAAGTAACATTTTTTTTTCTAACATATTTTTTTTTTATTTTTTAATCCGAAGTAGTACCTTTTTATTACCCCAACTGTCCATTAGTGTGACTCTATAGGAACACTTACATTTTAGAGGCAGCTTTCATTTCATTAACATGCAATGACAAAGCCGAGAACCTTACCGCCTAAAAGTTGAGGGAACCATAGTTAAACTATGGGTAAACCATTCTGTGGAGTTCCGCTGGATGCACTAATTTTGAACCGAATGCCTCAGAGGTCCGTGCCATTTGGCTGACATTTCACCTGCTTCTGCTGCTGTGTTGCTGCCACAGACAATGATTAATCGTACGGCGGTGCGTGTGCCACATATAGTATATAGTGTGCCCCTCGCATATGTATAAATGGACTCCAAAAAGTCACAAAACTTTCCGTAGGCTTTAAGAGCGCGAGACACATTAATCAAAGGCAAAGTAGCAGTAGCGGCGGCAACAGCGACAAGCTATTAGCAACACATTTGTCTTACGAACATTGGAAATGACTTTGCCGCTGCACAGAGAGAAATATTTTACAGAAATCTTAAAATATCATATTTTTTACCATGAAGAAACAAATATTTGTAGATATTTTAAAATATTTTTAATATTCATAATAATTTTGAAAAGCAAAATTATAAGTTTCATACTATAAATATTTTCTGCAACTATTCCTAGTTACATCTGTATCAAACAAATATACTCCATGAGTATCAGCGAAATTTAAATTAAGTTTGTTAACTAATTTTCCTATATTTCTCTCAGTGCAGGCTGTTCGGTTGGGTGTGAAATTCCATTTATGCCGCACGCACAATGGAATGCGACCCAAGCTGCCGAAGCTGCAACACATGCGGTTACAAATTAGTCAATAGTGTGTTGCTGTGTCCTCGTCTTCTGAGCTCATTAAGGTCCTTTCGGCCCTCCTGGAGCGCTATGTGTGTGTGTGTGAGTGTATGTGTCTGTGTCCTGCGGTCGCCGGCCGAGTTGCCAATTTGTATAAATTAAGCCTTCGGCATGCATAAATTAACCAACGACACACATACCGACACTTTTCTTCCGGGATGGAAAGTGAATGCTGGGCAGATCCTAAATCTAAGCAGCGGAAAAGCGAAAAGTTTTCAATTTGCAGAGCAAACTTTGGACGCGGCATCAATGTCAAGCCAAAAGACACAAAATATCTTTTAATTTATTTATAAATTCATTGAGGTATGCGAAGTATTTCGCCCTTCTTTCGGGCCTGGCAAACTGCCAGATCATCCTTAGCCGGATACACCTGCTACACTCAGAAAAAGGCACTTGATAATGAGGAAGGTATCCAGAAAAATATGTTTCAGTTAATAAATTAAATAAAGAAAATATTTTAGTACGGCTAAAAGTGAACCATAAAAGACAAAATCTATTAAACGATATTTTTAGTGAATTGGGTTAGGCAAAGTATTTTTTCTGAGTGTATCTGCGCGACACACGCATCATTTAACCTGCGAGTAATTCTCCTAGACACGGCCAAAAAAGGGGGATGGTGGCGAATAGGAAAGACGTCCAAATACGTAGGCGCTGGGACCCTGAAGCCCACTCCAAAACCCAAAAAACAGGCCGTGCCACTTGCAACTTATGTTGCGTGACAGTGACAACTTGACAATGCCACAGACAACGTTCCGCTTTACATGACAGGTCAGAGAGTTTTCGGGTGAAACTTTTGCGCGTCGTTTTTAATTTCGAATTTTTGAGCTTTTTTTGCCGGAACTTTTCTGCCAGCCAAAGTTTTTGGCCTAGCTCAGTCATTCCTTAACCGACTTAATCTCTTCCAGCTCCCACGGGCAAACCCATTCCAACGACGGCCCACAACACGTCCTCCACCTCGGTCTATATCTCCTGGAAGGCCCCGCCGCCGGATACCATATTGGGCGAGTTCCTCGGCTACCGCATCACATATCGACCACGCGATAGGGATCCCAACGGAACCAAGGAAATCTACATACGCGACAACACCGTGGAGGTGAGCTATGATTATATTCGCAGGTCTATTTAGTTGTAGAGGGCAAAGATAATTGAATTTCACCATTTCTGACACATTGCCGTATTGTAAACGCAAGCCAGAGTTTGAAATGCAGTGAGAAAAAATGTAACTTAATATAATATCATATTTTATAGCCCTATTTAGCCACAGATAATCATTGGTTATTGCACTCTAAATATTTTGGAATTTTAACATTTATTTCTATTTTTTAAGCGAATGTTTTGATCAACTCAAACAAGAATATTAGTTTTGGTTTATGTGAGAATATCTTTATCTATGTTTTTTCCAAGGACCTAACCTTTCGATTTCTGTGAGGATATAAAGGGTATATATCCTTGTTTTTTCCAAAGAGCTGAACTTTTTTTTATTATTTTTGAAATGGTATTTTTATATTTTTTAAATGTTTTTTTATTTACAAATTCTTTATTTGCAGTGCCGAAATAGAGAGCAACATTTCGTGTTCCGCCTGCAGCGTCATTCAATTTCGCTTTGGTTTCGGTTCGTGTCTGTCTGCCTTGCCACGTGCATATCTTTTTCTTTGCCACAAAAACTCGGGGTTTTCTATTCCGATTTCGAATGCCGGAGTTTCGGCTTAAATTTTGGTCTGAAAATGTGTGAGTGTGTCTCTCTGTTTTTCCACCATGTCATTCGCCGGCTTAAAGTCACATCAGCGGCGTATTAAAAAGTAATTTACACCTGGCGACAGGCAAAACATTTCCCACACACCTCAATGGAAAACGGGGGTAACAAGTGTTTTTCGTTGGCCAGCTGTCAAGGTGTTACCATATCTCGTTGGGGGACCCCGCTATCAGTGGCAATTTGTTAACGATTAGTTCTCAGCTGGGGCCAGTTCCTACTTGTCTAGGCCCAAACGAATCCAAATGAAACCGTAGTGGGTGTGTTTTTCCATCTCCACGGGTGTTTCCATTGTGTGCGGATGTTGTTGGGCACGCAAGTTGGCTAATGAACTAGGCAATTGGGGGAAGGTCGACGAAATGGGGGCGAAACCAGAACAAATAACTAGGGAATACCTTTCAATAAAGGAGAACTTTGGACAAAGCAAACCAAACGCTTCCTTTTAGTTTGGTAAATTATATAGTAGCTATCTGTCAACTGGTTAAAACGTCTTTGGATCTTTCTTGACCCATTTCATTTCATCTTTAAATATAAAATTTTAACAATATCTATTGAGCATCTTAAAGTCGAGCGACAGGTGTGGCTCCCAAAGAGAGCTTTAATTTCTACTATTTTTTACCAGTCATCCAAATGCTCTAAAGTTTTACGATTTTCCGCTCATTTCACGACTTTGAATAGATTTTAGTCCCCCCTTGGGTATAATTCGAAACGCTGGCCATTTCGGAGGCTCTTTGAGCCAAATACTAAAGCCGAGCACTGGGAATGCATTTCCGAATTTGCAGCTGCATTCCGGATGCGTTTGCCAGCTGCAAGGGGTTTGGCCAAAATATGCAGAAATTATTAGCGATAATGCTCACGTACGACACTCAACGCGACAGACTTTCAAAAAAATAAGAAAACGTATATATAGAGTGGGTGGCTGGAGGTGGTTTCCAAAATGGGAGGACGCTTGATTGCCACAAGCATGGCACGCTTTTGTGCTCGAGTGCATATTTTGTCCTTATCTAGACGCAGCTACCCGTCTCTGTCTGCAGGACCTCTATTTTCTCTCTTTTGCATGTCGCAGGCATGTTGAAATATTATCCTTCCAGGCAGAAACGTGCGACTTTAGTTAAACTTCTTTTTTTCGCAGGACTAAGGCACCGAAAAAAATGTATTTAAGATGGGTTAAATTAAACACAAATATTTATAAAGACCAGAATATTCCTGGGACTCTCTAGAATATACATCGAAATGTCGGAAAAGCTATTTTTCTATCAATATTATTATTATTTTTAAATCTTACTTAATTTTATATAAATATTATTGATCGATACAAATGCAATTGGATATCTTTAAGAACAACTGAAAATCTATTATTATTCCTTTCCAATTTGTATTATTAATTATAATTTTAATCTAGCTTAATTTAAAAACTATATTTTCTCAAGTGTATCTGTTTTTTGTGCTCAAGTCATTTTGGTGGACTTCGGGACATGGCTTTCTGTTATTCCCATATCGCAGCATCAGCGTTCAGGAGCCTGCGGCTTTTGCGACCTACCACGCCCCCTTTCCTCCACCGCCTCCTCTGGCCAGCGGCATTCACATTGAGCTGTCACGTGTGAGGTGGGAAATGCGGGGCAGGGCGGTGGATTTTCCCAGCGCTCGCCTGCAGGGCTAAATTTGCCAATTTTCTAATTAAAATTTCTGCGCCGTAAAGCATAAATTTCGCAACTTTCACGCAGATAAAAGGCTGGCAAGTCGAGTCACCCGAAACCTCAAAGGAAGTTGGTGCAAGGAAAAAAAATAATAGAAGCGAAAAAGCGTAGTCCGACACTGATATTGTTGATGAACGGGGAAAAAAAAGAACAGAGTCTAGATAAAACAGCAAGTTCAGTTTGGGGAAAATTGTGGTGTTTTTTGTTAAAGGCATTGGGTATTCCATCTGTTTGTAGTTTCACATCTTTTTTTCGGCAACCACCTAGATCCTTTCTTTGTTACCAGTTGGCACTAATTAACGCAATTCGGGGGGCGAAAGTATTTAGATGCTTATCCCCCTCCAGCTTCACACTTTCCAAAGTTATGCAATATGGTGGGAAGTTGGCAACTTTATCAATTACATTATATCAATTACGTGGCCCGCCCTTGGGCACTTACAACTTTCATCTGACCATAAAAATAAAAGCAGTTGTAAATTTTCGGCCTCATTTACTGGCGACTAAATAAAACGGAATTATATGACCGCCCACCATAGAGAAATACTAAATCCAAGCGCTATGTCTTATGAAAGCTTTACGAAATACAGTGTAGGTTAGGGTAATATAACTATTGGATCATTTATAGGGAAATATTTCAGTCAAATTCCAGTTTCTAAAATGCTACGAATTTATTTATGTTAAGTAAAATAAAGAAAAGATCTTCATATTTTTTAGAACTTCGCTCAAGGTGGGAATTATTTAGTTATCACATCTCAAGGACCATACGATATTGGTCAATTAAAAATAAATAATAACTTTTGTAGTCATTCAGAGTGGGCATAGTTGGCCCTATTGTATTAACCGCAGCTGTAAAAGGATGCCGGAATAGAAAGATATCACGCTTTTGGTGGAAATAACTGCGATTGTGGCTGGCGCCGTCTGAAAAGCCGAAAGCAGCCACTTAAGCTGTTGGCATGGCAGTCAATCCGCTGCTAAGCACAAGCCTAAAGTTCGCACAGTCGAAAACCCGTTGGTTTTGCGGCAGAACCGCAGACGAACACAGATACATTTACACACACACGCACACTAGCAAACCGGGGAAAGCGGGGAAAGCAGGCAAATTCAGGCAGGCAGCTCTCTAATGTATGCTACATAATTTGCCCAAGGCAGCTGACCATTTGCGAGTGTTCCGACTTCGTACATATATGTACATCTGTGGTGCTTTAGGCACTGAACCACTCTAAAACTGCGGCTTGTTTTATGGTTTTGGCACTGCTTTTGACCTTTGGTTAAAACCTTAATCAGCCACTCGCGAAATTCATGGACAAAGCCAGCGGAACGGACTCACTTATGGCAAGTCCTTGGCAATACACGCGTAAAAAATCACAAGGATGTGTGGTTTTTTCAGCTTATGTGGCAGATTTATAGAAAAACGTCCTTGAATTTACACACTTATTTGTTTGTATATACAAAGAATTTAAGGCTTACCCGTTTTCATTTATAGCCATATTATTTATAAAGAAAATTTGAATTAAGAACCCATTAGTATATTTTCTATAACTCATTACAAAATAATCTCTAAATCTCTGAACCAATCAAGTAAATCTTTAAGGAAATGTGTGTTTTTCAGCACTTTTTGTTCTGTATCTTTATTTTTCCTCTGTCCATAGATGTGTGTGCTGTGGCAATTAAGGCAAAGACTACTGCTCGTTGCCCAAGCAACTCAATTTCCTTTTGCACCGACATCGCGCACTGCAAATCAATTTTAAGTGCTGCAATTTTCATATTTGCCAACGGCAACGCACAAAAGTATGCAACGCGCAATTTCCGCTCCAAGCATGCACAATACTAAAGGACGGGAGGGGGGTTTGGGGGTGGGATGAGATTGGGTGGTGCAGTGGGTGGTGCTGATGGTGCTGCTGCTGCGGAGAAGCACTTGCTGCAAGTGCTCCACTTTATTTTGTTATGCGCCTTCCACGGCCAACAAATGAAAAGTCCTTTGGAGTGTGTGCACAGGCAAAAAAAACACCGAAATTTGTACATTATCGGAAATTAATTCATAAAAAAAATAGATTTATAAATACAATTTGTAATATTGTCAGTTTACAAAGATCATCACGTTTTTGGTAATCAAGAATCATTATAAAAAATATTTTTAATTTTTTTTTACTATAGAGAAAAAGATTTATTAAGTGTGATTAACTAAACTTTAGGCTTTAATCTATTAACTTTTCTTATAATTTATGATCTTGTATACCTTTGTATTTCTCAAGATACTAAAAAACCGTAATTCTCATACTCAAAGTACTATCATTAATGGTTTTTAAATATTTAGAAGTTCCAGTTCAAATTCTTTTCGTTTTGTTCTAGCATATTAAATCTGAAACTTTACTAATACTCTGAAAAATGTTCCCTTTCTCTTGCAGAGCCATGAGATACAGAATCTGCAGACGTACACGCAGTACAAGGTGACGGTGCAGGTGTTCAATCCCGAGGGTCTGGGACCGGAGACCACCATTCTGGTGATGACCGACGAAGGAGGTGAGTTCACCACTTCCATTTTGTTAGAGCAAAATTCAATGCAAATTCCCCGAATACCCCACATTATCAATGATGCATGCCGCATAGTGCTTGCCGCAGGGAATTCCAACTGTCAGGCATCCAGGCGATGGCCACAAGTCAATAAGTCGATCGACCCAACTATTTTTCACATATCTCGGAACCGCAAAATTCCAAATATTACGGCTTATTGACATGCCAGACAAGTGACCAACACACCCCCAATCCCGAACCCCAAGAAAATCCCGAGCTGCCAAAAAAGAAAGTTATATAGTATATCGCATATCATATGCAATACAAGATGCAGATGCAGCAGCGTCAGAAACAAATTCGCTTTTGTGTGCACTTTTAGTTTTTCCCCCCTGCCTCCTTGCGAATTTCCATGGAAGCAAAGCAACTTTGAGATTCGCTCAACCACAAAATGCCTCCACCATGCAATGAAGCAAACAAATAAAAGTTTAACTCCGACCAGAGGCTAAGGAAAATATGTTGCAATTTTTCATATTTTCCTCACTCACCCCTTTCTTTTTTATTTGTTGCCCGGCATTTTCTTCCATCCACAGCTTTTTCTCGGCATCTCGGAATCCGCTGCAGACCGCAGTCGGTGTGTGCGAACTGTATTGAAATGGAAGAATACTCGCCCAAACAAATAGAAATACAAAATAAATATTGCTTACTTAAACTTTTGCCATATGCTGCTCAGTCAGCAACAAAAACTGCCCAGGCATGTCCCTTCTATTTCGGTCTTTCCCTTTTTCATACCCCTTACTTGTGGGGTTGGTAGGGGTATATTATTTGATTGGAAATTCATGTGGTGGGGGGTAAAAATTCCTTAAAAACATGGTACATTATTTAAAATTCTCTAATACTTTTTAAACCAAAATTGAACCAGCTTGCCTTGCCTATTAAGAATGGAAAATATTTTATTTCGGGTTAACCTTAAAGGTCAGATAAGAAATAGTTATAAGTCAAAGAGTCACATTTAGATGTTGTCTCAAAGAAATATTTTTTTTAAATAAGTATAAATTTTTTTAGGAATAATTGGGAAAACAGGTATACTGTTTGATGGTATTGTTATACTATCTTATACTACTAATGTTAGAGGAGTTCTTGATTTTTTTAAGAACTCTTTATAATAAAAAGGATAATTATAATCTAAGGTCTGATAAATAAGACAGACGGGTATCAAAATGTTGCAATCCCCGGCCAAGTCGCATCCTTTTCCCTTTGTTACTCCATTGTTATATCTTATACCCCCGATTCCTTTGATTCCTGGACCGCCACGTGGATTTCCGCTGGCGGCGTTTCACTTGGTATCACCAGACGCCGCCTTTGGCGGAAGTGTTGATGCCATAGACGCCGGCCGGCTGAAACCGGCGGAACGTAAATTATAAGCAGTTGGCCATAAATAAATCGCTGGCGGATGGCGGATAAAAAATTCCAACGTGTGCGAATTTATCACAGTGAGCCAGAGAATCCAATGGAATGGGCGATTTAATTTCCTGCAGTCAGCGCAAATCTGTTTGCATAAGCGGAGCGCCGTCAAGATGTCTTGGCCAAATATTGCGCTCGGCTCGGGAAGTTTTTAAGGCTAAGGCGCTAAGACTCGAAACTCTTTTGAAAGTTGCCCAAGAGCTTAGCGGCATAATTAGCATAAAATTCAGCGGAAAATCCTTTGCCATCCTTTGCGAACGGGATTGGCCGGAAACGGAATAAAATCAGATTCGATAAAAACGAAAATATGATGGGAGTGCCATCCCGTATGGATTTGTCGTCACCCCAAAAGGGGAAGTTGGAGTGAGTATAAGCTGCTTTGAGCGAAAAACGAAAATATAACTCTGGATTTTTGCGACAGCTGGCATAACTCAGTAATTTCCGAATTTTTCACGTTCCTTTCCATTTTTGTTTGGCATGTTTTCTGGGATGTGCCGAGGCCAGGTAACCTGGCAGGTGCAGACGGGCGAAGCTTTTTCTGGGGATTTGCAGCGGCTTATGAGGCAACTTTGGCCAAGGCCAAGACCCAGCTGTCTCCTCTGCGTTCGGGCCTAATACAATTTCGCCAATTTCGGGTGGGCGTGGTCGATGCGCGTGGCAGTTGATTAATTACCCCGGAATATTTGCCACAAAGCAGCCGCAAATACTCGCAGCAGGCAAAACCAAAGCCAATATTTCAGCACTCAAAAAAATCGTCATCTAGGCATTAATACGGAAAGAAATATTAACAGTGATCGGGTGGCGTTAAAATATTTACACAAGGGATTATAATAATTAAAGTTCCTTAAATGGTATAGCCAACAGCTTTAATATTACAAAATTACCTGCGTTGTTTGACTGTAAATTGATCTATAAAAACCCTATGATTCTTGATTTATTATTATTAATATTTTATTATTATTAATGTTTTAAATTTTTTCTAAAAAATGGTTTCAAATTTTTCTGATAAATCAGTCCGCAATTTCTGTAAAACTTCTTCTTCCACTGCAGATGAGTTTAATTTTCAGCCCGGGAGAAAGTAACCAAAGAACTCTGCAACACGACCACATGCGGTGAAAATTATGAAGCCTTGCAGTGCGGCTTAGCAGCGGTTCGGGTCAGGGATCCATGAAATCCGGCAGTTCCTCTGGAGGGGGGCTGTGTGTGTTATCCACCCAGATAATGTCCTCAGAAGAAGAAACTCGGCGATTGCAAAACAATTCTAGGGCTTCGCCGGCTTTGCCGTTGCAGTTGTAGTTGTCGAGCCACTCGACAGGCCGTCTTTGATTAGATATTTTCCACTTTCCTTCGGCCTGCCTGCCTTTGTTATTGCGCTTTAACTTCTGACATTGGCCCGGGCTTAGAGGGCCCCGAATAGTCTTGTCTCGCTCGCCTTTGCCGGCACGCACTTGGCTTTCATTTGGCCAAGACTGGCGAGTTGTGGCCAAGAATAGAGTTTTTTCCTTGTGTTTGTTGCAGACAGCTCAAGGGGCCCCCAAACACTTGTCGCTTTCGAGACAGCAGGACAGCCAGACAGCCGGTTGGACAATCGTAATGGCTTTGTGCCCTGCTTCTGGATAACTTCGTTTCGTTTCGTTTCATTTGTCCGTGTACATGGCAACACTTGATGGTCTTGGCAACTTTTGACTTTAACGCGTCCTGTTACCTTCGGGCTGAGGTCCTTTGACACGGCCTTTTGCACTTGGAGAACACGTGGACTGCAGGAGGTTACGAGGTTCAGATCGGATGAAGTGAACTGGTTAAGACCTCTATGGATAAGGAGCCACTGGAGCAGCCTGCAATTTAATTTGTCTACTTCTCGAGGGCGTCTGGCGGTTGGTAGCTGGCGTTTGGCTCTTTAAAATCAAATTTATAATTCAAATAACCGGCAGCATTTGGCAAAATGACTTTGAGCGCCATTTCTCTCTCCTAAAATGCAAAATCAACGCAGCCAAAACAAACGCTCCATTAGACTCGTTGTTAGGGATAAGTGAAGCAGAAAAGCTTAAACACTGCAAAAATATTGTAGAAATGGTGGAAATGATTTAGGAACATTTAAATGCATTTAAATGCATATCTATGAAGAGGAAGTCACTCTACTGAAAACCTTAAAAAATACATTAAAAAATATTTTTTAAATGTTTTATTAAATGTTGCACTGATCTAAAATAACTAAATAAAAATTCAAAAGTAAACTTTACTTTAAGATTTGAATTTTTAGAATAGTGTAACGAACTGATTTTGTATGTCTGCTCGCTACGAGATTCGTGCGGCTAGCTCAGAAGATTGTGTGTTCGTCCCACCAAATTTATATGACGTGATTGCCCGTAGATCAGTGAGAAAACAAAGTGTTCAAAGGGTAACAGTGGGATTTATTCTCGTGGTATTGGTACAGCGGGTGTGTGGCTATGCTGGTTTCTGTGTCTCCTTGTTCTGGTTCCGCCGGCTGCTGGTGCTCCTCCTTCTGGCTTCTCGACGCGTTGACTCGTCCTCCTCTGGATCCTGGGTCTCGGGACGCTCGTAGTGGCCGCCTCTGCTTGCTTGCCGACGCGTTGCCTCGGGGTCGCTTGTTGCGCCTTAGACCCGCAGAGAATTCGGCCTTGTGGGCTTAGGGAAGCGTCACCGTTCTCAGACTAGGGTGAACAAGCCTTGCTCTCCAGGCTGACGCCTTTCGAGGCAATACTGTCCCTTGCTCTGTCCCGGACGGTCCCGCTAGGTTCTTGCTCAGTTCGCGCTGACAGTCAAGACTGCCTAGCGGTTCACTTCGCTTTACGCCTAGCGCAGACGAACGTTCCACCCGGCTTCACCCTAATGCGTGACGTCCGCGACGCTCCTGCGCTCCCCAATGAGCTCCGCGCGGCGATGGTAACGTGGCTGCCGGAAATGTCTGCTGGCGTCGCTGTCGATGTCCTCTGCGCTGTCTTCTGGCTAGTATCTCGTTGTTCTGGCGCTCGGGGAGCTGTGCGGTCGCTGCTCGGGAACTTCGCCGGTAATCGCAGGGCTCTCCAGGCTGACGCCTTTCGAAACCACAAATCGATCTACCGCTCGTCCGTCACGCCAGGTCCTGCTTGGTCGGGCAAGGTACGCTGGGTCGCAGACAACTTTCCTCCCCAAGCTGACGGCTCTTCGTCGTAGGACTCTTTTGCTTGTCTCTGACAGACCCGCCGGGCGACTCGCCAGGGTGTGGTCGTGACAAAGTTAGAAAACAAGCGCCTTGACTTAGCCGCGTGATGCCTTTCAGAACTCAGCCACCTGTGTCTCAATTCGGAGATTCCTGATGTCCTAATCCCGAACGTCTCGACGTGGCGATCTTGCTCCTTCTATGCTTCCCACGGCGCTGCTTCCGACGACTCGCTTGGTTGTAGCTCCCTCGTAGATTACTTGCTTGACTGTTTGCTCACTTGGTACTTTGACTGATCTTGAAGGCTTGACTCCTCTTGATCGACTGATTCCAGCTGCCAGCGCTCTGCGGCCTTATATAGGGCCTCCAAGCACCGTTATTTCCCTTTTTCGCACGGCCCGCTGGATCTCTCCACTCTGGGTCCAAAGTTCATGCCTCCTGGATGACCCACTTGTCCTTTATGTACCGCTTCCAATAGATGTTCCGCCCAGTGCTGCCGTTCCGCTGATTCCCGTGCCGCTTGTGGCACGCCTGTGTGCCGCTCCACTGCCGAGATGTGGCACTTCCTCTCCCGGTCCAAAGTTCACGGGAGAGTCCATAGTCCAGTGGAGTTCCGTTATCCCCTTCTGCATACGGCACTCTTGCCCTGCCCGCGAAGTCTCCATTCTCTCTCGATCTCCAGCCTTGGTCTCCAATCTCTCTCGCTCTCCTTCATTGGTCTCCAAACTCTCTCGCTCTCCATCCTTGGTCTCCAATCTCTCTCGCTCTCCTTTATTGGTCTCCAAACTCTCTCGCTCTCCTTCGTTGGTCTCCAAACTCTCTCGATCTCCACCCTTGGTCTCCAAACTCTCTCGTTCTTCCCGCCGCGCCGTTACTACGCAAATTCGCCGCGTATCTGGTAAGCGGCCGGCCATCTGCTGCTGCTTCTATTTGTGGGGAGTTATTCAACTCCTCACATTCCCCCCTTACTTCGGGAAACATTTAAGACTGGTTCCTACTCTCCGGCGTTTCCTTGCTTATCCTAGCCTTTGAGTCCTTTTGATTCCCGCGGCGCTCCCTCGTTGCTCCCTCGATGCTCCCT
This sequence comes from Drosophila suzukii, assembly GCF_043229965.1. Classification (NCBI taxonomy): domain Eukaryota; kingdom Metazoa; phylum Arthropoda; class Insecta; order Diptera; family Drosophilidae; genus Drosophila; species Drosophila suzukii. Next base: position 85,938,576 of record NC_092082.1, read on the forward strand.
CGACGCCCTTAACTCCCTTGAGTTTCTACAGCGGGGTCATCCTCCTCGTAGCAACTTTAAATCTCCCGCGCCGATATTTCCTGTGTTCCCACTGGGACATCGATACTCCTGGGCTATCGATCCCCAGCTCGCTGCTCATTGCTGCGTCTCACTCCTTTCCATGTTTCCTCCGCCTGGTCACACCATTCGTGCGTGATCGATATTTATTCGCATATCGATACCGACGGTGCGGCGTTGCCACCTGCCCGTTTGCGATATTTCCACCTTGGCCGATATTTCCATGTCGTGTGCCCATCGATCGCACTATCGTCCAGTGCCAATCGATCGCCTATCGAGGCGCCCCCTTCCCTGGCTCGTGGTGATTTTGCAACTTTCATACTATGAAACTCATAGGTAAGTTTCTTTTGCATTTCCTTCACTCCTTTTCATCTCATCCTTTCGTCCTCTCTCGCCCTTCACTCGTCCTCTGTTGGCACCATCTGACTCCACATTGGCAGCTTTTGAGAGCGGTTGCGGAGAGGACTTCGCATTCGCTTCGCAACCAGGACAGCCGGTAAGTATTTATGATGTCTTTCTGCTTCCTGCATTAAGCCCCCTTTAAATTTCAGGTTGCTGGTGCGGCCCATGCATGCCCCGTTCCTTTTCTTGTTTTTAGTCAACTGTTGGTGTGGTGCGTGTTTCTGTTTTTTTTTTTTGTGACCAGCTGGCTACGGTGTAGATCTGATTCTGCACCGTCCTCCCCTTTTCCTCGGGTAACAACTAGACGAGCTCGTCCGGCGCATTCCGTATAGAATCTCCGGATGCTGCGGTGTATGTCTGGACTGCGCGTCTTGTGTTGCTTGTCTCCCTCCGCGCATGCTCTCTTCTGCGTTATCCGTATCCTTGTGCCGTTTTGTAAGTGTCCCTTCCGCTTGGCGTTATCGCGGATGACTCTGGCAACTGCCCGACGCTGAATCCTGTTGCCTTGCGGTCGGGATCACCATCCATCCCTATCCACGTCCTTGTGCCCTACCCTTATGGTTGACCTTTCTGCGTGGCGTGTGGATGACTCTCGCTTCGGCCTGACGCCTAATCCTGCCGCCTCGTACCCGTTGTTAGACATCTGATGTTTCTGCTGTCTGCTCGTTTACTTGTTGTTTGAGCTCGCCAACGTGAACTGTCTTTTCTTTCTTTGACTGTGTGTGGCGAATTTTGCAGATCACTGGAGAGACGAAATCTACGACCTGGTAAGGGCCATCGTACCTCGGGGCTAGTTTTGCGGCGAATCCTTCGGCCGCTTTGGACAGGTGATGTTCCTTGGCCCACACTATGTCGCCCACCGCTGGTGACCATTGCCTCCTTCTCAGATTGTAGTGTCTGGCTTGGTCCTGGGACGCCTTTTCCATATTTCGCCGCACGATCTCGAATACCTCTTTTAGTTTGTTGGCATTTTCCTCAGGGGTCTCCGTAGCTCGTCCAGTGCCTAGGGTTTCCTTATCATATAGGCTGCTGGGTAGACGTGGTTCCCTTCCCTGGGTAAGAAACGCCGGTGTATGGCCAGTGGATTCCGATGTGCTCGTGTTCACTGCTAGCATAATCTCCGGCCACTTCTCGTCCCAGTTTCTCTGGTCCTGCCCTGCGAACTGCGCAATCATGGTCTTGACCGTTCTGTTCGCTCGTTCGGTCGGATTTTCTTGTGGTGTGTATGGTGCAGTGAACTGTTGTCTGATACCCATCTCGGCCAGAAAACTCTTGAAGATACGGCTTGTAAACTGCACTCCGTTGTCCGTTATGACCACCTTCGGGACCCCGTACCTTGCGATTATGCGCTCCCTAAATGCCTTTTTGAGCGACTCTGCCGTCGCACTGCGTAGGGGCACCAGTTCCGTCCATTTCGAAAACCTGTCTATCATGACCAGCAGCATTTGATTCCCGTGCTTAGATCTTGGTAGGGGTCCAACGAAGTCTGCACATACCGTTGCCCATGGTTCCTCCGGCACTTGGGTCAACATCTTCCCAGCCGCCTGCATCTGATTGGGCTTAAACCGCATGCAAATCTCGCATTTTCGTACGTGGGCTCGGGCGTCTCTATGCATGCCTGGCCAGTAGTATCGGGCTGCCAACCGTGCAATTGTCCTTCGGCTTCCTACGTGTCCCGCGGACGGTGCGTCGTGGTTTTCCCTCAACACTGTTTCTCGTAGCGACTTCGGGACGCACATCTTCCATGACGCGACGTCTTCACTGCCTGCTCGGTGAGGTATGTTTCTGTACAGTGTCTCACCATCCATAACATAGTCCGGGTACTTCTGCGGTTGGGTCCTTATCTTTTCGCCCATGTCCTTGATCCAGCTGCACTCTCCTGAGGTTATTGTTGCCGATGCCTCTTTTACTCCTCGTAGCGTCTCTGGTAGTGGTTGTCTTGATAATGCGTCGGCCACCACGTTTAGCTGGCCCTTTCTGTACGCTATCTCAAAGTCGTACTGTTGTAGCTCCAGGGCCCATCTGGCGATCCTTCCTGAAGGGCTTTCGATGCTGTTGAGCCACTTCAGGGCCATGTGGTCGGTTACTACCTTAAAGTGGTAACCTTCCAGATATGGCCTGAGCTTCCGGATCGCCCAGACGATCGCCAAGCATTCCTTCTCCGTTGTCGAGTAGTTCTTTTCCGCGCCGTTCAGTGTTCGGCTCGAGTAGGAGATTACTCTTTCGCCCTTTTCGGTGTCCTGGGTCAGTATCGCTCCGATGCCGTAGTCGCTGGCGTCTGTTTGCAGGATGAAAGTTCTACTGAAGTCCGGGCATGCTAGCACTGGATCTGCCACGAGTCTTGCCTTAACCTCCTCAAACGCCATCTGGTGCTCTGGTGTCCACTCCCACTTACTGCCTTTGCGTAGCAGGTCGTTCAGGGGTTTGACGATTCTGGAAAAATCTGGTACAAACCGGCGGTACCACGACGCTACTCCTAGGTATTGCCGGAGCTCTTTGACAGTCGATGGCGGTTCTAGTTCGGCGATGGCGGCTTCTTTTTCTGGATCTGTTCCTATTCCCTCGCTAGTCACTCGATGACCCAGGTACAGCAGCTCCTTTTTGAAGAATTGGCATTTTTCTGGATTCAGCCTCAGATTTGCCTCCTTTAGACGCCGGAACACTTCCTTCAGGTTTCTTTTGTGTTCTTCCAGCGTGCGACCGATCACTATTATGTCATCCTGGTAAGCGAATGCGTGAGGTGACATCTCGGGGCCGATTACTTGGTCCAAGACTCGCTGAAACGTTGCCGACGCCGAGTGAAGTCCGAACGGCATTACCCTCCACTGAAACAGACCTTTGCCTGGTACCGTAAATGCTGTATATTGCCTGCTACTTTCTTCTAGTGGGATCTGCCAGTATCCATCCTTCAGGTCCAAACTGCTGATGTACCGCGCTTCTCTTAGTTGATCTAGGATGTAGTTTATGCGGGGCATTGGGTAGGCATCCTTCACTGACTTTGCGTTGATCTGCCTGAAGTCGACACACAGTCTCCACTTGCCTGTCTTCTTTTTCACCATCACGATGGGGGAGCTGTATGGGCTCTTTGAATGCTCTATGAACCCCATTTGGAGAAGCTCGTCCACCTTTGCGTTGATTTCCCCTTGAATTTTTGGGTTCTTTGGGTAGTATCTCTGCTTGATTGGCTTGTCGTCCTTCATTTTGATCTGGTGTTCTGCCATATTCGATGTTCCCGACATTGTGCTGAAGTCTGCCAGCTCTGTTTCAAGGAACGCTGTAGTATCGTCCAACTCGTTTACTTGTTGAACGACTGCTACTGATAGCTTCTCCTCGAGCCATCCATTGTGTCGGTTCCTGGCTGGTATTATTATTTCGTGTCCAGCACACCTTATCTCGGTTCCGACTTGTTTCAGGAAGTTCCATCCCAACACTAATGGATCCACTACCCCGGGTAAAATCAACAGGCTCATGGTCACTTGTTTGTTGCCGAATTTGACCTCCACCTCGAGCTGCGCATTAATTCCGCCGCACCTTCCATCTGCCAACCTAACTTGCCGTCTCGTCCTGGTAATCTTTCCTAGAGCAGCAATATTGTCCGCCAATTCTTCGCTAACGAAGCTTGCCGTTGCTCCGGTGTCGATTGTGGCTTTGTAGCTTTTCCCACCAATCATCACAGCTGCGGACAACTGCTGTTCCTCCTCGATTAGCTCGCCCGTTAGTTTGGAGAGGTGGCATTGTGCGATCCCCGCTCGCCTCTCTGCGGCTGAGATCGCTGACCATTTCCCGATCGTTGGCAGCAATCGACGCTCCTAACACCCACCTTGCCGCATATCCAGCAAAACAGCAGCCGCTGGTTACGACATCCTCTAGCCCAGTGTCCGTTCCCACCGCATTTCCGACAGGCCTCCTGCGGGTCTGTGATATGGGTGGCCTCTTGTGGCCTCTGTGTGTTGCTTGGCGGCCTCCACAAGGTATTGTTTGGCTGTCTCTGTTGCTGTGGGGGTGGTGCCCAATGGCCTCCGCGTGGTGCGTCTTCTGCCTGCTGTCGTCTGGCTTGGTGTGGTGGTGACCATTGGTCGTTTCCTCGTATGTCCTGGTTATATGTCTCCTCGCATCTTCTGCATGTCACCTGTGTTGGTGACGCCGACTTGGTCCTTGAGAACTTGTTCTCCTGTGCGAAAACTTCCCGTTCCTTTTCAAGTTCTTCGTACTCGTCTGCTAGGATCATTAGCGTGTCCAGGTCCGACACTTTGTATGCTCTTAAGAACATTCGTAGGCTTGGGGTGCAGTTCTCCTTGATGATCCTTAGGGTCTCTTTAGCGGAGTAATTAAGTGGCCTCACCATCGTCTGCATGTCGATCATGTAGTCCTTGAACGACTCGCTGAAGCCTTGCTTCCTTTGCCGGACCTGGTCCGCCAGCCTGGTGAAGAAATCTCTTGGCAGGAAATATGTGTGGAAACTTTCAATGAATTCTGCCCAAGTTCTCCACTGCTTATTGTTGGCGATGAACCATTTCAAAGCCCTTCCTTTTAGCAACTCCGGCATCGCTCGAGGGATCATATCGAGCTCCAAACCGTACGTGTTGGCGGACCATTCTACTTGCTCCAGGAACTCGAATGGTTTTTCCGCCCCGTCGAACCTGAACGACCATTCACGGACCTGTTTAGCGACCTTTGCATAGTCCGACTGGCTTGGTCTCGGGGTTAGCGCTGCTGCTTTCTTTTCTTGGCTTGATTCTCTCCTGTGGGCCTCTTTTTGCATGTTGTCAATGCTCAGGCTTGCCACAAAGTTGTCCCCTTCAGCGTTCGTTAGCGTAATGCTTGGGCCGGCTCTGTCGTAGTATGTTGCCTCCAGCTCGGCCCAGATGTCGACGAGTTGTGGATCATTCTCTGTTTCGGAGTAGTATTCCGATAGTGCCTTCCTCATGTCGTCTAGCTTGCCCTCCAGGGCGACATTGAGCCTCTGTGCGACATGGGCGAAGTCTTCCTTCTTGAGGCGGTAAATCCACTTCTTTCCCATTTTTACTGTGCTGTTCTCACTGTTGGGACAATCACGTTGGGCGCCAGATGTAACGAACTGATTTTGTATGTCTGCTCGCTACGAGATTCGTGCGGCTAGCTCAGAAGATTGTGTGTTCGTCCCACCAAATTTATATGACGTGATTGCCCGTAGATCAGTGAGAAAACAAAGTGTTCAAAGGGTAACAGTGGGATTTATTCTCGTGGTATTGGTACAGCGGGTGTGTGGCTATGCTGGTTTCTGTGTCTCCTTGTTCTGGTTCCGCCGGCTGCTGGTGCTCCTCCTTCTGGCTTCTCGACGCGTTGACTCGTCCTCCTCTGGATCCTGGGTCTCGGGACGCTCGTAGTGGCCGCCTCTGCTTGCTTGCCGACGCGTTGCCTCGGGGTCGCTTGTTGCGCCTTAGACCCGCAGAGAATTCGGCCTTGTGGGCTTAGGGAAGCGTCACCGTTCTCAGACTAGGGTGAACAAGCCTTGCTCTCCAGGCTGACGCCTTTCGAGGCAATACTGTCCCTTGCTCTGTCCCGGACGGTCCCGCTAGGTTCTTGCTCAGTTCGCGCTGACAGTCAAGACTGCCTAGCGGTTCACTTCGCTTTACGCCTAGCGCAGACGAACGTTCCACCCGGCTTCACCCTAATGCGTGACGTCCGCGACGCTCCTGCGCTCCCCAATGAGCTCCGCGCGGCGATGGTAACGTGGCTGCCGGAAATGTCTGCTGGCGTCGCTGTCGATGTCCTCTGCGCTGTCTTCTGGCTAGTATCTCGTTGTTCTGGCGCTCGGGGAGCTGTGCGGTCGCTGCTCGGGAACTTCGCCGGTAATCGCAGGGCTCTCCAGGCTGACGCCTTTCGAAACCACAAATCGATCTACCGCTCGTCCGTCACGCCAGGTCCTGCTTGGTCGGGCAAGGTACGCTGGGTCGCAGACAACTTTCCTCCCCAAGCTGACGGCTCTTCGTCGTAGGACTCTTTTGCTTGTCTCTGACAGACCCGCCGGGCGACTCGCCAGGGTGTGGTCGTGACAAAGTTAGAAAACAAGCGCCTTGACTTAGCCGCGTGATGCCTTTCAGAACTCAGCCACCTGTGTCTCAATTCGGAGATTCCTGATGTCCTAATCCCGAACGTCTCGACGTGGCGATCTTGCTCCTTCTATGCTTCCCACGGCGCTGCTTCCGACGACTCGCTTGGTTGTAGCTCCCTCGTAGATTACTTGCTTGACTGTTTGCTCACTTGGTACTTTGACTGATCTTGAAGGCTTGACTCCTCTTGATCGACTGATTCCAGCTGCCAGCGCTCTGCGGCCTTATATAGGGCCTCCAAGCACCGTTATTTCCCTTTTTCGCACGGCCCGCTGGATCTCTCCACTCTGGGTCCAAAGTTCATGCCTCCTGGATGACCCACTTGTCCTTTATGTACCGCTTCCAATAGATGTTCCGCCCAGTGCTGCCGTTCCGCTGATTCCCGTGCCGCTTGTGGCACGCCTGTGTGCCGCTCCACTGCCGAGATGTGGCACTTCCTCTCCCGGTCCAAAGTTCACGGGAGAGTCCATAGTCCAGTGGAGTTCCGTTATCCCCTTCTGCATACGGCACTCTTGCCCTGCCCGCGAAGTCTCCATTCTCTCTCGATCTCCAGCCTTGGTCTCCAATCTCTCTCGCTCTCCTTCATTGGTCTCCAAACTCTCTCGCTCTCCATCCTTGGTCTCCAATCTCTCTCGCTCTCCTTTATTGGTCTCCAAACTCTCTCGCTCTCCTTCGTTGGTCTCCAAACTCTCTCGATCTCCACCCTTGGTCTCCAAACTCTCTCGTTCTTCCCGCCGCGCCGTTACTACGCAAATTCGCCGCGTATCTGGTAAGCGGCCGGCCATCTGCTGCTGCTTCTATTTGTGGGGAGTTATTCAACTCCTCACAATAGATCCATCTTAATCACTAAATTTTAAATGGCTTATAGCAGTGCACTTTCTGCAGGAACATCCTTGAAAACCCCTTTCTGCAATTTATCACAGCCCGTTTGTCAACGCCCTCAGGAGGCGTGGCTGCTTTTCGCTGCTATTGCATCCAAGAAAATTAATAGACACACGCACAGATCCACCTGGTGGAATGGTAGCAAAAGAAAAAATCGCACTTGCATTTTGAGGAAATGTTGCCACTCACTCCGAGTGGTAAACTAAAGTAAATGGGAAATGGAAAATGGGAAATCCATTTGCGCGGACTGTCAAAAGCTTGCGGTCGTCTAACCAGAATCCTGAATCCAGGAAAACAGAATCCACCGGCGACTAAGTTTTGCTGCAGGACCCTCAACTTGCAGCTACAAAATTAATTACCTTTGGCTACTTTCAACTAGCTGCGGTTCGGGTTCAGCCGTTTGCATGCACTGAAAACCCTCGTGGAAAACGGCCCCGCCCCCTCTTCGGGAAAACACCGCCCACCCCTGAAAGATGGTTCAGTGCATCCGCTGACTGCTTTTAAAGCGCCGCAGCCGCAGAGAACAGGAAAAAAAGCTGGCAAAACACACACAGATAGTGGATAGTAAACCCAAAACTCTGGGCACAAGTTTTCTTCGTGGAAAACTGCGGGCGGCTGGTTGGGCGGAAGTGACAAGCTGCATTTTGGGGGTGGTGGAAAATGGGGTGGAGAAAATGCAGCAGCAACAACAACAACAACTAAAGCAGATAAAACACTGGGGAACAAACTTTCCTTGGCCACAATGAATAGTTAATACACTCGCAGGTGAAATGCGAAGGGCTAATTGAAAGGGGATTTGTATCGAAATTAGGGTGCATTATAAAAGATAACTGGGACAATTCGATGTTGTATAGATTTATTGACTTCTTAAGTAAAATAAAAACTTAAATTTTGTTAAGAGGTAGAGTTTTTTGCAGACTGTCAGTAGAAATAATTTAGGTATGCCTCAAATTAATACAATATCAAAGGCAAACTTTATGTCTTTGCTTTTATAACATAAAGTAATATGATAAAAATATTGTAACAATAATATAAGTTCAATATAAGTGATATTACTTTAAATAGTTTTTTGTAAAGGCTTTCAGAAATTCATAGTTTGAGCTCTAGAGTAATTACCATTACTTGCTGAGATATCAAAGAAATCGGGGTATGCAAATCCAAGGGTTAACCCTTTTGCTCCAACTTCTTTTTTGCAGAAGGGTAGTAAGATGCCCGCAGCAAAAACAGCGGTAAGACAGTCGGGAGTATTAAAGAAAAGGGCGGAGAAAGTCGGGGGAAAGTACCAGAAGGACGAGCCAGCAGCAGGATAAGGTACAACGTGAAAAGTATGTTTTAATAAAAGCGGAAATGAAGCAGCGTTACCGTTATTTCCTGTTTGCGCACAGTTTTGTTTGCGGCAAAAATAAAAATAAAAAAGTTGAAGGAAAAGCGCACTACGGCCAGCTGCATTTTCACTCCCTGCAAAACCAAAAATGATAAACCGCAAACCACTTAAAAAAGTTCCAGGCAACAGCAACGCAGGCAGCAAAAACTTTTCCTAAATAGACGAAATTAATGAGCAGCAACACGGGGGTGAAGGAAAGCCCTGCCGCCGGCTCAGATCATATTCTCAGGATTCTCAGGATACTCAAGGACTTGCAGCCAGCAAGCTGAGTCACCGAAGGTCCAGGGAGGGATTTAACAGATTTATCGATTGGACTTTGGTTAGCTTATTAAATGAAAAATGGGATTTAAGAAATTTACATTTAATTCAGTAATACTTTAAAGGTTAAGGAAAATTTAACTTTAAATTTATAAATCATTTTGTAAAATTTACTTTAATATTCATCTGAACATCCTATAACCTTCAAGGAGCTCAACCTCATATGGCTATTGGATTCCTGTTCTCAATCCCATTTTACCTTTGTGTTTTCCTTATCCTGCTTCACATCTCTCGCTCATAATATCCACACATATCATTCTTGGTAGTGGGGCATCCGGGGGTTTTCCTTTCGGAAAATCAGGCTAATAAAACATTTGCAAGCAATCAGAAAGTTTCAGCGCTTTCTGCGATGGATGTCATTGCATGTCTGGGCCGCTCCTCCGACTTCTACTTCTGTATCTTCTTCCCTTGGCCTCTGGCAGACGAGCAGTAATGCAAAATGAAAGCCCAAAGACGCTTTCCCACTCACCCTCCACAGGTTTTCCGCCCGCTTTCCATTTTCAACGAGTTTTTGGGGGCACTCGAAGACCGACAAGTCGCCTGCCAAAATGAAAACGAAATGAAATGTTCGGAAAGTTGTTGAAAATGGCATTCGGCGTTGACAAATAATTTCATATCATGTCTGCGCTTTTTTGGCAAAGGATACCCCATCCTGTCCCGCCTTTGATTTCCCTTCATTCCGCTTTGTCTGTGGGATCAATTTCATTTGATTTTGAGCGCCTTTTGCGGGACATGAGACTATGCAAGCCATGAGTCTATTAAAAGGACCACCCAGGGTCTCAGTCTCAGCTCTTTTCTGAGAATGTTTTGCACTGGGAGAAATATATGAGCTTTAAAATCAATACTTTTAATATACTTGGATACATTCCTTTCTCTAGAGCTCATATCATATTTTTTTTAGATTTTTTGTTAATTTTTCAAAACCTTAAAAAAACTATTTTCTTAACAATTTTAAAAACAAAGCTTAAATATTAGATTTCAAGTCTAAAGCGAAACTTCATTGAATGAAACTTCTATTGAATTATTTTGAAACACAGTCGAATTCTTAAATATATTTACTTTAATGGTGTTAAGAGTACATTCCTTGAATATAGTTTTTATTGTTCTGTATTTTTCTCTCACTGTATTCACCTGTGGTCTTCCCTTTCCTGCGAATCATCCTTGGAAAGTTTTTTTTGACAAATTCCCTGCTCTCGTTGCGACACACGCTCAATCACTTTGGCCCGGGGCGGATTTTAAAGTCTTTAACTTTTCTTTTGACTTTTTGTATTTTGATCCTGCGAAGGGGAACAGCCTTTTTTCCTGTTCGATTTCCTTCACTTTTTTTCCGTCTGCAGTTCATAGTCAAAAGGATTGCAATAACAACAAGGGCGAACAGGACAGCCGGCAATCTTTTTGATGGCACCTCAGTATCGCAGTGTGTGTGTGGGCGGTTGGGTATCTGTGTTAGTGTGGGCGTGGCAGCACTCAGGCGTGCGTGTCTGTCACCGTTCATGTTACTCTCCAAGTGTGTGTGTGTGTGTGTGTGTGCGTTTTGGCCTGGGGGCTTTTGCCGCTTTTGGCTTCGGCAAAAGTGCAGAAAATTTGTGCAAGTTACGTGCTTGATTACATTTTTCCAAACTTTTTTCCCTGCCATTTTCCTCCGTTCCATTTCGGCCATTGACGGGTGTTCGATAAGGTTAAGGTTCGCATAGTTTGGCTATCACATGTGCAACCACTTTGAGAAAAAATCACTTTTAAATTCGGACTTTGGGTTCTCAGACCTTAATATTAATTATAACCGATTACAATAACTAGAAATAATAAAAACTTTAAGCTTAAGTCTTTCTTAGTTACTTTTAATAAACATATTAAGTATCCCATCTATCAATAACCAAATCTTTAATGCTTATTTTTTAGTTATACAGAGAGCTTACAATTTATTTGTAAAATTCTCAGATACATTTGAATGTCTTTCAGTCTTTAAGATATTTTTGAAAAGTATCTTAAAGTCACCTTAATTTCCTTCAGTGCTTTCGTACATTCCCAATCCATTTATCGAACCCAATCCAATGACATATCGATTAATGGATAATAGACCTGACACCTGGCCGTCGCACAATCACAATCACAATCGCACACGGAAAGCTTTTAACAAATTGTGGTCGTGTATAATCGGCTTAAATTAAACAAATCTAAGCAATTAAGTGCCTGGCAGCCTTAAATCCCCTAAAAACAAACGGAAAATGCCAGGCCAAAGCCCGCAATCAGATGGCAAACAAAGTAATCAACCTAGGGCCAAGATTGCATGACATTGTGCCATGGATCGGCTTAAATCACATTTTCAAATTTCCGACAAAATGAGACGGACAGACTCAAGGACTGAAAAGCCTACGATAGATAGTTTCTATCCCTTCGGGCTGTATTTTCGAAACTGAAGCCAAAAGAGTTTTTGCCTAATTGAAGGTTCTCTTATGATTAACTGACTTGGCCACTAGTTCGATTGGTTAATCAAGGCGGAAATGAGTTAAGTTGCCAGTTTGCAACAGGGGAAGTCGTACCACAGGGCGTATGATCTATTTCGACTGGCAACTTGTCTCTGTGTTTCGACCACAGGACACACAACATGTTGCAGTCACGGCTGTCTCCGCCTTCTGCCATCCTCGTCCTTCGTCCTTCTGTTCACTCTGTAAAATTAGTTTTGCACTTTGTACATTGTCAGTGGCATTCTTTACATTTCTTGTTTGCCCCCAGCTTGGTATCCCAGCTCCCAGATCCCGAATCCCATATCCCAGCTCCTCCAATCCTCCGCCGTCCTAAACTTTCGGCAGCTCTAACTCAGTTAGCCTGCCCAGCTGCGGTCCATGTGTGTCTGTCTTTGTATCTATGCCTGTATCTGTATCTGTGTCCGTCCATCGTCCTGCCGCCGCATCTGTGTGGGTGTGGGCCACTCAACTTCAGCCTGTCATGTTGCACATCGTCTCGGTCGGTGCACTGCAAAATATTAGCCCCTAAATCAACAATGTTTGTCACAGTCAAACAGAATGCTGCAAATTGGAGATAGACATGTTGGTCATCAAAATAAAAGGCTTAGGAAATAGGAGGAAATTATTCAAGATCTATAAAAGCAAAACCGTTTTTTGGGAAATATTAAAAAAAAAAGTGTGATATAAAAAAAAGAGTTTCTTGATTTAAGAATGTTTGTTAGATGATTTAAAAATTACAACAAATTTTAGGGGATCTTAAATCATCAAATATCAAAGATTTCAGATATATAGCATACTTTTTGTTTAATATTTCTCAATTTTAAAATATTGTTTCAACGAATTAAAATATTTTAAAATCACTAAATAAATACCTCATTTTATAACCCAATTTTTCTCTTAGTGTTTCCCCTCTTCATGAGTCCAAGCTACTCTGTATTAGTTTCCGCAGGCGACTTTCACGTGGTTAGTTTGTTGCCGCAGACAAAACTATGCACATTTAACGCTAAATGTGCCGGCTGCCACTCCCCCTTTTTCCAGAACACCCCGACCCAACGCCCCCGTTTCGTAAATCAGCTCTGGCCAAAGCTTTGAAATTTATTTAAATGCCCGAAAGCTCGTAATAAAAGAGACGTAGATTTATGCAGCCGGCTGGCAGATGGCAAGTGCCAAGTGAGGCTGAGGCCGAGACCGAGTGGCAAGTAGGCGAAACATTTTGGCCAGGCCTAAAGCCCAAAAACCCAAAGCCTAGAGCCTTAAGCCCATGTGTGTCTGGCACTGATTGCCGGCAGATATATGTATGTGCACACCATACACACCATGAACACCAAACACACATGTGCATGCATTTTCATTTGCAGTTTTGGCCCACTCCCCACGCACTTAGCCAAATTGCAGTCGGCTTGGCTTCGCCTCGCTGTTTGGCAAAATGTCTTCGCGCAGTCGCCATTGCGAAAGCGTTAAGACCGCATTTGCAAACTAACACCAACACCGAGGACCACATATGCAGTATTTTCCCACTCCTACCACGAATTTTCCTCCATTTTCCTTGGCTGCTGTAGCTTTTTGTGCGTTTTTAAAATGTAAATCCTCGGAAATTTTATGCACATTGTCGTTGTTGTTGTTGTTGTTGTTGCTGTCCCTGTCTGCTGGCTTATATAAAATTTTGTAAAATTGCATTTACACCACAAACACATTTGCATTTGAAATGCGCCCCTTGTTGTTGCTGATATTACAACTACATGAGCACCGATTGCAGGACACCGGAAATGTCCAAGCCACAAGGCGCACAGTGGGGCAAAATATCAACGAAAACTTAGGGGACATACTCTGGTTAAAATTACTCTATTAAAAAATATTATAAATATTTTTAAAACACCATCCAAAATTTAAATAAAAACATAAGATCAGTTTTAAACTTACTATTTTTTCCAAAGAAATACTAAAAAAAGTTCTTTGCGTGACTTTTGGACTGCATTTTAGAAATACTTCTCCTTTAGTTCCACCGTTCATCTGCCGAGTTGGTAGTTTAATTTTTTTTCCTACTCAGATTTGTTTAGTTTGCTGCATTTTGTTGCAAATGCCTTGTTGCCTGGAAATCCTGTTTGGCCATATCCTTGGCACACAACATGTCGGGTTCCGCATCTGTAGGCGGCTTTTGGCCAGGACTTTAATGCGACTCCACTCGAATTTGCAGTCAAAGGGGCATTAATTGAATCAGAACGCTCATTTGTGGGAAAATTATATTGCCGCTTTTGATGTAGTTGAAGACAGGCAACAGAAAACCTTTGACACTCTTCCAAAGGGGGCAAAATGAATCGGGGGAGCAGAAAATGGAAATGGAAAGGGGCTTAGCAACCGACGACTGAGAACTGTGATTACAGCTTAGGACGCAATTTAATTATAAATAGCGCCAATTAATCAAGGCTTTCTGGCTTGTTCGCCGGCCTTAAGCCGACACAATGACAACCTGCAATAGCCAAGAGTTCTGGCCATTGTCCTCACCTATTTCCCTGCGTATTTCCTGACCCCCCGGGTAGTTATCCTGATTTGCAGCCATTGTAAGGACCACGCCCAGCGTTTTGCATAACTTAAGCTCTTGGCAACGGGTTGTACGTCTTCTGCTGGAAAAAAAGAGTCTCCTTCTCGGATTCCTGCGTTAATTTGATTTAAGCATTTATGGCTAGCGGTTGCCCAGCGAAATCTACTAGCCATAAGGTCAGATTTTCGGACTTTTGGGAGTGGCACATTTCCGGGACCTTGGGACAAAAATTAAGATTAAAGTCCTTGAACTTCCCAGCACTGAAAGAAGCATTCTTGAAACTTATAATATATAAAGCTTCAGTACTACTTTAAATATAGTTTTTTAATTTGTATAATCTGTTATAGCAAATTTCGCCCTAATGGACTAAAAACAATAAATTCGAGCTGTGAATGTACATTTCCCCATTTAACCTACAAAAACCGAAAGCCACTGTCAACTCTTTTGAAAAACAACGTTAAAAGGAAAACATTTCGCAGCAAGCAAACATCAAACGACCTTTGCACATATTTCAAAAACCAAAATTGTGACAGCAGGGCTGGTAAGGTGGAAAGTGGATTTCCGACCGCCAATATAGACGTAGAGTTTCCATTTTTTTTTCTGGTTTCGCTTTCGGGACCATGCGGGCTTCCTATGCGGTTCCACCTACGTCGCGCAAAACGCATAAATTTTATTCAATTTCTGTCATTTCACGAAATGTATAAACACATCACGGCGCCTACGACGCGAGTGCCACGCCCCCAGGAACCGCATACCGCACCTGGGCCGAGCACCGAACCGAAACCAGACTCGAACCGAAAACCAAACCAGACCAAAGACCAAACCAAACCAGAACAGAACCAGAACAGAACAGGCCTCCCTGCCTGCATTGTACATTTGCGGTTATGTGGGTTTTTTTGCGCCCGACATACAGCCAAGTTCAAGCTATTAAGTTGCCTATGAGGCAAGTACAGTTTCTACAAAAACTCATTAGGGGTTAATTTGTAGCTGTTCATTTAATTAACCAATTTAAGGATGTATTTGAGTACAACTTATAATATTTATTCCATCTTATCTGTGATTTTAATGTAAAACAAAGTTTATAGATGTCGAATGTATGTATTAACCATTATTTTAAAGAAATAAATTTAAATGGAATTTATATAATAATATTTTAACCTTAACTGTTGCAACGTACATGTGCGCATGTGACCGTTTAACCTGAGCGTTACGTATACGCCGCGTGTGCCGCATGGCCAAAAAGCACGCGCCCCAAATATTATTTCCCATTTTTCTGCCACTCGAGCAGCGGAAAAGTATTTTGCGCTTAAAGAAGCGCCAGGAAACGACAGCGGATGTGGCCCAAGGAATGCAAATAAAGCAGGAATAAAATAAGGAAAACACAGTCTTGAGCCGGGCACAAAGGATATGGCATAAGAAGCTGCCTGTCGAAGCCACAGGACCAAGAGAACCCACAGGATCCTGGGAATCCTTGGGGGAAGGAAGTGGGGCAACGAGGGGTTAAGGTGCGGGCCACTCGCTACCAAGCCGGGCTAAGTAAATTTTCAAAACATTTTGCTCGTCGTTGCGCTTTTGTCGCATTAGCGTACGTGATAACGTCATGGAACAACGGTCCCAACAATAGCGCAAAAAAACAACCAGCCAAGGCAACCCATATGTATGCTAAGATCTAAGACAGCCACACACGCATATGTATAGGTGTACACCTAGAAAAATTCCATTTATTCAAAATAGATCAGAAACAAGAGACAGTTTTCAGAAATGGTTTATGCTTTTTAAATCACAACATTCATTGGAATTTTCCTTTCATCTTCTCAAACATCTTCAAGTATTAATATTCTCAAAAGACAAATAATGAAATTGAAACCAATCCTCCAACTTTTTTCAAGTGCTTGTTTGCATCTGCTTATTTTGCAGACTTTGCTCTATTTTATGTTTTTTTTTGCCTTCCTCGCTGAACGTATTGAATTTATTTTTGTAGTAGCTAAGGAACGCCTTCATGAATAAGACGGGGAAAAAAGAACAACAAGCTCGCCGAGGAGTCAAGAAATCCCGATATTATCGGCACAAACATAAACTTCAGCGCAAAAGTTTTAAAGTTGGTGGAAAAAGAAATATTTTCGATTGCTGCGAGTGAAGCTAAAATGCTGCACAAATTTCAGCGAAATTTCCCCATAATTGATGGCTTTGGTTAAGCTGAAAACCCATCGATGCCCCACTTTGAGCCACTTGACTGAAGCATTAGAAGAAAGTTTCCAAGCTGCGTGGGGGGGGGGGATGAACCTACATATATACCCTGTACTATATATATCGACAGTCGACGTTTCGCCACAAATCAATGTAAATGGCATGCATACATTACTCATACGCAGTGTGGGGTGCGACGAAGGATTCGAAAACTTGCAGCTAATGATGCTTCAATTGCTGCTTCTTATGAGTTGCAAAACGTTGAATGAATGAGCGCCATTGCATTCAATGGCCCACAAGAGTGTGTTTTTTGAGGGGTGGGGAGATGAAGGCAGGAGTGTATAGTGTAGAGCCAAAGGATCCCAGGACCTTCGAGTGCAGCAGCAGGAGTCTAAGTAAAAGCCAGCAGTCGGAAAAGTGGGTGGCATGATGATGACGACGACGACGACGATGCTGATAATGATGCATGCGGCAAATCAATTTTGTTGTATTATGCCAAAAGTGTGCACAAGTGCAGGGGGTGAAAGCTCTTTTTTGGCTTGGGTAAATGCGGTGGGGAAAATTCTGGGTGGTAAGCAGCATTAGCACCGAGGTTCCACCCAGACGCTCAGCTTTTATGTTGTGCCCTCTGCTCGCTGAATGATTTTCAGCTATTTTTTTTTGTGTGTTTTGTTTGGTTTGCTGGCGGGTTTTCCTCGCTTTTCATGTGACACGCCCCCGCAGCAATGCCATTTTCGTGTCGTAATACTTTGGGGGCATGTGGCATGCTCTAAAATCCCATTCCTCGTTTTTTTTTCCAACCCACCAAAGTCCTTAAGCGACGCCTCATTCAAGGAGCTGCTCTATTGGATGTGTAACAAATGTTGCACTTTCTCTATAGCTACAGTTTTTTCCCGGCTGCCGAATTAGTTGCATTGGCTGGTGGAAAAGAAAAATATATACCAGTTATGGGAAAAGAATTTTCGTTGATTCGCAATCCTCGAAACAAATTAATAACATTCCACATTCGTTTGGGATTTATGGCTTCATGGGTTATTGCCTAAGATCGATGGGTTGTTTGCGATGATTTCTCTCTAAAATAAATAGATTTTCTATTTTAATCAGTTTCAGATACAAATAGATTTAATCGATACTCCATACGTTGAATTTACAATACAGAAATCAACTTTGCTTTACAGAAAATAATAAAATCCAAGATCATCGAAAAATTCCAATGGTATAGTATTTTATAATTGTTATTTTAACTGAATGCAATCCAAACAATTCAGTCGTAATTAAAGCAAATTATCAGGACCACACATTTCATATTAAAAGTGTTGTTATTTGTTCTCATAAAAAAATCCGAAATTATATTGACAAAACAAAAGTGCAAACATTTTGATTAACCTCCGCATAAGTGCAGACAAAATATGTAAAGGCAAACAAGATGAAAAATTAAATTTTTATCACGGAATGCTGGAAATGAAAATTGAATCGATGACGTTCGCATTTGAGTTTCATGACCCTTAAACGACTTTATAATCGAAAATCAAAAAAAGAGTGAGAGGAAGTATACGAAGCAAATCAGTGCGCTTCTTCGATTTTCAGCTTGTTCGATTTGGACATCGCCAAACTGTTACAACATTTTCATTTTAATCTTATTAAAATGTTACACGCTCCCTCTTCCGCAGCCTCTTTGCTTTTCACTCTATCATTCACTGCGTTGGGCACAATTTGGTATTGAAATAAGTTTTTAAATTAATTTTTTGTTAGCTAAAGTTGGCCAAACTGAGCTGAATTGGACCCTGCGCTGCCTTCCTCTTTCCTTTCTGTTTTTTTGGGTAGTAAATTCTGAGGGAAATGGGCGTGTGAATGGACCAATTGTGTTCCGTATTGATTGAATCGAGGGGACACTGCCTGCCTGTGTGTATAAACAGCAATTGTTGGCTATTTGTTGCTGCAAAATTGAAAAACTTTTGCTTCTGGCCTGGCCTGCCTGCCGCTGATTGACAGAAATGTTACAGGCCAAAAAAAATAGGAACCAAAAAAAATTGCAATTAAATTATAATTGTTGCCTGACTGCCTCATCGACCCGATTTATTTCGAAAAAAGTATCCAGCACGCCTCCAAAAAGTATCTTACGGAAATGCTCAATGCCACAATTGCGTGTTTATTTATGAAAACGCTAGAAACACGCCCCCCAGTGCAACGGAAAATGCCATGGAAAACCCATTTTCCCCTTTTCCCCAAATTTGCACTCCCCCAGCTTGTCTGTTTGAGTTTCGTGTGCATTTCATTTGCCACATTGTTGAAGCGCTTTTAACTGAAACTCCCAACTTTTCTCCCTTTTTGCGCACTAGCGCATAAATCACATAAACAACGTTCTCTGATTTCTCGCATATGATATTTGTGATTTCCGTAGAAGGAGATGGATAACCAGTGCAGAGGGTTTTCTGGAAAAATTCCAGAAAAAAACAGCACAAACATCGAGCAGAACAAACAGGGTAAAACAAATAAAAGATCCAGATACCGAACCGAAACTCCTCCGTGATGAGCAATAAAAATCAGAATACAATGAGACGACAGCTGAGTTATTACATTGCCTTTTTGGCCATGATTTGTTATGATTTCTCCTGAGCGCTTGCAACATTGCAATGCAATTTATGCTGCCATTAAAATATCCTTTTTTTCGGTTCGGTTGGGTTTTTTCATGTCTCATGGGGGAAACCCCCCTGAACGACGAATGCATCTTGATTTTTAGCGCTGATAAAGTTGCCAGGAAAATAATTTAGAACCCTCGACATGTCAGAACCCACACACAAGTTAGTTTCATGTAATCCGGGGAGCTCATTGCTTATATCTCTCTGGCCATTTGCCATTTTTATTTCACTTGCCACACTTTTCCCTCCGCCCAGTGAGCTACATTTTTCAATTTACTTGGGGACAGAAGACTCAGACCTAGACCCAAAAAAAATAAAACAGAAAGATACCCAGGCAGTCGGCACAACTTCTGAGCTCCCTTCGACGTAAATTTACACATTTTTCTGCCACATTAAGCGGCCCAAACCGGGCTGGTTTCACTCGAATTGGGTTGAGTTGGGTCGTGTTTCTGGTGGGAAATTCCCCGAAGTGCAATAAACATGCGCGCTACAGTCCCACACATTCGTATATCGACACTTTCGATGGCCTACTTAAATTCAGAAAGACAGAAAAAGAGCGAAATTGGACCCAGCAGTTTTTCTTAAAGCATCATTTAAAACAGTGAAATATGGCTTTGTTCTTTTCTGCAAAAAAAACCAATTTAAAAGGTTGCATTTAAAAATGGTCATAAAAAATGAATCTTAAATGCATATTTTTAATCCTAAAGGATTGCAATTTATTTGAGCGAAATATTGCCAGTCAATACTAGGCGTTTTTCAATTTATAAATGTCAGATTAAGACAATCAAACTTTGAGCTCTTGATGACTACAAAATTGTTCAAAAGGCTTATTTTTAAAACAATTAAAAGTATAACCCAGTTTACTCTTTTCTTGCAAGCCACTTGAAATGCAGAGTTTTCCAAATCAAATAAATAATGCTTTTTGTCTGTGTGTGCCTGGCAATATTTTTCTATCTTCAACTTGTGAGCACTTTAAAGGAAGTGAAACGGAAATGTCCTGGCCTCAATCTTCAAGAGAAAGTCTCCTATTTATTCTAGTTTCCAACTATATATGTAGGTTTATAAATATATGTATATATATAGTGCAACGATGGAACATACAGGCTTCGTCTTGTTAAACACTCGATGGTTAAGGGCTGCACAAATATTTATTGTGTCATTGATTTTGCCGCTAAGCCGTCGACGGGCTCCAGTTCATTCGACTTTCCTTCGGGTCCATGGCCTTTCCTTTTCCCTTTCCCTTTCCCCCCGTTTTTTCTTTTTCCGTATTTATCCAGAGAACTGCAGTCGGAAGGCAGTGAGAAAGTGGCGGGGCAAATATTAAATATCACCCGGCGAGGATAAGGAGCAACAAAAGGGAAAAGTCAGAAGGACTTGCCGGCTGATTGGATGTGAAATTTAATTTCACACAAGGCTATTGGATGGCAAAAGACCCCCTCTTTAATTTCTTTTTTTTGCATTATAATAACCCATAATAATGGGATTACAAAATTGTGGGCCTGGGCTGTTATATCAGAAAAACAATTAAACAAAAAATCATATTATAATAAATTGCTGACTTAACATACCTATCACTAAATTATTTGATTTAATTTTATTGAAATAGCAACACTCTTGGCTCGTTAATTAATTAAAATGTACACTCTCTCCTCTCTTCCACTTGCAGGTAAGTCGATGCGTACTGCAATTTATGCCCGGGTATGTCAATATATCAGCCAATAATTTGCGTATGACTTGTCAGTGGTTTAATTAAAATGAACTGCAGCATGAAGAGTGCACATATAGCCATATATAGTATGCAGGTATGCTGTGCTATATTGATGGGGCAATGGCAATCAAATATAGAGAGCTCCAACGACCGGACAGCCAATGGCGTGTAAATAAAACTAATCCCGAGTTGAGCGACCGCATAAATCAGCCGCAGATCGAAATGGTTTCAAAATGGCAGTGGGTAGGTGGGTAGGGCAGTTTGATCCAGTCAGGCGAATGTAATTATAAATCATCGGTGCTCAGCCACACAAATGCAATATAAAAAGGTAGCTGCAGGCCTAATTGGCTTGCCACGAGTGAGAATACACAATATGCATCAATAATTCATGAAATTAAATAGCTTCCTTTGGTGGGCGGGGCACTTGATAGACTCAACTCTTCTGACAGGTTCATATCACGTCACTCATACGCCCAGTTTCCTGCAGCTGTCACATAAAAAGCAGACGGCAATTTACCCCAATGTATATCAATTTATACTCGAATTTGTTTAGACACACACAACAAAACACAACACATTCTGACTAGCTGACAGCGTCATAATAATAAATTAAAATATTAGCGCTTAATTAAAATTATCAATATACCCAGACCACCGAGTCTGAGGCTCCCATCAGCGACATGTCCGCATTTGGCCCAAACTCCAAATAACCAAACTCATAACTCACTTTGCCTTCTGACAGCATTTGTCGTGTTTTTGCGGCCTGGCTTAAAAATAATAAATATTTTCAACTAAATCCATATTTATTTAATGGCACTCGCGGGCCGCACAATACAATTAATTAAGTGCGGGGCTTTATTGTTTATTTAACGCTTCGGCTTCGCGGCTAGCCCACGGCCTTGTCTCATATGGGATTTTAAAATCCTGACAGGGGTTTTAGCCCCGGAAAATATTTGAAAACATTCCATTTCATTTGGGGCGGAAAAAGTGGCACATAATTACATATAAAAGTGAAGTTTGGTAATATTTAATGGATGTATCTTTAAAGAGGAGTACCAAACATCATGAAACTTATTTATGAAAGCCAAAACTAAAGTCCATATTGGTTGTCCTTGATTTTTAAATAAGACCCCTAGAGAATCTCAAAAAAAAATCATGCAAAAATGCCACTTAGGTGAAAGAGAAGATGTCTAGAATAAAATTCAAATTTCACAGATGCTTTATCTCAAAGATTGCACTTCAGGAATTTTACAACTGCTCACAGTAGAAGGGGAAACGAACTTCCCTGGACATTTGCCAGCTCATTTTTCACCTTAGTTAACTAACTGCAAACAGGATTCGATTGCAGGACGTACGTGGATATAAATCAATCAAGCTCCGTACACGTCCTGCATCCCGATTCGCAGGACTAATCGCATTCCTGGCAACTGGATTTATGGAGAGGTGATGTTGTAATGAGTGCCGAGGATCGATTTCCGTTTGCAATAACTCAACTTCAAAATGTGAAATCCAATCTATAGCACGCTCATACCCATCCGAAAGTTATATGTGTGTACCTTTGACGACCTCCTCTGCACAAGTGTTTACAGTTATTAATCTGATTATATTTAACGTGCAGAGCCAGTGGCAGAAGGAGTTATCTACAAATACGGCATTGCCACGTTATCTGTGAAGGATTCTTTCCCCCCTTCAATAGCTCCTTCCATAACCCCTTCCGTAACCCCTTCCGTAACCCCTTCTGTAACCCCCTCTTTTCCCATTTTCCCCCTCAACTGGCGCACATTTCACTCGAAACTTTTCAAGTGCCCATATAAGTAATGACATATCAGTCTGACGACGTCGACTGTTCTTGGATGTGAGTGGGCGTTGGGCCGGCGACTGGGGGCGGGGTCGAAGGTTGAGAGTGCTCCGAGAAGCTGGCTTCTTGTCAGTCGTTTTGCCAATTGACAGCATGACAAGTGAGCAGCAGGAGAATTCCACTCGTACATACGGAAATATGTAAAGTTAAAACAACACGAAAAAATAAGAAAAAAAAACATCATCTCTGGCTGAGAGAGCCAAAAAATGTTTGCTATAAAAAGTTTTCAGCTGCGACAACTTTTGCTTAACTTTTGCCAGCAAAATGTGCAACTCTCAGTCTGTTCACATATCTAAATCTATATGTACTGCATGGAGAAAAATACATTCTAATTTAAACCAAAATTTAAAATTGAAATTGGGAATTAAAGCTTAAAATCAAAAATAACATATGATAAACCTTAAAGCTTCAATATTATTATAGATTACCGATCAACTAATTAAAAAAAAAATGCAATTACTTAATTGTTTTAATTTATAAAAAGATAAATACTTAAAGGGTTCAACCAAGAAACCTTTCTTTTAACTAAATCCAAATTTATGATATAATAATAATTTCAAATTTTAAACAGTCATATAATGTTTCATGTAGATTCCTTTTCTACAGTGCACTTATATTTTAAATATATAAAATTCGTGCTTTGTTTCATCCTGCGTGTCCTGCTCAATCTTGCCAAGCAAGATTTAATTAATCAATTATAACGATAGCAAACTTTTTTCACCCAGCTGGGAACATGACAGTTGCAAAAAGGAAGCCGGAAACCACAGATAAATCCAAATGTCACAAACTCTTTAACAATTTAAACTAAAAAGGCATAGACAATTTTCGTTTTTCGGGGCGTGGCATTTTGCAAATTGATGCATTCCAAAAAACGTTGCTAGTGAAATGTAATAAATATGCAGGCGACATTATTTATGTGACAGCTCTGATTGTGATTGTGATTGTGATTCTTTTCGGGATCTGGTCTCTAATACACTTGGGCGGCATAAATCCGAATTAGAGACTGTTGCCAAATGCATTTATCAATTAATGGAAGGGGAGATTGAGAGCCTTGTGGTTTGGCCACTAAGGCTTTATTTAACTGACTTTGGTTTCTGGTTACTGGTTGCTGGTTATTGGTTACTGGCCGGGCTAAACCTTTTAGTTGATCAATCTCAAGGAAAACCTCTTGACAATTAATTGAAAAATGGTTGGCATGTTGGAAAACCTCAAAACTATTGAGTATGCAGCTAGCTATATCCTTCGCCCCTCTCTGTATCCTTTGTGGCGTATTGCATAAAATATGCCAATGTTCTGGGATCTCCAAGGGCTTCCAACAACGCATTCATCACCATTTGCTTAAAGTGACGCCTCAACACCCTCTCGTGCACTGGGAGAAAAGGGAAGTGGTAAGTGGGAAGTGCCAGAACATAGTGTATCACACGCAAAGCCCAGTGCAACTTGGATCCATCCGGAGTGAGCATTTTTTAACACTCATACGCCCCTTTGGCCATGCAACAGCACACACTCCGATATGCCACCTCATTTCCCACCTTTTTCTCACTGGTATATGTATATGTATATCCCTTCTATATTTTGTCATATTCCCTGTTGCAACTGGCATTGTTGTTGTCTTTTAAGGTTCATCAAAGCTTCAACATTGTTTGGTCACAGTTGTTGGCCAACATCTCGTCCCCTCTTACCATTTCCCGATTTCCCATTTTCCCCATCCGCACCACGTTGCCAACGCTCTCGTTCGTCATACTTCCATAGCTGTCTTGTGAAATTTTTCCTGTGGGAGTTAAAATATGCACAAACTGATTCCCTTTGCCAGTTTCCCCGCCTTTCGACTTGTTCCGAGCGAGGAACACTCCTTTACTCGTTTTGGCCCCTCTGCTCTTGCTGTTGGCCTGACTTTTTCGCTTTGGCCCGAGAATTTACGAAATAACACTAGGAGAAACATAAGAAAATAAGCGAAATTATTGCAAAATGCTATATAAATTTATATATATTTTTTAGATTTTAGAATCTATAGTGTATTGTACGCAAAGTGCATCAAGATAAAAGAAAAACTATACTGAATTTTAAATAAAATGTATTTATTTATTCTGTTGTTAAGAGGCAATTATTATATTCAAGAAAATTTTAAATATAATACATATATAAAAATATCATTTTATTCAAATACTTTTAAAACGCAAAAGCTTTGCTGAAAAAAATATGGTTTTAAGTAGATATGTTACTTAGATCTTTAAACTCACAACTTAAAGGTATAAAAATTACCTTGGCCTAAGAGGAATGTTTTGATAGTTTTGAATATTTGTATTGATATTTAAATTCTCTTAAAAACTTTTTAAATATGTAGGATCCTTTGATCAAAGAATCCCATTTTCGCAGGTGTAGTTTTCCCAGCAGCTCTGTGCAACCGAGTAGTTATGCTCCAGTGCATGTGCAACTTGTCTGTTGTTTATGACGCCCTGCGCTGCCACGCCCCCTTCATGCACCTCCCCGCCCCTTTTTAGTCCCTGTAAGGTGGTATGCGTGTGTCATCATCATCATCAACATCATCATACGTCTCGGTTTCGTGCTGAAATCGCAGGCATATCATCTACTACACATACACAGGATGAACAAATGAGACTTGGCGAAGGGAGAACGCAAAGGGATAAAGGATACAGGATAAGGGATAAGGGATATATGGCAAAGGAAGCAGATCTCAACACTTGGCTGGTGCACCAAATGGAAACCACTTTGGCTGCATTTGCCACCTCGCAGATTTAAAACATAACCTTTAATTTTCACCTTTTATCTGACCAAACTTTTAAACTCCAATGCCTTTTTATTTTCCTTCCATTCACGAAGTTTTTTTTATGGCTCCACCATTGCCATAAAACTTGGCCACACCTGCTAATCAAGTTTGACTGTATAATACGATTTTACTTTTAAGCTTTTGCTTACCCTAAAACCATCGTTAGAGGTTCTATAACTTCGTTGGGGTTTTTCTTTAACAGAAAACAATGGGAATAATTTTTTTAAATCTATAAAAATGTTATGTATCCCATGAGATAGATAACTATCGAAAAAGCGTCTGTTGGACGTCAGTAAAAAATCTGAGTAATTGAAACACATTTGGGTTTCTAATTAAATTAAACTGGATATGTGTGATCATCCCTATCTCCTGCACTATTTATCTTTGTCTGCTCATTTTGTGCTTCTACAAATCCAGGAAAAAGCCAGAAAAGGCAGCCCAAAGAGAGCAGCAAATATTTTTCAATAAAATTGCATTTTTCTATGGAATTTATTGAAGTTGCAGCAGTGCAGTGGAGCATGGGAAAACTGGAGCAGGAATAGGAGTAGGAGTAGGAGTAGGAGGAGTGGCAGTGGCAGCTCCACACATTTTGCAAAGATTGTTTACTGTGAGTAATGGCCCAGACAAATGGCAACCAACTCGACAGACTCGGTGCTCCTCGATTTAGAGCTGGCGAATCCATTGTGAGGACGTTGGCATGCAGATCATTGCAGCGACAGAAATATTATTATGCCAGCATTATGTTCACAATGTTGTCTGCCATTTAGTGAGCTCTTTCGACAACTCTCGGCACTTGGTGCAGAAATGGTAGAAATGGCATATATGGCATATATGGCACCCTCCAACAAAAGCCAGAAAGTCGGAGCCATGTCGCATGTGTGAGTGTCGAGCAGGCGGCTCCATAATGGATATCATAAATTTCACAGTCTGTCCCCGGGCTCTTGAATCTTGATGTGCCGCCTGCAATTGATATGTCTGGCTACACGGGCTGATCATCTGACAGCTGATGGAAAACCCAACGAACAGGTGGTCTTTGTCAAGCCCCAGAATTCTGTGGCCATGTGTACAAGCAAAATAATTTATACCTGTAGCTTGGTTGGAACTTTGTGATATCTAAATGGAAATTTAAAAAATACTTCAGTATGTCCTTTCCTCATTTTGTCTTTCTTAATGGTTTGTGTGTTCTAATGTCTAAATAACTAACTAAAAGTATTTCTCACTAAGAAATGGAGTAGAGATATAATATTTACCTAAAGTGTTGAGAATAAGTACTAAAACCACTGAGGCTTTTTTTTTTTCTTCATAACTCCCCCTTTTATGAGCTGTAAACATTTGGTTATTATCACGAATCCCGCTGGGTGAGCATAAAATCCAGGGAAATCCATTAAAAATTACCCAAAAAACTTGGACGACGTTTAAAAGCAATATTTTCCACTTATTTCGACGGCACCGAGCGGATAATTTCCGCTGCTTTGTAACGCCAACCGGCAAATTGCGATGAGTGTGTGAGCATGAAATTAAATTCCGTGCAAACAACAATAACCCTTTGAGGCAGCTAGCAGCTCCGGCAGTAGCATCATTTTCACTGCCACACACCAGCAATAACAGAAACATTTTTCGGTTGACAGAAGGGGAGGAAGGGGGGTGTTTTCCTTCTTTTTTTGGCCAAAAAGAGCCGCTGGCCAAAAGGTACGGCAGCCAAATAAATTGAATCGAATTTAATGTCAAAAGTGCAGCATATAATTGGCTTAATGCTACGGGTGGCTGCCACCCGGTGTCGCACGCAACACTACGATATAAACTGCAACTGTGGAGCACTAAGACTAACACAAATACAAAAGCACTGGGAGAAAATCTTGCAAAAAGGTGCAAGTTTTAAAAACACCTTTAGAGAAAGATCTTTTTGGAAAATAATAGTATGAGCCATACATATTTATCTAAAATATTAAATAAATTTAAGTAATGAAGAACTTTGTTAAGCTACTCCAACAAGTTATAGCTAAAAATATATTTGTAAAACTCTAATCTTAGTCTTATCTCCAGAGATTATTACAAATAAAATATTTAGATATACGTAGTATAAATATTTCTTATTTTTCCCAGTGCACACCTGCATTCGGTGACCTGACCCGTCTTCTCCCACGCCCCTCTCTCTTTTTCAGTTATTGCCTTTGTGCGTTTGGCGTTAAAAGCGCAAAATTCAATTTCGTTTTATTGTTCGTTAGTTAAACAACGGGGTGCGAGGGTGCCAGATAAAACTGGGCGTGGTAATTGCATTTCGCCCACCTGTGACGCTTGGTTACCTTTTGGCATAGCGGCCAGAAGAAGAACTCGGGGGCGTATGAGCAATGTTTATACGCAGGCGGCACCCACAAAGGATGTGTGTTCACAGCAGCAGCAGTAGCAGCAGCAGCACTCCCCACCGCCCCCAAAAACAAATCATAAAACAATAATTAACCCACTGCCCCGGGAACCCGAATCGAATAATGGCCAAAACCGCTCTGATTCCAGTTAACCAGAGGTCCAAAAGGCCAAAGGGATGCTGTCAAAGGGTTTGTAACCGACCCCCGACTTGAGTTCTCCTGCAGGAGACTGGCAACATAATTGACCCACTTAGCTGGGGGGCACAGGGATTCCATTGGCTTTGTGGCTCTGCCAATGTCCATGTCCCCCACTCGACTTTGATATTGGTCCATCCGCAACATGAGCTCAAATAGGGACTTGTACTTGGCCTGCAAGTTGCAATTGCTACCCGGAAAGCCGTCCGGAGGTTGGGCTTTCAAATGGGCATTAACACAAGTCAGGATAATGTCAAGCAAAGGTTTCCCATTTCAGTAGGTACTGATGTAACATTTCCAAGAGGTGCACTATTGTCCCATTTAATGTCCAGAAATACAAGAAAAATTGTACATTTACTAGGATGTAATGAACTAACACCCATTTTTCTATAAAAAACCTATATCAAAACACAGTAAATAATAATTTCCAACAATAATAGCTCCCATTTTAAATGGTTTCATTCCATGTCACATACAACTACGTGTTGTTCTCCCCACTTAGAAATTCCTTGAAACCATTTATCGCTATTCAACCGAGTTTCATTTTTAGACTCAACCGGCTATAATGTATTCATGGCTAAATACAAATGGCAAACCTCACAATATATCCCCTGGCAACTTGTTCATCCCGGTTCCGCACAAAGATTTTCAATGACAGTGCTGATGAAGAAGCTGGCTCTCCATTTAGCATTTATCGCCTTTTTAGAGGGGGGAAGGGAAATATCTTATTCATATGCTATGTGCTCACCTTCTCGTAGCGCCCTGCACATAAATTTTCCAGCGTTTTTGTCACAATTTCTTATCTCATAAGCATAAAATTAACAACCAACAAAAATGGCGACAAAATCAACGTAAGAAAGAGGGATTTGGGTACTGAGCGTTATTTAAAATCGACGCCTGCGGCGGAGCTATAAAAATTTGTGCGCGATAAAACGGAATTATGGGGGCGACAAAGGCAGAGGACTAAGGACGCAGGACGAAAACAAGGACAACGATGCGGGTGCGAGGGGACGACACGTGTTCTTATTAATTTTAATGCATATTAAAAATCGCATCCCTTAGGGTCTGTCTTTAAAACGAGAGCGAAACGTATCAATAAAGACCCGAAAAAAGGTAACATTATGGGCCCCGAACTCGTAAAACATCACTAACCCCACAAGCAAAACAGAGGCACACAAAATATACTATATACGGACCAAGCACACGTATATGTATTGTTAAGGATAGACTTATGTTTATTAGATTTTATAGCGCTCATCTTGGCTAAGCCCGATGGTCTTGCGGTTGCGTCTCGGGCCACAATTTTGTTTCTCTGTTAAAATATCTTAATAGAAAACAGATAATTCATAAAATAATTACTAAGTGGCTAACACGGACACACACCAAGGTACGAAGGCCTTTAAATCAGTCGCAGGATGGGGGCAAAATGCCGGAGGTATTGTCGGCCCATGTAAAATGAACCGAGTTTCTGCCACAGTTGTGGTTATGATTTTTATAACAAAACGTATCATGCCCTCTCTGGAAATGTTTTACCTTAGAGGGGAATGTTGGACTCTTGGAAGCTTAAAAAAATCTAACAGGATACAATTCCAGAAATAAGTCAAATTAATATTATTATAATCATTTTACATCAAAATAAAATCTTCTTCTAAAGCAAATATAATTATAGATATTTGATTATAGATCACTTTAAACATTGAAATATTTTTCCAGCATATGCTCATCAGAACTATGGTATTATTAGTTACAAATTGAACTTAAAAATATAAAACTTTAAAATACTATCTAAATAAGTACTTGATCTAAGTATCTTATAGATCCTAAAGTATCTCCTGTTCGACTTCTTTGCTCCATAGGATTTCTTCGTTCTGTTCTCACTGCTGCTCACACTTTACACTCTACAGATAAATAATGCACAAAAGTTGTTCATTTAACTTTGCTTGTTTGTTTCATTTCATTTGGTCGGCTGGCTGCGTTGTCTTGTTCGCCAGCCGTTCCTTCTGGTTTTTGGTTTCGGATTCGGATTCGGTCTGCCATGTGCCGCGAATAAATCTCGGAGGACGGTAAACAGGCGGGAAAGATTCGGAGGGGGGGGGTTGGAAAAAAAAAAGTTAAGAAAACTCATTCACATAATTTTCCAGTTTATTGTGAGCTGCTGCTACACACACACACCTGGCCAAAACGGAGTGCGGCATAAACCTGCTCTAATTACCAGGACCCAAAAACGGCGAAAAAAGACCATAAAATATAAATAAAAATCATTCATTTTGTGCACGTTGCCAGAGGCTCGGGGCAACACTCTCTTCTTGTGCTTCCCAGTTTATATATATATATATATATAGGTATATCCTTAGGATCCGGATCCTTAGGCTCCGCCGTGCGACTCCTTCTGTGCGTTAAATTTTTATAGCCTACACTTGGGCTCCCGACCAAGTTACTGCCACTTAATGAATTAACATTATTTTGATGGGTTTTATGCTTTTTTCATACTTTGGCAGCCATACTCTGCCCCACAGCAGCTGCGGTTGCCATTGGCTATTGGTCATGCCCGGCAACACCTCGCCGCCTGGCTTTTAACTTTTTAATAAGCCACAAATAATAAAGAAGCAAAAAAAATATTATATTCGAGCATAAGCATAATTCAAATCATTTCATTAACATTTTTTTGGGCCGCGCATCCCTTTTTTACTGGCGGGACGGGGGAAATTGCTTTTTAAGTACTTAACTTCAATGCAAAACTTTTGAGGCTGCAATAAAGCTAAAACACTGAGGGGTAAAACAACTTACAAAGTGGGAAAAATATATTTGCTGGAATGGATTAATTTTTAACTTTTGTCTTTTGTTTATATCCTAATATATGATTATTTTTTGTGACCTACTTTCTTCCATATTTGGAATTTATTTCTTAAAGTCCCTGAAGTTCCTATGCTAACAACAATTTTTTGTATTTAAAAGAAAAACAAATATACATTTTTATTATTCCTGATCTTGACTTACAATAAATCTGGTAGACTACATTTCCTGCAAAATACTTTTTTTTCAGTGCTGAAAAATCAGAAAAAAATGAAGTACAAGCGCCGAAGTGAAAGTTTTTATTAAATGCATAAAACGAGTCAAAGTCCTGGACTGCCAAAGGCTATATGCTATATGCCACACACCTATATATAGATTTCTATATATATACGCACAGGACCCAGATTTGTGTGTGTGGGCGTGCGTTGGCTGTGTGTGCGTGTAGGGCCATAAATCTAAGTGCTTTAACGCCTTTGGGGCGACTTGGCAACGCCTACTTTTGCGGCTGATGTAACTACCAGTTACCAAAGTCTGAGTCTGTGTGGGTGGGTGGGTGAGTGGGTGGATGTGGATGTGTGTGTGCGATGGTTACCCGCTACCGTTATAATGAGTTTTCAAGTGGTTCCCTGCATAGGCAGGTAATTTCATTCTAATGCCTAATGATGTATCTTCCGTGGGCGGAAACTTGCACAATGAAAAGGGGCGGTCGAGAGGAAAGGGCTGAGTTTCCATACCAACTATGTTAGTTAAACGTATTTTAAGTGCAGTGAGCTCTGTAGAGTTATGATTGCACATTTAAAACTATTTCATCAAGAAGGAAACTTTTTAATTGTGCTTGTACTAGTCTAAAAAAATGTTTCATATCAATACCAAAACATATGGGATGTAACTCTGTACTATAATTAAATGTAAGCACTTGGGTAATTCCAAGTTCACCTCATATAGTTATCTCAAAGCCACAAACTAATTACAATCGATAAACGCAATCTAGGCTATTAAACCCAGAGATAATAAATCGAGTAATAACAAGTACTTGCCCACCGGCAGATACGAAATTGTCTATAACAGATAAGCAGATATATTATAATTGGCAAAATCCAATCAGAAGATAATTAAAAAACCCAGAGCGAATTCAAATTGCGCGCCAAAGCGAGGGAATTTCTTTGCTACTATTTAAAATTTCCCCCTACTCGCTGGGATCAAAAGTTGAGCGAGTTCATGGCACACCACACACCCTCTCTTTTTTGCCCCAGAGAGAGAGGTCTCTTTCTCTCCGCTCTGAGAAAAGCAGCTGCCGCAATTCAATTTGACGGCGAATTTATCTGCACGCCGCCAACGCGGCGAATGTATCCGTCTCTTTCCCTGTCATCATCATCAGTCGCCGTTGTCGTCTCGTCGCTGTGGTTTTTATTCCGATTGTGGCCATGCAAAAAGAGGCAAATATCTAGGAAATTTAAACCAAATCCTTAGTGAAACAATCTAAAACTTGAGTTAATTGGTTGCTAAATCAAGAGCCTATGAAAAACAAACTAAAAACTGTGAAAATCACGTGGAAAACCAAGTGTTTAGCTGGTGGTTAGACAAAAGACATGCTTCTCTGTGCGCAGCAGCCGCCTTTTTTCCTGAACCAAAAACCTATAGGCAATCCATCAGATACTTTTGTATCTGCCCTGGAAATATACTCTTAAAAACAGTGCTAAATCATGAAAAAGTGGCCAAAAAGAACGGCAGCCAAAAACAAACAATAAAACCGAAATTTGTGTCACATAAAAAAAAGACTTGAAGAAACCCATAATATAATCCCATATGAATACAATAAAATATATAGTTCCAAATTTTTGATGCTGCTGCTTCTTCTTCAGCTTCTTGTTTTTGTTGTTCCCTTTGTTCGCCTTTGTTGTTGTTGTTGCTGTTGCGAATAGCATTTTGTGTACCTTTCAAGAAATCAATAAAACAAAAAAAGAACTCACAACTCGCAGAAACGAGTATCTCTCTTTCTCGCTCTCCCCCGGAGAATTCTCTGAGACTACCTCTCTCTTTATATTTTTTTCTCTCTGTGTTTCGCTGTGTTTTGTTGACATTTTACCGCTTTGTCTGCGGCGAATGAAGCTCAACTTGGAAAACCATTTTACCAAGCGAATTATGTCAATAATTTAGCATATTGAGCAGATGTAAAAAAGCAAAACAAAAACTTAAAACCACCGGATGGTGACAAAAAAAACAAAGAAGAGCAGAACCCCTCTGAAAAATACAAAAATTATAAACTGCGCAAATTCGCTGACAGTTAAATGACACAATTCCGGCTCAAACATTTTTTTTTGGGGCTGGGTCGCACATTTTCTGCAGCGAATTCGTAGCCCCCACATTTTCGCATCCGTATTCGTAGCACGTGCACTGCGACTCCGGCTCTATTGATTTTTCGCACATCCCACGGGCGCCCGTTTTCCCATTTCCCATTTTCCATTTCCCGGTTCCTGATTCTCGGTGCTAGCTGCATATGCGCATGTTCATTTCAAGCATTTTCATCTATTTTCGCAATCCCAGTGCACTGACCTTAGCCCATGACTGTCAACATTTTCGGACACACTGCGGGAAATATCGTGGCCTTACGAAATAAAAGGCTTATTTTTAGCTGATTAATGATTGTTTGTGGCTACAAAACTATATCTTTCGCAAAATATACAGTCAAAAAGTTAATAATCCTAACAGTTACCTAAATTTTCGCATAGAACAGGTCATTTTCATGTTCTTATAATCATTGTTTGAGGTTGTAAACCTCCATTTCAAATTGTTTCTTCTAAATCAACAAACTGAAATGGTAGAAAAAACAAAACAAAATATTTTAATGTAAATGGAACATTATTTCCTTTTAAAAATAATATATAATTCTCTATTTCAATCATATTTTTTTACCGGTGCATTTTCCCACCTCCCCAGCTACTTTTCACTCACTTGACTGCATTTAGGTACACATTTGTTTGGCTTACAAATTAACGCCATTCGAAGTGTTGGCTGGATAAACAAACAAGTGATTTTATTTCATAGCGTTCACAATGTGGGCCATTCATAAGAGGCGATTGGGGGCTCCGGTGGGTAAACAAACTGCTGGTACTCCATGTTCCCCGCCAGCTGAATCCGAAACTGAGTCCCAAACAGAAACAGATCCCCAAGTGGGGCAGCTCCTCCTCGGATGTGGATGTGGGTTATCAAAGAATCTCACGCTCATTAGGTGGGAGGAGTAGGAGTCCGGAGTTTGGATTTGTTTGGATTGCGGTAGTGGGATTGCAGCACGCAAGTGCTTCCAGGAAAGTGCATTAAATTCCTTTGGGGATTGGGAAATTTTTCTTAATTTTAGAACTAATATTAGTTGGAAGAAGAACTCCTCTCTGGAGAACACCTTTTAATATTCAAATTCTTTTATGAACAAAAGACCATAAGCCGTTGGGTTCCAGATTAAATTGCTAAATTCTTTTCTTTTCTTTTTAAAAATTATCCTGCTCATAAATCCGCTTTTCTATCTATAAAAATGTATTATTCCACTTACAACCCACTCTTTTTCACAGGCAATCGGCTTAACTTCATTTAGCCAACTAAAACCGTAGTAAGCCATGTTTCCCAGAGACCCTCATCCCACACAGTTATTCCGGTTACCTGAGGAAATACCTTCAATTTAAGACAATTTTCACTTTTTATCAAAAAACCAAGACAGACAAATTGTCTATTATTTGAATATTTTTGTTATTCACGGGCTTTGAATAATGGATCTCATGCGGGGCCCCATGTCGTCACGAATATGTCAATATGCCCAGACATTATGAACACAAATACCCAACAGAACCCACTGTGAACTCTGAAGAGGCGACTTCCCACTGGTTTTGGCCTGCAGTTGTCAGGCAATTTTCCCTTCTTGCCAATTGATTTCCCATTTCGCCCCGTTGTATTTTTAGTGATTTTCAATTATCTGTCAGTTGTTGTCATAGACTTCGCTTGGGTTGGCGGAAAAATGCTAATCAGAGTAGAATCGTTGAGTAGTAAAATCGGGGAATCCGTGTTGTCCACTTGGGAGTCTTTGACCCGTTTAGCGTTATTAAGCACTTACTGGCTATAAATGGCCGACAATTGTCGCTTGATTGGCCAATTTCCATGGTCGGATCAGCGACTTTGGACGCGACTTCGACCCGTTTAACTATTTCATTTTATGGTTTCCCCTTTTTTTTTTCTTGGTGGCCCCTTTACCCCGACGCGGATTCAATAATCTTTTGTATTTCTATTTTTATAAAGCCCTCTTACTTGTGGCACTCCACCGCCAGCACATCTGTGTCTAGATGGCAGAGAGAAAAACAGGAAGATACAATATCATTATCATCGTATTGAAGGGATTAGTCACACGATTTTCTTGCCATAAAAAATCTTTCAAAATTTGTGTATCGAAAGAAAAAGAAAAAAGTGAATTCCATTCTATTCTGATAAATTTCATTTAAAACAAAAAAATAATCATTATTCTATGTACAAAAAACAGACGATTAATTAAATAATTATAATATAAAAAGGCTTCTTATCCTTTCCTATTCTAACTAATCTTAAAATGTAGTAGGAACAATTTTTGTAATATATAAAAATGAAAAAATTCTTGAAATGATCCATATTTGCCTGTAATTTTTCGCACTGTAATGCTGAATATTACACTCGAAGCTCCGGCTCGTTGGCTTACTTTTTGCATGCGGCAATTTGATGAGCTGCTAATTAGCAGCTGCGCCGACTGCGACTGCGACTGCGATTGTGGTTGTGGTTAGCTGGCCAAACATGAGCAACAACAACAGCAGCAACAGCACTTTACTATAGCACATATAGTACGGTTCAAGCGACTCAGAGACCCCGAGAACATATAGCGTGCTGGGGCTAATTCTGAATGAATCAGCACGAGCTCCCTGTAATTTGCACTTTGTTCGTCTCTGAGTGCAGTGCAATTGGAGAAACAAAGGGGAACGGAAAAGTGATGGAATGTTTCACTTATCCGGTGTCGTTGGGTTTCCGTGCATGGAAAAACTCAGCTGGAAATTGTAGTGCTTAGGCAGCTTATGGATCGAGATCGATTAGCTTAGCTCTGGAGATCGTTAAAGAGGAGCTAGGGTCTTTTTCACATAGATTCCTTAAGCTTACAGAACTTTAATATCACTATAGATCACATAAAGAGTTGTAGATTTATGTTTTTTAAATAGTTTTAACGATGTTCCCAGAGATACTTTTACCATAAAATATCTTGAAAGAAATTCCCTTTAAAGACAATTTTTTATCTAAATAAACATTTTACTTTTACTCGATATGCCCTAAAATGTATCTACATTTCCCTGTGACTCACTGAGTTACTCAACATTTTATGTTCGGTTTTTTCTAAAGCACATTCGATGATCGCCATTGGCATTATCTCTACGCCCAATCATTAATTTTACGCAATTTTTTGTTGGCTTTTCTGTCCGCCTCATCTACCTTAACCCCCTGGTAGCGGATGGGATCGTCTTAACCCACAGCTGGCGCACACATGTCGTCAGAAAGTCGTTTGTGGGCATTGCCAATTTGTTGGCAAGCTCTTCATATATGGTATATATATGGACATTGGGCATATACTTATTTATACACGCCCTGTAAGTGTGAGCACACTTATGGCAGAGAGTGTATTTTTAATGCGGCTGCATCTTCGCCGGCGGATGAACCCCATTGAACTCTTTTCGTTTCGAGGGATACCAAAACAATAAAGCGCAGAAAAGTGTGAAGAAAATGCGAAAAAAGCGGCAAAGAACACAGAGAGAGAGAGATAGAGAACTGAAACAATGGAAGAGGAGTATTGAAAAAATGCAATAAATTATCATAAATAAAAAAAAAACAAAAAAGGCTTTTGCTTGATGGGGTTCAACACGGGTTCAGATTCAGATTTTTTGTTTGGGTTGGCCCGCTTTGAAAAATGTGTTACACAAGACAGCAGCAACAACAACAGCGACTCTTTACAACATGGGCTGGGTACAAAAAAGTGAATCATCGCAGATAAACCCAACTTAGATGCCTTTGTTAGGTGGAACCTATTTTTTAAGATACAGCAATATCAAACCAAGAATATTTAAATGTTTACGAGAACGTTTAATTAAAATTAGTTTAGTCACATTTAACATTTTTAAAAGCTTAGAAAAATATTCGATTGAATATCTGAACATGGTTTTTAAAAACAATGGTTCAGTTTCGTTCTAAAAAAAATAGCAGATTAAGTCAGAGAACCTTTCTTATTAGTTTTATTTTAAGATAATATTCCGTGCCCTTTTACTATCAAAACAAAAAATATGACGAGTCTTGAAAATCCACAATATATGTTAAATTTATTAAAAACACAACATAAAAGCAATGAATAACAGATAAAAAAATGTATAATTTCGTTTTAATTTTAATTTAAACTCAAATTATATTTTGAATGCTTAGTGCCAAAATGGAAATCATTTAAACCGAATCAATTAAAAACTAAGAACAAAATATATAATCAAAACGAGCACAAACTATAAAACAACGCACAAAAATGTTGTAAGTAAAAGGAAAAACACTGAAAACAATCCAGTCCTACTAAACAGTGGGACAAAAACGCACAAAAAGTGAGAAACAAAAAACGAAACGCACAAAACCGTGAATCTACAAACCGAAAAATATCAAATCTCCAACGAATCAAGATGCCACGCCCCCAGCACCACGCCTTTCTGAGAGCACTGCTGAAGTTGTTGCTTTTCGCCAGCATTGCGGAGCACTGTGCCACCGCCCTGCCCACCAACTCTTCCAAAACGCCCTCCTCCCCATCGCCCTTCACCGCTCCCCCAGTGCTGACCACCACTTCATCGCCGGTGGTCATCATTGCCAACTCTTCCGATCGCAATCTGGCCGATCTAGTCAATCCGGAGGCCGAAACAACCGGATCCGGTTGGGAAACACTTGAGACTGAATTCAATCCGGCCACCACTGCTGCCGTAACCACCACCCAGAAACCGGCAAAGGAACCACTGACCACCGCAGCCACCTCCATTGAGCAGCAGGATCAGCCACCGGATGTGCCCGCCACCACGTTGGCCTTCGCCAATGCGTTTCCGGTTCCGGTGGCCGGCGAAATGGGGAACGGAAATGGCGGGGGAGGCGGCAGCTATAGCGATGCCACACCCCCTTATGCAGCGGTCGATGACAATTATGGTAAATAGTTATTCAATTCATAAACGAACAATTTATAAAAGTTAATTCTTGTTGGTGGAGGTTCAATAATGTTTAAATGGTACTCATGTAGTTAAATAGATTGTCATCACGTTCAAAAATTTGTAAAACAAACGGTCACTCTTAATTATTGGCTGCACAGCAAGGTCACATTGCGTCTTAAGAATTATCATATGTGATCTGTATTATTTTATTTGCATTTATACATAGCACAGCACCGTGAGTCATTATAAAGTACGTGCTTTAAATAAATTATATTCCTACCTTGTACTGCCACTTTAAATCACCATCAACCAAGTCGGAGAAAAGTATATCAGAGAAAACTCCAAAACCGAACCCTTTCCCTATCCTTTTAATAATTTAGACAACAAAAAAGTTGCCTTAGGCAGCCCACAATAACAAAAAAAACACTGTTATCAACGACAAACCAAAACAAAAAGTTCGATGGGCTTTCGACAAGAATTGCCAATTATAGTTGCTCAACTAGGTTCATTGACACCGCACTTTTCCGAACTTTCTCAACCACCCGAACCTTAACCTCTGACCGCCCTTTTTAGCCCGCTTAGCCCCTTCGGCGAAGAAGAACTTGTAGTTACTCAGTTATTATCTGCTGAAGGAACAACAATAAAGTAGATAAATCCAGCAACAAAAACAGCAATTGCATACTTCAAGGCAATTAAGAGAGTTTTCATTTCCGGTTTAGCACGCAGCCCCTTTTCCAGTGGGCGGGGGCGGCGGAAATGGGGCGGGGCAACGTCAACAACTGACTGCCTTCCTGTAATATGGCAAAATTCTCACGCAAAACTTTTAGCTTTGGCCAAATGAATTATTTAACATTGTTTTTGCCGGGGCAAATTTCTTTGCACAGAAAAAAATTAACTAAGAAAATTAATAAAAAATATTTTAAATATTCCTAAAATAGAGTAAAGAAAAATAAATACAGTGGGATGTTCTAAGCAAAGAAAATCTTAATTTTTAACAAGTATTCAAAATATGTATAAAGCTATCAATCAATGCACAACCACATCCACTTAAAATGACACTATTCAAATGTCTTGTCATAAATAAAATACTATATTTTATAACAAATTGATTTTTGATTGGTTTATAATGCATTTATTTTTCCTTTCTGTGTCAACTATTCCTTGCTGCTATTTTTATATACTTTTTTTGGGCTGCTTCATGAAATATGTCCGGGGGAATTGACAAGCAGCCGTCTGTCTGCTCGTTAAAACTTGGCCAGCGGGTGCCAAACAGCAACAATTCATTGGAAGTGAGCCATGTTTCACAAGCCCCTACCAGAATTTTCCTCGCTTTCCTCGCTTTTCCCGTTTTCAACACAACGGGACACGCGATGCGCACAGGACACAAAACAATTAACAACTTAACTTTTATGGCCCACAATTATTTGGTATTTTATTGTTAAGCTGCAGCCAACTATTTTTATGGGCATGTCATTAAATTGGAGCTGCTAGGTCTTAAATGGGTCTCAAGAAATTCGCCACAGATGGATTTGCATGCCACCCACCTACAACATTTGCGTGATTTTCATCTAGACAGTCTGACAGTTGGCAAATTGCAGAGCCAAGTCCTGAAAACTGGCTAAAAGCCACCTGATTTGCTGACCACACGCTAAACTTGTATTAAGTTGCTTTTTGAGGAAGGTGCAGTAGCCACGCCCCTTTCAAGTAAATAAGAAAATATGGGGCACTAGGTGTGGGCGTAATAAGTTACTCAGTTTAACTGGCTCAAGGTTCTTTTTATGATTTATTGAACTTTCAGGTGTAAATGATTGCATGCAGCGATAAATAAAAATATAAAGTTACAATTTTCTGTAAAAAAAACACTATATTAGTGTGCCCAAAACAACATAAATTAAAATACCCAATTAAAAATTTGATTTAAAGTGCGAATTTGTAAGCGCAGCCCACAACTTTTAATTGTGAAAAAAGGCTAACAGCCAATTAGCTTGTCCAGTCAAATAGATCAGGGGAAAATGCGTTGTACCGGTCCAGCGAAAATTAAATACATTTTATATAAATTGTCGGACAACATCGTCATTTGAATGCTTGGCTGCTCGTCAGTAATTACTATTTCAGTCAAACGAATCCATTAGGTTTTTTTCTCAGAAAACACAGGCAATATATATATATGGTATATGTACATTCGTTATAGCAAACGTTAAGCGGGAATGGCTGGAAAATTTAAATGATTGAACTTTTGATCGCCTCAATTAACAAAGCAATCAATTGATAAGAAGTGTAAAGTTATTTCATGTAATTACCGTCTCGCTGAAGTTTTGTAAACTCATCTTTTGGCGGAGCGGTTTAATTAATAAACCTGCTGAATCGAGTTTTTCACAAATCATTTTTTTCTTATTTTAAGACCACCCTCCTGTGCGATTTCCACCGAGTCATTAGTTTAATTAATTGTTTGGCCCAACTTTTGTGCTGCCAAGTGCCACTAGCAGGCTCCTGCTGCTTTTCCCATATATTTCGTCGGATGTCGAGTTAATTTTTTGTAAATTCATTTTCACTTCCGAGGCGCAGCTGAGAGCTGTCACAATTTGGAGTAACACTTTCGGTCTCGTGGCCGTGATGAAAAGTGCAGTTCATCAAGTGCCGCCCCGCCCACCCACGAGCCATAATTTCGTGTGAAAAGGGGCATTTCACAAGTGCTCAGCCCTTGAGCATTTTTCGAGGGGCATGAAATCGGAATTGGTAGTGGAAAAACGGGGCCAAAAAGTACCCCAATTCACTTTCAAGTGAGTGTGCGAATAATATCTGTCAGATACTTGCAGTTTGCAGGCAGAATGCTGCCGGCATTTTGACAAACAACTGTTGACAAACAATTTTGATAGGCGAAAACTGCCGAGAAAAATTCAGAATAAATGGTTAAGTGGAGATGGAAATAATGGGAATAAATTGCAGTTGACATCACAGAAAAAGAAAATATATATTAAATTTTAGGTGTCTTTAAGAAGTTGTTTTTAGTAATTCCTAAAATATTTTTAACTACCCAAAAAACTTTCAGTTTATTTTCCTTTTTCTTAAGCTTTGATTGGCTAATAAAAATAGTGTTTTGTGTGGCTTTGCTTGGCCAAAACCGCAACGCAAACAATTTAAACTTAAATATTCCACTCGCCGCTTGAACTTTTAGCAAAGTGCTTGCCCACATAAACTGGCCCCTGTCCATGATCTTTGGCTATATGGTACATACCCTATGTAGAGCCCCCCACTCAAAGTCCAAAGTCGGACATGTCGCAGGCGTAAGGTTTCAAAGTTTCTAATACAAATTGGCACAACTTTCGGCTTGTCAACGGCAAACAGGCAGCAACTTTGCTGCGTATTCTCGTATTTTGACAAATGATTTGCGTCTCTGCAGAAAAGCTAAAAAAAAACCCAAAAAATATATGAAAAAGACTTACCGAAAATAACTACGTAAAACCGAGAGGAGCTGTGAAAACTTTGATTTCGAACTTTATCCAGATCCAGTGAAAACTTTCTCTCCATCGACCCATAGAAATTTCACAGGACACTGAGTTATGAACATGACTTGTCAAAAAATACATTAAAAGTGCAAAGTAGTGGAGCAGCTCAGCCAGCTTGGTTGGATGAAAACAATCATTTAGTAGCCAGCAAATTTGGCCCAACTGAAAAGCATAAATCATTGAACTTTTTGCCAGCAGCTCTCCTTCTCCG
This sequence comes from Drosophila suzukii, assembly GCF_043229965.1. NCBI lineage: Eukaryota > Metazoa > Arthropoda > Insecta > Diptera > Drosophilidae > Drosophila > Drosophila suzukii. The sequence continues at coordinate 85,980,180 of NC_092082.1, forward strand.
GTTTTTGGTGAAAAACAGCCATCAATCATTTAGCTGGCTTTGCTGCTGTCTTGATTTTAATTTGCAACATGGCTCAAACACACGAGCTCTCGAGGACTTTCAGGACTTTCAGGACTTTTGTTGCACAACCGAAAGGCGTGAATCGTGCTCAAGACGCCTTTTCCACGTCTCGAAAATGATAAGCCAGCTGACTAGACTTCCCAAGGACTTTCGGTTCCTCGGGAGGAATGGGAAGAATAATGGTGGGAGTTGATTCACTTTGAGTTGCGCTTTTCACGGCCTGTCACAGGGGCTTTTCCTCTGCGGTTTTCCCTCCCCTGGGTGGGGAAAAACAGGGATATATGAACTCAAATATGTTGCATGCCAATCGCATGCAATGTACTGCCGCTAATTTATGAACTCCCCAAAGAACTTCAGATAATGCGAAACAAAACATGGAAAGCAAAACATATTGAGGAAATGGTTGAAAAATTCTGTTCGATCTTTTAATACCCTTTAGTTTCCTTGCTTATGAAAAATAAAATATTTAAAAATGTGGTAGCTGAAACTATACTATTTTATTGACTTTTGGAATCGGTTAAATGTATCATTTTATTATTTATCATTTTTTTCTTATATTAAAACCAGTTCAATTAAAGTTGCTATTAAATACGCACATAACTTCACAGATTCTCTAAGACTGGAACTTTTTATTTATTCTCCAACATATTTCACAAAAGAACAATGTCCTTTTTTTGATGAACGTAAACATTTTGATAGATGGCCCTCGTCACAAAGCTAAACAAAAAAAATACAAAATCAAAATGAAGAACATAGATAAGCCCTTTTTTCTAGGAAAATTCTCCGCTTTTTATCGCTCAACCACGTGCCAACCCGCATTTAGACACGCCCACTCCAGCTGGCTCGGTGGGCGGTGGGAGGGAGATAGAAAAATGTAGCCTCGGCGACAACTTCCGCCTAACTGCACTTCAACATGTCAATATTTCTTGTCCCCCCGGCCAGATGGATGGATATGGATAAAAAAAAAGAAGGGGAATCAACCCCGTAACGCCTACGAAAATGCTATTCGAGAGGAAAACTCACAGCTCAACTTGCATGTGTGTGTTGGCATTTTTCTTCTTTTTGCCAACACTCCAAGTCACTTGTCATGGAGGCCTTTTGTCTGCCAAAAAACCCCAACTCCCGGGCCGAGCGGCGCTTTAAATCATAAACACCTTGTTAGTGCAACAACTCGACACTTTGAACGTGACATTGATGCCTGTTTTTGTGCCGGCTTGCCGGTGAACGAAAACGAGAACCCAAACCAAAGGCCCAAAACAGTTTCCGTGTCTCAAGGATCGAAAAACAAGGGAACTCCGGGCCGGAAGGTTGGGTTTTCGATGTGGATGTGGATGAGGATGTGGTCGTGGTGAGCCCGAGGTGATGGTGCTTCCATGTGCAACTTCCTGGCGATAACCTTTTGCACACACACATGCCACACACAAAAGCCGTCGCCATCGTTGGCCTTATCGCTCTGCTCTTGGCCATGGAGAACAGGCAAGTGCAGCCATCGGCGGAACCAGCACTCCGGACCAGACACTCGCCCTTAATTAGCCATCATATTCCCGGCGAGGCGGGTTAAAGTTCGGCTTAAAGGTTGAGCAAAAAAATGGTGGTAAACCAGTGCTACATGAAAAACATAAGCCTGCTTCAATCCTAAAACAAAAAAACAAGAAAATTTTTTTTTAACATTTTAAAAAATTAAAAAATCTATTTAGACTACTTTTCTATTTTTGTTAAATAAAAAAATGTTTTTACTAATATTTATTTATTATTCATTATAATTAAAAGGAGTCAAACATATATTGTCCTTATCTAAAATTTAGAAAAGTTTATTGGTACCTTTTTGATGCAATCAATATTTTATATTAACTTACCTAACTTAAAAATTCTCTTAACATCAAAAATACTTTTTCAATTTTAGGTTTCTATTTTTCCAAGTGACCATAACTTTTAAAAAAAATACTAACCCTTTGGGGCAACACACGAGCTCTTAGGCTTTGACCCACGCTAGACACATGTCAAAGGTTTTCAAACGTGGCAAATTAGAGAACATTAGAGTTCGGAATAAAAATGTGAACCAAAAGGATCATCGGTAGATTTCAACTGACAGTCCAAGTGGCAAAAGCACTTTGAAACAAATACATAATGTCGTTTGTCCATTTGTCAGAATCAAAGTGTGTGTGTGTTCTGGCCCATTTGAAGTGTGTCAGTTGTGCTTTGGCCCTTTGTGTGTGCATTTGACAGTGCTTTGAGTTTAAAAAGAGCCAGAGGCATTATGTCGAAATTCCTGTCCTAAGACCTGCCATTACGAAAATTACAGCAATTTAATCAAAATGTCTGTTCGGATAAGGTAAATTATATGTAATGTGAAGTGAGTTCAATGGACTTGGCAAAGGAATTTGGCGGGAAGGTGAATAACTACAGGGAATTTTAGTGAAATAGTGAAATTTTACAGGCTAAAATATATATTAAATTTTTTAAATTTAACCAAGTAATACAAATACAATGAAGTAAATTTAAAGACAATTTTTAATTGATACTTTCTTAAGGTGATCAAATGATTTGTGATAAGTCGAATTTTTTTTATAACGTTTTTATAAAGAGAGACAAAATTACTTTACTTTAAAGTCTGTTTCGAATCTGTTTTCCCGCCATCAAAGCTCAAAAGGGATCTCCCTCACACACACTCACTCGCTCTCACACACACATATGTGCATTCAAAATGGCCGCCGCGTTACTTCCGCTAAGTGCCGGAGCCTTTTGGTCCATTCACTGTTTGCTCTTGGCCATCAAAGCTTTGGGGGACAAAACTTTTCAGTTTTTTATTTTTTTCGCAGCTTGTTGTCGCTGCTTCTGCGTTTTTTTCTCGTTTTCGGGCTTTATTTCGCATAATTTTTGCGGTGGAGCCTTTGACGCCTTTTGAAAGGCAGTCACCTGGCTTTTTTGCCTCTTTTTTTGCGTGTGTGTGTGTTCCCCGTGTGTTTGGGTGTGTGAATTCTCTAATTGTTTGTTTGTTTGCTCGCTCACTCTTATTTACTCTCCGTCCGTCGCCTTTTGTTTAGTTTTTACGTCTGGCCAAATCCGTAAAGCAGCTCGTAAAGTTGGGCAACAACAATAAGGCACGAGGAGCAACAACTAAATAAGGCATATGGCCAACAACAATGGCGCCCCGCTCTTAACTTGTTTTTATATATCTTCATGTTCGGGCTTAGTTCTTCCTGTTTTTATGCTTCTTGCTCTTCAGCCCGTTTGTTGTTGCTGTTGTTATATATATATACATTCTTTTTTTTTTGAGGCTCAGACAACTTAATGCTATTTGCTCCACACACACACACAGAAACACACCTTGAGGTCCTCGAGCTTCTGCCTGCTTTTGTTTGGAGTTTTTAACAACTTAAGCACGTCGTCGGTATTGGTTTTTCCAACCACCTTCGCACACTTTTCCTCCCGATTTTCCTCCGACTACATTTTCCTAGTTATATTTTTTCTACTTCCTGCCTTTGCCTTTGTGAAAATAATCACGCGCGCTTTTAGTGAGCACCCCAAGTTTTTCCCAGGCCATCCGGATTTTCCTTTGCTTTTTCACACTTGGTTACTTCCGGCGCGATGGCTGAGCAAATAGTGGGTAAAGGCGCATCTATTGTTTTCTTTTAATTTGCTCAGGCATGTCAAATGTGGAGACCCGATTTTCCTTGAGTTATGAGGGAAGGCTGAGAAATTGGACCTCCTTTGCTGAAATATTGAGGCATTTAATTAAGGAAATGCTTTTCAATTTATAGGAAAATGTTATAACCTATAAAAAAACTTATTTTATTACCAATTATGCATAAAATGGTATAAGAATCTTGCCAGTTACATTTCGCTAATTAATTGTTTTAGGGACTTGCCCCAAACACATTTCCCTAATTAATTGTTATAGGAACTCCATCTTCTCAATACTTTTTTTAAACATATTTAGCTTTTAATTTTTAGACGTTGATTGATTTGCTTTATCAAAGCGGTTTCTCCTGGCTCTCAATTATTTATGTTATATTTGCCAAACACAAACCAATCAGGAGCAGTAAGTGCCCACATAGTCACCTGTCGAGCAGGTGAGTTTGCCAGCTGTCTTTTGCGAGTGGCAAACCTATTAACTTTCCCCCCCTTTTTCCCATTTTTCTTTCCCTGCAAGGACATTTATCGCTGGCTTCACTGTGTGTGTGTGTGTGGGGAGCACTTTGTTGCTTAATTGATTTTAATACAAGTACCCCGCTCCTTTTTCGCCATCGGTCCTCAAGTGAGTCGTTTGCTTTCATAGTTCGAGTTCGAGTCTATAAATTGGCTTTTTCCTTTCCCTTTTTGCAGATGCAGCAGCTGCCTGTCCATTTCCCATTTCCATTTCCGTTTGCAATTGCAGGGGGCACAGGCCAAGGATGAAGTACAAGAAGAAATTGGCGTGGAACGGGCAGAGAAATGGGGCAAAGGAAATGGCAACGGCAGAGGCAAAGGCAAAGAAAGTAGAAATGCCATTTATTGAATTGTATAAATTTCTATACATTGACAGCGACTGTTTATTCTGCCCAGCCAACTGTTCATGTGTGTGTTCCTCTTTTTCTTACTGGCTTACACAGAGAAAAAAGCGGAAAGTAGTCTTCAAAATTTTTATTTGGTTTTGAAACAATATTTTTCAGTGCCTAAAAGTACACTCTAAAATGTGCAATATCGGCAGTGGTTTTTTGTTTATTGATTGTTTATTTATTTCTTAATTCTGTTATAAAATTGTTTAATTACTTGCTCATTTTATATATTCCGAAGTATGCATGTTTAAACTATATTGTAGCATACTTTCAAGCTCCTTACAGAATGCTTTAAAAAAATCAAGAGATTTTAATTTCAAAATAAATTGATGCATACTTTTAGGCAACTTTATTCGTGATTTTAACACCGTAGTGGTTTCAGTGAGCTCATACTATAATAAAAGACTCTTAAAATAAATAGAAATAATTATAAGAAGCCTGCTAATTTTCTCGCTGTGCATAAGGGGACTTGGGGTATGTGTTTTGCTAAGCTTTATCGCATTTGCATGGCAAAAGTCTCGGGCGGAGTAGGGTCAAGTGCCCGTTCCCGCCCTCGGGTCACTCATTTGTTCTTTTGATTGCTGAGCGTTTTTGCTCGTTGGCCGGGCTTTTGTTGTATTAGTAAAATAAATTACCATTTAGTGCTTTTTGCCACTTGCACTCACACAAAGACAGGACCCCTGAAACACACACTCACACACACACAACAACCCTTTGGCTGTCACACATGGTCGAGTGTTGTCCTTTGGCTTGCAAATGAAATTATTGCCAGGGCTTTTGCATCCGCTGGTTTGCTGGATTATAAGCCACCATCTGTGTAAGAGTGTGTGTGTGTGGTGGGGGGGGGGGGAGATCATCAGAGTGTATGAGTGTGTGTGACCCCACTGGCAAGTGCAGGCCATAATAAATTGCTAGCAATCGCATTTCCGTTTCTTTATGCGCTTCGATTACGTTGCGCTTTACTTGCGCCAATTCTTTTCTTCTTTTCCCCCTCGTAATTGAATATATAATTTTTTCTTCCCTCTCTTACAAACCCTCACACACACACACACACATGATTCGCCTGCCATTTGAATATAAATTGTTTTATCTGCTACTGCAAAATATTCATTTCAATTTATTTTACTTTTCTTCATTCGATGCGATTGCTTCGGCTTCCTGCTCTTTTTTACGATTTTATTTTTCTCTGTTCTCGTTTTTTCTTTATTAAATAAATTATTTATTCATTGTCATTTGGCTTGCTATTTTATAAGGGCACACGCCGCTAAGTATGCAAGCATTTTTTGTTTACCAATTCGGGATTACTTTGAAGGATGTTATGGGTCGGGGGACTTTTAATACATTAAACAGCTGCGACGAGTTGGTAATCAAGGGTAATATGGGGAACTTTTTAACGATAACATATGTATATGGGAGGATAAAACATAAATAAAATTAAAAGAAAGAATATTTAATATTTTAACAATACCAGCAAGGGGTTGATTGCTACATTTTCATTTAAAATATTATATTATCTCAAAAAACATCAAAGTGGGTATCTTATGTTCCTCATTCCCACCCTGAATACATTCCAACTCACTTGTTTGTTTAACTTTGCGGTTCTAAGCCGAAGAGTATGCAACATGGCCTAAGAACATGGGCAAATTTAACTTTTGACTTTTATACTTGATACTCATCCCCCAATTCTATTTACTTTTCTTTGCAGTGCCAAGCAAACCCCAGAATCTCACCATACTGGATGTGTCGGCCAACAGCATTACAATGTCCTGGCATCCTCCGAAAAATCAAAATGGAGCCATCGCCGGCTACCATGTGTTCCACATCCATGATAATCAAACTGGCGTGGAAATCGTTAAGAACTCTCGCAATTCGGCAGAAACACTCATTCACTTTGAGTTGCAGAATTTACGTAAGTTTTTTTTCTATACTTTCTATGAATTTTACAAATTTTCAAAGAGTGAGTAACTGAAGTTACAATATAAAATATGTTTTCATTGCGTAAAACTTCTAATAATACTTTTGAAAAAGTTTAAAAATAGTATCATTTTAATTTACACTAATTGATTTCCAACACAATTTATAAAGTTAAAATGCGTCCAAATATAAATAACACTTATCAATTACAATACTCCGAAACCCCTTTTAAAAATACATATCTATTTATGAGCCGAACAAAATAGGTTCTCTAACTTTTAATTTATTCACTTGGTCGATAAATTTTCGCAACCCAAGCCGATCAAAGGCTTTTCAAGTTGTCCCCGTCGATTGGACCGCCGTCAACTTCAGAACTCGACATCAAACTGTCAACAGTCGAACGCCCACGTTGTGAAAAGCCGGGAAAATGGAAATGGAAAACCTCTTGAACCTGCCCCGAGGACCTATTATTACCTCTAATTGAGGCCCCAGTCAAATTGTTTGCCAGCTGCTTTGTAATTAAATAGTTTCAAGTGCTCGCCGCCACTCGCTTGCCACTTTCTGTTTGCCAACAACTTTTGACGCTTATAATTGTACACCCCAAAGTCGGCTAATTTACCTGATTAAGGCGTAAGGTGTGTCTTTTGGGCTAGGGAATACCATACAGGCAGCTACTTGGTGATCCTTTTTGGCAAATACCAGAGTTTTTGGAGGTTTTTAGGCGCCCCTCGAGCCATACAATTAACTTGCTACAAAGTTATGCGCCGCATTCCACATTCTCAGGCACCCACATTGTTTAATTTAATTACACGAATAAGGATGCAGGATGCAGGTTGCAGGATGCACCTTCACCTGCAGCTAACTTTTGCGAGGAATGCGCAAAGGAGCCTCCTTTTGCGGCATGCTGGGCCGCCATGGCAACGTTTAATTATTTCCAAATTTAATCCAAGTAGATGTCAGCAGTTTCTCTTGTTAATTAAATCCAATTTAAGCTGACAGTCCCGCTTGAGGCAGTCCTTTCTGTTTTTTTTTTGTTTCCTTTCACTTTGCATGAAAAATCAATTCATTGTTATTGTTGCCACTGCTGTCCCATGCATTTTCCCCGAGTAAAATTTAATTATAAAGCCGAACAGAAACCGCCGTCCTGTTTTCTGTTCTTTTGGATCCAATGAAATGCGGTGACGTTCCTCATAATGAGCAGGGAAAAGATGCCCGCCGCTCAATTTAAGGTGGCAAGGGGCGTGGCAGGTGCCCTACATACTCCCGGAAAAGTAACTGACATTCGCTGGAAGTATTTACGACCAATAAAAGCCTCAACTGTCGCATCAAAACGTACTCAACCGGAAAAAAGCAAATTAAAGGGTGACAAAATATGGGAAAGACTATGGAGCGACTTGGCTTTTAAGAGCTTTCAGTGAAAATTGTGTTGTTTTATAATTTACCATTATTGATAAGAAGAAAATTACCCTTTAAAGTTTTTAAATTCAAGTAACATATTCAAACATATTTACATGTGACCTTTTAGAATCCATTAATATATAATGATATATTAAATATTTATTTTCAGGACCCTACACCGATTATCGTGTGATTGTGAAGGCATTTACCACCAAAAATGAGGGCGAACCCTCCGATCAGATTGCCCAGAGGACAGATGTTGGAGGTCCCAGTGCTCCGGCGATTGTAAACCTCACCTGTCACTCCCAGGAATCCATCACCATACGCTGGCGAAGACCATACGAGTTCTACAACACCATTGATTTCTATATCATCAAAACGCGTTTGGCTGGACAGGATACGCATCGGGATATAAGGATTAATGCCTCGGCAAAGGAGCTCGAAACTGCGGTAGGTTCTAGCACTTTGAAGTATATTTTTTGTATCGTCCTTTAAATATAATAAGAAAATAAGTCATAAATACAATTAAGATTTAATATCTATAAAAAAATATTAGGATCCTGTATAATACTTTCTTTACTTTTATTGTTATAAAAAAAATCCTAAACTCCCAAAATTGGAACCCATTATTTCTGTTCAAAACCCCATAAGAGAGAGGTAAATAGATTTATCCCCTTGGAGTCTGGCAGTAATATTTCATACGCAGGTTTTGGGAAAAAACAAACATTTTCCGCGCTGTTAGCAAGCATTTTATTGGCCTGCCAAGTTGGCAACATGGTTGTCCGCCTTGTGATATGTCAATCGAGTCGGCTTATCGCGGCCATTTGGCCCTCTCTGGGCCCCATAAAAAACGAAAAGTTCTATGATAAACTGCCTAATACAGACAGATATTCAGGCGGGGTTACATAAAAAAATATAGAACGGACGAAATAAAAAGCCGGCAGTAATAATTGCATTTTTATGCAGCAAACAACAAACGGCATACAGAAGAGCCCACCTGCCACGGCACCTGTAAATATTTTATAAAAATTTCTATACCGAAAAATTCACACACATGGGATGCATACTTTTCCGCTGCACCACACACATACAGTATGCACATGGAAAAGCCCGCCCACCTACGAAAATAAATTAAATTTATGTTGTTTTTCCTGTCCGCCTTTGTGCCGCATCTTCCCTTTTTATTTAGCGCCCGAAATAGACGCAATACAAAAAATGCCAAAAGTAAATAAATAAAAATAAAAGTTTGTCGTGGGGAATGCGGCGAGGAAAACAAATTTCACAACAATAAAATGTTATCATACACATAGCTGACTTTTTCCATATCTGAAAACTAGTTGGGTTCTTGTTTTGTCCTGCTTTTTATTTTTATTTTATTATTTTTTCCACTCTTACCCCCTAAAAACTCTCTATCTTTTTCTGGCTCTTCAGTCGCCCTCTTTTGTTTTGGCCAGTTGAAAATATTTTTGTAATTGAAATATTTTGCAGCGGCAAACAAGCTTTTTGTTGAACAACTAAACAACAGAAATGGCAATAATTTTACCTTTGTTTTTTCATTGTTAGTTTGCGTATATGAATGCCAAATATTTGACTTTTTCATATGATGGGGACAGAATTGTGCAAAAGTTAAATGGAAACTAAATTAGAAAATTTCTCAGCTCTCAAAGAATGTTTTTGGCTTGGATAAACTGCCTAAATAATAAAGTTAAACAAAGAGAAATGGAGAAGAAGTAATCAATTTTATCTCGTGTTGATTAAGGTTAATATCAATCAAAGGAAAATGCCCAAAGAAAGTTTATCAAAATGTATTTTATTGCTTAAAATGGATGACCAAAATGATTTTTAAATTTATTTTTTATTTCAGCACACATATGTACACTTAGCAAAGCCCCTTCTAATGTTTGATATTTCCTTCTGTATTTCTTTCCAGATGATTCTACAAAATCTAACAACCAACTCGTACTACGAGGTCAAAGTGGCAGCCGCAACGTTCAGTGTCATAAATCCAAAGAAAATTGTGTTGGGCAAATTTTCGGAGTCAAGGATTGTAAGTAGCGCATAAAGATATCAAAAAGCAACCCACAAACAGACCAACACCTGCCACATGGCGGAAAAACTTGGCATTTTGCTTTGAGGCGGGCCAAAAAGCAGGGCGGAGATATAAGGAAGGGGGCGTGGCACGCCATAAAGTTGGCAGCCTCGCCGTTGTCAGTTTCCATATCAGATTACATGTCCAAAATGGAAGCACAGGCTGCCCTTTTTTGCAGTGAAGGAGTTACGGAAAAGTTATTTAGTTGCAAAAATTCTATCCTGTCCTGGGAAAAAATGTTCTTACTATGTAACTGTAACAGCGATGCACCTTTACTTTTTTATGCGCCTTCAACTTTTGTTTCCATGCATTATTGAGTCTTTAACGAGTGGAACCCCAGGGCGTATGCGTAATTTTTGCATTAAATAGGACTCAACCAACAAGAAATGACATCGCCCATTTAATTTTTCCTTTTATATTAAAATATATTACTTTGACATTTTATTACTGTTAAAAGATGAACTTAAATCCAGATTTACTTTAAAAGAATTACTTTTAGCTAGTTTTGGTTATTATATAATTATGTTAATGTCTAGACTAGAAAACACTTGACTAATCCTGTTAACATTTACGAATCGACCGTATCTGTTTCCAACTCGATTATTTAACTTGACCTTAACATTTTCTATATAAATCAAGCCACAGAGTTTTTGCTTTATCAAAATGGAACTGAATATTCTGAAGCTATCGCTAGTTGTCCTGGTAATCCTGGGCCTACAACAAGGGCAATGGAGGAAAATTGATTCACTCGACCAATTACAATTATAACAAATTAAAAAAAAAACAATCAATTATTAAACTATTGCAATATGTGTCAATGTCTAGACTAAAAGACACTTGACTAATCATATTAACATTTACAAATCGACCGTATCTGTTTCCGATTCGATTATTTAACTTGAGCTCAACATTTTCTATATAAATCAAGCCACTGAGTTTTTGCTTTATCAAAATGGAGCTGAATATTCTGAAGCTATCGCTAGTAGTCCTGGTTATCCTAGGCCTAGGAGGGCATTGGAGGAAATTTGACAAAGTAAAAAAAAGAACATGAATTAAACTTATGAAATATATAGTTTTCTATATTTTGCCCGCCCATGCATATACGACGAATGCAATTTTTAATTTCATTACTTCACTAGAGCCCCAGAGGTTTTTCCATCAAAATGGAGTTAGTTTATAGGAAAGTTAGGGATTTTTTCCGGTGCACCTGCGTTTATTGACATTTAGGACCCGCCCAGGAACTCCTTCAACCTGTCATAACAACATCCTTAATGACATTCTCCACACAAACGCAGAGACACACACACACACACCGCAAACTTTGTTGCATGCATAAAATATAATCCAAAGTTGTGGCAGAAATATAGCAATTTAGTTGACCCCAAGTTTTTGGGCCGGGGGATGGGGTCAAAGGGGGGAGGCAACCGCAGCGACACGCCCTCATAAGTATGCAGCAATATTTTTTGCGGCTCTTGTTCTCTCCCTCGCTCATTCATAATTCATTGCCATTGTTGTTGCTGCCGTTGTTGTTGTTGGACTGCCTGAATTTCAAGTGGCCTGGCCTGCACCTTTTGGCCACATTTACATGGCCCGCTGCCATTTTCCGCTCGTCGCACACAAACTTCCTCCCACCTGCCGCCCCGCCCCCCGCGAAAATGGCGCTCATTTAAATCCTTTCTTTTTTCGAATGGCAGCAGAAATCGTATGCAAAAAGCGGAAATAAACAAGCGCAAATAAAGAGAGCGCGAAAAACAAACAAAGAGAGAGCAGGGAAAAAATCAACAAAAATAAAGCTCGAATATAATGATAACAGAGGCACACACATTTGTAACGCATATGTACATTTCATACATGTTCATTTTACACAGAGAAAAAATACCCTACAAATTCATAATAGTTTGAGTATGGGTATATCTTTTTAGAAATATTTTTATTTCTTATAACTTAAAATTTCTTTAATTATTATACCCGTTACTCGTAGAGTAAAAGGGTATACTAGATTCGTCGGAAAGTATGTAACAGGCAGAAGGAAGCGTTTCCGACCCCACAAAGTATATATATTCTTGATCAGGATCACTAGCCGAGTCGATCTAGCCATGTCCGTCTGTCCGTCTGTCCGTCTGTCCGTCTGTCTGTCCGTCCGGATGAACGCTGAGATCTCGGAAACTATGGGAGCTAGGCTATTGAGATTTGGCGTGCAGATTCCTGAGCTTCTTACGCAGCGCAAGTTTGTTTCGGCACAGTGCCACGCCCACTCTAACGCCCACAAACCGCCCAAAACTGTGGCTCCTACAGTTTTGATGCTAGAATAAAAATTTTAACTGAAATGTATTGTTCTCATCAATACCTATCGATTGACCCAAAAAAAAGTTTGCCACGCCCACTTTAACGCCCACAAACCGCGAAAACCTGTGACGCCCACAATTTTCATGCTAGATAAAAAATTTTAACTGAAATGTATTGGTCTCGTCGATACCTATCGATTGATTCAATTGATTTGCCACGCCCACTCTAACGCCCATAACGCTTAAATCTGTATACCGCCGGTAGGTGGCGCATTTTAATCTCGCTTTGCTGCTTGCATATCTCCATATAGCTGAGTAACGGGTATCTGATAGTCGAGGTACTCGACTATAGCGTTCTTCCTTGTTTTTGGTTGTACTCTTATGATTAACTATCGAGTTTTCATCAAACTAGATTATCCCGGAACAAAATACTTTCTTCTATAAAGAAAACACACCACAAAGTGTAACGAATTTAATACGAATTTTTTCACTTATGCAATCCATAGCTTGACTATTTATATGAGTTTATGTCGTTCAACCTAGCAATCTTATGAAAATGGTGTGGTCACTTGTTGTACTGGTCGTTCTGGCTATCGTAGTGCCACATCCAGGAGCACACTATCCGAACAATAAATATTTCCCCTACCAAAAACCATTCTAAAGTGATTTATGCAAGATAAGTCAGAAAAAAAATTTAAAATCTGAAATGTTTCGATTGTTTTTATGGTATAAACTGTTTAATGATCAATAAATGAAACTCAAATAAATCTATATAAATGTATATATTATTCATACTTTAAAAACAGAATGGAAGTAAAAAAAATCATACCATGTGACATTAAAATCCGCATATATTATCATATATTAAGCTTATCTAGTAACATTTACTACACAAATCAAACGGCAGCAGATTAAATAACTGAGTTCTTATAAGAACATATGCATATATGCATATAAAACAAAAGTGTTTTTGATATTTGGGTATTTAAGGATATTACTGGGATTTTGTTAGGTATGCTGTGTGAACTTTTTATTAACTCTTCTCCTAATTTGGTTTTTTTTCACAAAACAGATTCAACTGCAACCGAACTGCGAGAAACTTCAACCGCTGCTACGACAATCGCATAATGATTACAATCTGGCCGTCTTGGTGGGCATTATCTTCAGCTGTTTCGGCATCATCCTGATCATCATGGCCTTCTTCCTGTGGAGGTAAGTGGCGCTCTATGCCCCGATTTAGCCATAAAACCGAAAATAAAGATATAGCTGGGAACAAGTGCTGATGTGGCAGCTGCATTTCTCGAGACAGTCGCGTGCAGTTCCATAAATAAAACAGTGAAAATTGTTGTCAAAGTGTTGAGAGCAAAGCGCTGTCCTCCCACTGTCTTCGATAGAATTTAAAAATAAACGAAAAATAAGGCAGCAAATCAAGTTGACCCGCTGCAGCTATAGGAAAATATCTATTTTAGAATTTAAACTTTCGGCAGTAAAACACATAGAATTCTTGGAATTAATCCAGAGGAATTTAAATTGTTTTCGGTTATTAATATAATTTCCGCGTTCTTCCCTAGTACAAAAATTAGCTGCACTAACCTCGTTAGAAGGCATACTTTACCAATTACGGGCTTTATTTACTCCCGAGGAAGAAGTCATAATCCCTTCGCAATGTCCACTCAAACCAATCCATAATTAAGGAAATAACTCGACCATTTCCATTTCCCCTTTTTCTACAAAGAAACACCATAAACCAGATACCACAAACTTGAAAGGGGAGGTGGGCTATGCTCATATTCCCTGGAAATGTTAATTAAAATTCAAATTGCAAAAAAACAAGAGTCCAAGGCGAAGCCAAAGACAAAGACAAGCAAAACAATTTTAAGTTACTTAAAATCTTTATTAAATGTAAAAGTGGTTAACCCATTGCCCAGACCCCGGAAATCCCCGTCCATCTCCATATCCGGATCCGCATTTGCCAGAGGCAACGGCAAACATTTGCGACGACAAAATGTGTTGGGCCAAATGAAAAGCGTTTTTATACCCAACTTCAATGGAAAGAATTTTGCATATTTTCTGTCGAAGCGATTTTTTATGCTGCCGCGAATATGCCAAATGAAAGTTACCCCAACCCAACCCACAGCCACCTTATTTTTTTACCCTTTCTCGGGTTCCCTAACAAATTAATGCCATTTTATTTATTTTTTACAAATACCCTGCGAGCAGAGCAGAACGCATAACAGCGTAAGGAGATGGAGATGGAAAAGCAGAAGGTTGGATGGCTGGAGTGTTGCCATCCCATTTTTCAAGTTACCCAAGTTTTAGAGCGGAAAAAATTATATTTTATTAAGCAAACAAAGGCGAATTTCTACAATTTCCTTTTCAATGCAAACAAATATAAAGTGAGGCGAGGACTGGCGGAAGCCAGAACAAAAGTCGGGCAGGAAAAAAAATAAACGGAGAAAAACCCGGGGAATCAAGGCGAAAAAAAGGGGTTTGCGTTTTATGTGAGGGCGAGAAAAAATCTTCTCAATTCGCGGCTCTTGGCGAAATCATTTACATTTACTTTTGCATTTACAGAGCACTAATCAGCGTTTAGTGGCAGCCACTGGGGACTTGAATGGCCAAAAGTCAAGGGGGTGTGGAAATTATTTTAATAACTGCTGCGGCTTGTGGCAGGTTAACTAAGTCCCAAAGCCACACACTACACAACTGGCAACTTGTGCGCCAACTAGAAATTCTTTGGCAATTTCTTATGGCAACAATTTGCTGGCAACAGCGATAACCATCATTCTAGCCTACCCCAACAAGTTTTTGTTGAGCAGGAAAAATAGTTATGCGAATACCTTGCACGTCGCACAATATATCGTAAGGGGTTTTTGCCAAAGGTATCTTGGTATATGATAAAATTAAAAATATATATCAACATTTTCTACTCCCAAAGAAGTTATATACATGTTTTTAAATTCCAATATCATACGCAAATATCATAATTATTTTAAATTAATAGAGTATTTTGTCTTCACTGTCTTTAGAACTGAGTTCAATACTATTTTCCATTTGCATTCCAACACCGAAATAGAAAAAGGCAGAAGGGGAAAACTTTTCCCTCTATTCGGGTCTCACCGTATGTCGACTTTTTCATATCTGATGCAGTTGGGAACATTGCTTGTGTGTCGACGGTTTTATTTGCCGGCCAATGTGTGTGCTCGTGTCTGGTTTTTCGTATAGAACTTTTCCCTATGCCAAAAATAGACTAGCAGAGTCGGGGAAGAAATTGTTTTTGGGCAACGTATTGGTAACTTTGTGCCAAAAAAAAGTTTCATTTCATGACAACGATGGATACAGTCAAAGTGTGGGACAATTTTCCTCAGTTTACCCGGCTTTTCCCCCTTTTGCTATGACTTTATCAACGGTATCAATGAACCAAATACCAGCGTTATCAACTTTCCAAGGGTAAACTTCTCCCAATGCAACTTTTATTGCGGAAGTTGTCTGGCTTAATTAAACGATTAACCAATATCGTTGCTCTGTAAGGCAGCAAGTATTGAACAATGCGTTTTTTAATTGATTAATTGATGAGCTAGCTGGGTAGCAACCATAGCAAACAACAAACAGTAGACTTAATTAAGTAAATACGAGGAAAAAAAGGCATTTAAATTGTAAATAATATGTGCAACTGAGAAGGTTAAATCAATGTCATATGTAGATAAGATAAACAGCAGGATTATATAGTAATTTAACTGGAATTGTGACAGAGCAAATTGTCTATCAACAACGAGCATATTGGACATTTAAAGTACCCGAATTCCTAAAATACTATTAAACTCGGCCTTAAAAATTTTTTATTAGCAATTGTCTTTTATAATGGTCGTTTTCGTTTCCTTTCTTCATTATTAAAATAAGTAAAAAATATATAGATTCGTTTTAATTATCATACATTCTTAAAAAAATTATTATAGAATGATATATGTGTTATTAAAGTTTATACTAAACCAATATAAACTGTAAGACAGAAGGCTGGGCAAACTGGCTTTTAGCGACTGTTGGTAAAAACGTGCTAGTTGTTATCAAACAGCTGATGCAAAGCTCGAAAAGCTCGCTCTTTCTCTCTATATATATATAATATCTCTCGTTCGGGTTAAAGATCGGGGTACTGAGGAAAGCTCTGGCACAGCGCCGATCGCCAATTGACAAGAGTTCACTTGTTGTTCAAAGCTCAAGCACGCGCGGTCTATAAGTCTATAAGCATCTACAGATTCTTCCGAAAAAAGAAGGGAACCCATAACAATAAACCTTATCAATAAACAATGCTGAGTAAAATACGCGATAAGTGGACGAGAGACACCTGCTAGTGTTTGATTTATATTTTTTTTTTACTGCTGTTTCCTATTTTTTTGAAACGTCACAACCGCAGCCTCACTAAAAACATTTATGAGCGACGACAGTGTGTGTTCGTAGTTATTGCGTACTATTTTCGCTGGTGAACTGGCGACATTGCAGTTGCCAATATGACGTAATTTTGTGTAAATATGTGAGCAAATATCGCGAGTACACAAAGAGCAACAAGCAATGCAATTCTAGCGAAGCGACACATTATGTCAGGTGGCAGGGAAAATCGCTGCTGCAGCAGCCCCATGCTACCAGCAACATCACCAGCGATTGCAGGTGCAACAGCAACATCGGCGACGGCAGCAACACCAAGGTTGTTGCGCCGCAAATCGCAACGTGGAAATTGGTTTACGTAAGTTTTTCGCAGCTGCACCCCCGGGAAAACGAAAACGAAGCGAAAACGATCACTTGGCGCAACTGTCACGTGTTTGCCAAACAAAAATCATAAAATTATTAACAGACCAATGTCGGATTGCATATCAAATGGAAATCAACTTCAAGCGGAAGTTGACAAATATAAATATATACATTTTTTGGTGCGTAATAGAGGGGCAAGAAAAACAAAAGTCTTCGATAAACAACAACTGAAATCAAGAAAAACATATGTAAATATATGTGCATACATAGAGGCAAGAAATTTCTTATTTTCTAGTTGTTTTTTCTCCCCAATTTAGGTATTTATTTACTTTTTTGTCGACGGCAAAAGTAAACAAAGTCGAACCGCCATCTCCCGTTGATAAGAATTATTGAAATAATTATCAAAGTTCTCGATTCCCCAGCGAGTTTTGTTTATGCTGCAAAACTTCGTAGAGTAAACAAGAAATGAATTCCGCGGAATTTCCCATAGCGACAGATCAGTATCGCTTTCAACATAAGTTGAAGCTTTAAAGAGCAAACGTTGAGAAATAAAGTTTTTATCAGTACTTTCAAGCAGCCCTACAAAGAGTTTTAACTGGGTATATGGGATCGTTACTCGATAAGCAGACTTATATTATATTATATTGTTTTTATGCTCATAGAATATATAGATCTTTGGAAAATGTAGAGTTAAGTACTCCAGTAATACGATTATAATTACCTATTATTTTATTGTAAAAAAAAACACTTAAAGATCTTACGATTTGAATAGAATCTACATTACAATAACTCCGGCCATGCTTATAAATAAAACCCTTAAGAAAAAACCTCCTCTTTAATCGGTTCCAATTTAACCGAATCTAGAACGTCAAGAACTTTCACCATAAACATTAGGAAATCGATTTTGTATCAATAAAACCCATTCGTTCAGATCAACATTATTTCCGCAATATGTCCTCGCAAAGTGCAACGAGCCGCAGTACAGATACAAAACAGAATGGAAAGTTGGCAGTACAGTCTGGACCACTCAATTTCCATTATGTCCTGCACTTTCTCCCAAGGCTGCGAAATCCCGCAATAAAATCAGCTACTGCGAGTGGAAAACTTTGCTGGAAAGTTGCCAAGTTTTGCCGGTTAGTCGAGTGCACTTGTAGGCGAAACTTGGCGCAAAGTTCTGTGCGCTCCTTGTAATCGCTTAAGCCAATTACACGAACTTAACCTCAATTTGTGTATAGAAATTGAAGAGGCAATAATGCCCACCTTTTGTCATTATTGTCACTCATTTAAAGCAGCTTTGGGCAAATATTTGCACAGTACAGCTGGTCGAGTTTCCTGCCAAAAGGATTCTTTAGTCTGTTGCAAAATTCAGAATTACTTCTTTATGCCTGGCCGAAACTGAATGCCATTAGCACGAAACTGACCAACACCCACTTCCTGTTATCTAACTACCTGGTTGTCAGCGTTTTCATCTCCCCTCCTGCGACCTGCTTATTTATGCATTTTGATTTTGTTAAAAGCTCGTCGGCCACGCCCACCTGACACCTTTCGCTGATTTCGCTCTAACTGATTGCAGCTGTTTCATAATTTCCACAGTTCACAACTTTTGCAAAGAAAATTATTTTCTCTATGTTAAATAGAATTTTCACTTCTTACAAAGTAGCCAGGAATTTGTAAGGAAATGGGTAAAAGGATACTTTGGAGACTGGTCAGCAGTGGGAATTCTGCTCTAGTTCCTGCCACACCTAAGAGGGTTGAGTTTAAATGCGACAAGAAACCAGTTTCCTTCAAACATATTATATAGGTTAATAAGGATAGTAAACTCTGAGACTTGGGTGCTCTTGTTGAGTGCTTGGTATTTTAATTAAGGCATTTCATAGTGAGTAGAAATTATATTCTAAAATTATAAGTACACCCATGAATAGAACATTGTTTAATTATAAATGCAAATAAATAAAACTTGGCTTAGAAAAAGTTAAATTTCTTCCTTTAAATCACAACACTTAAATAGAGCTTTTCCCTTACCACTCCTTTGTAACACTTGGTATCCCTCTTCACTCTTTTCAGCAGAAAGTGCTTCCATGCGGCCTACTACTATCTGGACGATCCGCCACACCACCCGAATGCCCCGCAAGTGGACTGGGAAGTGCCCGTGAAGATCGGCGATGAGATCCGCGCAGCCGTGCCCGTAAACGAGTTCTCCAAGCACGTGGCTTCCCTGCATGCCGATGGCGATATTGGTTTCAGTCGGGAGTACGAGGCCATCCAGAATGAGTGCATCAGCGATGATCTGCCCTGTGAGCATTCCCAGCACCCCGAGAATAAGCGCAAAAATCGATATCTCAACATCACAGCCTGTAAGTACAAGTTATATAAATCATAGTTAATAGACTTGATGCTTTTTATGACAACAAACTTTGTACTGTACTTAAACTTTAATGGTTTTTATTTTTTTAAGTTAATTATAGTGTTGCTTACTGACGAGTAATTAATTTTCTATACACAGATGATCACAGTCGGGTGCATTTGCATCCCACACCGGGACAAAAGAAGAATCTGGACTACATCAATGCCAACTTTATCGATGGCTATCAAAAGGGGCATGCCTTTATTGGAACCCAGGGTCCTTTGCCCGATACCTTTGACTGTTTCTGGCGGATGATTTGGGAGCAGAGGGTGGCCATCATAGTAATGATCACCAATCTTGTGGAGCGTGGCAGGCGCAAGTGCGATATGTATTGGCCAAAGGATGGAGTTGAAACCTACGGAGTCATTCAGGTCAAACTTATCGAGGAGGAAGTCATGTCCACATACACCGTGCGCACTCTGCAAATCAAGCACTTGAAGGTGGGTTTTACTTATTAACTTTCATATAAATAGTTTTTAAAATTAATGGTTGTGTTTTTTTTAAATCCAGCTGAAGAAGAAGAAGCAGTGCAATACGGAGAAACTGGTCTACCAATATCATTATACCAACTGGCCCGATCATGGAACCCCCGATCATCCTCTTCCTGTTCTGAACTTTGTCAAGAAGTCCTCGGCTGCCAATCCCGCAGAGGCTGGTCCTATAGTTGTGCACTGCAGGTGGGTTAATATTTTTATTTATTATTTTACTCACATGATATCTAATTGATTTCCTTATTTTATAGCGCTGGCGTTGGTCGCACTGGCACCTACATCGTCCTGGATGCCATGCTCAAGCAGATCCAGCAGAAATCGATTGTAAACGTCTTCGGTTTCCTGCGCCACATTCGAGCCCAGAGGAACTTTCTGGTCCAGACCGAGGAGCAGTACATATTCCTGCACGATGCTCTGGTGGAGGCCATCGCCTCTGGGGAGACAAATCTTATGGCCGAGCAGGTGGAGGAGCTGAAGAACTGCACTCCCTACTTGGAGCAGCAGTACAAGAATATCATCCAGTTCCAGCCAAAGGACATTCACATTGCATCCGCCATGAAGCAGGTGAACTCGATCAAGAATCGCGGAGCCATCTTCCCCATTGAGGGCAGCCGGGTGCACTTGACACCCAAGCCGGGCGAGGATGGTAGCGATTATATCAATGCCTCCTGGCTTCACGGCTTCCGGAGATTGAGGGACTTCATAGTCACCCAGCATCCAATGGCGCACACGATAAAGGACTTCTGGCAGATGGTCTGGGACCACAATGCACAGACCGTCGTGCTGCTCTCATCCCTGGATGATATAGTAAGAAAACATGATTATTTTTAAATTTATAGATACTAATTTACATTTTCACTTCAGAACTTTGCCCAGTTTTGGCCGGATGAGGCCACGCCCATCGAGAGCGATCACTATCGCGTCAAGTATCTGAACAAGACCAACAAGAGCGACTATGTGAGCCGGGACTTTGTCATCCAGTCGATCCAGGACGACTACGAGCTGACGGTCAAGATGCTTCACTGTCCCAGTTGGCCGGAGATGTCCAATCCCAATAGCATCTACGACTTTATCGTCGATGTGCACGAGCGCTGCAATGACTACCGCAATGGACCTATTGTCATTGTGGATAGGTGAGTTATAAGGGGATTCTTTAAATGTCATTCAATGAAGAAGTCAGGATCACAGTTCATTCTAAAAATGGTTAAGAAATTTAAACAGATATTAGTCTTTTTTCAAATATATTTTTAATAATTCTGAAAATTCTCTTTATAGATATGGTGGTGCCCAGGCGTGCACCTTCTGTGCGATCTCGTCGCTGGCCATCGAGATGGAGTACTGCAGCACGGCCAATGTGTACCAGTACGCGAAGCTGTATCACAACAAGCGACCCGGGGTGTGGACATCCAGCGAGGACATTCGCGTCATCTACAACATACTTTCATTTTTGCCTGGCAATTTGAACCTGCTGAAGCGCACGGCGCTTCGGACTGAATTCGAGGATGTGACAACGGCCACGCCGGATCTCTATAGCAAAATATGCAGCAATGGTAATGTTCCACAGCATGTCATACTGCAGCAGCAGCAGCTGCACATGCTGCAGTTGCAGCAGCAACACCTAGAGACACAGCAGCAGCAGCAGCAGCTACAGCTACAACAGCAACAGACAGCACTCCATGAGACAGTCAGCACACCAACAACCGATACTAATCCAAGCCTCTTGCCCATTCTGTCATTGTTACCGCCCACAGTCGCTCCACTGTCCTCCAATTCATCCACAACAACACCACCACCAAGTTCTCCAATACCATCCCCACAGACCATCCAAATGTCATCGCCATCCGACCTGTCCCACCAGATTTCACCCACAGTCGCCAATGCAACATCGCCGGTGGCAACGGCTACACCGGCAACTGCAACACCAACGACTCCAACGACACCAACAACAGTCCTACCTATAATACCTACAATACCACCACTCGCATCCCCGAACAGTTTAACCCTTACTAATGCCAATTTCCATACTGTTACTAATAACGCTGCTGATCTGATGGAACACCAACAACAACAAATGCTGGCCCTGATGCAACAACAAACGCAACTGCAACAACAATACAATACGCATCAACATCACAACAACGTTGGTGATTTACTGATGAACAACACGGACAATTCACCAACCACTTCACCAACGATCATCAACAACAATATTAATAACAACAACGTCACAAACGCAGCAGCGACAGATGCTCAAAACTTAGATATTGTAGGCTAAACTAAAGATAAATTTACAGAGAGAAATTAAATCATTTTATAAATGTTTAAATATAAATATTTAAATTTAAATTTAATCCGTACTCTTACGTATACATAGCGATGTATTTATTAACGTTTAAGTCGTTTAAGTGAGAACAAAGCGTCTAGCGCCTTGTCCATAAATTATTCATTTGCCGTGTAAGCTCATTTTTTACTTTAACTTATTCCCCTCAGTTGTTCCCTAAACTATTATCTACATTATTTTGTCTTTCTGTAATTTTTTATACATCGGAAACCTAAGTTTTTATAATCTCTATTTTACCTACACTTAGTCACAAGGAAAAGAAAGAGTCAAAAACAGCAGTAAAGAACAAAAATAATCGCAAATCTAAAAATGGAAACGTAGCAAAATGCACAAATTGAACAAGTAGAATTAAATGAAAAAGAAACATATTTGTCTAATCATTTATATACGCTGATTAATATATAAATAACGTTAATGCAGGTTAATTCTGCACACACTTGTGCCATGATTTTTTAAGCTCCTACAAAACTCCTATTAAAGTAATAATTATTAGTTGAATTACCGAAGTAACCTAGTTGATTGAGCACTTTTTGCATTTCGAATCTATTCAGTGTCCGTCCTAGTATCTGTTATTGTTTTTTGCCTTCTTATCAATTTGTTCCAGTTAAATACACTAAAAAAAAACCCACAAGCAAAACATAGCTAAAAATTAATTGCGAATTTAGTAGGCAAAGAGAAGAATTATTGGCAAATATTCCGAGTTACCAAGCACTTTACACGGAGCACATAACCGCCACTCCTTCACCACACATCACTGTAAATCCCAAAACAAAACTAAATAAGTCACAGTTTCCGCACAAAGCACAAGAGCATCACGAATAAGAAAAATTGTAAATATAAGCTTGGTCCAGAAAACCAGACTCACCCTTCTGAACGAGCTAAAAATACTGTAAAAATAAGCTTAGGCCAGGAAAACACTGGAATAACCTAAGATCCATCATTCTGAGCATGCTAAGAACATTGTAAAAACTAAAGTAAGCAACGGCGACAACTAAGTGTAAATCTAAAAGTAATCGCAAGCAAAGTATTATTAAAATATACAATTCATGTGAAAAGTGAGATAAAATGAAAACCCCAATGAAAAACTCAAGTTTAAGATTTGTTTTTCTCTAATCGATGCACAGGGTGTTACCGTATTTGAAAGACCCCGAACAACAGCGTAATATTAATCTGTACAGTTCTTAAAGTTAATCTCCGATGTGGATAGGGATTAAAACTAAAGTTAGCACTCTGAATTGCCATAGCTATGCCCGTGTGTGAGTTGGCCAAGGAGATGTATAGTTTGGAATTGTCCAGATGTAGTCAGATATATCTCCTCCACCCCAAAAACACACAGCAGTAGAGCGCAAGTAATTTAGTGAATATTTTTACATTTTATATGTAAAGTATTAATGGAAAAAAAAAACATAAGAAACGATAAACAACATGTTTTAAAGACTGGTTTTTTGTACACTTTAACTTGAATAAGCATGTATACTGATTATGTAAATGAACGAATGTCAAAGGTCCTTCAGTTTCCTCTTAGATTTATCCCGTGTCCACCCAATCGAATGTAGTCAGACTACTGGAGGATATATGTAGATGGTAGATGGTAGATGGGTTTGATTCGGGTGGGAGCACCCTTCAATCTTGATCGTATCAAAGCGAGAGCATTTCAATCCAATCATTTGTCAGCTGATACCAAATAGGCGGCTCTACATATTAACCAACTAATGACCAATTTTTGTGAGATTATGTTTCTTAGGCACTAACCCGACGTAGGTTAAGACCACTTATACGCTAGAAAGGCTTGTAAATTTCTCATACTGACACCGGCAATGGTAACAAATGCTTCATCTGTAATATAACAACAAGAATCATATTATTTCGATACAATATTGAGAACGAAAAACTATGCATTTTAACTGTTAAACACATAAATAGTAGCATGTACGAAGAAACTATAGGTGGATATTTCTATACATTATGTACATAATGTTGTATGTGTGTGGCGTAGGTCACAGCCAAAGAAAAGCTTAATCGACATCATTGCAAAGGAGCAATGGTCACACAGAGTTCTACAGAAATCCCCCAATTAAAAACTGCACACACTTTTCGAGCAAATGGAAACCTTTCCACGACTAAACTACCTTCACACATTAACTAAAGTAATTGAAAACGATACAAAACAACAGATACAACAGATTATCTAATTGACGGTGTTATGCAATTTATAAATGTGATGAATGTCAAAGTTAAGCGTAAACAATTAAAAGAAAAAACACATAAAATACACAAAAAAAAAGAAATATTAAAGAAAGATTCATAAGAAAGAGCTGAATGTAGCGAGAACTTAAGTAAGCATGCCCACGATTTTAGAGCTAAGCAAATAGACGAAAATAAATACCCCAGAGGCAGACCATAGATTTTAAAGAACGAAGAATTTGCCCCCCTTACAGACCCACAAAGTAGGGACTTTCCCGCAGCTTGTAGAGGCAATTGAGAGCAGGAGGATCCGATATCAAAATCGGAAAACGTCTCGCGATAAACAAAATTAATGATATATAAAGATATGTATGTATATGTATGTACACCTAAGCTACTCGTAAGCCAATGAAAAGTTGAAATGGACTAAAGATAAATGGAACAGACAAAATTGAAAGCGTCAAAATAAAGAACATCAAATTGCAAACTAACCCTAGCTGGGCGATCGTGTCTCCACTGTGAACTCCACGTGCATCAGGCCGAAATGGCTGCGGGGCAGGACATCCGGGATCCAGGTCAATAGGAGTCCATTGCCGGAATGATCCTGCAAGGTGGGGGGTTCATATTTTACCATTAGTTATGGGACCAGATGAGATCAAGTCTGAACTCACCTTTGGAGCCACTTCGAAGACTATCTTGACCATATAAAGCCTGAGTCTGGGGTAGACTATACGCTTTTTCACCTGACCTGGAATATGTTGTTCGGCAGCTGGACGCACATATGGCTTAAAATGACCGTCTGCATGGCGCTCGAAGGCGCAATCCAACTGCAGCCCAATATTTGTGGTATTGAATATGCGCTTTACGGTGTGAGAACTCGCGAAATGCCAAGTGTACTTGTTGAGGCCTTTGTATTTGCCCGATTCTATCACTGTAATCTTATCCAAGGGTCGTCGTTTGACGCCAGTACTGAAGCTTTTGCAGAAGTGTGAAAAGGTGTCCTATGAGGTAATATATAAGGATGGTAAGTAAAGTACAAAAACCAAGCTATACTTTCAACTTACCTTGTGCACATGGAAGTTTTGTTGAACTAAGCGCTTTGTTAGTGCAACTTCAGGAGTTTCTATTGGCTCGAATCTTTCGTTTAGCAGCTCTATCACATGATCCAGCCATGCTGAGTAGGATAAAGCTGGTTGAATCGAAGCATCTACACTTAAAGTATCCTTAACTGACGTTGCTGAAGCCGTTTTATTTACTATAAAATCCCTTTTGGCGGGCAAAGAGGGCTGCTTTACGGATTTAACTTCTGTCACAATTTCTGAGAACTTGACTGGCGTCTTTTTAACCACCGATATGGTGGCTAGCTCAATGGGCAGTTGATCGGTGACCACTGAAGGCGTGGTTTCCGTAAAAATGGGCGGAGCAGCTAGGATATTATACGATTCACTTATCAGCGGCAGTTCGATGTCCTCGCTGCAAATGTCTAGCTGATCCGTGGGCTGAAACTGATCCATAAGTTCTATGTTGCAATCGGTTAACTCAATGGGTTCTGCATAGACATCGCAATTGGACAAGAGCTGGGAGTCGTTGGCGTAGTGGATCAAGGCATCGTTGGTATTGGAGGTGCTGTGACTAGAAGTGGCCGCCTGCATGTTGTCCAGATTAAAGACGCCATCAGTGAGATCCGGTAAGGGAAGCTGTGGTATACAAAACAGGAAAGGGGTTAAAAGGCTACTAAAAGGGATGTATCTAAAAGGTTTAACCTACATCCAGCTGATCCCCGAAGACGAGAATGTCGACCTGGGGATCGAATTCATCTACCATACTCAAACTGAGCCTTAAGTCCTCGGTGGCAACGTCTCCTAGTGGCGTTTCCAGTTGCGAGGGCATCCAGAAGTTCTGCAAACCACTGGTGAAGTGGCCATAAACCCGTTTCCCCTGGGGGGAGCTAAGGATCCCGGCTAGAACTAGCAGCAAATGGTCACAGATCTCGTCCTGCATCACCAGGGAGTTGTCCGGTTCCACTATGATCTTTAATTTCCGGCAGGCGCAGGCGTAACTGCCCTTCTTTTTGGACAGGTTATTGGCCATAACGGTAACATGTAGCCGGGCGGCTGGAAAGGATTCGGATCGTTCGCATTTCACGGCGAATGTAGAGTGATTCAACCGCTGGACTCCAGGCAGATGCTCCTCTTCCTCGGCGTATTTATAGAGATGCCAGAGGTGCTGCTTCTGCTCCTGGTTGATGTTCAAGTTCCACAGGACCTCGCGGGACACCCGGTACACCTGGGCCTTTGGGAACTCCGTGCCCAGTTCCCTACAGGCCTTCACATGGACGCAATCGGAGGATTCACCTCCCGACTTCTTGCAGGACTCCACATAGCAGTCGGCCGTGCTGGACACCACTGCAGCATCAGGCTGCAGGGACAGGGTGACATCCCGTATGACCACAAAGTTACGCGGCTGTTGCTCCTTCTCCTTGGTCCGCAGGGAGTAGACAGTGGAGCCTGGCCGCAGGGAAACCAACTGCACGGCATCCAGGACGTTCCTACGCTGCGGACACTCGGTGTTCCGGCAGACCTGAGCCCGATTCCCGTTAATGGCACCACAGTGAACACACTTGCGAATGCCACGCATTATTTTTTACATTTCTTCAGTGGGAAATAAAATATTTTTGGGCTTTGTTATTTTTTGCACAATTTTGCCGGCTTTTGTTTTGTTTGGTGTAGAGTGACCGTTCGATTTATTGATGGAGTCAGGGATGGATAACATGTGTCTGATATAACTTACATTTTGTACTAATATTTATTTAAATTAAAAATCGAATACCATCTTAAAAACTTTATAATCAAAAAATGAATTTAATAACACGAATATTTTATCAAGTTTATGATATTACACATTTTTTTTAGTGTTCCGTAAACATTTTACATTTAGTTTACATACCATTTGGGTCATTCCAGCGCACATGTGTTTTGTGTCTTTGCCAGCCCTGGTCTGAGCAGCTGATTGTTATCGATAACTTGTTGGCAATTTGTATTAGAAAATTTGTTATTCAGAGTTTTAAATATTTATAAGAGATTTCCGCTAAAATGGCGCATCCTCTGGATGGCCAGCAGCGGACCCGTAAATATCCCTTTGTGAATATGCGGATTTCGGATCACACAATACTGGACACCATCGAGGGACGCCACAATTGCAGACTTTGCAATCGTTCCCGGAAGTTTTTCTGCTATAGTTGCTATATCCCTGTTGGAGAATTGGAGGAGGTACTGCCACGCCTTGAGTTGCCCCTGAAAATAGATATCATCAAGCACAAAAAGGAAATAGATGGCAAAAGCTCGGCGGTACATGCGGCTGTTTTGGCGCCGGAACACGTGAGGATCTATACTTTTCCGGATATCCCAGATTACCGGGAGGAGCCAGGAGTGGTTCTAATCTTTCCCAGTGCCACCGCCTTGACGGTTCCCCAGCTTTTCGAGCGGAATGTCCAACTGCAGATAGGCGATAACTATGGACTGCCAAAGGGCCATCATATGGGCACCATGCTGAGGAGGAGAATGGATGAGGTGGAGGTACATGAACCCCATTCAGGTGATCAGGAATCGCCCAAGAAAACCTGGACCCTAGATAACCTGCCCATCCGTCGAGCTGTTTTTATAGACAGCACTTGGAACCAGAGTCGTGGGATCTACGCAGATGAAAGGATTCGGAGTCTAAGAACCGTGGTGCTACAAAACCGACTATCCCAATTTTGGCGCCATCAACGGGGCAGTCCACGTTGGTACTTGGCCACCATTGAAGCCATCCATCAGTTCCTCCTGGAAGTGCACATAAATGCTTGGGGTCTGAATTGCGGGTATAGAGGATTGGACAATCTGGAGATCACAGACGGCTTCCATCAACTGGCAGCGCCCTTAAAGATAGACACCTGCATCGAAGATGTAGGTAGGATGTCCCCCTACAACGGACAATATGACAATCTCCTGTTTTTCTTCGCCAACATGTACGATCTCATCCACAAGTACTACGATCATAACGATCTAATATCCTACCGACGTCCCATCTAGTTTTTTAAGTGTATATTATATTGGATAGTGAGAAATACACGTTACTGTTGGCTAAGACTACTTCTTCTTCTTCTTGCCCTCATCCCCGGACTCGGAACTGGAGGATTTGGCATCCGTTTCGATGGGTTTCTGCCATTTCAGGGCATTACGGCGGTACAAGGGCCAGGGTGGAATGGTGATCTGAAAAGGGATAATAGCGTGTTATAAATGCGGCGGTTTGTGGTCAGAGGAACTCACCAAGGAGGAGAGCACGAATCCTGCTCCTAGGATATAAACAGTCTGTGAAAACTGCTGCACAAAGGCTCCGTAAATCAGGCCGACAATCCCGAAAAATGTAATGATGAACCGGGACCAACGCTCCGCTTTTCCCTGGCCGGCAAAGTCCTGTGATGAAAAGGTTTATCATATCACTATAGTTTAAGGAATACAAAAACATACCATATGTGTCTGAATGTCCAGCATTTTGTGCGGTATCTCTATTTTATCCTCCTAGTTTTCACGTAAACAATTTTTTGCGGCACGTCAGCGTTTAGTGATGTGAAAAAGCATTGATAACTTATCGATTGTTTCTGACGATAGTATCTAGATTTGCCATCGCTAAATTAATCGAATATATCCGATACATCATACCAACATAGCGGAGACATACACCTGAACTATCGCATGGCGCATTTTAAAAGTACCATCACTAACAAACATTTTTGAAACGGAAATTTTAAGATAAGAAAAACTAAAATCGCAATAAAATATAACGCCTGTATAATAAACATGCGAACAGATTCAAACCAAAATCTTAGCGCATAAGTTAACTTTGTAATGTTAAGACTAAAATGTACTTATGTCACATGGCTATTTAAAATCCAATACTTCTGTAGCACAACTAAAAAAACGAGTAGTACAAATATTGTCGTGATTTAATTAATCGTTCGTTGTTCATACATTTATTTGTACAATGCGTTTAAATGGCGGTTTGAACCGTGGACGTAATCGATGTGTGTCTACTAATAAATAAGTGGCGCTTCGTAAGGCTACGATTAAATATAAGGCGAATGTGCGGGGGATGTGTGTTTCGTTTTTGATACTTCAATTCCAATTTCATGTGGGCAGGATTATCCAGCTCCTGGCCTGGCACCTTTAAACTCTGGCGGCTTTAGTGCGTCGCAGATGAATGACATTGATCACGCAGATGATCAACCAGGCAAACAAAGCTATCCAGGCGAAAACCAGAGTGATATACAGACATGCAGCTGTGTTAATGCGTCCATAGCGCCTCCGTTCGTAGGAAACACTCTCCACCAAATAGTCCATGAAATCGAAGACGGCTGCACACGACAGACGGGATTTGATTACGGGCACTATGTTGCCCACACCCTGGATTTCCTTCAAAAGCGATTCTCTGTACTGCTTGCAGGTCACCTCAAATCCGTCGGTGAATATGGATGAATAGATCAGTTGGTAGATGGCCATTATCACCGAGATTACCGTGGCAGGGAGCCCTGAAAAAACATAGTTTTAAATTACTATTTTACAACACCAGGGTTCTTATGAACTACTCACAGTAGTAAGGAGAGAGACCATCTGGTGTAAGTTCGGACTCGGTGGTCACCACAATCATGTCGCCAGAACTATGGGAATAAAAGAAATAGCATAATTGATCATAAGACAATATTCTATTTTAAATAACCCTTAACTACGGTTTCTCAATCTACACAGTATACCATTTTTAAGAAACTTCTCCAGTGCTTAATTGATTTATTGGGGCATTTGGCACATTGCTGCGTTACTCATCCGCAGCGTGGTCATCATTAGCATAAGGCCAAACTGGACGCCCCATGTTGGCGAGCAAACAAATGCGGCAAGCCGATTAACCCCCACTTGACCCCCAGACACTCGATCGGAATGGGAACTCTTACCGCTGCCGGATGGTGGCCGTGCCCGCCTTGGGCTTGCCACGCCCGATGCACATCCGATATCCGTGATAGACGCCCAGCACGACGGCGAAGAGGAGGGGCAGCAGGAGCCCGTAGGTGGCAAAGTGGCAATAGGCGATGTTTCCGCCCTCGAAGCTGTTGTAGGTGCTCCTGCTGTGGAGCACGCATCCGCAATTGGTGTCCGGGCAGGCATTCAGGACGTATCGCCAGTGCGACCAGGCCACCGCCGATGAGATGCAGCAGAACAGCGAGGATACGATTGCCAGGGGGTACAGAAAGGACAAGGCTCGCTCCGCTGAGTACGACATCTTGGTGGGTCAGTGGATCAGAGAGCCTGAAATAAGTAATTTACATTAGAAATGTTTTTTGATACAAGATCTAAAATAAAATATTTAGCCATATAAAGATGGAAAATATACATATGCCTAGGCTATCTTTGGGAATCCATGGGGTAGCCACTCAATTGGGTAAGCCGTAATTAATTGGGTACTTTTCGAGCACTCTAATTCCACATAATTGTAATTACACCTAATTCGCTTACGACAATTGCTTAAGAGGAATTGTGTATGGTCAGGTTTTCTTTTAAACATTTTCTTAAAGAGGGGGAAGTACATTTCTATTATTAAAGACTTTTTTCTGCTTGCCATTTATATTAATAAGTATTAATAGGTTTTCAAGGGAATATTGAATGATTATTTTGAAACTGTATCATAAGACTTTAAACAGTAACATTTTCAAATCCGTGACCATTAAAATTTTAGTTGGTGCTCCTCTAATCGTAGCAGTTTTGCCTGTGCAATTTTAGAAAGATAGAAAGATCTTATTGCTTAAGCAAAAAAAGTATCTACAATTATTAAAAACAGTTTGTTTTGAAATGATATGAAGTTCTACAATTCGATAGGTTTTACAACAACAACTGTTTTGGGCGTCTCTCTTCAAAACACACACACACACCCACAAAACTGGTTGCAACGCGCACTGTACCAAATATAAACAAACTTAATTCTGGCTTTTGTTACTTTCGAATGCCAGTTGCTACGATCACTTTCAGTCGAATAAGGCAGTTAATTATTTAAAAAACTTCCTCTAATATCACATTTCTTACAGAACTAACTAATAAACAACAAAACTCCGCTGCTGACACATACACGCACACAGGCGCACTGCAGGCACACCTACGTTTATCGATATCACCGCAAGAGAGGGAGACAGAGATAGGCTCAGGTGCAACGAGCGAGGCGAGCAGCAACTGAACGGTTGGGCGGTGGAAAAACGACTGAAAACAACGGTTGTTATGGCAATGGCTTCTGATCAGAACAGCTTGGCCAGAGCGATGGTGCTTAAGCACGATATTAAGTGCGATATGTTTAACCAACCTGGCAACGCCAATCGTTCGAATTCAAATTTAACTTCCGTTACTGGTGATCGTTATAAATTAACCATTCACACTTTTAAATAATAAGATCTTTCACAATTGATTCACTCCAGCTTATCTAGTGCATAATATGTACACAGGTTTTTTTTGGGAATCGTTACTAATCCTAAAATAAAATTATTATTATTGGACCTCAAAATCTAACAATTTTAGCGCTTATCTCTTAAAGCCACGCATTTTTAAATACTTTTGAATTATCAAGAAAACTGGAACTGGGTAGTTATCAGTTTTCCCAATAACTTTGACAATTTTTGCAACCTCAGCGAAATAGGTGCCAATGGATGGCATATAAAATCGCGATTTTCCAAGGGGGAAATCATCAGTTTCCTCAAAACATCTAACCATGGCATCCCCACTAGTTTCTCTACTCCTCATCGGGATCTGCTGTCTGGCCCTCGTCCAGGAGTCCATGGCTGTGTGTTGCGCCACCAAGGAGGAAGTGACCTTTACAATGGAGAGAGGAAACTGCAAGGATGTGGGAGGATATGCAGTCAGTCGCGACACTTGCGAGCTCCTGATCTGCGCCGACGGACTGGCCCAGGTGGGCATGTTCTGTGGCCGGGGATCGTGCAACGTTTTTGGCTGCAACTGCGATGGCGGATGCTTGGAAGGCGACTGGTCCCGAACCTTTGCGGAGAGATACGAAATCTACGGAGTAAAAGTCATCAAGGTTAACAGGATGTCCCCTTACTAGAGCTGATGTATATGTATGGGCGTAGCAGCAAATTATGCCTAGATAGTTTTTGGTATTCGTGTGGTATCAGTAATCTTAGGCGTTAATAAATCTTGAATAAATATTTTTGCACATCAGAATCTAATAATGTAGCTCTTATCTCTTGTATTAAATGTATTGTTATAATGCTACATACATATTCAGTAAAATTGGAACTGGGTGCTAAGAGAGAGCATATAAGATCGCGATTTGTCGGGAAAAATTACCACTTATGTCCAAACATCTGGGCATGGCATTACCACTAGTATCTCTTCTCCTTCTCGGAGTTTCGGCACTCGTCAACAAGTCCGTGGCTGAATGTTGCACCCCCAGGGCCGAAGTCATTTATAAAATGGACACAGGAGACTGCAAGGATGTGGGAGGATATGGACTCAATAGGACAAGGTGCGAAATCACCATTTGCGCCGATGGAATGAAGAGAGTGGGCACATATTGTGGCCAAGGGTCATGCAACATTTTTGGTTGTAACTGCGATGGCGGGTGTTTAAGAGGCGAATGGACCCAGAGCTTTTTGTGGAGGAACTTGGGATACGGGATCGAAACCCTAGAGGAAATTCACTACTGGGGTGAAGGGCTATATTTCCCTCAAAAAATGAACATGATTATTATTAAAAATTCTGAACAAACCTGAATGCCTAAAATGTCTCCAAATCGAAAAAAATACCTCAAAAATGTTTCTTCAGATCCGCTGCAGTTATAGATGTTTAAGTTTTGTATGAATATTGAAAAATAAATTACTATACAATGTATTATTTTGAAAATATTAAAATAATCAGCAAAATGAGATAAAAACAGAGTCTGTTCCTGGTTTAGTCTGTGCTCTGTTTTTGTACAAATAAACAGTGGCTACAAAATCAATAATAAATGCGAATTTCAATCATTCTCTATTTTTAGCTTTATTTTATACTTTATGCTCCTTCTTTGAATCGGGGACCTATCATTTTTCCCAATAGTTTATAGGTTCCCGGAACTCGGTGTCATAGTTTCCAGGTCACAGCAATTTGAACCCATATTTCAAGAGAAATGTTATTATTCGCCTCACAATCTCATAATCATTGAAACCGCATGCGTTTTCTGTTGTTTTTGACTAGATTCTAAATAACATACATATGTACATGCGTTTGGTAGGAATTATTTTATAAGAGGCATTACTAAATCCTAAAATAAAAACATTCCACCGCAAAATCTAACAATTGTAGCGCTTATCTCTTAACGCGATGCATTTTCGAATATTGTCTAACACTCATAGAAATTCTGCTACAATTGTTAAATCAGTAGAAATCGTTGGAACTGGGTAGTTATCAATTTTCCGAATAACTTCGGAAATATTTGCAACCTCAGCGAATTAGGTGCCGCTGTAGAGCATATAAAATCGGGAATTACCGAGGAGAAGGCATCAGTTACCCCAAAGCATCTAGCCATGGCATCTCCACTAGTTTCCCTACTCCTCATCGGGATCTGCTCTCTGGCCCTCATCCACCAGTCCGCGGCTGAATGCTGCAACTCCTGGGAAGAAGTGACCTATAAGATGGACAGGGGAGCATGCGAGGATGTTGGAGGAAATGGGTACAATCCCCACAAGTGCGAAATCACAATTTGCGCCGATGGAGTGAAAAAGGTGGGCACATATTGCGGCCAGGCATCGTGCAACGTTTTTGGCTGCAACTGCGATGGCGGATGTTTGAGAGGCGAATGGACCCAAAGCTTTCTGCAAAAGAACAGGGACTACGGAATTGAAATCCTAGATGTTGTCAGGATCTCCTTTTAAATCCATACAAGTTATGTACACATGTAACTTTTTATTATCAGCTTTGCTGGAAAATTAATTTTTCAAATAAATTTGAAAATGAAACAGCTCAAAAAACATTTAAAAAGTGTTTATAATAACTGATCTATAAAATAGCTAAAATTATTATTAAAAGAAACATTTGAGAAATTTAATAACAAATGTATTACCAGTAAACCAACTATCCAATAATTTTAAAACTATTTCGGGGATACACTTGTATTAGGTATTACTTTTACTGTTTGTCTCAAAGGGAGGAATTTGTTAATGATTTCAAAACAACTGGTTCTTTCGGGTCTATTTACAATTGATGTGAAAAACAACATACATTTTTTGCAACACCTTTTATTTGAAGTTAAAATCGAGAAATTGAATTTCTTCCCATTCCATGTGCAAAATGACCCCGAAAAGTAAGTAGTATATATTTTTTATATTATAGTATCTGTTCCCCAATGATCGGTCACGCCCCCTAGAGAATGGCCCCCCTGTTGGCCGGTCGCCATGGGAAAACATTTGCCATGTCTATGTCTGCCGACTGCGCCAAATGACGCCTGCACTCGCTCTTTGTACAGAGATCGCCCCCTATAACCCCTCCAAACCCCACAAATCTGTAGAGTACGACCAACTAGCCGAGTGGATTTTGGCATAAACCATTTTCCGCGGACGCCTGATTTTCTCAGTTGCCAGAGAGTTGTGGAGCCGTCGAGAACGCGGAAAATTTCGCCCATGTAATGCCTTAAAACCCATCGATTTTCGCCGGATTCTTGCATGCAATTTGCCAGTAATTTGCCATCGAAAAAGTGAAATCGCCAAGTATTTTCGACCCCCCGCATAGTTGTGCGAAAGTTACGAAATTGCATTGTTTTTTTCGGTGATTTTCGAGCGTTGTACTAGCATCCTCACCAATTTGCGACCAGAACCAGGCGAATCGGACTATAAATAACCCAGGCAAAGGGTGAACAAAATTTTGATGTGTACTCGCAAATCAAAAGATCCCAAAAAAAATGTTCACTTAATTTTGCATAATTCGCCTGTGCCATTGTTGTAATTTCGCTATTTTAATCAACTGACTGCAGTTCGAAGCAAGGCAACAAGTAATTAATTAATGGCTTTTGTTCTCGTGCTCGTTTATTTGTAGAGTGTGTCTAACAATTTTCTTTGATCAATTAATCAAATGGGTAATTATGTGTTTTTGTGACGCTTTTAACCCAACTTGGATATTTAATTTGCTAAGGAATGGCTTTATTAGGCATTAAATATATTTAATTTTAAAATACTTTTACATTTTTAGAATTTAATATTTGATTTAATTAGGTAATCTAAAAACCGCATAGAATTCCACGTGACTAATCGGGGAAGCCTCGTAGAAATTGCTTATCTCTTGAATGAATGCTTGCTACTTATAGACTTCGCCTGCGAAATATTCCTACAACAACACAAACCGGCGCCTGTCTGCATATTTCCCACAGATAGAACTAGAACTACACGGGTCCAGAAAAACCTTATATATTATACAACAGAAGACACAGAAAATTTCCCGGCTGATCCGATCCAAGAGTTAGAACAGTGCCCACGATGGATAATTGGAATGTTTTGGCA
The DNA here is from genome assembly GCF_043229965.1 of Drosophila suzukii. NCBI lineage: Eukaryota > Metazoa > Arthropoda > Insecta > Diptera > Drosophilidae > Drosophila > Drosophila suzukii. The sequence continues at coordinate 86,016,181 of NC_092082.1, forward strand.
GCGCAAACCTCATCGCAGGCCATCGGACTTCATGACTCGGGGGTGGTGAAGACGAGACTGGTAAGTGCTATTAGAGATATAGTAAACAAAACAAACCCAGCCGACCGATCGCGTATATATAGAAGTCTTGGCAACAAACAACATGCGTTTCTATATACCTTGGCTGACACTGAGAAATAAATCGATCATTAAATGTTAGGACAACCTTATAATAAATATATAATCTTCAATCTATAAGAACTAGAGTAAAACTACATTACTTTTTGGTAAATGTATAAACTTTTAGGAATAGGAACATTACTTTTGTTACTTCAGTAATAGCACAATATAAAAATGCCGTCTAAAAGTATGCTTTAAAAAGCAGGACATCGTTTTTTGGGATTTATTCATAGAACATTGTATTCAAAATAAATTGTTGCATACTTTTACTCACATTTATGGCATCCCTGGCTATAAGGAATTCTATATTGTATATTGAATGATTCTCAAAGTGCTCCACCGGGTGGGTGGTTCGGTGGTCGGGTGGTTCTGGGAGAGTGCGTAAGTGGTGCGGGGCCTATGAACAGCTGATGCATCCGAGACAGATCTGCCACTGCTCTCGTTACTAGCGCTCGTCTATAAATAGGACCCTGGTTCTCTTGAGTCTATTGCCTGGCGGTTCTTTTGGAGATTCCGATGGCGATGTCGATGGGAATCCGTCTCGCAGTAGCGCGAAAGTAGCTCAGTCCGACGGATATTCAGCTGGCAGGCCAGACCACGCGTAGTTTCCTCCGTTTTTACCTATATTTTATATAAGCAAGTGCTTTCCAATCAGCTCTATATACCCGAGTGGCCTAAGGAATGGATATTTCCACCGATATCTGGGGTCAGCTGGCCGTCGAGGCCTCGCAGGTTTACCTGTCCGATGGCACAGTTCGCAGTCCCTTCGCCGATACGGTACGAGTTTTCAATATTACTTTGAGTCCTCACTCGATTTACCAGATACCAGGAGAGATATTTCTCTGTAAAGAAGAGAGAGCTTTAAAATACACTCAAGCGAAAAATATATAAAAAATCGGAGGTGCCATATATTTATATATGTTGAACTATATCGAACTTGATCAAAACATTTGGTCCTAAGAGAACCAATAACTTTGTTTGTATTTAATAGCTGTTAGAAATTAAATAATTATTCAAAATAAATCTTAAAATATTAATAAATTTATCTATATAAAATTTAATACACAGAACGAGTAAGGGAAGAATGAGTAATTCTTGAAAGAAATAAACACCAAATAAATCAATTTTTAATTACTTTTTCCTGTGTAACTATACTATTTGTCTTGCCCACAGACCATCGAAAAGCTACCCGACAAGGTGCTGCTGCACATCTTCTCGTACTTGTCGCACCGGGAGATCTGTCGCCTGGCCCGGATTTGTCGTCGATGGCGGCAGATTGCCTACGATACCCGTCTCTGGAAAAATGTATCCTTGCGGCCGGAGGTCTCTGGTTTGCATGTGGGCTCCCTGGAGATGCTGCTTCAGCTGATATCCGTAAGATTTGGTCCTACGCTGCGCTATATTGAGCTTCCCATCGAGCTGATCACGCACACGGTGCTCCACGAACTGTCTGCCAAGTGTCCAAACTTGACACACATGCTGTTGGATTTCTCCACAGGTAGGTGCTTGTAGCTGATTTTGAATTTAATTAAATAGTTATATATTTTTAGCCATGCAGCTGCACGATTTCAGCGAGATGCAGGCCTTTCCCACCAAGCTCCGGTACATGTGCGTCTGTCTCTCCGAGGTGATCTTCATGGAGGGCTTCATGCGCAAGATCTACAACTTTATCAACGGACTGGAGGTGCTCCACTTGATTGGCACCTATGAAAAGTGCGAGGAGGAGGAGGAAGAGATCTACGAGGTCATCAATGTTCACAAGCTCAAGTCGGCCACTCCAAATTTGCGGGTGATCAATCTGTACGGCATCAACTTCATCGACGACTCCCACATCGATGCCTTCAGCTCCAACTGCATCCAGCTCGAGTGTCTGGCTGTTAACTTCTGCAACAAGGTCACCGGTTCCACTCTGAAGACCCTGATCCAGAGATCCAAGCGCCTGACCTGCCTGCTAATGAATGGCACCAGTTTGAAGTCCGAATTTGTGATGCAGGCAGAGTGGGACAAGTGCGCCCTGCAGGAACTGGATATTACAGCCACGGATCTTTCGCCAGAGTGCCTGGTGGATATGCTAACCAGAATCCCCAGCTTGAAGTTCTTATCCGCCGGACAGATCAATGGATTCAATGATAGCGTTCTCAAACAATGGATGGAATCGGGCACTACCAGGTGGGCTAATATACAAAGATTTTAGTTATTAAGTGAAATTTTCTCTGTCGAAATACTATATTAATATTACCCTTTCAGATCCCTTATTTCCCTGGACTTGGACTCTTCAGACAACATCACGGATGAAGGTCTCCTGAAGTTTATACAGCGTCAGGGTCACCAACTGAGCGCCTGTTGCCTCTCCGGAATGCCCCACATCACAGATCAGTTGTGGATGAGCATCCTTCCCTTGCTGGGCAACTGCAAGTAAGAGATTTTATTAGTAATAAATCTATAATGTATAATATTTGTATCCTACCCTTTAGGATCATTGTCATGGGCACTGCTGAAAAGTTGGGCGTCAATATCCATGTGGACCAGCTGATGGACACCATAGCGTCGAACTGCGGCAACTTGGAGCGCCTGGAATTGCGATGGGATCCGGATAATCTGCGATTCTCCGACAAAAGCCAAAAGGCCATTGATATATTGCGTGTGAAGTGTCTCAAATTGCGATGCATGGTGCTCAGGTGGGTTTCCTTCGATTAATTAGTTATTACATTTTAATAAGAATACTTTTTTCCAGCGATGGCCGCTATTACGAGACGGTTAAAGCCAATTTCGAACGTGCCGACCGTATCACCGTGGTCCGTACTACCACCTGTTGTCGGGTGTCACCTTATCATCTGCTCCGCAACTACAATGATCTGATTTTCAACTGAGGCATAATGTGGGCTATACAATGCGTTTCAAAGCTTAAAGTTGGATGAAAAAAAGGCAATTAAAAAATAGATAAATTCAGTTAATACAGAAGAAAATTAATATTTTAAAATCTTACAGTTCTGAAACACACTGTGTATCGGGTTACTATGATTGTTAACCGAAATCCGATTACCCACATCTCTAGTCAAAAGGCAACACAACAATTGTTTCTGTGTGTTTTCACTTACATTAGACTGTTTTTAATGTTTTCTGTATTTTCCGCTTCTTTCGTTTAATTACATTAAATCTAAATAAACGTACGTAGGTAATTTAAATAAAAAACAAAACAAGGATTTTCTTATTCAAGTTATTTTTACATTACAAAATTATACAACTCAAATCGTTTTGCTCTCATTTTTCATCTGTGTTGATTTCGTGTTATGTTTTTAACTAGATTACTTGGTAACTTGATTAAATCATTTTCAGACTTCACCACATAAAATGTTTGTTTATCGTTCTTGTTTTTTTTAGTTTGTTTTCTATCCGCTGATGGTATTTTTACACTGTTTTTATCCGCTGCAAACTTAGGGCTAATTTTTTTTGTGTGTGTTTCAACATTTTTGGATCATCTTTTTACCATAAACTTAACGTACATAGATCTCTGGTTCAATTATCGTCTCATTATCGTTCAGCGCGCTATTATATGCATGGTATATAATTTAATTAAGCATGGCTGCGTGTTTTATTTATACGTAAATGTCTGTGCCTATGAGGATCGAAGGTGTGAGTGTTATTTGTCGTGTTTTTTTTTTGTTTTTGTGTTCTAGGGAGTGTGTGTCGTTGTGTGATAGGAATAGATTGCTCTTTAAAGGAATAGAGAAGCCTTGGATCGCTACAAAGATTTGCAATTTTTACATAAGTACACTAACACACAGTACATTTCCAAGTAGTAAGATATATAAGAAAAACAAGGTACGCCGAGCGCTCCCGTTCCGATCCGATCCTATTACTGCTGGTCCTGCGACATCCGGAACATGTGCGTCGTATTGCTGGCCGCCGCCGTGGCCACAGCAGCAGCCGAAGTTGCCGTCGGCGGAGGCTGTTGACTGGATGCTGAGATGTAGCTGCCGTCACTGCTCTCGCTGGCGTTGATTCTTTGAGTGGCGTTGCTGGAAACGTTGGACAGAGACCTCGCCTCTGCAACGGCTGCTGCGGACTCCACAATGGCCGCTGCTGCCTCCAGTCCGATCACCGCTGCTGCATTGGAAGAGGTGGCGGCGGCCTCCGGCACCTCGACTGGAACTCGCTCTGGAGAGCGTCGCGGCGCAGCAGCGATGTTGCCGTCCTGAAAGACGAAGAGATAAGTATTATTATCAGTAAGAAATGTACAAATATTGTAAGTAACAACCCTCAGAAGCAAAATTAATATATTATATATTTTCCTCTAGCAGGATTATCCCCCCGTTTTTTACTCACGTCTCGCGGGTAAATACGAAGTGGCTGTTCAGCCTGGGCAACCGCCGCTGGCTCCGCCTCCTGTGCATTTTCCTCCGCCTTGTCCGTATACATCATGATCTCGTGGCACAAGGGGCAACGATCCTGGACATACAGCCACTTGCGCAGGCAGACGCCATGGAAGAAGTGGCGACACCGCGTGATCTTGGCAGAATACATTTCCTGGTTGAAATAGAAAGAAAGTTTAGCTATGGTGGACTGGATAACACTTCAATTAAATACCCACCTGATAGCAAATGGCGCAGACATCGTCGAATGCCTGCAGCTGGGCAGGAGTTGCCTCCGGCAGGGAAGAGATCTTGTGGACAGCCGAACGCCGCTTCATGAATACCGACCATCCCGCCCGGGCCTCGCACCAGATATTAAAGTAGGCATGGATGCACATCATGATCGCTCTGATGGCGCCGCCTGTAGCATTTTGGGCTATCAAGTTATATTTATCGGTACACAAAATCAACCAAATAAAAATATTACATGCACACACAGAACAGAAAAGCTGGACGCGGACAAGGTGGATTCGAGATCCGGATCCGATGCACAAATGCCAATGAAATGCGGCGATGGAATCGCTTACTCATGTGTTAATGTAACAGGGACAGGGGACGCTGCACGACGACTTACCCGATTCGAAGATTAGGATCCAAGCACCGTTGATGAACAGCAAGATGCCGAAACAGAACTCCACGGAGTTGCCAAAAGCACGCACGTAGTACAGGTAGTCGTCGAGTTTCTCCCAGAAGAACTGACGGCGGGCGTCCAGCAGGAAGAGCGTGTAGGTGGCCAGCGAGACGAGCACCTGCAAAAAGATGTATGATAAGTTAATCAGTGTTTCGTTAGAGAACAAATTTTCACCCACCTTGACGATCACCTCGACGGAGAAGGCGGTTACCGCCAGCAGCCAGGTTGATATGGATCGCTGTGACCAGAGGTAGTATAGCAGGGATACGGGCATCACCACGAGGAAAGCGCAGACGGTTAGGGCTCGCACATGGCGTTTTCGCGAGGGGTTCCGGGCCGCACTTAACGACATCAGAATGGGCGAGACGATGTTGTGGAGGAAGTGCAGCAGAGCGGTCATCAGCAGGCACAGATTACGGCACAGCCTAATGAAGCGTTTGTCCGGCGACAGGGAGGTCAATCCCGTCTGCAGAGCAAGGATGTAGAATAGCACTGCCGAGACAGTTCCCAGCGACTTCTCCTCGTCGTTGTCGTAGGTCAGCAGGTACCACTGAAAGCCGCGTCCGATGTAGTGGCAGATCATTGAGATGACGCCGGTCATTCCCAACACCGCCGTCAGGGTTTCACAGCCATCGACGAGCAGCTTCTGTGTAGCCGGCATTAGTTCCAGGGCCTCCTCGGACTCGGTCGTGGCCAAAGCATAGCCTCCTTGAATGATTCTATAAATTTAAAGATATAATTATTTTACTATGTTTTTAATAAGTTAAGTCAAGGCCAGATGAACTGGTTACCAAAGCTCTAATTAGATATAGATGGTGACTAATGGCCATGTTCCACTGGCACATTTACAATCTAGGTAAATGCGTAAATTAGAATGTTCCATGGCCTTGATTAACATAAATTATTGAACCACTTGTGAGACCCACCTGATGGTCCAAAAAACCCTCAAAACGTTGGGCACATTAAGCCTTTGCCATTCATTCTCTATGAGCGCCGACAGTCCAAAGTTGGACACAAAGTTCAGGGCGTACTGATAGCCGTTGTAGACCGTACGACTCGCCTCCATGGCGCTGTGCATCAGCGTGATCTTCGTGAGGACGATAGGCGTAAATCCCGCCACCACTGGCAGCTGTTGCACAATTTTTGGCGGCAGTGGAAGCATGGCCACCAGAATTGGACTAGCGAAGATGATGGGCATCGATTTCTGGAGCATCTCGTATCTCGGACCCAGGTGGATGTAGGCGAACAGCATGCCCATGAACCACTGGGCCATCAGATGTGGCGCCAGCGACATGACCACCCCGCCCGAATCGAGTAATCTCGTGGTGTTGAGCGACATCAGATCCTCCAGTATGCTGGGACTCCGCTCCATCAGCGCCAGCGCACTCACATTCGACCAGTAGGACAGGAAGGTGAGGCCCAGTGAGGTGAGGAACATGTAGACCATCACCAGGTGGCGGGTCCACAGCATGAAGATGCAAGCGGCGGACAGGAAACCTGAAAACCACGCAGATAATGAGTCAAGTATTTACGTTTTAGTGGTGTGCAAAGTACGCCCGATAAGCGGCCCTTGGAATTTCAGATGGTTTCGTCAGCAGGTCGAAAAAAATGAACTTTGAATAATTTAATTGACTGTGTTTACGTTTCTAGTTTTATACACGCTTTTAAAAAAGGAAATTGTTCATTCATGTGTATGTGTATCAATTTGTAAAACTTTTCTTTGTAACTTAGTATATTAAAAAAAAAAATTGGCATTTCATTCAATTCTGCGAACATTATTTACTATTCAGAATGATAATGCTAATTAAAAGTATGGTCAAGAACTGTATGATAATTTGTTATCTGCCACTTCTTTACTATCTATTCTAATTTCAATTATAAAGAGCGCGAAAAATACTTTTTACTTGGTAACAATTGTAAAGTTAATAAGAGCCTAGCGATCGAAGGCCCCTATAAAAACAAATAAAAGTAATATTTAATTATCGAAGGCCCCTATAAAAACAAATAAAAGTAATATTTAACATTCATATTTCAGACCCATAAGATCTTGTATATTGGATCGTGTGTAAATATACAAATTTCTCAAATACTAACTTATAGAGCTTCAAGACAAGCAATGTAACCATGAAATTCGGAACCCATTTTGCAGTTAAACCAGGTTTCTGCTACCATGACGTGTATGTGCCATCTCAAGAAATGTTTCTAGGTGACCCTTGTGGATGACTCACCGAACAGGCAGATGACGAACTTGACCGTGGTGATGCTGAGCACATCCGCCAGCGTTTGGTCCTGGGACAGTTCGTCCATGACGGTGTTGAAGACGGAGCTGAGCATTCCGTGGCTTTTGGCGGATCGGGAGGCGTTCTCGATGGTCTGTTCCAGGGCAGATTGAGCGGATGCGGCGGAGGACATTTGGGCGAGACCATCACCTGAGCCGAGGCCGAAGAACTCCTTGATGCTGGCGAGGGGATTCTGGTTGGATGACTCTGGTGGGGATTCCGTTGGCGGGTCTATGCTGGCACCGGCCTTATCCTTATCCGGATAGAGTCGCGTGGGCAGGCCCATGCCGATTTTCAGGATCTCATCGATGACCATTATCGGCGGAACGCGCATCATCACGTCCACCAGGCCGAGAACCTTCGTCCTCACGGACATGGTTGTCGTGGTATTATGGCTACGGCTCTCTAAGCCCAAAACTATACTGATCCCGCGTGACTCGGCACTAATCGCAAAAAACCAATCAAGCTCCAATCTGCATTTGTTGTGGATTTCGCCTTCGTCTTGGATTTCGCAAAAAAAAAAAAGTAAGGGGAGAATGACGATTTGGGTGTGTGTGAGTGCGCTCGTGTGTGTGTGCCTTTCAGCAGGTGCAAAACTCCCGCTGGTTAGCCCTAGAAAACCTAGTGTTTAAAGGTAGGTTTCGTTTCGATTCGGCAGGTTCGTCGTTTATCCTCCGCTTTGCCCACACAATTCTCCTTCGATTTAAACTTTACACTTTTTCACAATTGGTTTTTGTTTTTCTCCTCTGCTTCTCCTCCTCCTTCTTCGACCCAGCTATCGATTGGCGCGGCCGCCTATCGGCTTTGCGGCCAGTGCTGCCCAACGAATGCCTTTCGCCCTGCTATCGATAGTCCGATCCAGCTGTCTGCTTGGCGCTCTTCCCGCGATTTTTGAATTGGTGCTGGCAATCAAAGAGTGTGATGGCGCGTGTTCGTGCGTGTCGGGCGGGAGTACTGGAAATTTTAATTCATTGATTTAAAAAAATATTTTGTAAAGGGTCAGGCCTAGCCTTCTGGGCGATAACAATTAGATTTCGTATTCACTTTAATTTTCACTTTCTTAATCGATGTGCTGATAATTCTCGAACAAATGATAGTATAGGTGAACAACAACTACAAGCAAAAAAGATTTTTTGCTGGATTTCCTGAGATCAATCAATAATGTAATATATATTTTGCTTTATTTTTGTTTCCCCTCACGATTGTAATAAGAGATAAAGAGGAACCTTAGGGGCTGACCATACATAACCTGTCAGTCAATTGATAAAGCCTGTGAAACAAACAAATCTCAATAAATTCATTACATGCGGGGAGGGGGAGCAAGGAAACATTTTTAAGATTTCATAGGATATACATTTTAATATTTAATATTAAGGCTATAAATGAATGTATTTCTAAAAGTTCTAAAAAGTTTTAAGGCCACAGTAGCTATAGCTACAATGAAAAAGCATAGGCTATAGGTAATTTCTCAATTGCCTTTTAGCCTGAGAATAAATAAATAAATAAAAAAAAATTTCTAAAAGTTTCATAAAAACACCGTTATATTTAAAATTTGTATTTTAGAGATGGTCTTGTTTTAGTTTACAGAAAATTAACAGCTGTTGGTGACCAGTGTTGGATGGTGCTGCTTTCTTGGCTATCGATAACTGGCGCTGCTGTTAAGTTGGCGCGTCGTCTGTAGAATTTAAATAATATATTTAGGGTACCAATAAGCAAGTAAAAACTTTATTTAATTTTAAATTATAATTCACGTTAGGTAAATCGAAAAAAGAAGTAGGTTTCTTAACTTATAGGTTGTAAATAAATATGTAAGTAAAATGAAGTATCGCGTTGTGCGAATTGCAATTGACTTTCCTTCAAAAATCATATCCGTTTCACATTTTTCTTGAAATGCCCGCAGTTCCTAGTTCTGAAAACGATTCCCGCTTAAGCATTTCCGACATTCTTTCGAATGTGCCCAATTCTAATCCGTATCCTCAGGCCACCGAAGCCATTTATGTGAATTTCCTCAATTGTTCGGTCATTAACTTTTGCCATTTGGGACCTTAATTGTTGTTCTTTCTTGTTTGTTTTGTGGCACAAAACCCCTGGAAAATTCCCCAACCCTTCTCTTATGCAAATGCACAAATTGAGGCAACGGCAATGCAATGCAGTCCGCATTTCGGTTTCGCTTTGGTTTCGTCCCCAACGCAACGCTCGTAATTATGCGCAATTGTTTAGAAAGTTCAACTAACATAATTGATTTTTCATGCCGCGCCACAAGAATTTAAAGCAAACTGCACAGGTCATAACAAACAGCCGGTTCCTAAGTCGAAGAATGCATGTTTGTCGATTTTTTCAAGCCAAGGGTATTAAGGGTACTATGGTTTCTGTTAATGGTTCATTTTTAAATGTATTTAATTTATTTAAAATATATTTTTGGAATGTGAAACTGATGTGGTTAATTTTAGATCTAAAACTAATATTGATACTTTTTAAACCATTTTGAAACCATTTCATTTTGAATTTTTGAAAGTAGCTGTGTTAAATGTTACATGTGTACCTTTTTTTAATGCATTTTTATATTAATCTCCATTTTTTTTACATATTTCTATAAAAATGGTAAATATATATTCCTTAGTATTTTTCTGCTTTTTTATTTGAAGATTTTTAAGGATATTTTTGAAGGTTTCGTTTATTTATTATCAAACTAAAAGTTAAAAAGCTGTAATTTTTAAAATCTAAAAAATATAATTAATTAAATATAAGAGTGTGTAGAGCTGGCTTCTTGCTACCAACTTTTAGGCCCAGCTAATTTGCATAGTTTTCATGAGGTTTCGGCCGGCGATTCGTGCTGCCTATTTGAAGGGGCAGCAAATTGCACAAATTACGCTCGAAGGCGATTTTAACTTTTCTTTTGCTTGCGGAGGGACATGCGAACAGTTAACACTCCCAGAGGCAATGGGGTCCCAATATGGGCCTCATATATTTAATGTAATCAGTGTAATTGTCATTGCGATGAGCCGGGGGAATCGGGACACCAGGTCCTCGATATATATATATATATGGAGGCCAATACGATCCAATCCCAAACCGATACGATCCTCTCTCTTTGCGGGTCTCACGCATGGCAATTGTATAATTTATCGCTCCAGTTCTAATCGGCAGCTGTCAGGAGGACAGCTGACCAGGCTGGCCGATCTCGGGGGAACGATTTAATTCGCTGGCCATATAAGTCGGAAATTTGTACGTTGATTAACGCGCCAATCGTTTTACACAACAACGTACAAAGTGTCGATGGTCTCCATGTCGCAAAAGCCCCGCACTTTGCCTCGGTCTTACCCACTTTTTCAACGGCTCCAATCGCAGTTTCATTTTCCCCGTCTATGTGTGATTTCATTACACTTGCAGCTGCACAGGGAAAATAAGTTTATATAAAAAGTTCGACCTTTAAAGGGTTGTTCAGGGGACTTCAGAATTACAATTTTAACATAAAAGTTGCTTTAATGAAAATACAACTAATGTTGGCTTGGCAAACTTTAGGTTAACAATTAATTTCTATAGAGTGATGATTTAAAAAATATTTAGAAAATGAAAATACAAACATTTTTTAATTAATTTGTGTGGAATATTTCATAAATTTAATAGTAACTTTATTTTTGGGAATAAGTTTTAATAATTTAATAATTTAATCCAAGTTATTTTTCCGTGTGCATCCTTCTGGCCAGGAACAGGACCTATATGCGATCATGAGATGCTAGTGCAATGCGTTCCCAGCATGATTACCACTCGCAGATAATATATAGAAATAGACAGCTGGAAACCTGCTGGGACGCCAAATGAATTAGCTGACGTTAAAACTGCCGATGGGGCTCTCTTGAGATCCTGAGATCCGAATAAAGTATACCTAATACATTTAATTTCACTACTCTCTAAAAAAAATATTTTACAAATATGGAATGAATTAATATTTAGGACCATTATACTTATCTACAACCATCTTGAACCTCAGAAATAGCAACAAACAGGTTTGTATTATTTAGATTTGCTTTCATGCTCATCCTAAATCAATATAGCCAATCTACATTTTTGAAGGGTATTAGAAATTGGCGAAAGGAAACTTCGTTTTATAGATAAATTCACATAGCTGAACGTTTAATATCTACCAAATCACTGTAATAAACTTGTTAATATTGTCAAATAATTACGGGTAATAAAGTTTTCTGATTTGGTTTCACACCAGTTAGTTAAAGTCGCGTGTTTAACCACAAGTTCGAGCAAAACAACTTTTTTTTAACAATTTCACCATACTTATTTGGTATTTTGGGAACCAAAAGAATACCCATATTTTCGGCTACTGTTTAATGTTCTTTCCAAATCAACGCATATGTCACCGGATTATCTCTGGATTAAACCCACTTCCTTTGTTTTTTTCCCTTTGATTTAATTGGATGCCACTTGCTACAGAAGGACCCCTCTCAGAATTTTGAGTTTGTCATAATTGCCTCCCTGCAGAACCTTTCTCGTTTGTTATATTGAAATGGCTTTTGGGTCCGATTCCAGTTGGTGGAAGCAGCGGCAGTCCCCAAAAACCGACAGTCCAATTATCTTTTGCATTCGGCGAATAATTAGGAGCTTGATTGACATGCGGATAAGGAGACATACACTTGGAATGCCATAGCAAATTATCGAACGGCTACCGTGCTGCTCCTGATCCACAAAAATCAAAGGCCGTAACGACAGCGACAGAAGGATGGAGGTTGGAGATCTCGAGAGGAGTTGGAGAGGATCGGGATGCGGATCGGGATGCCGTTGAGGACGACAACGACGCCTTCCATTTATTGGCTGATGCTGATGCCGAAGCTGATGATGCTGCGCCTTTGTCTGCACATAGAGTGGTAATCTGATGCTGGGACGATACAGAAGCCACTCCAAAACAATGACCAGACTGCCGGACCGGGCCGTCCAGGTTGGATGGAAACCCGTTTGGGGCATCGCAGCAATTACAATATGTTTAACTACGTCAGCGCCTTATCTGTGGCTCCAAGGACTTGCACTCAGAAAAAAAAGGTATATCTAAAAAAATATCTTAAATATTAATACAAATTTAATTTTATGCTGTACCTGTTCTAATTCTTTATTCTAAAGAAAAGATATTGCGATACAGTAACCATTATCCGGACACTTTTAATATTTACTCTGATATTTTCGAGGGGTATGTAAGATGCTTACCAAAAACCGCCCTTATCCGACGAGTACATGCCGGTAAAATGGTTCCTGAACATAGAACCCATCTCCCTCGCTACACGTCCTTAAAACACAAAACTAATTTTCATACTTAACAAAATAAGAACAAAAATCTTTACTTTAAACAATTTAGCTTTTGGGATTCTTTATTTAATATAAATTATTATTATTATTACTTGAATACATCATATTATTTGTATACATCATTAAAGGTTATAATTACTAACATTATCAATTGATTAAATTCAAAAATTTCCAAATATTTTATTCTTTTTAGTGGATAGTCCTTTATTTTTCCTTGTGTAAACCTGGACATTTTGGGACCTGCTCCCCCTGCCATCCAGAATTTTCCCCCGACCATGTCAGCGATTAATCCAGCCGACTGGCTGCCCCATCAAACCGCTTGTTAGCCTGGATTCGGGTTCGGAATGGACTTGGGAGCCGCCTCATCATCGATTGTGTTATATCGATGGCGTTGCCGGCTTTAGCCTCCGCTTTTGGGGACTCGAACTGGCCCGGAATCTCATTTGCGATTAAGTTCTTATGGCCACTTGGCCACTGTGCGCATTTCGTGGAAAGTTGGCCAGCAGATCTTTATTGTTCGATTGGTTTATTTATAATAATTAGGTGCGCTGTCCCAGCGACTTTGTTTTGCCTGCACGAGAAGAGCTCCTTTACTGGCTTGCATTCGATTTTTGTTGTATTTTTATTTTATTTTATTTTATTTTGTATTTATTTTTCTTGGCTTATCGACCGGTGGCTGGCCCATAAATTCTTTAAGCTCGCACCTTTTTATTGTGCGCACTCACACACGCTGCTGCTATTTTCTGCTGGCTTGGGCTTCCTTCTGCGCAGATTGCAATCGGCGGCTGCGCATGCGCGAGGACCACAGAAAATGCAGGAAAAAAATACAGAAAACCGCCGAGAAATACGGCAACAGAACCTGCACCACCGGGTGGAGCGCGTTCCTTTGGTAAATTGCTCACATTAGCAGGTTGTACGACTTATTAAGTAAGCACAATTTGCGTGGCCGCCGCCCAAAAAAAAAGGAGGAAAAAAAGAAAAACAAGGAGCATCGGATACTGGATACTGGAAATAATGGGCAGCCGTTAAAGGTGGCGACCAGGAGCCGCCTATCCCGACAAGTGATTGTTTTATAATTGCAATCGCAATTGCAGCTTGCCGTTTGCAGTTCGATCCGCTAAATTGGCCCCGAGGTGTATCGCATTGTATCGGATTCGTATGGCATCGTATCGTATCGTACCGCATCCTATCCCTATCCCCCGTTGTTGTGGGCTGGTCGGCGAAATTGGCAATCCATTTGAATGAATAATTGCTCAATTACGAGTAGAGCCACCGCCGAAGCGCCTAACGAGTCACACTTGCTGGGCGGAAAATTGTTTTCGAAATTTGTCTGGCCGCGGTCAGCATGGGTGCAGGTAAAACTTAATTGGAGCGGGCTGAAAAAAATCGCCGACTAAACTGAATGATGACTCTGATCCAGTAAGTAAACACAGAACATTTTTTTAATCTTTGGGAGTTCCTTATGGGTATTTAAGGAGGGAGAAAAGCTCAATAATTTTTTTAAATCCAATATTAAGTAGGCTTTACTACAAGCGAGGTTCATATCAGACCCATTTCAAAAGAAAGAAAGCGTTTTATTATTTAAATAATAAACTATCATATTTTTTGAAGTTTGGGAAAATGGTAGTTCAGTTTTTTCTATAAAGAATTTGTCTGCTTATACTCTGGAAAAATTGTCAAATTTTTAGAATACAATACTAGGTAAGAACTTAAGTTAAGTTTAAGAACTAAGTTTAAGTTATTTAAGGTATAGTGTTTTTAGCCTAAAATTTATCTTCCACGTAAAAGAACAAACGTAATGATTTCCGAAACCCATACAATAATATAAACATGTTTTCTTTTAATTAAGTGATCAAATATCCTGATATTTTATATTGCGAAACTGCTAATTAAATCTGATTGCCTGGCACTCGAACTATAAACTAAGCCATTTTTCCTCGCTGAATCGAAGATAGGGGCATATTTGAATTGAATTTTTATGTGCACACACTTCTCGAACGACAAGCGAATTAAATACGAAATATTTGCGGATCGGGCGATTTAAGCACCCAGATTAGCCAAAGTCAGAAAAGCGCGACAAAAATGGCGCTAAGCCGGCGGAGAGACAATAAGAGGCATAAGATATAGTCGCGGTGGCTGGCTGGCATTAGGGTGAAATCGAGAAATGAAACTGGACCAGTTTAAGCGGAAGCAACCGATGGCCTGTGATGAGGATGGAGCTCTGGAGTCCGAGCTGGAGCTGAATCCTATGCCTTGGAGCTGCATCTTGGATCTGCGACTTCGACTGGGGCCGCTGTCTGCGGGCACGTAAGAAATTTCATACTAATTGGCATAAATACCAAGTGTTGGGGAGAAAGACGTTGCTCGCTTTGGCCCGGCGACACTGACAGACTGACGAACTGACAAACTGACGCAGTGACATTGAGCGACAGAAAAAACAAATATACAGTCGAACTTCCTTAAGTCAAACTATCTTCAAAAAATCAAATTGAACAGAGTATTTTATAATTTAGATAATTTAGAATATAAGATATTTAAACTACAAGCTTTTAGAGGCATGTCACTTTGAAATCGGGTACAAATTGATAGAGTTATACGATTTTTAAATGCACCTCGGGGTCACCTTTTTGCGAGTGATCGAAAACTTGGACATATCTCACATTAAAATGTCTAAAAAAAATCGCATTATTTATTAAAAGGGGTTTTATAATGCCTATTTAAAAAAAAAGTATTATATATTAAAAGGAGTTCTATTACGCCCATTTAAAAACTAAGGTTCTGGGTCACCTTTCAGAAATGTATATATCTTTTGAAATTTGGAAGAGTAAGATAGGAATATTCACTTCTTAGACAAACTGAAGTAGTATTTTAAGATTTCCATCTATTAATTCTTTCTACGAATGCTCCACTGTAAATAAAAACAAAGACTGAGGGGCAAACGCTTGTCGATGAGATCTTCACCTTGGCAATCATTAATCGTCTGCCAGCGACATAATATCGATGATGGAGCTGTGTCTCCAGCGTCTCTCGTCTAAGCCAGTTTTACTTTGTATTTCTTTTTTTATTTTATTTGCTTTGGCTTGGTTTTACTTTGTATTTTGTATTTCCTTCGATCGCTCCGCTAGTTGGCCGCGTGCAATGCTGGAATGCTCATCGAACCAATTGAAATTGCTGTGACAACAATAAAAATTCAACTTTGGGGCCTCTTTTTGCTGCTGTTGCTGCTTGTGCTGCTTGTGTTGCTGCCGTGCAGTGGATGTTGCTGCGGGGCAGCAACAGTTGCTGCTGCCATTGCCGTTGTCGTCGACGTTTTCCCGTCTGGTTGACTGACTGACAATTAGACGTTGCTAAAATGTTGACTGATCAAGCGATTTGTAGCTGTAAATTCATCTCTATTTCGCTCTGCAGAGAGATTTCATGTCTGCTGCTTGGGAATGCGGCTGGTTTTGCTTTTTGTTATCTGCTCGAAACCTCCCAAACTCCCCCCAACACTCTTTTTTATTGCCTTTGTCTGGTGGTGTTCATTGGTTCATTGGTTGTCCTGTCTGGCGGCTACTTGTCGCTGTTAAAATCCAATTAATCGAACAATTTACTTTGCTGCGTTTAGCGATGGTGTTGCTATTGCCCGGTTATCTGGGCACGGGCTTGGATGAGGGATATGGGTGTGGGTTTGGGATCGGGATCGGGATCGGAATGGATATCCATATCCACTGAATAACTCACGGGAATTTGGGTACTGCTCAGATGGGCCTGCATAGCATTATTGATTTGCATAAGGTCACTTTGAATATGCATTTTAAATATATAATTTTTAATTTAAATAAATAATAATATTAATATTATAAACCTTGTTATAAGAATTTATAAGTACCCCTATATTGGCAGAACGTTTATTAAATATTAATATTATAAGAAAAGATAGTTGTATAAAAAAGCTTCAAGAACCTTATAGTACATACAAGGTAAATACAAGTTTTGTTTTCAAATTAGATACTATTGCTATAGTTATAATAAAATATTTCTCATATGCAGTGTCTTTTTTTGAAATTTTGAGCTAAGATTTTAAAATTAAAATCCTTTAAGAATAGAATTAATTAAGAATATTTCATAAATAATAATTGCAAGTACAAACCCCATTAAAATGTATATTAAATTACTAAACCACAAACATGTGTTCACATTTAATAGCTAATTATGCCGCATTGCATACGATCTCTTTCCAGCGATTCCTATTATTTTCACGACCTAACCCTTTCCATTTCGCTAACGATCTGTAAGTGTTAAGACATAAATTACGAACCGCCTGGAACATGACAGCGCTACAAAATGTGGACTCTTTCGAACCGGCCCCCAAAACAAATGGCCGGCCACCCCTTTGGCTGGCATCCAAGCATGATTAGTGTCAATTTTTGTCACTTTAATAGCCTCGTTTATGCGCCTCGAGCCCTTTGGGCTAAAGACGTTCGTTCGACTGCATTAAAAAAGGAAGTGTGCCCTATAAAATAGGCCAAAAAAGGCCACACAACTGCAGCGCGACGTTTTCATTAATAGACGCTCGAATATCAAAGTGAAAAACTTCAGAGTCGAGCCGCTACGCCCGCCCCATTAAACCACAAAATTTATTGCGCCAACTAAAACGAAATCTCGGCGTATATCTGACATCCAAAAAAGGGAACGGGGCATATGGTGAGGTTGGAACTCCCGTTCGGTATCCCAATCCGCGATCCTTAAACACCCGCGGGAACAACTTAATTCAAGTGTTGTCACTTTGTCGACTGAACACAAAATGCTGAAAACGCTGCTCATTAATTTTCAAGTGTAACTTTTATTAGGTATTTAAATGCGTGTGAGCATCAGGCCAATGGCAACATGCCATTATGCCGCATCCCATAAATTCGTCGGGCGGTGCATCTTTTTATGCCACTTCATATATGCCTATGCTGTAGGATTTGGCCACATGTTGCAGTCGCCCCAGCCAGCGTGTCGCACATACTTCAGATTGCATTAGTCGGTTTACACCCCCCGAAAAAAATATATATATGCGATTGGGGGAACATCTCAGGAGGGGGAGGAGAACTCTGGATGGGAAGAACACTTCAGGGGAGCGGAGAGTGATCAATGCCGCCTCATCTGCCCGTTCACAACCCATTGCATTAATAATCCATAACGCCGGGATCGGGGGATAGAGATGGGAGCGTGAGTCGTGTCTAGAATTATTCTAAAAGTGTTCAAAATTGTTTGGAATAATATTCGATGAATGTGTAAAATAAAAAACTTGTAAAGGGAATGACAATTAATATAACAAATCAAAGTTTTAGAACAAACTTTCTATAGTCATCAATGATAAATAGATATTTTATTAGTGTGCATTTCAGAAAATTGGACTTTGAAAAATTTTTAAATGATTTTTGTTGGGTAGTCGTACTAGTTATGATTCTTACATTTTAAAGGTGACTAATATATATTTTTATTTTTATTTATTTTATAGTCTCGAACTATTAGTTCATCTCTAGTTGCCACCCACGGAAGAAAGCATCTGAACTATCCTGGCCTAGTGTCGATAAATCAAGACTCCGAGTGGCTGGAAGCAAACGAGATGAGACACCTCCACTTCACTTCGGAACATGGAGAGTCCCAGTCCCTACTCGAAAGTCGGGTGAAATATTGTCGCTGCTAATGCTGTTAATGAAACAACGTAATTATATATTAGGAGGGGACGCACGGATATATAGAGCACCCTACTTAGGGGAAACTCCGGGTCGCGGAGCACATTAATTATCCGCCGGAGAGCGGAAAAGTGAAAGTGCGGTCGAAAAGAAAATAATACAAGCCAAAAACAAACAGACGGAAAACAAAGACAAATACAAATGTTAGGGGTAAGTGATGTGAATGTGACATAATGTATTAAAAGGATTTTGTGTGTTTTACATAATAACCACAACAAGCGGTTCAAAGAAGCCGACTTGGCTTGACTTTTTAAAGGGTGTGGAAAAAATAAATGCAGTGTTTAGTCCTATTAAGTGAAAGTTGAAAAAATAGCTAGATAAATTATAAGAAAATATTTGCAAATATGATACTGCTTCGATACCATAGCACATAGCACACAGTTAAGAACTAAAAATACGTTAAACTGTTTTATAATATTTTTACTTCCATTTCATATTCATTCTATCGATCTATTTCAGCTATATCTACTGTATAAGCCCCCAAGATGAAGCTGTTGATCGAATTATTCGCAAGTTGAGCAGAACAGTTAGTTGAAAACAGCAGGCGGTCGGAACGCCCCCATCAAAAGGCGGAGGTGTTACGGTTGAACTCATCTGAACTCGAGCGAAAAGTCGACGAGCGTCTGTTTTGTTTTTGCCTTGCGGCGTGTGTCATGCGCTTAGATAACAATGTCATTAATCGTTTGTAATTAATTATCGGCTCTGGTTGGGGCTTTATTTTAAAGTAGTTATTATTATAACGAACTGTCAACACCTACTTATACAGAGATGTGAAGCTGCTGCCCCGCCCTGTTGCCCTGGCTTTTTCCTTCCTTGTTGAAGCTGTCCGTTTAGCATTTTATTAGCATAATCTGGTTGTTTATGGTAGTGTATCATATTTATTTCATTTCTAATTTAAAAGATATTTTTATAATTTATTTATTTTTAAAATGTATAATAACAAAAATATGTATTCCTTAGTTTTCCTTGTTTATTTTAAAGCATTTTCACTACGGTGATTAAGATTTCTTTTAGTTTTATTGAACCTTTCTGTAATAGATTGTGACTTTTAAATGTAAAATACCAAGAAATGGGAAAAATGGCTTATACGGTTCATAATATCCTAGTTTTTTGTGGCGCTGGCTAGCATTTGTTAATGATTTATTTTATTTTTTCCCCCAAACTGCCATCTCTGCCTCCCCATCTCCCATTTGGGTGGTCGGACACTCTGACTGACGGTGGCCCGCCTCGAAAAGTTGAAAACTCGTTTGCCCCACTCCCGGCATGTGTAAATGTATGTTAATTCGTCGATCGTTAAATACGAAAATTTGTTGGTTTTATTGTCAGCTGGGTTTTGGCTTTTTGTCTTTTGCATCTTTAATTGGTTAACCATATGGTTTCGATCTGATTTGTTAGCGTTAACCTGTAACTTGGCTTTGGCTTCTTGTGTGGGGTTGTTAAATTAGCGTTTATCAGACGGACATTAAGGCTTAATTGCGGCTTATCGTTGGCTGTAGCAAGTTGGCTACAGAAAAACAATTTTCTTAGTTTTATGGGAATTGAGTTGGTTTTGGCTTAATACTGCTACACTTTCGTTTCTTCTAAGTGGAAAAGCAAACATCAATTGCACTACTTTGTTGCAGAAAATCATCAACTTGGCCAACACTTGGCATTTGTTTCGGTTTCTCCTCCCCCATTTTAAGAAAACATTGGCACAATTGGAATTTAATGGAGTCAATTTGGTGCTTGGTGATGCATAAACTGGCCAAAACCAATGGATTGGTGTGAGTTCTGTTGAATGCAAAGAGATCCAGAAGTCACAATGAAAACGGAATGCTGAAGATGCTACTGCACAGAGAAAATAATCTTAAATTTTACACAGTAAATACTATTTAAAAGAGGTATATTTTGTAATTCTAACATTTATGATTTTAAACTAAAAATCCTTACTGATGTATTTTTACTTTCAACGACCTTAATCTTAGTATTTAATGATGTGATATATGGATATACTATTGGTATATTACTGTCGATTGCAACCTGAGGACTACTATTATAAATCTATGGAAAACGTTTGTGGAATGTTGGAATATTATAGAAAGCTGTTTACAAAGATGGAGAATTATAATTAAAGACTTTTTCTGGATAGCAATCTTTCGAATCATTTTTTTTCTCAGTGTGATGTGGCTGAATGTTGCTCCTGTTGCTGATGTTGCTCCTGCGGATGTTGCTGCTGCTGGCCGCTAACAATGCAGATCAAGAGATGAGCGCGTCCATTTCGGTCTGCGGATCGGCCATTGTTCCATTTGGCATGTTGTTTTAGGAGTTCGCTAAAAAGACAAATGTGGTGTGCGGATGCGGATTCGGATGCGGGGGAGTGGGCTGAGTTTCGGTTAGTAAGCCGGCCAGCCAGCGCGTGTTAGTTCCACTCGTTAAGGATTTACGAGCAATTTTTATCACTTTGAGGATCGCTGACAAATCCGGCAACAACAGCAGCAGGCCAGCAGCAGCAGCAACAGCAACTGCAACAGCAACAGCAACAATGCAATGCAACATGCGCATAATAATGGCAAGTTGTCCGGCAGTACACACAGATATATGGTACATATGGCCCATACAGTGGACAGTGGATATATGCTATATGCTATGAGCCATGAGACAGGAAGCGCACTCGGCTGTCTCGGCCAAAAGTGGCCAATAAAACCCCAGCGACGATGTCACCAAGCAGCAGCAGCAACAATTGCATTGCAGCAGCAACTGTTGCTGTTGCAGCGGGCAGAAGTTGCGGCAACGATGACGACGAATTATAGCAAAGTAATCGCAGTGGACTCTGCAGTCGCAACTGCAGCCTTTGTCCACTTTTATCATACCCTTTCAAAGGATAATCCAAAAAAAGGTCCTGGTAAGAAGCATGGAAAATATATATTAAGAAGCCAAATAAAAATGTTTAAGAAAATCCTTATTTTCATTTATATCCCAACAATAATACATGCTTTGATTATTTAAGATAACACATTTTAACACCAAAACAGCCCATCTTTTAAATTGTGTGGTATTTTCAATGTAAGTTTAAAGAAGATGTTTTGATACCTTTGTAGTTCAAGTCGAAAATAAAATCCTTTTATATATTCTATAAATTTTCTAAAGAGTATCCAAAATTTTCCCTGCATTTCTTCCTTCTTTGCCTTTACTTATTTATTTCGCATCTTTCTTTTCTTTGGTTTTTTTTACATTTTCCTTGGCCAATATCGTTGGCGGCTTTTGGCGTTGATTTCCCTTCCAATTTATGTGACATATTGATTTTAAATTGATGATAGTCTATTTTGCGTTGGCCAGCCATCCGGAGAGGCGAACAAAGCCGAACGAAACCAATTTATTTTAGCCATTTTAAATTGGCATTTTTGCCGGGTACGCAGCATTCGCTGCATTTGGCCAATGGGTTCGAGCCGGGCTCATATATGACTTCATCAGCGGTTTATTGTCGAGGCAGACGAGCTGGCTTTCTGGCTGGGAAAATGCCACTGGGCAGAGTTCCCTGCTGCTGCTGCTGCTCCATTCATAGGTGCGCATTTAAATGCAAATTTAATTCAATTAATGATGCATCAAATGCAGCCAATGCCTAATTGCCATGCGATGATCGTCGTCAGTGGCTGTTCCCTGTCTGCCGTCTCCTGTTTTTTTCATTTTATTTATTTTTATTTTTTCTATTGCCCATCCTGAAGGATTCGCTGCAGCTGCCGTTTGACAATATTGATGATTTAGTAGTTGCTGCCGTTTTGTTGTCGTGTCTGTGGCACCATAGGCGTAATTAGACAAGCATTGTGCAAAAGCGTTAATTAAAAACCGCAAAAAGACACAGCAGCCGCAGTGGCAGTTGCCATTTTTCCACCGAGTATTGACTGCCAGCTGCGCCAGCGCCATGACTCCAATCTCACACTTGGAAATATATTTCCACAAGTCATTAAACTTAAGAAGCTAACTATTAATTTGGAATGAATTAAGTCAGAGACACACTAAAACAAACATTATTTTACTGATTCCGAAATTGAGAATCTACTCATTTAATGAAAATGTCTTTATCTATTTTATTTTAATATTTTTAAGGATTCAAAAACTGAAGCAATAATACTTTTTTTAATGAACAAGAAAAAATTCAAAAAGGAATAAATAATAAAAATTGTTTTTTGGAAAATGTATAATTTCCTGAGCAGTAAAGACTCTTGAATGATAATACGATTTTAAGAAAAATATATAATTTCATGGTTAAACAAGCAGTTTTGAATCAAATCAGGAACGGTTGTTTTAAATCTTTCCAAAAATATTTTGTAAAAGCCATAAAACTTTTTGAAAAACATTGAATTCTTAAAAATAAATAATTTGTGATTACAAAACTGGTTTACCAAAATAAATACATTTTCGGAGTATTAAATACGTTTAAAATATAGCATGAGTTTATGAAAGTATCAGTTCGGCCTATGTTCTCTTTTTCTCAAATCCAGGATAGTTTCTTAATATTATAAATGGGTTTTTATATTCCCAGTGTCGATTCCGTAATGAGCTCGAGCATCGATTGCGTAAGTTCTCCGCGGATGCATCTGCTGTTCCCTGTCCCAAGATCCGAGTTGCCTGTCCCCAGGTCCTCGAGTCCCATTAAATAGCCAAGTACTCAACAGCGGGTTGGCGCTGCTGCAATCAGCTAATAATTTCCTTTTAAATGATCTCGCTTCGAACTGCGATGCTGCATGAATGGAGGCTCCATCTTCATGCGTATTTATGAGCCCAGCGATTCCTGTTCGCTGTCCGCCCAGCATTACTTTGGTTTTTCGATTGATTTTGACGCCAAGCGGTGGCGTTAAGGGGAGCTAAATGGGGTTTTGAAGAGCATATGGGAAGTGTTTATATATCTCTAAAAGGGGTCGGGCTGAGGTGTAAACGTATATCGTAAATTCTTAATCGCTTCTTTTATAATATTGCTGAAGCTGCTATAAATATTAAGGGTAAAAATGGTATACAAATAAAAGTTATGGGTGCATTTTTCTTATATTACGTAAGTAATCTCAACTTTAGTGTATAAGAATATTAAGCCCATTTCTTTTATATTAAATTAAAAGTTAGGAATAAGAAGTAATACCTATATTCAAATTTTGAAAAGTATTTCGAGTTTTGCGTCAAACATTATCAGCCTTTATAATATCAGAAAACAAGAAAGTAAGTTTTCACATTTTTCAAGTTGCAAGTACATAAGAAATAAATTAAGATCGCATAAATCTTGTCAGGATGATAAGTTCTTTGAATTTGTCCAAGATTGCTGGCAAGCTTTTGCTTTCCCGTACTCCAGCGATCCAATCCCATTGGTCTCGTGATCAGAAGACCATGCCGGTGTACGATTACCGCTGTCAGAATCCCCCAAAATGGGGTTACTCCGCCTTCGGAAGGGATCAGAAGACCTGGGGCGAGTGGACCTGTGCCAGGTTGGATGACCTTTTGAACTGGGGTCGCAAGGGATCGCTGTGGCCCATGACCTTTGGCCTGGCCTGCTGCGCCGTGGAAATGATGCACATCGCAGCCCCTCGATATGATATGGATCGCTTTGGAGTGGTTTTCCGGGCCTCTCCCCGCCAGTCGGACGTACTGATTGTGGCCGGAACTTTGACCAACAAGATGGCACCGGCTTTTCGGAAGGTATATGACCAGATGCCCGAACCAAGATGGGTCATTTCCATGGGAAGTTGCGCCAATGGCGGTGGGTACTATCATTATTCCTATTCGGTAGTTCGCGGTTGCGATCGGATTGTTCCGGTGGATATATATGTGCCCGGATGTCCGCCGACCGCTGAGGCTTTAATGTATGGAATCCTGCAGCTGCAGAAGAAGGTCAAGCGCATGAGGACTCTGCAGATGTGGTACCGGAAGTGAGGAACTAGTTTATAAAGAGTTAAGTAAATAAAATGCTAGAAAGCTGATCTACCAATAAACATAACTATGTTAATACCTTGCCATATTTTAATTGGGTAAAAGTATATTAACATTTTATACTTTTACATATAATATAAAAAAGGAAAGCCTTGATTATAAATTCTTTTAGAGTGCTGTAATTCTTAGCAAAAGTAAAGGTCTCAAAGTTATGGTCAAAATTGATCCTAACCTAAGCCGATCTGCTTGACCAAAAACAAAGTCAAAGAGTTAAGCGCATCAGTTCCAGCATCTCCAGTAAATCCTCAGTTCAAAAAGTGGCTTAGTCAGCGAAATAGGGCTCGTGCTCACCTGCACTTGAAGACCTACGAGGATCGCTTTCAGATCCCTAAAAGGATCTCCAGAAAGAGTACTGCAGACAATGTCCACAGACAATAAACACTTCTGGCGGCACTCACACTCAAGTGTCGATGAAATATGAAGGGTTCTTGAAACATATGAAAGGATTTCGTTGTTTCTAATTTTTTTCTCGAACAAAAACCTAAAATCCTTTTTGCGAATCTGCCGACACCGAGCACTTGAACTTGGTGGGAACATCATTAAATCCTCGCTCGAGTGCGGCGAGTGCATTAAATTGTGGGACAACTATCGCATTAGTGTAATCCCTGTGCGACACACCCACAAAACTAGGAGAAATTTTTGGGCTGAATGGGATGCTCTCGAGACTGAAAGACATGAATGAAGGACCTGCCCATTCATTGAGTCTGTGCCAAAGAAAAGGACCTGCACACTCGAAATATCGAGACAAAAGCGCAGCAGGCAGCCCGCTGATCTTTTGGGATCCTGGGAATCCGTACGTGACTCGGACAATTCCAGCGAATAAGAATGGCTGCGTGGAAAAATTAACTTGTCTCAATCGCACAGCAATAAAAATTAATAACAAAGCCACTGGCAACATGTTTGCCTCCATTGTGCAGGCATTAAATAAATTTAACAGCTCAATGACTTGTCGAAAGGTGCAGGGAGAATCCCAAGACTCCTCAGTATCGGAATCAGTGGAGCGTTCGCGGCCAGGCAACCATATCTTAATTAGCGGACCCCGGCCTACATTAACCTTAATTTTTGCTCTTTTTTATTTTACCGATTTCTGCTTAATTGCGGCGCCGAGGCGCCAACGAAAAAGCTTCGCAATTACACACAGAAAATATTGTCCTTGCTTGATTTTATCAACAATATTAAAACATTTTTGTAGATTTTTTAAGTACCTATGATATGTATTAAACGTTATAACTTGTCAGAATATTTGTGTAATCATTTCTTAAATATGGAACGTAGTGTGCTGATATGTTAAAGAAATTATGTCATATTTAATCGAACCTCTGTTTTTACCTCTCACCCGTAACAATTGGTTTGAGTATATAATTATTTTTATTTTATATATGTATATTAATAATTAAATGGTTATAGTATATTTTCTTAATATTTTCAGTGCACTTATAGGGGCTTTTTCACTGCAACTTTCAGTGGAGTGTCCAGCGGCGCATGCTCAGGATTTGCACTTGAGTGAAAATCTGGTAATCTGGGGCCGGGGTTACGACCACCGAGGTGGGTCCTACCTGCAGATCCGCAGCTCGTCAGCGATTGTAACCCCCTTTTCTGGCCAGAGGGTTCCCGAGGGCAATGTTCCACGGGTCATAAATTCTATGTCTGACAATTTCGGGCAGAAATGCCCAACGAATTGTGTGTGTTTAACACCTAATCGCCCGTAATGCTCTCTAACCGATTGTGAGGTCCTCCAAAAATCTGACTCGCCGCCAAAATGGGCCCAGCAATAAATCCAAGAAAAGCAGCATCTAGTTTTCA
Source organism: Drosophila suzukii (assembly GCF_043229965.1). NCBI lineage: Eukaryota > Metazoa > Arthropoda > Insecta > Diptera > Drosophilidae > Drosophila > Drosophila suzukii. The sequence goes on from NC_092082.1 coordinate 86,042,453, forward strand.
TTCATTCATTCATCCAGTCCCTCAGTGTGGCACTCATTCATTCATGGCCTCATAATGAAATTGTTGGATATGTCTTCCTAAGTTCTTTCTTATTTTATTTGAGCATTGTGCTCGGACGGAGATTTATGTTCATGAATGTAAATGCCTTCTTCAAATCTTTTTTATTGGCATTATGCGGAATTGATTTGTTGCCTCGTTGGACTCTTTCATAAAATTATTATCACACCTTGGGCATTCGGACCTGAATCTGATCTGCTTTCTTCTCGGGGAGAATTATTAAGCTGATTTTAATTGCGTTCCGTGCGTTTGGCTGCTTTGATCGGGTATCGTAAATCTAATTTAGTGTTCTTCGGAATACGTATACAAATCGAAATTTAGACGTTTTCTAATTATGCAACGAACGTTCTTCTTCTTCGCCTTCTGAGTGGGGCGATGTTTTGTGTCTTGTTTTCGATCGGATTTGATTGAAATTTATCGCCAATGCATTGACTACAGATCCGTAATCTCTTCTCTAGGGCGTTGTCCATGAATTTGTGTCCGTCGGATATGGCTTACATAAATATCTTGGCCCTGAATCGGTGTTGGCCGCCAATTTCTGTCTCATGTTATGGGAAGTCGTCAGCGCGTTAATCCGTTATGGATACTTTACAAAGCCATAACGATAGGATCTTGATATTAGTTTCTCTGTGCTTGTCTGGTTCCCCCTGCGATCATTTGTAAAATAAAAGTGAAAATTTGTTATTTGTTGCACTCGGTTTGTCGGTGTTTCCAGCGATAAAAATCTTGATTTATATTATGAGTGTGGTTTATATAAGATCAGTGAGATTTAAGACTAAACTACTAATAATGTGAAAACGTTTACCTTTGGTGTTTACAGGTTCAAAGTCGCTATGGAATAAGTAAACAGATTATTTTATAATTACTTAAAATTATTTAGTTAATTTTATAATGAGGTAAACATTTCTGTTTGTATATAAAAGTGAAATCATAATCATTGCTGGTTATAAACAATTTTGTAAACGTTTAAAGAAATTACTTAACTCAAAGTTGACTAATGATCAATATTTTGGAACCCCCTTCTGAGTTCGGTTTTAACGATTTTACCTCTTCGTAATGATCCTGCTGGCCATCGTCATCAGTGTGTTGGCCCAAATTAGTCGCCAAGCTGCCAAAACGTTTAGTACGCAGCTCTCACCAGAGAGTTTCAGTTTCTTTCCCCGCCAATTGTCCATTTGTCATGCGGACAATAAGGTTGACATACATTCGGCCAGGTCCTTTGTTTTTGCAAGCCCAAGTCACAGACCCAAAACCCGAACCCAAAGCAACTTTGGGTTCATTTTCGGGGGGACAGGTCTGAATTGCGCAATAAAACAAGAGTCGCCAAGGAATTGAGGAGGAGAATCCATCATTAATAAGCCCTAAAGTGGCTGCCCGATGGCCGCTCCAGGCGGGCAATAAAAACAATGGCCAAAATGGGCAATGAGCGGCCAACGCACAGCAGCGGCAAAATGTGCACTTGTTGATCTTGTTGTAGTTGATAATGCACTGAAAGAAATATATTGTAATTATCATTTTTTATCCGAAAAATATATATGTGCTTAAAAATAAAAATATTACAAACCATCCCGTTCTTTTAAATCAATACGTTATCATAAATACTCCCACTGATTAGTTCATACTAAAATTTGAGATAATATTGATAAATAATTTAAAATATTACATATCTTATACTAACAAGTTCTGTAGAATTAATTAGTAAATATATTCCTCTTATTTGTATTCTTAGAAATACTTAAATGGAGACATGCTGTTCGAATATAAACACTATTATTACATTTTAAAAAGTTTACAAAATGTGAAGGACGTGAAGAATAAATATTCAATTGCAACATAAATTCATTTTGAATTAATTATTTTTCTCAGTGAACATCTGTTGCTGTTGCAGCTTGCAAACAAGCGAGCAGCAAAAAGCTGCAACAGGAGGCAAACTGAAGGAGGAAAAAGCCAAACCGCTTTAGACCATTTAAGGCAACGCAATTAATTATTTTTTAACTGTTTTGTCATTTCGGAATGCAGCAAGCAGCCATCGTTGGCCATCGATTGGTATTGGTAATGGTATTGGTATTGGGCCTCCTCTTCTGGCTCCCGGCTCTCAGCCTTTTTACCAGTTTCCTTTGGGCCTTCCTGCTGTTTTTAAAGGACTTTGACATGGCCGCAGCTTTCGCTCGTTTGATCGCTTGATCGGTTGATCGATTGATTGCTGCAACCTGCAACCTGCAACGAGCAACGTGCAACCTGCAATGGGGCAAAAAATGTGCCGAGATTGTAAAACGCGTCTGTAACAAGCCGTTGCGTTAATTTGCCGCTGCCGATTGGCTACCGAAATAAAAAATAAAATAAAATAAGTGCCACAGCGGACATCTCAGATCTCAACGAAAATAGAAAGTTTTCGTTTTTTTTTCGTTATAATTTTTTTTGGTATGGTGGGAAGGCGAGTCGAATAATATGCAAAATGCTGAGTATATATAACAAATTAAATATTAAATAACCAGTTGGCTGGGGCCTGTGTGTGCCGTGTGCTCGTGGCCGGGCAATAAAGACAATAAAAATTCATACATTTTTCAAGCAACCTCGAACAAGTTGTTGGCCGCCTGGCCGGGCTTATTTGCTTTGTCTGTTTTGATTATAAAAAGCATTCAGCTTTAATTTGTCAATTTCTTAATTGGCGTTTCGTACGTTCCACATGGCAATAGCCGTCTCTTTCGATATATCTTTTGCCGTCTCTTTCGCACTCTTCGAAGACCCCCACACACACTCAGACACTAACCAACACATTGTGATAGAAGAATTTTAACAAGCTTCGGTGTTTTGGAATTTCGTACGTGAAGAATCCAAAAATGTTTTACGCAATTAAAGAATCTGATAAAATGTCTACAAGCGAGGATGCCACAGAACAAAAAAAGACCGAAGACAGACCCCGATCCTCCCGATTTCGCCAGACTTCAGCGCATATCGATCACTTGTCCGTCGGTAAATATGACAAATTTCGAGGAACCACCAGCACCATCAGCACTTTCCAACAAAAAATACAAAAAAAAAGAGGCAAAATCAGAAGCGAATGCACATCAATATCAGATGTCGTGTATCTGGGCTGCATCTGTATCTGTATCTCAGTTTTGTTGTGGCACAAACCAATTAAGCCGAGATTAATTGGCCATGTCAAGTGGCGTAATCGAGCGCGAACACAGGTTTGACATTTCATAATTATTTCAACTGCCTCGGCTGCTCCGACGCTCTATAGAGTATACCAATCTGGTCCCGTCTCTCATGATCGATCAATCTGTATCTGTATCTTTTTGTATTTCTGTATTTTCAGCGAGTGAGTGAGTGCGCCTGAGATGCTTTTTGATAGATAGATACACGCGTACCTACGGGTTTTGTTTTGTATAATTGTTTGTTTTGATATGTTGATTTCAGGCGATAGCCGCATGGGGCCACTTTGGATTATTGATATTTTTATGTAATTATGTTGTCAGGTGGGTTCGGTTTAGGGTTTTCTGGAAATGCCAGAAGATTTTACTCCGATTGTAGTTCGTTTGGGGGCACAAAATGTTAATGGATTTGCCTGCTAATTATTTGTTATCCATTGATCAGGTATTTTTTTTGGGCTTGGGAACTAAATTTAGTACTTGTTACTGTGCGGTGCAATTATGCTGAACTTTGAAAAATAAATCACGACTATGTTTTTTTTTTATAAGTTAAATGTAAATTTTTTTTGTATTTAAATAAAGCTCCCACCATTTTGCTTCTTTCTAAATTAACCAATCTTATTGACTTCTTTAGATCTTTTCATGAACCTGTTGATCTTTAAGCTTACTCTACTTAACGATCAGAACTTTCCATCTTTCTGCCAACTTTAGCATTCTTTTGCAGACCCGTTGATCTTCCACCTCTCAACTGATCATCAATCTGCGAAGATCTATAGCATGCAGAATTGTCTCTGTCTTTTTATTGTCGCATTCAATCTGATCGCCTTGGAACCACTTTGTTACCAGGGTTCAAACTTTCTCTGGGCCACTGCCACTCCGCACCCAGTTTTATCACCTATCGGCCATCGCTCATCCCGTCCTATCCAATCCTATCCAATCCACACCCACTCGAGCACTCGAGGCACCATTCCACATCCCTCCTGCTCATTTTGCCGCTAATTTGACAACAATTTACTGTAATCACAATCGATTCGTGTTTGCCAATTTTTTAATTGTTTTCAATCCTCTTTTCTTTGGCCAGCCCCAAGGCCCGAAGGCAACTGCCGTCCTCACCAGACACACGATCGAGTAATTTACGATGGCCTCATGGTGATTGGGTTCGCCGGCACAGCGCATGACACCCAAACCGAGGCCCAAGCCCAAACTCGGGGAAGTGAAACAAACCTAAACCCTATATAACCAAGCAAAAACCCATACCGAGCTAAACAAACGAACTCCATTAGCAGATCTTTACTGGGCCTCTTTGTGGTTAGTTCGTGCGAACTTCTAGGAATTATGTTGTTCCAATTAAAATAAAAATTAAAATAAAAGAAGACAAAACAAAAGGCAGCCCACAGTCGACACTTGGGCCCCCTTTTCCTGTCGTTGTATCGATTTGTGAAATGGTCGTCGATGGGCTGGCTCTCGCCCAGACACTCGGAAAAAATATATGTATAGTTAGGGGATATATATTTAACATGGGAACAAAAAAATACTTCCATCAAGGGTATGTTATTGTATTTTATATCACATCTTGATTTCTTAATACTACCATTTTAATTAAGGACCTTAAGAACGCAATAATATATTATCCTAACAAGAAATTTAAATGTAAATTATAATATATTATATATTATATTATTTTTATATTATAGAAATATTATTGTAGTTAGAAGATTTTTATTATTTTGACTTACAACTTTGTTTGATATTATTTTCTCAACCACTTTTTCCCCCAGTGCATTAAGGGAGGTGAGGTGTGGAAAGTGTACTGGCGCTGGCTGATTTCCATTTAACCTGCTGCACCGGGGACACAAGGACCGAAAGACCGAGGACCCAAAGACCCAAAGACTGCAGCTGCACCTCGTGGATGCGGCTTGATTTCTTCGCGCACGATACGAATCGTGGTTGCCTTAAAACGACTTTAATATGTAAATTCGATTTCGGAAGCCAAAGTAATTAATACTAGAATGCAGCCCCGATCCAGAGGCAGACTGAATTTAAAATTAATCCAAACAAACGGATAAGAGGTACCCGGTACCCAAAGGCAGCAGAAATGTTAATTTGCCTCGTCTGCGTTTCTTCTGGGTCCCCAGGAAGCTACATTCTTACGATCGGAGGTGAGAATATTTCTCAACATTGCGTCGATTATGCCGGATATTTATGTGCTGGTCAAGGGATTTCTTTTGGCCCCTTCTTGGGGCCATTCAAATAAAAATTATGCTTGACATATTGGTATAAGTTTTGCTTTTAATTATGAATGACATTCTCTATGGGCTATCGTGTGGGTTCTTTGGTTCTATAGGGCCCTGCTGTGAAACCAGAGCTCTTCTTGGGTTCCAGTTTTTTTTTTGAGATAAAGATAAAGATCTCGATCTCCTCTCGCAGTGAGACAAAACACACACATACGAATAATGAAACTCATTGATGTAGGTAAATTATCGCTCTGTTCTTAACGTCGTGTTTTCGTGTTTTTTAATTGGACTTTGGGAATTTAGTGAAAAATGCTAATTAGTTAAAGGGTTTTTTACATTTTCTTCTTTGGTCGTTTTTGAGCTCGTTGGGATTGCATTTCATTGATAATATAGGAAACTCAACGAGCGGATTCCCCGAGATTTACGCTGATGTCTCTTGACTCTTTTGACTCGCCTTCAACCATTTCTCTACTATCTATAAAATTAGATTAGCAGTTAATTGGTTAATGTGCAGCCAGCAACGTTTGTTAATTGATTCTCGGAAAACCCAACGAGGAAATCAAGAGAGAGGGCCTAAAGAACAGAATCTGGTTTTAATTAACAACTATTTAGGTGCTGGAGCTACCGACTCTCGCCTGTTGCGTGTTTCCCTGATTTGGTAACATTTGTGATTTGATATATTGGATTGTATATCATTCTCTGATACTCCAATTTTTTTAAAGCTTCCATATGCGTGCACAGTAGCCCAAAGTTATTTTTTTGGGCTTTCGGTTCCAGAGAACTTTCGGCTTTTGTCCCACTAATTGGTTTTATGGGTTCGCCTTTGGGTCTGGGTCCGTCACTCTTCGCCGGTCATTTGTCGTTCGATATCGCTTTTGTAGATGGCCTGGCAAAGATTTTCAGATTTCGTAAGCTTGTCTTTTTTGGCCATTAAAATAGCTTATAAATTTATGCGAGGTCTTCGCATTGTTTGATTTCGATTTCCAATCCACTTGTCATTTGTTATCAACGAAATATTTTGATCTGGCTGATAAGGTTGATCGCTGGGCTCTTAAAGCGTTTTGTCTGAGCTTTGGATAATTCCCTCGTTATAAAAGACCTCCGTCAATTGGGTCAGTTCACCCCCCACACAAGCCAAAAATACATAAGCCAACATATCGATAAATTCCCCAACAAAATGCCATTGCCACTTGGCAGAGGCAGAAACTCTGGGCCAGATGCAACATGCATATACCACCAAAACTACTTGCCACGTTCAACGTCATCAGCATATGGGCGGCTGTTCGAGATCCGAACATGTTGTAGGTTGTCTTGTCGTTGCCTTGTAACCCGATAGTTTTGTAGTTTTGTGGTAGCGCACTCATAAATTTGCCCCACAGTCGCACACCTCGCAGTCGCATCTCAGGTGTTAAGCGGGTCGGGATATGGATACTCTATATAAGCAATTTGGTCTTTTATAACTCGTCGTTAACTTGGAAATTTTACGGGATAACAATATTGCCATAATCGATATATAGCATGATTTTATATATCATAATTATCTTAATAACTCCTATTATTAATTATACCTTATTAACAGCTTGTTGATTTTAGTTATTAAAAATAATTACTCAAGTGTTTTTGTTTTAATAACTCATGTATCAAAAATTTTTAAGCAGGAAAACCATCATTACGAATATTTATTAAGCGATTACAGCTCTTTTATGACACTGTTTATAAAAACAGGGATATAAATTAAATCAAAAATATTTAAAGGTGTTTTAATGGATTGTAAAAACCAAGGCAGGAACACGTGTTTTTATGTTCTCTTTATAATAAGAAAATATAATAAAGTTTAAAAATGTATTATGAAGAGTATTTTAAGTTCCGAATAGAAGAACGCCATCGATTTCCCCTATTATTTTTTGTGTTTGTTATTTATAACTATTAGTCTCTAAGTTAAAAAGTCGATTTCGGCTTTTACAGTTTCGCTGCTCACTTGCTAGTCGCTGTATTTGTTGGCTTTATTGTCGGCTGCTCGGTGTTTTTGTTGCTGCCGGACTTGGCATTATTTATTGCACGAAAGTCATTCCTTTTAATAGTCATGCAAATTAATTTTTGCTCATTTGTACAACAATAAAAATGTTAACTAATTAATTTTGATTGAAATTTGCATGCAAAACGCGAAAATCAATTTGCACGCGTCGCTTTGTATTGTTTTTCTCCCCCATCGAGATCTTGGGGCTTTGATAAGTGGCGGGAATTCGGAATTTATAAACTTAATATTCAATGGGTATAAATAAATTTAGACTAAGCATAAGCGACACGCCATTGGGCAACTGGTTCAGATTGAAAAGCGAAAGTCTGCGATGAGTTTGGGGATGATAATGATGCTGTATGGGGGAGATTATAGGAAGACTTTTCAGGGAGGGTGGCCCAAATCACAGAATTATTCCAGAACAAAGGCCGCTGCAAATATCCAATTAGCGGAGGCATAATAAGCATTTCGGCAAAACGGAAGTCATGTTAATTAATTTCGACTATAAAATCCGAGCTGGCAAAGTTTCGAGGCGACACCGATAGCAATCTTGCGAGGAAGCCGAGAAAACAAATGGAATTCCGAAATATTAACGATAGAGGACCCGTCCTCCTCCAAAGTCCAAACTCCACACTCCAAAGTATCGTGTATCTTTTATCCTCTCCTTTTGCTGAATGTGCCCAATTATAAGCTAAAGACATTGAAATTCGCTTTATCGCAAAATTCGTTTGACCGAATGCGAGGAAGCCGCTGCCAAAAGGGAATGCGAATGTATCTGCCGGGTATTGTATATATATATATATCTCAAATTAGCAAACATTTTATATCTGTCAGCTACTGTTCTCCCTAATTAATAACAAGATGCCTTTTTAATTCCATTTCGTGCGTTTTGCGCGCCGTTGCTCGTTTTAATTGCCCTCGACATTGCCTCAAGGAACTGTTCGAGATCTCTTTAGTTCGGTACGGGCTCGTTACCAAAGGGGGAGAGCTATACCATCCTATACCATCTACCATCAAAAGGAACCAGAACCATCCTGAACGGATGGACTGGGAGGCGCCTGCGTGCTATGATGCACTTAATCGCCGCTGCTCGTAATTATGGCTAATTCCTTCCGTTTATCTACAAAGAATGGGTTCTATGAAATTATTATTATTAATTTATGGCTGCAGCGGCAGGGAATTTGATATTAATGTGGCAGTGTAAACAAATTATGGCCATGGCTGGCTGGCTGCATCTTGTTTGGAGTGGTTAAAATGGATGTAAGAGCTTTGGACTCGGCCTTTTTTTTAACACGTTTGAACAATTAACATTTAATTGATCTAATAAGCAGGAAAATTCGAAGAAATGTTTAATTATTATACCTGCGGAATAGTATATTTACATTTATGATTTAAAAATAACATTCATCTATCAAGACGAGAGTAAGCTTGATTCTAGGTTTGTGTATTTATATACTCAATTATTCAATTGCTTACATATTTCATACAATTTTTTCTAAAAACACAGACATGTGTTGATAAAATTTGTATTAAATATTATTATTATTTAAATAAATATGTCCATAAAAATTCGATAAAAATTTTATACTATTTAGCTTATTAAAATCCAAAAACTACACAATATTAAATTGTGAATTTAATTTGAGTGAAACTTGTGATGCCACATTTTTCTAAAAATGTATTGTCATTTATTGATTTTTAAACAACAAAGTTAGAAGTTTCGTCTGTGATTATCTCTCAATATATATTATAAGCCGGAACTTTTAATTTCCACTACCTTTTCTCACAATAAACACACTCTTAAAAAAAGGGGACACGAAAGGCACACTGCGACATTCAGGAAGCTGAAACAAACTTGCGACTTTCAGCCATTCAACCATTGTGCAAATAGATAAACACTCCAATTGTATGACACAAAATTGACGCAAATGAGATCGAATGGTCAGGGTGCGAACATGTAACTGCCGTCGGCTAAGTCGGGGCAGTAACTTGGCCAACTGAATGGCCAGAACGGTGTGGAAAACCCATTCGGACCTCACTGACCATAAATCCACCGGTGCCAGACATTTTAGCCAACATTGAGTTGAGTTTAGTTTCCCTTGAGCCCCCCAAAGAAAAAGAGGGGAAACCTGTTTTGGCCAACAAGTTTTAACCACGAAAACCCGTTTCGATCGCAATGGTAACCGCCTACCAGAAAGCCAAAAGGAGGAGGAGCTTTGCCCAAGATGGTGACTGGGCAGAAAAATGGTGGCCAACGCTAAATAGCGATCGAATTTATGGAATTATTTCATTGTTCTAGGAATTTGAATGCCCCGCTGAAAATGGCCACAATGGCAGCGGATTTTGATAAACGATCTTCGGCGAAAAGAACAGAGGGTTCAGATACATATATATATATTCGTATATGGCCTGAATGTTTATTGGATGACGAGGGCACAAGGATGTCAGGGGGCGTGGCAGCGGGACCCCATTTGATGGCTTCATTATGCGCAGTCAACCAAGTTGGTTGGCGTTTTTCCTTACAAATTGGCTGATTTAATATTTTTGCCAATTAAGTTGCGCTATCCCACGAAAAAGGCAGCCATAATTGGTTTGGCAGCATAAAAATCACATGAATACATTTCCGCTCCACGGCAATTAAGTGTATGTGTCCACATGGACCGAATGTATCCTTTGGATACAGCGATACAAAAATGCAGAAAGATACACCTGGTCCAGTGCACTCTCGAGATGATCGGTGCAAGTGCAAGTAAATTGACTGCCGGTTCCACTCGGCCGTCTTGTCATTAAATGCTTGAACAAAATTATCTTGTTAAAATTACAAATAACACGAACATGAAGTAATAAAAACGTACGGAATGAATAATGTGCGCCACGTTAAATCGCTGCTGACTGACGACGATCTGAGGATCAGAAAACCAGTCTTTGGTCTTCGGACTCCAGTCTACAGGTCCCCACTTCTTTGGTCTTCCAGTCTTCAGTCTTCTCAACCGCAGGCATCCTTCAGCCAACCATCCATCTGCACTGCGGCCTGCTCAGCATTCTTATAACTTTATTTTATGTGTCGATTTTTAGTGCTCGCTGCGCGGTTGCAGTTTCGTGAACTTTCCAAGTTAATTGGTTAGCGATTTGAGAGCGCTTGTAACGACTGCAAAAAAGACGTTGATTTTTTCCCCATTCGCCATGTGAACTGTGAGTGAGTGCCTGAGATTGGTCACATAGCTGGGTCCGGGGCACTCGAGAACTGCATCCGATGGGTTGCCGCAGGAATTTCCCAAGAATTTTCGAAGTTCCGCAAAGCTGCTGGAAAAGCCAGCTAATTTTTGAAATAAGGAAGACTTAAGATGGGGTATATTAATGTCTAGCTATTATTTATTTAGAAGTTTGAAAGTTTTGGTAGTTATAAACAACTTTTGTTACTTGAGCATTCATTTTGTTAATATTAATTTTATAATCTGTTGCTTGTTATATTATGTAATACTACACACACATTCTATACCTTTAAAATAAATTTATACATGTTAGTATTCAATAATTATAAATCGAATCTATTCTGTTTTTTAATGAGGAATGTGCAGTTTCAATAAAACCTTCAAGAAAACCACCATAACCATCCTTAAATGCTTTTTTCAACCGCATATTTAGCACTTAAAGTGGCATGAATATCCGCATAAACATCCTTAAGGTGTAAACGAGTGAAACTTACTGCCAATCTAAGTGCAGTTATAACCCCATTAAAAGTTAATGATATGACTAAGACTCACAGAAGTCGTGAGAAAAGAGGATATTTTAATTTGACAGAGATTTTACCGTGTGCCTAGTAGTGAGCATAATGTTTTAATAAACAGCTTTACGCAATTTGCTCAATCACACTCCCCGAAACGGGACGGTACTCTCGTACTCCTGGTACTCTCACCTTTCCCCGCCAAAAACTATCTCTGTGGATCCGGGTCTGGGCTAATACTTAAAGTTCCGTTACAGATTTTATGCTCTTCACGTAGCGCACTAAAACTGCCCCATCGACGAAATGTCGAAAAGTCGGGTCCATCCTCAGGTATTTTACCAGGTACGCTGCCCTTCTTTCACTTTTGCCCCGATGGGCCGGGGGCCACCTTTTAGTGCATAGTTAAAACGGCTTTATGTCTTAATTAAAGTTTATAGCGCGTTTTGCCCAAGGCGTCAAAAGAGAGTCAATGCGCATTGGCTGTTGGCCAACTCAGCCGCCGCCCGTTGGGATGCTGGCCAAGATCATCGACAAGCGGGCTAAATGAGTTTTCCTTCTGGCCAAGTCTCTGCACTCCCAAAAAAGTGTGGGGTCACATAATAACAACAGTACAACATTATAAATTAAACAAAAAGTGTGCTGAATTTTGCATATGCATATAAATATTTGGGGTTTGGGGTTTTGGTGGATCTACACTTAAAATTTTTTAAATCAAAATATTTGACGGACTTAAATTACCAACTTTATATTGCTCAATCTAAAATAGTAAGCCTGCTTAAAGCCTCTTAGCCTTTTTAAAGTACTACTTTAAAGAAGTATTTACACAACGAAATCCTTTAATTAAATTTAAATACTTATATTACTTATTTTACTTATTGCCCATATTTTCTTGCAGTGCATTTTCCATCTGCAGACCAAGAGCACCTTGGCATGTGTAAGTGTTGGGCATGTACAAATCGCTTGATTGGCTTGCACTTAATTGCCAATGGCTTGCAACTCCCACTTGAGCTGGCTCTCGGATCAGCCATGCTGCTTTTTGCTTTTGGCCCCAAGTTTTCTGGGCTTTGTTTTTAGTGCTCGACGAGGTCGTGTCTGCGGCTGCTGCAGCTCCTGCTAATAGGCAATTAAGCTTCAAGTGCTACCTGCCATTTTGTTGCCCTGCCAAAGGTGTTTTTGTTCCGCGGCCATGGCTAACTAAGCCTGGCTAATGCCTGTCTCTGAAAACGTCAACGGGTTAAAGTTCAATGTAAGTCATTAGCCAGGGAAAGAGTTGACTGGGCTTCGTCAGCATATCGATAAAAGAAGGGGTACTACATGCTAGGTCTTAAAAAATATATTTCAGGAAGTTACATCTAGTAATTATTTATTTGAAAGAGCATACAATTATAACCAATTTGACAAGCTCTCTAGCGTTGATTTTCGAAAATGGATTCCTATTTTATTATAGAAATTGTATAATATTTTTAGCTAAGTATAGTACATTTTTGAAAATTTAAAACCAAGTCAATATGATATACTTAAATAATAGTTTTTGTCCTTGAAAAACATTAAATAATATTATTGTCCTTATTAAAATGTCGATGGTTGTAGGATATTATAACGAACTCATTATAATTCCCCATATATACAAAATATTTGCAATTCTTCAGCAGTTCATTATCAATAAAATCAGTTAATTATTAATAAAGTAACATACGTAACCATTTTAATTTTCTAATGGTTGTTATTTTCCCAGATGAAAACTGGTTAAATATATTTTGCAGAGCCACCTTTGAGGAACCTGTCGTCATCTTGTTAATGGTGCAATTATTTTATGTTATTTGTCAATTACTCTCCCAAGACGGACACTCGGACTACCTAAAGTCCGGATCCTCCTGGACATGACTTCTATATCTTTGGAGGAATGGAACCTCCAACTACCGATCCCCAAGCATCCCCTCTCGTTACGCAATTAAGCAAACTTCCGCTGGACGGCGAATGTCGCCGCTTCCGAGGCAGCTTTCTTCATATTTTGAATGCCTGGCGACTCTTTAATTGCGTATACGCCGCCTGTAACGGTCGTTGGGCAAAACGTCTTAATTAACTCGTCTCCGCCCAGCTTTCCTCGCTTTTTTATAGCGCCTCTCGCTGCAATTATTATGATTACTTATTATTGCGGCCTTTCATTTTATTCCGTTTCGTTTCGGTTTGTTTGCGGATCGGCTTTATTTTTTCGAGACACCGACTCGCAGTCGGCAATTTAATGGCCGCGCAGCCAATTGCAAATATTTTCCAAATTGCATTTCATAATTTCGGTTTTTGTTTCGGCCCAGTCAGGTTATTTTCCAGCCAACTGGACTTCCTTTCAAAAGCCAGCCGATGGTTTAGTTTATTGTCGCAAATTAAGAGGCTAAGTAGGAGGAGGAAAAAAAAACCCCACCCTTTGTGGCAGCAAATTGGCAGCTTGAAACTGGGATGCCGATGGGTTCTTCAATCCGCCGCTTCTCTGTTATTTCGGCCAATAAAATTACAAGATCGTATTAAAGTTATCCTTAAAAGCATATAATTTCAGCGGCCTCAAGTGCCGCTTATTGGTCGCGCAATGGCTTTTAAATTTGATGCTGCACTCGAAAAATTTATAAATTCAGTGTACATAGTATATTAACTAAATACATTTTATATTAATTTAAGAATAAATATTTTTATACTTAAAAAAAAGAACTCACAATTTTTTGAATTACATTAGCATTTAATTTTCAAAATTTTAAAAAACAAAAGAGAGTACTTCAACTGAAAAATCAAAAACAAACATTTTTGAAAGAAATTATCTTACATTTTTGAAAAATACTATAACTTTTCCTGTTAATTTTAGGTTGAAAGGTTTTATTTCTCCAAGTCGATTATCATTTTGCCTTATCAACCGCGTTCATAAATCCATATGCAAACCGAAAATTGGTGGTAAAAAATTCCATCAATATGCAAAATTTTTCAATTAAAATTGGCCAGTCAAATGGCAGTTGCAGCACAAAGGGCCCAAAGATAACTTCGCCATATGCACAATAAGGATATCTCGGGGAAAAAATGGAGGGATGAGGAACATCGGCGGCAGAAGGAGAAGAACGCACAGCAATCGACGGCAATTTATGTGCAGTCAGCGCCATTTTCACTTCATTGTATCGCGACCAACGGCAGACAGCAAAAAATTAATAAAAGCCAAGTAAAAAATGGAGCAACAATAAAACCGAAATGGCATCGCACACGGCCAAACAAAAAGCTGCAAAAAAATAAATAAAAAAAAAGAAATCATCATGAAGAAGGTGTAAGGCATTGTGGAGCGTCAACGGCAACAACGACTGACAGGAAATTAGTTTCCATTTTTTGATGAATGCTTCGACAGGATTGCTCCGCTGATGGCGTTCCCTTTTTTTACCCCGACCCCTTCCCTTTTCCTGTCGGGATACTTTGGGATGCTTTGGGGATGCGGATGCCGAGTGAACCGCTGGGGATGCCAATGGATGCCAGGATCGTCAGCCAGCGCATAAATTGCCAGCAAACAAAACGTGACAACCGCTAGCCACGCTTCAGTCGGGCAAAAAAATAAAAAACTGAAAAACAGAAACAGCACAAACACGGCTAAAAAATATGTGAAGGCAATGCTGCAACTTCCTTTCGTTCATTCATTCAACAATAAAATATTAACAGCGGCTACATAAAATAACAACGGAAAGGGATTGATTGAGTTGCTTGTAAAGCACCTGGGGTACTGCGTCTTTATTTAGTTAAATAAAAATAAAATATATAATATTTTATATAATTATTTATTAAACTATCCTTGCATGCTTAGAAACTGGACATATTTAATTTAATACTTAATATTAATATTACTATTTAGACTCTGCTTAAATTTTAAATATATAGAAAACCATTGTTTAAAAATAAAAAAGCAGTTGTCAGAATAAGGATAATTTATATATATACTAATATAACAATATAATTTGTATATATAATTAATTTATAAATATAATAATGAGAAATTCATAAAAATAAGTTTCAAAATCTAAATACAATTGGTAACAGTTAAGTCAACAAGAATGTTTAATCTTTACTATGGGCTTATAGACAGTTTTTATAATATTTAGTAAATTCCATACTGGAAACACCAAAATAAATTCTAATATATTTCTAAAAAATCATATAATGATAATTAAATTATAAGTACAAATAGAATGCTAGGTCCAACACCCCTTAGATATACATATACCACCTCATAAAAGGAGCAAAGTCGTTTCAGGGACAGCCAACTTACACTATCACGGCCCTCAATTGGCAGCTCCATATACACAACAATCAGAAATGCGAATGAAATGTATAAAATATATATTTATAATCGCCCGTTGAGGGCCAGTTAGCTCTATAGTTTCCTGGAAGTGTTGTCGAAGCCTTTCAAAAGCAC
The DNA here is from genome assembly GCF_043229965.1 of Drosophila suzukii. Lineage (NCBI taxonomy): Eukaryota > Metazoa > Arthropoda > Insecta > Diptera > Drosophilidae > Drosophila > Drosophila suzukii. Next base: position 86,058,069 of record NC_092082.1, read on the forward strand.
ATTAAGCCTCACAGCTTGTCATTGATATGTGTGCCCATCATGGGGAATAAATTGCACCATGTGTTGCCCAGAGCGGAGAAAAACAAATTAACAAATTAAAGAAGCGGGTGTCATAAAATCATGGGATGGGTCCATTAAATTACTCGAATTTCGTGTCACAAAGCCATGATTTATTCGCTGCCTGGCAGAGGCATTTAAATGCGCTTTTTGATTTACAAATAACAAATAAATGTTGTGATGAGTGGGATCTTTGGAATGCCGCCGGCTGGGGCAGCTGGTAGACCCAAAGATGGATCATGGAGCTTGGTTGTTCGACTTCTCGGTTTTGGTCACGCTCGTAAAACCCCAACTAAGCGTCGAAAGCCACCAAATAACTCGAATGCTGATTAAAACATCTCCGGTCCGGTCCTCCTCCCATGAAGATATCCACATCCACTTAATAGCCCATTAAGACGTTCGCCAGCTGTAAATTTCGGGATCTGGATGTGGATGTCTGCCTAGCGGGCGGCATTAACATCTAGCGAGAAACAATAAATCCTTATTAAATGCCCAGCGAGCCGGCCAAACTATTAACTGATTTTCTTTTGAATATTTCCCTCTCGCAGTGCATAAATCAATTTAACAGCCGAGCACCATCACAAAAGGCAACTCTTCCTCGGATTTGTGACATTTTAATTACTGCTTACGATTTTTGATTTACCGTCGATTATGATCTAACACAATTCCACATGATGAGTAAGTTGTAAAAGGGTTAATTGTGGTGCGATTGGTAACGCTATGGCATAAGAATTGTATTGCTTAATTAATACTCAAGTTTTTATAGTACATGTTTTTTTATTTTATGGACAGAATTCACCAAAAAAATGTTTTATTTAATAATAAAATACTTAATTAGTTGTATTGCCTCTCTGATAAGTTAATTTAAATTGAGCTTTTATCAATCACGCGATCGTACTGCTGTTGTAAAGTTTGTCAATTAATTGTAAGACAAGTCACGATTGGTTTTTGTTAAGCCACTTAAGCAACAAACATTTAAATAAATATTAGAATAAAAATGATTTTCAAATGTTCCTGATTTTTGATTGTAAGACAAGTCATGTTTGTTTTTGTAGTTCTTGGTGCAGTGAATTTACCTGTTGAAGGATTGTATTCTAATTGGAGCTTGATCAGTGACACGATCTAATTGCCATTTAAACAACTCCATTTGTTAATTAAATGTTAGTCAAGTCATGATTGGTAGTTCGTGGAAAACATTTCTTGATCTTTAATTGGATAGAAAAGTTACCTGAGTCTCGACAGAGTTGTAACTCTTTTCAAATAATGATTTTATTCTAATTTATTCCCTAATCTGTAACGCCATCAAGTCAAGTTTATTTCTTAATTAATTTAAAAGTCGGGACATGAACTCTTCTGGATATTTCTTTTAATTGAAACCGTTAGGTATAATAATTGGTTAGAAAATTCAGATGTAGGCCACGATTAAGAACTTGACTTAGGCTTCATTAACCGTAAGTTAATGATTGATTTGTTGGCAACATGTAACCAAGATCGTTCTTAGGCTGCGGCGACAAATTCATTTGTTAATTATGCTACCGAGCCAATAATTATGCCACGATCAGTAACACGATCAAAGGTTAGACCCTGGCCTGTTAGCCATGTTAGTCGCAATCGGTAAATACACTAAATACTTGCCCACAGCCCGCTGATCGTGAAAATCAAAACAACATAATCATAAAATGCGCACACTAAACGTGGCGTTCTTCTTGTCCCCGTTGTTGTTTTAGGTTGTTTTTTCTGTCTTTTTTTTTTGGTTTTCTGTTCACTGGAGTCTGCGTTCAAATGGCACTTGGCCCAAAGCGTTGACTCTGGCAGGAGATAAGATCGGCCAAAACCGCGAGGATCGCCTTAGCCGGCTGCCGTCTAGCTGCGCTTTTATTATCTGCAGGATCGCTCGCTGGGCATGCAAATTTCCGATGGCAGCCCAGGATCCAGCTTTTGGCCAAGAGCTCCCAGATCCCAGCTTCCAGCTCCCAGCTCTTTTGGCCAACGCATGCCGTAAATCACCACTTTGGCTACAGCAACAAGAGCTGCAACAAATTTACAACAACTATGCCGTGCCGCGGTTGCACGATCAAAACAAAAAAAAAGTAGAAAAATATAAGCAAAATAAAAACAAAACAGCCAAGAGCTGGAAAAAATTGCTTCCAGCTTTTTCGGCCTGGCCCAAAGTCATGAATCAGTTTTTCATAGAGCGCGCCTTTTGTTCCCCCTAGGCCAACCAAGGCGATAACTTCATTTTGTGGCTTAATATGCTTGTTGAGGGCCAGGTAAGTAGTTGTTGGCAAAAGCGTGAACTCTCCAACACCTTGAGCATTTTGTGTTGACACAAAACTGAGACCGAGCCGGAGCCCAGGACCAAACCTGAAGCCAAAAGGCTTTCCCTGCACCATCAGTGAAGACCAGCGACTATGATAATATTTTTTCCAGAAGGCATTTGAGGTTGCCTGCTGCTGCTGCTACTGCTACTGCTGATGCTTTTGCTGTCGATTAAGCGGCGCGACAATTTTCCTTAGCTGCAGATCGTCCTCTATGGCTAGTAGGGCACTGAAAGAAAATTATAAGAAACCTTTAAGAAGTACAAGACATAAGAAAAACGATTCCTTTTCTAACAATGGTCCTTCAAGCCGGATACATTTTAGAGAGCAAAGTATAGCAACTCATTTACTGTTACTGGTCCCTTGAGGCACACAAAAATTATTGTAATTTTAATATACAAAGTAAATATTTAAATTTAACAAGAATGTCATTAAGTTTTCATAACCTCTACTAACATTGGTCTTACGAGCCGGATCCAATCCGGAGAAAATAAACATGGGCAACTCAATACGAAGATTTAATTAATATTATGTAGTTAAGGCTAACTTTATGGGCCAGGATTTAAGCCACTCCCTTTACGAACATTGGTCCTCCGAAACGGATTACGCCCTTTACCAGCTGGCATTTTTTCAAAAAAATATTTTATTAACAATCTTTTAGTGTCTTTGCCTTCAGTGTGGACTGGCCCGCCTGCAGCCACCCACTCGCGTTTTGGGTGCTGAGTGTTTTACAGCCTCCGGCACTTGCCTTCTTTTCTTGGCCCAAAAGGGGCTCGGCGAGGTTTCCCCGGCTGCCTCGAATTCCCCCTAATCCTCCAGAACGGAGTCGTGAGCTCGGGGCACGATTTTCCATAGCACATGCTGCGTTCTGGTCGCGGAACGTGGCCGGTTGTTGGCTTGTTGTCTTTGTTAGTGGTAGCAGTTAGTTGACTGCACTTACCACTAAGTTAAGATGTTTTTGTCTCCGCAGTCTGTCTGGCCGAGGTGTATGCGCAATTATCGTGGACAGGCGAGTCCCAGGCCCGCGGATCGGGATCCAGCAGCCAGAGCGACTCCATCTCCATCGGAGTTGGAGTTGAAGCCGGAATGCCGCTGCTTAGTTTTTCTTTTTATTGATTTATGATTTGTTTAACACAAAGGCGCATTACAATGCCCCGAGTGGGCTTTTACGAAGAATTTCCTGGCCCGGCCAGGCCTGTCCTATACTGTCCTGTCTGGCCAGTCATAAGCCCGGACGGCCGGGCCATGCATTTAAAATTGTCTTTACCAAATTTGATGGCAGCCTTAAACTTCATGCCACATTTGGGCCGCAACAATAGTTGCAATCACGGAGCCGGTCCTCTGGCACTTTCAACACTCATAAACCAGGCTTAACTTAACATGAATGCAGCTCGGGTATCAAAATATTTTATATGCACTCTCGGCTCTTTTCCCCATTTTCAGTCCCCCTATTGTGTTGTCCCAAAGGGGATTTGGTCTTTTGCATTTTGCTTTTAGCATTAAGCATTTTGCGTGGCTGCCTGTGCCTTTTGATTGGAAGGCCAAAAAAGCGGCGTGAAGGAGGGCCAAATGGGATGCTTTTATTCGGCCAATTTATTTAGTAATGCTGCAAAAATTAGACAACTGAATTAATTTTCACAGCGACAAAAAGCTTGAAATATTGCCGGCCAGAGATTACAGTCGAGTGAATTGTTTGGCACTTTCCTGTTAGTGGATTCGTTAGCAATGCCTTGAGGTCTGCACTAGTCAGACAGAAAATGCTATTTGTAAGGTTATGAATTGACAAACATCAATCCCATCTTAAGCTAATTTATATATTATCTTAGGAAATTCGTGTTATACTTTTTAAAATTTATATTCTCAGTACGCTCAGTATTTTGGTTACTAACATTTTAAAATTCAAGTGAACTGAGTAAATTCCAATAACTCAAGTTATGGAATCTAGAAGTGCAGTTTTGGGGATATATGGATATCCATTGGAAATACGGAAAAACCGAACATGAAAATGGGTTAAAATTTTGACCCACAATTAAAAGAAATATTTAAATGTAGATCATAAGAGAATTTCACCACAAACTCATAGAGATATCCCACGTTAAAATCGGGATCCCGTAAGTGAAGTTATGGAATCTAGAAGTGCAGTTTTGGGGTCTGATATGGATATCCATTGGAAATACGGAAAAACCGAACATGAAAATGGGTTAAAATTTGGACCCTCAATTAAAAGAAATATTTAAATGTAGATCATTAGAGAATTTCACCACAAACTCATAGAGATATCCCACGTCAAAATCGGGATTCAGTAAGTGAAGTTATGGAATCTAGAAGTGCAGTTTTGGGGTCTGATATGGATATCCATTGGAAATACGGAAAAACCGAACATGAAAATGGGTTAAAATTTGGACCCTCAATTAAAAGAAATATTTAAATGTAGATCATTAGAGAATTTCACCACAAACTCATAGAGGTATCCCACGTCTAAATCGGGTTCCAATAACTTAAGTTATGGAATCTAGAAGTGTAGTTTTTGGGGTCTGGTACTGAAATCCATTGAAAATTTGAGAAAACCGAACATGAAAATGGGTTCAAGTTTTGACCCTCAATTAAAAGAAATATTTTAATGTAGATCATTAGAGAATTTCACCACAAACTCATAGAGGTATCCCACGTCTAAATCGGGTTCCAATAACTTAAGTTATGGAATCTAGAAATGCAGTTTTGGGGTCTGGTACTGAAATCCATTGGAAATACGAAAAAACCGAACATGAAAATAGCTTAAAATTTGGACCCTCAATTAAAAGAAATATTTTAATGTAGGTCATTAGAGAATTTCACCACAAACTCATAGAGGTATCCCACGTCTAAATCGGGATCAAATAACTCACGTTATGGAATCTAGAAGTGCAGTTTTGGGGTCTGATATTGCAATCCATTGGAAATACGAAAAAACCGAACATGAAAATGGGTTAAAATTTGGACCCTCAATTAAAAGAAATATTTTAATGTAGATCATTAGAGAATTTCACCACAAACTCATAGAGGTATCCCACGTCTAAATCGGGATCAAATAACTCACGTTATGGAATCTAGAAGTGCAGTTTTGGGGTCTGATATTGCAATCCATTGGAAATACGAAAAAACCGAACATGAAAATGGGTTAAAATTTGGACCCTCAATTAAAAGAAATATTTTAATGTAGATCATTAGAGAATTTCACCACAAACTCAAAGAGGTATCCCACGTCTAAATCGGGTTCCAATAACTTAAGTTATGGAATCTAGAGTGCAGTTTTTGGGGTCTGATACTGAAATCCATTGGAAATACGAAAAAACCGAACATGAAAATGGGTTAAAATTTGGACCCTCAATTAAAAGAAATATTTTAATGTAGATCATTAGAGAATTTCACCACAAACTCATAGAGGTATCCCACGTCTAAATCGGGTTCCAATAACTTAAGTTATGGAATCTAGAAGTGCAGTTTTTGGGGTCTGGTACTGAAATCCATTGGAAATACGAAGAAACCGAACATGAAAATGGGTTAAAATTTGGACCCTCAATTAAAAGAAATATTTTAATGTAGATCATTAGAGAATTTCACCACAAACTCAAAGAGGTATCCCACGTCTAAATCGGGTTCCAATAACTTAAGTTATGGAATCTAGAAGTGACGTGTTTGGGGTCTGGTACTGAAATCCATTGGAAATACGAAAAAACCGAACATGAAAATGGGTTAAAATTTGGACCCTCAATTAAAAGAAATATTTTAATGTAGATCATTAGAGAATTTCACCACAAACTCATAGAGGTATCCCACGTCTAAATCGGGTTCCAATAACTTAAGTTATGGAATCTAGAAGTGCAGTTTTTGGGGTCTGGTACTGAAATCCATTGGAAATACGAAAAAACCGAACATGAAAATGGGTTAAAATTTGGACCCTCAATTAAAAGAAATATTTTAATGTAGATCATTAGAGAATTTCACCACAAACTCAAAGAGGTATCCCACGTCTAAATCGGGTTCCAATAACTTAAGTTATGGAATCTAGAAGTGCAGTGTTTGGGGTCTGGTACTGAAATCCATTGGAAAAACGAAAAAACCGAACATGAAAATGGGTTAAAATTTGGACCCTCAATTAAAAGAAATATTTTAATGTAATGTAATGTTCGGCTAATGTAAACTCAAGTTATGGAATCTAGAAGTGCAGTTTTTGGGTTCTGGTACTGAAATCCATTGGAAAAACGAAAAAGCCGAACATGAAAATGGGTTAAAATTTGGACCCTCAATTAAAAGAAATATTTTAATGTAGATCATTAGAGAATTTCACCACAAACTCATAGAGGTATCCCACGACAAAATCGGGTTCCAATAACTTAAGTTATGGAATCTAGAAGTGCAGTTTTTGGGGTCTGGTACTGAAATCCATTGGAAATACGAAAAAACCAAACATGAAAATGGGCTAAAATTTGGACCCTCAATAAAAGAAATATTTTAATGTAGATCATTAGAGAATTCCACCACAAACTCATAGAGGTATCCCACGTCTAAATCGGGTTTCAATAACTTAAGTTATGGAATCTAGAAGTGTAGTTTTTGGGGTCTGGTACTGAAATCCATTGGAAAAACGAAAAAACCGAACATGAAAATGGGTTAAAATTTGGACCCTCAATTAAAAGAAATATTTTAATGTAATGTAATGTTCGGCTAATGTAAACTCAAGTTATGGAATCTAGAAGTGCAGTTTTTGGGTTCTGGTACTGAAATCCATTGGAAAAACGAAAAAGCCGAACATGAAAATGGGTTAAAATTTGGACCCTCAATTAAAAGAAATATTTTAATGTAGATCATTAGAGAATTTCACCACAAACTCATAGAGGTATCCCACGTCTAAATCGGGATCCAATAACTCAAGTTATGGAATCTAGAAGTGTAGTTTTTGGGGTCTGGTACTGAAATCCATTGGAAAAACGAAAAAACCGAACATGAAAATGGGTTAAAATTTGGACCCTCAATTAAAAGAAATATTTTAATGTAATGTAATGTTCGGCTAATGTAAACTCAAGTTATGGAATCTAGAAGTGCAGTTTTGGGGTCGAATACTGAAATCCTTTGAAAATTCGGAAAAACCGAACATGAAAATGGTTTAAAATTTCGACCTCCGTTTAATAGAACAATTTTAATGCAGATTATTAGAGGATTTCACCACAAACTCATAGAGGTATCCCACGTCAAAATCGGGATCCAAAAACTTAAGGAATGGAATATAGAAGTGCGGCAGGCAGGGTTTCAGTTGTTAGATTCTGCTTCTGTATAACTGACTGACTCCAATTCAACAGCTAACCCAGCAATAGCCTGACGAATTGCATTCAAATTGAACTTTCGGCATTAGTAATGCCCAAATGCTGGGCCCTCAGCCGACAATCGACAGAGTCGAAAGCCAGATCATTAAGCCTGTCAATTTCCCACTTCAAAGTGCGCTGCTGAAGAAGTTCTATTGACATAAGCCCCTGCCCAGTTGCACCTTCGAGGGTCCCAAATGCCATGGACATCCCCCCTAAGATATCACCGAAAAAAGTGCCAACTAAGCATGAATTGTGATAAGTCAAATTGTAAACAAATCAACGATCGCTGGTGGCTGTGGCTCCAAACTGTCTGGCATATTAGCCATATACCTTATACCTTATACCATAAAACCTATAGGGCCGATGACTTGGCCCAGACGCGATGTCTGGCCGGTTCGATTGCATTGTTGATTGATTTATTGAAGCGCGGATCGGAGGCTGGGAAATTGTAATGATGAAAAATTAACTCTCGTCAATGGGGAGATGGAAATTGTGAGGATCGATCTCATGATGCTGATGCAATTGAAGGGTTCTCAATGCGTTGCCAAGAAGGTGAAAAGGCTTTTCCGATGATCTGTTGGATCGTTAACAATTATTTATTGCTTTGTTGGGGAAATTACCCCGCTCGTCTTTATTCATATTTCAGTTAGCCAGATTCTGATCGCACTTTCTTCCTCAAAGGCCAATCACCGTTTATTGAATTCGGTGGGAAAGCAACTGCTTTGACAATTGCCGCCCCCAAGAGCGTTCATAATTCCCGAACTGATTAGGCATTCATACCGCCAAATGATTAATAACAATTGCGGCCAAACATTGTTAACCCCAGGTTAATTTACGCTTTAATCAATTGGGTTCATTTACACCAACTCGTGAGCCGAAGTTGAGGCAGAGCCCCCGGGCCGAGATCATTTGTTCTGATCGATCCAGCGATCCATCGATCCAAAGTCGGTGGATCGTCTTGAAGTTTCGGAGTCAAAACACTTGAGATAATTGCAAATTGAATTATTGCTGAAAATATATTGAAAATTACTATATTTTGTGCTACAACACATTCAAATTGATGACTTGATTGATCGTCCTGCCTCGATGTCTTGATTAAAGGAGCGCCGCTTTTGCTTTTCCTCGCCCCCCTGCCGAGTGCTGCCGTCTCTTTCTCCCCTCAAGATATCCGTCTCTTTCGCGGAGCGGCGCTCGATGAAATTAAGTTAAACAAATTTTATAACACCTTTGCTCCGGCACACTCGCCACTTACTTGGCCGCTCGATTGGAATGCAATCAGTTTGTGATTTTTTCGCTTCTCCTTTACAAATGATGATGATGCCGATGACGAGGATCGGGTATATATATGGGTGGAATCGGGTGGATCGGGGAAACTACCTCGTAGATTACTCGCGCACTTAACCTCACTCACTTATAACAATAAACTAAATTGAAGTTGGCCAACAAAGTATGTAGTATCTTGTAGTTACATCTCTGTGTAGTTGTTAACGTAGCCCCCACTTTTATATTCCCCCTCGATTCTTCTGCGTATGGGGAGACCCAACAATGAATGCTGTGATTAAGTTGAACGATCGCTGGAAAGATCACAAAACATAGCACCGATCGTTTCGAGCATGGGGCGGTAAAGGGTGTTATTTATAAAACAGGATTTTTGAAGAGGTTTCCCAAGATAATCTCGAGACAATTTTGGTTTTGATTTGGCAAACGAAATATTTGTTTCCATCATATATTGGAGTGCGACAGATTATGTAATTTTTACTGTTCGTTTTTGATGAAATGGTAGGATACGAAGAAATCTTTCTATCATATGTATTATTAATATATAATATATAAATACTAATATAAATTTTTTTTATAAAGCTGTCTAGTCAATATAAAAAAAAAAAAAAAAAACCCTTTAAAATCCATTTGACAAACTTTGTAATAAACCCTCGCCGTCGCAGCGCACGTCCCCATTTAATGATCGGCAATTTCAAAAACACCTCCAAAGCAGCTAACAACGATGCCAGACCCCAGAAAAGGGCAGGACGAAGGGGGTTTGGGTTGGAAAAGGGGCTTGGACACCCCCGCTGATCGCTGATCGGTGATCCACTGCAACGGGCTGCCCAGTAGGATATTTATCGTGAATTGAGTAGTTAAATTACTCAATTTTGATGCCGAGTGCTGAGTGGAGGCTGCCTGAGGCGGCTGGACAGCCCGGTTAGTTATCAGTTCTGAGATGTGTACAAATCTCAGGGCCAACAGGCCAGATACACTTCCCAATTACACTGGGTAACAGGGAAAATACATTGTAGAGGTAATAACTATACTTATATTTATTATAAAAACATAGTTGAACCGTTTTCTTTCCTACTAAATTTGCTGTTTGGTATATGGTATGATATTATTAAAGATCCGATTTCAAGACTCTAAGCATTAAGCAATCTAAAATAAAAGAATTTGTCCTTAGTTACATGCTTACAAGTTTTATAAGTTGTACAGAATTTTTATCGTCATTTATAGGTATTTAAATTTTGTGATTAAATCTAAAAAAACTATACTTTAGAATACTAGTAATATACCATTTAGTTATTTGACCTAATATTCATAAATATTTTGTTACGCAGTGTTCTCTTCCGCCGCTTTTTGGTCTTTGGTTAAGATCTAAGATCCTTGGAGGATGCACATTTGCAGATGGCCAAAGCCTACCTATATATGCAGATCACGTGGCGATCATCGCTCCTAATAGGACGATGAAAAGAGACGGGGAGGGGCAATTAGTGCGCTCTCTTTCTGACCGACTGACGGAGAATGGGGTCGCCTGCACTTTAATTAAAAGACGATAAATTTGCCAATCTCAATGCACAGGAACTGGCCTTGTTCGAGCTGCGGCGAAACTCTTCTGACAGGCCAACTTCTGCGGGGAGTGAACGTGCAGTGATATTTATTTATTGTTTGTACCCAAAGTGGCAACACAAAAGCCAAGGTGTTAATTTGTTGTTGGCCCAGCCAGCCCAGATAATGCACCTAGAGAAATATTTGATTTAAAGTTCAGTTCAAGAACAAATTTAAAGGATTACTCTGTAAAAAAAGAAAAAAATGTATATTTTATTGGTTGAAAATATGATACAAAAATATTTTTAAAGGGCACTTGTTTATATGCCCTATTAAAGTATTTTAAAAAATACATAACTAATTCAAATTTGTGATAGTTTGACTGATATATGTATTTGTTTTTAATGTTTTTAAATAGTTAATGACTTGTCCCATATCTTGATGTTATAGTTTTGATTATTTTCCAAAGTGTGGTCCTTCAAATTGGAGCTGCAGCCTGCCACAAGTCGCAGCTTCCATTCATGCCTTCTTTTTGGCCTTTTCATTGACGCTAACGAACATTTTTGTCCGATTTAATCCCATTTCATGGTGATCCTGCACAATTGCCGGCCGCGTTTGCGCCCCGCAATGGGCCGGGGTGAATCAGGGAACTGGATGGAGTGGGTCTGGACCAAAAGCCTGGCCAAAAACCCGGCCAAAAGCCGAGAACCAAAGGCCCAAAGGCTGGACCGCTGGCAAGGGCAATTTATTTGGCGCGCATGCAGACGACGACAACAAATTCGAGTGCCAAATGATGCCAAGCTGGTTTCCTCGGTTTTCTGGATTTCTGGCTTTCTGGACTTCTGGCTGCTGGCTTCCAGTTTAGGTTGACGTGATTTATTGGCCCACTGCCACTACCTGAGGGCGTTTTGTCGCAAATTAGTTGCATTCGGCTTCTGTTAATTTAGCAACTGCTAGTGCCTCAACTTCTGCAAAATGCAACGCAAATTGCGATAATTTATCGAAGGCTGGCCGCGCAAAGTTAAACAGAAATTACGGCTTTTTGACAGTCCTCCTGTGATCCTTCTCAAAAAAAAAAAAAACACGCTCAACAAATCAACGCCTCGAATTGCAAAATTTATGCGCCTTAACCTCGATGAGCAGCAGGGGCCACCTTCAGTTTAATATTTTATTAATTTGACATATCAACTCGATTGTGGCTAATTGCGCTAAACGAGCTTGGCCAAGCTCACCTTGAAGGTGTGGCGACTTCGAACACGACTTTAAGCTAATTATGGTGGGGCTTTCAGTCAATGAACAGGAAACTTTGTATGAAGTGAAAAATATTGATTGGACACACAGAAAACTGATGAAGGATGATGGGTCACACAGGGATTACAAAGGAACTTACTTGGGCTTTAGATGATATACTTTTTTTATTAATCTAAAAGGAAATGAAATCATTGATTGTAACAATGTTAAAAATAATTATTTTAAACATCTATTTTACACACAACTTATTTAAAAACAATATTTTCGCTTCATGGTAAATAATTAATAGAGGTCTGAACTTTATAAATACCTACCCATAAATTGTAATCACAGGAACTCCTGGCACTTTCACACACTTTTCAAGGGGTAGGTATTACACCGCATATTATCAAAGTTATTTACTTAATCCGAATGACTTCCTCATTAATCACCCTCTACCGATGTGGTTTTATCCAGGGGGAACTGGCTTCACCCATTGTTAGCCATTTATCTCCGGCCTGTTTGCGGTTTACTTTTAATTTCAAATACTGTACATCTATTAGCAGGCCATTAAGGATGGCGGGAGATGCATCCAGCACATGTCAGTTGTATCTGGGCATCAGCCAATGTCAGTCAGTTATATAGAACGTGTGACATCCATTCGCCATTGTTTCCCCCTATATAAGTACGTATGCACATGGCACATACCCCTCATCTCATCTGTTTCTATAACCACTCCACCATCATTCGATTATTTGCTCAGGCATCCTCTTGTGTCTTAATTATGTCAGCGGGCAATCGTGTGTTAATAATCGTATATTTATAATCGTCTTAGCTGAAAAGGAGAAAAAAGTGCACAAAGCACTGAAAGAAAGAACAGTAGATATATGTCTGGATAGAGATGAATGGTGGGGGGAGAGGACAAATTTGTTCAATGGGTCGATCATAATGAAAACCCTGCCATTCATTGGCACTTTAAAACCAATTCTCATTTTCACTCGTCTCCGTGTGCTCGAATAGTAAAAAAATAAAAGGTTGACAATTGATTCTAAACGGGTCATAATATTAATTTGTAATGGTAACTGCCTAGACAATTGAAAATATTCATGAGGCAGATGTACCAATTCCAACAAAGACTATGTGCTGCGCTATTCATTAAATGAAAAATATATTAAAAATTAGTAAAGCTATACGAGCTATGTCCTGTATAATCTGTTATTTCAAAGCATATTTTTATGATATCATAATAATGACTTAATATTATACCTTTAAACTGATCAGTTGGGTAGATAGGAAAATTTGCTGATAAGAACAACCATACTTAAAGTTCTGGTATTAAAAACAATTAGTACTAAAATAGGAATTTATCTTTAGTTTAGAACCAAATGTATAATCATAAAATGAATACTTAACAAATTTAGGTTCTAGCACGTTACGACGTTTTATTAACAAATTAAAATATTCACTAATCACTCGAGTACTGACAGCACTTCGCTCTGAGGCTTCTTTTTCCGGTTAGTGTCATCCGATCGCATTGAGGAGGAGTCCCATCCTAACACTCCGATCCACTTTAAGGATCTCCCGCCGCGTGCATAAATCACAACAAAATCACTGGGTTTTCTCTTAAAAAACAAGGCGTCAAAACTCCAGGAAAATATTTGACACCGAATCGAAAAGGATATTCGGTAGCGGCAAAGTAGCTTTCATGTGTGTTATCCTTTGTGACATTCGATGCCAACTGTTTGTTCAATCATATCTACAAGCAGTTCAGGTCCATGCTTTCTGGGTCATTAAGTCCCATTTCATAAACTGCAATATATGGTTTTTTGTAGAGTCCCTCGTCTAATTGTCCTCAAATGGCTCGGGGTACGGTGGCATGTGAAAGTGAAATCACGCGCTAACAATTGAAAGGATTCATTAATAAACTGTCTAATAGCATATCCATATCTCGAATGCCTGCAGCCGCCGCATGTCCTTTTATATGGCTCCTTGTTAACCCTCCGAAACTGAATCCCTTTCCCCTAAAACGATGCGATGCGCGGCGTAAAATGTTTTACGCTTCGTTGCATTGAAATTCATTTGAAAACGATTTTTCTTTCAGGCCACTTACACAAAGCCCAAACAACACACAGATACGGAGTGAAGTGAAGTTAATTTATTAGACGTTTTGTACGCATTAAATGGCAGAAGGACATCATCATCATTGGATCGGATCGGAGTCGGAGCATCCAGGCATCGGAGTCTATTAAATTCGTGTTCTGCCCTTTTGTCTGGCTCGAGTGCTCGAGTGCCTGCTCATCTGCTGCTCCTGGGGTTGATATTTGTTTGTCTGCTGTCTCTTTGGGTGACTCCGACTTCGAATCAGGATCAGGATAGCCGCAGGATCAAAAGGGACCCGCACTGGAAAAAATCGATACGATGTAGCTCAAAATATAATATTTTTCTTTAATCAAGATAAAGTAAAAGTTACGATTTTAATCACTGATTCTGAGTAATCAAAATCTTAATGTTACAGGAAAAGGCTTTCCTAAATTAAATATATTTAAGAAAGTATATCCTTTCTCTTAAGAAATGTATTCTAGTCATATTAGAATAGGAACTTACCAAAGTAAAATCCTAAAAAAAGCTTGTGAGATATTGTAAATATTTTACACCCATTGAAATAATTTAGAAAACGCTAAATATTTCAAATATTTTTTAATATATTGTTTCTTTCAGTGCAGCTGTGGATATAGAACTGCGGCTGCCGCTTTTTACCGCTGCCATGCATCTTTGTCGCCTTTAATTTCTCGTTAATTGTGAAAATATTTATACTCATTTGTGCATTTTGCACCTTTTGCCCGATCCCAGTTGAAAAATCCTCCCCTATCCGAGGCTAATTTAACACTCGGGGGTTGGTCAGCAGGACCCGGGTTGGCTTGATTTGATTGCCCAAAACAATTCCTACATAAAAGTCATTAGGGGTTAACTAAAGTGGCGATGAATTTACGAAAATTTCTATGTGATTTATAATGGACTCCTCGGCTGGGTAATGAATTCCATTTAAATTAACATTGAAATTTATTTGAGTACTTGAACTGAGGGCAAGTAGCCAGCTTGACTTTGCATCTTTTCGCCATTTCCCATCTCATCTGTCGCATTTTGGAGATTGTCTAGCTGAGATAAACCAGAATGCTGGTCGAGCCTCCAAAGAAAGTGAGAATTATGGTTAATGAATGAGAGGACAATGGTGCAATTAAAAACTTGTAAGTAATTGAATTTTGTCTATTATTTGTGGGAAAACCATTCGAAGGATTTTGGTAGCTAAAATTCATCTTGAAGTATTTTAAACTTAAGATGAGTATGGGCTTTTCCTACTGAATGATTTATTTTATTTCCATGAAATGGCATATAAATTTTTAACAAGTAACTTAGTGCGATGTTAGCTTTCTGATTGATTTTATAATTGCCATGAAATGAAAAATAGAATTTAAATACAAATATAATTGCGAATTTAAGGAATTTCATTGAAATACTGAGTATGCGATGACATTTTAATTGCATTGACCTATTGATAGCCTTAAGAATTTTGATTATTCACAGAATTCAACAAATTAAATATATTTTTTAATAATAACTAGACCATTGTTTTAAGGAAATGAGTAATGAGTAATCATTGGGAATTCCCGAATATAAAAATTATATTTTAAATTATTAGGTATTAAAACTGATTCTTTTGAATGACGTATGAATAATAATGGTATATTCCCGAAGTGTCCGTTTTGGAAGCTATAGCTTCTGCTGACACGCCCGACATGCGATGATTTATTGACGCGGTCAAAACATGTGTTGGAAGTGACAGCTACTTGCGGCATCTGTAACGCCGCCGGCGCTGACGCCTCCAATTCCCAACTCATCCTAGAGCACACATATATCCTATTATATCCAGATCCAGTATCCTGGGCCCAAGAAACGCCGCGTGTGTTCGCCGCATTTTCACGGGAATTGTGTTGTTGCGGTTGCGCCCAACTTGTCTGCCACTAACGATCCCTAGCAGCGGCAATCAGTCTGATCTGATCTCAACCGATCCGATCCGAGCACTGTTCCTCTCGTATTTCCGCCCTCGTGTGGGAATTTCCGCGCCACGTAATTGGATCAGGTTCAGGCTCGTCCTCAGTGGCTCCATAATTATCAATTATTTTCAAACAATTAATAAACATTTATAATCATTTACAATTTGCTATGCTCTACCTTCAAGCGGAAGCAGCTGCAAAACTAGGAAAACGTTTCCTTTCAACGCAGTCGGTATGTTAAATGAAAATGGCAACAGTTAATTATTTAATTGATTTTTAATTAAATACTTTTCCAGGAGATCTAGAAAAAAGGTGCATTTCTAAGACCTGTAATGTTATATTTAAAACAATTATAATAAAGGCGTTAGCACATGTGTATAGTACAACCTTTGGGAAGGTGCATATTTTTCAAATCAATATTCTTATCTTTAAATATTTTTTTGACTGCCTGCGACTTTATTTTATTCACGGATTTTAATACCTTAAAATATATTTTGTAGCTCTTGGGATTCCAAAAATAAAATATATATTTATTCCACATTTTTTTTATAGTCTTAAAAGACTTAAGATTTTTGCAGCTGTAGACCAATTTATCTTCCTTCCCCTCCTAATTAAAGACATACATTATTAAACTGCAATATCGCAACATGGTTGAATATATATTCAGCATATAGTACTTTTTTCCCATGCGGGGTCCGGGTTCCGAGTTCCGACTGAGATTTTAATCGCCCGTCGTCAGTTGCCCGCTGGGATATTTTGGGTGTTTCTGGGTGTTCGGCACGCACAGTTAGCCGCAAACAATGGCGATGGCGAAATTTGAATGCCGAAACTATGGCCATGTCAGGCGGCCATTTTGCGTTGAAAGGATAACAATAATAATACCCTCAATCGGAGCTGCCCGCCTGACTGGATGTTAATAATGTCACTCTGGCAATTGACCAGCATGAATGTGCCCAGTGGAGTCGAGTGTGATTATTCACATCCCCGCCCATCCCATCCGTTCCATTCACACCATCCCAAAATCGAAGCCGAGACAATCGACGCCATTAATGCAATTGCCGAAATGTCATTTGCATGCCGGACCTTCCCAGCCATTTAGATGGCACTCTCACAATAACAATAAATTTGATGAAAATTGCATTTCATAGGCATTTCATGCCTTGTGTGTCAGTAGTTTGATTAAATTGCTTCTGTTTTCCAGCAGAAAATGTCACGATGGGAAGTATTTGATTAGAGATTGATGGACACAAAAGGCGAAAACTGTTTTGAATTAAGGGAAGGGCCTATAAATGCTCATTTTATTTTTCTTTTTTGATACTAAGGGTTCTTAAGTTAAGAAAATCAAAAAATATTTCACAGTCATTTTTAAAAAGGATCACAAATTCCACAGTTTGTAAAACAACAATGTTTTATCTGAAGTAAGAAATATTTGTAATACATTTTTTGATATCGTTGGAATTTTTTAAATACTTTAAATTATAAGTTCCAGAAATAATATTGAGGTCTACTATTCCCGGGTTGAGAAATGTGTTTCATAAAATCAAAACCCAAACCCTTTGCTCATTAGACACCGCCGAAACTCTTTCAGTTGGCGTAAAAAATATGAGAGATATTAATGAGCCGTGTTTTGGACGGAAAACTCCCTCCTAGGGGCTACATCTTGCCCCATCCTTCGAGTGAAATGCGATCCACAAAGAAAGCGGCCGTGGCGGAATGTGCGACAAGTGCCCACCTCTGGCGCCAGATATTATGGTTTTGTGCCGACGAGAGCACGCTTCGCGGAGAAAGTCGTCTGAGAGGCACAATATTTACCACTCGAGAACCTTTCTCTAATCGGACTAACTACCGTTTAATGTTTGGTTGAGGGAGTGGCCACGCCCCCTCTTATGTCCAGCTGCTGTCTACGAGAAAAATCATCCATATATTAAGTCTCATATTTTCCGATGCCTGAGTAATTTTTCTCATATTCAATAATTACCATGCCATCCTGAACTTGGCGCCATAACTCAAGAAATTAGACAGGCAATTTCAATTTTTGGGTACCCGAAACTCAAACCAAATCGAATCGAATCCCAACTGAAATCGAAAGTTATCAGCGCTAATTGTCAGACCAAGTCTATAAATCTTCCCAGCCGGCAGACAGAGTTTTCCCCATTTAGGAGTTGGTATTTTCGGTAAGGGTTAGGGTTATCTCCCTGCCACATAATTACACGTCTTTTGTGCGAGTGAATCGAGAGGAGATAAGCATTTGGATTTGGGGCTAGTCAAGCGTTATGCCTGGCGATTAGATGGAGACGACAGCCTCAATTACAACTGAAATCTGAAGAGGGGGCTGTTTGGACCCACGACTTCAGTTCTTGGCGATAAGACTGGAATTGCTGTCAGCGATGTTATCCTTTTTATGCTCAATTACAAGCGCTATGTTTTAATTTGGACTGATAGTAGAGAGTGGGTCCCGCGGGCCTAATGGAAAACTGTTGATAATTTTCATAGCTTATTAAATTAGTCGAGTGTCTGATTTAAAGGGGTTTATTGAACTCGCATAGAAGCCAGAAAATATATTGAAGAAAATTGTTGTGATAAGGTGTAGAGAGATTGCGGCTCTGAAAAATTTGTAAGGTACTTATTTTTTAATACATATATCTATAGGCATGTAGAAAAAATCTAAAAAAAAAGATTTAAAGATTTCAAGGATTTGTAACACATTTCTACGATCGTATAGGAGCTTTATATATGGTTCTATATTTTAAAATTATTATTTTTTTTTGATTTACTTAAATTGATTTTATGAAATACCCTTTTAGAAATATAATTTTTGACAATCAAAATATTATTTTGCCTTGGAAAGTTGTTATAGAAATACCTAATTGCTGGCCAATTTCCGAGATATTTTGCCTATATATCGACTTTGGTTTCGGGCTGGGCCTGAAGTGATCTGCAATTGCCTTGGCGGACAATGCCGGCTCATTGTTTTTGCTGCACCTTTTCGGCGCAGTCGAAGCGGCAGCGGCAAAATCAGCAGCATTGTCTGGCATCTTGGCCCGGACTTTCGGCCATTGTTCCTATCAGTAACCAAGCATTGTTGGCCGTTGCGAAATACAAAACAAAAACGGGCCAGGAAAAACAGACACAATTTTACACCTCTTTTGTGAGGCGGCCGTGTTTCGATTGTATTTTAAATAGGTTCAAGTGAAGCGCATCTAATTGCCAACCGAGTGGAGAGCCAAGTGTGTTTTGGCCTTAACGCCTCCGAGCCATTGCCATTCCATTTCGATTTTCTGTTTTTCGGTTTTTCCCGGAAATCAAAAAGGTGCTGGAGTCCGGTCGGTCGGCCGGCCGTTGATATATGAAGCGTGTCAACGGCATCTTTAGTGGTTTTTAATTTGGAAATTGTTTTGGTCACTCCCCAGAAAGTGCAAAAATCGAAGGGGCGTTTGCCCTTGCGTTTGTCCAACAACTGTCGAGAATTCATGCCCCTCACTCCCAATGTTATACAATTCGGCGGAGTTCTTGGACCCATTGTGTCAATTGCTTGTTGGCACTTTTAAATTCCAGCCATCAGACAACCCGCATAAAAGTCCTGGCCAACAATCGGCAATTAAAGCATATGTTCGGAAGATATTTTTGGATCGCCTCATTACCGAGATGTTTATCTTTGTTTATCTGCTATCTGTTTTTCGCCTGGAAACTGTGAAAAATCCCTCGCATACACTTTGTGCGGGAGTCCAGTATCTGCACCCTCATTATTTTTGGCTTTATGACGAGCTACAAGCCAATTATGTTGGGATTTTCGAGTTGAGTATCTGGGCATCTGTCATTAATCGATTGGCAACGGGGAAATAAAAACAGAAATCGCCATAATTGGCAAACAAAGTCGTCAGCTGTCGTCGCTGCAATCTGCATATGAAATCGACTTCAGACGAGTCATGTCCAGCTGGCAAATGTATCTGTATCTTTTGGCCAAACTATCCAATCTGGAAGTGTGTGTGTGGTCAGCAGCTCACGTGTCAAGAAAAAAGGCAACCGGAGGAGCGGAGGTAAGGATGCCCAAAAATGATTTAATAATGAACTCGTCGGGGACAATGGATAGAGATCCGACTATGAAGTGCAATTCCCCCTAAGCGCTGCTCCCTTGACATCCAATCTCTGCTGACAGGCCAATTGTTTGATTGTTTCGTTTCGCCAGAATTTCAAAAAAAAAAAGAGGATTCGAGTGCCTGTATGCAAAAGATACACACTCAAACACTTGAGCTCTTTCAGGCGTTTGATGGGTGTCAAAAAGGCAGCGTTTTCCTACAAGAGGATTAGCCGGATTTGGGCCTTTGTCCGGAGGAGATCAGCCAATTTGAAAGTCAAAGTGCAACAGCATTATGCGCTTATGGGCCATACAAGTTGCACTTTTTGATTGATCCTCTCAAATTCCTCATATGCCAGCTGCCTGAAATCTACTTTGTATTGTTCGGAAATGAGTGAACAGCGTAATTAAAAGATATTTTTTGGTCGATTCGTCCCCTTGCTGAAAGCCAAAACAAATCCGATTTGCCAGTGGTTATTATCAGCAGATGAATTAGCTGTGGGAGAATATTATTTGTATGGTTTTTTAACCACTGGGTGTTAATGAAAAATCAATTGTTTACTTTATGCGTTTTAAGATGGCATTTTGTTCACTTTTTTCAGAGGAAGTTGGGGTAGATTTGAATGCATATATATGTTTTCATTCCCCTGACTTATGGAAAATATTCCTAAGTGTATGAATTTTCAAGAGTGCCTTTTAAAAATATATCAGTCTATTACCAAATCATAACACTAAATTTTAAAATAATTAAAAGGTTCTAAAGATCCCTAAATCGAAATGGTGTAGGTATTTCTTTCTGGCACCTACAACACCTTGGTACCATTAACAGAAGGATTTTATTTTACTCCTTTAATTTTAGTTTCGTGTATCAAGGACTCTCGCCCATTTGTATCCCATTAACTGCTACCAACTGACTCTGGCTTTATTAATTAGCGGGCCATAAAGCCAAAGTCAAGTAGCTCACAAATTTCAATCAGCCAGGGGCGAGGGAAAGGGGATCATAAAGCGGGGAATGCAGCAGTGGGTTAACCTTAACCTTAACCCGAGTGTCGACATTGTTGTCTTCTCCTCACCACTGCTATTGATATAGTATATTTCCAAAGAAATCTTAGAGATACGCGTCGCTTGATAAGCGTGCTGCAGCATTTAGTGGCAGATGCAACTGCGCTTTATTGTGTCGCTTGGGTTTCATCGGTTTGGGTTTGGGTTTGGGTTTGGCTATGGGTTTGGGTTTGTGTTTGGGTATGGGTTTTCTCTAGGATTGCTCCACACACTCGGCGTGTTCATTAGCCGCCATAATTTATATGAGCCAACATATTTATTGAATGTTTTGGCAGTCGTTTTAACGGCTAGCTCGAGACCCGGGGCTTGTGTCCAACCATTTGGCTGGGCCCAGCTGCCAGCTAGTGAGTGTCATAAAAGTGCAGTTGGAAAAAATATTAGTTTTTCGATCAAGTATCATACAAAAAGATGTTTAAAATAGTTAACTTCAAACCTTTTAAAAATGTTAAAAAGGTTTTTACATTAATGTTTCGGATATTAATATTTTGATAGGCACAATGATTTTTCTTGGAATTATTATTGTTCTTTTTGGTTAATAGCTTTTATTTTTATCCAAAATTAGTTATCTTAAATCGTGTAAGTATTTTTCCTAGTGCATATAGCGAGTGCCATAAAGTTGGGACAGACCAGCGACAGTTGCCACGAGGTCTGGAGTTGGTTTCTGGTATTCTGGCATTCTGGCACCTGGGCATTAGAGTGCCAGGGTGTGGTGCCTCGGAGTCTGCGAGTTTTGCTTTTGGGCTAAGCTCACAGCATGCAATTATTTTTTTTGTACGAGTGTGAAAATAATAAACCTGCCAATAGTGCGCAAAAAGTGTCCTGCGGTTCCAGTGCCGCCTCCCGGCCTCCTTTATCCGTTCAAGTGCGCACTTGAGTTGCGAGGCAGGGTATCCAGCTGTCCGCAGATCCTACAGGGTCCTCGTCTATAGGGACACCCTACCTGCGAGCGGTACTCGAGACGCTGTGGGTGATGCAAAGTGATGGATGAGCCGAGACACTGGGCGAACGGCAGGATTCAAGTGCTTGTGGTGTGTCCCTTTGTTTGAGTTAACATTATTCTTCACTTTAAATACCAATTAATAACTGCAGCTGAAGCTGGAAACTGAAACTGGAACTGGAACACACAAGTGGACCGGGCCGGGCCAAGTGCAAATATCGCTCGATCAGACCATTTCTCAGCCCTGTCTTTACACTACAAAAGTAAACTGGTTCAGATTTGTCATAAAAACAACTTCTTTTTTCCCGCCAAGATAATTGTAATGTAAAATATGTTTTATGTTTGAAGTAAAGCGGTGTATATAAAATTACCGCTTTCGAAAACGAATCTTATATTAGTTCAATCTCTATTTTCAATCTGTATAATCTTAGAATTTTTTTGGCATTTGAGATAATATGATTAGTTTTATACCCTTTAATATATTTGTATTATATTGCATTTATTTCATACAATTCTTTCTGAAAGTTTATTTAATTTCTAAAAGGTTACTTAAATACTCATTGATATTTTCGAGTGTAATTACCTCTCTTTCCTTTTCGATCTGGCGTGAATGCGTCATAATCTTGCCACTTGAAAATGATCGCAAATATTTGTAGAGCAACCGCTGACGACGACGTCGTCTTTGAGTCGACGACAACAACTTGAAACAATTAATGTGGCATTTGTGTTCCGCCGCATGACTTTCGGCTTCTGCGCTCAGATCCGCACCTCGGCAAACAAATGCTAATGGGTATGACAAGTCAGCCGCCGCCACCGCCACCGCCGCCACTTACTCAATTACTTTGCCAAACATGGAAGAGTCGGCGGACCTGGACCTAAACCTGGTCCCATCACACATCCCACATCCCACGTCACCCATCCCACATCACATATCAACCATCACCCATTGCCCATCGTCCAGCATTCGGAGTATTTATGATTTGTTTGCTCATCGGCTGGGACGTTCCAACTACCAAGCGTCAATATTTGCCATGCAAATAAGGCAGTCCGCTGGCCCCGAGAAAAAGATATAGTAGAGGTCCGGCTCTGTCAGGTGTCCGCTGGCCAGTCGGCACTTCTCTTCGGATATGTGTATAGTATACCCCCTATTCAGAAGCTGGCTACATCTATTATGACTTCAAAGCGGCAACGCGCGCCAATTGTTGTGGCAGATTTTCTATAAACTTTGACTCACATTTGCCAATTAACTGCGACACTTTGAGTGTGTGTGCCATGGCACCAGCTACCGGGATCTATAAATAAACTCTATCTAAATGGGGAGAAAATCGGGAGTAGATGGGTGGAATCACAGATGCACTAACTCAGAAAGGAGCTGTAATAATGAAGTTAAAATTTTAGGTCCTTATTTCTTCAAAACTAAAGTATCTGCCAGGGATACTATAGATAGCACCCAAGAACAAATAGGTTTCATATTTAAACAAAGTGAAAAGTACGCCAATACCCATAATCTAAATAAAATATTTCAGTTCTTTGAGAAGCCTATACAAATTTTAAAGCTTAAACCAAAGAAGTAATTGAGACTTGAATAATATTCATGAGGATATTTTCTAAGAACTCTTTATTTAAAGAAATTTTTTAAAATACTAAAAGGACTGAACCCTTTTGCAAGGAAACTCTCCCCCAGAAGAGTATCAAAAACGCGCCGCGCGCGCATTCAAATCGCATCAATGGACCTTCGAGCCACGAGAACAATTGAGCAGCTTCAGCTTCAGCTCCGGTGTCCAGTGTCCAGTTTCAGCTTTCAGTTAGGATCGCAGTTCGGCCAAGAGAACCGACTCGAGTTGGCCTGGGCCACAGATACAAATGGCAGAGGAACGCTGAAACGCTGGCGGCTGTGTGCGATGTCAATTAGCAGCTACGGAATGACACTTTATGTGCGTCGCGCGAGAAGCTTCAGCTTTTTTCTGACTTCGGATTCGGAATTGGCTACTGGCCGGCAGAATCGGAATCCTTGTGCAAAGTGCAATCAGTGCAAAGCAGAAAGCCAACGAAAGCCAGCGACCATGAACGGCCAACGCAGTTGACAAACAAATGTGCCGGGCCAAGGAGCCAGAGATCTAAGGCAAACAAACAATTGATATGGCCCAGACGGGCTCTGTGACTTGGAACCTGGAACCTGTACAGGGAAAAAAACCAATAAAAAACAATATTTCCTTAATTTAATTTTTTTTATCATGACTTTAAGATATTGATAATAATATGGAACTAATATTAATATAAATGATACTTTTATTTAAAATAACCAGGCTATTAATTAAAAATATTTATAATAAATATTTTTAATGTATCTCGGTAGTATTGAAATGCGTATCTTATGTCTAAAATAACTAATATATTCGATACTCCCTCATTACCTAATTTAAAATCCAATGTAAACACTAGTCCCATAGTTTTCTTCCCGTGCAAGACTTGGTCATGGAGAACAGTAAGAGCGTTTGTCCATCTAGAGTTTGGGAGCTTCTGAAGGCGAGCACAGGGATATGGATTTGCGAGCGGGCTCGTATCGCCGCAAAGTGACTTGTAAACATTTTAGCAACTTTTCAACTTCAACTTCAAGTTGAGGCCAAGCCTAATGAACTGCACTGTCCGTTTGCCGGGACATGGGATCGTGTGATTGTCAGTGCAGTTTGCAATCGCGTCTGCAAATTGACAAGATAAATACATTTAGCTAATTTGATTTTAGCTGCCCGAGTTTCGGATTTCTCCGATTTGGTCCGGGGTCTGGCGTTTGCCTTAAAGGAAGCTGGAAATTTGTACGCATAAAGCGCAATTAAGTTGTAATTAAGCGGCACAAAGGCGAGCCGACAAGTCGGCCATTTATGGAGCACCGAGTAGTCATCGTCGACGTCGTCGTCTTCGTGGTCCTCCCACGCGAAAAACAATCAAAATTCATTAGCCAGGCGACGACAAATAAAGCCAAGGGTCCAAAGAGTCAGGGGTGACTCGGCACATCCACAAAACCCCCGGAATGCGATGTGAGTAAATATATGCGCTGGGAGGCGGAGTGATGGTGGCACATAAAAGGC
This sequence comes from Drosophila suzukii, assembly GCF_043229965.1. Lineage (NCBI taxonomy): Eukaryota > Metazoa > Arthropoda > Insecta > Diptera > Drosophilidae > Drosophila > Drosophila suzukii. Next base: position 86,083,042 of record NC_092082.1, read on the forward strand.
GACAGAACCGCACATCCTGCGCGGAAGCAGCCGGCTGAAATTACAAAAGTCAACCCCCAAAAGGCAGAAAGCCATAAAAACGCTTGAAAAGCGTATGCTCTCCATGGCCCCCAACCTCCCAGTGAAGCCATCTCACCAACTCAGCATCCCCGTGATGCTGGAGACCAAAACCGAAACCGAAAACCAAGCCCGAAGGCTTTTGAAAAATTGCAAATTGAATTAAGCCAAAGTTAAATGGCTAAATGACTCGAGCCAAGTATCCTCCCAACCATCTTTTTCCCCAACCAGCAGCCACCAGCTCAGTGGGTATTTGGTTTGCCTGTTGGGTGGAAAATTTTGGGTGGCTCGGGTGGCTGTGTGCTTTTTGGGGGGGTTGCGGTTTGGCGCATGATAGTAGCTAATATGCTGCAAAGGATAAGGCGCACACGGAGAGACAGGACACCATGGGCATGCGAGGATGCTGAAAATCAATAGAATAAACTGGCATTTATTCCGAAACATATTTTAAGAGGATTACAAATATTTTAGAGGGTTGCAAATATGGAAAGATTTAACAAGGAATTTAAAGAAATGTTATATATGTTATGTCTGGTTTATATTACAATTTCTATAAATGTGTGTTAAAAATTATAAAGCTTTTCCTGTAGATATTCAAAACATTGTAGAAGTGGTTAATCCTTACCAATTTTTAATATCGCATACAAATTTTAAATAGATTAATATTCAATAAAAAATTCAAAATGTTTTAAGCCTAATGATACTATTTTCTTAAAGCTATAATAATTTTAATGTTAAATAGAAAAAATATCCCTGTTTCCTTTAAAACTTCTCAAAATTTCAGTGCCTTTCCACTGTAACCATCCCAAGAAAAACGCGTAGCCCACACAGCCCAGAAAAGCCAACATGGCACCATCTCGAACCCAGGCCCAAAGGCAAGACTGCCGGGCCTGGTCGGGATTGGAGTGTTAGTGCTAGTGTTATTTACCAGGCTAAATTATTAAACGATTGTTAAACGAGCGGATAAAGGATGAGCGTGAATGATGATGATGATGGTGCTGCCGGGTGGAGGAAAAAGGAAAATGGCAGGGGAATGCTGACAAGAGGGTGTAAAGTCCTGGCACCGGGAAAAATGCTGGGGGTATGGGGGATAACAGGAGGCTGCTGCCTTGTTAGCCTGCCAGCTGAAGGGGAAATTTGATATTAGGTAAATTTATTTGATTTACATTTTTATGGGCCAACCGTTTGGCGCTCAGGGTGGGTGGATAATTCCGAGCCGGGCGGAATTTTCCCTGTTGTTTGCCAACGTCGTTGTCGTCGACGTCCTGCGCTTATCTCACATAATGCCGGCAATGAAGATAAGAACTTGTCTAGGGTGGGTATAATACGGTGAACACCGTTCCGAACTGAATAAATAGAATAAATAGAGTAAATGCAAAATGAATTAATAAAAATGGCAGCAAAAAATAATAATCATAAACGAGCTTGCGACGCACGACCAGCTTTTTTGTTGGCCTGTGCAGAGAAAAAAACAGATCGGTTTTCAATGGATCTATATTTACAAGTAAGCCAAATATCATAACACTGATGTATCTTTGTGGTTTTAAATGTTAAGACCATATACGAACAATCTAAAATAAGATATAATATTGCAGATTGAGCAGGAAAATTGAATTTACCTTAAACCTAACTGCGTAGGCAAATTATTAAAAATGTAAGGACCAGAAAATTAAATGATATCTATTTCAGCTGTCCATATTTCAATACATCAATTCATAATTACTGTATGGTGACACATAAGTAAAAATTAATACATATTAAAGGTAAGTTCTCCTTATTAATGATCAATTTGGGGAATTATTCTTTGCGTGTTCAATTTTTCCCATAAGCAAAGTGGGTGAAATAAAAAAGGAGAAGGACAGCGCTGTCAATCAACCACCCAGTAGATCGAATCCGAAAACCACCCAATCCACCCACCAAAGGCAATCAGTGCCAAATCAGAACTTTATTTATTTGCTTCTTGTTTGCCAAACATTTACGCCATCAGCAAAACGACACCCGAGAGCTCGTTAAATGCTCAGCCATGCGGATGTAATTCAATAAACGAGCGTTGTGCGCCATCATCAACACCCCATCGTTTAGCAGTGTGTGTGTGGAGTGAAGTAGAGGTGGCTGAGTATGGGTGTGTATCTGTGTGAGGCAGCCGCAATTGCCACAACAGCCGCTGTGACTAAATGACTGACTGACAACCGCAGGGTATTTTTTTCCTCTCTTTTCCAGGGGGATGGTTTATTTACTCGCCAAACAACCCCTCGAAAAGCATCCCATATATCCCTATCCCCATGATTCTCCCCCGTTCTCCCCTCCTCGCCCCCTGCAATAACGTTTATTGAGCAGAGTTTCGCATCAGCCTCGTCCTGCGTCCTTCGGAAATTTCTGAACTGTCAACATGTCAACTGTTTGTTGGTCGGTAAGGTTGCTCCCGGTTTGGGGTGGGTGGCTTTTTCGCTTTCCCGCTTTTTCGGCCTGTTTAAGCGATTTAACGCATCGCAAGGATAATACAATATTGATTATGCGCCGCTTGGCTGGTCGTCCTGGCACTGTGCCGCCCTCTGTTGGGCGAACTGGTTGCTGGGTGGCTATGAAATTAGCATCATTTAGAGGTCCTTTGAAAATTGGGGATGGGATTAAATCCGGCGGGCTGCTAATTATCCTTGCAGAAGGATGGCGCCGTATCTGCAAATCATTCTACCTTATTATGGTCTTTAAAATGTAAACGATTTGATATTTTTAAACAGATAAAATTAATGGAAGTAACAAAGAAATCACTAAAACTAAACAACACAAGACAGACATCATTTAAATATATTAATTGCCGTATCTCACTGTTCTGGCATAATTATCAATTTGCTGACTGGGTAATTGCTTACTCTCGGATACAAACAATTATGCAATTCAATTCTGAATTAATTGCACAATAAAACACCAAATTCTCATTTAATTGCCGCACAAAAAAACGCACACGAAGGCAGAGCGCCAACCCACATAAATATGCAACACACCCACAAACACACCCACTCAATCATGGCTAACTATACCCCCTCCACTCGGCCATAGATTCTAAAATCAAACTGGAATCGGTCGGCGGGAAATATAAATTCGAAAAATTATGAAAAACTATCAAAACATTTACATACCAGGGGGAACGAGATGAAAAAACCCCTTGCTCTCTGTCGATCCACGCACATTGTGGTGACTAACTGGCCTTTAACTAGCCAAGTCCGGCTTGTTTTGGAATAAAAAAAATGATTTCTGGATTTTTAGTAAGCCCTAAACGTTCCATATTTCAAGAAGTATATTTTTTTATAAAGGTATTCATATTAATTTTACCATCTCGTTTAGTAAATAAAAAATGTAAGGAAACCATTCATTAATTTTACAAAATTCTTAGTTTAAATACTTTTTTGTATAGCATAACAATAAAAAACAGGTAGGTCTATCAAAATATGTTGTGTGGTTTTAGTATTTTCGATGTTTGTTTTTTTTAATATTTTTTTATACTAGTTTTAGCTAGTTTTTCTAAAGTATAGTTGTCATCACTGCACGCAACCAAATCGGCGGCCATTTATCAATTGACCAACTTGGCCGAAGCGTGGACTTTTGTTGGTGCTTTTGTTATTGGCCGACTTGCTGCTGCTTTTGCCGGTTTCGTTTCATCTCAACTTGGTGGTCAAAAGGGGGCATTGAAGTGGGCGGGAGCTCGCTTATGATGTTTATTGAAAAATTAATTTGCGCCCCGTTTTTGTATTTCTTTTTTCGGCTCTCATTTGCGTATTTCAAAGCGCAATGAATAATGATGCTGGTTAAGTAGAGGAAAATAAAAGAAACGCTCGACGTGCTTGGCCTGAGAAATTAATATTTGTAATTGGCTATAATTGTTTATGCCAACGGCCCAAAGTCTAGAAAATGAGATGAAGGCAATGATATTAATGAGCAAGAGGGGCATCGCATCACATTTAGCTGCCATTTCAAAATTTTTAATTGAAAAGAAAGCTGAATTGTTGGGTTCCGTAATGAAGTGCTCAAGTTTTGGGAAGTAGGAAAATGTTTTAATCGGCGAAGGGGCGTTGGAAAAGTGGCAAGAGATATATCAAGTGTTAATTGAAAGGCTGGGAAATGTGTGAAGATTATAAATGGGTTTATTGTCGGGGTTTCTTTTAAGTGAAATTAAAAATAATTGTAGGAAATGTTGAAGTATATTATAAAGTTATTAGATAATATGGTGTCTTCAACTTAAAATAGCTTCCGAATTTTTCCCATCCAACTAAGATCTAAAAACTAAATTATTTATTAAGAAACTCCCTAATTATATCGTTTCGGTTCCTAAAATACCTAAAACGTGCCTAGTATAGAATCGTTTGCAACTAATTAAGGGAACCACACAGCCATTCGTCAACTGTTCTAATTGAGCTCTTTATTTTCCCCCCACTGGCAATTGCCATTAAAATCCTTTCACCAACTTGCCGCCCCGAAAAGCCGAGGAAAACCCCGCCCACCCACACAATCCACTTTCCCATTTCCCCAACTTGGTCCTTCGAGGAGCGGAAAACAAAGGAGTAGCTGAACAATGGCTGGCAAAAGTTTTCAAGCCAACAATTTCACATAATAATCCTTAAAATGAGTTTAATTTGTAGAGCGAAAATTATAAACTGAAAGGGAGGGAAAGAGGGTTTAAGTATTCGTTTCTTTTATGCCAAATACATATATTCCAAAGCTCATTTTTGGGAATTATGGGGGCGGATTGGCAAAATTCTATATAATCCTGCATATTTCACATTTATATGTATGTGATTGATTTGCCCGGGTTCCAGGGATGCTCGATTTATGGGCCCCGATCCGATTTTTATGGCTTATCTTTCGAGGTGGAGTAAAAAGGAAGAAAAAACATAATTTCCTGACCGAGATTGCAGCTTAGAGATAAAGCTGCTCTGGCTCCTGTCGTTTGACGATTGTTTGGTCCTGATAATGACGGGCTTATTATTTATTATATTGTTTATGCTCGCTAAGGACATGTAGGAGTACCAATTAAATTCACAAGACCCCATTTTGGGGTATATGTATGTACGGTGTATATAAAGCTCAAAAAATCACGCCAATTTGGCCAAATGAAGTCGTAATGGAAAGAGAGGGGAAAAGATGGAGATGGAAAGGCCAAGGAAAAGCCAGAAAACCAAAGTGGAAATGGACAAGCGTTTGCCGCCGCTGCTTGTTATAAAATGCTAATACGCGCAGCAGCTCAAAAAAAAGTGGAAAAACGCTTTGAAGATTGAATTATTCAATAATAATTAGGCGAGCGACAGGGATGGTTATATCGCATGGTATAGGGGTACCAAATACCATCTCTTTCTGAAAAGAGTCTCGAAAACTCACCACACTGAAGCGAGAGCGAAAGAGAAAAGAAGGCGGTACGAAAGTCAGAAAAGTGGAGAAATACGAAACTCACACAGAAAAAAAAGAGCGAGAGGGATAGTATGGAAACCAATAAAAATGGTGTCGTAGATAGGGTACTATGCCCCAAGAGAGAGAGAGAGGCCGGATCTGTACAGCCGGTTTTCCACCACCAATCTTTCGGTTTCAGTATGGGTGAGTATCTGTGTCTCGGGCAGCGGTGCATCCAAAATTGCGACTATAGTTTCAGTCGCAGAACAGACGTGATCTCAAGAGGACGTGTCTCTCTCTGAAAATAATACATCTCTCTGAACAAAAATTATAATACTAAACGCCGCGTGTGCTAGTGAGTGTGTGTTTTGGATCTTAAAGCGTGTGATGAACGAGCGCATTAATTAAAAGATAATCAAAACAAATTAACAGCAGGCCATGTCTCAATGAAACAATTAACTGGCGGCTTTACGAGTACTAAGAAACCAGAGTTATCAAAAAACGATTGAAGAAGGCTTTATGTTAAAGCTCAGCCCAGCGAGCATGACAGTTACAGGTCTGCGCCAGACGATGACCAGCCCCACGGTGCCGCCGAGCAGCAACACACCCGCGGGCAACATCAGCAGCAGCAACAGCAGCAGCAATAGCAGCAGCAACATGAGCGGCAGCAACATGAACAGCAGCAGCAACACCATCACCAACCTGAGTCCCAATCATCATCCGGCCGGCCTGAATCCCCTGGCCAGTCCCACCTCGCCGTCGGCACTGCTGCTGGCCCACCAGCAACATCTGCTCCAGCAGCACCAGCAACACCAGCAGCAACAGCAACAGCAGCAGCAGCAACAGCAGCAACAAGCAGCCCTCCAGCTAGCTGCAGTGACTCCGCCGGCTCATCATCTGCACAAGACCACCTCCCGACTGAGTAACTTTAGTGTGGCCTCCCTGCTGGCGGATACCAGGCCGCGGACGCCACAAAATCAGGCTGGAGATGGACCCCAGAACCTCACCAGTTCGGCGGCCACATCGCCCATTTCCCAGGCCAGCAGCACTCCGCCTCCGCCGGCGACCCCGGTTGCCCAGGTTCCCGCCAATACCTTCCATCCCGCCGCCGTGGCCCACCACGCCCACTTGCTGCAGGCCGCCCATGCGGCAGCAGCGGCACATGCCCAACACCAGGCGATGGCCGCCCAGCTGCGGCATCAGCAGCAGCAGGCCGATGCCCGGGCCAATTCGCCACCCGCCTCCACGAGTTCCACGCCCAGCTCCACGCCTCTGGGATCCGCTCAGGGATCCGGTAACATAGTCTCCTCCACTCCCGCCAAAAACGAACGCCATTCGCCGCTGGGCAGTCACACGGACTCCGAGCTGGAGTACGATGAGGAAATGATGCAGGATCATGATGCCGATCATGACGAGGAGGAGGACTCCATTGTGGATATCGAGGACATGAATGCCGACGATTCGCCGCGATCCACGCCAGACGGTCTGGACGGCAGTGGCAAGTCCATGGAGTCGCCACATGGTCCACCGCCGGGTTCGCATATGAACTCAACGATACTTTCGCCGGCGGCTCTGGCCTCCGGTCATGTGCCCATCCGCCCGACTCCCTTCAGTGCTTTGGCCGCGGCGGCGGTGGCCTGGACGGGAATGGGCGCCGGAGTTCCGTGGCCAGGAGCCAGACAAATGGCGCCCTTCGGACCCCCGGGAATGTTTCCGGGAGCTGGATTCGGTGGAGGTAAGTGTCGCTACTTTGTATTTCCCTTAGGTTAAGTAGGGTTTTTTGCGAGCTTGTTTTGGGTTTTTGTGTACTTCCTATAGAGGAAATGATAAACCTTATCTGGTACACGTGCTTAGCTGCTTTATAAAGGGATATTCTAAAACATTTTGAAAGGAGAGGTGTAAAATAGGTTAGTAGAAAGGGGTATACATATTTTCCTACTCCTATACAAAAATATAAAATAGAAATATAGAAATTTATATTTACTTATTTTATTATTTCAAGATAATTTGTTTAATTTTTTATATTTGTTGGCACCTTTTTTTCAAAATGATTTCTGAAAAACAAAGATATATGAACTTGTTTTAATAATATTTCCAAGTTAGTATTTTCTTTCCCTATTTTTCCGAAATATCTGAAACCCATGAACAATAGGAATTCGTAAATTTCGCGACAGAGCAAATTCCCCATTAGCAAACACCCGAGAGATATGTATTCAAAAACGATTTATTTAATGGAGGAATTCGCTGGTACTCCCTTTGCGCCACCCCCATTGTTTTATGCCCCATTCTCGGTGGCAACTTTATCTACACCATTTTGTGTCGCATTTTAATTCAATTAACTGCTGCCCCTCGCCTTAATTGGCATCGATGGTGATTCTCCTGCCGACGAGTATGAACTGCGGGTGCTCCATCATGGCCACCTCGTCGTCATCATCGTCATCATAATCATCACATCATCATCGCAATGAAATGAAAATGATCGTGACTGCAGTTTGTAGTCAAAGTGCGTGGCAATTATTGCGGGGCCTTAAATAAAACAATGAAATATGCCTGATTGCTGGGGCCCATTATTTGATGATGATGATGATGATGGTGATTGTGATAGTCGCGTCGGTTTTGATTTGACTCAATTGGCCACGTCTGATTATTCATTGCACTCGGTGACCAGCGCCGTTTTTCGGTGTTTTCCGGTCTGACAGCCAGCCCCCTTTTCAATCGTCCGAAAATCTAATAATAAACGCATAAAAACCGGACTGTCTAACCGACTGGCCAGACTAATTGAAGCGAGTCTGGCGGCTTAACTGGGCGATCTCTATCTGCATGCACAGTTCACACTTTGCCTGCATTTCCTGGACAAAAAAGGTACATGGAAAAAGCTAAGGGAAAACCAGGCAAATCCAGGGAAAACACTCGCCAAGTCACACTTTGATGCCGGACTGACATGTGAACTTTACTCGGCCATCGCGAACTTTGCGTTTCCGCTTTTTAAAGTTGCTCAAACACTCCGAAAAAAAGGGCGGTGCAAAAAAGTGTAAATATGCTTTTTATAGGCAGCCTAGCAACTATTGTTCCTGTTTTTGTTGATTTGCGGTTTGTGTGTGTTTTTATTTGCCAGTACAAGTCATTGTTTTATAAAGCTGTCGGATAGCCACAAAAAAGAGGGTTCAAAAGGGTGTCGTCATAGGGAATTTGGGTCTTCAAGTGGGTTAGGGATTTCCATTTTAATTTTTTTGAAAACTTAAGATTGTTACATAATATTTTGTGGGATTCTTAAAGGTGGAATAAATGTTCTTAGCTAGATAAAATAGTTCTAGATGTGCCGAAATTGGTTTTAAATGAAATTTAAAAAATCCCAATAAATCAATCTTGATGAGGGCTATTAATATTCCGCCCTTCGTCGGCCACTTGAGCTATCTTTTGTCCCTCCCTATAAAGAGGGCATGCAGACAGCTCGAGATGAATAAACTATTCCAAACATTTGCCGCTTATTTTGTCATTTGGCTGTCAACCGCTGCATGTGTATAAAATACAGTCGAACAACTTCATTTCATTTCGTTACGTTTCATTTGGCAGCTGTTTTTTTCTTGAGTTCGAGTTTCTGGTTCCTGTATTCAGCGTGTCTCATTAGCGCAGCAGGTTGCTGTCTTTTGTGGACTGATGATCCCCTGCTTTTCAGGGGCCTCGCTTCTGACCTGCGCCGCTATCTTTTGCGGCATTATGTCAAGTGTTAGGTACTTAGTGCCTCGGCAACTGCAGATACAGATACAGGTTGTATCTTTCGGTTGGTCGACTACCGTTTGTCGGCTCTTTCATGGCCTATTAAATTAAACTGCCTGCGATTAGACCAAGGGAACTCACACACGTTGAAGGTGGTTGTGTGGGCCCTTGGGTTTAAGTTTTCTATTTATTTTCCTTGCATTTTTTTGCCCTTCTGTTTGATTAACATTTTCGTGTTGCAATATGCGGAATTCCCTTTTGTGCCTTCATAATTTAACTAATTGCAAGCGCAGTCAAGTCACGTATAGTGCACATGCCACCCATTTTTTGCCCACTTGCCGGCCCCTTCTTAACCCTCTGCTTCCCCACCTTAACCCCTTGTTGTTATTCAACCACCACGCATTGCAGCTGCAATTCTTGGCAGCCATTATAGAAATTAATTTTCAAGCTGAACAAACGAGCAACAACTTGGGAGTCATTGCATAAATACATAGAAGCAAACACACACACACAAGTTTTTTGTTGGTAAGAGAGAGAGGGCGAGTAAACCTGGCCAAAACGGTGGGTGTGGCATGTCAGCAACGCCCACCCAAAACACGCAATTTTCAACAGGCCCGGCAGCAATTTAAACGTTGACAGACGGCTGCTGGTTGGCAAAAAGGCGAGAAGAGGGCTAAAGAAGACCAGTGGCAGTGGGTAGAGGGGATCTTAGGGGTTTAGGGGGGCCAAAGGGGGGTCGTTTGCATGCGTTTTAACACCATTTGCAAGGCTCCAAGCCGAGAGAGTCAAAAGCTAAAATAATATTTGCATTCTGCACGCCATCTAACGTGCATAGGCTGTACTAAATACACACATGCAACACATGGACATGACTTGAGAGGGGGCCTTTTTCGAAGGGGGTTAAAGGGGGCGTGTGGCGGCGCAGACATTTTGATGTATGTTTTGGTAAATAAAATTTATTTGCATTAAATTACCAAGCCAGACAAAGCGAAGGTGATGGGGATGGCGATGGGGATGACAGGGGTTAAGAGAAGGGAGTGCTAAAGAGGGGGTGCCACTGTGTGTGTATCTGTGAGGTTGAGAAAACATTTGCTAAATATTTGTAGACAATTGGTAGTTCAACTAATTTGAGCTGCTTGCTTGTTGGATGTTGCTGCTGTGCCTGCCGATGTTGCTGCTGATGTTGGTGTTGCTGCTGTGCACCTGAGTAATTAAATAGCGTTTGGAACCCGTCATAAGAGGCAGCCCAACCCACGGGCTATCTGAACACTCTTATCTTGCCCAGAGGCAGCGAACTTCATTGCAAAACAGTCTAAATAGATATATGGTCAGCACGCAATGTGACAAGATTTGCAAAGAGTCGAACAGTGGGCAGTGCGGGTGCACTGAGAATATAGTACTTAATCTTAATAATATTTTAAAGTTAAAAAATACATTTCAAAATTTAAATATATTTTATATAGTCTTAAAGGAATCAAGATTTTATATCTTAATTTAGGATCATCATTATGAATATTGTACCCGGTTTTAGAATTGTATCTTACCTTTAAACCATAATTTTCTGATTTAATACACTATTTTATCACCGTGTAAACTTATCACCAGCAACTGGTTATTAACACGCTCCTGGGCTAATTAATTGACTCGTTTAACCGGTGTTAGGGCAGCCAGTAAAGTTAGCAATTTTAATTCCCTTAGCCCAGATCCCGATCCTTGGCCATTTAATTCGCAGCCCAATCATTCATTTAGCCGGTAAACACCTATTTGGTGCTAATTAAAATCCCTCATTATGAAATCGGCCTGAGGTCCCAAAGCGGTTGCCGTTTTGACCGTAAGCGTGTAATTGCATTAGCCATCCGGCCAGCGATCTGCCCATTTGTTTTTTTCTATCTATATACCTCCAATCCTACCCAATCCTCGTACTCGAACTCGTATATTGTATGTCGTGCCATATTGCTCAACGGTTTTCACTGCAAAAACGCTGCTCGATCGCTGGATGGATGGTGCTATGCGAAAACGCTTTAATGAAGAATTAATTGCCAGCAATTTGCACCGCAAATCAATCGAGCGTTGTCACCGTCGGCTATATAAAGCGATTGCTTTGGATATTTGGTATTGCTGTTGCTCCAAACGATACGCGTAAATTTCACAATTGCTTGTTGCCTGTCTCATTTAGCTGCTGCTGCTGTTGCTGCTGCTGTTGCTGTTGTTGTTCGATGGTCTTATACGATGCAGCGTCTACAATACACCGGAGAACTCAAATTAATTGAAAATCCATTACAAACATAGGCTAAATGTCACAATTGGCGTTTGTGGCATGTATTTGCGCTGGCAATGGCGATGCTGGCGACGTATTGCCCCAGCAGCAGCAGCAGCAGCAGCACGGCAGCAACATCGCAGCAGCAGCAGCAACAGCAACAGCAACAGCAACAATGCCTATAAAAGAGCAAAAAGGCGAAAACAAGTCTCGCACTCTGGTTTCAACGTGCGTCTCTGTCGCTCCCCTTTGGGTCTTCAGTTTTTCCGCAGGTTTTGCAACAGGCCAAAGGCATTCGGTGGGCGGGGCAGCGTGGGGGGCGGAAAATCCAGCTCACTTGCAATGGAAACCCCATTCCAACAATTTAGCGACAAATGAGCAATTAATTTTGAAATAAATGTAAAGCAAACTGAAACGAAAAGAAGGCGAGATTGTAGCACGATATATATGGGGTATAAATAATGGTAGTCAGCAGCGGAAAAAAATTAATTATTTTTATTAGTTAAATACAAAATATGAAGCTTTAATTTGAGTAAAATGTTTACACTTCGCACTGACAAATATTACACATATTTTTATAAAGAGCTTAAAAACATCCATTAACTTTATAAAATATATAAGCAGCAAAGGCACAACCAAGTTGCGACCATAAACTCCATATAAATATTAAACCCATGCTAAGTATAAATATTATTGTAAAGAAGAAATCGTAAAAGCCAAAAGACCAACCTGTGACAAAAGCGAAAAAGGGCTGTAAAAGTTTGCCCGCCTCGTTTTTATGCTAATTTGGCAACTAATTTATGGTCAATATAACAAGAGCGACAACAAAATACCAAACAAGACAAAACAAAATCAAAACTTCACACGGAATGCAGGGCGAATAAGAAAAAAAAAAATATATATTTATATTTATAGAGGCCGCGGAGTCGCAGAGTCTGTAACAAATTTTCTGAATGCATCTTCATTATAAGATCACCCGGGGCAACCGGGGAAATCATCCGATTCTGGTGGCTTTATCGGGAGTGTTCACATTTCGTTTCACCTTGTTAGGGGCTTTTACGACCTGCATCCCAGAAACTGAGGCACACAAATAAGTGAAATTATATGCATATCGGCCATATCGATAAGGCCGGAGCATTAACATAACTTCGACATGTCACACTAATTACTTAATGAGCCAAGTTCCCCCGTACGCCGGCTTGGTTATTAGTTTTGATTCCATCGAGAGCTGGATTTTAATAGTCTTATGGCAGCCCGAGCGACATTTATTTGTTTATCAAAAGCATAACATAATAAAATGTGTGTGAACACATAAAGTTTTTGGAACTTAAGAGCTTGAGAAAAATAGGAAGTTACAAAGGAACAGTTTTTAAATGTTAAGTTTCAAGTTAATAACCAGAAAACAAAATGTTGAGATTTATTTCATGATAAATTCTTCGGAATGAGGTATCTGTAGTACTTTTTTCTGTAAGGATTTTATCGATGGTTTTCGGGTTCTTCGAGGTCTGCCCTTCTGTTATTGTTTAATGCATCGTTTACCATATGCAGAGCATAAAAAGCAATTACAAAAGCATGCAACTCGGCCACGTTTGTCACTCGGCGATTTCAATTTGTGCAATTATGCGTAAAATTAAAGCGTTGCATATCATTTGCATTTGTCTTTATTTTGATTCGACGGCCGTCTCTGTTTTTGCCTGAAAACAAAATGCCCAATAAATTACGCGTGCCTGGGTGGAAGATCTCAGGGGATTTCATGGGATTTCAGGGGGACTTCAGGGGACTTCGGGGAACTACGGGGGCCTTAAAGATCTGACCCGGACTGACTGCATCTTTAAAATGCCATTTGCATCTTTGTGGTTTTGGCGCAGCCCCGATGGCAAGCTCATTACTTTCATTAACAACACTCCCGGCATGCAACTCGCAAGTTGCAACTTGCAACAGCTGCTGCTCAGACCCCCCTTTTCCACGGATCGGCCTTCTTTATAAGGCCTGCACGTTTCTTTTTCTTTGTTTTTTTTTTCTTCGTCTTTTACTTCTCTGGGTGCCTTTGTTTGCCAAAACAAAATGCCCAAATTAAAATTGTTTTGCTGTGCAGAGAATCGAACTGAGATATTGCCAGTGGGGAAAGGCGATTCGGGAGGGGATTCACTCGGGGAATGCATTTCCCGTCGCTACTGCTGCTGCTTTGTCTGACAAATAGTTTAGACAGCAAATTTATTGGCCACTTAAAGGAGTAATTACCGTATATTGTTGCGGCTGCCGCTTTTAGCCAAATTGACAAGGCCAAGGACAGCGGCGGTTGACAGCACATTTCATTCAGCAAGCGGCTGGATTTTGCATGCTTAATGGTACAGTAAATGTTCCTTTAAGCAGAAAAAGCTTTTAAATACCAAAGGGAAATTAAAAACAAAAGTTAAAATAATATAAAAATGCTTAAAGTTTGCTGAATACGACTACTGACCACTTTGTTTTAGATGTCTCCCTTAAACGGACAAGTCATTTAGCGGACAAAGTGTTTTGTTAAAATATAATCCCAAAGCCTTTACTCATTAGGCGATTCTATCAAAACTGTTGATTTAAATCACTAAAACACTGTAATAAAGGTTCTTCAGTTAAAGGAATAGCAATTTTTTTGGACAATGTAGACCTTGTCCGCTCAAGAGAATATTTACTATACTATCCGCCTTATCTCCCCCAATAAGACAACCAGTGAAACAGCCGACTAATCAAGACTTTTCCTATCTATTTTCCAGATGCCAACGAACCTCCACGGATCAAGTGCAACTTGCGGAAGCACAAACCCAACCGGAAGCCCCGCACTCCCTTCACCACACAGCAGCTGCTCTCGCTGGAGAAGAAGTTCCGGGAGAAGCAGTACCTGAGCATCGCCGAGCGGGCCGAGTTCTCCTCCTCGCTCCGGCTGACGGAGACGCAGGTGAAGATCTGGTTCCAGAACCGAAGGGCCAAGGCTAAGCGCCTCCAGGAGGCCGAGATCGAGAAGATCAAGATGGCGGCTCTGGGTAGAGGGGCGCCTGGCGCCCAGTGGGCCATGGCCGGGTACTTCCACCCCAGCCTGATGCACCTGGGATAAGTGGCGGCCCAGTTGGTGGGCCATGATCGCCATCTGGTGCGCCACCAACGCCCCATGAGCCATAGTCCCCATCATCATCCTCATCCTGGTAACCAAATAACCGCTGTCGCCGGTCCTCGAGCGGAAACCCCCAAAATTTTGCTGTGATGTTAGCGCATTTTACGTTACGATACTTCCAAATGTTGTTTCAAATGCACACCCTGTACATAACTATAAGAAATCAAGAAGCACCCGATTCTAACCAATCGAACTTTGTATATAGCGAGAGCAAAAGCAAGCAGAAAAATGTTTCCTAATTGTACATAAATCTAGCATGTAAACCCAATCAATTTAATGAGATACCTTTGTTCGTTCGTTTGTTTCGTTTAATCAATTGACAAAGGGATTGAACGTAATTTATTTGCACAACTCAAGTCAATAAGCGTAAAAACAACATTAACTAAATTCATATTTGATTGTATTGTATTTTGCAACGTATGTAAGTCAGTCTAGCTAATGGATCGATCGTGTATTTAAAAAATACTTCTAAGCATCTAAACTAAACTAATCTAATGCTATAACTATGCCGTTAAAAGTACTTTATGATAATACCACAGACCTATACATATAGTTCATACATGCATAATATATTATGACTACCATATAGCGTTAATCCTCTGTAGTTGTTTAATCATAAATCATAAAAACAAAAATGTGAAAAAATAATACAAGAACATGCGAAAAGTGCAGAAGAAAAATCATACAAAAATCATTGAAAAAAATATATAATTATACAAAAAATTACACAAGTATTGTTTTATTTTAATTAATGGGTGGTAAAAAATGTTCAATTGAGACATTATTTGATTTCGTTTAACATACTGTGAGTCACAAATGTGACGTGTGTCAAAAAGAAAATTTCACCATTATATTATTATATTGCAGGAAACTATTAGTTTACTTTTCAGATTCGTATTATTCTAGTAACAAATAATAGATAGTTCATAGAAACGACTAATTTGTTTTCCTCTCAACAAAGTACCTCAATAATGATTATGCTGATAGTGTGAATTCCAGGAAAACAATATTTTGTTTTGATTAACACTTATAGTGTTATTTTCAACGGAGTGATTGCGTAAGGCCGATTGGCTGCCATATGTTGTAATAGGCACAATGGTATGGAAAAACCATCTCAAATCGGGAATGGGGCTAGAAAAACTAAAAACAGTGAACGCAGCGAATTGATTAGGTGAAATTTGCTAGGAAATATTAGTGGGTTACGAAACTTAAGTGGCATCCAATATTCGCGTGAAATTGGCACCAATAAAAACGAATATAATAAGTTCAGCCGACGGTCATGGACATCTAACGAATTTCATTGTTACTCATTTTGTGGTTTTTAGAATCGGAATCCCAGTGTTTCCCATAATTCCAAAGCTGGATCATCTGAGTCGATCGTGTCGGATTGAGATTTTGCGCAGAAGCGTTGGAGCATCCTTATCGGTTAGCAATTAATATTTAATTAATCAGGCAATCGGTTGCTGAGGCAGCTCAGCTGGCCCACATGGCGTATACTCGCTCTCCATTGAAATCTACATATACCCAGGCAAAGGTTAGACTGGCAATCGGCGAATTAAGATTGCATTTGAGTGGTTATCAAATTGTTTGCATTATAATTTTTATTCCAGTGCGATTTGTCGAGTGTCAGGCGGGGTTCAATAACGAATTTATTTTTTCTTTATTTCATGTTGACAGTTGGCCGAGCGTCAATGGCAATATAGAAGTGCCAGGGGTTTTTGCTGTTTCTTATCGCCTGGAATTAAAACCCAATTAATTTAATTACAAATGGAAATAACACGCCGGCGTCGCAGCAGCGAGCAACACGTCAAATAATTTAGCTATTTTGATTTATTTACGAACGGCAAACAAGTGTTGGTGCTCCGCGCAAATGTGTGCAGGGGTGTTAGTGCGTGTGTGCTCAATAAATAAATTAAAATATTATTTGCCAGTTTATGGCTGATAAGAAACGAAAGTTTCCGAGAGCTCTGTGCTGTCTAGTGAGAATAAATATTGGTTTAAATGTTTTTTTCAACGGGTTTTTCCTCGGTCAATGGCACCGTGATACACTAATCGCTGTCATATTTAATAGTTACAGGAAGAAAACAAATTTTTTTCAATTAAAAAACATGTTTGTGATGTCTGGGGGTGCAATAAGTTTTGTAATAACATGGTTCTTAACTTAAAAACTCACAAATCACCTTGAAAAACTAAACTAACTAACTACTAAGTAAATTTAAATAATACAAAGGAATTGCAAGTTTATGATTATTTCTAGTTTTAAAATTTAAGTAAAATAATCTTGATAAATATATGTTATATCCTAACTTCCAAGTTAAGCCTTTTCCAAGGTGTATAAATTCCGCAACTTAACTTTACCCATCCCAACATCACCTGTTTGCCATTCATATGATTTGAATATAATTTGTTAACAATTAAACTGCAATCGTGTGATGTTTTATTGGGTAGCAATAAAATCATTAAATTAATTATGCATTTATTATTCATCAAGTATTGATAAATGTGTTCGCCAATGAAGGCGTATTCCCCACGGCAGCCGCCTGTTTTTATCTCGGATGTCAAATCGATTGTCGCCGCAATTAATTACGCGTATATAATTACAATGACTGCCTACGCTGACGCCAACGTCTGACGCCCCAATCCCCAATAACCAAGAATGGGATTTCGTTTTGAATAGGGCGATCGGGGAAAAGGTGGATCGCTGGATCGGTCTCCGAGTGACTGGGGTCTGGGGACTGGGCCCCTCGACCGTTTATTAATTAGGCCCGGCTACGCCTTCAGGTAGCCGCAGGTGGCGCTGCATGCAAAACGCACCGCGCCGGAAAGTGCAATGCGTTAATCAAAACGTAATCAAATCATTTGGCAAGCGGCAAACAGCCTGAAACAGAAACCGAAAAGAGACCAAAACCAAGCCTGAAAATGCAGAGAGAGAAAATATTACCCATAAAATATTTGTATTTATTATTAGCAAAATTTATTTCTATATTTCAGATCTGACAAAATGTGCCTCCATCTATCCTATAATATTTTTCAATATGTCGAATGAATTATTGAAACCTACTGAATATTTTTTACACTAGTTTTAGAATAATAATAAAATCATTTTTGGAATTTTTTAAAGAAACAAATGTCTAATACAAAATAAAATGGTAAATAGACTTGTAACATTGAGATTTGTTGTAACAATCTATTCCAATACACTTTAATGTAGTTATTGATATGATTTCACCAAATAAATATTTTCCCAGTGTGGTCAGCGTCAGGAAAATGAGTCGCATCGGCAGCACAATCACAGCCTGGTCACATTGGTAGCCTGCTGCGATTTTGGCCGAGTCCGGCAATTAAGCTTTATATCGGGCCTAATGGACCGAGCGCCGCCTGCGCTGATTGCTGGCATTTGTTTGGCGTCCTCGTCTCTTTCTCTTTCTGATTCGGTTTCTGTCTCTCTTTCTGTCTTTATGTCCCACTGCTCCCAGTGCCCAATCAAACGTATATATGTCTGTATATACTTATATCGGTACCCCCCGCCCCCATTCAAAATCACAGCTTGATATTAACGCCCAACTGTGAGGCGGCGCATTTACAATGATAATATTTGTGTTCAAAGTTATCAATGGGCCAGCCGCCAACGGACCCAGAATGGGAATCGTTCGAACATATAAAGGCGGAGGCACAGGGGGGACCCAATTGAGGCAGAGCAGTTAAGATCTGCTTACAACTTGATTTCAGTTGTTTTCTGCTTAATTGATTAACTACAGATTAAGGTTGATTAACTACAGACAAATGTTAGAGCGAGGTTACTTCGGGTCTACACAGAGGGAAAGTATTACAGTTTTGGGGGGACTTTTTTTTGAAAATGGTTAGGGATCATCTTTATCCGGAATATTCTGAATCGTTGATAACATAAAAGAGCTTGAATATTAAAAGTCATTCTATCGAAATTGTATAAAATATTATATGTAGTATCTTTTTAATTCAAATTTTCTGTGTTCCTTAAATAGGATCCAGTTAATTGACAAATTTTTGAAGAATAAGTTTTCATTGCCCAACACCAACACCATTGTGCAAACAGAACTTAATTCATAGAAAAACAAGCCATTTAAGTATCACCCTCTGGGAGTGCAAATCCAAGCATAACATTTTTTAATTAACACCCACACACGTACACATGCAAATGAGCTCATTATGAGCTGATTATGCAAGATATACTGGATACTGGATACTGGAGAGTGGTGGAAAAACTCCCCCTACTCCCGCCCAGATTGTAGTTTTTCCAGCCCAACACCAACATCTCCATTAACAACAGACAGCAAGTTCAACAAACGAAGATTGCCCATAGACAGATAGATATACATATTTATTCACAGAAGATTCATTCATAAAGTCAAGCGAATTGGAAATCCGTTTACTTAACCCGCTTTTTGTCTGGCTAAAAATGTATATGGTCGTAAAGACTCCTCTGCAGACGGCATGGCGATCCATTAACTCGAATGGAAGAGCACTCACAATTACCGCGAATAAATTGAGGTAATTAGGTAATAAAAATAATGTTTTCACCTCGTTATGCGAGGCAGCAGCTGTTTTCCGTAATTCCCGGAATCGTTGCAACCACCTGATAGGATGGAAATATACCAAAGTGCAAGTGCTCCAGTCTTTAGTGTTTAATATTCATCTGGAGCAGATAGGGAGGCAATTATTCGAATGATAGGAAAGTCAACAAAAGTCTCGTGTAGATTTAAATGGGTAGCATAGTTAGTTAATAGAAACTATACTTAAACATTGATATCTATTAAATTTCGGTGTAATATAAAATGTTTATTATTTATGTATATTATAAACTAAAGTTCTGACGTTTTAATTTATACTAAATGTAATATAATTTTTAAAACGTTTTTAAAAAGAGCATTTAAAATTCTCTCATTATATTTAGCAACTCTTTGGATAACAAAACCCGCCATTTCCCTCTACTCCGTTTATGCAAATGATTCATTTTCCACGGAATTCCCTGGCCGTCAATTAAATTTTTTGTGCGCCTCTTTCCACTTTGTTAGCACTTCGAGGCAGCCAGAGAAAATATAAAAACAATTTCATATCCATTTACTTTTCACTTAAGCCGAAATTTCCCTTTTGGGGTTACGGACTTTGGGTCAGGTGAGTTAGTTACATTTTGTGGGTTTTATGGCTGGCCCAAGCGCTCTTAATTGGTAATTACAATTTGAATTTCATAGTGGCTGAATAAAGGAAAATATCCGTAATAATTTTCCTCGCTTATGGTACTTAAAAGTTGGCCTGAACGATCAGAGATCAACGTTTGCTCCCACACAATGGGCATTAGGGTATTAATTTTTTGGTCAACTGCAGGCATTCCTGGAATTGAGTTGTGAGGAATGCAATTAAACAAAATAGCGTGAGATACGCGGCCGATAAACCTGGAGGACCAGGAGCCAAGAAACATTGTCGTGTCTGAAACCTAATTTCCAAGTTTAGAATTCTGCGAAAACGCTCCAAGAACTCAGGAACTCCAAAGGCCCCCTCCTCTCCTCACTCGGGGGACTTTACGTTTTTGAATACTCAATTAAATTTTTGTGCCCGCTGCTGTTGATGTTGTTTTTCCCTCTCCTCGGTTTCAGTTCAGTTTCGCACTATTTTCAATTGAATTAAATGCAGTGCTGCCTCTTGCATTTTCATGCGAACAATTTCAAGGAATCGCGCATATCAAGCGCGTCGTCGTCTACGTCGGCACGCTCCGTTTGGGCGCACAATTAATTTGCGCCCCAAAAACCGAACGCACGTACCCTCGACGGGTTCGCAGCAGTAGTATCTGTATCTGCGAGATACATTAGCGAAAGTGTAGGTCGCCGCTAGCAGATACAATTTAATTTCGAAATGCCCTCACAATCAAGGAGTTTCTGGGACTGCCGAGCATTTAATTCATGAATACTTAACAAACTACAATAGAATTTATCTGCTAAAACTATTGGATGTATTTGAATGTATTTTTACTTATTTTTCTAATGGAAGTTATATTTTGTATTATTTAACAGGTTTAAAAACAACATAACAAATTAGTTTCCAAAAAAATATATCATACACCTATATGAATAAATTATTTTGAAGTTAAACTTTTAAATTAAACTGGAATACTGGGAGAAAAATTTGTATTACAAAAAGATTTTAAATGTGTAAATCGAATTTATAATACTTTCAAGAGTTATATTATCACTATTCTACATATTTTTTGGTATAAACATAGTTCAAAATTTGTTAAATAATGAAAGAAAATTCGAAATAAAAAAGGGTATTTATTTGTATCTTTATAAACAATCATTAAGTAAGGGTATTTAATTCTCCCATTTGACGATGACCACTCGGCACTGACATGGCTTTTAATTCATGCGCCCGGATTGTGTGCGACAGGGACGCCAACAAAATGCAAAATTTGTCTGAAGATTTTAATCGTCGGCATGCGCGCCCAAAACGGCCCCAAAACAGCCGGATAAAAACCAGCCAAGATCCGTCGTAACAGGCTCTTCTGTTCCCATTGATTCGAGCCGGGTCAGAAATGTTTTCCAGGCTGCTGGAGTCCGAGTCCCGGGAAAATAGTCAGAGATAGTGTGAGAAAGAGTGAGAGAGTAAGAGAGATCTAGAAAGGGGCGGCGGTGGGAAATGTGGGCGGAGCGGAGGCAGAGCCACCTCTATATGGCCACATCTACAGTATAGCCACATCTAAAGCCCCATCCACATCCTCATCCAGAGTTAAAGCCAGAGCATGTAATGTTTGTCCGTTTCTCTTGTGCCATGGTTGTTGTTCCTGTTTCTGTTTCTGTTGCTCCTGTTGTTGTTGCTGCTGCTTTGTAGTTGTTGTTGTTGCAACAAGACAATTTACTTTTGTGCGAAATTAAGTGGCATCTGCAGCATGGCATTCCACTTGACTCCACCAGCAGAAGTGCACTGGGAGAAATTTATTATACACCTAAGGGGTCCTGGCTAAATAAGGGATAGATAGTACCAAAAACACTAATAATCGTTTTCCAAACAGGATAGGAAAGTAAAACTTAAATATTACTATTTTAAAATTTTTAGAACTTTGAACATTGTTATACTTAGTGATACAAATATTTTGACAATAATATAAAATAATAATATCATAACAATTAAAAAATAGTATAGGTTTATATGTATATGTCTTATGTTCAATGCTAAATATTAAATGCATCTGGAAAAATTTTAAAAAATCTACCACATCACAATATATATCTTTCGGGCCATAATAGACGTAAACATTACAATCACATTACTTTTAGTGGTTCAAATTTTTTCCAAATACTTTTTTTAATTTCATTTTTATTAAGGTTATAAGACATATCTATTTTTCTTATAGTGTGATCCGTGGCAGTCACTCCCGCAGACTCATAGCTGTGGCCCCCAGCACTCCCTGCATACCCATTCTGATTCCCATTCTGCATCAGCATCTTTGTGTAGCCCCCTCTTCTACCCGCCCATGGCCTTCTGACATCTGTCTCGCTCTTTGTGTGTGCGGACTTCTCGCTCTTGTGGGCAATAACTAATTACATTCGCAATTATTTCATGTTTTGGCCAATTTAGTGGGACAAATTTATCTGCGCGGTGTCATCTACTTAGAATTGATGGCTTGCCGTATGAAGCTGTTTGCTCGTCGTCTTAGTGCATATTGTTGCTATTACTGGTTACGGGGGATATACACATAGATAGACATAGATATAGGGGCTATACTGGTGGTGCTACCGATTCTGGTGGTGCCATTAGGCGCCCAAGGGAACCACTGAATGACGTTGATTGTTGTTTGGCAAATGGAAAAAGGCCATCCACTGTCCGTCGGATTGCCACCACTGCTGCTCTAATGCCAAATGCAATTATTAAGCAAATTAGCAGGCATTTAGATATTCCAAGCAGATTGCCCCACAACGAGGGGCGCCATTGATGGGCTCCATTTCTCATTCATCAATCCGAGTTTGAGTTGGGGAGGCTTGGGGCTGCCCAGGGGCGTGCTGAAAAGGGGGTTTGTTGGGGGACTGCTCAGTTGATTAAGTTTGATTGCTTCCGGGAGATAAAGATAGCAAGCAATTCTATAACAACGGGATCCACAGACAGGATGCAGTGTAATGGATATCCTAAAGCAGGTGGATTAAAATGGAAGGTAATTTATTTCACCCAGAATTAATTGAAACTAATTATTTGTCTTTCTCTACGAAAGGATTTTTATTGATGATAGTGAAATGAAGTCCATGTACTAACCTAAAAAGTACCATACACTTATCCGAAAATAGATACAAATATTTTAGATTTCTCAACTTATGCATTGAGAAATAAATCCTTTAAAATTCTATCCTGGCTATAACATTCTCAAAGGCTTATAACAAACCTCAGGTTATGTTGACATACCAAAAGATGTACGGAAATGCCAGTTTTTGATTTGCAAACTAGAACGTAGTACGTAGAACGTATTTTTCAATTTCTCCCATTGGATTTCCCCCAAACAGATACATCTTTTTGGTTTTCACATTTGAAAACGGTAAAGGTTTTTTATTTTGTATCTCTTTGTCACTGAAGAGTTACATTTATTGCTTTACACTTCCAATTATAACTCAGAAATCCATGGCAAGTGGAGACAATAAAATTCACCAACACGTAGATTTATGCCCACGCACACACACACTGATACACTGTGAAAAAGAAAGAAAAGAAAGCAAAAAAAAAAAGAGAAATATATAAACTGGCAGGCAATTCACCTTAATTCAAGTAGAAACGATTTAACTCCCACGGCTGCACTGCCATTATATTGTTGCTTTTATTTTATATGAACTTAATTTCGCTCAACTCAACCACACACACACACACTCAAAGGCACAAAGTGCTTTACACCACAACCCCTTGGTGAAAAAAGTAACGGTAAACGCAGCCATTTATTACATTTTCCCTGGGGGAGGGGGGATCAGAAAGAGAGAGAGAGTGGGAGGGAGACAGAGCGTGAGTGTGCGAGCGAGAAGGGTCAGTCCGGCCAAAAGGATATGACGTTTTGCTTTCCTCCTCGGCAAGTGAGTGGAAATTTGTTTCATTATAATTATTTTCCACAATTGGACATATTAGTATGGTCGACGCCGGCAGAGGCAGCGACTGCGACTGCGGCAGAGGCAGCGCCGCCATTTTTGCAATTTTCCCGTGCAAATAAACGCAGCCAAGTGTTAAGAAAATTGCCGAGCGACAAAACAGGACAAAGTGGATGCGAACAGCAATGCCGTCTCTTTCTAGCTCCACCATCCCTCTCTCTTTCCAGCCTGCGCACACTCAACACACCTGCAAGAATCGTGGTGAATTCATATCCCCATCCGAAAATTCTGGGGGTAGTTTTTTATTGATTTTAGTGTATATACTACTACCCCAACTTTCTTATATGCCACATGCCATCCTGTATGGCCATCTCTTTTGCTCTGTCGTACGTGCCTGGAATGACAAAACATAAAGTTATAATAATTTTTCTTTCCGCTTAATTGTGTTCGGGTTTTCGGAATGGGTAGGAATGGGGTAGAAATGTCAGACAGATAGTCCGTGTAAGGACATTTTGACTGCTATTGCCCCCTCGCATTGCCTCTCTTTCTTCCCTGCTGCCACCCCCTAGTGCCGTCTCTTTCTGGCCAACAGAAAATGACCTGGCGTTGGCACTTTTAATTTGATGCTTTTATGTATCGAGCACAAAAGGAGACCCCGATGAGACCCAGCTTCCCAGCATTTCTATATAGATCCTGTCTATATACCATATATAGTATATGTACAGATAGTTGGCCTTTTGTGAATGGGGGGGGGGGGGGGGGGGCTGGAAAAGCTCCTCGTTGTGCGTGTGGACGTAGGAAATACAGCAATTAGAGCCATATTAACCGTAATTAAATTTAATTGTTTAATTAAGCGCGAAAAGTGAGGAAGACATTTTGTGAATCTCCAACCCCCCTCCCCGAGGTTATTATATACCATATAGACCCGATTGTGGGTCCAGTCTGGGTCCTGGCTTTGGTGGGTGGGTGGTTCGGTGGTTTAGGTGACTTCTGGACTCTGTGCGTGCGAAAGGGGATTGCGTGTTTTGGCCCTCTGATTACATTGTGGCCCCCGCTCCGCCAGTTTCTCTCGTTTTGTCTGGGTGTTGGAGTAACAAATAGCCATGTGATTTGATGCGACGGCTCTGATAGTCGGCCAATTAAGCATTCAAACGTAAATTTTTGCACAGTTCGCATTAATTAGAGGGACGCTGGAGAGGGGTTTTGGGGAGAGTCGGAGGAGAGGACTTATTTTTTGGATCCAATTAATATAAAAGAAAAGGGGACTCAATAATTAGTTGGAAATCATTTTGTAGAAACCTAATTTTTTAAGATATTATTTCATTAGAAAAATCAGCTTTAAACCATACTTAAAAGGTAATTCACAATGGATACTTTTCTTTCAATAATATTTATACTTCAATGGCTGTCTTTATTTTTAAAAACTTTTTCAGATTAGTAATATGAACTTTCAATTTTTCTTTTACATCGAGTACAACATATCCTGAATATGCATCACCAATATTTAAATATCTTGCCTTCCCGAATTGATATAAATGGTCTTCAAATAAAGACATTTATTTTAGTTTTCCAAACTAATCAGCTCATCTGCCTTAGTTATCATACCGCCGCCACATCTATTACCATCCCAAGATAAATGAGCAAAAACAAAGGGACCCACCACAATTTCAAGTGCATCTGTCCCCGATCTAATGGACATATCTAGTGGTTCCCATCTCGTCTCTGGCTAAAGAGGGCACCCACATCTATTAATTACCGAGGCCGAGAACAGCAGCTCTTGGGACATCAGTCATCTCGGAGACTCTAGATTAACTTGCAATAATGTCGTGGAAAATTAGCATCAATCAAATGCAGGTGCAGACGGCCAACACAAAAATGAGCAAGCCTCAAATCCAAATCCAAAACGAAATCCAAAGCCGAATTGAAGTCGAAATCTCAGTGACAGCCAACAGATGTCAAGTGGCCCGCATGAATAAGTATAAATACGGAGGGGATCGGTGGATGGTTGGTCACAAATGTCAACCGCAATGCTGACATCTTAATAATGATGAATTAATGGGCAAACAGGCCGCCACACAATGCCAACAACTACACAGCGTTTAATAATCTTTCTATTAGTGGGATCGGAAAATCGGTTATCCATTTTACATTTTCCATTTTCCATTTCCAGCTGTGGGAAACGTCCGTTCATCTATATGGTACTTGGGCATTGATTGAGAGCACTGGCATCAATTACGATGGCCAATCCAAAGACTTCACTTCGATTCTGCGGAGCTGCCAACAAATTCCGAAATATCACTTAATTTTTCACATGTTGCTGCCGATGCAGCAAAAACCGGGAAAAAAAATGCAGAAAAAAATGGGAAAATAAAAACGGCAAAGGCAAACGACATTCCATGGCTGCATAAATCATCCGCCATACCAATCCAAAGTGAGCATGTCAAAGGTGCAGCAAGGATTTGAATGCGCCTTCGGGAGAGAGAGGAAAATATGAAGCCATTGTTGATGCCGCATTTCCATATAAAATCGAAGCCAATAGAGCGACAAAGATATAGACTGAGGACCCATGGGTCTTCTAAGGGGTAAGAAGGGGAGGGTCTTTTGGCCGGGTTTATTATGCACGCGGTTAATGTAGTCATCGTTGTGGCTCTCGGCTGACTGGCCGGACATATGCAAAAAAGCCGAGCCAAGCAAATAAGAAACCCATCAGAATTTCTCACTCCGGCCAGGCGCTACGACAAATAAATATTTTAACTCACAATAACAAAAGGCACGACGAAGAGGATCCGGACAACCTTTGGGGACAATTGGGACCGGACGAGATGCTGATATTGCTGGGACAGCGATGACCGAAAGGAAACGGGGGCTGCACGAGGTAGTGATACCCTGGAAAAATAAAAATAATATAAAGGTTTCAACATATTTGAATAATATACCTCTTTACTTATTTATTTCTTATAACAGAACTCCTTCAAATAGAGACTATTTTTTCTAAAAAATATTTTCTTTTCTTGGTTAATATAAGGTTTAAATATACCACTACCATATATTAAAGACATGTTCAAAAATAGTTTGTTGAAGAACCAAAATATTTATTTATTGTAAAAAAGAAATATCAAATAAAAGATAATAATATTATTAATTTCAGTCTTGCAAATATCACTTAATAAACAAATTATTTAAAGTCTCTCGTTCTCAGTTCTCTTTTACCATAAAAAGTTATTTTTAATTTGGCTTAAGGACATTCCCAGGCTTTCCCAGACCGGTAGTCCTCGATCCACCCTCGCTTTCTGCTCATAGAACACCGCGATGAACAATCTTCTCAGTGCAATGCCGCTGCTGCAGGGCAAAAGCCGCCAAATCTGGCCATCATTTGTTTAAATATGCGCCTGCAGCAATCCGCCAACGGCAACAACACCAACAACATCGAGCAGTAACAGCCATCGACAACAACATCCAAAGTTGCACGTTTAACAATTCAATTTATTTGCAACATCAAAATTTAACGAACATGAAATTGCGAGAATTTTAAGATTTTCAACAGAAACAAACGAGCGACACGATCCTGCGGCCTCTCGAATGTCTCAGTTCGGTTCAGTTCACTTCACTTCGGTTTTAGCTGGGTTTTAGCCTGGCTTTTAGTTTGGGTTATAGCCCGGCTTCTACCATCCCCACCCCCAGGGGCCCCTTAGCCCCTTAACCCCTTAAAGCCCCTTTAACCCCCCTCTCCGCCGACGACTGTGTGTTTGCTCTGGGTTTTGTTTGTCGCGCGCTTTTGTTCTTTTGTGTCTTTGGTCGTGGGGTTTGCTTAGCTGGTTTGTGCGCCTCAGAGCCACATATCCACGGATCGATCCACAGTGCCCCAAAGTTCCACGGTGCAAAGAGTCAACAATTTAGCATTCAAAGAAATATTTTAAATTAAAATTTCTGAAATTTTCGTCAATAAGCAGCCCGGAAAACAATGCAAGCCAAAGCACAAATAAAAAAGCCAGAGAAACCAAACCGAAGCCATGAATAAATGGTGTAGGGTTCCGATCTGACCGTTGAGATTCTGATTCTCGTTTGGTTTTTTTTTAAATACTTGCACATAAATATTTGCAGTCTGTGATTTATAGGCTTGGTATCGAGCGAATATTGGGATGGTCCACATATAAATTGGTCAAGTGAGTGAATAAATGTGGCGAGTATCGATGGAAATGTACCAGGAAACTCACTTGAAATATTTAAAATAATGAATAAATATTAATAAAAAATAAATCATTAATTTTAATTATTATATTTTGATTTTCTTATTAAATATTCGTTCTTAAATTTTCATTGAAATATATATTTATTAACGAACATAGTTGAAATTTCTAAATACATAATAATAAGAAAAACTGATTTTTAGTAATCGACGGACTAAAATTATTTATTACCTATATGTAATATAAGAAATTCAAAATCTACGCTATCCAAATCGAATTTTCCCTTTATCCCACGCTCTTTTTTATTAGATTTGCCATAATAACTAACGCCTTGCGGGCATTTATATTTATTGGACTTGCTCCTTTTGGAGATGACAGGCTCATCACTGCGCTTCAGATTCAATATTTACCTTTCTCATCATGAGTCTGGCATTACTGCAGGATTTCGGTATCCTCGATTTTTTGTTTTGTCTGGCTAATAGGCTAATCACACATCGGGCAAAAAGCGAGGCACAGAACAACAAACAGAAGTCGCAGGATCAACCCCTAAGTGATTGTGATGTGAAAGTCAACAATCCTAAGCCGCTTACCGCTTGTTCCACTGACAGGGAGCAGGCGCAGGACTCTCAGGACCCTGGATTCGGATTCTGATTCCGATATCAGGACTCTCAGGATTACAGTAACTTTTTCGTAATTGCTTGTAGACGGCACTGCATTGTTGCCAGTGGCGATTTCTTTGCGGCACGCGGCCAAAATAAATTAACAAAACTCGTGAGAGTGCGGGAAAAGTTGGGCATAGTTCAGGAGATTCAACATCGGAGATGGGGCGACGGATGCCATGCGATTCTCAGCTGGAATTGCATATTTGATTTGGCTGAAAATTGTCAGCGCATCGATTTGCATATTTGCATGTTGTCGCGAATGTTGTCCTGTCTTCTGCGACTCGTTCGTTTTCGTTGCGTTGTCGTTGTCGCCGTTGTTGCGTTGTCGTTTTTGCCCCAGCACTTGAAAAAAAACATAAGACAATAGAAAATTAGAATTTAAAATCGAATAATATTAATCAGATCTCAACATATCATAACCATCATTAGAGAGCATATTTTGCACAGCTTCAAATTAGGTTAGTAAATGATTATCCTAATTATTATAACACAATATAAGTCGACAGCCGAAACAAACGGTCCTAAAATTATGGAAAAAACTGGGATGAATAGTCTTATAAACGAGGGATGTACTAAGAAAGGATTTAGTAAGACTCGGCTTGAAAAGACTTCCAGGACCTCCTAAGGTTCGCAAAATACTTCTTACTAACAATTTTCTTATTTTTTGTATGTCTTTGAGTTATACTTATATTTGGAAATGTTATATCTTAATAGCCAACTAAAACTAAACCAATTTCTTCCCTGGATGGTTTTTAAATATTTTTAAAATTCCCAAAACCCAGTATATTTTTTCCTAGTGCCCTCCTCGAATCAACTCGCTCTTCTCCTCTCGGCTTGCAAATTGAAATGTCAAGCCTCCTGCTTGATCGCTTTATGACAAGCAGCCCGGCTGGATGGCTGGATTGCGATTTGGATTTGGATGGCTGGATGGTGACTGATATATCTGCATAAGAGCCTCGTTGTCGTTGTCAACGCATCGTGCACTAAATTAACATTTTTTTCCAGGCGCTTGTCAGCCATCCAATCTTATTCCGAATGCAAATCTCCGCGCGGGAACCTGTTGGCAGTTGTTGCCAGGATATTTCCACGCACCCGAATGTCTTGCCGGGTTTTTATGGAGGCACATTATATTAGGCCAGAAGCAGCCAGAGAAGCAGCAAGCGAAGCAGCCTGCCAGGACATAGTTTGTGCCTTCGCATAAGGCCTGATCCTTTTTCATTGCTTGGCCATCATTTACATAGGAAAATCTTGACGTACTTTTTATGATTCACCCGCACATAGACATAAATTTCAAGTGCCGGGCCCAGCATGAAAAATGGCAAATTAATGTAAATCGCAGCGGCAACACAAAGCCCTCATAGGCAGAAAGCTGGGGCGCGCAGAAAGGGGTTGTCAAAAAATTGGAACCAAAATAAAAATATCATCTAATATTTTAAGCAAATTTATTTATGACGTTTACTATGACTTTTTTCATAATAATATCATAGAATTATATTTTAAAACTAAAATCAAATGAAAATATTAAAAGCATTTATAAATATCTTTCGAGTAAAAAAAGATTATAGTATAAAGTCAATTTTCTATCATAGCTCTGGACACCTTATAGATTTTTTTAAAATCGTCCTTAAATATCATCGTAAATTATTTTCTTGTATATTGTTTATTTTTATCTTGTATTTTCAATAATTGAATAATGATGTAAAGTTCTCAAGATATGTAAAACTAGACTTTTTCAGCACCTTGGTATAACAAAGTTCTCCTTCTTTTCTGGAGCTCCACCACTGGCTGTGCGGAAAGTCTGCCATTTTATGAGCTTCACAACGAAATTGACACTTGAAGTGTGTGAAAACGCCTACAAAACAGTTGCAGCATCAACATCTCCTTCAGACTTCCCGATTTTGGGGGTGGAAATATAGCTTTGGGAGTGGGCTCTTGGGTGTTTGCTTTGAGCTTTCAATATGTTTCGAACACTTTTGCAATAATGTTGTCGTTGTAGCCTGGAAACGATAAACAAACCGACAGCAGCAACAACAAGGACTCAGCAAGGACCTCGCCACAAGAATCCTGAGGCAAAAACTTTGTCCTTATATGTGCAGCATTTTGTTGCTCGAATTGCGGTCGTTGTGGCTGTGGAGCTTCCTCCCCCTTTTTGCTGATATGTTATGTAAACGGAAAATGACAAACGAATTAGTTATTGACAACAACAGGAAACAAAAAGTTTCGCCTGCGTTGTGCGAAATTTCCGTTTACTATTGCAAAAAGTGAATATCGAATTTTGATATTGAGGCTGTGTCCGCACGGCACTTTTGACGGGACTATCCAACGTTGCTAATGAGATCGGATGAGGGTGCTGTTTGGCGTTGGGTAAACTTTTCCATGTTTCACTCTTGTCAGGGGACTGTGAATCGTTTGACACTTTTGTCAATATCGTAGCAAATTGTGGCATCGGTAAAGTTGGTAAACAAGGTGTGGAAATGAGAACAGAAAGATAATACAATTTGAAAAAATAGTGGTACTTTATAAAAGGAACTAAAACTTAACCAGTTTTAAAATTTTCAAGGTATAATATGAAGATAAACAATAATTGGGGCCTCTTAAAAAAAGGTCTTTTCTATTTTAAGGATATTGAATTTAAACTTTTATAAGACAAGCCCATCACTTCCCCTTACAATTTTTTAAACACTCTGTTTTTTGAAGCTGAGCATTTTTTAATAAAAAGCAATTAATCACTCAATAAAGGTTAACAATGTTCCTTCTCCTGTCACCTTACCTATTTTAAGCCCAATCGACAATCTCAATTTCGCATTATTCTCATTAGACCCTTTGGCATTTTTGAAGTGACCGGTTCGCACTCCTCCCGCTAAATATATATAACCCCTGAGTAATCACCAGTCTCACTCCCCCTCAAAAAAATCGTATAGGAAGTTCGTCAATCGCCAGTCACGTGTCAGCAGTCAGTCAAGGTCCAGCGATATCTGGGAAAAAGGCGAAATACTGGAATTCCGAGCTGAACCCAAGGAGCTTCTGATCATTCATCAAGCTGAATGTCAATGGGACACGTTTTTTCACGTGCCTTTTGACAAAGGACACGACAAGGCGATTCTGCAGCTATCGGCATCGAAATCGAAATCAGAGCCGGCAAAAAATTAAGCCTCTTAATGCCTGGGTGCTACCACCAAAAGGCTCTTAATTGTATTAGGACGCATTTGACATTTATTGTGAGAAGCGAAGATATTGGGCTAGTTGTTTGCCCGATCAAATGATTGATTGTCTAGCGAGGAAGAGGTTGCGTATACGCCCCAGTGACACATGAATCACGACCTCAAGATTGTTTGGTTTTTATGGAACTCACACATGAAGAAAATAATTTTTATAATGCAAGATTCACATAAAAAAGCTGGAACTCAAAGAAGTATTTTAAAATTACACAAAAGTGAATCAAAATTGGAAATCTCAAAGTGAAATATATATTATAAGGCCACGTAAGATATATGTTTTTCTTTTAAGTATAGGCATTCTATCAAAACTTAGATAGATTTAGATTTTATTTTAATAAATATTTTTCCTACAGATAAAATATATTCTTAATTGAAAACAAATCATTATATACGATCGTTTTTCTTATTATAAAATTTATATTTGAACACTGCTCCTAGCCGCAGATATAAGGTATCCTACACCGAAAACCTCCAAATCGATGATCAAGTTCTGTGTGTTTTCCTCTCAGCAAACATAGACACTCCTTAGGCGCTGGGCAATGACTGTTTAAACACGGAGACTAAAGGAAACCGCCAACTAATCCGCAGGATGCGTCCTGCGACAGGAGACATCAAAGCGGGTGGAAATGGAACCCGCATCTTGTTACCCGGCCAACGCCTAATTAAATATTGACAAGTCAATTTGAGTTAAACGATTTGTGAGCAGCTGGCAACGGAGGCAGGAATCATACACAATACACACCATATAGCTCCAGCTTCAATCCCTATAGAGATGTCCTGACTTCCAGCCGGCGGCAATGATTTGGCCATTTGCCCGAAGGCAAACAAAGCTGCGATTGGCCTGCTGATTGGATTTGATTTCATTTTAATCGATTTGCATGCCAAACGACGTTTTGATGGAAAAGCAAAGCTTTTCACATGCAAATTTCCCGGGCAAACAAACATCACGTCCCGATTGATTTCACTCGGCATTTGGGGTGGCATTTGATTGTCATGCGATTTTTATTCCTTTTGGCGCTACTACTTTGCATTTCGGGAGCAGGTATTTGAATTTGATTTGATAAATTTTTATGCTGATTGAAAAAC
Source organism: Drosophila suzukii (assembly GCF_043229965.1). Taxonomy (NCBI): domain Eukaryota; kingdom Metazoa; phylum Arthropoda; class Insecta; order Diptera; family Drosophilidae; genus Drosophila; species Drosophila suzukii. The sequence continues at coordinate 86,115,839 of NC_092082.1, forward strand.
GTTGGCCAAACGGGTCCCCAGGTGGCTGTAGCAGTAACTGTAGCCTGTAACCCGGATTTAAATGGGAACGCGTTGCCATTATATTATTTTCCAAGGTGGCCCATTACACGCATCCGTGCAGTTAATAATGTGAGCCTGGGAATGCTGAAAGTCCGATATCCAATCGCAAATCCCCAGCAGACCCCATCGATGGCTAACAATCTTGGCCTGATGAATGCATTCTGTGCATGCTGCCATCAAATTGGCATAGTCCACCTCCGAAATCCCCTCTTTTTTTTGTGGCGTCCCACAAATTGCCATGCGCCTCGCCTGATGTCTTCATAATCCGCATGGAGAGCGAAAGAGAGGGGTATGCCGTCCGAGAAAGAGACGGGGCTAAAAGCCAACTTGGCTAACTGGCTGCTCCTCTCGACTCCGCCGATCCCTCTGGTTTTCTCATATATTTCTCCTCTTCTTTTTTTGGCCGCGCCATATACAGCTCGCTCAATTCGATTACGTTTTCGTTAAATGTAAAATTTATACGCCCCACGTCAATTGTGACAGTTCACTCACTCACGGACATCACCACAGAGATATAGACGACCGATCGGGGACTAGAGGGACTGGGGGCTCTCAGTTGGCCACGGAGCCAAAGCCACTCATTCAATGGCCAAAAACAGGCCATGGAAACTGGCCAACGAAATTGCGAATATGCGAGTACACCACATACAGTGGGCGCTACTTCAGAAAGTATCCAGTTTCTTGAGGCAGGAAGATATATTTTATGAAATAAATCCACATTGGATTTATCAGTGTTTTTTACTTTAAAAATAAAAACTTTTATATCCTAATAAAATTTAACTTTTAATAAAATTTCTATAGAAAACAATATTTAAAAGGAACCATGATTTTATGATTTTTAAGAAATCAAACAAGTTCTTAAAAAAAACTTTCAATTACAAATTAGTCTATAATTGGAATTGTTATAGAACCGAGAATTGAGTTTTAAAAAAAAGTATGTTTAAATCTAAAAAGGGTAAAACAATTTTATTTTACAAAGAGGTTACAGATGCATTCCCTAGACAAATACAAGATAGCAGAACTAACCCCTTTGGCCAATTGAATCTCTCCTTTCTTTGGCAGTGACTACTGTATCTGGGCCAGGTATTTGCCCTGCTGCCATGGCATCCATTCAGCCGGGCTCCTGGCCTCCTGGTCTCCTGGTCTAGGCCCTCATCGACCCTCTTCCGCCCCAGTGTGCAATTTCGCATGCGAGAGGAAATTGAATTGAAATGCACAAAAAAGGAGCTCGTTATGTGCGTTCTGCAGGTCTGACAGGCGCCGTTGCCATCCGCCATTCGCCAGGTTTAAAAGTCAATTGCAGAAATTAGCGTGCCTCGAAGTAGAATCGGGCATTACGAACCCTTTTCGATAAGCAATGCGATGCTCGTGCGGAGCTGTAAAAGTATCAAATTACACTTCCGGCGGAAACAGCGTCGACGCCTGGGAAGCGACATGGCTGTCATTGTCGTCCCTGCGGCACTTTTATTTTGTTATCGGACATCCTAGCCAGGTTTCGATTTCTGTAAAATTTTTAAGCATCATTCCGGATTCCCACCCCCCTGCCGACGCCTGTGGTTTTTGGACATAATCCGCTTGTGACAGCGGGAGGAGGAAAGTACGGCCATGTGATAAGCCCGTGATGCATTGTCCGACGACCAACCACTAAATGACTATAAAGTAGCAACTTCCGCGACTGTTGCGCAAAATCATTCAATTTCCGTTTGGCCACACGACCCATGAATATATCCTTGTATACCTCGACCTTCCTTTTGTGATTTGGGATATATTTACAGCAGCAGTTACAGGAATACAACCAAAGGTTGTAATATTTATAAAACTTTTAAGGTCATTTATTTTTTAAGGAGTTGTATTATTTGTTTAATGTTGATCCTAGAGAATAAATGCTTATATATCTTTTTTTAATATTTTAATTGTAGTTGTAGTAGCAGATGAAGTTTCTGTATGTAAACTTAAGGAAACTATTGATAATAAACTTAAAGATCAAAAAATAAATTTAATACAAATGTTAAAATTTAAGTAAAATAACAATGAGAAGTGTATAAATTTATTTTTAATATGTTGAAAAATCTAACACTATAAGCTTTACCGCTACTGTAAACAAATTTATGTGTGTGCCACTGTGCGCATCATAATCGAGGGTGTGATTTGTCCTTTTTCTGCGTTTGTCGGGTGCCTTTTGCCAGCCATCCTTATGAAACATCACCGCAATTTAGTTGACTGCGAACCCAAAGCGAAACCCACGCCACCACCCTGCGAAAAATTTGAATAATTTTTATTACGTGGCGCGTTATGAATTTTTGATGAGTCTTGCAGCCCAGTAACATTGTTGTTGTTGTTGTTGTTTGTCCTCGCCGGGCGTGTGGCCAGTTATCCTTCACTAAGCCAAGTGACAGTGCCACAATTTATTAGATTCTCAGCCTCCGCCTTCGTCTGGGTTTTCCTTGGTCCTTGGCGTCTCCTTCCCCCAAAACGTTGCCATTTTTTCTCAGTTTTGTTCCATATCATCAGAGTCTGCGCTGCAAGTTTCCGGTGGAAAAGTTGGCGGCAGGGGAAAAGTGGAAGGGAAAAGTGGGCGGGTAAACTGGCCTTCGACCAGGGTGAAACTGGGCGTGCTGTGTAATAAAAGCAAATAAAATATTCTTTAATATGCGACACTCGCCGCAGTCTGCTCCCTGTCATCCTGTTTTCCCATTTTCCCCCGCCTTAGTGTGTGTGTGGGAAATTTGCATATATATTGCTTGACAAGCATTAATGTATGTAATCCCATAATTTTTTAATTAAATCAAATTGTTTCGCTCTCGTTTAAGGCTCGTGGGATAGTGGAAGCAATGGTTTCTGAGTCTGTCACAGGTCAACTGAATTCTGAAGGAGAAATAATTATAAAATTAAGTTTTTATTTTATGAACTATTTTTCATTAGGTGCTGACTCAAAACAAAATTGACATATAATTATGTATGCTAGTAAGCAGTTCCTTCCGCAACATTATCCGCTTTTAAGAAACTATTTTTAGCTGTGGTGGAGAGATTTAACCCCCTATTTTGTCTCCATAAAATAGTGAAGGTATTGGTTAAAACTTGGACCCTCGCTTAAAAGAACAATTATAATGTAGATTATTAGAGAATTTCGCCACAAACTCATAGAGGTATCCCACGTCTAAATCGGGATCCAATAACTCAAGTTATGGAATCTAGAAATGCAGTTTTTGGGGTCTGATACTGAAATCCATTGGAAATACGGAAAAATCGTGCATGAAAATGGGTTAAAATTTGGACCCTCGCTTAAAAGAAAAATTTTAATTTAGATCATTAGAGAATTTTACCACAAACTCAAAGAGGTATCCCACGTCTAAATCGGGATACAATAACTTAAGTTATGGAATCTATAAGTGCAGTTTTTGGGGTCTGATACTGAGGTCCATTGGAAATACGGAAAAATCGAACATGAAAATGGGTTAAAATTTGGTCCCTCGATTAAAAGAACAATTTTAATGTAGGTTACTAGAGAATTTCGCCACAAACTCATAGAGGTATCCCACGTCTAAATCGGGATCCAATAACTCAAGTTATGGAATCTAGAAATGCAGTTTTTGGGGTCTGATTGAAAATACGGTAAAATCGAACATGAAAATGGGTTAAAATTTGGTCCCTCGAATAAAAGAAAAATTTTAATGTAGGTTACTAGAGAATTTCGCCACAAACTCATAGAGGTATCCCACGTCTAAATCGGGATCCAATAACTCAAGTTATGGAATCTAGAAATGCAGTTTTTGGGGTCTGATTGAAAATACGGAAAAATCGAACATGAAAATGGGTTAAAATTTGGACCCTCGCTTAAAAGAAAAATTTTAATGTAGATCATTAGAGAATTTTACCACAAACTCAAAGAGGTATCCCACGTCTAAATCGGGATACAATAACTTAAGTTATGGAATCTAGAAATGCCGTTTTTGGGGTCTGATTGAAAATACGGAAAAATCGAACATGAAAATGGGTTAAAATTTGGTCCCTCGATTAAAAGAACAATTTTAATGTAGATTAATAGAGAATTTCGCCACAAACTCATAGAGGTATCCCACGTCGAGATCTTAATAAAATTACTCAGGTTATGGAATATAGAAGTGCAGTTTTTGGTTCCCATACTGAAAACCATTGGAAATACGGTAAAATCGAACATGAAAATGGGTTAAAATTTTGACCATGGCTTAACAGAATAATTTGAATGCAGATTATAAGAAAATTCAACTACAAACTCATAGAGGTATCCCACGTCTAAGTCGGGATCCAATAACTCAAGTTATGGAATCTAGAAGTTCAGTTTTTGGGGTCTGGTACTGAAATCCATTGGAAAAACGAAAAAACCGAACATGAAAATGGGTTAACATTTGGACCCTCAATTTAAAGAAATATTTTAATGTAGATCATTAGAGAATTTCACCACAAACTCATAGAGGTATCCCACGTTTAAATCGGGATCCAATAACTTAAGTTATGGAATCTAGAAGTGCAGTTTTTGGGGTCTGGTACTGAAATCCATTGGAAAAACGAAAAAACCGAACATGAAAATGGGTTAACATTTGGACCCTCAATTTAAAGAAATATTTTATGTAGATCATTAGAGAATTTCACCACAAACTCATAGAGGTATCCCACGTTTAAATCGGGATCCGTTAACTCAAGTTATGGAATCTGGATGTGCAGTTTTTGGGGTCTGATACTGAAATCCATTGGAAATACGAAAAAAATGAACATGAAAATGGGTTAATGGAGAATTCAATTACAAACTCATAGAATTTAATCGGGACACAATATCATAAGTTGTCATATCTGAAAGTACTGGATACAGGGCTGAAAAACTTAGAACCCTTTGCCGTATTTTAGGGGTGATCTTAGCATCCGTAGAATGTTCACCCGGAGCAATGAAATTCGAAATTTTATAAGCAATATGGCAATTTTGAGCCCGTCCTCAACGCCCACACAATCGGTTTTTAATTCCCCACCAAAATTTTCCCAAACCTTAGCAATCCCGATATTATTAAATTTAGAACCAATTTAGGCGCTATCACAGAGCGACAGTTACCCAGTTTGCATCAATCATAATCAGAGGGCAGTGACTAAATGCAACTAAACCGGAATTATTCGGACTGTGTTGTCCAAATGTAACCATTTTGGTGTAACTCCCTTTCCTCTGGTCTTCCGCCTTTCGAAACGATTAAGTGATTCCGTGCACAGTGCATGATAATTGGATTAATATGCGTCGACAGCCAGCAGAACAGAGTATTGGAGTCGGTTAGGCAGGAGGATGAGGTTGAGAATGAGGATGAGGACGTGGCAGCCACCACTGGGGGAAGCCGGAGAAGCGAGGGTGGTTTGTGGGTTCTTGGGATTTGGTCCGGAGACTAGTTAGGCGGGCAAATTACGAGAGCATCCGAGGAAGCTCTTCCTACTCAGAACTGTCACTTTGGCCTTTTTCTAGCTGTCCTATGAAATTTGTAGAAGTCTTTCGGGCAGGAACTCTTTATTATTTTAATTTATTTATAGTTTATGAAACTATGAATATTTTTCATACATTCTTTTAAACAGTAAATCACATTAGTGTTATTTCTTTTAAAAAAAAGTTGATTATATTTAAAAGTTCTTTTATATGTTTTACAAACTCTTTTTATTATTTAGGAATAATATTTTTCATTTCAATTATTTGTCTTTGTCCATATTTTAGCTAATTTCTTGGTTTAATTGTCCTTTCTAGCTACTTTTTGAACACAGAACTCAACACTGCTCCCTCATTCCACACCCTTTTTGGGCTAAATGCTCTCGTTATCAAAATTACATATATCATAGCGCATTGTGCCGAGGGGTGGAACGAATGGGATAAACAGAGAACTGCCGCCTTTTTCTAGCTACGGGTGGTTAACACCCCCCTTATAAGGGGTGCAAGTCAAATCAATTTCAAAGCAAACATATTCTCAGTGCCGTAATTGGAAAAGTCGGGGATTAAGCGATAAAGTTGTATTCTTAAATTGATAAGCAGGAAGGTTGGGGAGTGAGGGTAAGAAATTACGACCAGTACTTTGGTATTTAACCCTTGGCTTTTATTATTTAAAACCAGCTTAGAAATGGGCAATCCAGCCAGCGGAGGGCCAAACAATTTGTCAGGCGAGTCCGGCGGATTGGTAAATAGGCCCTTGGCTAAACAACTGTTGGCCACTTAGCGTTTCATTACCAAACGCTGCCGCTGCACAAACAAATTTAACCGTTTCGATCGTCTTTTTTCGGGTTTTCTGGTTTCAGAAGCCGCTTCCGAAGTGCTTTGTCTTAAGGCGGTGCGATCAAAAAACAAAAAAAAATTTCGAAAAAGAAAAGAAAAACAGGAGAAGACTGTTTGACAAGCCAATGGAGCTAAGTGCGATGGTGGCTTTGATCTCCGAGTGGGCTGCCTAATTTATAAAATAAATCATATGTGAATTAGCGGTCAACGGTGGGTAACTCGTTTGCGTTCGACGTCGATTTTCTTTTGATTAATTTATTTGCTAAGCTCCGCTCCACTGCAGCCCATTATGGCCGCGTTGTTGTTCTCGGCGATCGGTAAACGATTTTCACACCTCCCCAGCGGGTTTTCCTTCTGGCTTTCTGGCCATTTGGCCATCTGATTAGTGGACCGGGCTTTTGAACTAACCGCCGCTATTTATTACCATCCAGGCACTTGTTGTCTAATTGCCAAAGCCACCCGCAATGACACGTCTCCATTTCGTTGGGAGATGGCGATGATGAGGTTGCACTGGGAGAAATAACAGGTGTTCTATATTAGATATATGATTTCTTTATTTTTTTTAGTTCTTAAGATAAATAAAATATTTCTGCATTTCTATCTTAGCAATTTGGCAAACTACACAGAACCTATACTTTACGCACAAGTACATTTTAATTGATACTAATTTCTTTGCATTCTTTAATAATTTTTAAACTAAAGCAAGTTATTTTAGCAAAGAAATTTTTGTATATTTTACTATTTTTAAAATAAATACATATATGTATATTTTTTAATTCATACGATATTGAATAATATTATTGACTTCCTGAAGAATTCGCGCATATAATGACTATCTCCTTCTTAATTTGAAACTATTTTTCTCAGTGCATTTCTAGCAATGTCGCGTTCTCCTTTGCTGTGGCATTGGCCAATATGTGGCACTGGGTGAAATCATTGGCATCGTCCGGCGAAAGGAAAGTTTCTCTTCGCGCCTCGATGTTAATTTCGGACCGCCTTTGATCCAAGATCGACGGCTCGGATCGCCTGGCTGGAGTTTTTTCTACGTTTTCGATTTTATTATGATTTTGTTATGATCGTGATCATGATCTAATGATTTGTTGTCGTACAGTTTTCGGCCTCAGCAACGACAGCCAAACAAAAAGGTCCAATCCGCGCTCCGATAATGATCTGGCGCAATAAAATTGAAATGCGTCTGTTAATCGCTCCGAGATACATAATAATTTTGTGCTCCAAGCAGCCACAATGGCCACGATAGCGAATAACCAAGTTCTGTCGACTGACCGCCGCATATCGATCACTTTCTGGATTTCGGATTTCAGGGGGACTCGGATTCGGACGGAATACGCAAAAATCACAGCGGCAGATCGAAGGCAAAAAAAGGGGTTTCTTACGTCGACTTTCGAACGCTCTAAAAAATATTTATAATTAAAGATTTATATTAATTCAATTAAATATTATTAAGGTGTTTCTAAAAAATATTTAAGGGATTTTCTAAAGTAATTAAAGTAGAAAAACTTTGGAACTCAAAATAATTATGGAAATACGAGTTATTATACCATTATATCAATGTTAATAATTACATCCCGATGTCTTGTCAGTTTTTAATTAATTAAGAAAGCAAGAACAAGATTATGGAACAATTACTTGATCAATTACGAGTTGCTTGTATTATCACTTTCCAGATTATGCTTGTAGGCAACCGTTTTCACGAGCTTTCGCAATTGTTATATATAGTATCTGTATAGTTGAGTCTCTGGGATTGTGCGAGATAAGGCGGCGCAGGGCAATGTCCCCCCGGATTGTAGGGCATTGGGCGTAATAAATCTTGGGCTTTTCGGCCGCCGGCCCTGAGCCAACTCGAATTCAAATGGCCATTGTTTTGGCCAAAGGGCCGACGACAAATTCGGAGAGCAGACTTTCTGGCCTGACTCCTGATAAAAATCGGCGGGCGCAAGCTGCGATCACTGATCACTGATCTGCGATCGACAATATTTATGGCTTAGGGGGCAGCCAGAAAAATGTCTTAGCTAGAAATTAGAGCAATTAGCTTTCAACCGCGGCTGCCACATAAAAAACACAAGAATTCCGAATAAAAAAGAAGTAAACTAATCAATTGGAATAGGAATAGTTGATGACCTTTTTTTTCCTATCGTGCGGCTACTGTGGGTGTGCCTGTCTCGAGTCTCGGCTTGTAAACAGTTTCACTATCTGATGATTATGTAATTTATAGGGTTCCAGGGATGCCTGCTACCTGTACCGATCCGTCGAGATGATAGTGCCACATAAATAAGTGTGTCTGGCATAAATGTCAAAGGGCATTTAATGAAGTTATTAAACGCTGGGCCCGTAGAACCCGGGGCTACCGTTTTCCAGGAGGGGGCGTGCTCGGTGCAGCTCAGTTCAGTTCGGTTCGGTTTAGTTCGGTGATCATAATCTCAGGACCGAGATCCCCGGGTTCCTGAGTACGACTGCTTTGCATGGCGGCCGAAACTGGTTGGGCAATAAAACGCTTGCTATAACGAGCAACAAAATTTGTAACGATTCAATTTAAGGCTACATACAACATGAGCCGTACGCCGTCGGCAAAAGATGAAATAGTCGGAATAGGTACGAGTATATCCTAGCCCCCCCGTCCCCCCTTTTTTGTGTGTTTTTGGCGCATGTTGAGGAGTCCGATTCCAAGCTCCAACTCCGACTCCGAGCGGCGATTCAATTCAATGAAATTTATGAAGACATGACTGGCAATTGTAGTCACAGTCCCCGCAACGTCGGCCGAAAACCAGCTCCACAAAAAAACCCAGAGTTCGACGATCCTTCGACGCCTACTTGGCCATTGCGATTACAACTCAATTGTGGCGGGCCAACTCGCAATTGTCAATTGCAATTGATTTTCCAGCCAATATTTCACAATTAATTAAGCGCAAAATTTGTGAACAAAGTCTGGGTGTGTCGGCAGTCCCTCAAAAGGAATGTGTCTACAAGTATATCGCAGGTCAAGACAAGATGCGTACTGATTTCCGTATACCTGTACCGCCACAGATCCCTCGATCTTCACTTTTTTTTGTTGGGTGTGGACAGGTCAAAGGATGGATAGGTGGATAGCCACCATTGATAGATGCCCCGATATCGTCGAACATCTCTCTCCAACTGTGGGAAAACTGGTGAAACTCTGTGGGACTGTCGTTAAATGCGGACATAAAAGAAATTAGTTGGATAGTTTCGGTTTCGGCACTGATATGGCACCGAATTTCGGGTGGTCCAAGTTGGGGTTTTGTTAAGGAATAAAATTTAGACCTTTCATCGGTCTATTTTACTCCAGTTCATGTTATAAATTATAAAGAGAAATGTTAACTCGGTTTGGAAGTGATAAATCCAAATCCTCTTATAAGCTGATGCGATTCTGTTTTGGTGAACCAAATCTTCAGGAGAATGTTAATCCATGGCAGTTTCTTAAATATTATTTAATAAATAACACCATATTCTTCAGGCATTATCTAAATTGTTTTTTATTAATTTGCATAGTTTTTTATTTTTTTAATTGTATATAGGGGTAGTATACCAATCTACTGGGGAATCCTCTGGAACAGGTGCTCCAGCGAGGCATTGGTTTAGTCCCTCGTAGGTGTAGGCGGTGTTCTCCACGTAACTTCTATCAGCATTATTGTTGCAGCTCTCCTGCTGTGTGTCCAAAGTCTGGAGGTGGATCTTGATGCTCGAGCCGGCTTCCGTGGCATTTGCGGACACTTGGTACATGGTCTTTGCTTGCTCAGCTCCCTACAAAAAATATACCAAATTTTAAAATTTTACAATAATTCGGATAATGCAGATTATTATACATCTTAAAATTATAGTTAGGTATAGTTTAGGCCAACTTACCACATCGGCGAAGCACTCAAAGGCCTGAACGTAGTCCACAATCGAGGAGCAGTCGAAGAAGGTTGTGCAGCCGCTATCCCCAGCCTCCTGGATGCCATAAAGAGTGCTGTTCCAGGAATTGAGCACCAGGTCACTGGCGGTGTCATAGTTCTTTTGGCACTGGGCATAGGCCACCTCGTACTGGGTTGTCACACCGTTGAGAACGGGGATGTAGTAGTCGAAGCAGGACTTCGAACTAACAGAATTTTGAGCAGCCAGGACTTCGGTCTGTTGCTGAAGACCAAGGACCTTCTTGTTGGTGGGCAACTTCAACTTAGAGGCATTTAACTTGAGAGTAATGCTTAGGCCAGAAACCAGGCCAAAAGCAAGTACCACTGCCAACAAAGATGCTCTGGAAAACATTGCTAAAAGTCTCAGTTTCAACTTCTTACTGGATAGATTGGGTATTAAACACAACGCTTTTATATCTTTCATTCGAGCTCCTTATCTTTATCTGTCCTAATTGCCTCTTGTTGTCGAAAGTGTCAAGTTCCAATATTCCTTTGGGTCGATTTTTGGTAATTAATAAATAATTTTTTATTTATCTGGTAGCATGGCAAATTACATTGTTCGGAAATTGGTTCTTGGAAATCTCGTTTGCAGTTCAGTAACTCACAACCCTCCGAGAAAATTGCAATAAAAAAAGTTCTTGGGAGTCAACGATTTTAGTTCTAGAATATGCTCCTTAAGTTTAAGTACAGAGAATAGCAGGGCTCCAGACTTCTTAACAAATTTAATAATTTCTTAATGATTTAAGATTTATGTTTTTATATTAAATTGTCTTAAAGAGGTTATAGAAATTTCCATTCATTGTTTTACCGATCATTTGCCGATCATTTGCATAAATATTATAGCAATAATCCTTAAACAAATATTTTAAAAACTAAACTGTTGATAGGTGATGTGATTTATAAATTATTAGCATGAATTCCTTAATCAGTTGATTGTGCTTGAAAATCTTTGTAAGGTAGACGACTCATCAATTCAAACATAGTGACAGTATAGCATAATTTTAAATATGTTTGGGACAAACATACAACTAATTTCAGGAGATGTACATTTTTTTTTACATTTTTAACAAGTTTAATTTGACGTTGCACACGGCTTAACTATAGAAGCATAATCATAAAATACGTTTCCCTTACTGAAAAGCTGTTAAGTCGGGAGCAATACTGAACCTCAATTTCTTCGGCCGAAATTCTGATGAAAGCATCACTACAAGTTTGCCCCGAATTTCGCCAAAAGAGATTTCTAGGTAACCCCCAATTAAGCAACGAAAAGGTAATATATTACATCTTTTCAAATAGCATTGAATAACATTCAGTAAAACGCAAAAAATTAGATTGCCTGATTTTTCTTTATTAAACTCTTTATAATAAGTACATTTTTATACTATCCTATACTTTGGCTGTTGCTGTTTCGAAGGTTCCGTACTGGAGGCAGTGATTCAACCTTTCATAAGTGTCGGCCGTATCCTCCACATAAGCTCGCTGGGCATCATTCGTACAAGCCAACATTTGACTTTCTAGAACACGATACTCCTCCTTGATCTTGAGTGCGATCTCCGTGGCATTTGCCGAAATGCCGTAGAAGGTTTTGGAGCTATCCCCAGAATTGATGGAGGCGCATTCGAGGCGGGAGACCACGGTGTCCAGGTCCTGTTGCTCAAAGGTCCACACCTGGCAATTGGTACTGGGATACGAGCAACCGATACTGGCAGATCTCATGATATTCTCGCGATCCTGTGAATACTTTGTATTGACCAAGGCCGTGGAGTTGTCAAGGGCCGAAATGCAAGCCCCATAGTTGATCTCGAAGTCTTCTGCAACATTGGCCAAAATGGGTTTGTAGAACAAGAAGCAACTGGTGGAGAAATCCGAGTGGGTTGCAGCCAGTTCCCTGCTCTCCATCTGCAGCTCCTGGATGTGGGCGTCCGGTCTAATGGGAATATGCAATTTGAGCGCCAGCGAGAGGCCCAAAAAAAGGCAAAATACCAGGATCTTGGATTGTTTCACGAACATCTTGGCCAGATAACTTAGCCGAAATGGTTGAACCAAGCAGTATTTATACGGAGAACCACCCGCTCTACGCTATCTTTTTAATTACACATCAATGTCTGGTATGTTCAATTACCGATAATAACGGGTTCAATGGTTGGCAATCTTATAGAAAATATATTAGAATTTTTTTCAAAACCCTTAGAAGTTGATTACCTCAATTAAGTGTTGCTTAAATCTTATGATAAGAACATACCAAATAACATACTGATAAAGAATGTTAATGTAGAATTGATAATAGATATATAAGGAACTTTTTAATTTATTATGAATATAAATCTAACAGCTGACTTTATGTTCTTCCACTTAAAAACTTATATCTGATAGTATAAATTAAATCGATATCCTGGCTAAACATCAATAAATAAAACAATGTTCAATCAACGGATTATATTTGATGCTATAGAAGGTCACACAGACAGAAATACAAAGTGAATCTGAATTGTAGCTTGACTTTTACTGCACATAGTTGGTAGTGGGAATTTCCCAGTTAGGATCACCTAGACAGGAGACCATATCCGAGTAGCACTCGCCGTGATTGATGCTATAGGTTCGGTAGGCCTCCGTATGGCAAATAGAACGAGTGGCTTGGATCTCAGACACTTTACCCTGCAGGCTAGTTTGGTTATCGGCAGCCTTGTAGGAAGCTTGTTCCAGTTCCTTAGATGCGGAAGGTCCCTGTCATTAAATGAGAAAGATATAAGATCTTAAATAAAAAACAGTATTACAAAAATCGATGAAGCTTTGGACACACTTTTAAGTGCTCTAAAAGGAAAAACCGAGCTTCGTCTTTTTTGCTGATCACATTATATGTTGCATACTTCTTGACACCCATATAAGGGATTTGAAACCTCATAAAATGTGCAAATACGCCAATTGTCAAATGAGAGTTGTTTTTTTTAATCACTTACCCCAAGGGCCAGGCACTCGAAGGCATCGTAGTTTAAGGACTTGCCATCGCATGCCAGCAGGGAAACACAGGTTTCCTTTACGAAATTGGACAGTTCGTTCCGGGCGTAAGCGAAACTGGCGTCGATCAGGGAGTAGGCGTTCTCGTAATTGTAGTTGCACGTGTTGAAATCCTCGTTGTACTTATCGACGTGCCCCTTCAGAAGCGGGGAGTAGTAGTCCACGCATTCAACGTTAAAGATATCCGAACGCATGGCCGGGGAACTGAGCAGGATGTTCACCAGCGAGCTCTCCGCCTCGATTTCGATGGGAGTGGGCACCGAAGCTACGTAGACGGCGCCAATGGCCAGGAAAAGAACTACAACCTTGAACAGCATTTTCACTTTCACCACTTGAAGAACCTGACAAGAGTGTGGAGCCCAAAGACCCAGATTTGCCTTTTATACCTCCCTCGCCACCCGAAAAATAGATTTTTGAGATTTACGATCCAGCAATTATCGGGTGTAGTTTTTATTCAACCTTTATTATCATGACGCTTCGTTGAAAGCTCGTCATAAAATTGATAGCAGTTAAACCCACGAAAATTAACTCACCACTTTTCATTTCTTTCCCATATAATATAATTATAAATATAGTTATAGTTATATATAAGTATTTTCTTTGTCTAAACATAAGAAAAAGATCACATGTCACGGTTTTATCCGGCTCGTGAGCTTGGTTGTCTATTATTTTTGTTATCTAAGGCAAATAAATTATCATCCGAATTTTAATCTAAACAACGGAATGGGCTTTTCTCCGGAATTGGCTGATTATTTTTAATTAGTCATTTCATTTATTTATAATTGCATCCCATTGCAGTCCCATAGAAATCAAAATTGTAGACAATATTCATATATTTGCTTATAAATTCTAGAAATTTTTATATATATATATACAACTCGATTTCATTTTCATTCATACTCCATTATCATGACCGTGATTAAAGTTCGCAACAAAGTGGTAGCAATGAAAGCAACGAAATTCTCAGAATTTGTTTATCTACAATGATTTAATACTATTATTTATTATATAGAGTGGAAAATGCTATAAAAGGTTTATCTAAAAATATGGTAATAAGTTTTTAATTCGTAATTTGTTGCACATTCCCTGTGATTCCTAACATTGGTTATGGGATAGGGAAAAAAGGTCAACCGGTTGGGCATAACAATAAATTACACCATCTTTTCAATTTTTTTGGGATGCGTGGGGAAGCTTCTTTTTCAGCAGGGTACAAACCGATCGGCAACAAAGAAAGGAACAAATGTTTATGTAAAGTATGTGACTATTGAAGTTGCAAAACATTTAAACGCAGTTCAGCAAAACATGCTACCTTCTCTCCCTTTTCTTCTCCTAATTTTTATATTATCCATTCTCGTCCACTCTGTTCCTACACTTTTATCAAGCTCAAAAGTGCAACCTTTTTGAATCAAGGCGCCATGTGTTCTTCCTCTTCATGAAGATGACTCATATTTTTCCTAATCTGGTAACACCAACCTCGTCTACAAGTAAAATAATTTTTTTTTTTAAGTAAATTAAAGTATTTACTTCTCACTTTAAGATGATTCAGCATTTTTACGGTCTGGCAACGCTTGATGCTTTTAATTTGCCAGTGGCAACGCTTGATTTTTTTAATTTCAGAGAAATTTTAAAATATGGTTTGGGTCCAGACTAAGTTCGATGGGTACACATTTTTACTTCCAGAAAAAGCCGCTAGAGGCGCCATATTTTAGGCGTTTGTAAAATGTAGAATTAAAATTTTATTTGTAAGCAACACTTACATTTTTGTAAGTTGTGTTTTACACGTAGTGTAACTTACATTTAAGGATGAGAAACTAAAAACATGTAGTTATTTTTAAGACGTGCTTAGTACAAAATCAATAAATATGTGTTGTAAGAAGTCTCTTCGGAAATTGACTAAATCGCATTTTATTTTTTGATGTACATTAACCATTTTTTAAATATTATGGTCTAGTATTTTTAAATAAGCTGCGGTATTAAATGTTATACAATAGGTATTTTCTGAAACTGAACTGAGTGGTATTTGTTTTCAGCCCGGATGGTATTTTTTATCGTTTCCGGCGCGGTCACACTAATCACTTTGTTAATCAAAATATTAGAAAAACTCCATTTCCGCCTTAAAAGTGCAGCTCGGGATCGTGCGAAAGTGTAAAATAGCGGGCGACTGGTTCGTTAATCTAAAAAGCGCTGAGGGGCGATGAAAAACAACCAGAAACACACCGTTTTTTGTTCTTAAACTTTTACTTACGGCAGACACGCACACGCACGCAGCTCACCGACGCACACTCACACACATACAGTCGCACGCGGAGAGAAGAACAGCAAGGCAGAGGAGGAAGAAGAAGACCATCAAACTTAAAATTTGCGAGGTGAAAATTACGAGAACGAAGGTTTTCCCAGCGCCAAAGTTCATAAATCGCGAGTGCGTTTTCATTAACAACATTTTTCCGGATTTATTTACCCCGCCATCCGGCCCCCCGCTCTTTTGAAAATGGGACTGCCAACTTGCTCTTATTTCTTGTCTTTTTTTGTGAATGGGCAATTTTTTGTGGATGCTGCCGCGCGCAATTTTTCCGATTTTCCTTCAATTGTGTTTTACACCCACTTTCGAGTGCTAAATTTAGTCATCCAAGCGAAAGGTCGAAGGGGCGTCCTTGATAAATCAATGTGCCAAAAGGGAATGCAAAAGAAGCGAAGGGCAGAAAGGAAATAACGGTGAAAAGCGTGGGCGGCGCGCTGCCCCGAGGACTTCCGCCCCGCCTCTTTTGTTTCTGTTTCCGTGTCCTTGCAGTCGGTTTCAAATTATTGTTCAGAAAGTACCGTAAACTTGCCAAGGAAGCCCTATAAAGTCCGTACCATATATTAATTATGTAGCGCCAGCTGACTGAAACTCAGAATTCCCATGTTTTTACCGGTTTATTAATACGAACTACATTATATAGTCCTTTAAAAGTTTAGTATAGGACAGGCCCTTGAAAGATGAGCATATATAACATTTTACAAAAGAATATAGCATTCACAAGAACTAGGTTTGTCCTGATAAATATAAACGTATTCTGTATCGCAGAGTCATCCCCCTTGACTTCCTAGATTTTAAGACTCATTTAAGTCAATACTTCCACGAAACATTTGAAATAATTATTTCACGTTTAGTTGAAATCAAAGTACTATGAGTCAACTTAGTTTCTGAGAAAATTTGTATGGAATCTAATTAAAAAGCCGCGACCCGCACTTCCCTTTAATGTCGGAAAAATCCAGTCTATAAGATTGCCTTTAGTTTATTAAATTCAAACTATTATTTCTCTTATGGTATGGTATAATGAAAGCCAAAGGGAGCAGTCATTTACTTGTCTAAAAACATTTAACAACCTAATTTTTGTGTATCCATTCGAGAAAGGTCAAGTTCAAGGCTTTGTTTATTGATTGGCATTCGTTTAATGGTCCCACACCCTTGTATCCTCCATCCGTAGATTCCTTGGCACCGGCTGAGAGGACGAATTGCACCCGCCCGGCACACAGCACACAGCATGTTCAGTGGACATGGGCGGATTCCTGGATAAGCCGAAAACCGCCAAGCACAATGACCAGGGCGAGGGCAACAAGCTGCTCTTCGGGGTCAGCTCGATGCAGGGATGGCGGTCCGAAATGGAGGACGCCTACTACGCTCGTGCCGGGCTGGGGGATGTTCTGCAGGACTGGAGCTTCTTTGCCGTCTTCGATGGACATGCCGGAGCCAAGGTGTCGGAGCACTGTGCCAAGCATCTTCTGGACAGCATCGTCAGCACCGAGGAGTTTATTGGGGGCGACCACGTGAAGGGCATACGCACCGGCTTCCTGCGCATCGACGAGGTGATGCGGGATTTGCCGGAGTTCACCCACGAGACGGAGAAATGCGGCGGCACCACCGCCGTCTGCGCCTTTGTCAGCCTCACGCAAGTGTACATCGCCAACTGTGGGGATTCCAGGGCGGTCTTGTGCCGCCAGGGAGTTCCGGTGTTCGCAACGCAGGACCACAAACCCATTCTGCCGGAGGAAAAGGAGCGCATCCACAATGCCGGCGGCAGTGTTATGATAAAGCGCGTAAATGGCACCCTTGCCGTATCGCGAGCTCTCGGGGATTACGACTTTAAAAACGTGAAGGAAAAGGGACAGTGCGAACAGCTGGTGTCGCCGGAACCGGAGATATTCTGCCAGAGCCGTCAGGATAGCGATGAGTTCCTGGTGCTTGCCTGCGATGGTATATGGGATGTGATGACCAACGAGGACGTGTGCAGCTTCATCCACTCGCGAATGCGGGTGACCAGCGACCTAGTGAGCATCGCCAACCAGGTGGTGGACACTTGCCTGCACAAGGTTAGTCATTTATTCAAAAAATACTTACCAGGCTCTAACATTATTTTTCAACTGCAGGGTAGTCGCGATAACATGAGCATTATCATCATTGCCTTCCCCGGAGCTCCGAAGCCCACCGAGGAGGCGATAGAGGCTGAGCATCGGCTGGAGAAACAAATCGAGAAGATCACAAGAGGTTGTCTAAGTCGTCTACTCTGTTTATAACTAATCGTAAACTGTTGATCCATGGCGTAGTGGTCTCCTCCAAATCGGTGTCTTTAGCAAACCGAAATACGTATACGTTGTACCTTGAGTGCCACGAGCACTTTTTACATGAGCCATTTAATGGCCAACAGCCCCGACCCAAAGACCTTCTAGAGTTGTATTTGCCCGACTTTGTTCAAAATTTTATTCCGACAAAATAGTTCCTTCCAATAGTAGTTTCGAAACGAAAACAATATCAAAACGAATACCGAACCATTGCCATAACTAATGCCAAGAATAACCCCGCACACACCCACCTGTAATACAGTAAAGGCTCTCTGGCGGATCCTTTTAATTTCACAAATTTATTAATAGCAATAAGGTTTATATCCAGTTTAAGGGCCATTTAATTTGAGACATAACAAGTAGTTCTATTTAAATGCCTATGAAACTTAAAAAGGATATTTATAGGTATAGCGGTTCATTATGAGTCTTGCAGTTACAGTGTTTTTATGAAGTGTATTACATAATTTGAGCCATTAATGTCAGGGTTTATAGTATTTATCCTTCAGAGTATATTTAGTTGTACTCCTCTAGAGAGCTTTCACCGTATACCCCCTGTATAAATATGTAAATGGGGGTGTGTGTGGGCGTACTACCAATATCCTATTGCTAATGCATAGCAAATACCTATATAGCGTGTTAGTTTGTCATATCTGGTGGCTGTGCGTGTGGCTGACCAGAGGAACCTCTGCCGTGTGTGTGCCTGAGTTATAGTATTATTTATACATGCCCGTGTATACTACAGCCACTGCCAAAAGCGTTCCATGTATGCGAAAATCCAGCCCATTTAGCTTTAGACTTACATATACACCTAAATAATAACAATTATCGACGAACCTGCCCGAGCTAAGTAGTTAAACGACCCCGTCAGCCAGTTTGTATATACATTTACGTATACGTACACCCCATTTGATACTAGCCACGAAGCAAATCAATCAAACAAAATTGCAATATTTAACGTACGCAGGTATTGACACTCAAAACAAACACTTGGAATTGATGTAACTCGTAGGAATAGCGTATTAACACTTATTTTCTAAGCAAAAACGGATAGGATATCTTCAAAGAAGATTCGTTGTAGATAGATTGTAAATAAGGTGAAAAGCTGACAGAAACCTTAAACCAAAGCAATGAAATCATATATTTTATTAACTAGCAACTGCTCAGACGAACTGTAGTCGTATTACATGGATTATGTATAGAAAGCAATAAATACTAGAGAGGAATTATTCCGAGACTTCAGTATTCGAAACACCAAAGTGAATTTCGGCCGATATCCAGAGGCCGAGCTTCAGACGTGACCTTGTTGATATAGACAAATACTTTAGCCCAATTCGTACGATTTACAATTAGTGAACTAGTGAATAGAATTAGAGCATGCATTGCCCACCACAGATCGTAGTAGATAAACCAATAACGAAATTACCTAGTATAAGCAATTAACCAAAGATGGCAAATACTCAATGTCCAGACAAATTACTTAGCCTAGAGTAGACTAGCCAAAGGGTTTTGAATGATACGTATACTTAGATTAAATGAATCCGAATTGTAAACCTTATGCTCACCAACTGTTGTGCTTGTTGCTATCGAAGGCAAACGATTACTTTACCCGAAACGATCAAACATATTCCACACAATCTAAGCAATTCCTCTGAAATGTTGTATACGGGTTCCTTGGCGAATTGGTGATGCAGCCAAGAGTGTAAGACACACACAATCCACATCCCAACATACACGTTTTATAGTGATTAATGAATTAACACAGATGCAAGTCAAAAATATAACTTAACGAACGATTCGAAAACCAAAGCAAAAGTGTTTGTCTGCTGTTCTATTGGATTCAGTTTTCAGTTTTCATTTGGTTTTCATTTGCTTCTTTTCATATTCTTTTCACACTTCACAAAGCGGAAAATCAGTTTTTTTGTTATACTTTTACTCATTATGAAAAAAAAGCCCTACAGATCATTTATTTATATGTATTTCATTACTTTTCCTGATTTATTAAGAGCCAGATTCAACTAATGCATAACGTTTATCTAAAGTAATTTGTCAAAAGGAAAATTTTAGCAATTCGCTGTCGTTGTTTTATGGTTGTTGTTCGCGCCTCGTACTACAAAACCCCAATTTCTAATATACTATTGCCAAATCAAAGCGCGAATTAGCCAAATGGGCCAAATGTCAATGCAAGAACAAGAAACAGAAAGCATTTCAAATTTAAGATGAGTGAGCATAAGGTACGTCTATAATTTTGTAGTTTGTAAACTTTCGAAAGCCACTTTGTCATTTTGTTATCGTTTATCTTATCGATTGATTGGTTTGATTTTGTTTTGCCTACACCCGAGCTCCGCCCCGCATTCAATAAGTTGCTATCTGTGTATTAATTGTAAAAAGCGATCCACACAATCCGGAAGATAATCGAAATTGCATGCCCCCGTCAGCCACAATAAAAAAATGGAAAAAATTAAACAACAAAATCACTTAAATTGTTATTCGCAAACCGTTTTAAAGATTCAATTTCTTCCCTTGCTTAGGAATCCTTTTTTCAATGTTTTTATTTATAATTTAATCAAATCAACTTTTTTTTCCAAAAATTGATGTATTTAAAATCATTATAAAGTTGCAAAGCCTCGAAAACTTAATTATTACGCAACACGGTAGACTTATAGCCATTTTCTTCCCATCAACCTGCATCAATTTTATTATATTCCCTTTTTAAAAATCGCTTGAGATGGGATATTCCGTTTAAGTTGATATTTTATAACAGAGTTCATAACTGTATACTGCATTTGATTCAAAGTAGCTTAACTATGTAATTCGTATTTTTTATGAACCATTTATGTACATAAATATTTATTTATAATCGTCTTTTAAGCTAAGATCGTGTCTGTTAATCGACCTGAAACTAACCACTGCTTTTTCTCTGATATTGTTGCAGACGAGATAGAGTCTAGCAAGATAACCCACTACGTGGATCTGCTGAAGTGTCTGCAGAACAGAGACGACATCGAAGGTCTTCCACCCGGAGGCGGCCTGCAGTCCAAGTAAGTGGATCATGTCCGAAAATAGCGTCCATAGATTGCTAATCACTTGTGTTTACCCTTGCAGATATCACGTTATCGAGCGCACATTCAAGCAAGAGTTTCCGGATCGACCATGTGAAGTACGAAATCTGTTCTATAATCTATAACTTGGTTCGCTGCGCTTTCGCCAATGCTAACACATTTATTTTTATCGCTTGCATAGCACCGTTTTTTGGTCATTATAGCCTTTGAAATTGCCTTGTTTTTTTCTGATTCAATCAGTAGATCGACACCAGGGGATTTGGTAATGATTGAGCTATCAGTTTCATTCGATCGTCACCATTAACTCACACTGTTATCGTCCCATGTTTAGTTGGGGTTCCCCCTCGCCCATGACTTGTAACCTCTAATCATGGCCACCTATTCTCTTTCTTTTTTCTAGCTGTATGCATATGATGATATATGAATTTTGTAATGCTAATTGTTCATTTTTAAACCAACAAATACCAACAACCAACCAACCAGCAAGAGAACAAAGATAACTTAACACCCTATGCTTCACATACTCTAAATGTAAGGCGATAATTCTTTATGTTGCTTGTCTCGGCCCCTGATCATCGACCTCCATCCATTCTGTTACGCTTTGTTTCGTTTCATTTGTTTCAAGACCTGAGAGTACCGCATGTATGTTCCTGCATGTTTCATCTTTTTCAACCCGCTTCCGTTTCCGCTTCAGCCGCAAGCCTGCATCCTGCATGAAAACCAACGGTCCTAACCAACCGGCTCCCCATCATGGTCAATAATCGAGATATTTGTTATTCTTGCAGAGTCCAACGCATTAGGTTGCAGTCGAAACACTAAACAAATCCAGTTAAACAAATGCAGCAACCAGATCAGAACAGAAAGCAGAGCCACACAACTTGAACGAAGCAAACAAACAAACAAGAACACACACCAAACAGTTTTCTACTTTGATAAACACAAAAGAAAAACCTACTAATAATGATAATAATAAGAATAACGATACATTTATAGTTTATACGAAGCAGTCCTAAACACAAGAATACGAACAGCCGCGCCCCACATAACTCGATGATAAATAAAAGATCTAGAACAGAGCGTACCTGAGCAGACCTCAGAGAACCCGATATCGGATCCGAATCAGTGGATGGCACCAAGCCAGCATCAGGACCACACCCAACAGATTAATCCGATCAGATCCCTCTGAAGGACCCATCCATCTATGTGAATGTTAACCCTCTGTGTGCCCTATCGTTCCGTCACTCCTCATCAATCAGCAATCACCAGTACAACCGCCAGAAAAAAACCAATTGAAAATGTGGAAACTAATGTAATTAAAAACGGAGGACAGTTATAAATTGCGAGAGTCTCTCGCTCAAATTTTTGTGTAAAAGAACTTTTTATTTTTTCAAAAAAACATGTATTAACTATTGATTCCGAAACGCATGCGGACTTTTGTAAGTTGTAAAATGTTTGTTACCGAAAACACTTTTTGTTCAACATTTTGTATATGTATATGAGAAGATGTGTCGACAAGCCTGAAGCGAAACTTAATAATGTAAAGTAAAAAATGTTAAAACAAAACCAGAAAAAAAATGGTAAAAGAAAACCAAACTAGCAAACAAAACCTGTAACTATCTATAAACGGAAACGAAGAAAAGTAATACCTAAAACCTAAAGTAAGCAAAGCAAAACAAAAGCAAATCCACAATAATGTCCGATCTTAAAGAAACGAGAATGAAACTAAGAACTATTAATTTATAAGAAGCAAGTTGATGATGAAAATCTTAAGAGAGAAAAGCAAAATTACGCTCGAGTTTGTAGTAAATGTTGAAAAAAAAACCCATCCAAGTTGTTAATCAGTCAATTGATCCATCTGTACAGTGTACCAGTCGTATCACCTCCAGAAACGACAGGTGTTGTCCTTCGAGGCGGTCAGAATGGCATCGCCTGCATAGCTGTAGGCACAGCTGAACACTTCTCCCTCGTGACCAGCTAATACTTGGGAGCACTGTCCGGATTCAGTGAGCCACAGACGGGCCGTGTTATCCGCTGAAGCTGAGAGCAGCATGCAACCACTGGGACTGAAGCACACCTTGGACACCTCATCCGCATGTCCTGCCATCAGGGACAGCATCTCCAGCTCCGAAGATCCTTCTAGCTTCCAAACCCTCGCCGTGCAATCGCTGCTTCCGGTAGCCAAAAGTCTGCCAGCCGCATCAAAGCTCACGTCCAGCACCTCGTCACTGTGCTTGGCAGCCAGATAAAGTTCCTGATCCATCTTCCGTATGTCCCATATCCTCGCTGTGCCATCCAGCGAACCAGTGGCTATCAGGGACCCACTGAAATTCCAGATGCAGTTGGACAACTCGGCGCTATGGCCACGCAACTGATGGCAGAGACTGTAAAGGGAATTTCTTGAGAAGATCTCATTTGTAATGCTCGATCTATCCCACCTCTTGCTCCGCATATCGCATACCGCTGCCGTGTGATCGAATGAACCCGTGAGCAGCATTTGACCATCCCGATTAAATCTAGCCGCAATCACCTCTGCTCCATGGTGGGTGAGTTGCTGGAGTTCATGGGACGTTTCCACATCGTAAATCCTGGCTGTTCCATCCATGGAGGCCGTGGCTATGGAATTTCCATGCATGGGATCAAACTCAGCCGCCACCAGCTCTGCAGTGTGTCCATAGAAGGTGCACAAGCACTGACCACTGCTGGCGGACCAAACCTTGGCGGTTCCATCAAAGGATCCAGTTACTATCTTGTCGCTGAAAAATATTTGAGAACAAGTGAGGATCAGATACCATCCTTTAATAGAAGAATATTACTTGATTTTAATTATTAAAAAGGTGTATCCTAGATAGAATTTAAGAAGTATTGCTCTTTTTTTGTTTGGTGAACCTACCAATGAGGAAGATTGAAACCCACGGAGAACACCACGTTGTCGTGACCAGTGAGGATGTGTTCCACCTCCGCCGTTTGGGTGTTGATCACATGGCAGGTGCGATCGTAACTTCCGGTGAGACAGCGCTCGCCACTTCGATCGAAGGACACATTGGTCAGCGGAAGGATGTGTGAATTGTGGACCTTGTGCAGATAGAACTTCTTTTTCACAGGCTCGCGCAGTTTCTTTTGAAGTTTTTCCAGAGCCTGTTTCAAGGCACTGAAGGTGTTTTGAGATCTGGCGACACTTCCGCTGACAGGACGAGGGGGAGAAGTCTTCTCCGAATCCGTGGGAGACGGGTCCTCCTCCGCCTCAGCTAGGGTTTGAAGTAGAATCCTATCTGCCAGGGGTTCAATGTTTGCTCTGCAGCGTAAATATATATTTAAAAACATAAATGCCAATTTCCCTAAAATCACCTTACTTTGGATCTAGGTCAAGAAGATCGAAGTGACGCAGTCGTTCATTGCCCTTGGTTGTTCGATAATTTATGGCCAGTCCTAGGATAAGTCAAGAAAAAGTGATATCTATTTAAGCACTTGGTTTAATGACCTTTCCCACCTGGCGGATAGTAGCGCAGAAAGATTTTGTTGGCACTCATTGCGAGGTTGTTGTGACTCTGGCAACCGGGAAATTCCTGAACAGCGAATTCGGCGGGCTGTCAGTTTGCTGACCTGCTTTAATTCAGCCTTTGTTGATTTGACTGGCTGCCATGCCAAAAGCATAGTTTGATCGATTCACCTTGGGTTCCTTGTACTAGGTCTATGTCGAGGTCTTGAGGGTGAGCCTTTCAAGGATGTAGGGTAATGGTATTCAGATTGTATGCAGGAATTTCTGAAACTTTTCCAACGACATATCTATTTTGTTGTTGTGGCTTGGCATTTATTTGAAATAAATAGAATGACTTTTATTAGAGCTTTTCTAACAAAAAAGCTTTCGTTGACGGGTTTTCTACTTAGCCATTCAAGAAACCCTAATAAATACGTAAAGTCGTAGTACTCATGTAAATTAAATGTCATTGTAATTTACCTGCTAGAAAAATTTATTTTAAATTCCGATTTAAAACTCTAAGCAATACTGAACGCTTAAGAATACTTTTTTCTTTGATGTTTTGGTCCTAACAGTTCCAAAAATATTCTTTGATTCGATTATGTTGCTTATAGAATGTATTGCCTTGTCATTGTGTTTTAATGTTTTAGGAATCAGTTTAATGATTATTTTTCCTCAGACAGGTCAATTTAAATATCGAAAAAAAGCACATGACGAATTAACTTTTCCTGTCTCCCACTGGTGCTGCCAACAGCAACTACTCGGTGAACCCTCACTAACCCTTGACCTACGATTGTCCTTTGGGAAGCCCGAACCCCTTTGGCATTTGACAGGCAGACCGGGAGCGACCATCTAAATGGTCTCTGGCCATTAAACCTAATTAGCTTGTTTAAGATGGGAAAAGGAAGCCCTGGGAACCCCAGAGGGCAATTGGCTGCCGACACCTGGTGGCATTTCAAGCAGATTTAACATATGTCCCACGTGGCCAGACGCAAAACCCAAACCGCACCTACAATTAGATTGCTTCAGCTGGCTCCTTCGCCTCGTTTCGCCATTTTCACTAATTTAATTTGTTCAGTAATCGCTGCATAGGTTTGGGGAAAGCAGGCGAACGGTTTTGTCAGACAGCCACAGGACGAAAGTCCTGGAGAATCGACTCAGACGCCCAAGGAGCGTCCATTAGCCAGCCGAAAAAAGGCAAGCAGGAGAGATTTTCGGGAACGAGGAGGAAAAGACCACCCACCTGACCATAGCCAATAATGACAAGTAATGATTAGATATTAACGCACCCAATTTCGGTGCCCAGCAGAGGCACAACTGAAAGCGACAGGCGGACGTTGAACAAAGAAAAACTAAATGGACAGGGAAAATGGGAGGAAATCTTGAGAGTACTGAGGAAAAATATTATCACTTTAATACCATAAGAATTATATAGGGAAAATATGATACTAACAAAACAGGAACTGTATTGTTGAGTGATTTTAAGTTTTGTATTAGGGGTCTTACTTGGAAAGGACTTTAAACTAAACATTACTTGTAGATGGTCTGTTATGGACCTAACATTATAATATTAAATTTAATATGATATCAGACTAACGATTCTAATTGAAAAGAATATGAAAAATCTGGTATCTGAATAATATTTTTAATGATGATCTTAAAATATAAGGAGTTTTAGGCTAATTTCTATATAGGGTTTTCCTCGGTGTGTTAGAAAATTGCGCAGAAAACTTGTGTGGGTGGGAAAAAGAACAGTGCGATAAGATGGCGAGAGTCTGTGTCTTTGTCAATAATAAAACATTTCATTGAATGTCCATTGAACGGCGAATGACACGGGGGAAATGACAACATGCCGAGGATGTGGAAATGGAAATGGAGACGGGGGCCTGGGATCCTTTTAGGTGGACAGCAGGCACCTGGGAGGTCATCCGTACTCCAATCACCCCACCCAACCAATCATCTGGCTGGCGGTGAACAAAAGCAACAGCTGTGTTTCTCCACCGTTTTCATCTCTTCATCTGTATGCCCAATGTAATTGGGACACCCACAAACGGAAGCTTTAAGGAAATCAGAGTCGAATAAATGAGAGTACGAATGGAAATGAAATCAATTTAAAAGCCCATAAAACGCTTTCATAAACAAAGCAACAGTCGGGGGCAGAAGAAGAGCATCGGTCGGATTTGAATTTATGCCCAATAAATTTTTGTTGATTTCCGGCTCTGTGTTTGAGTTTGTGTGTGCGTGAGCCATGAAAATGCGGCGTTGCATAAATTATGGACATATGAGCCTTACCTTTTACCAAAAGCATCTCGAAGGAGCACAACAAAAAATGATTATTGCCGCATTTTATGGGTGTTTGCTCGACATTTTGAGAGCCGGGTTCCTCGTTACCCATTTTGCCAGAAAATAATGCTTGAGTGGCACAAACTTTGAGAGACCACACATTTTCTAAGCCGATAGACCACTCGAATTAGAGGGATGAGCTGTCCCAGAAACCCCACCATATAGAGGCCATTTATAAACAGATTTTCGGTTTGTGTTTGACTAAGCGACATAAAATTCGATTTTTGTTTTCCTTTCCGCATGTCCTGCCCGCGGTTGTTTGGGAACTTGTTTTATTTTCCTTGTTTTTTTTTATTGACGTGTGTGGCCGGTTTTCAGGTTTTTAGCTAAAAGGAGTCGTTAGTGGCTCTCTAATTGGAGAGGGAGACTGGCTGGCCGGCAGGACATCAAACGGTTGGTAATCGAATTGCCGTGCCATGTGGAACTAAAATCATTTTCACGGATTTCGGAGCGAAAGCATGGCCCTCTGAGCGGCAGTTAAATGGGTGGACTGTATTCAATTTTATGCATATTTGTTTACTGAGTTCTTTACTTTCGGTTTGGTTCCTTTGATCAGTAAAAACAAATAGGAAAGGGCACTTTTTTAAATAGGGTTTCATATGATACTTCTCTTGACCAGATCTCAATCATTTTAATAGATGAAAAGTATTATATCCAAGAAAACTCGTCTCGAAAACCACCTTAGTCTTTAATAATATATATCTAAAGTTCTCTAAACTAAAGTATAGTCCGGCAGTAGATTCCCCTTTACTAAGACACCATTTTGGAGTCAATAAACAACATTCAAACCTAAACCTGTGCGAATCCCCATTTATGACGCATTCTGCGGCTTAGGCATTGGAAAGTTTATGACTTTGAT
Organism: Drosophila suzukii; assembly: GCF_043229965.1. NCBI lineage: Eukaryota > Metazoa > Arthropoda > Insecta > Diptera > Drosophilidae > Drosophila > Drosophila suzukii. The sequence continues at coordinate 86,143,446 of NC_092082.1, forward strand.
AAATTAAATTGTGTTTGGCCTAAAACACACAACCAGCAGTGAGTTTTCCTGGCTATCCCTTAGGTTTGAATATATCAAAATCTGAGTTTGGCCCGGCAGCCAGGCAACCGACTAAAGTTTATGGCCAAATTGTGTGCAGGCTGGAAACCTTAAACCGTTTTGCGCCCAATTGAAATGCAGACGCATCGAAATGTTATAAAATTTAATAATGGCCCTCTGTGCAGGTTGTGTGTGTGTGTGTGCTCATGTTTTGAAGTTTTATTGTGGGCTTTATAAGAATGGCAGATGAGGAAGTTCGGCAGGCAGTTTGTGTGGTTTAGCGGCCGCATCAAGTATACGCACCATAAATCAGGGTCAGCGCCGGCAGAAGTTCCCTTTTTTCGGGCCCAACGACGTATTAAAGGCATTAAACTCGCTCTTAAATCGCCAACATGGTCGTTCGTCATAACGGTAAGTGGTGCTTAAAATGAATTATGCATTGCCGTCGGTTGATATTATATTAAATCATATATACGGGTCGCCAGTACTCCACGTGTGTGTTTTTAAGGAGCGATTGCGGCCCACATTCGTTGGCCGAGATTTTCCTGCCATTAACTGCTCCCAGTTCAACTGATTCAACTGGCGAACGGTCGAAAGATGAATGGCATGTTAATTTGTGCGCATTATATTGGCCATTAATCTCCACCGATTTCTGCGGGGCCTCGCTTTTGCCATCAACTGCGGCTTTAGCTACGAATGCCATCGGTCGCCTGCACTTGACACCGAATGACAAAGTAATAAACAATTAATTATGCAAATGGTCAGACGTTCAATAAGCCATGCCTTAGCTCGGGGCATTCAACAAGTATCTCAGGGATACACAGAAATTGTAGGAAATGCAATTTATATAAGCTATAGATATGGCTTTTTGTATTATTAACACTATTTTTACCCTAGCTACAGTTGAATAAGAAATATTTATACATTAACGTAAAGATATTATTGCTGTGAATCTTTCCTATTATTTTTTTTTTCCTATGCACATAATTACTTTCATATGTTATTCATTTTCTTATTTATCTTTCTTTTCCAGGGCGGTGGAATATCATATTTTATTCCCTTCTAGAGATGAAAAATCAATTTACCCACATTCACTTGGCCCAGAGGTGAGCACTTTTAATTATACGACTGTGTTGCCATTCGCTATTATGTATTCAAAATGTTATCGTTGTAAATTATAAAACGGAATCCATTAATGCAGCCAGATACGAATATATATACTGTGTAGTTGCAGCCACACAACCATCTATGCAAAATTCATTTTCCCCAAATAGTATGCAATGGGAAATGTGCGTAAAATTTATGCAAACAAGCGACGCTGGCCAAAATGGCAGCTCTTGGTCGTCGGTTGTTGGTTGGTTGTTGGTTGTCGCTCGGATGGCTGATTCCATGTGTGCAAATGACTTTTGGAGCTGCTTATGTAAGTCGCTTAGGTTCATGCATAGTGCATCTTCCAAGCGCATTCCACTAAGCACTCAAAACTAAGCAATACTAGAAAAATTGAAAAAATACTATAAACCATAATTTTCTAACAAGTAAATAAATACTCTTTACAAATTCAAACGATTTACCAGTTCAACACTGTTACTATAATTAAAATACAGCTTAATACTCATTAACATTATAAAATCACTGGGGCAACTTGTTTAAACAGTGTAGCTGCCTCAATAATTCGGTTAAATTATTATTACCCAAGGAAATGAAACACTTCTGGCCTCAAAGTGCGCAAATATGAATTTAATTAACATCAATTGGCAACATATTTACAATTTGCACCTGTGCAACAGCAACAAGAGTGAAACATAACCGAAAGGAAATGGTCGAGTTAATTGCATATTGCGTATACGCCACGTTGCCTCCACGAGGGCCTCGAGTGGCAAATGCCAAACGGTTTTGTTATTCCGTTTGCCAGTTGTTTGGCACGAGTTTGTGATTTTATTTTTTGTTCTTTTTTTTTCGTATTTGGTTTGTTCTGTTCTGTTCTGCCATACTTGTGCTTATGGGTAAAGTTTTCTGGTTTCTGGCTGGCAAAGTTCCTCCATTTGCCGTGGCATATTGGGATTTTTGTGATTCTGCAGGGCGGTGAATTCAATGAAATCCGTTCAACCACAATGACCACAACTTTTGCCAGCAATCTCAATCTGATGTGACTTCACATCAGCCAGCACTCTCTGTTTTGGCCGCCTCAAAGCTGCAATGCAGTGCAACTCAATCAAAATTTATTACACATACGCGCCGTGGTACGAAGCCGAGTTTTTGGGGGGAAGCCCTATCATCGGATTTAAGCAGTTTCTGTAGTTCTCGACGAGCTGTTGTTCATTTTCAATTCGCTTAATGGGTCACTTGGGCGTGCGGCCCGAAACTTTTCACGAGCTGGCAAACAAGCCATAAAAGTAAATAGCCAGAGCAACGTGCAAGTAGTTAAGCTTATGTTTTTGCACAGCAACTAAATGCTAGACTTTATAATCTACAAAATCGGATAATAAACTGATTTGAATTGAGCTAAAAATAGATTTACTAACAATTACATTGCTTAACTGGAATTTATAAAAGTAAATTATAATATTTTGAACATTTATACATATCTTTAAAATCCTTAAGCTATACATTTAAACCCTTTAAGTATCAAATTACTTTAAAAAATTCCAGAATGCCGCAGAAATCAATTTTTTTTAATTGTAAAATGATGTTCTATATCTGGTTTCCTTAAAAAAATTACAATATTTGTTTAATAGCTTCTATAATATTTACTATAATTTTTCCTGCGTGTAAATGAGCACTGAAGTGGGTGGTCCTCCAATTCCTGGTTGGCCCTTTGGCAACCACAAAAGCGCACGCAACCACACACCTGCAACATTTGTGTGTGGTCTGCAGGGCGGCCACGCCCCCTACCATCCTGCAAAATATGCGCCCACCGTCACAAGGCACCTTAAATATAATCGCGGGAAATTTAGACATTGTTGGCATTCGTGCAAAATGATATTTGAGAAAGATAATCGCCCTAATCCGATGATATGGCACCCACTCACACACACAGACAGCCAGATTGGCAGTGGCAATTTTGTGGGCAAGAGGGGTTCAAAGGACATTGGAAGGAAGGTTGGAAGGATGGCGGAGTAAGTCATTCAACCGCTCGTTCCTTGGGCAAAAAGTTCCTCGCACGTCGCCTATTAAGCTCACTTTCAAGTCAGCCTTTGGCGTTTGTAAAATAAGCTTAGCTGCCTGACTTTCCCTGCCTGCCTGTGTGTGTGTGTTATCCTGAATGTCCTTTCCCGCTTGAGTCTGTGTGTGTGTGTTTGCTTAGCACCCGCACGTTTGCCTTTTATATATTTCGAGGCACATGCAACACCTCAACACGCAAAACCTGCCCCAAGTCATTCCGTTCGTTCACCCCACGAAGATTGTGCTCCGATTTTTTATCTAAAATCACAGGCCATCAGAAAACTAATTTTTTAGAGTACCTCAAATATTATATTAATGCGGTACTAATAATTCAAGCAACCATACCCTTAAGCCATTTCAGTTGTGGTTAAATTTAAGGCAAGGTGGAGGTCAAAAATTGTAAAACTTAAGTTTAGAGCTTGCTTAATATTTCGCAAATTTAATAAATACCAAAAAATCATGTCCTTTTTTTATAACAAGCTTCTCAACCAAAATCCTGACATAAATCCCTATCTGCTATTAATTCCACTTACTTGGTGTTTCAGAGAAAATCCAATCATATCGTTGGCACGATTTGTCTTTCCGTTCCGTTTTTATTCAACTCTTATAAATGATTTTCATTCGCATTGCAATTTAGATAAAATCGCTTTCAGCACAAGCACATTTCCCCAAACAGCAGCAAATAAATAAATATATATGTGTATAAATTTCTGCCAATCTTTCAGGCGGCATTTCAGTGCGAGTGGGCGTGGCCGGGCTGAATGAAATCGCTTTGTCACGTTTTAATCGCCTTTCAGATTAAAATAAACTCAAAAGTGCAGCGAGGATGTGAGTGCGGAAAGCTACAGAAATTGAAAATATATATTGCATGGGGATTACAATATTCGGCGATAAGTAGGGTATTTTGAGACTCCTTAACTCCGCGTGGGTGGTTTTACTGGCATGAGGTGTTTTTTTGTTTCCTCTCTTTTTTTGGAAATTTATTGCTTACCATCAAGGTGGTGCAGAATTGGCTGGTGAGCGCCGTGGGGAGCAACTCGTTCGTGTTGGCACGTTAATTGAAATTCGTGGATCCCAGGTGGGGCATATTCATCCATCGACAAGACGAACTGCGGGTCTGGGACAAGGGGCCACAATTTATGCGGGCACTGATAAAAAACAAACGATATAATGGAAAGGGTCCTTGGCCATTGTCAAAACATACTCCTAAAATAATTGGAAAAGAAATTACCTTTCTTATTAACAAAGAATAAAATATAAGATTTAAAATCGTATACACAAGTCAAATTGGGTTAGTCAAAAAAATTGTTTTCAGCTTTTTACAAGTTGCTTTTTGTTAAAAGATATGTTACGCTAATTTAAATCTATTTCAAGGATATTAAAGTTATTGATTTTTATTTCAAAACCAAAATTACCTATGGAATAGGGTTCTTAAGAAAAAACAATTAAACAATCTTAGAACTTGATTTTTATTTAAGAACCAAAATTACCTAAGGAATGGGGTTCTTAAAAAGAGAAAGCTTAACAAACCTTTTAATTATAATAGTGAATCTGTTTTATTTTATTAATTTTGTATGTAATATTTAAGGTCTAGTATCATAGTTTCCTAGAGTGTATAATGTACATGCTACGTGAGCCATGTGTGTGCATGTCCTGTCTGCCGTGGTGTGTTGCATGTTGCATGTAGCATGTTGCTCCTTGCGCATTCCTCGCTGCCTGTTGCCCATTTGGCTGCCAGTTCACCCATCACTTCCTCCCGCACCCCCCTGGCAACGTGTTGAATTACATAATTTAAAGTTCGCTCTGCAGCTGCATAATCCCGGTGGCTGGCTGCTCCACAAGTGTCACACACATGGCGCCTGGTCGTGGTCCTTTTATTAGATCAGTGGCCCACCGGCAGGACGAAGTTTACCCGACACGAACTTTTCTCGGAAACCAAGCACCGGGCACCGGGCACCGAACACCGCCTGGCCAAAGCCAAAGCCAAAGTTGGAAATTAAATTCCTTGCGTAAACACACTTTACCCCTTTTTGGAAAACAGAGGGAAGGGGCTAAGGCTAACCCTTGCATCGATATCCCGGTCGTATACGTTATATGCAAATGTAATCAGTGCCCACATTTTATGTTCCTGCGTGCATGGACGTGAGTGTGTGCTCCAGTTTTATGTGCGCCTGCCAGCGCTACTTTGTGCCCAAGAACTACCTGTTCCAAGTTGGCCTCTGGTATTTTTAGCTGGAAAACTATTTTTATTGGTTAATGAACTGTACTCAAGGTTATTCCGTTTATTAACTTAGGTTTTCTTTTCTTATTTATACATTCCATTCTCCACATTTCTAAAATTACATATATGTGTGATGAGAAAAGAGCATGAGACTAACTTATTTATTATAAATACTTGCGCTTTTGTTGATGGGCGAAATCCTTAAAATCTTTACTTATCTGGCATCTAAACCCTTTTCGAACTCAAATAAATTCTTGAAACTATTTTTTAAATGCAATATTCTGGAGTGGGGACAGGAACTCAGTTAGGGGCCTTCATTTTTTTTTCCAATTTTTCCATTCGACATGTAAAATGAATTTTCCGCTGCCGACAGTCACATGGCATCCTTACGGATATTTTTCCGCCTGCTCTAAATGAAAAACATCCGCATATGGAACTAGTTTGGCATCTGAACAACAATGGCATAAAAATGCGGGGAATATCCCCCAGCTGGGTATTTTTGTCTAAGCGCGGCTGGCATTGTTTCCATTCGAATGCCATCCTCCAGATTTATTTCGAATCAATTCTGCACTCGCGACTGTCAGTTTTAATCAATTCAACACGAAGCGTCCATCAACAAGAATAATTTCAAGAGTTAAAACTAGAACTTGAAAAGTTAGTAGCTTACACATTGTGTTTTCCAAGGACTTGCATTTTAAAAACTAAATACTCCGTAATGTTTTAAAAATGAATCAAAAGCTGTTCTGAAACCTTGTAAGCCAACATTTCCTGTAAAGTTTTGCCAATTCCCACTTTTTGTTGTGTGTTTTTTTTATAGCCATGATGGAAAAACTTTGCTTGAATACGGATTTCATGCTCTCATCTCGAACTACAAAAAAATTCTATACGGAGGTGTGTGCATTTGTCGCCTTTTCAGTAATTGAATGCTTGGATTTAATTGGAACTGCACGCCCTGTTGATTTCACACACAAACTGAATGCATACACATTATTGACAGGACGCCGAGTTGGTTCGAGTTGAGTTGAACCGCCCAGGTGCTTGACACCTACCACTACACATGCCCACACTGAGCGAAAAGGGGGTGACTTAATTACAAATTCGAGTGCAAAACTTAAGTAAATGTTGTTGGGACTTAAAGCCAATTTTCCAACGATACTATTTGCATTTTCCCAATTACATAGTGGGTAATCCTTTTGAGTAGTCAACTATATAAATTATCCTTTCTTGTTATTATCTAATGTTATCTTATATTTAAGACTATAAGCTAATAGAGGGTTTATTATAGAGCTATAGCAGCAGTAGACCTTAAACTTGATATATAAATTATCAATAACTCATCATAAAAGGAGATTTACTTTAGTTAAATATAATATCTTTTTTCGAGTTAATTTAAGTTTTTAGTCCTTTCTGATAAAGATGTATTTTTCTTCTGGAATGCTGGCAGCTTTCATGAATTTATAATAATTGATTCTCAGTGCTGCGAGGCTCCTGCTCTAGGCCATCGGATCCAGTGCAAACCGAACGTTGACTTATTCATATTGTGATGACTTGGCGCAATTTTTTTTGGCAGCTCACAATTCTTGCCAATAAAATATAAATGGAAAAACCTGGGGGCACACCTACATACCATCTCATACCTGAGGCGAACTCACCTGCCCGCCCTAATTGCCATGGCAGCTCGTTAGCTTCAAAGAGCCCGCGGCGCAGCTGGCTAATGGCAGAGCTAATACTAATACTAAGACTAATACTAATGCCGATGCTAATGCCATTGGCCGATGGCTGGCCACTCGACCTGGTCCACACAGAATTGGCCAAGCGGCCAGGTAAACAACACGAAAAAATATTAAATGAACCGCAAAATTGTGCAGCTGGCCGAGCTGGGAAACGAAAAAAAAACCAAGAAAATACAACATCATAGGGAAAGAAGGGCGCTCGTCTGTGTCTGTGGGTGAAGGGCCCCCGATGAGAGGCTAAATATAAATTGGCATACTTGCACCCATTGACTCGGCCTTGGATTTGATCCTTGGGACTCGGGAGTACGCACCCGACACATTCATACATTTTTAAAGCCTAGTTTGGGTTTTCTTTTTCACTAAGCAGACCACTTTCAATTGCCAGTCCCCCTGTTTTCCCTATATATATATATTTGTATGTTGTGAGTGCCCCACGAAGCGCGTCCAGCCGCAATGTAATGGTCTTTGTCTGCCTCATCCACTCCATTTCTGGATCCTGTCCCTCACATTTGTGTCCTTTACTGCAGGCAGTTTGTATAGCAGCGGATGGAATAAAGAGCGTTGCCTACTTATGGGCTGAGCAGTTGCCGAGCATAAATTGGCATGCGGATGGCTAAGATGTATTAAAATTGTCAACAAAACGTGGACTAGGACACGCCCTCACCAAGAAGTAGAGATTTTAAAAGGGAAAATTATCAAGGTTTTATGGAGAAATAGTTTAGCTAGTTGAAACCCAAACAAGGATTGGGTTATAAAATGAGCACAACTTTTATAAAATGTTGTAAAACGTATTCTTAAACTCGTAAATCCTGTAAAAAATAACATAAGATATAATCATAAATCTAGCAAACCACATCGATCCTCAGCTACATTTTTAAAGAGTATTTCGCTATATACGTAAATCTCTGTAAGATATAATATAAGACATAATTCAAAAATTAGCAAGCCCCAACGATCCTTAGCTACATTTTTAAAGAGCATATCGACTTGGTATCGAACTTTAAAAGAAAAGCAAAATTACTTTAAAATCAAAATAAAAAATTACATCATTATCCTCTCTTAAAGTCGTGACTAGATTTTAAAGATACTTATAATAATGTTAATAATAATTTTTTAAAAAATCGTAGAAAATATATTTCCTTTCCTATATTTTAGTTACTTAAAATTGTATAATTTTCCCAAAATCGTATTAAAGATATTTCTGTATGGTTATTTATTGGAAATTTAAAAAAGTCTTTAATTTTAATCAAGTTTTTGCATAGACGACAGACATACTTTCTTGTTCCTTTTTAAGCAGGACTTTTTCCAAATGAAACTGGCAGCAACATGGCAATCAGTAGCACCCAGACAAACTTCCAGGCACCCACAGCCGACAGACCCACCCACCCAATCATCGGGACTTCCCCGTCGCCCCCCAATCGACGCAATTTGTATTATGCGCCTCAGCGCCTTTGCACTTAATGCCTTATTTGTATTTAATCGCGGCTTCCGTTTCAGTGGCATTCCTACCATTTCTCCAGCTCTACCCACTCCTTTTTGCCTTCTGTAGATTCCAGTCTTATTCAATGGGAGTTTGAGCGGGAAAGTTACAGACTGGGATACAGATATAAACGGAAAATGACACAATTTGCTGCTTTTTTGCCAGTCTCTCTGCCACTTTGCCCCCCCAATTACCAACTGCCGATGGCTGTGCTAGACATTCGTCAGTGGGACTCGTTTCTGGGTGGATATTTCGCCACTACTGATTGCGGACCATGTTCGATTGCCCAATGGAGCCTGTTCGCCTTTGACCAGGTTTTGGGGAAGAAGTGTGACGGCAACTTAACTTGGCTTTAACTTCAATTAAGTTGATTTTTCTGTGACTCTGAAGTAGTTAGAAATTAAAGAAGTTTAAGATTTCTAAAAGAGAATGGACAAAAATATTTCATCAGTAAATTTAAGATTTTTAGAAGAGGTCAACATTTTATTTTGAATTTATAAATTTCGTTGTTCTGTTTTTCTATTCCCGCAAAAACCCTAAAATAAACAAGTGCCCTAACCGCTCCTAAATCAGTCAAGAAGGCCACTCGAGGCATGCCATTCGTTAGTCGCCACTGGCAATTATTATGTGCGATAATGCCCGGATGACGCGACGAATTTGGGAAAGTTTTTTGTACCGTTGGCCCGGAAGGTCCCCATTTGTTTGGGCAGTTTAAAGTTTTCGCATTAGCCGTATGACATTTACATTTACCGTGCCTCATGGCACGGAAATTAAGGCGGCCGCAGGACACAAAGGAGCGGTAGAAGGCAGCAGAAGCAGGAGGGCTGGCATCCGCCTTGCGGTATGCAATAAAAAGCAAATGTAACGCAAAATGTTATTACGCATACGCCATGTGTGCCGCCGTGTCACCGTCGTGCTGCCCTGTTTGTCTTTAAAGGTTTGCCGTCCGCGCATTGCTCGGTATTTACACGGGAAAATATACTTATATATATTTAAGAATATTAAATTACATTTTAAACAAATTTCTTATGGGTGGAATTTAAACCTAACAGGTTTCTAGGATCTATAACCATACATTTATATAATTAAATAATTATTTTCCATTAAAATTGATTATAAAAATGGAGTAATAATTCAAAATTAAAGAAAAATATCCTTTAAAAATGGAAGAAAATCCTTGAATTTTCAAAAATTCTCTGGAGATCAAAACTTTATATGGGATATTTTTTCCCTGCATATGCGGTCCCCTCAGAATTTTTCCCCACCACCCTCCTTTGTGTCTGTCTGTGGCTTTGAGGTCGAGCAAAGAGCCGGAGCTCGTCCTGCCCTGAGCTTTTAAAATGCCATTGTTTGCAGCTGCGCTTGGCTTCACCCGACCCCCAATGACCTTCTCGACCCGCTCCAGGCATTTAACTTTAAGAGCAGATTTCACTCTATATGTTCTTTCTTTTTGCCGCACATTTTTTATTATTTCACTGCAGTCCGCCTCGATCCGGTTGCCAGCTTCATTATGGCTTTCTAATTTATGTGGCTCAAAGTCAATTTTCCATTTGGGCCCGCTTTATGAGTTGGCTCTGCCGCAGTGGGCGTGGCATTTAACCAATCTGTCGACATATGTTACGGGTGCCTTGATTGATGCGCTCGCCCGATGAGTCGGATGTGGCTGGGATTTCAATAAAGTTTTATGCCATTTCAACGACCCGAGGAAAAGGAAGAGGCCGAGTGAAACTTTCGAAACAATAAATCACCGAAGACTGCGACGACATCAACGTATCCTCCTGTCTGCTGAATCTGAACTTCTGTCTCCCAGCCTCTTTAAGCAGGAAAAGCGGGGAAAAACGAGAAAGAAATGAAGAAAGTATAAATAGAGAGTTGACTACGCAGACGAATACCCTTGGGAAAGATGGTCTGATATTTTTTTTTGCGGGGCAGTCTAGATGGACTCAAGGACGGCTATGATGGATTAGCTGGTGTCGTCACTTTTCGCCTGGAAAGTCTCTAATATTTGTGTTTATTATGGGGATTATACTCATGTAGAGCATGCTCTTGAAAAGATTTACTCGGTTTCTCATTCAATCATTTTGGAGGGGTTACAAGTTTAACTCAATTTATTAAGAATAAACTTTTGTATTATGTCACCTGTGTGGCGACTTGTGTCCTTAAAAAACATATGTACATGTTTTTCCACCAAAAAAAGAAAAGTATAGAATAAGATGGAGTAGTTAATATGATTTTTATTGGTAAAAGATATAAGATATGAGATATTTTTCTATTAAAGTAATAAACCTTAGAGATTAATGTCGCTGCTTTATTGTCCTTCAAGAACCGTGTTGCTATAAACATTCTACTTATAGAGCATTTAATATTTTCCCTTTTTATAGCCCTGCTTTTTTCACCGCCATGTGAGAAGACATTTCGGATTTGCTGGGAGCTTATTGCCCTTCATGGTGCAAAGTGGTATGCTGAGGGTCCCGAATTGAGACACTCAAACCCCCCCCCCCCCACACACACATTAGGTTTCGCCCCAGGACCTTCGCACACACACACTCATACTTGGAATTAACACCATAAATTTTGTAGCCTAAACTATGCCTGGCATGCTGCCTTTGCCATTGACTTTCAGAGGGGGGGCTGTAGGGAAAAGCAAGAAAAGCGGGAAAGTGGGCAGCCAAGTTGTTTTTCCCATTTTGTTTCTTGTTTCTGTCGCCCTTGGTCCTGGTTTGTTTGTTCTTCTGCGTGTTGCCCTGCATTGTTGGAAAATGGGTGGAGGGAAATCCAAGGAAAAGTGCTTCGGCTCGGAGCAGTTGAAAGTGGTTTTTGGCCGCCCGACCGCATTTATATAGCCGAAAGTTGCACCCGCAGCAGATTTCAAGTTTTTATCTGAGCCTGACAATGATGCCGAACCGACTTTAGTTACACAGTTGAAGCCACAGACATTTTAGCCAAGTGGCTTAGTTGTTTGAGGCCGGCTGCTGAGCTGCTTTTAATTTATATGGCCAAAAAGGTTGACACGCAGCCAACAAAATGGATCCGGCCGAGAAGAGTTCCTGGCCACCCAGTGTACAAAGTACAAAGAGGAGCCATAAATTTTCGTACTTAATCAGCGGGCGGTGGCTGTTTGAGTGGCTGTGGCGTATACGTAATGTGGACAACGGGGCGTATGAACGTATTTTTCTGCTCTTACTAACAGGCGATTTGCCCTGGACCTAAAGGTAATCACGAGGTGGCTGGCAATAAGCAAAGGGCAAAAAATACGGTACACAACAAAAAATTAGTGGTAAGAATTCCAAAACTTATTAGATTTAAAATTAGTTTTCTAAACTTTTTTGTTCAGTATCTTTGAAATTGATCACATACTTTCCAAAAGAAACAAAATATTTTATGTACTAACTTTATTTCTATAGCTATAAATATTTTATTTCAGAACTTTATTTGTTTTCTGGTTTATTTAAGTAGTTTATTACATCTTTTAATCAGATCAATTTTTGGAATTAGTTTTCCAAACTTTTCTATTGAGTATCTTTGAATTTAATCAAAACATTTCCAAAAGAAATGAAATATTTTTGGTATTAACTTTATTACTATAGCTATAAATATTTTATTTCAAATCTGTATTAGTTTGATTTGTCAATAGTAGTTCCAAGACTTATACCTTAGAAATACAACCATCTTTAATGGTAGAATTTTAATAACATTTTTAAATTGAAGGAGGTTTATGTCATATCATATTTATTTAAGTATGACTTTAGATTTTCTCTGTAAAGAGGGAGATGAGAAATGCTGCAGCGAGGGCAACTGGAGAACAATTAACTGCCAGCGCTTGTTCCCAATAATGCAAACTAATTTCAATGTCGCCCAAGGAGCGGACAAAAGGGCGTTATCCCAATCCCAATCCAACCCTGAACAATGTACAATGTACAGCATGCGTATAATTTTTCATTGAGCTGATGCGGATATAATCCCCGAGCTGCGAGCAAATGGAAAACAGAAGCTGCAGCACAATGGCCCTTGGAATCCTCCGCTGGCATCCGCCGGATGATGTGTCCCTATCTTGGCCATTAATGCTGATTATACGCTAATGTCAGAGGGCTTGGACTGGGACTCGAACCCAGACCGAGACCAGGAACAGTAGTCCATGGAGGAGCAGGAGTTGCCGCTGCAGCCACAATGCAATTTAGCTGCTTTAAGTGGCAAAAAGTTCGCAATTCGCAAATCGCTGGGGCAGGTGGCTGCGCCTTTCCCGGGGGATAATTATAATGCCATTAGCATGTTTAGTCCACAATCTGATTTGGTCGCGTTCTCCCCCTTGGGAGTCCGCTTAAATTGGCTGCGGCCGCGGTAATCCTGTCGAGCTCTCGTCCCTTTCGACGCTCCACCAATTTTCCCTCGCTTTCCATGCAAATCCTAATAGAAACTTAAATGTTTATTTACGCAGCCAAGGCAGCCGAGTGGCTGGGCGTGGCCGTGGCCTCCTCTAAACTATTTTGTCGCATTTTGCATATTGCAAATAGCCAAAGGACACCCTCGGTTAACCCATGCTGGCCCCGGTTCTCCGTTCCGCCATCCTTTCGGGCAAAGCAATTTCAACTTTCCATTCGGGGGACAGCCGTTTTTTTCCCGGCTCTATCCCCACATGAATTCCTAAAGCGGATTTCATTACCGAACGGAGGATCTCTGAATGCTGTTCTAATTTAAGCGACTGTCAGCAGAAAATTGTGCCGGGGGATGGTGGTTTTTCAGGATAAGTTGGAAATTCCCGGGAACAGATGACTCATGTGTCATGCATGCTGTAAATTTAGAATACTTCTGCGGAATTTTGCATTAGATATATGTCACATCTTATGAGTTATAACAAGCTTTAGCGGGATGACATTATTCAAATGTTTTACCAGCGTTTTTCATCTTCAAATATGCTGAAGAAACAGTATTGCTTTATGCAAATCTTCTGTCTTGAATTAATTTTGGCTTGAAACTTTTCTTCTTTGGACTTTTTACTTGCCTTTCAACAACTTACCATTCAAATATTTTGTGCTCTCAATTTATCAACCAACTAATTGGTAAACTGACTGTTTACCTCTCTCAGAATTATCCTTCCAAGCTTATTAATTAAATGTCCGAAAAACGTGCTGGAACAAGCTGCCTTTTCTCAATCGCTTCCACCTTGAGAATGTTTATTTAAGTGGACTCTGTCGGAAACTTGCTTGAAATTGACTTTGCCAAAAGAATTCCTCACTTCAGCTGCTTCCATTTGCCTTTCCATTTAATTTGGCCTGCACTTCTTGGCCAAATGCAATGGCTGCCGACTGAGTCATGCGGATTTCTAGCCGGTTTCCAATTGTTCGACTTCCTTTTGGCTTTCCAACACGCGCCGGGGCGTTTCCTTTTTGGCCATTTCCCCGCTTGGCAGTGACACAAAGCGCTGAATACCTTCTAAGGAGCGCGACCTTTGTCTGAACTTCAAGGATCCCTATTTATTCGAACCGGAGCCAAGAATAAATGTTGGCAGACAGGATGGAGAGCGGCAACTTATTTTCGTTTGCCAACGCACTCTTCCACTCGATTTGCAGTCCAAGTTGGTCGTTGGCAGAACCAAAAACCGGGCCCGGTTAACTGAAACTGGTAGGAAGTTCCACCGCCTCCCGTAAACTGTTTACCCTAACGCATCACTAAGCGAGCTGCACAAAAATAAATGTTCAAAAACTTGCAGGTGAACTTCGCTGGCTTTCGTCCCTGTGCCCTTTTGCCCCCCATCTTCCCCCGTGTTAAAATTAGCAGGCGACAAACTGTTGATTCTACAAGGGAAAATATTATAATATAATATATAGGGGGAGTGAGAGTTTATTTATCGAGCGACCCTATCATGTCAGCCTTCCACACAAAAGCCTAACCAGATCCCGGGGCCATGGACCCATTCAACTTTACGCTAATGTCACATGCTTTGATTACTGCGCCGTGAAATTTTATTGATTGGCCAGGCAGCGTCACATGAGCGATGGAAACCAGTTGGGTCGGGTCTTGAGTCGACAAACCCATCCCCATCCCCATTAGCATTAACATCCATATCCCCGTGCCAGTTCCCCAACCCACGCTCATGTTACCTGGCAAACCATCAGATTGAATGCACTCGCTGAGGCGAGCAATTCGAAGATGCTTCGAAAGTGCAGCTGATAAGTGGGGTTCTCAAAGGGTTCCATTCCCTTTACTTGATGGCGAAATTTTATTTTGAGTTGAGCGCTTTCAGGAGCTGCTTTTACACATGGCATTTGGGTATCTTGAATGCTAATTATATTCAAGAGCATTCAAGACGAATACCAGGTACATTTACTTTGTTTACTTTTTTAATCAGTAACTTGTTTTGTGTGTTTTGAAACAACTTATAAACATTTCAATATTAAAACTCAATATTCTTTTATATTTTCAGTTTATGAAGAGAGCTTAAATGTCAAACGCTTCAACGAACTTTTTTTTTATAAAAAGTAACACTGAACATTAAACTCAACGGCTTGATTTTTAAAAGAATTTTTTAATTATATATTAAACCTTGCCAAATATTGTTTATCCACCTGGATTGTCACAATCGAAACCACATAGGTTATATGCCTCAACGCCTCTTATTCTTCTGTAAGTCCAAGCGTTCAATCTCACTTACGATGTCCTTCACACCGGTTGCTTGTTTAAACAGAACAAGTCAAAATAATAGTGTTATAAAATAAATTATAGTTTTCTTATTAATTTTAAACTTATAATTTTTAATAAAAATAAATTTTTTTCAAAAATATTTGGGTTGATAATTATTATTATCTTAAAGACTACTTTTATTTCGAAGAAACCAAAGGATGAAGAATATACTTCTAATCTGTTTCAAAAATATTTTAGTTTTCGAATACTTTAGTTTTATATAATACCATTTCTTTAAGCTATTATACATTTTTAGAGGAAGTTCTATTGTTTTGACCACAACTGTGAAAAGGTGGAGGATATTAACCGTGTCTGGGGGTCCGTTCCGGTCGTGAATGGTATGTATGTCCTGTATGGGAGGTAGTTTTTATCTACAGACCCTCTTGACAGCTGGAGATTTCGCTTCGCCCCCTTTTCTGCTGATTGCTTACAATGTCCTGGCCGGGCACCACGCCCACATCCTGCCGCCTCCTGCTTCCACTTCCAATTTTTTACAAAAAAATGCGAAAATCCCTGTCGGAGCAAGCGTTGTCGCCGGCTTCGTCATCGCAGCTAAAATTGAATTGGAATTGCTTCAGCTCCACTGGCAGGCAAACGACAGGCAATCTGTTGAGTCGCCTCTGATTGAATGAGGGGGTCGGTACCAAGGTCGTCCTGGAGGTGTGGGCGTGGCAGTTGGAGGGGCGGTGGTTGGTGGGTGGCAGCAGGAAAAATGCGGAACGAATGCGCGTAATGCGCTTCGATGGATGAATCCACACCGAATGCCGTCCCGAGAAATGTAAGAGTGCGATTTAATGATAATATGTTGTGCGACAAGCCCCATCGTCATTATCTGTCATTTTCGGTAAATTCACGGGAACTATTGATCCGTGGAACGACTTTCGAGGCGCTACGGCCTTGTGAAGGTTGTCGCACGTGGAGAAAGCCATAGTATTTGAACGCCCCTTCATAATTGTGTCCAATTCAAAATATGTATCTTAGTAATTAGCAGACGAGAGCTAAAAATATGTACAAAGCGAAAACATCTATATTATATCTAGCTTACAACAGAAATGAGGGCAGCAGATATTGCTATTAGTAAAAAATATCATATCACATGTTTTAATGTTTGAAAACAAGATATGAAATATAAATGGTATTCGTTCTAACAACATATCTCAAAAAAATTCAAATTAGAATAAATTCTTAAATTATTTCTTTAGCAAGAAATGAGAATCTTATTATCCTAATAAATAAATGTTTATGAGTTATCATGTTACCTTATAGCCCATATATACTGTAGTTCCATTAGCAACGGCTGTTTAATACGAATCAAAATCGAATTGGCCCAATTGTGATTCTAGTTAGAGCAATTACGATAAAAGCGAGGCAAACATTTCATTACCGTGCGTTGATAAGCGGATTCCCAATAAAGGCAACAGTCTAGATAAAGAGTACATATGTAAGCAAAGGTGTTGTTCTGTGAAAAATCTGGGGAATTCGACTTGTGAGTGGGCGAATCAATTGTGTAAACAAAAAAAAACAAAGATACAAAGATACCGAGGAAATGCTAATTCAACGTTGCGCTCTCTAATTTAAAAGTGCGGTCAAGGCGCTCAGCTGTTTGGCGTTTAACAACACCGGTTTTGTTTTCTCTTCGGGTGCGGTGGGTGAAGGGAGATGCGAAGAGAGTAAACAGGGTTGTCAAGTGAACACAGAGAGCAAGCTAGTTTTTTGAAGTCTTTTTTAAGTAACTTAAATATTTCTGTTTTTTTCAACAAATAATACTTTGTATACAAAACTAAAACTAATACTGGTGGAAGAGGGCGCTGGAAACTTAAGTTCTTCATCCCGCCTTAAGTACCTTATAAAATGCTTTTAAGGCTACTAAAATGTATGTATTTGGTGGATAAATTATTTAAATGTATTTTCTTAAATCAAAACTTTCACAAAATCAGCAACTCTTCTGTTTTGAGTATATATATGAGAATCCCTCCATGGTCACCTGACAACCCTGCTCTCTCTCGCGTCGCCGCTCTCGCTCTCTGCGCGCACACGTCATCAGCTGTGGCCAACAACAACAACCTTCGTCAGCAGATGTGTTTTTGAGTTGCATTAAGTTTCCCAAACCAACTGCAGGCTGTAAAAAACAAATAAATAAAAAACAATTGGTGCCAAACATTCCGCGGCAACGCAACAAATCGGTGGCAGCCAAGCAGCACGTGCCTCTTGGTCCGAAAGTAAAAATAAATCGTGGGGGAAAAAAGCCGACGCCTTTGACATTGAACAACATTCGCGGGTGCAAAAATAAATCTAGGAAATAAAACCCACACGAAGATATAGCCATATCAGCTGTTTGGCAAGTGCGTGCGGCGGAAAAATTCATTATTAATTGTGCCATCGGCGAAGAGAGGTGCCTTTCACCATCCATTTCCCTCGGTGCATTTTCCACATTCCCCCCGCAGCGGCGAGTCGATTTTTCCGGCCAGCTAGAACTGGAAATTGCAAACATATCGGGCATTTATTCAAGTGTTGTGGTTGTGTAACCAGAGTCCCGGGAAAAATGAGCGCTACGAGTGGCCAGGAGCCGCCCAAAAAGGCGGCAGCCTCCAATGCCATCAAGTTTCTGTTCGGCGGCCTCTCGGGAATGGGAGCCACCATGGTGGTGCAGCCTTTGGATTTGGTAAGATATACCTAAGGAGAAACCCCATCCCAAAAATCTCACTGGAACCCTGTGAATTCTGATCCCCAGGTGAAAACCCGCATGCAAATCTCTGGAGCTGGCAGTGGCAAGAAGGAGTACCGCAGCTCGCTGCACTGCATCCAGACCATTGTGAGCAAGGAGGGACCTTTGGCCCTGTACCAGGGCATTGGAGCTGCTCTGCTGCGGCAGGCCACCTACACCACTGGAAGATTGGGCATGTATACCTACCTGAACGATCTGTTCCGGGAGCGATTCCAGAGGGCTCCCGGTATCACGGACAGCATGGCCATGGGCACCATTGCAGGAGCTTGCGGCGCCTTTATTGGAACCCCCGCGGAGGTGGCCCTGGTACGCATGACCTCCGATGGCAGGTTACCGGTCGCCGAGAGGAGAAACTACACGAATGTGGCCAACGCTCTGGCCAGGATCACCAAGGAGGAGGGTATTACGGCCCTTTGGAGGGGCAGTCTGCCCACTGTGGGTCGCGCCATGGTAGTCAACATGACCCAACTGGCCAGTTACTCCCAGTTCAAGACCTACTTCCGCAACGGACCCCTCAAGATGGACGAGGGCATCAAGCTGCACTTCTGCGCCAGCATGTTGAGTGGCCTGCTGACCACCATCACCTCCATGCCGCTGGACATTGCCAAGACCCGTATCCAGAACATGAAGACGGTGAACGGCAAGCCGGAGTACCGTGGCACCGCCGACGTCCTGCTGAGAGTGGCCCGTCAGGAGGGAGTCTTCGCCTTGTGGAAGGGATTCACGCCGTACTACTGCCGTTTGGGTCCCCACACCGTGCTGACCTTCATCCTGCTGGAACAGCTCAACCAGGGCTACAACAAGTACGTCCTGGGTGTGGACAAGAGCACTGGCCTGTAAAATGTATATATTTATCAATACCATATGAAACGATCTACGAACCATAAACCATGATGAACCATGCGTGTATATACAACGTTAAGTTTAAACAAAAACATAGGGCATTTAAATGTCGGCAATTCCGGTGACAATATTACATGATAACGATTAGCTTGAATGTTGAACAGTTTTTTGTAGCGCCATAAGTATAAAGTGGATTCTCAATAAAGCACAAAATGTTATAACAAACCTGTCAGAGTCGATTTGATTTATGGAAAAACTTCAGCAAAGTTACCTGCCATAGGAAAACTTAAGACGTTTTGGTCTATAAATTATGGTATGTATTATTTTAAATGTTGTTTCTGAAAAAGTTTAAAGCATATCAGTTTTGTATTATTTATTTAAAAATTATAAGCAGGTTCCCCAGATTAAATCGATGATATTTTTAGAAGCTCAGCGGTGGTATAACTCGTGTCTGGCTATTCAACCGCTATCTAGTCTTCAAAGTCACGTCGGGTTGCCAACTTCCAAGTTTGCGGATGGTTCGTCATGAGTGTGAAGTGGGTGTTGTCGGCCCGCCCATATGTTGTTATTGCAAATTAATTATATACCGGGTGTCTATGTGAAAGACACCTCCTCCACACCCAGCACCCCACATAGCTACTGTTTGCTAATTCCCCTGATAAACCTTATCACCGGCTCATTTGCCCGTTCTCGTTTGCCGGTGCAAAGTATAAATCCCAACGATAAACTCTGAGGCTGAAGATTGCATATTTGCTTTCCGAGCCCCCTTCCATCGACAGATTTCGCTTTCATTGATAAGGAAAAAACACGCTGATAACCTTTGTTCAACTTGTAGTTTAATAAACAGTGGTGCCATAAAGTTAGCGTTCGGCTTGTATTCCAGTGCTGGCAGCCGTATATCTTTGCTTTTCATTTCGGTTTTGATTGGTTCAGCTTTATGACAACCGATAATTGGATTATTTAATTTGTTTCATTTGATGAATTCCAGCAGTCGGTCAAAGGAGTCCAAAAGCAGACCACAAAAAGCTTAATTTAAATTTGTTTGGCTACCAACTGGTTTTTTTTGTTGGTAAATTTTTATTTATTACAAACTGGCCATAAAATATCCTCGCGAGAATTTATTTAAAAAGTTTTTTATTATGCCATAAGTTTGTTAACTGGAGCGTTACAGTTTTCGTGTGGCGGAAGTGGGTTTTCGGTGGTCGGGACTTGAAGGGGGTTATAATAAGCGAGAATTACCCCGAAGAAGCCAGGGGCAAGAATCGCATATTAAATTTATTTTATTGGGCTTTAGCGGATGGGGGGCCACAGGCTCAGAAATAGTATTTGGGTAATAAAATGTTTTCAGCTTGGCCGGCATTTAACCACTTCCCCATCCACTGCTTTTCTCCTCCAGCTGGTACAACAAATCAAAAGTTTATCTCATAAATAAATGAGCAAAATCTTACTTGACCACAGGGCCCAAAGTTTGCTTATATTAAAAAATTATCCTGAACTGGCTCACAAAAAGCTAAGCTTCCCACTTGGAGATACTTTCTGCGTCCAGAGTGTTTCCTACAAAGTTTAAGCTAAAGCAGGCTAAAGATTCTAAGGGATATTAGTTATCCTTTGGCTGCTGTACTTTCGGGTAATTAAAGGCAACTGAGGGGAAGAAAAGTAAGTGGCTTCATTAGGGGTAAAATAACTCACTTTAAGCCACATTCGATTTATGGATAAGTAAGGGAAGTCTTTAAAGCGTAGGAGGGACGAAAGTTGGCAAGATACATTTTATGGATTTATAAGGTTTGATAACTTGGTAATTTGTAATAAAAAAGGATTTCTGAGAATAAATTGTAATATTGTTTTAAAACTTAAACTTTCAATATTATTATTTAATATGTCTATGAAAGGTGATATGGTGATTTTGCAAGATTAAAGGATTCTTTCGTTGGGAATTCGGCAGTGAATAAGCTTAAACTAACCACAAATGTCAGCGCCTATTTAACATGCAATTTTTAATTAACACTCAAAACATCAGCCTGTCGGACAGGAAAATAGAGAGGGAAACAGACGAGGTCCGTGTAAATGTAATTAATTCAATGTCCCACACGAACAGGCAGGCCAATTCATCCATAACCACCGGATCTCCCATACACCCACACTCCCATCCACCCACTTCCGCCCACCCACACATTCAAACGAACTTCAATTAGAGGCCGATACAGAGACCCATCGACAGACTGTCTCTGCTTTCGCTTCTGGCCTGTGGAAAATCGCTCCGATTTTCGTGGAATTCTTTACCGCGGCCACAGCTGCGACCATTTTCAATACCCTGTAGAAAGAGAGGTCAAGGTCAATCAATTAAATATTTTTCCGGATTAAAACGTATTTTAATATATAATTATGTTTCGTGATGTTTAAATTTTCTGACTAAATCCTTTTATTGAGTGGTTATCACAGTAAAACCAAAATCGAATTATACTCGTATAATTTAAAACCAACAAATTCGAAATTCTGTCACAAAATGTTACCTGTAAAGTTGGTTTCATTTGCTATGGTTTTTGTTCTTTGTAGAAGAGTCCTATATAGTGTCCTAGAAAAATATTGAAAATTAAGACGTTTCAGAGGTTTAAAGGCTTAAGGGATTAAATACAATTATGTATAATAACAGTTAACACAGCCATTTCTTTAGAGAAACCTCTAACTTTCTGTAAACCGTTTATTGGTCAGTAAAAGGCTATCATAAAAATGAAGAACAAGTAATACCATAAAAAATATTGTTCCCATAAAATGTTGATGAGTTCTGCTTTTTTAAAGGAAAACTTAAACTTGTAAACTGAAAGGAGTGACAGTTCCTTAAGTTTCGAAAGTATATTAGTATTACCTAAAGTTTAAATTAAAATGTGTTATTCTGATATAATATTATTAAAAATTAGTCTTTCAAAGTCTGATTTACTTATTAACATTTATTTCAGGGTATTAAGTAGTACCAGAAAGCAATCACATTTCCGACAAACGCTTGTTTTATTTTTCGAAATTTGGCCCGATTGATTTTGGTATTAATGCGTTTTCGACCGCCCAAGGGAGCCACCCCATCGATCTGGATAGCGGCTGGCTGAAAAGGAGTGGGTGCAGTGGCTCTGGGATTGGCGGTGGAATTGGATTTGGGATCGGGAGGTGCCACCCCGTTGTGGCCAAGAGGCACAGCAGGCGGGGCATTTGTTGCCGTTCCCTTTCCCATTCTACCGTGGTCATGGCTCATGGCTCATAATTCAGCGTTTTCAGTTAACTGGTTGGTTGGCTGGTGGGCTTGGACTTGGTTTTGGCCGCGTTTGGCTTTGGCTTTTGGTCTGGTTTGCCAGCCATTTGGCGCTCGTATTGTTTTTCTCTGCTCTTTAGTTACGCTAATTGCAATACGATGCTGCGTGGAGTGGAGTGGATCTCTCGGCCCCAAGCGTCAAACTAATTGCTTTTGCAAAAAACATTTGAAGCGCGCAACTTTTTCAATTTATCTATTTAGCGATGTGCGGCCTCCTCGTCCTCGTCCTTTTGCGAATATTTGCAGACAAAGTCCCCCCACTTGAGAGTTCTGTTACATGGACGCGGATTTATCATAAGCAAGGACAATGCCAATGCACTCTCAGATGGCTACACCGGAAAAAAAGGGGCTTAAATATACTAAGGATAAGGTATTTGTTAAGTAATGGAATAAGTTAGGAGCATCTGCGTTAAAATTGAGAACGTTTCGGGGAAACATGACCATATATCATTAATTAGAATACTTTTAAATTGTCATGGAGATATGAAAATAAAATACTGGTCATTATTTTTGAATGAAAATTAAGTATTTCCTTTCCCAAAATATATATATATGATAAAGTAGCGACAAAATATAAAATCTCTTTTCCACCACAATTGCACAAG
This sequence comes from Drosophila suzukii, assembly GCF_043229965.1. NCBI lineage: Eukaryota > Metazoa > Arthropoda > Insecta > Diptera > Drosophilidae > Drosophila > Drosophila suzukii. Next base: position 86,166,230 of record NC_092082.1, read on the forward strand.
TTATTCGTAAATACCCCTTAACATTAATAACCAATAAATTGTTACAGAAATGCAGACCACATTTCTTCCCAAGAATAACCACTGGAGAATTCGAAGGAAATTCCTTTCTTGTAAATCAATTCCATAACTTGTTTAAAAAATTCAACAAAATGCAGTAGGAAGTGGTCTGCGTTTTACGGGCCTTACAACCGAGTTTATTTCTGTGTGCAGGTCCTGAAAGGAAGGGGGGGCAGCAAAACAGCGACAACGGAAACGGAAATGCAGAACAACTGCTCGCTGTGTTCGAGCGCTGTTTCTATATTTTTTCCCCTGGCTGTTTGCTGCGTCGTCAACCCGAATTTCCTCTGCAACTTCCGTTTTCCCCATTAGGCGTGTACATAAAAGCGATGTTGAACCGGCGCTCGAGATTTACCCAGCTAGAAGGCAGACAAGTAGCGCTCATCGCACGCAAAACTTTGCTGCCGGTTGAAACTTTTTAAATTGATTAGTTTGTAGCCATCGCAGGAGGCTTTTCAGGGATCCCCTGAAACTGGAACTGCATCCCGGCATCCTTTAGTTTCCCTTTCCCCCAAACCTGTCCCACCGACATTAGCCAAGTGGCTGCATTTCAATTAGCCCGGCCCAGCAAACATGTTTATAAAGGGGTTCGGCGGCTGGGGGCGTGGCAATCTGGACCTCAAAGTTTACCGAGACTTTCAGCTCCTTGTCTGCTCAATTGAATGCACTAAAAACTCTTGAAAGTGTTGTTTTCCTTCGCGGTATTTAAGGGATTTACAAGAACACAGTGGCTAACATTATAACGGAATTTTGGTTTATAATTAAATATTTACAAAATATTTGTGGTATATTATAAGGATAGGTTAATATTTATCAATTGTAATAAATCTTAAAACATATTTAAGCTGAAAAGAAGAAGATATTTCCCTTATAGCCAGTCCCCTCTGTATTTTAAGAAGGCCCTTAAGTACTATAAGTTGCTGATTTCCTCAAGGATCACACAAAACCAACTCTTTTGCCGCTTGCTTAGATAATTCCTGAAGTGGTTTCGGGATGCCACGCTGGGAAGGAAGTCTTTTAATGTATTGGTTCCCTTTACTTTATCAAGTATCCGCCCCTTTTCCCAAGTTTTCCGTAGAATTCCCCAAGCCCTCTTTTGTTTTGACGTGTTCTGTCATTTGTGGTGACTTCTGTTTTGGGGGTTTCCGTTTGCCTTTTGTATGAGTTCTTACAGTTATTTAGTGAAAATTGTCATTTGTCAACTTGGGGCGCTGAGACACGCCTCCGTAACCCAGAAACCTCAAAATATATACGTCGTGTGGGGTGGCAAAAAAAATAAGAAAAAAACAGGCAAACTCGGAACGAACTTTTCTATTGACTGGCAAAAAGTTTTCAACATGCTCAGCTTTTATTAATGCGCTCTCAAGACCTTGCACACACTCTTATTTATCTAAAAATGCCAGTTACCTCGCCCATTTCCTCCAGACCAGTTTTCCCCCCCACTTCTCCCCTGCAAACTTTCCCTTGTTTCAACTTTCGCTTTGATTTTGCACTCGCTCTTTGTAAATTGGCTCACGGAAAGTTGCAGATGAAAAGCGCTGGAAGGAGGCGGGATTTTCCACCATTTTCGAAAGCAATTTTTTAATTCAGTTTTTTTTTTCCTTTCCGCCTGATTCCATTTAACAGTCGCGCTTATGTAGAATGCATTTTAATTTATTTAATTGAATTCAATTTGTTACAAATTGCCAACGAGTCGCGCACACATTTTTGTCGCTCGCGGATTTATTGAAGCATAAAATTTAAGACTTGTAATTTAGTGTGGAAGCGGAGAGTTTTACGACCCAGCGGGAAACGGAGGCGTGTTGGCGGGGAAAATCGACAACTACCAGTGTCAATGTCGATGTTAAGCTTGCGGCTCATCATCCCGGCCGTCCTTGTTGTCCTTGCTGTGTTTGTTGGCACAGGACATGCTCGGTACGTGTGAATGCCGCTGAAGGCCAACTGCACCAGCGGGGGGTTCCCACGGAGGCAGCAGCACTGGATGAGCGGCCCAACGGTCCGCAAAGGCAAAAGCGCGCAACTCATGTTTTCCCGCTGCCAGGACACGCCCCCCTTCTTCCGCCCCCAGCCCCCAGCCCCCCGTTGCGCCAGCCTCAGCCTTTTGGCCAACTGAATGAGCCCGTAATTTGTACTTGCATTCATGAACAGCAGTCAGCTCTTCATCTCGCCTTTTTACACTTGAAAATAAAACTGAGGGGCATTTCTTAGATGTGGAATAAAAAATGATTTTGTATTTATTTATTTTTTAAACATGTTCGTCCGTTAGGATTGCAAAGAAAGCAATAATTATGACGACATTTTTTTAGAGGCAATGTTCCTTTATAACTCTAAACAATACTCTAATCTTTAATATTAATACTTCTTAATTAGTTTTTCAATATTATCCTGTGGTCTTTAATCTTTAAGAATTAAACCCATATTTTATCCTATTAAATAAAACATAATAAGACCCAATTCCAATGTTAAACTTGAAATAGATCTATTACGTTTAAGTTTAAAACTAACTTTTAGTTTAACATTGGCATGAGAAAACGGTCCTGGGATTGGATAATATAGTGTCTCAGAGTTTTTCGTAAATTTTTATCTGAAAGATTTTCAATAGATAAGTTAGAAAAGAGATAGATAATTTTACGAAATTAAGAACAAATTTACAGGCTTTAAGGATTAACAATATACATTTAAATATATATTGACATTTTTATAATCGATAATGCATGTTCGAGGAACTGCAAATAAAATGTGATTATTAAAGCGACTTCTATTATGAATGTTAGGAATTATGATAGATATTTTATTTTCTATCTAGAAGTTGTAAGAAATCTAGTTTTGGCTCAAAGTTTATTTTTTTCAGTGCATGTCTGCGTGAGTGCGTGAAGTTATTTAACATATACTCTCGGAAAGAGCGGCGAAAGAATGTGCGAGGCCTTTGGAGGCAATGCGAAGGCCAAAGCACTGGAAGTCGCCATCGCCGTCGCCTGTCAAGGTCAGTCCAAGGATAACGCAAATTTACGTGCTGCCCTCAAACTTCGACACTTTAGAGGGGCGCCTGTTGTGATGTGTTGTGTTATTTTTTTTGTTTTCCGGCTTCTGCGATATTTCATCCTTTTGTTTCGCTCCACTCACACATGCACACATGCACACACGAGTCCCGATGAGTCCTCGGTGTGTTTTATTCAATTTTTTATTCCGCACAAAGGGAAAAGGATATGAGGGAAGGGGTGACTGGAGCAGGAAATTGCTTGGTTTATGCTCCCTTCGATGTCGGCGATAATCCACTGATGTCATTTGGCCTGCTTCAATGCATATCCTTCGGATCCTTGGGCTCCTTCTGCCAACTAAACTTCATATCTCTATCGACAGCTTGGAGTTTGAAGATATCATTTTTTTTGGGGGGCTCTCTGTTTGTTTGTCTTGGCTGGGGAAATTGCTCACGCATCCGGAATTGGGCAGGGCAAATTCACGCTTCAATTGCAAATTCCCCTGTTTGGGCGCCATTAGATATTTAGAACAATGTGTTGCCATCACAGCCGTCAGGACACTGGGGCCAGAAAACTCACATGGCAATAACCCCAACGATTCAAAAAGGATCTCCCACGCCTTCCGAAAAGTGTGAACCTTTGGCATTGACACGTCGTCGAGGGGTTATTACAGTTTTTTTTTGAAACGGTAGGAAGTCGTTATAAAGGATATTTTCAAGACACTAGCAAATATCTTGGGTATCTTTGTAGTAAAAATATTAGCTTTTACTTGATTTTGCAAAACTATATCATAAGGATTAGGAATTAATTTTAGTTATGACTTAATTAATTTGGAAAACTCTTTAAATTTAAAATTATGATATTACTGGTTTACAATGAAATCCAAATTAACTGGTTCTCATTGAGTTTTATTAACTATTAATAATTATAATTAAATGTATGCTTAAAAAAACCAAGTATGATACATTTTTCATAAAATCATTATAATTTAATATCTTCCCCTTATCGAATTCCCCCTATAAATATATTTTTTTCCGTGGGATGCTCATTTTTTGGCTCACAAATAGCAACGACTTATGTCGAAGGACATTGTCATTGCTGCTCACACATATTTTTAAATGGTTAAATATAAACGCACAATGGCAAATTGGCAGAGGACGTGCCACACCCACTCGCGGATCCTACGAAAATAGCTGGGGCATTGTGTTTAGAGATATGGAAAATCGAACCGGGAACATGGAGCACAATGAAGCTGCGCTTGAATTGCCACATCAGGTGGGCCTCTTTATTTCGAGGGGAAGGAGGAGGTCCTCCGCTCAGTTCATTGGGTTTGACTTGCTGTTTGTTTTATTTCCAGACGCGCTTTAATGTCGTTTATATTTATACAATTTGGGGCGCCAGCCACGCCCCCCACTCGTAGACCTTGGCCCAGGCAAGTGCATGTGCCTATCGGTACCCCAAAAACACGATGCCATATAAAACCTGCCCGAAAGTCCCCGTTTTCTGAATCGCAACACAATGAAAGGGTCGTCCGGTCGCCTTTTTACAACAGGAAGGGAATGGCGCCTTTTACGACAAAAGGCAGTCAGCCAGGCAGCCATCCATCTCGTCATCCTCGAGCCGTTTTTCCTTGAGTTTCCCATTTCCCGTCCCATCAATTTCCATCCGCTTTTCCGGACTGCGCCTTGCCGCAGTTCATCAATTTATTTAGCATTTTTATGACGCTCTGCTCCAGCAGAATTGTTTAGAGGGGCTATATTGATTTCATTAGCGGCTTTTAAGGGCCAATAAAGACAAAGGCAGAACACTAATTTCACCCCGCATATTCAAGAAGACTTCTCCGATTCTCGCTCACCAAAGGATTCGCATTAATAATTCATATTTTCAATGCACGGTGTACGACATAATTTTTATTAAAGCAACGTTTTTCCCAGCCCAAAAAAATGTTAAAGCACACACACACTCCAAAAAAATCGGAAAAAGAAAAAGTAATCAGGGGGTCGGAGGCAACTTTTTACTGCTCTTGGCAAATTTGAACACAACATTGTGACTTTTTAGCCTTTGCGGTTTTCCGATGTGGTAGTAAGTGAGTTTTGATTTCATTACGGCCTTCATTTGTCTCCATGTTTTACATCGATTTTTTTGATGGGATTTCGGCTTGTTTAATGAGGGTTTTTAGTTTCATTATGGGCCGGGCATTGGAGGAAATATATTTTCATAGCTTGCCCGGAAATTAAAACTAATTTAATTATGGAATTATCATATAAAAATTTATTGAGTGGGTGCTGATATTGTTGTACTATGTGATACTAGAGTATGGATTATTAATTAAAAGGTTAAATAAAACTGGATTTTTCCTGACCATAGATCGAATTTAATTACCCACAGATTGATATCTATAGAATTGTATGCCAGGCCACAATAATAATTCAAGAAGTAATTTTTATATAAACAAAAGAATTAAAGTTGCTGGCCCAAAGACTAGACATTATTATGCTTGTGTAATTAAAGGCATTATAAATCGGCGAAGCGGAAATGCCAGACAGCGATTTTGTAATTGCGTGTGTGTGTGGGAGGCAGTCACATACAAAAGACACAACCATAAATAGAATCTGATTCCAGAACATAAGCTGCCAGCAATAATCCAAACAACCGAATAAAATCCCCCCTTTCCTTGCCGTTTCTCCGGAGACGCGAATTTGACTTTGCCCAGCAACAAAGTCATCAAAACAATGATTGCAATACATATTTGGGGCAACACAATTTCGCCACCCAACTGGCTAAAGGATGTGGCGGAAGGACGAAGTGGCAGGACATGAATAGAGCAGCGAACTCCAGTCGAAATGCCACGAAATACAAACCCAAATCGTGGGAGACAAACACGCATTTCGGTTCATTAACCAAACCCAACAAAAGGAAGAAAAAAGGACGAGATAGTCGAGAAATGGAATGGGAAAAATTCTAGTAGCTAACGGAAACAAAATTACCAGTGAGCAAATAAAATGTCGTCGAGGGTTTGACGCAGCCTTCAACTCCAGTGATAAGCTGAAAGGGGGTAAAAAGGGGGCTTTCGGGGGGCAAGGACCTCCCCGAAGGATGAGCTCCGGTCGCAGCTTATTGTGTGCAGCTTGCAACGTTTCCTCTTTTTATTAGTTCCACGCTTATCCAGCATTTTGGCAGTCGTTACTCGGCTGATTACGGGCGAGGACACGCTGCATCCACAACTGCGGATGTGCTATATATTTACTACATAAAACATCTGGAGAATGGTGAAAGAGCTGTATCTGTAGCGTTGATGTCCTGTAACCATCTTTCTACATTTTTACAGCGCTCGCACAACAAAGTTCTGCGGGCAATCGAAGGTGTGGAAGACGCAGATTGCCAACTGAAAGTAAAATTCAGCACTGCAAAAATAAATGAGATGAAACGTTAATAATTTATGTATGTGTTAAATTTCAAAGTAAAGGCCTTATACCTTCTTAAATTTTGACAATCTTTAAAATACTCTATGATATAAACTTGATTAAATATATAAATGCATAATACATTGTTAAGTTGAAGACCCTTTTTCTTTTTTTTCTTCCTTTTTGGATAAATCTGTTCATTAAATCAAAAACCAAGCCAGTGTCATAAGGTCTTACAAGTTAAAATGAAATTTAGTTTGGTTATCTCCAATATTTGTATCCTTTAATGGTTTTTTAAAAACGTGGTATAACAATAACATGCATTCAACTTGGAATTCCCTTTTTTATTTTTCAAGCTACCCAATTTTGTACTCATTCGTATTTATACCTTCCAGGATATATTTTTTCCAGTGAGCTTAATGGTGTTGCACAGTGCCTTGTGCTTTGCAGCTGTATCTCCATCTGTTAGACCCTATCTCTCCATTTGTATCACTGGGTTCAACTGTGGGTCATTAGTGCGCTGTAGCTGCGTAGTTTTGCTCCGGTTTGCTCCGCTAGTTTCTTGTTCATTTTCTCATTAGTGAGTCAATACACGCAGCACGTTTTGTCCCCACATTGTTACGTCGGACACTTTCGCCAGGGGATGATGAGGTTGCTATCCTTTTGGTGGCACGACCTAAGGATACAAGGTTCCAAGGAAAGATAGAAAAAAAGAGGAGAAAATCAGACACACATGCAGCTGCCCCTGGAGAGTTGTTTAAGATGCGTTGCATCGCACTTTCGCACTTTGCTGACTGCAACTCTTGCAGCTGTCTATCCATCTTGGCCATATCCTTTTTTTCCCACTGACTGACTGACTGACATACTTACCCTCCAGAACCTCTAGAACCTCTAGATGGGTTGAGGGTGGCAGGGTGGCAGGGCCATGATCCGAAAATGTAAAGTGTAAACTTTTTGCCAGTTGTTTGCTGAACTGGCACTGCACTTTGTCTTCTTGCTTGGCTGGCCATCAGCCATCAAGTGTGGCAACTCATGGCATTTCCAGCTCCTGAAAACCATCCCTAAAAACCCATCCCCCCCTAATCCTGAAAGACCGCAAATCCGCAAAGATTCCCTTACTGAACGAGCTGAAATTTAAATAAGACCAAGTCATCGTCGAGAGTTCTTTCTTAGTTGTCGCTTTTTAATCTCCTTGCGTAGTTGTATATGGTAGTTACAGTTACAGTATAGTACACTCAATATATAAATCTAAGTTTTGCAGTTTGCAGCTTAGCCTAAGATGCGTGGCAATCAATTGAGTTTGTCTTTCGGTTCTTGTTCTTTTGCTTATTTTTGTTTTTCTTGCCAATCCAGCTGGGGAGCTTAAGGATAATGCTTAAGGATAATGCATTTACATGTACACTTAGGACTAGACATGCATGCACACCGATACACAGACACAACGAGGACTCTATGAGCTATGTATGTCACTTATGCGCTACCATATTCAATATTAATAATTGCCATTTGTTTGCTTTTCCCGCTGCCTTTGTTTTTCATCTCGACTTGCCTTTCCATCATTTTCCATTTCGCTTTGTTTGTTTTGAAAACAATGAGCAACATTTTTCCTATTCTCCCCAAAGGACGACCCATGATTTGTTCCTACTCATCCACTAAACTGACGTCTCGCCATTGTTATTAGTTTTTCTCAACAGTTTTTGCTCCACCCAAAATCGCATTCTTGTCCTCAATTTATTTCCTGTTTTTCAGGACCTTATGGGCGGGGAGGAAATCAATTCTAATTGCACACATTAATTATTGCGAAATCGGAATCGGATGAGCTGAGCCATCATAAGCATACATGTAATAGTACAGAATGGGTTCAAACCCTTTGAAGGATTAATTCATTAAGCTGCCACAATCAATTCTGCAAGTTTCGGCTGTGTGTGAAGCACATTTAACATTCACTCTATATGTATTGCTATAAAGTTCAAAGAACGCATTGAAGAATGGGCCAAGGGTAATTATCTAAACAATTTGCCAGTGCTCCTTCTGTGATTTTGTACTTGAATCTACTACGAACTGGTTCTGAAGCCTGTTTGCCTGATTGTTCGAGTCCTTACTGAGGCTATGTTTAGTTGGTATAAATTCATATTGCACCCGTAGAGTTAATTTCAGTTAATAACAAACAAGTATCGAGTAACAGAAAGCTAGTTTGAGCGAGATAGGGAGAGTCGAAGACAAGCTATATACAGTTTCGCATAATATTTGGGTTTGAGAGAGATAGTCAGGTACTTGGACAGGTTGAAGACGTAGCTTTCAATTCAATTGCTAGACGTTTGAGACATTTACAGAGCGGAATACATCTACATAATGGAAGATCTAAGATATGACAGCTAACAGTAACACTAATTCCCACTATGCAACCACCGCCTCCGACTGAAACTGAAACCCAGTAGTAATTAGGGGTCGATAAATAAGGGGTTCCTTGTTGCATAGTGTTCTATCACCGATCAATAAGCTAATGAGTGACTAGGCGAGACTAGATTGCTATGTACACACTTCGGATGGGTCGATTTACAGGGAGGTAAAATAATGGACACTCCTAAGCCATTTTGGGTGAAACTTATTGTTGGTAAAGCGATAATATTAGCTTTTATAATTTAAAAAAATAATTAATAACTAAGTTTTATAGGTAATTCCAAAAAATATTACTTATACATTTTTAACAGCTTATTTTAACAATCTAGTAATAAAGATAAAGAATTTAGTTTAATAACAAGTAGTGTTATGAGTATTTAAAATGATATTTTTTTAGTATGATAGAAAAATGATCTTAGCTTGGTTCTGGATCCTTAATGAAACCTTAAGAAATGATTGAATATAGTTGCTTTCAAAGCAAAAAGGCTTAGAAATGTCCAAAGCTTTTTCCTTTCCCAGTATTTTCTATCGACTTTTCCTGATAAACACACCTACATATATGTTTGAATCTTATCACTAATGTTTGGGATTTGTTTCTGCGGTTCTGGGGCTGAGTTTACTTGACCGAGGAGCTGGAGGAACTGGACACCTCCACCGGCTGGCTCTCCAGCTGGGGCGTGGTCTCCACCAGGGCGAGTCCGATGCTCTCGCTCTCGCTGTCGCTCACCTCCTCGTCGTCCTCCACGTCGCCCAAGGTGGTTATCTGGCTCTGGACACTGTGGCACTGCTCCAGGATCCTGTGGTGGTTCGTCCTCATCTGCACCTGATCCTCGCCGGAATCGATGAGCGATGGGGCCGAGGTGGTGTCCGCTCCGGCAACGGTGCTAATGATGCCATTTGGCGATCCCAAGGAGGCATTGGAGCTGCGCAAACGTTTCATGCCCGTCATGGGCATGAAGGACACATGGTGACCCGATGAGTTCGAGGGTCCCGGGGTCAAGGCCTTCAGGCTGGGGGCCAGGGGAGAAGTAGCCCCACTCACCGACCCTCCTGCCCCACTCAAAGTGGGTGGCACCGAGGCGATTGTCAGGGTGGACACCGAGGAGGGTCGTCCTCCGGCTCCCAAGTGCAGGGAACTGGCCGAGGCAGCCGCCACTGGAGGAGCGCTGATCGTCACTATCGTCTTGGCCAGCGCACTATTGACCGCCGTGGTCGAGTTGTAGTCCCCGCGCAACTGCATCCCCGAGCTGCGGCGCCGGGAGCGATGGTGGTGGCGATGGAAGCTCTGGCATCTGGTGCAGGATCGCTGCGAGGACGAGGGCGTGGCGGTGCCGGAGGAGTGGTGCTGGTGGTGGGCGGACCGGGATCCGCCGCAGTTGCTGCCACCGCTGCAGGTGCTGCAACTGCTCAGCTGTCGTCACATGAGCGTCCTGTCGATCTGGTTCACCGAGTGGTAGCCGAAGGAGGTGGAGGCGGCCACCATTGCAGCGGCCACGTGGCACTGTTAGAGAAAGAGATTGAAAAACAGAAGGAAAATTAAAAAAAAAATTAAGAAATGAAAAGTATTTAATTTTAAATGGATAACAATAATTAAAATATATTAAAAGGGAGGTATAAAATATTTATAATGAAATATTATTCAGAAAAATGGTATAAAAATGTATAAAATATTTCAGAAAGAAATATTAGTAAGCAAAAAGGTATACAAATGTGTACAAAATTTGTAAAGGAAATATGATTAAGGAATTCAGTATTTTAAGAAATAATAGAACACCGAAAGAGAATGCATAAAGAAAGAAAATAATACAAAATGTTTAAAAATATAAAAAAGAAGCAAAATAAAAATAAAATAATGTTCGCATTCAGTAAAGAAATAGTATAGTTATAAACATCAAATAAAGTAAGTTAGCAAGTATTCATTAAAAATACATTCAAATAAAGTTTTATATTAAAAAAATTACAAAAGAAATAGTACAGCGCAAAAACAGGAGAAAGTAACAATTAAAATCACAAAACAAGGCAAAAGAAAGCAAGAGCAGAAAAAGGGGTGAAAAGTAGAGAGGCGAGAGAAAAGCGTTTAATTAACATTTTGTTGTCTTATTTCGTTTCGAGTGTTTGCATACAATTTGCAGGCAGTGTTTCCGGATAAATTTGGGTGTTTTTATTTTCTTTTCTTTCATTTCTTTTTTTTTGTGAGTTAGTGTGGCTGTAAACAAAATTGCCGTTTCAACGCAGCAGCCGCAGCAACAACAAAGCAACAAAGTGAAACGACAACAACAACAATGAACAGCCAGAGCAACAATAACAACAACACCAGGTGTAGGCGGGAAAAACTGAGGGGCGGTGGAACAACAACAACAACAGCAATATCAAGAGAGAAGGAAACTGTTGCGGCTTTCGCTGGCAGATTTCCCCTTGATTTTCCTCCATTTCACCCAGTCGTTTTTCTTCTTTTTCCGGGGTGCAGTAAAAGTCAAAGCAAAATGCATGATTGAAAACAACAAAACAATGAAAAGTGGGGAAAAACTAGGAAAAGAGCAACAACAATCAGCCATAACAACAACAAAAGAGCGTGAAAATAGGAAAAGAAAAGCGGTAGCTGAAATTCCAATTTCTGGTTTTTCAAAGAATTTTCAGATTCCATTTTTTTTTTTTTTTCGAAGAGGGCAAAGAATTATAACAGTAACAACAACATTAACCAAATTTGTAAGTGTGCGTATGTGTGTTTGTTATTTTGAGGGGAAAATTCCAAGGGCTCATATGGACTTTTCCTTATTTGTTGCAAGTGGCTTCTTGCCAACCTGATTCTACATTTTCCAGCCCCTTGCCCTCCCCAAAAAAAAACCCATCATCTTTGGTTTGGCCAATTCAATTACGGTCTTACAGACGCCTCCTTCAGGTCGTATAAAATTCTAAAATCCCTCACCCATTTGCGTACAATTTGCATTGCGTATACGCCGAGTGGTCTGCTGTCCTTCGAAGGGCGGCCGCAATTAGCTTAAATAATTGAAGAGCCCGACCGAATGGCCCGCTTAGCAGACACCCCGGGCGTTCTGGGAAATTTGCAATTTTTATAGCCCCCCGGCGGTTCCGAAAAATAACACCCGGGATGGGAAAGTCGAGAGCTGGCCAAATAATCACTTCTGCCAATTTGGCTTTAGCCATTTTGATGGCTATGCCAATGTTTTAAATTAAGATTAAGCCGATTATAAATGAAGTGTCATTTAGTGTTTCTATTTTCTATCATTTTCTTTTCGTGTCCCCTCATAAAGCTCGTCTTATCTAGAGTTATTAAATCTTGAAGTATTTTTATCATAACGTTTTAGTGAGTCATAAGTCTGCCCAGGGGCTTGTCACCCAAAAAGTAATGAGCCTTTCGTGTGATTCCGCCCAGAGGTCAATGACACCGGGAATTTTCAAGTGGGCTGTTTGGCGCACGAACTTGTCGCGACCACGCCTCTTTTGGTAATTTATTGCCTGGCACTCAATAACCCTCTTTGAGGACCTGCGACCCCGACTTGGATCGACCTCAAAGTTTCGCCAAAGGCTAAGCTTCTGAGGCACCCTATCTTGGCGGCTTAACCGGTGACCTTGCAGGATGACAGCCACCAAATGTCCGATTGCCCCCCCCCCCTCGATTTGGAATCCTGCAAAAGGACATTAAAAGTTACATGGCTGCCTACACGAATTCCCACGGACTGGAACTCGGACTTCCGCTCCAGCGGCTCTGTCACATAATTATAAACGTTAATTTCACGTTCACAGTCAATTAGGGATAATTGATGTTTGCGCAACATTTGTGGTAAATTACATTTTGATGTTGGTCCTGCCCGAGAAATGAGCCATTATCGACTCTATATATTAGCTAAGTATATATATAGGGGTCCCTGATTATTGTTTAGTCCGCCTCAGTTCGTTTCAGTGGAATGAAATCAGTTTGATTAATCGGTTAAACAATTTCGTTTTCGAATTCAATTTAGCATTGCCTCGCATAAATAGTACAAGGACTGGTCAAATAATTGATGCAATTAGCAGCGATTATAGCAGCAGCATTTTAGCATTAGCAGCCACAAGGAGCAAAATAGTGTATATATTAGGGATTGATTAAAGTACGTGCTATTTTCCTTGCAGTTTTCGCCTGCTTTCGAGCTACTCGAAGGCCCCGAATCGAAGCAGTTCCGATGTGTTTGTGGGAGTTGGCCTCCGGCTGGCCAGTGGTTTCCTCTGCAAACAGTCAGAATCACAAATTCCTGGTTTACAAGCTTACAAATTTATGCTAAGCAGTCTCAGCTGCGAGTGTGTGCGGTTGCAGGATTTGTGGGTGAGTGGGTGAGTTGGCTTGGTCCTGGCTAGATGGCATTTTCAATCAAAACATCTTGTTGCGTTCAGGTGCACAGGGAAAAATCGAGAAATTTCTCGGCTCTCTTTTTTATATTAATCACTTTACAATTATCTTTGAAATTAAAATTATTTATTTTGGGTTATAAAAAGTATATGTCAGTTAAGTTTAAGTACCTGAAACACTTAAAATATATTAAGAGGAATTTTTAATAAAACAAAATGTTCTTCCACAATTTCGTTTATTGGATCCCGATTTAGACGTGGGATACCATTTGAGTTCATGATAAAATTATCTAATGATCTACATTAAAATAGTTCTTTAAATCGAGGTTCAAAATTTTACCCCATTTTCATATTTGGTTTTTCCGAATTTCCAATGGACTTCAGTATCAGACCCCGAAAACTGCACTTCTAGAACCCATAACTTGAGTTTTTGGATCCCGATTTAGACGTGGGATACCTCTCTGAGTTTGTGGTAAAATTCTCTATTGATCTACATTAAAATTTTTCTTTTAATTGATGGTCCAAATTTTAACCCATTTTCATGTTCGGATTTTCCGTATTTCCAATGGATTTCAGTATCAGACCCCAAAACTGCACTTCTAGATTTCATAACTTGAGTTATTTGATCCCGATTTAGACGTGGGATACCTCTTTGAGTTCCTGGTAAAATTCTCTAATGATCTACATTAAAATATTTCCTTTAGTTGAGGGTCAAAATTTTAACCCATTTTCATGTTCGGATTTTCCGTAATTCCAATGGATTTCAGTATCAGACCCCAAAAACTGCATTTCTAGATTCCATAACTTGAGTTATTTGATCCCGATTTAGGCGTGGGATACCTCTATGAGTTTGTGGTGAAATTCTCTAATGATCTACATTAAAATATTTCTTTTAATTGAGAATCCAAATTTTAACCCATTTTCATGTTCGGTTTTTCCGAATTTCCAAGGTATTTCATTATCAGACCCAAAAACTGCACTTCTAGAACCCATAACTTAAGTTATTGGATCTCGATTTAGACGTGGGATACCTTTTTGAGTTCCTGGTAAAATTCTCTAATGATCTGCATTAAAATATTTCTTTTAATTGAGGGTCCAAATTTTAACCACTTTTCACTAAAGAGAGGTGCTTGAAACGTGACGACTTACACGGTGGGTATACACATAATTGCTTGACATTTTTAAATGCCATAAATAGCATAATTTTCGATATGTAAAGTAATGAGTGATTGACCTTTTTCCCGATTTTTCCGCATGTGCACGCTCACCGAAGATGCCAGTCGAAATGGTATGCAAATTGGCCCTGACAGGCAGAATGCGTGTGTATGTTTGGGAGGTTGGGGGTGGGGATGGAATCCTTTACGGCTCATTAGGACACAGAGTGGGTGGTCACAGTGGGCCTAAATGTCAGGCGGGCCACAGACGACAGTGGGCGATTAATCAGCGTGTTGAGTGTGCATGTGAAAGTGTGTGTGAGTGTGTGTGGGTGGGTGAGTGTTTGGTGGCATTAAAATTGAATGAAACTCCTGTGAAGTTAATTTTTAAGTGTCGAAAAGGGCAGTCGACGTCCCACTGGCACACAGACAGCTGCAACTTGTGGCTGACCGCAATGTGCTTGAGGTGGCACAAAGATGGCCAACAGAGGGTCAGGCTTTTGAGGGCGGAAATCGAGTCCTTTGGGGCTGGGAGTTAACCACACGTCTGCAATATCCTCATTTGATCGAAGTCCATTTCCATTTGCGACCAGGCAAATTGTGGCTGCCGGAAGTCGCCTCATTTGTCGGCCAAAGGGGAGAGTCAGGGTCCTTCCTGAGCGAAGGATTTGCAATAAATTAGACAAATCGCAAACAGTGCGACTTCTAAGGCTGAGTTTCGAAAAGGTTAACTGTTATTACCATTAAAAGGTAATCTTGGGATAAATCTAAGGTCAAATATAATCGAATGCATACCACTGAGTTTAATTATGTTAATTTTATCAATTTACCTAGCTTCTTAATTGTTTCTGTGCAACGAGTCGTATACGTTATTTGCATTTGCTTAACTCTATTTTCCTTTTTTATTCCGTCTGACCATTTTTCTTAGCTCCCTTGTGAGTCATAAAGTTAGTTCTATCCTCTTTTAGTTAAATTTAAGATTTTTGAATAAAATTTCTATTAAATTAAGTGCTTTTTTGTTGATTTATATTGGTTTGAAAGTTGGCTGGCAAAATGCTTGGCGACTGACAATAAAACTTACAAAGTGCATAAGCTTTATCCTTTGATAATCCTTTAACCCTTGTAGTTGTTCTGAAAACCCCTGAGCTTTAAATCCTGTAATGTTTTATTAAAGAATTAAACAGGGCATTTTATTCAAGTAACCTTTTGAGTAAGCCCGCCTATTGAACCTGAATTAAGGAATACCCGAGTTTGAATGCCTCGAGTGTGGACTCAGTCGTGCTCGAAACTTCACATCCGCGCTCTGCGAATGCCGCTTTCAATTGGCTGTGGAAACACTTGGCAAATAAATTGGCATGCTCTTGGGTGTAATTGATATGATGACAGACACATATCGCAAAAGAAAAACCCCAAAATCCTAAAGGAGCGGATACGGAAAAGGCACGAGAATACACTCACATTGGCATCCATATCCGCATCCGCATCCTTATACCCACACACACTTGTACATACGCACAAGACCACCAAGGCCAGACACATATTGACTGTTGATTGCTGTAAATAACATTTTCATCAATACAATTACATGTGGTATGTGCGAATGTGCGGGCTGTGTACGCTTATCGGCGTGGCGAAAATTGAGTTGGAAATTTTTAAGTGCAAAAAATGTTTATGGTTCACTTGATAACATTTCTCAAGTATCGAATGTGCGTGACTCCTTTGTGGGGAGATTTTTGGGTTGGCAACGGGTGAGACCTAGGGGTCTCTGGAAAAAAACTGCCTCAGATGGCTCGTAGAAAGGGTCGAAAGGCCGGCAACGTATAATTTTAAAAATAATAAACACCGAACTAAAATGGGGGAACCCTTTCCTTTTGACCATAAAACACACAAAGATAAGCCAACTTAAAGTTTACACACATTTTATGCCCCACTAAAAAAAATATAAAAGGAATATTTCTAATACGGACTTTAAGGTATTTTTGAATAATAAATAAAATAGTTCCAAGAAATATTATATATTTAAGATTTGTGTTCACTGGAAAACTTCGAAGTTTTTTTGGATAATTTTAAAATTAATAGAAGAAAGTTAAGAAAAAAGTAATAACCTTTTTACATATTTTTGATAAATTGGTTTACTTTTTAATTCCCTTAAATTGGGCCCCAAAATGGCTAAGTATTCCTGTCTTTAAGCATCCTTAACAATAACTTCCCAGCTTTTGACACCCAAGTGTCCGCACCTATTAAAGCCAATGCAGTCTATATTTAGGCCCTTTCATCTGCTTTCCTGAATCATATACACCGTTTTTCCTCTGCCGAAAGCGAGTATAAAAAGATCAACAAACACTTTGTGAGAGAGCGGGGCTTGTGTTTCGGTTTTTCCTTGTTTCGTCATTGTGTACACTGGGAAAATCTTTTGTGAGTGGCGACAGCAACAGTAACAACAACATCGACAACAGGAGCAAGAACATGGAGGGCAAAAACAGCAACGGAAACGGTGACAAAAACGATGAAAGGACATTGTGTCCTGCAAGTGTGCAAGTGTGTGTGCGAGTGTGTGAGCTCGGAGACTTTGTGGAAACTTTCGATTTTCTTTTTTCTTTGTTTGTGGTCTTTTTTCAATTTTTTATTCAGCTTGTCTGTCACAACATACAAAAAAACAACATCATCAAACGGAGAAGGGCTCAGGTGTTGGTGCCCAGGGACTTTTTTTTTGCGTGGGTGGACATCTTTGTTAGTGTCCCAGTGTGTGTGTGTGTGTTCTTTAGGGGTGTGTTTGTACAGGTGCAACACATTCAACAGGTGCTTGAATCAGAGTCTGTTTTCGCAACGTGTTCTTTTGCGGCAAAGAAAGCAAGCCAAGAAAACATACATAAGGAGAGGTTCCGGAAATCTCTAGAGGTCTTTAAAGTTAAGATCTTGTTAGTCTACCTTGTTCCTTAATTCTTTTTTTATATTTTTAAGATTAATATTTAATATTTAAGCCAGAAAGTCTTTTCAATCATATGAAATCATATATTATATTAAATGACAAATACAAATTTAAGATACAATTTTGTATAGCATACTTTTCAGCATCCAAAAGTAACTTTAAAATCTCCGAAGATTTCCAGAACATCCCGGAAAGAAACGGAAACAAGGACACAAACAACAATGCCATGGCCGAGTCAACAAACAGGAGTGAGTAAGAGTGAGACGGCGCAGTCACAGACAGAGACGGCAACAGTGAGGGATGCAGAATCCGAAGAACGGAGACGGGATGCTCGTGTTTTTTTCCCCCAGTTCTTTATGTGGGTGCCTTTGAAAGGACAACAGGACACACATTACAGACAGAGAGAGAGAAAGTCAGAGGACACAGACACCGACACAGAGTCACAAGTCGCTTACCTTGCCATTGACTTGCGGACAAATGGAGGGCGCTAGGGGGGCGGGGCGGCGCCTTAATCATTGTCAACTAAATCTACGCTAAACTATATGTAAGTCTGCTCGCAGGAGTTGTGTCGCACGTGCTGAATGCCGTGCAGCGAGCAGGTCGAGTAGCAGCGCCGCGTCGCGAATCTCTGCAAAATCAAGAACGCCGCCGGAATCACAATCAGCTTCAGATTCGCCAGACAAGGCGATACTATACTATATATAGGGAATATGGGGTGTGTGATGGAGGGCCCGAGGGGTAAAGGTGTACCATAATGACTTTAATGCCGTGATGACAGGAGCTATTTTGGGACAGGCCTCTTTTCCTAGAACTGACACTTTAAGTGTTTTTGATAGGTTGGAAAATTACATGCCCTGCGGTCGACTTGGAAAACTTTCTAAGCAAACAAGTTTACAGAGCGCAAAATCCAAATAAATATATGAAACTATGTAAAATATAGAAGATAACCTTTTTTTGTATTCTTTTTCTTATTCTTACTATCCTTTAATCTTACTGCATATGGAATAACTTGTATCTTAGATATTTAACATGAACAAATTATTTATATGACCTGTAATATGCACAGACATATTATGACTCATACGCCCTGATACCTTCAAATAATTAACTTTAATATGTTAATAAACTTCTAAAACATGTAATTCTTCTAAGTGAAACTGCTTTATTAACCTAATTAAATTGTATCTACTATCTCTCAGTTTCTACACAAGTTCGACTGCAGTCGCGAAGCCAAACACGTGACTTCGGGGTAATTACTTAGAGACCCCATTGACAGTAAGTCCCTGGGCGGGCGACAATGGATCTCTCCATCAGCAAACTTCAGGTGCAATGCTCTTATTCCACCCAACCCCCTGCCAAAGCCACTCAGGTGCAGTCAGAGTTGCCAAACATTAGAAAATGATTCATTAAAATCACGCAGAGGGTCGAGGGTCGACAGGTTGAGTGATGCGCCCCCCAGATGATTTATGCAGGGATTCGTAAATGCGAGGATGTCAGTGGGTGAGGATGAATCCGCTGCGGATGTCAGGAAGTTTTCATGGTTGTGTGCCATGTGTGAAAGGGGAAGTCGGTGGCAAATGTCAGTTTTTTTGCATATTCATTAAATTTGTAAATTAATTTTGCCGTTCGTTGAGTTTCGTTTTTGGAGCATACAAAAAGGGGAGACGGCCAGCAGCACGTAATTCATGAAGGCGATTTCCATCAACTGGTTTTTGTTTTGCCCGCCAGAAAAGAGTGGATGCAACAAGAACTCAGGCGAGTGGAAAATGCGCAAAATTGCCCAGTTTTACAGTCCGTAAAAACGAGAAAGAGAATCAAATCGAATCGCCTGGCGGAGATGTGTAATCTTTCGGGGAATGGGGACACTCACCTGCGATTTGGAACGCATCGTGGGCTGGTACTTGCGGCGAATCTTCCGAGGACAGCACATGCACAGCAGACGCACAAAGGCCCTGGAAAAAAAAAGAAAAATGGGAAGAGAAGCCAGTTAAAGTCAAGGAAGGGGGCAGTAAGGGGTTAAGCTCGGCATTCAAAAGCCACAAATACGCAGAAGCAAACAAATATACCACATAAAATGGGTACTTCTAGTGGTTTTAAGGGTTTCTTCATGAGTAAACGGAAAATAAGTATACTCGGTAAGCCGTAAAAATAAATCTCAAAGAATAGTACACAGATAAAAGCAATAGGTAGAAAGAACTTCGAAAAAAATGTCTTTGTATACCTTAGATTATATATGGTTATGGTTGAGAATCAAAACAAAAAAGAAGATGAACATGAAGATACATATTAAAGGAACATTTGATCTTATATATTGTTACTTAATCTTTTTGCGCCTTGGTTAAAATAAGGATCCCCCATCAAAACTCAACTCACCTGCGGAAGTCCCTGCTCCAGCAGGCATAGATCACAGGATTCATGCAGGAGTTGATCCAACCGAGCCAGGTGACGATTGCCGAGACGATCTCCTCGTGCTCGATGCACTCGATGCAGAACCCGGACAGCAGGTTGACCACGAAGAAGGGCAGCCAGCAGATGATGAACACGCCCATCACGATGCCCAGCGTCTTGGCCGCCTTCTTTTCCTTGGCGAACTTGGCCAGTTTTCTGGACAGCGAGAAGTTCTTGCCCATGTGTCGATGGCGGGCCAATCCATTATTGTGCAGAGCGGATAGGGGCTCATCATCGGGTTCCTCGGGCGTGGAGGTCGTGGTTCCACCTCCATGATTGTGATGATGGTGGTGCGAATGGGAGTGCGAGTGGCTCATGGATCCTCCTCCACCACCGCTTCCTCCTCCACCACCTCCTCCTCCTCCAGAAACCTGATTCGCCTGATCCCTGGTGGTACCACCACGATGTATACGCAATGTGAGCTGCAGTTCCCCAGAGGCCATCAGCACCTGTTTGGTCCCAATCTTCAAGGACCTCGTTTGTATAACAGCCGCCCTGTATATCCTACAATAGGTAAACACCATCACCAGCAGCGGCAAGTAGAAGGATATCGTCGAGGAGAAAACCAGGTAACCCAGGTGCTCAGTAAATGTGCACTTGTAGGCTGGCATTTCGCCGTCCCTCGCCGCTCGCCACCAAACGATGGCCGGAAAACTGATGGCACTGGAGCAGATCCACACGGCGGCTATCAGACCGGCAGCCCTCTTAACCGTCATCCTCATGGGATAGCTAAAGGGATCCGTTATGGCCCAGTAACGATCCAGCGAGATCACGCAGAGATTCAGTATGGAGGCGGTGCTGAAAAGCACATCCAGGGATCGCCATATATCGCACCAGTCCGTGCCAAAGAACCAGGTGTTCTCCAGGACCTCATAGAGCGCAGAGAAGGGCATGACCACCAGTCCCACCAGGCAGTCGGCCACCGCCAAGCTGGTGATGAAATAGTTGGTGGCCGTGTGCAAGTACCGCTCCCGGATGACGGCCAAGATGACCAGGGAGTTGCCAAAGACGGTGGCGAAGGAGAACAGGAAGAGGAAGGCCAGCAGACCCACGCGATCGTTGGGCAGGGCCTCCAGGAACTCGGAGAGATCTGGTTCCGGCGTGGTGGTGCCAACACTTGTTCCCACACTCGAAGGTGTGCTCAAGGTGGTGGCATTCAGGACGACCTCCGTGCTCGTGGGCAGGCCATTGAAGTAGAGGTAGACATCCTCGGAGATGTTGTAGCTGCCAAAGAGCGGAGGCGACGTGGGTAAGCGGGTCTGGGTCTGATTGAGCCCCTCCATCCGGAGGAGCGCCAAAAGGGGGGCGACTGCGCCTCCTTCCGCTTCCGACGACCCATTGTCCTCCACCATTGCAACTCAGTGCTCAGTGCTCAGTGCTGTGTCGCTGCAGCTGACTGTTCCTGTTCCTGTTCCAATTTCCCCGGCAGTTCCTGGTCCTGTTCCTCCAGCTGCAGCTTCTGCTGATTTTCCTCAGACAGTCCGCGGCTGCCAGCCAAATTAATGAAGCGCATTTTCATGTCCTTGGCCAGGACTCGCCGCCGGGCTGCCAAGCTGTCGACAAAAGAGACGGAGAGGCTGGTGAACACAATGCAATCAGGACAAACTTGAGATAAAGTTAGGTTGTAACACGTTTTATAGGGATACAACATGAATTACAGATAAAATACATTGTTCAGTAAGTCCATTTAAATTTTTACCTGAAGGATTGCTAAGCAATCTTTTAACTTTTACCATTCGTTTTAAGTTCCTAAAATCAAACCATTTTTTGAAGACTTACAAAGTGTGACAAGCTCCCAATTTCTTAAAGCTTATGTGTGTGTAATAAAATATTCATATTTTCCAGTTGGTATCTTTGCACCAAAATATAAAAAGAGCAATTTTAATTTACAACTTGATGATGATCTCAGAAAATTTACTTTAGCACAGCATAATATATAGATATTATTTCCCTAAATATACTTCCGATTTTAATACTTAATAAAGTTAGGACCAAGTATAAAGAGCTTCATTTCCTTTGACTAAAACTTTTCGCCAGTCTAATGAAGCTATTGTAATTGAATCGCTCTCAGCGCGGGCTATAAATTTCATTCAATTAAAATGTTGACTTTCGCATCCACAGGTAACCGAGTTAAGCAAATTTCCGCGCACAAAAGCTAAACAAACACATTAATTAGAGGATTTTTTGGGCTGCCTCGCCTGAAATCGGGAGGAACTCCACCTGCTGCTTGTGGCACCCAAAAGGTGCGCAATTAATTGGCAAGCAGACACGCCAGATGGAGGATTCTGCCAGGAGATGGAGGAAGTGGAGGTCCTGGAGGAGGCGAGTGCCACACAAATAAACAAATTAAATTACATTTCGAGTGCCAGGGTTGGCAGGAAGTCAAGCGTGCGACCACTACGAACTTGAACTCCGGTCGCAGGACGAAGGACGAAGGACGAGGGCTGACTAAGTGGATGCTGCCTTTGTCAACGGAATTTGACAGAGGAAGTCAACAACTGTGGAGCGCATTATTCAAGAGTCCTGGCTGCGAGGAGACTTGTCGGCGCGAGTTGATTGCTAAGCTCCGTACTTAATGTAAACAGCCGGCGACTGTTTCTCCAGCTTGGATTGCACTGGCTACTTATTGCCAGATCCTGGCTGCATTAGGGTCCTTGGAGCTTTGCAGCACATCTGTCATTGCCACTCCTTGCCCAAAAGGTTCCATTCAGCAAAACGACTTTCGGGTCGGTTTAATCGAAGCGATGAAGATGGAAGCCGAACAACCTTGGTCTGTGGATTGGGAATTATCAACTGGTACCTGTTTCATTCTGAATGTGAACCAATCAGTGAAAGTTCAGGGAAGCATGGCTTCCAGATTGCATTTTGTTCTTCCAATTTGCAGCTACTCGGTTAGAAATGCGTAACAAAAATGGTTTAAGAGGGTTTTTTAAAGGGAAGGCACTGATAAATATTTTTAAAGACTGCCCTTAACATCCTTGCCATTAGCTCATTTTAATTTTAATGCAAAAACTTAACTTTGGAAAGCTGTTTAGTGCGAGCAGAATATATTTTCTCTTTTAATTGACAAGGAGTATAAGTAAAATTCCTTTCCCTGATTTTCTGGATAATGCGTCATGAGTGTCCAATTAAATTAGGGTGAAGTTTTTGAATCCCCAAAATTTCCTTCACCTGGTGACGAAGCACATTTATGTGGCAATTTGTTTCCATATTTTTTGGCCTCCCCATCACGGTCTTAATTTGGTCTTTAAAACAGGGCTTAATTTACAAATTAGTCCGCCTTTTATCCGCTCTATATCATTTGTAACTTAGTTACGTTGAGGCTGTTGTTCTCGATTATCACCTGTCATCGTCAGGCGGGGAGTAAGAACTGGATATGGTCTGTAGCCAATCGAGCGGAGGAGGACGAAGGACTCGGGGATCAGGACTCGGGCCTCCTGCCTGCTGCCTCAACATCCTGGTTGCTCATTTCCGGGTCGCGTATGCCATAAATTCAGCTGCCTGCTGTTGCTGGCTTATCTCGACCCCCAACTCCTGCCCTCCTATAAACAGGGTCCAGAACAGAACCGAACCGAGCTGAAACCGAACTTGAGCCCAACCTGACACGTTTATGGTTTATGTTTTCCTTAGCCACATTGCAGAAACGGCTGAAACAGCAGAAGCAGAAGCAGCGTCTTGCCTGCGTTTTTTGTTCAGCTGCTTAGCACAATTTCCTGGCACATTTCTCACTGGCCTCGGCTAAAAAAGCAAACATTTTTTTCACTTACTCGACCGCCTGATGAGGCTGTTGATGTGCAGTAAGTCAAAATGCGAGCATGGGGCCAGGGAGCTGGCATAAAAACAGGGCAACCAAATGAGAAACACGAAAAATATGTGTGCACTGGGAGAAAAAATACAACAAAATTATTTGGGACTATAAAAAAGTGCTTCTTATGAAAAGATGAATTTCGTTTATTTTTAATCTTTAAAAACAGCAATTGACACCTAGTTCTGCGCATATGACCAATATTTTTCCTTAAATCCTATAAATTTATGGAATGTTTTCTCATCCTCATGTTAAAGTCAAAGTAGGTCTTAAACAATAAATTCAATTCAATCTCTTTGTTTGAAATCTAGCTTTTGGCTACCATGGAGAACGAAAATCGAACATAGAGCATAAACTTGAGATATATTTTAAGCTAAAACGTGCGATACTGTTTCTAGATTTAAAACCTACTTGAGGACGAGAAAAAGGAGTTTAATGTAATAATATATGTTTAAAAAATAGCTTATAGTTAACATAAGAACAAACAAGGGCATGTATAATATCAAAACCAATATTAAACTTTCATAAAAGCATTTGAAACACTTTTTATTTTCTCCGTGTAGAAGAAATTCATATGAACAAGTGGGCGGTGCCCTGCAGCTTTCAGGGGTTTTCTCTTTATTTTTTGTGTCTGGGCCGAGAAATTTAATTGAGGAAACCTTTAAGGTTGCTGCTAAAAGCTGGCCAAAGCTGGACGAAAGCCAAGTCTGGCCTCTATGCAAAATGATTTCGACCAGGGCAGCAATTTGTATATGTGTGAAAAACCTTTTGACCCTTTTCAGTTTTCAGGCGGCTAACTGGTGTGCGTGCGTGGCTGCAAAAGGGCAGCGG
Organism: Drosophila suzukii; assembly: GCF_043229965.1. NCBI lineage: Eukaryota > Metazoa > Arthropoda > Insecta > Diptera > Drosophilidae > Drosophila > Drosophila suzukii. Next base: position 86,190,580 of record NC_092082.1, read on the forward strand.
GATGGAAATGGTTAAGTCATTGAATGGCCTCATGAAAGTTAAGCAAATGCCTGGCCCGCATTTATATGCGGGTATAGCCGGCGAGAGATTTCCAGGAAAAGCGGTCGGGAAAATCGTGCCCAGCATGATTGCGAAAATTCAGTTAGTTGTTAATTTCCAACATGAATTTCATAAGAACCCACAGTACAGAGTATTTCAATTTCGAGGACCATAGGGTCCTCTATTGCTGGCCCCAAAAATTAATTCCCTGCAATGGCGTATCGTCTACGCCACACAATTGAAATTGATTCGAAATGCAGCACCGAATCACGACAAATCACAACATAACATTTTAGATTCAGCCACAGAAAATCGTTGCTGGCTCTCATGGACAAATGGCCAAATGTTTGGCATGTATCTCGGTTTCTGTTTCTATTGCTGTTTCTGTGACAGCTGCAATAACAGTCTTTGAATTTAAATTGAAGTCAAGAAAACCGAATAGGCAATTCCCGTTCGGCAGACATTCAATAAAAAGCCAGCCGCCGGCCATTTGTTGAATTTTTATGCGAACCGTAATTATATGAAGCGATTTTCCATGTCGCATTGTTGCCCATGGAATTATTAAAACTTGCGAGACGAGTCGATGTGTTTATTGAAATTGCCAGCCAACTGGCACCCAAAAAGCTTAGGGAAATGGGAAATCTGGGGGGACAACAACCACTACAGTCCAACTTCTTGGCCTTGAACTTTTTCAAATTGAATTTTTTTCGGGGCTCAGAAACTTTTTTGTTTAGCACCTACATATAATTCAATTTACTGGAAGAAGTTTCAAGATTTTTATATTTTTAAAATTGCGTTGATATTGTGTTTAGGGTTCTTAACTTGCAATGCACTTTAACAAACTATACAAATTTAATTAAAATATAAAATATAGGGATTACATTTTTTTGGAACTGAAAAACACTTTAGTCATACTTAAATATTCTTCATAGCAATATATAAACTTGAAATTAATACAAAAAATGTAGGTATTAAATTTTTTGCCGAACTGAAATACATTATTATTAAGTATTAAAGTATTCTCTATCAAAACAATACTTTTTTTGTAAAACTCTTAGCTTAATAAATAGCTTATTTGCTTTACAAAAGAAGTTTGCCTCTATTTCCGGTGGATTCCTGTAGTTGCTAGGGCTGCCCCTCTAAGTAGGCAACACAATTTTTACGGCCCCATGAAGCACTCCCCTGATGTCAAGTGATATGCCCGACTTTGAGAGCCACGCCCCCATCGAAAAAGAGGCCTAATGCCAGAATTTATTAGTGCCGCTGTCATTGTTATATCATGTCGATAAGAGGAGGCCGTCGAGCAGTGACATGTGCATATAATGTAGGTGGCACTGAGTTTAGTATTGGGATCCAAACATCCATTAATTCCCTGCACTATCGCTGAATTGGAATCGCATGGCAAATAGACGAGCAAAGCCCCCGTGACATTGAACAACCTTTTCTTTTTTCGAAGCCCTCGTATTCAAATTAACTCGATGGTGAGCTGGATAGACTGCTATCTCGGGTCCCAAAGTATCGGTGGCACCCACTCAGGAGCTGAGCGATAAATCGCCGCCTAAAATCTTCCAAATTGCTCCCCGAGCGTTTTTGGCGTTTTCGGGGATTTTCGGTTTTTGTTTTCTTTTTCTTTTTTTGTCAGGTGGGTAAACCAAGCGAAACAAAGTGAACCGTTCGAGTGGCTCCCCACTGGCGTCCAAATCTTTGACAATCTTAATGCGAATCCAAGTCAAACACACGCACGGGGAAAAGCAGTGGGAAAATCGGGGGGAAAGCGCCGCTTTTCCGACTAACCCGAGCGAGGCGAGGCACTAAAACGACGGTAAATACGGCGAGTTAAGGACTAAGGATTCATTGAGTCAGTTGGGTTCCGTTTTGGTTGGGTCCACAAATGAAATTTAATCACGCGCGTGGCGAAAGCGCTCTGCCATTCAAAGCGCCGATGTTTGCTTTATTTTCGGCTTTGCAACTTGTGGGCCCCCCGATTTGATAATGCCTTCTATATCTGGAGAACCCTGAACCCAGAACCCAGAAGAACCCGGTTCCCCTCGGTGCCTGGGCTGCTTAATTATGTCACAAATATTTACACCGGTGGCAGAGTGTCATGGCACGCAAGGAATCTAGCTGGGGCAAACAGAAATCAAACGAAAAGCCGGGCAGGGGGTTCTTTTGTTTTTCGAATACATAGAGTATACATAGTATATACAGAGTTTTTTGTTCGCTATTCGAGGCAATCAAGGACGAATAAGGATGGCGGGTTGGTGGGCACGAAAGTGGATTCCGTGATAATGGCTGGCATTAATTTGCGGCTCGCACAGACAGCTCGTGAGACGGAATCGACAGCCCAAACTCTGGCCCTCAGGATTGGCACCCCGAACTAAAAGCGTCGGCAGGGAAAACACAAAAATTATCCTTTTCATTCTGCACTGGAAAAATACAAAATGACTTAAACACCAAAAAAAACAGGGCCATTTCATGAGAATTTTATCCAAAAAGAGGATAACTATTATCCATCGAGTAATATTTAAAATATAATTGAGCTTTAATATTGAAATATCCCTATAACCACTTTAATATACTTTAATTTTATTCTGTTAAATTCAAAATGTAATTAGTGGTACCACTAGACGTATACGTAATATACAAAATATGGCTACAATACCACTTGACGTTCACTTAATTTACAAAAGAATGCTTTTTAGTCATAACATCATTATATTCACTAAGCATTTTCGTGTTCTGTTGACCACTAAAATGCTTACCAAACAAATTTCGATCGGCTTTATTTTATTGCCCAGGCCTGGAGATTCTTCGAGTGTGGGATCCTCTTCCTTTCTCGGCTGTTATTGTTGCGGAAATACCTTTGGCATGTTAAAAGTTATTGCCAACTCCGGCGCACTCACACACGCTCCGGGCCAGAGACACATTTAACGCGCTTGTCACGCAATGAATAATGATTGGACAGGACGACAAGCGGCAAGGACAAATACGACAACTACAGCGAACTCTTCGCCAAACAACAAGGTGAATGACAACGACAACATTCAGGACATTCAGGATATATATTGGCTGGAGGCAGCGATGTTACTTATGCCAACGTCTGCCTGCTGTCAGTGAGCCAATCGAGCATCGGGCATTACTTTAAGTGGCATATTGCTCATGCGACATGTGGTCCCCTCCGGTTCAGAGCCATCAGCATCCTGCCACCCTTTGCTCCCCAGTGTGTCGTGATTAATAATTAAATATTGTCACAAATTGGAAGTGGGTCAGGACCTGGGATCTCTGGGTGCACAGGGAAAAATCAGACAGCAAGTGTATTATTTACACTCCATTTATTATTAAGAATTTAAAGATTAAATATTTAGTAGTTTTTGTTAAGAAACACCCTTGTAAAAAGGTATCTTCAAAATGATATATATAACAGATCTCCCTTTGAGTTCAAATGTCATGCTGAAATGCCAGTTATTTCGATTTGCGAAACAAGCCCCCTGATGACCAATTTCGTTTAAAGTTTTCCCCCTGCGATTTCCGACTTCCGCCCTCGTCCTCCGTCCTTTTTTCCTGACAAATCAAGTTACCCAGCGGACATGCGGCGAACACACGGAGTGTCCTGGCAGTCCTGACAACCATGTCAGCCGCGGAATGCAAAGCGAAATGTGAAGAATTCAGCTAAAAACCAACCTGACGTCATCCGAGCAAAAAAAAAACGCCAACTAATCCAAATCTCGTGAGCTGTCGAGCTGAGCACACATGAGCGAATCATTTGACCAAATATTTGCATAATTCGAAATCAATACCTCGCCCATAAGGCCCACCCCAGCGACCTGAGTTTTCGGGTTCATCGCATACGGATTATGATTAATTTGTTGCAGTCGGCAGATGAAATGTTTACGGGCTTTCAGTGAGTTTTCCGCCGCTCTCGTATTCTGTTTGCCTTTCCCGTTTTTTTCCCCGGAAAAGCGGAAAACTAACGAACTCCATCTGGAAATAGGAACCCTCTCAACTTCTGCTCCACTGACTGCCGGGATATAGGTTCACTTTCATTTCATCGTCTCAGGACGCACGCACGCACTCGTTTCATTGGGACCCAGAGGACATATTTAAAGTTAGTTTTTGATGAGTTGGCATGAGTTTTATTAGCGGCGCCCAAAGTTTCCCTTTGACGCAGCTCTTCACATGCCGAATGAGGCGGCTCGATAAGCATCGCTCTCCTAAAAGCCATGGGGCCATAAATTAAAAATGTATCACATCACATGAATGAATGGTGAAATAAGGGGAAATGGGAAATGGGTGTGGGAATCCGGCGTTGGGATTATCCCTTCCGATTACCAAAACTTAATGGGTTTTGCATAATTTTCGGGGGCGATTCGCGCCGGCAATGAATTCCAGTCACATGACCGCAAGATATATGTATGTGCCGGCGCTGCCTAATATGATAATAACATAAAGAACTCTGTCAGCGGATCCTCGAGCAAACATGAGCAAATTACAAATCGTCCGCACACGCCGACCGCATCCCCAATTTCCAGTTCCAATAATGAAACCGAATCCGCATCGGAGTTCCCAACAGTGTTGGTGGATAAGTTTTAGACCCAAGTTCTTTACTTTAATGGAGAAAAAGCTAAGAATGCTTTAAAAGAGCCTAACAAATAACAGTACTTTCATATAATTCTTTTTAGTATAATATCATATAATAATGTCAATATTTAACCCATCATATCATTGAAAAAATATTTTAGCTGACCAGTATCCAACTTTTATTAACCATCTATAATTCTAATACATTTCTGAAATACCTTGAATTTTATTTTAATGAAAGAAAATATATCTTAAGAAAATCATTCTTAAGATTTCTTAAAGAAGACCTTATAATAATAATTATATTATTATACTATATTATTATATCATTTTAACATTTAAGTACATTATTTCCGATTATTCAAAATCTGTTGCCACTTCTTAAATAGCTAGTAAATTCCGAAACATTATTTTATTCAATTTCTCGATATATTTTTGGCCGGAAAGTATCCAAATTGGCTCCACAGCTCCCCACTGTCCCTCGAAAAACTCCCAAATGGCCTCGGCACGTGTGACTGTGAAACAATTTCAGTTGCAGCCCGGATAATTTCGATATAATAACAAGATGCCAAAAGTCACGTCGTTAGGGGGCGTGGCCAGCGCCTCCAAGGATGAGTGAAAGCGAATTCATCAGCGGTCCTGTCAAAGACGAGCTGAAATATTGACTGCTGGAAAGCAGATAAGGACGAAGGCGAAAGCGACAAAGACAAAGGACACAAGGAGTTGCCCGGGGCAGATGAATATAGAAAGACAATGACTGCGACTACATTACTTTTCTTTCACTTTCTCTTTTCTTTTGTCCCTCCCAATATCACCATTTATCGACTGCTCCTAATGGCCACGCAAAACGGCCACTTATAGTTTTATTAGGGGGCTCGTATCAATTTTGATTTGCTGGCTGTCGGGAAAAAACAATTTTCTACGAATAATTTGCCAGCCATATCTGCGAGGGGGAGTGCGTTGGTATATCAATTTTCTATTTCAGGGTACTGAGAAAAAATTCTTCTTATATATTATATAAATATTGTAACATGAAGTTCTGGTTAAGATGGTTAAGTAGTATTGTGAATACCAAAGACCTTGAGTAGAAAATAATGAACATATATGTACATGTGCTTAACTGATAGTTCTCAAAGATTTCTTATTATTCAAAGACGTTTAATGTTAATTAATTTTATAATAAGTATTGGTTGTCCCAGAATTTGTATAAAACTTTTACTTGGCTACTCAGTACTTTTATATATTACTATTTTTTCGTAAAAAATCTAATAACCCATATTTAATTTGTATTTCTAGTGTAGTTTTACCAACATGATTTACACAATAAATGTCATGCTGGGGCTCTAGCTGCGGCCACTGAGCACGCAAGTCCTGTCGGCACATAATGCACTTGGTCGGATTTACCATATTTTACTATTTCACAAGACAGCCGGAGGCCTTGGCCATTTTGCTGGAAATCTCTTGGCCTGGTGGCTTATCGTGCTTGTGCCAGTTTCCAGTTTAATCGGGGCATCTTGGCCGAACAGTAGTGCATGTGGGCAACTCTGGAGTGACATTCTAATCAACTGCACATTAGCATGCTGGAATAGTACTTCAAAGTGGGTTAAGATCCGCTTGGCAGTCATGCAACACACATTTTCCTGCAGCTGATTAAGTTTCCCCTGCTTCGTGAGAGGGCAGGGCACAGATTTTATGGCTAATTAAGTCGCAAAATTAACATTAAATGGCAATCTTGGTGGCACGGAAGTCGAGGAAGTTGGCGGATGGCTGGGATATGGCACACACTCTATATACTATATGGTGGATCTTGAGACTGCGCTTCGAAAAACTAATTTCGAGATAATTAGTTAGGGAAAGCGTCGAAGTCACCTGACCCCCGAAAAACCCCAACCTCCACGCTTTTCAGCATTTCTCATTTCGTTCGGCGGCGAAATAAAATGAAAATTGCTCATAGTCACCGGCAATATTCCTTAGCCATCTCTTTTTCTGCCAACTCAGGCAGTTTATTAAGGCGAAAATAATAAAAAAAAAAAGGTAGAGCAGGCCCACAAAAAGTCTGGGTATTAAAATCCAACTGAGCTAACGCTGCACAAAAAACACAACACGACGAGAGAGCCCAAAAAGCTGGAGGTAAAACCAAACAAAAAGGTGAAAATTAGAAATATAAATAAGTATATATATTTATGGTGGTGCGGCCAAGAAAAACAAAACAAACACCGTGGGGGGGGGGGGGGGGTATGGCATAAAATCTGCTTGGCTGAGCTATTTGCAATCATGAGAAATATTATTTTAATTTTGGTGTAATAATTTGCAAGAGAACATCATTTTCATAAGCCCCCTCCGCGAATTCCCCGCTCTACCACTTGGCCCCTTTTTGCGTAAAGAGGCCAAATGCGAGATGTCTATCCTTGGCATGAAATGAAAATGAATTTAAATACCTGAGCGTGGCTCGCGCCCACGTGGCCCAACTTTGCCAAGCTACCACCCAATCCCCCTGGTTTTCCGCCTCGTAATGCTACCAGGAAAACATGCGTCTACATTCATCCACACTCATCAGGCGCCGAGGAAAGACCCAAGCCTGGGCCCAACTGGGGGACAGGATCTCATCCTATCATCCTACGGCTGCCACCGGCGAATTGTCATTCAAATCTGTCGCATCGCCCACGGCGCCTAATGGGCGGAGGAGGGGGCGTGGCAGGGGGAGGGAGGCGTGTCAAGCACGCAGTTTACTGCAAATTTTATTTGTTGCTGTAATTTTGAGCGTTTTGCGCTTAGCGGCCGCCTGAATCTGAATGTACACAGCGAGAAAAATATTTTTAAAAAATTTAAAAATTAAAAAAACAAATTTGGAACTTTTTAACAGTGTTAAGGTGGCATGAACTATCCTAAGATACATCAGTAAGTCAAATCTTTATAGATTTATAATTCTAAAAGTATCTCAAATTTAACCTTTTAAAATGGTAAAATAAAACTTAGTTGTGAACTGCATATTTGAAATTACTTCATCGTAAGAAAAAACATATTTTATATTATTAAACATTGTAAGTTCAAATATTTTACTTATATAAATTTTCTTCCAGTGTTTTTGCCACTCTGCCTCTGTTTCTTTGTGTGTGTGCGTGCTGAATCTGTGTATTTGGGACTGTGTATGTGTGCGTGCCATTCATTATTTTCAATTTTTCAATTCAGAAAGTTTCCATTGCCCGTCGCTGGCTGTTGTAAAGTGTTTCGTCCCTAGCGGAGCCAATTTTCGTAAATTTTTTGCAATTTATTACGATTTTCGTTTAATTTCGTTGTCGCCGAGCGTCCCACCCTCGGGCGAAATCCACTGAATCACCCAAAAAACCACCCAACCAACAGGAGCCTTTTTCCATGTGGCATTTCAAATTTGTGGCATAATTTCCAGGGCAAAGAAAAAATAGAGAGTGGGTGGATTGGATTTGGCAAAAAACAGGGCACTCCATCGATTATTGCCTGTTAATTCTTCTGCTGTTGGGTGGGCGTCGAAAAGTTTCTGCGAGAGACGGCAAAAAGAAAAAGTCAATTAGACCAATTGAACTGACGCGCCTGAAAATTGCAGGGCTCCAGCAGTTCGTGGAAAACCAAAAGTTTTTCGGGGGCCCACCGAAAATTGGAGAGAACGGCCAATTCTAAGTGACAGCACGTGTTGGGAATTAGTTAAGTAAATGACGGGGACTTGTAGATCTTCTCGTCGGCTGTACGGAATGAAAATGAACAGCAAAGTCCTTGGGGAATTTGCCAATGAGGCGGCAAAATAATGGGAACCCATTTGATGGCTGAAAGAGCTCCGGTATTCCATTGAACTCGGGCTTGAAAGAAAACACACCAGCCAGCCTTCGTTCTTCATTAGCACACTGATATACGATTATTTGCCGGATCACATTCCCTTGTATCTCTACGGAGAATGCCTGATTTTTGCCTGGCTTACCTTGAAGCCTCACCGGCCGACGTCCCATCAATTTCCCAAGCCTCAATCCTTTTTGGCCAAGTGCCCAAGTCGTCCAGCTGCTACATTAATCATCCCCCGGTTGGTCAGGCGACCACAACAACAGCACCTCACACACACTCTTTTGGCCAGGTGAGCCTTGCCTCGGACCCCAACTGGTAGCCTGTCATAAGTTATTAACAAAACGACCCTTTAGCCCACATACGCCAAAGCAATTCGTAAAGTGCCATCACAGGCTTACTCACGCCCCCACACAGATACTCACATCTATACACACCAGCCTAGGATACGCACACACACACACACTCGTGTGCCGACTGCAATCCAAGACAATACTTTAAGCACACACTCGAACAAAAGAGAAAGTTACACTTTAAACTCATTCTGCAAAAGTCAAGATATTTAATCATATGGACTACTAATGTATTCAGTAAAACGAATATAAAAGTAAAAAGTTACCAGTACTTGGCAGGGATATTCAAAACATTTTCTAGGTAATCTTAAATGCTACCATACAAAATTTGTTTTTAAGTTTGGGGATTGATATTGAAAATTGATAAATAATATATATAGAATTTTATGAACCAGATAGAGAACTTACTGTACACATAAGTATTATTTTGCAAGTCTGTTTTAAATTCGTATTCTTCGCATAATATAATAAGGATACATACTTTTAATATATTATTTACCAAGAATTGTCTGCAATTAATGAATTCAGAACTAAAATAATTTATATTGAATTTAACATTAATATTCAAGACTTCAAAAACGGTTTTAAGAAACCATTGAAAGGACACACCTTTTCTCCCACTGTACTGATTGAACAAACAGCCGTCAGTGGCATTTTGTAGATTTTGTGTGGAATTTCAAGTTCGTTGCATTCTGTTACATTTCTCCGGCCCAAAAAGAGGCGGTCGTTTAAGGGGCGTGGTGCATCTGAAATTATGACCACTCGGACCCAATTTACTGGCAGTGTGCCAAGGACATTGACGCTGACGTCGCTGTGCGGCGGCTGACAGCTCATTGGAATTTGGAATTTTCATTAGTGTTACAAGTGCGCCGCCATTGAGACGGGCGGCCAAGTCGCCAAGCCAACAAAGCGTTGAAAAAAGCGGTGACCTTTGCGAATCCAAATACTCACGCACGGGGCGGGGTCACCACAGGATGTGTGTGTGTGCAAGTGAAATATCCAAACAAGCTCAAGATTAATGTGCTGCGGGCAGTGCAAAACTTTTCGAATGTTTGGCATTGCATGGTTTCAGGGGCGTTGCTAACAGCATTCATACATATGTGGGCCATGTAAGGGATTCCACATTCGGTTGAGAAGGAGCTTAAAGCCACGCCTAATTGGGCCATTCACTTTAATAAAGTCCTTATAGGGAATTAGCTATGATCTGTGATTGCCTAAATAATTAACATACTTCATTTGTTAATATGACAGTTGATATATTTCAAATTTCAACTCCTTTTAAGCCATCATGAGATTTAATAATCCCATTAAAGCTAACTTTATTTTCCATATTTAACCAGTACAACTAACTGATAAAATTTATTCCATTTTTGATGCTACAAAATAAATTGGTTGAAAGAAATTTCGATAGATACAAAATCAATTATAAGTTTTATTTTTCAAATTGAGCTATCAATCAATGGTTGTACAGAAATATCTTTAAATAAAATTATTAAGAATTTCTAAGGACTTGCTTGCTGGAATATTGTTAGCAAATAGTTTAAAATTAAAGCAATCAAAAATATTCGTTAAAAATATACAAAAATTTTAGGAAAAAATAATTTAAAAATCTGTTAATAGTAAACCACGGCCTTGAAAATGCTGGTACTGCTGCTATTTTGGTGGCCAGTCAACTTTGGAGTGCCGCTAATGTGTAAAACTATTTAAGTGCCCCCACACCCGAACCGCCCCCCTTAAAAACAATGTTGCAAATTGCCGCTTGCCGCTTGCGTTGTTGCTCTTGTGGTAATTGCACTTGCTGGTTTATTACCCACACAGCCATAAAATGTAATGCACATGATGTAAGTACTTAAATATGGCAAAGGATCCGCCGATGCGTAGCCCCGAAAAATGTTGACTGCTGTCAATGTCAGTAAAGCGTAAATCTACATAAATGTAACACCCATTTCCCCCATCCATATTTTTGCATCTCCCTCCGCAAATGCCAAATTATTCCACCTGACATTCCGTCGACGTTTATCGGGGATTTTTGGTTTCGCCGACACTAAGCAAACAAAACTGAAAGCGGATTTGTCTGTGTTTGTGCCGTGTTTGTGTTGTGGAGTGTTGCGTTGTGTTGTGCTGTGCATACAATGTTGTCCTTTGTCCTTTGTCCTGTGTCATTGTTTGCATGTGTGGTGGTGGCCAAGTAAAAGCGAAACAATCAAGGAATGCGGCACAAATAAATCGCAATGCTTTTTGCATTTGACGCACCAAAAATATCCACAATGAATGAGGGGTATCACTTCAGGTGTTTCTTAATGCTACAGTGGAACTTCTATAACACGAATTTCCTTAGAACTTAAGATGAACTACTGCAAGTTGAAGGAAAACACTTTTAAACTATTTAATTCCTTGAAATATATTGACAGTCTTAACTTTTTCAGCAAACCACTTTCTTCAAGTATCTTTATTGAAAAGTAAGTAAGTATCCATAGAAGTTTGCTATTGAACACTCATCTTATTGCCTTAAAGCAGCTTAAATTTGAGCTGCCCTTTTTTTGTAATATAATATAATTATTTAAGCTTTAAGCGCCAACAACATTTCGGACCCACACTGACCAAGCTGAAATTCAGCAAAATACTTTGTAAAACTTAAGGGCTTAACTCTATTTTCACTACATTTTAATTGCGTTACGGAGAATTCAATTAAGTTGCAGCTGGAGAGGTTCATCCATGTGCTCGTAAGGATATCAGAATTTTCCAGACTTGGCTTTAAGTTCAATACTGAGTGCTTGTGAGTGTGGCTAAACCATTCCGCTGTGGCAAATGGATTTCCCTTTGTGTTATCGAAAGCATTTTTAGCCTACAACACACACGCTCTACCATAAATATCCAATTCACAAACTATTTCAATTACAAAGAGGAGAAAAGTCGACTGGAACCAGCGGAGGCACAAGTACCTGGGTGAGTGTTCTTGGGGAAAATGGGGAAAGAGGATTTTCCATTTCCTTCTGCCAACACACAAGTGCCCTTACATGCACGCAGTTTTTCACTGTAGCGGTACATATTATAGAACTGCTTAAAAGTAAATGCTGAGATAAATAAAAAGTATACTTTTATTTTAAAATGTTAGCATTTTTGAATTTCACCATAACATTTTTTTAACTGGCTAAAATAAGTTCCTTCCATTTCTTATCCACATCGTAATGTTGATGAGTAAATGTTTGTCAAATATAATTAATAAAACCACCATAAATGTCTATGAATTTTAATTTTAAAGTATTATTTCTTTGAAATATACAAAAATCTTTAGAAATTCCATTAATAAATTGACTTTTTAAGCTAGCGAATACAAGACATCTCTGCTTACCCAAGTTTAAATCCCCCTCAAAATGTTTATTAGCAAATATTTGCCAAAAATAAAAATACATATCTAAAAATCTAAAGTGTTATTAATTTGAGAAAACCAAAATCTGTATTTATTTCATTAATAATTTGGCTTTTTAAGCTGGCAAATACAATACATGCGTGATTTCAGCTCAAATACAGAACAGTTTATTCAATTGTTTTTCCACCTCAAAATGTTGATGAGCAAATATTTGCCAAATAAATATATTGATCCATAAAACCATTATAAAATTGTCTTGCCGAATGCAATATGCCAACATTTAGCTGCAGGCTGCTATTAATTTGACCGCAGCTGTGCACAAACAACTGTGTGTTTGGATCTGGTCTCCTGTGCTTCTCGCTGAAATATTTATATGCAAATAAATAGTTTAGCGAGCTATCAACTTCAACGTGTGTTTGTGTGTAGTGGGTGGCTGGGCGGTATTGTCATTATGCGTAATGTAGATACAGATATACCAGGGGGCGGTACTTGGCAGGGGGCGTGTCATAAACAACAGCACACACACATTATAATGCCTCACAGATTGCCTGAGAAAGCGAATCCTTCGAGCTCGGCGTATTATTACCCGTTAATGGTGTGTGGCATTTAATTGCTAATCTATTAGTGTGAAGACAGGACCTTCAGGTGCTATGGCTAAGACCCCGGCTATAAGACAGGTCATGGGATATTGGGCTAGGTGGTCGTGGGTTGGGCAAATTGATTTAATTGCCTGGAATTCGTCTTAATTATAAAATCAATAGGAAAACAAAGGCCTGTGGAATTTGCACAAGAATGAGCCGCTTAATTAACCAGGATGTCTGCTTTAGTTCAGTGGAATTCACTTTTATGTCAGGATGTGCTCGACTTTTTGTGATGTGGTATTTGCGATACATGTGTTATGGTTTTGTTGCGCCTTAATCGACCGTAATGTAATTAAATGTCTGGGCTAAAAAAAAAGCCAATCGGCAGAAGGGCAATCAAAACAAACTCGAACTATGGCAAAAACCGAGAGCTGGATATAAAATTACGCAAATAGTTGGGTGCACACAGAAAAAAAGGAAAAAAAAACAAAAGACTCTTTGGAATAGAATTTGCATCGGCCAAAAAAGAAGCGAATTCTGTTAAATATTTATGTACACAGCGACATAGTGACGCTGTTGACTTTCATTACCTTGCGCAAATAGAGGGAAAGTCATTAAAAATTTTAATGAAGAAAGTTTTTTCCTTTGTTTCCCGTTGTCACCATCATCAGCCGTCGTCTTTGGCGCCGGCTCAACTTGATATTTAAATTTTGTTTTGTCAGCACCTCTCCGCTTTATTGTTAACAACAAACGGGGCTATGGCGGCATAAGCATCCGCATCCGCATCCTCATAAGCGGCATGATTTATTAGAGCGATAAAGCGATTAAATTAAAATTGATTTATATGGCAGGAGCAGCCAGGACAACTAGCACTTTGGATGCCTCTTATATCCTGATTATTTTCCCTTGCTTTTGCTCTGGCTCCCCCAAGAAAGTAAGAACACCAAAGTAAAAACTTACTAATTTATGCAAAGCAGGCGGACTGCTTAAGGCTCTGCTGCCTCGGGACGACATGGCGTATGATTAACCAAAATGTTTCGCCCTGATTTCCCCCCTGCTTTACATTTAAATTACCAAACTAAAAAGAATATCGCTCGAGGCTGAAATTATTTCCCGCTGAGAAAAAGGTCCTGTTTTCATATCCTTGTGTATGGGGCTGTGTGTTTTTGTTTTTGCGGCTTGTTTGTAATGTCCGAAAAAGGACAACTAATTTGCCCAGCACAAATAAAGAGCCAAATAAATAAAAGGGATATTTGAAGAACTTTTTACCCAAACCAGTTTCGATTTTAGCCAAGTTTATTGGATTGCCAGCCCAATGGGATTCGTCCTGCCGTTTAAACTCCTTTGGCTTTAGAGCTGCAACTCAGTTGCCAAGAATTTACGGCGATGATGGCCCAAACTCAACTCACCGACGGATGCAGTTCCTCCTGCCGCCTCCTCTGTATCCTTTATATCGAAGCCACAATTTCTCCACGCGAATGTCCTTCGAATTTTCCGGGGCTCTATTTTTTTATTTCTTATATTTTGCTGTCGCCTCGACGGCTGTTGTGGTTCTTGCACTGACGTTGCGGTCCAAATTGAATTTCACTTGGAAAATATACGAGCATGATTAATCACTTAACGAAGGCGGTATGGTTGCAAAACGGCACCAAGGATACAACCGCACAAGCCGATCCTGAAAAGGAGGACCGCATTCCGTTAACTCGTTTACTGCAGCTGATTCCATTTGGCAGATTCCGGTCGGCCACTAGCTTTTAAGTATCTTTCTTAAAAAGTCTTTCAATTTTTTCCGTTCAATATGTGTTTATCTCTTTTTAAGTACTGCAATCCAATATTAAATATTTTGCTTTTAAGCACTTTATATTATATTTTTCGTTAATTGGTAGATGTTAATAAGTTGTAGGAAATTATTTTTGATTTCACATAAGAACAATGAATTTTAAAAAGAACTTTAAGTAGTAGCTGCCAACTTTTTTTAAAGATTTTAATATCTAACACCGAATGTTATTTTTTCTAATTACTTTATACTCAACTATACTACTGAACATTACAGCGGAAAAAACATATAATTATTATCCCAAAAATATTAAACAATATTTAAAATACAATTTTATTCTTTGTAAAAATTAGCCCAGGCTCATAAGTTTTGTGAGCTTTTAAAATGCAAGTCAAAAATTTTAAACAGAAAAATTTTTCACATTGAAAAGCGTTATTAAAAAATTGCAAGTCTTTTAAATTTAAAGGAAATATGTTTTTTAACACATTTTGATCACTCCATAAATATTTTAGATTTTTTATTTATTGTGTACCATTTTATTGTATTAAAGTAATTTTATTTTTCACTATTTGATTTAATCACTCTGTAAACGCGGACAACTCCGTGTTCATTCATTCACTCGCTTAGTTCGCTCGCGAAATTCATTCACAAAAATGCCTCGATTTTGGGCAATTGGCGGACCAAAGAGCAGCGCGACCAGAACGCCACTGAAAGCGACTGAAAGCGGCCGAAATCGGAGGAAAACGCGCGGCCAGGACCTGCCACGAAGGCTCACAGCACGGGAGTGACGAGGAAACAGCTCGGGCCAGGACTTCGCTTCGGCCCCAGTGGAGTGACGAGCAGGATAACACACGAGGACGATGATGGCAGCTCTGCCTGCAAGAAGCTACCATTGACGGTTCGCTGGGAGGCAGCAGCAGCCGACCCACACACACAGATACACACGCACACATACCCACCCATTTGTTGCAACTGCCAGGATATCGTAGCACACTTTTGCGGGCCGCTCCTTCGGAAGAGCATTTCGGTTCTCGGAAAGGGGTCCAAAGCCCGGCGTTTTGGCCAGCTGTTCGCTTGGCGCCAAAATTCTTGGCCAACTACGCGCAGACGCTGGAGTGTTATACGGTTTACGTCCTGTGTATGGTAGAACAGTTTTTACCAGGAGCGGTTCAGAAAACTGTAACAAAATACTACTTAATACTAATACTACTACTAATACTAATGGCAATTAATAATATATCATATATATTCATTTTTACCAGGAGCGGTTCAGAAAACTTTAACAAAATAATACAATACTAAAAATATATCTAATACTAATCACAATTAATAATAAATTATATGATTCATTAAAAAAATAGTTGCTTATTCCTTAATAAATACAAAACTAGGCATCCTATGTTGTAAAACAAATGTTTACTTAATTATTAGCTCTTATTCAATTGTGGTTTTTTTTGTACAAAAACTCATCCTGGAAATAATTCAAAAATCCAAAGTACTTATAACTTGTAAGTAGTATAATCAGAACTTCATTTACCTTTTCCCCTACAAATCTTTTATTTAATATTAACTTTCCTTCGTCAATCCAAATATTTGTGTGATCCTTGTTAGCGCTCCCCTTCCGCATTTTGCACACTGAAACATTTTTGTGAAAAATGTGGCACATGAAATACTTGTCTACCAGTTTGGCACATTAGGTATTTAAAAAGTTGTTAAGCAAACTTTCAAATTAAATACTCAGAGCTTAAATTGTGCGAGCTCCCCTGGCACACGTACCTATATTTTCTAGGGGCACACGAGGATATCCGGGGTGTCCTGGCAGCCCAGTATCCTGGCTGCCTGGCAGCCCGGCCTTTGGTACTTGATGCCTGCCACAGTGCATTCTCCTCTCATTTATTGCATTTTGCATGTGTAAAGACCGTTTTTATTATTTCGCCCACGTTCAGGATGTGTGAAGAGCACCAAATTAAGGAATTCTGTCTGCGAGAAGTAATTAAAATTGTGAAGAAAGCCATAATGCGAGTGTTTACATTTGAGAACTGCCCAACTGAAGCGAGTTGAGCACCCGGCAAAGTGTTTTAATTGAGAGCTTAAGTGTTATCCTGTCCCCCAGCAAGTGTTCTAATATATATGTTCATAAATTTTGTGCTGCGAACCGAAACATAACGTAAAATAGGAAAATGCAAATGGCAGGCCGCCTGGAATGAGATTAAAAATGCATGACATCAATTATAAGAAGTTTTCTTAATTTTCTTCCGCCCATAACTCACATCGGGTTTTCTCACAGCAACTTTTTTCCGAAGCCAACAACAACAACTCGACAAGGGCAAACGCACATGCACACATTTTCACAGAGAGCACATTTGTTTATTCCTCGATTGCGTACAAACATTTGCATTTGCATAGACAAGTTAAAAGCATCTTCTCGCCTCCGCCTGCCCGCCAAATCCCTATGACACTGGGAGAAAATTATGGGTACTGTTATGGCAAACTCAGATTAAAAAAAAATATTTTTAGAAATTAAATTTAGAACAAGTAGAGGAACACACACATACCACACAATGATAAATACTTTGTATTAATACTATGCTCTTAAAAATAAAAATACATATTAATATTATTATATTAATACAACCTACATCTTAACTATTTTTCATGAAAGATCCCAAAAAATGTTTTTAAAATTATTAAATTAAGAAAAAACACGGAAACAAGACAAAATCTTATCATAGAAACATGATATTATGGCAAATTCATATCGTTAAAATACTATTATTATCACTATGCTGTTAAAAATTAAATTGCTGAATAATATAACAAATTTATTACAATATACCTTTAAAAATAATGTAACTAAAAACTCAATAAAATGGGGGTTTTTAATATATACTGCATTATCTAATTACAATATTTGCGGAAACAATAGAAGATCTTATCAATGAAATGTTATGCATTAGTATATTGTAACAAAAAAGATAATAAAATATTAGTGTTCTTGGTTAAATAGTAAAGAAATCTTCAAGCACAGGATTTAAAAGTATAAGAAATGCCTTTTACAGCGTTAAAATGATTTTTTGTATTGGCCTGAAAAGCACTGATTAAAAAACTCTTCTATTGTTTTTCTTTATCTGCACCACCGAAGGACCAGAATCAGGAGCAAAACGAACTTCCTGCTGCCTGAATGCGTCTGAGTCAATGCAGCTGCCGCTGCAAATGTGTGGAAAAACTCCGGCCACCCCCTTTTCAGCATGCGAGATTGCAGATTTCATATGCAAATTTTGCACTTCTTCAGAAAATTATTCAAATTACTTGCGAGCGACAAGCGCTGCTCTCAGAACGACGAAGTCCTTGCCGGGATGCCTTTTATCCTGGCGTGGATATAAACAAAACACCTTTTCCGTTGGCCAAACAAGTCAACAGCCTTGGCCGTTTGACAGCCCCATCGATGGTAAATCTTTGCTCCATGGGGAAATGGGCAAATGGGGATATAAGGAGGGGTAAATGTTGGCCCATCAATCAGGCAAAATGGCAAATGGCGGTTTGGGCTCATGGCTTGTAATCCCTTTATATTATTAAATAATTAACACGCGTTACTGGGCATGTTTATGGCAGCTTAGCGACCGGAAGTGATGGGTCCCAGACTTTCGTCTTCTAGGATTTAGTCATCAAAAGATAAACGCAATTACGGAGCAGTTTTGAGCATTTTGGAGAAGGACAAAGGCAAAGACAAAAGCCCAGCCGCGAAACATGCAAATTAGCGTGGCAGCGAACGAGTTAAAGTTCGCTTTTAAAACGAATTTGCATATTTAAATGGCATTTTGCCAGACACTTGACAGTCTAACTGGCAGTTGGCAACATTCAGTGTTCGCTCCATCTCCCTTTCCTTTTCCACATCCTGCTCCTCATCCTGCTCCCCATTCTGCTCCTTGATCCTGTCACTCCACGGCGACGGTGACAGTCGGTGCCTCGTCACGTTTCTGTTGGCTCATAAAAGTGAGATTGAATTTTGAACGGGGTGGCCTGCCCCACGAAACTCCTCTGATTCGGAATTGCCTTAACTTTTTGCCATCCTATCCAGGGTGTCTGTGCTTAATAGGCCACATGAACTTGAACCCTGCCAAGGGAACAAGATGATGATGATGATGACGACGATGATGTTGATGACGACGAGGATACAAAATTGTTGCACACGCGCAGGGACAGAAAGTTAAAGTGAAAGTGTGGCTGAAAGTTACTGGCGAAAGCGGAAGTCATTAACGTCTGGTCGGGAGTCGATTTAGTGTGTCATGTGTGGGTGTGTTCTTGAATTTTATTTATAACTACTCGTCAGGAGATTTGGGTTTGCCAGTGTTTCCTGAGCACTGTTTATAATGAAGTGCGATGGTGGTTTTATTTTACGACCTCAGGCGATTTAATCAGGCGAATCGAAAGAGTTTCAACTTACCTTTCAGAGTTCAAAGTCACGAACCATGAGTTCAGTTTTAGACAGTTTAGCTTGGGGCGATGGCAAGTGGATGACTGAAATTGATGAGCTAAAATACAACAGCAAACTTTTCCAGAAGCAGTTTGATTCAGAATGAAAACGGCTTTTTAAGAAATAAATCAAACTCAATTTACTTCCGAAATAAAATCAATGAACTAGTTAAAAGGCAGAGCAACCAAATAGTGAGTTCCTAATTTGTGTGTCAAATCAGGCCACATAAATCAATCCCTCTAGGCCAACAGTGATGTACCAGAATCAATGGTCATCAATCAATGTGAAAATTTTGAAATTTTGTCATTTCCCCCTAAGCGGTTTGGAAAACCACCTGAAACCCCCGAGCATCACCGAAAAATGGAGAACGAGCGCGCAAATCAATTGGCATTCAGATTCCCAGCAAAGAGACTCGATGTGTGATTGACACAACGCTAATTGGCGACCATTCGGGTTGTCCATAATGCCAGGATTAGCAGGCTTCAACGTGTGTTCGAGTGCGTTTCCATGGGTCCTTGTGGGGTGTAATCAGGAGTAGAAGCAGGGTAGTGATGTCTTTTTGCCCTTTTTCCGGATAGGATTGAAAAGGTCCTTAAATATAGTGAATAAGTATATAATATTTTTAATAGTGAGTCCCATTTTCGTAAGTTCAATAAAATCAATTAGTCAAATGTATATTTATGTTTAAGTCATAGCTTAACTTAGATCAGATATTATACAGAATATCAATTAGACTTTCCTGGTTTTAAGAATTTGCTGCTGGCAGCACTGTTGCATAGCCAACTTAAGGCGAGACACCATCATCCGCTTAGCCCTAAGTCGACTTTAATCCCTGGCGTTAGACACAAGACTCCAGAAAATCAAATCAGAAACTTGGGCATAGTTTGTTAGCCAAATAAATCACGCAACCAAGCCATCGAGATCCCGGCAATCGAAGGAGACAGTTGACAAGGACGGGGAATGCACGCAATGATAAATCGAAAATATTTTTACTTGTTTACACAAAACAATTCGGGACGACAGACAAACGACTGAAAGCTTGACAAAAATGTCCGACATCTTCCCCAACTTTTCCTTTTGACCAGACCAGCACTCAATAAAAAGTATCACAGACTCCTCCAACTACCAGTCGTTGTCTCCTACACTGGGAAAAACAGGTCGAAGTCTATGGAATGCTAAATAAAATTTTTCTAAATTTCAACAATATTACAAAATGGTGTTCTATTATAAAACAAAAGATTTCTTTAACTTAAGATAATGCCAAAACAAAAACTATGATAAAAATGTTATGTTATAACTGAAATTTAGTTTTCAATTCTATTATTTTACTATTATTTGTGTTATTTTAGTACCAGAAATTCCAATAAACTTCAAGAAAATTTAAAAAAATGGTTTTTCAAATTTATGAAAAATAGTTTTTTTGAGTGTAGACGCTGCTCCGTTTAATGAACGAACAAACAGTGGAGCCAACGGAGGATTACGCTGCCAATGGACAGTGACTTGCGCCATTCCCCATCCCGATGTCCTGCCATCCTGAATCGAGTTGAGTAAACAACTTGCGCGTCCTCGTCCACTTTGTGTCCTGCCACCCGCACTGCCCCCTTCAAGTGTTAATTGTGTGCGTGATTTAAGCTTCGGCGGGGCAGGAGAACCAGGAGGACCAGTCGGGATCCAGAGCCACCCTCTTGGCCATTTCGAATAATTGCTTTTTGATTGAGTTCAATGCTGCGGAGGCTTTCCTCCGCGCCTAACTTAAATTTGAATGTCCAATTTCTTGGCACCCGTCGAGCGAAGAGCATCTACATTCTTTATTGCCCTAAACTAAAGAAATGTTTTATCCTCTGGAAATTCCAAGGCCACGTAAGCCACTTTATAGGGATTTCGGGGGGAAATCAGGACTCATCCAGACGCAGCAGGATCCCAAGACTAGGAGTCGGTTGGGGAGACTTTGGCGTTTCTTTCTGCCGTATCTCAAGGATTACGCAAAAGAATCCTCTGTACATGGCATACGATATCTGGCCGAACCCAAGATGAAGAAATTCGAGAGGTAAGATTTAAGTAATTGCTATAAAATATATTATCAAGAAACCAAAATGATAAGTGCTTTAATATACACATGGTGGTTTTATAGGAGTATTAATATGCAATATATTTTAAAACTTTAATCTTCCCTTAAGATATTTATAGTTTTCCAAATTTTAAATAAAATGTCCTTTTTTGTGAGAACAGGTTTATATGGCTGCTGATTCTGATAACCACCAGCATTGGTGCCATTTTGGTTTACGTGGAACTGAGCGAAGTTTATCAATCGGTGCGCATACAGACCACCATTAGGAACACCATGCTTCCTATTTTTCGAGTGCCATTTCCCTCGATTGGCCTCTGTTCAAGAAACCGACTCAATTGGAAACTTCTTGAGAACGGAGCAGTTGAGCATTTCCTGGGTGCCAATGTGTCTGCCGCCGAAAAGGACCTCTTTATTAAGTTCTTCACAGCAGCAGGCGATCCTCATTTGGCTCGGATAAACGAAATGTCGAGTTTCTTCACAAATGAAACTCTGACTAGTAATCTACACATGTTAGATTCTCTAAACCTTCGCGAAGTCTATAAGTACATCCAGTATCAATGTCAAGATCTGTTTAAAATCTGCCGATGGCGGGAAAATCCAGTCAACTGCTGCGAGATATTTGAGCAGCAGTTCACGGAGTCTGGCTTATGTTTCGTCTTCAACGCGGAGATTAGTCAAGTATCGCGAAAAAGAGCAGTAAGTTAGACAAAACTCTTTTAACTAAAATACTAAATATTTGTATAACCAAGTGAAGAAGGAGGACCAATACTATCCCCTTCGCACAGCGCAGTATGGCGAAGGAACTGGCCTGGATGTTTTCGTGAGGCTCAATAGGTCCCTCATCCGTCCTGGAAAACGGGGCATAAATGTAATGATCAAGCAGCCGCAACAGTGGAGTGATGTGATACGCCATGTGCCCCATGAGTCACATACCAGGGTCAGCATAACACCACGTTATACTGTCACTAATGAACGGGCCCGGTCTGTCCCTCCGGAAGTTAGAAAATGTATATTTGGTGATGAAACCGACAGTCCGCTCTACAAAAACCTGCGGGGCTTCGAGTACTGGGTGGGTAACTGCCGGACCAAATGCCATCAGGAACATGTCCTCAAACTCTGCAATTGCTCACCCTCAATATTTTTCCCCTTCAACGAAAATGGTGAGTCTAGGTACCATATTTTGTAATACAAATTTTTTAATTTTTTACTACTAGGATGCGAGAATAATGTAAAATAACTTTACAATATGCAAAGCTTCGGACTTTAAGTGCTTGTACGACCACAGGCGTGAGTTTTTTTAACGAGTATAATTTTATATTTTTAAATTGTTTTATTACCATTTTTTCTTATGTACAGTAATCTTCAGCATTGAACGCCATCCAGAGGAGAACGATTATGTAAAAAATCTTTTTAACGAAAGCATGATTTGTGACTGCTTTTCCAGTTGCACTCAGCTTATTTTTGATCGGGTTTATACCACTACCCCACTGGAGTAAGTAAGACTTAAAGATAATACTTGTGTTAGATATTCATTCTAATTTTCCCGAAAAATTTTAAAACCTTTATTAAGTAACAATGAGACCGATACTGAGGCGGGTACAATGCGTATTGATATTTTCTATCAGTCTGGTTGGCTTGTTCAATATCAAACCGTCATGAGATTTACCTTTGTGGAACTGCTGGGTTAGTTAAGAACTTTATCTCTTAAACTTAAACTTATCCTAAAATGTGTTTTTATCCTTTCAGCTAGTTTTGGTGGTATAGTTGGGCTTTTTCTGGGCGCCTCTTTACTAAGCGCCGTTGAGTTGGCCTACTACTTCTCTATTGGTCTTTATATGTACATTTATGACAAGAGAAAAATTAATAAACCCGAACCTCCCATTATGACCCTACCATTTGGCCAGAGAAAAATAACACCAGTTAAAAACATACGTAAAACTTTTAATAAATAAAATCTGAATCAAACAATTTGTTTACCAAACATTTTTTCTATGGTTAAAGGGATGCCTCAATTTACCTTCTCTATTGTCCTTTTGGTTTGCAGGAATCTCCGCTAAGGGATTGACATCGTTTTTTAGATAGCTCTTAAATTTTTGCCACTTGAATCGCAGTCGTTTGTTCAAAGCCACATAGTATTTGTTGTCATACAGATGCATGGCAAGGCCCACAGTCAGATAGTAAACCAATTCGAAGGCACTGACCATAGAAGCACCCAAGCAAAGGCCAAAGATTCCGCCCAGATTGGCTGCAAGAATAATTTTTTGATATATGAAATACCATCTGATATATCTCACCTATCAAATCAATAATGGAAAACTCCAAACTAGTGCGGTATAGGGGTATAGTTTCCACTTGATAGTGCACATCCACCTTGAAGAGCTTCTGTTGTGGGTCCTTGGGTCTGCAAGGAATAGTTTTAGATATCTGAATAAACCAAGAAAGATTACATTAACTCTACAGTTTATTGGCTGACAAAGGCAGTGTGGTCGTGGACGTATAATAATCCAGCAGGTAGCAGTTCACCAAACAGGAACAGGTCATCCCGGGTTTTGTGGCACTGAAAAGGGCATCCTCGTCCCGTCGCTTATCGTAGCTGAAAATGTCTGCAGCGAAATGCTATAATTTCCAGAATTAATGTTTTTAAATCACTCTCACCATTGTGACGAGCTAAGCAGCGCAGGCTGCCTGCAGTGCATTCTTTAACTGTAAGAAAATATGCAGTTAATATTATAAGTATAAGAAAAATTAAAAATAAAATTACTTAAAGACTAAACGTATTAAAATATTTTAATCTAGCCCAAACTGAACGATAATAAAATCCTTTAGTGGACATGAAACTTACCCCTCTTGTTGTATAAGAAAAAAATGGGTAGAGAGCAGTTGCAGAGCTGAACCAAGTAGGATTCATGGCATCTGTTCAGGCAGTTGGTGAGCTGAAAGGGTTTGCCAAATTTCTTGGCCGCATCACGGGAATCCAACTCACTCTGCTCGTCCGCAAAAAGACAGTTCCTCCGCTCCGGCGGAATACTTCTAGTGGTATCATCCGTCCAAGTAAGTTCCGGACGTACGGTCACATAGGTCTCGGTGTTTTGGGTCATTGAATAGAGCACACTGTTCAATTGATCAGGCTTTTTTATCATTACCTAAGAACGGAATAAATGTAAATCTCTTTAATTAAATGTATATACTTATACTAACATAAACATTATCATTAGCCTGAGAGTTGGGTCGCTTGAAGCTCTCGTTTAGAAGTAAATCAAAATTCAATCCTGTACTCTGCCCCGCCTTGGCATTATGCCTGGGATAAAAGTTAAAGCCCTCCTTCTGTCGGATTGCCTTCGAAAGTGGAGAAATCTCTGAATTGAAAACCAAACAAAATCCGAACTCTGTTTTCTCCATCACAAAGTAATCGCAACAATTGAAAGAGGAACTGCGCCACAGGCAGGAATCCGTGACCAGGATGTCCTTGCATTGAAGGGTCAGAAACATGGCCAATTCGGTTAGGTTAACAAAACCAACTTGGTCCAGATTGTCGTCCTCCAGTTGAGCATTATTGGCCAGAAAACTACCGAAACGAAGGGTTTCCATTCGGGAAACCAAGACGGTGAAGCTCTCCACAAGCTCCACGCTGGAATTTGCTGGGAGGAACTGCTTCTTTGCCGCCTCTAGTTTGCTCCAATTTACTCGATTATCCGTACAAATTCCTACGGCCGGAAAATGTACCAGAAAAACTGGGTACTGTGGATCATGGACCACTGTCTGTAGCTTCTGGGATACAAAACGCTCGGAGAGTAGAAGGTAAAAGAAGCAGGAGAGGGCCACGCTGATGATGAGCAAAGCGCACCAGATGAGTCTGCAGGTGGAGATTATAAATACATAATATATTTAAAAAAATATTTTAAAAATATTTTAAAAATATTATAGTATAAAAATAAAGGGAAGATACTAAGTATATAATAATAATAATAAAATATCCTTGTTTGCAATGTTTTGTAATCCCAATTTCAGTTTTAGATCCCTAAACACACCTCTCCACATTGTGCAACTGTGGATCGTACAGATAGCGAACGCAGTGAATCGTTGACTTTTCGCAATAGCTTCGAAAATGGACCCTCAGCAAATCCCCGAGGCACTTGTCACTGCCACTGCAACTAGTTGCCTTCACCGATTTAGTTCCCTTAGCCATTCTGAAACCGAGTCACTCAATCACTGAGCTTTTCGCCGGACTTTGGGGAACCCTTTTATGGCCACAGTCCCAATGGCCAGTTGACTTGTAATTGCAGCGGGCAAAGTTTTACCGGCTAGGCCATCCATTATGGCTCACAAGCTTTGTAATTGAGTAGTTATGTTTCCTGCCACTGATAAGTCCGCTGACAGAAGTGGCAGACGAACTCATTGATTAGCGGGCAGAACTGCCAATTAGCTTCGACTTTCCCACAGTCACAGTTCAACTGTTGAGCGAAATGAGTGCAATTGATTGGAAGCCGGACCCTTCCTTGGAGGATAATGATGATGACCACGGGGCGTCAAAAAAGCAGAAAAAGAAGACGGAAGGTAGATGTGTTTCGACTAGGAGGTGAGTGATTCTCATATTTACCTAAAATAGAATAGTTAAGTATGGAGCGAATGTACAAAAAATGATATAAAATTATATGCTTTTTAACTAAACTATATGCTTTTATAAAAATCTCTAGAAAAATATCATACAATTCTAATCAAGTCACCAATCTTCCACTGCTATATCTTACAAATCCACGTTCCCCTACAGGTTCACTAGAGTCCCCTTCAAAATAATCGCTGCTTTAGCAACTGTCTACGTAAGCATTTTGTCTTCAGAGCGATACTTCTATTACTGGGTGCAGACCTCCATAGAACGTACCGATATGCATGTGTCCGAGATCGATTTTCCAGCAGTGACCATTATCCCGATTAACTTTACCAGTGTAAATGTTTCAAAGAAATCGCAACGGTTCTCCAAGGCCTATAATTTGATCCAGTCCGTGATCTGGCAGACTCCGATGTCAGCCCGTTTGACGGAAGAGAATTTCACAGAGTTCTCCGACTACGACAACTGGAACTTTCAGACCTGGGGTATTCTCGAGTCCTGGCAGTTCAATTGTAAGTACTTTTTCACGGAGTGCCAATGGCGTCGCAAGGCAATGAACTGCTGTGACATATTCCGGCCTGGAAAGACCTTTAATGGGTTTGCCTTTGTGTTCAATTCGAATCTCTCCTCGGGAAGGGACGAAACCTGGCCTTGGTCCGTGGCTGCCAGTGGCGCCTATAGCGGTTTAAATGTGAGGATTAGAAGGCATTACAGCCAGTTTACAATAAACACTCTGGGGGTACGTTCAGTGATCCATATTATACAGAATAGTGCATAAATAACTCTTTATGCCTAACACTTACCAGGTTATAGTACACGAACCAACTCAGTATCTGGGTGTGAGTATAGACTATTCCTCGGAGGACCGTATCGTGATTCCCGTAGAACCACTTCGGTTTACCGCCGAATTAGATGTTCGGGCCCGTCCGGTTAATATGCGTCGCTGCTACTTCGAGGTAACAATTAAGTTAGGGATATCATTACATCTTCATTACACTTTTGAATCCCTTTCCCTTTAGAACGAAGTCACACTGTTAAATCAATCCCGTTCAGAATGCATCTACAAGTGCCACATAAACTACATCTTTATCAAGTGCAACTGCTCTTTAAAGTTACCAGAAGGTTACACCTTTAATAATGAAAATAATACCGATGGCAAGGAAAAAAGCGGTCGAAGGATTTGCGGTGTTAAGGATCTACACTGCTTTAATAAGCATAAACGTGAATCTTAACTTTGAATTAACATTACAAATTTCTTATTGAAATTATATATTTTCTTTCTCTTAGTTTCCCTGTTTTCCATGAGCAACATCATCGAAGAGTCTCGGGATAATGTATTTACCACCGTTGATTGCGGATGTTTTCCCCAGTGTGATCATACCCAGTACCATACCTCAACTTATACCGAAAGATTAAGCACCCACGCCGCCCATGATGAAGAAATCGAGATAGATGTGTATTTTCAGGAGGAAACCCTGTTCTCCTATCGCTCCATGCTGCGTTTCACCCTCATCGATCTAATGGGTAAGTTTAAGGACTCGATTCTATCTACGGTATAAAATACTCACCCCTTTAATCCACAGTTTCCTATGGAGGAATAGCAGGTCTGATCATGGGTATATCGGTTCTAGGGTTCATCAATAACTTCTTGGATCACTTTGCCTGTTGTCGTCTACCCCACGACTCCTAACTTGGAACTATGATATCCCTACCTTTTGCAGCTGCTTTCTCACGTTTCTATACTTACCTGTAATCAAATCACACACAAAACACTATACACCTGGTTCTTGGGATACACATATGTATAAATAAAATGAGAACAAAAGCGCATTAGGAAAATCGTTTCGAGTTTAACTACCTGCGTAGGCAGTGGAAAATTTTCAATTGCGCCCCAACAAGACGAAATAAAACCCAGGGGTATCAAATGAGAACGTATACAACTCCAAAGGTCTTGTTTACGTGCACTTGGAAAATACAATTATATCTTTATAATTATATTTGTTGCTTAAAATAGTTATAAAATGGCAATGCTATTAAAGAAACATCAAATACTATTATAAGATTAAATCAAACAGGATCTTTGAACTAATAGATGATTCTTAGTTCCGATCATTTTTGTTCAGTGCATACATACGATCCTCAAATCTGCTGCCTTTGCTAAAAATTGTAATATTAATCTTTAAAAATAAACGTGCCAATTTGCGAGAGATTAAAGGGGAGCAGTTTTATCAGCATCCCAGCCCATGGACGTTATTAGACGGCATCCAGAAATTCTTTGTTGTCCACTTGTCACCACCACAAAAGCATTTAATGCCCAGCGTCACAAAAGAATCAAATTCCCTATGTTTGGAGCTGAGCATAAAAAAACTGAATTGAGAAGCATAATCTTGCCTTGGAGACCCCTCAGGTACCGAGTCCAATCGCGAACCCGAATCTGTTCCCTCGCAGGGGTATAAATAGCGGCTGTCTGGCCCTATTTCTGAACAGTCTCCTCTTGATCGTCGAACAAACAAGTTAAAGAAAGCAAAAATGAAGGTTTTCGTTGCCATTTGTGTGCTAGTTGGTCTGGTGAGTGTTTGTTCCTGATAACCCTGTGAACCAGATCCAGAGAATCCCAAATCTAATCGATTGACTTTATTCTGGGTTAAAGGCCTCTGCTGACTATGTGGTCAAGAACCGTCACGACATGCTGACCTATCGGGAGGAGTGCGTGAAGGAACTGGCCGTTCCCGTGGATCTGGTGGAGAAGTACCAGAAGTGGGAGTACCCCAACGACGAGAAAACACAGTGCTACATTAAGTGCGTGTTCACCAAGTGGGGCCTGTTCGATGCCCAGTCCGGCTTTAATGTGGAGCACATCCACCAGCAGCTGGTGGGCAACCATGCCGATCACAACGAGGCCTTCCACGCCACCCTGGCCGCCTGTGTGGACAAGAATGAGCAGAAATCCAGTGACTGCGAGTGGGCCTACCGTGGAGCCACCTGCCTGCTGAGGGAGAACGCTGCCCTGATCCAGAAGAGCCTGGCCCCCAAGGTTTAGGTCTTAATGGGACGACTGTACTGATAAGATTTAATTTTAGTTAATAAAGTAATGGCTTTCCTACAATCTTGAGATATTTCGTTTTTAATTCTCTGGGAGAAAGAAAGACATTCCTTAAGATGATTAAATTTACTAATCTTTTAACAAATGCAATATTTTTCAGAGGTATATTTCTTTCAAAAATTATTATCATTAAAATAATACTAAACATATCGACCTAAAAAAAGGGTACCAACACGTATTATTTGAATAATACTATAATGACATGAATTCCATGGTACTATTATATCATCCAAGTAGCTATTAGATAGAACCCACACTTTTTCCTCAATTATTATTTTGGCAGCTAATGAATCCTGGTCAGCTAACTATAACTTAAGCAAACTTGTCTCATTCGTCATGTTGCTGTACACCAGAGAACTTGTGGCTCCGCGGCCAAAGCGCGGATTACTTCGATTCAGGAACAAGCCACATGGAATATCGTTCAAGGATCGACTGCGAAGCGCCTTCGCCCACTCGTCCATCCATGGAATGCAGCACGTCTTCGGGGAGCGGCGTCTTTGGCAACGCTGCCTGTGGCTAATAATCACCTTGGGAGCGGGTATCACGGGATTTAGTCTGTACTCCGTGCTGCGACATCGCCATAGTGAGCAGATTCTGGTCAGCCTGATAGACACCACCCAGCTGCCAGTGTACCACATTGATTTTCCAGCCGTGGCCATTTGTCCATGGAGCCATGTCAACTGGCAAAGAGCTCCAGCTGCCTTATCCCGATTTTTGCCAGCAAACCCGAGTGCAGAGCTCCGGGAAACATTCCGCCAGCTTCTCGTCGTCCTGGAGCTGATTACTTTTTCCAATTTTAACAGGGCAAAGGATCTGGCCAAGAGGAATCTGACGTCCTTGGGGTTTCTGAGGATGGGGAAGATAATGAACTTCGTGGCCTATCGATGTGATGAGCTGTTTGTCGCCAATTCCTGCGTCTTCGACGAGACTCCTTATGATTGCTGCAAGCTTTTTGTGCCGGAGCAAACGGAGAAGGGTCATTGCTGGGTCTTTAACTCTCTAATTTCGGAGCACTCCCGGAAAAAGCAAATAACCAACAAGTTCTATCCGCACAAGTTGAGCACCGCTGGAGAGGAGTCTGGCCTAAAATTCACTATTAATGCAAGTTATCCTCTCATTAAGGCTGACGCAGAAATGCCCTTTGGAATGAATGTAAATATAAGATTAATAAATATGCAAAATACGGTTGATATTTGTTTTTAACAGCTAATGATCAAGGAACCACGACAGTGGTCGAATCAGATGACCTACCATCTATATCCGGATACGGAGAACTTTGTGGCTGTGCACCCAATGGTCACGGAAACCTCCCCAAGCACGTATAAAATGAGTCCCAGCAAGAGGCGTTGCTACTTTGATGTGAGTAAAGGTTCTTAGCAAGTAGCGTCAACCGGTAACAAATCAATTATTCGTAGAACGAAAAAAAACCAAACTTCCAGGATACTTTATTGCCCTATAATCGGGAAAATTGTCTGGTTGTATGCCTTCACCAGGTCGTAATGAGAACCTGCAATTGCTCCACGCCAGCTTTTCTGCCGCCCATTAGTAGGAACAGACAAATATAAATTATTCTACATCTTACTCATTACTCAAGTTATTCTTTCAGAGGGCATTCGTGAATGCGGAATATTGGATGCAAAATGTCTGGGCAATAATGCCGATATTTTCAGCTATGTGAAAATGGGCGACCAGGATATGTATATTAACGACTCAAGACGGGGACATTTATGTAATTGCCCTGATAACTGCAATTCGCGGCAGTACACAATGTCACTCAATGTGCGCAAATTGGATTAGTAAGTCTAAAGTACAACTCCTTAACCTAAATCTAACGAAATTTTCGTATTTTAAAGCCCAAAAAACTCCACAGATACATTGATAAAAGCCCAGATTTATTATGGCCAGCGTGTGATGACCAAAATCATAACCAAATTGAAGCACACTAACCTAGATTTACTGGCCAACTTTGGCGGCATCATAAGTCTTTACATAGGGGCCTCCGTCATGAGTTTCATAGAACTTGCGATTGTGCTGGGCAAACTAATGTGGGTACTTATTAAAGAATGGCTTACTTTGAAAAATCGTGTATAATTTACGCCATAAACAAATAAACAAAAGCACTTATTTCTGCTTAGTTTCCTGATCCGTCGGGTAGCGTATATAGATGGTCGGATGTGGTACGGTGGCCGGTGTCTCTGTCAGTTGGTCCAAATAGGAGCAGCCGATGGCCAGTGCGCTGCCATCGGAACTAAAGTTGAGCGTGGAGATGGAGGTATCGTATTCGTGGAACTGACAAAGGCGTTTCTTGTTGAAACCGTCCCAAATGTTGACTATGCCATCGGAACCGCCAGTGGCGAACGTCTGGTAGACATTGTGGAAACTCAGGGCATTCACCGGGTAGATTTGCTCTATGTTCTGCTCCCGGTTCCGGTGGCACTTGAAGGCGAATTTGCGCCGCTGCACTTCGGGATCATGATCCAGGTACTCCACGGCCACCCGGCCCTCGATGGAGGACATCACGTAGCCCTCCTTGTTGGGGAACAGGCGGATGCAGCGGGTCTGATACTTTAGCGAGGACTCCCGCTTCATGATGTAGCTGTCCATCCTGCGCAGGTCCCAGATGAGCACTTTGCGGTCGGAGGTGGCCACCACGATCTTCTCGTCAATCACAGACATGGAGTACACCTTTCCATTGTTCTGCTCGAAGGTGCCAACGCATTGCTTCTCCCGCATGTCCCACAGCTTTACGGTCTTGTCCCAGCTGCCCGTGAGGATGCCATTGACGTACTCGGCGTGCTCCACACATCGGATGGGCTCCTCGTGGTTTCCAACAACGCTTTCCGTCTGGGTGTTCACATCAAAGAGACGAAGTTGGTTGTCCAACGAGCCACTGACCACGTGCACTATGTCCTGCAGGTCAAGGGTTTAGTGGGATGGATCAGAAATATGTATGGATAGACCTCACCATAAAGGCACAGTCCAGAATTGGCGCATCCTGCAGGAATTTTTGGCGCATCTGGTTCGCCGGCACATCGTAGAACCTGAGTGTTCCGTCCCAGGAGGACGCCGCCATGTACTGATTCGATTTGGGACCAAATTTTACGGCGGAGATCAGGTCCTCCGGCGGATTGTTAAGCTTGAACTCTGGCGGACGCATTTTGTCAATTTTTTGGTGGGTTTTATTTATTAAAAACTATATAATTTTAAATTAAAACTGATTTAATTCAGTGGCGGAGGAATTTGCTCGGCGTCTATGGTAGAGATGAACCTCCTTCGATAGCACTATCGATACCTAACATATTTGCATTAGGGGGATTCCCTAGGAAACGTATTATGCATTTCCCTTATTATTTAAACAACTGCTTAAATAAAATTTATAAAATGTCTACCTAATTATTTATATATATATATATTATATATAAATATTTTTTAATATATTTAAAATTACTATATAATTTAGTGTATCCCATTACACTAGATTACCCGTATTGGTTGAAGAGCATTGAAGTATTTTATGGTCACACTGTTGGAGTGCCATTACCGATAACTGATACCCGATTTCATGCAATCGATTTGGCGGGGAATGCTTCCATCTCTATAGACGACGCCACTATTTAGAAATACAATACGTTTTTGATTTGCAAATATAAGAAAAAGTACTTGTGATGGAGGAAACGCACGACTTCCAGTTCGTCCTTCCCCTGAACGCCTCCGACCTCATCAACTCCAGTGGCGACCAGTACTACGTGAAGGAGATATTCGGCAGCGCCGATATTCCCGCAAAACTTCAAGGTGAGTGTCCGTTTTCGCGGTTGCTTTTTAAAATGCGTACAGTTGTGGAAATCTCAGCCTGACCTCCTTTCTCCACAGAATGCAAGCGCAAAGTGCACCAGGGCGATCCCTTCTATATATTCGAGCACTTCGACCTGTATTACTCGATCATCGAGGCCCGTGGCTCAGATGCCGCCTCCTCACAGAATCTGATGAGGTCCTTCGACCTCCTGTACTTAACCGTGGACAAGCTGTTCCAGGATCTGCAGCCCCTGCTGACGGCCACAGAGCCTCTGTCCAACCAGCAGCGCAAAAGCTACTTGAACTTGACCAAAATGACGCTGTTCCTCCAAGTGAGCACCGTCAAGAAGATCAACAACAGTGTGCAACAAGCTCTACGGGATCAGCAAGTGAATGTCCAGAAAAAGCGGGCAAAACAAGCCGATGGGTTGGAGCAGTTTCCCAACTGGGATGCCAAACGGAGCAAGTTCCTGGTGCAGCTCTTCAATGTGCTTCAGTGTCCGCTGGAGAAGCTCTGGAGTCCGCCCGTCGCCGAGGAGGACTTCATAACGTACGTGTTGAACCTAAATCGTGTTATTTATATATCTAATGCCCTGCCCTCCACAGTTTGCTCTGCGACATCTGCTATCGCACACTCGAGATGCTACCACTCCGTCAGGACAACAAGCATGTCTTCGATACAATCTTCCAGATTCTGGGCACCTCAATTAAGCGCTTCAACCAGGCCATGACTTTTCCCGTACGCATCCTGCAGATCCTGCGTGGCACTGAGCACGCTGCCGCTTCCGTGGCCACCGGAATTCTATTGCTGCATGAGGAATATGGAATCTCCTCAGTATTCTCGATCCTTATTAAAAGCATTGTAGATGCCCTGAAGCTGGATAGCTCCGACTCAACGGTGTCCAAGCACTTCTCCAATTTCTTGGCCGAGTTTTCGAACATCGCGCCATCGCTGATCATTCCCCATCTGGAGAAGCTGGCGGATGACCTGCTAGACTGCCAATCACACACGCTGCGCAATTGTGTGCTGCAGATCATCGGAGACACGGTGGTCAGTGAACTGACCTCGGAGGATCTCAGCGAGGAACTAAAGGAAGTGCGTAACGAGTTCCTCGAGCACCTGATAGCCCACATCTTGGATGTGTCTGCGCACGTCCGCTCCAAAGTCCTAAGCATCTGGCACCACTTGAAAGAGCAGCATGCGATTCCACTGAACTTCTTGACCAGAGTGCTGGACGAGGCCATTGGAAGGCTGGAGGACAAGAGTTCGCTGGTGCGACGTGCCGCCATGCAGCTGATAAAATCCGCTCTGGAAAGCAATCCCTATTCCAGCAAACTATCCTTAGATGAGCTAAGAGCCAAACATGAGCACGAGGTACAGGCGATGGAAAAACTAAACGAGGTGCTCGAGGAAGAGCGCAAGCAGGAGGAGAGGCTCAACGATGAGTTTAGCACTCTAGCACCCGAACTTTTGCCTTGCATAGAGGCCAACCTCAAGGAGTGTGAGTAAAAGTTAATACGGTAGCTCGGGGTATTTTGTGAAGCCGATTTTGATATTTCAGTTCCCGATATGCAGTTCGACAAAGAGGAGACCGACGAGACTTTGCTGGAGAGGATCGTGCCGATGATGCGCGAAAAAAACTACAAGGATGTCATTGTTCTGGTGCGGAAAGTGGATTATCTGGCTGGAAATCAGAGTATGAGGTAGGTTGCCCATTAAAGATTGCTACATTTTAAAATAAATGTATTTACCTTTCAGCTCTTTGCTAAAGCACGATGAGCATTGCGTGTATGTACTGGCTTTGCTAAAGACTTATCACTTGCTAGCTGCCGGATTTAAGCAGAGTGTAGGTGTCCGCATAAATTGTTAAAGAATCTCTTCTAAACAAATCTCCACTTCCAGAGCGAGGAGATGCTGCAGCAGATAAAAACGGTTCAGTTCCTCAAGGACAGCATCGACTTTGCAATGCTGATGACTTCAGCATTCCCCAAACTTCACGAGATGCTCATGTCCAAGACGAACACGGATGTATTCGAGGCAGTGGACCTTTTTACCACTGGTTACATGTTCGGAATCCATGGCACGGAATCGGGAATGCAGCGAATGCTGCAGCTGGTCTGGTCCTCGGACAAGGAGAAGCGTGATGCCGTGTCCGATGCTTATAAGAGGGTTCTATTCTCTACGGATCAATCGGGCCGTGCTCACGCCATACGTGTGGTGCAGAACCTGTCAAAGTTTCTCTCGGAGATCGAGTACGGCCACTATACGGCCCTGGAATCGCTGATGGCCGAGTGGGTGGCCGGGGGCGATATTGACTCCGCTGTCATTACGGTACTCTTTGAGCGCTTCACCCTTAAACTGGAGGGCACAACCGCCAACGAATCTCGCCTGTCGCTCCAGCTCCTGATCATGGCTTCGCAAACGAAAGCCAGCATTGTTTCTGCCAACACCACCATTATCGAGGACATTGCCGCCGGGGAGCGGGTTCGTCGCGATCCGCGCATTTTCACCTCCTGCCTACAGCTGCTGGTAAACTCCATCGATGCAAACAACAACGCCAAGTATTACAAACGCCACAACAGCGATGCGGAGTTCGTGGGAAAAATCACTCGGCTCTTCCTCGACTTCTTTTTCCACAAGAACTTGTCGGACTTTGATGGTCTGGCCATGAGTGTCTTCGAGTATTTCTACAGGATGTGCCAAGCGCCGGATGTGATTGCCCAGCAGCTGGTGGTGACACTGCTCAAGCGATTCAACGAGAGCTGGCTGGTCAAAGAGGAAACTGCACTGGTTCAGTCCCCAGAAGTAGCGGATAAGGAGAACATTCGGGAATCGCAGCCCTTGGAGATTCCCTACTCGCAGACCCTTAATCCCACCCAGACTCAAGCAGATATCCTAACCCAGACACAGGGCAGTCTGATTCCCGTTTTTCTGGTCACACGTTTGGTCTTCTGCATCGGCTACATGACCATCAAGGAGATGATCTTCCTTGACATGGACATCTACAACAACATGAAGTATCGCGACGAATTGACAGCGCAGGAAGAGCGTAAGAATCGAAATCAACAGGCGGGAAGTTCACAAAATGCGGCCAGGCGAACGCTCAATTTGTCAGCCATGGAGGTGCGCAAGAGACTGTCGGGAGTGGCGGCGGAACCGCAGCAGGAGCCGGACGATGATCTGGTGGGGGCCACTGCCGAGGACAACATTGCCGAGGAAATTCACGGCATCTGCGAGGATATGCTGCTGTACAACCCGGACGCCCTGCTGTCCAAGCTAGCGCCATTTATCATAGAGATTTGCAAGCGTCCGGGAGAGTTTAAGGATTCCAAGCTGCAGCAGGCAGCCACATTAGCACTGGCCCGTCTGATGACAGTGTCCTCCAGGTTCTGCGAATCCAACATGAGTTTCTTGATGAACATCCTTAACCTTACAAAGAACATCCGGATCAAGTGCAACACAGTGGTGGGCCTTTCGGATCTCACTTTCCGTTTCCCAAACATTATCGAGCCGTGGACGGGACACTTTTACGCCCAGCTGCACGAGTCAAACACCGAGTTGAGATTGACTGCAGTCAAAATGCTCTCCCATTTGATCCTTAACGAGATGATTCGCGTGAAAGGCCAAATCGCTGACATGGCGCTTTGCATTGTGGACGGAAATGAGGAGATTCGCAATATTACCAAGCAGTTCTTTAAGGAGATTGCCAACAAGTCAAACATTTTGTACAACGTCCTGCCAGACATCATCTCTCGATTGGGCGATATTAATCTAAACCTGGATGAGGACAAGTACCGCATTATCATGTCCTACATCTTGGGTCTCATCCAGAAGGACCGACAGATCGAGACGCTTGTGGAAAAGCTGTGCCTGCGCTTCCCGGTGACGCGGGTGGAGCGTCAATGGCGCGATATTGCCTACTGCCTGGGCCTGCTCACCTACAACGAGCGAGCAGTGAAAAAGCTGATGGACAACTTGCAGCACTTCAAGGATAAGGTCCAGGTGGACGAGGTCTACCAATCCTTCAAGCTGATCATCAGCAACACCAACAAGCTGGCCAAACCGGAGCTCAAAGCTGTGGTCACCGAGTTCGAGAACCGACTGAACGAGTGCCTGCAGGTCAATCCGGATTCTGCGGCGCAACCCGGCGATCAAGTCACTCCCGAAGGCCAGTCCAATAGGGCAAGGTCGGCCAGAACAAAGAAAGGCGGTCGGAAACCAGCAGCCACCAAGAAGACTCCTGCGCGGGGACGCGGAAGACGCGCTCGCCAGGACTCCACCTCAGAAGAAAGCTACAGTAGCGACGATTAGTTTGTCCTAGGGCTTGGCATACAATCTTTAGATAGTTTCAGAAAATTCTGTTTAGGGTAAGCCTTTTTAATGAACTTTTTAATGGTGTACAAACATTGGTTTAAATAAAAATTATACACACAGAAGTTAGTTTAAATAGATTTATTACTTTTGAAGTCAACAAACATCTAATAAACTCTACTAAGATCCGTTTCCACATCCACCAAAAAAACGGAATAAATATTTGGTTACACTATGCTACAGGGATGGGGAAACAAACACACGTAAATGGCATTACTCTCTAGATTCTAGACGGTTTGGAAGTACTAAATTTGGTGGTTGCGTTCATGTTGTCTATGGGTTTCCAATAGATGAGCATTGGGGCACTGACTTCACTTGATTTTCTGGCGAAGAGAGCGCTGGAGCGCAGGACCGTCGTCTGCGGTACTCAGCGCAATGGCAAACTGGGCGGCATAGTAGGTGATCATGATTTGGAGGCGGGCGAAGGGCAGGGGCACGCCCACAAACATGGTGACCGCGATCAGGGCGTCGGAGATCACGAATAAAATGGCTCCGATGGCACAGAAAACGGCGAGAAAGTTCCTGGAATCCACCGCTCTGGCCAGGGATCTCCAGAGCATTGTGGTTATCAGGTAACAGTAGATCGGCACTCCGATGATGAGAATCTCGTCGAGATTCTTGTGAACAAAGTAAACAACTGTAAGGAAAAAGAGAATTTGCAAATATTTTCAGTTGAACAATTTCTTCAGCAGAACTTACAAAGTGATACAGCCACAAAGAGAACCGATCCAATAAGCCACTTTACGGGCTTCCACCCAAATGCGCTAATATAAAACACATGCGCCACTCCAAACGAGATCATTCCAAATGGAAAGAGATTTATATTGAGCAGGGCATCGCCACCACAGGAGAAAACCAAGCCCAAAAGAATCCAAAGTGAGCGACGATACCTGTAAAAATAACATAGAATATAAAATATAAAATATAAAAGGGTTTCTTAAATCGTACTCTTTTTTGAGCGAAATTCCCTTGGCCACCACATAGAACATCAGAGCCACAATTGGCAGGCACTTGAGCACTGTGGTCCATAGCTCTCCTCGGGGATCCTTCCTGACCAGCGAGAAATACAGGACAAGGGTCGCCAAAAATGGCAACAACTTTTGGCTCTGGTCCTTAACCTTAAAAAAAAATAAATATTAAATATTTTATATATAATACAAATATTTTATAAAATCTTTTAAAACGTAGCTTTTTTTTCAAATCTTTAAATTACATTTTAGTCCTAACGTTTTTTTGGACAGTATTAAAATTATGCCAGTTAATTTTATAAAAATATCCATAATTTTTTTTAGTTTCATTCACGAAAGATATATTTAGTACTTAAATTAATGATTATAATCATTGTTTCATAAAAACATTGAAGCATTCCAGATTACACCCATTTTATTATTGCCTATAATAGGCATTTTATAATATCCCAACAAATTACTTTAAAATAGAGGCTTCACATGTTGCTTGGACCCTAATAAACCCAAACGATTAACGCTAATCGCACCTTGGAGGTCCAAACTACAGCAAAACGATGTGATTAAGAAAATTGAATGGTTTCGGGGCTGATTAGATTAGAGCATTTATTCTTGGGGCTGGCTTGCCAGTCCCTCGTCAAACATTCATGGCCTTTATGGAGATGTAAATTTGCATGGAATTATCTATTGTTTGGGTGGAGGGGTGTGAAAAGGCCTTCGAACTTTCACTTTCGGTGCAGGAGCTTTCAGAGTGCTCCAGAGAACCTGAGAGATGTGCAAGGTCAAGGACGAAGCTTTGTGTTCTTTTTATAGTTCCACTTTCTGCGGTTAGATAAAGCATCCGCAGTGCACGCACGCATATATGATATTGTATTATTTATGCTTATATAGCTGGAATTCGCATATCACTGAAACTTAAGACCCCGAGTCAGAAACCAGAACCTGAGTCACTTACGAATTGCCCGAAATCGTTCATCGCCGCCGTAATTAGTGCAAATTACAACTATTAGAGGCCGTAGAAAAAAGTCTAGCCAAGCTGCACTTTCACACGATGCGAGCGCGGAATCGAAAATAAACAAACTATATGGTGATAGCCCCCCCAGAAATGAAAACAATGGAAAAGAACACGTTGCGCACGGGCGGCCAACGTCAATAAACTGAGGCGTATCATATACTTTTTCGATTCGCTGGACTTGGACGGGCGAACGCTGAAAAGTTTCCGATTTCTGGAGAGTGAAAAGTTTTCAGCCGGACATGTGGTGTGCAGCATATGCAGCATTCTGCAGATACTTGCCACCGCTACAGATACAGATACAGGAGGGCAGATTGATTATTTTTTACCTTTGTAATTGCGTTGAGAGCGGGAATTTTGGAGAGCGCTGCTCACGCAACAGGTTAATTGAGAAGTGACCGTTGGGAAAAGCTTTATAGACAGCATCAAATTCAATCCGAAAGATACTCATGCGCAATCGCTCTTACGCTCTCTTTGTATCTTCAAAACAATGCAACAATCTCTGCACACTTTCACTTGGGAAAGCTTTCTCCGTAAAGCTTGACTGCCCTTAGACTTTTTCGCCACCTTATTTTGGCCAAAAGTTCATTCCGTTTCGAGTTGTGGCATTTTTCAGGCGTGCGAAAAAAATCCTCAGCTCTCCAAGAATTTCTACAACAATTTTTCACAGCCTTAAAGAAGTGAAAATATAGTAAAAGACCAAGTGAAAAATATTTGATTATTATAATTCAAGTAAGTGTGTGCCTAAAAGTATGTTAAGTTCGAGCGTGCCAGTACCACAAGCGTAAAATCCTTGTGAAAGTGCTAGAAAATTGTGTATCCATGGGGGCTTTGCGTCCTGTAAGCAAATACACACCGTCCTGTAAAGAAACGAGGAGGTGGTGAAAATTAAAGCTGACCAGTGTGACACACATCGGGCAACAGCAGCTGGCGGGGAATGGGATTGGGCCAGAAGGGAACATCTTAAATTATGCAAAATAAAATTATGGTAATGCTGTTGGCCAGAAAGCAAGAGTGGGAGCTTTGCCAAGAATGAAAGACTGGCACACACTTGACCTCCGAGGAAAGCCACTCGAGTTGGGCACACAAGACACTGCAGGGACATGGGCCTTTGTGGGCCACCAGTGGGTGGTGCACGTATCAGAGAACCTCCCAACCACCCAGCCACCCCCTCACACAAGTGCACGTTGAACTTGAGAAAAGAGCAGAGGAAAGCCCCGCGAGGAAAATGCACGATACACAGCGAATCGCTACTTGAATCTCCAAGGAAAAACCCATCAAATTAGTCACATCTCAGTTAGAATTCTCGTTTAGATTGATTGAAAGCTCTTAATGGGGTTTAAGAGAACTAAAAAGCCACCATTAAGGGTTTCCAATTGTCATTTATCTAATATCTGTCGTTTGCATCTTAAATTATGCAATAAAATTACAAGCACTCATTTACTTTTTGTTTTGGAAATTTTTAATAAACCTTAGAAAAACTTTATTGGGAACTTCATCCAATTAGTTACCAACTTGAGGAGCAACTTGATTAAAGCTTCTTGT
This sequence comes from Drosophila suzukii, assembly GCF_043229965.1. Classification (NCBI taxonomy): domain Eukaryota; kingdom Metazoa; phylum Arthropoda; class Insecta; order Diptera; family Drosophilidae; genus Drosophila; species Drosophila suzukii. The sequence continues at coordinate 86,231,022 of NC_092082.1, forward strand.
TAGGAAATAGGTTTTAAAAATTTAATGATTGATTTGTGGCCAATAATTGAATTGTTGATACTCTGCCCCCTGTTTACTCCCCGAAATAGATCGAATAGAGCTTAGCACACACGCGACATGGCGTGTCCTTTCTTCAGGCGGGCGGACTCGCTGACACGCCAGCCCTCGGTCATTGCTGAGCCCGGGGGCCACTGGGCACTCGAGGACGAGGAGCTATCGGATGACGCCCTGACCCTCACGCACCTCCAAATGGCCATCCAGCTCCTGACGGCGCCTTCCAACGAGGATCTCAATACGGCAGTCACCTCATTGATAGCCAAGTACCGCCAGAACTGGCCCAATATTCACAAGCTGTGAGTAAGAACTATAAGCTATAAAATATATATTAAAGATCACTTACAACTTTCTTTTTATTAAAAATGCTCCTTGATTTGTTATAGTTTAGAGCAAAAACCTTACTCTTTAATCCACTCAAATATAAACTGAAACATACCTTAAATATATCATATGTATTGTAACCCCTTTTAGAAAACTGGATCCCCAGACCTTCAAGAGCTGCGCCAACTATGATTACTTGGCGGACATTCAGGAGCTGCTTTTGAAGATGGACGAGGCGAGTGCCAGCGAGATCCTGGTGCTTCTGGGCGAGGAGCTAATCACCTGCTGCTGCACGGGTATTATAGAAAGGGCCTTTCGTTGTCTGGGAACCGATCTCCAGGAGTTTTTGGGCTCGCTCGATGGGGTCTACGATGTGCTAAAGCTGCAGGAGGTAAACTATAATCAACGATAACAATATTATTTCATAGTATATCAAATCTATTTAATAAACAGGAGGATGTGACCGATACTGGGTTTGTGTGTGCCGGCGAAGGAGAGCTGATCTTCACCTCGGAGCGTCCGGTGATTGCCTGGTTGCTCCTGGGTTCCCTGAAGGCCCTCACCCGCATGCTCTATAAGGTGGATGTGAACATCAAGATCGAACCCGTGGAGGGAGATGCCCGTCGGTACCGCTATCTTTTCTCGCTGGTCAAGGACAATTCCCAGACAATGTTGATGGGTCGTCCTACGATTCCCAAGACGATTCCGGAAACTGTGCAGCGTAGCAACTCTAGCAATGCCTCTGATCTGCAGATGAACTCGTCGAGCTTTTGCAAGATGTTTCCCTGGCACTTCATCATGAACGAACAACTTGAGTTGGTGCAGTTGGGCAGGGGATTCAGCAAGTTGTACAAGCCCTATATGGCGGACTTTGGCTGCCAGGCAACGACGTACTTTGATTTTAAGCGCCCCAAGGGATTGACCATGAAGTTCCGGGACATTGTGAGGCGCACCTATACGCCCTTCTTGATTGGCCTGCAGAATCCACCGGGAGCTGTGGATTTCCCGGCCATCGGGTTGGAGATCAAGGGTCAGATGGTGCACTGCCCCGAATCGAATTCCCTGCTGTTCATCGGGTCACCCTTCCTCGATGGTCTGGATGGCCTAACCTGCAATGGTCTCTTTATCTCGGATATTCCACTGCACGATGCAACCAGGGAGGTGATCTTGGTGGGCGAACAGGCCAGGGCACAGGATGGATTACGCCGGCGAATGGACAAGATCAAGAACAGCATCGAGGAGGCCAACTCAGCGGTGACCAAGGAGCGAAAGAAGAACGTCAGCCTGCTGCACCTCATCTTCCCCGCCGAGATCGCAGAGAAGCTCTGGCTGGGCTCCTCCATCGACGCTAAGACCTATCCGGATGTTACCATCCTGTTCAGCGACATTGTGGGCTTCACCAGCATCTGCTCCAGGGCCACTCCGTTCATGGTGATCAGCATGCTGGAGGGTCTGTACAAGGACTTCGATGAGTTCTGCGACTTCTTTGATGTATACAAGGTGGAGACCATTGGGGATGCCTACTGCGTGGCCAGTGGACTCCATCGGGCATCCATCTACGATGCCCACAAGGTGGCATGGATGGCCCTCAAGATGATCGATGCCTGCTCAAAGCACATCACCCACGATGGGGAACAAATCAAAATGAGGATCGGCCTGCACACGGGAACGGTTCTGGCCGGAGTAGTGGGTAGAAAGATGCCCAGGTACTGCCTCTTCGGGCACAGCGTCACCATAGCCAACAAATTCGAGTCGGGCAGCGAGGCGCTGAAGATCAATGTCAGTCCCACTACCAAGGAGTAAGTTGGAGATTTTATTATTTCTTTTATAATAGCATCTCATAACTTTTTGCCATTCTTTCAGTTGGCTCACAAAGCACGAGGGCTTTGAATTTGACCTGCAGCCCCGGGATCCCTCCTTCCTGCCCAAGGAGTTCCCCAATCCCGGCGGCTCAGAGACCTGCTATTTTCTGGAGAGCTTCCGTAACCCAGCTTTGGACATCGAGTTGCCACTGGTTGAGCACATCAATGTGGCCATGAAGACCATATCGGAGGGCGGCGATGCTTAAGGACCCATCTACAGACCTAGATCCAGAACCAGACCATTAACCCCAATCTTCCTGTAGACCCACACGCTCAGTAGTCGTATAGTCGTAGTTCGGTGCACTTGTATTGTGGTTTTGCCTGTTGCCCTGCTTAGCCTAAAACCAATAAACTATCTACCAAAGGTTGCATTCCAGCACAAGAGATGAACACACTTTATTGGGGCTATATATGATGGGAATCTTAGGCGGCGGCCTTCTTCTTGGCCTCCTCCTGCTTGGCCCTCACGAAGGCCCTGACCTTGTCGCCGATCTTGCTGGCCATCATGCACTGGTGTCCGCGGAAGGCCCACTCGTCCGTGGGACTCTTCTGGGAGTTGTCATCGATGCAGCTCTCGGCGATCTTGAGGGCCTCCTCCTCGGTCAGGTCCATCTTGAACTGCTTGGCCAGGCGGTCGGCGTGGTAGCCCTGCTGGTCGCAGAAGATGCCCAGCTTGATGGCCGTGCAGGTCAGGTACTGACGCACATCGGGCTCGTTGGGGAAGACCAGGTTCTTCAGCTGGGCAATCTGCTCGTTACTCAGTGGAGTCTCCTTCAGGCACTCCACGCGGATGCCCCTGATCTCCTCGCCGGTCTTGGGCGTCCACTCATCGGCATGGGCCTTTATTAAAGAGAGTTGATATATTATTAATTGTTTTGATTTATTAAATGTTTTATTATTGTAAAAAGATTAAGCTAAATATATTCATTAAGTTAATAATTTGCAACTAGGCTACCACTTATTCAATAATATATAAAGATCCAATATGCCTTAATAGGTAATTGCATGTTGTGACTAATAAATGTATTGTACTTTTTAATTTCTAAAGATATTTGGCACTCCCCGATTTTGTATTGAATTTCCCTACTGGCTTTAAATAAACTTTTAATTATGCAAAACCGTACTTGCAAGCTGTTTAGATAATGTAGAAATGCAAATAAACATTCTTGTTTATATTTGCATCATTATTATTGCATTTGAAATAATATTTATAAAGAAATTAGACAACAATCTTTAATGTGTAGTGCTGTAAACAAAATACAAAGCCTTTAAATGTTGGATATGGGATTTAATTTTTATGTTTTCGATCATGTTGAAATTTAGAAAACGTTTGAACTTAGAGAAGAGTAATCAGTATTTTTTATATATCACTTATTTATTTTTGAATGAAGAAAAACTAATATAAACATAAAGCTGAAGCTGAAGAAGTTTCCCTCTATCAGATGTTTTTATATATACATTATATTACACATATATTATACACACCACAGCGCACAGGGCCAGAGCAACGATCAGATACTTGAGCATAGTGAAATATAGTTGCACGATCGCGGCGTAGTTGAAGTTCTGAACTGAAGCGCCGACGGGTAAGTGCCCGGCTTTATAGCGACCGCTAATCGGTAATCGCAGATCGCTCGATGTCTATATGTCTATGCTCTCCCCGGATTCTCTGTGCCAAGAGTTCACTCGCTTATCTCTCCAGTCCAGTTCCCAACTACACTGTTTAATTGCATTTCTCCCCACGGCTGATAAGTTTGGAATGAAACCCAGACTTCGACTGGAATCGAGCATTTGCTCAGCTCCATTTGCTATGCAAAACTCAATTCTTGATTAACTTGTTTATTGAATAGATTTTCAGATAGTTCATAGTTTTTTTATTTCCATCTGGGTGTTGAACTGAGTATTTACATTGCTAGCTGATAATGATTCACCTGCAACAACTTATATGCTCTTGCTTAATCTTTCAAATTAAAATTATTTCCTGTTTTGAGAAAAATGAATTAATTTGCTCGTGCCTAAGGGTTATATGATGTAAACTGTAATGAATCTCCAGCCAATTAATTGGGTTTAATCTACACTTAACTTTTTGGGTATAGTTTGAAAGGTACCATATTAAATGTGTTGAATTTAAAACATATAACATCGGGATGATAAGATCTCTCTGTATCAACAAAACCGATTATGCATGTTAAAAATCCGTCTTTCAGCTTGACATTGCACTTGACCCCTTATCAGTTTTATAGGACTAATCATTCCTAACCAAAATTCCACATACATGTAGGTCTTCGTATATATACGTACATGGCTGATAACAGGAATTAACGGCGCTTTCACCCAGTTAAAAGGCCGTGAGGAGCGATCCAAGTGGCCAACTGTCAATTCGACGGCCATTATGCAAGCCCATGCAATCGTATTTAATTAAATCAAATAAAATTCACAGCTGGCCGTCGAGTTCCAAATTAAATTTGGCCTCAGGCGACAGAGAGATGTCATTACTATGGGATGATTTCGAGCACTTTTCGTAAACCCGATGGTTCGCTGGGAACCACGCGCCCTTCAACTAATAACAGTTGCCTCAAAGGGGCGTACTGCTTTTCACAACTATTATTATTATTCAAAGGAGGCGAGTCCTTAACTGAGGGTTAGATAGCAGGGTTAAAAAACAGGGCTCTCCGTTGGGAAGGTCGCAATCGGAAACAGTGTTTATGCGAGTACCCCAAAACAATGGTCATGATTACCATCGCAATAGAGTTCTCAATTTCTCTCCCCCGGCATTCTGTTCTTGTTGTGTTATTAGGAAAATTATACAAACTATATGTATATATACGGGATGTGTTGGGTGAAAATTATATTAACACCCTGAGAGCGTGTCAATGGCCAAAGTCAGGAACTGAATCTGTTGGATATCTCAAATTACTGGGTTCGAGAATGGGAAATGAAATTGGGATGGGGATTTAGATTGGAAAACTGCAGTTAACGATTACATAATCGGCCTGTTAGAGGTGTCAAATGCTTGGCTGCCGGAATTCGCAATATTGTATAAATTGTGAGCTCCTTGAGCCATTTATTGTTTGAAATTCGAGTTTCCGGCTGGGATACGAAAAGAAAATGTGATATGATGTTGGGTATTTTTTTCTATTTGGCGTGTGTCATATGAGAGGGCCTTGTAGGCCAAATCCTTTAAGGAAATATATGGTTCTAGGAATTCTAACTTCCATTGCTGTCCTTATTAAATGTTTAAATATCTAGTATTTTTAAAGGATACTGAAAATATTATATACTTTAATCAAAATGCTATTATTTTGCCCACAACTGTGTGCATCTGCATATGACACAACACAATTCTAGCAACTTGCCAACAGAGATTTGAGTTAACAAAATGGCAGCCCACCAGTCGCACACAAAGTTTCCTTGAACTTTTAACAAAATTTCACGTTTCCATGGGTTTCCGGTCGACGATGTTTGCTTCTTTTCATTTTCCGCAAGAGGAAGACTTCCGCCGCAAGAAAAGCAAAATGTAATTTCATGGCTCGCTGAACGAATCCGAATACATGAGAGTTCAAAGTTTCAGCTTTTGGTCCTGCCAAGGAGCGAAAGAGAGATGTAGAGAGTCTCTGTCACAGGATGCTGGCAGGACTTGAAAGCGCAGGAAGTTATTTAATGAGATTTTCTTTGCGTCAAAGATAAGTCGAAGGAGCCATTCCGAAGCCTGCAATCTTGTAAAACAATATGCAAAACAGGCGGGCGGGGGTGGTGTGTTTCTGTATCTGCGATTGTTATTCTCGAGTTGGCTGTGAGAGAGAGAGCTGAAAAGGATAAGCGCAGGACGAAGGACGAACGACAATTGTTGCACACACTCGAAATTAAATTAACTTTTTTCGACCCTGTCCATTTTGGAGTGCCGCCGTCGCCTGCATTGTTCAAAACCAACTGCCGCTGACAGTTCCAAGTTCCAAGGGGAAGTTGGGCCGCGATGGGCAGGGGCATTCCGACCTGGCTAACCCATGACAGACCCACTAGAGGCCTCACAGAACTAGAGACAATCGACTCCACCGATTGCTCAAATATTGGCTTGGGGTCGCGGCACCAAAAAGAAACCAATCCAAAAACCAAAAACCAAAAACCAAAACCCAAACACAAAGCAAACAAATCGCAATCGAAATGTATGAATGGGGCAATGACGCAAGGAAATCTCATTAGCCGCATGTCTTCAAGTTTCAGTTTTAATTTTGTACAATATCTCCATATGTGTGTTTGGGTGAAAAGATCTTTCTCTGTATACACTTTTTTTTCGGGGGTCTTGATCAAATAATTTTGCGGCCACTGCATGTTAAATATTTGTCAACATTTTAAAGCACTTTTCCATTGTTCCCCCTCCAGATCCTCGTTTTATTTAATTTTTTTTTACCCGTTTTTACCCACTGAATCAGAAGCAGTCGAGTTGGCCACTTGAGATGTCCATCCGTCGGAGCCATCAAAAGAGCACTGAGATGCCGAGGTGGTAGTATGTGGCACACAGAGCGGTGGTCAAGTCAAGACCCGGGTTAAGTAAAGTAGCAATGATCCCGGAGTGATTTCAACTTTCCTCGTCGAGGGCCCAGCCAACGGCTACTTATTACACCGCTGCCAGTACATGCGTATCTTCAATTCATGCCCAAGATCAGCGTTTCCTTTACTCGATCAAACAATTTATATTTCCTAAAGGCCTTCCGATATTAAATACCCTACTGCGTATTTATTAAAATTTATTTTTAAATTGATTTTTCATTATTTATAATTTTCTAATGGTGATGGTTTGGTCGGACTAGGTGAGGTTTCGAGTTATTTTCAGATATAATTATTTAATTTATCCAATCCATATTGGATATTAATATAATTAAGCCAGTATTTAAAGGAAATATAACATGTTCCTTAATTACAAAGTAATTTATAATATAAATAAATAAAATAAATATTATACGTTTTACAACCTTTAAGGATTGTTCAGAAATATGGCTTACTATATAGGAATGTCGAAAAGATAATTTGATTATTTGCTTTTCTTTTTTCTTGGGATTACGATTTTGTTTCTGTTTTTTCGGTCTGCTAAGTAGAGCATTTATAATTCCTCAAATCTCATTTGATTGATTTCCATTTCTTGCTACGATTTTTTGTTGATTTCATTTCCATTGTTGTTGCCATGCTGCGCATGTTGCCTTGGCTGTTGATTATTGTTGTGTGCCACTGTGTGCGCGCCTTATATTGTTTGTATTGGACCGCCGCCCGTTCACCCCCCTCTCAGTCTCCCTTACTCCTACAACCAGCGTACCGCCAACCCCTCCCCCGCCCCTCCCGCCTTCAGGGGGCCGCTCAAGCGTGAAGAGAGCCAGCCAAGCCGTCGACATAATGGACATGTTTCAGCTTTTGTTGTCGGCACTACACAGAAAACAAAATATGGTAAATATTAAATAAATTGTAAAGTTTATTATTATTATTTTTGCATATATATGAAATTTTATAAATATAATTTTACAATACTTTAGAGAAAAGGTTTCTATTTAAATTAAAATAGATTTTTAAACTAAGCAACTTGGTTTTGCAAAAGGTTCCACAAGTTTACAAGGTAATGTTATAATTTGGGTATAGTATTTTTGGAATTTTCTTTTTCTTGTATATTTCATTCTTTTATGTTACTCTTATACTAAAATACCATCTAAACGCATTTGTTTTGGGTTCTATTTTTTAACGGGTAGAGCTCTTTAGATTTTATATTTTGTTAATAGAACTTGTAGGAAAAGTACTATAAATCGAAGAAGTTTAAAATTGTTCTATGTAGTTTCCAAGCATAATGCGGAAATGTTTTTAAATTTTTTTCTCTGTGCAGCAACAACAACAAAGTAAGTTGTCATCTCCAGCGCTGCTCAACTAATTTGCATATTTGGTCGCAGTAAAAACACTTTATAAGTGGCCACCCAGGGCAGCTGTCTTCGTGTGTGTGCGTGTGTGTATATAGGCGTACTTTAAACAAAGTTAAAATGCGAGAAATTGGCCCTGCGCAAAACACCAGTAGCTCCACGGTAGCAGCAACAGCAGCAACATCCACGCACGGCAGCAACTTCTAGCCATTTACTGTTGCCAACAACTGTGACCGGGCCAAAAAGACGACGTCAGCGGAACTGGAACTGCCCCTAATATATATATGTGTGTGTGGAGGTCCTTAGGCCACTCACACACACCCATGCAATCACAAACACAGACAGACTGGAAACTTGTTTCTTTTGGCCAACTTATACAACATTGTTGCCGCTTTATGTTCTTCTATTTTTACAGTGTGTGTGTGAGAGCCATAGCTCCTCCTCCTTTGTAGGCGGGGTCTCTGAAAGAGCGAATCTCGCAGAGAGAAACACAGAGAAACTGAGAAAAAGAGAAAGAGGCAGAGCATTTCCGGCGGATTCTGAAATTTCAGGCGCGCGCAATGTCGCCGCTTCGTTCGCACACGTGACTGTCTCGTTTGCTCGGCACTCGTACTCGGTTTGTTTCAATTGCAATTATTTTGTAACATTCCAATAGGCCAGGGCAACCCACCTCCCTAAAAAAAACAAAAAATAAAAAGCTCTCATTCCAACGCAGCGGGATATAAACCACATTATATAAAGGACTCTTTATGTAAAAATCGTTTGTTTTTTTACATATGTTTTAAAAAATTCTTTAATGTAACAAGTTTATATCGAAATGTATTGGATCATATTGCATTCAATTTTATATTCTTATTAGTGTCTTTATTTTAGGACGCTTAAAATGATATACATATGTTTGTATTTAGTCAAATTCATTACTAACTTATTCAAAACATGTTTTTCCATTTATCAGACCAAATTGGGAACACCTTTTTTTAATTTAAAATATTATTTTCTAAAGGAATAAAACAAACAATTAACTTAGGATAATAAAGTTTTTTTAAAATTATATTGTGGTTTGGGTAATAACTACTGTAGTTTTTAAGGATCTAAGGAAAAAATAAAACCCTAAAGAAAACCAATTTATCTCTTTTTATCAAGAACGTCTGCATTATAATATGAAGTATAATGAACGAAAATGCAATTATTCGTATACCTGTACTTGGATTTTATTCATGGAGATTTTAGCACGCACTTCAGACATTTTTCAGCAGCGGCAGCTGGAAATGTGCCAAAAACCAAAGCGGAAACTTTAGTTTTGCCAAAGCGAGGAGGGGTACATAGAGCAGAGGTCTGGGAATACTAGGTAGTAGCCCCCGCTCCCCAAAAAAGCAACAACTTCACAGTGTCAGTTGAGTGTGTGCAGAAGTGTGTGTGCGTGTTAGCCATGCCAACCAGCGGCGAGGTCGCAACAACAACGCTTTTGGTTGGCTATTCCATTAGCCGAAAGCCCAAAGCGCTCTCACATACAGAGGGGCAAAATAAAAAAGAAGGAAATTGTGAAACAAAGGCAACAAAGAAAATGAAAGAAACCCCAAACAACCACCAGTGCACCACCACTGAGGCAGTGAAGCACCACTACCACCACCACAGCCTCAACCACCGCACCACCACCAACACACAGAGCCAGCCAGTCCGGAGTGCTCTCCCTCCACATTACTCATACGCCGCGTCGCCGCCTCGAGTGCACAATTTTGTATACAGTACCAAATTAGATTTGAAACTTTTTTCTTAATTGCCAGCCCCTCTGCCGCCGTCGACGTCGACGTACGCGGAGGGCAGAGCGGCCAACAGCGACGCCGACGCAGGCAGCTGCGCCACACAAAGGTGGTTGCAACACTCTCTGAATCCCTGAATCCGAAATCCTCCAGATACGTGTGTGTATATACACTCGGGCACTTTCAACCCTCGTTTGCCGAGCCGCTTTTGTATTGGTAAATGTTGCCGCTTGCCGCCATTGCTGAACGTCGCCGTCGATTTTGCCTGGGCTGCCGTGCGCTGTGGCGTTTTGGCCAAAAAGTTGAATCAGTTGCAATCGAGGGCTCAGTGTGTCATGTCGTCAGCGCGCGTGGTTCCTAAAACTATGTCTCATCTATAGGAAAAACGGAAATAAATTGTTTATAAAAAAATAATCACAATCCAGAAAATAAATTTTATAAAAGAAAAACTAGAAACAAATATAAACCATATCAAGTGAAGTGTGTGCTTGAAAGTGCTTTTAAAACTCTAAATAAAACCTGTGTAAAGGGTTTCTTAACCACAATCCGCAAATATGAGTCTGCCGTCGGGTGTGGACATGCAGAATCTGATGTCCCAGCATCCGGTTTTGGGAGCACTGCCACCTGCTTTCTTCCTCAGAGCCGCCTCCGAACGTTATCAAAGAACTCCAAAATGTGCCCGCTGCAGGAACCATGGAGTGGTACGTCCTTCGAGGCCTTAACATCTGGAATTTGGAGATTACTAACTCAATGGATTTTACTTTCTTTCGAACCCTTGCAGGTCAGCGCCTTGAAGGGTCACAAACGCTATTGCCGTTGGAGGGATTGTGTCTGCGCCAAGTGCACGCTAATTGCAGAACGCCAAAGGGTTATGGCTGCTCAGGTGGGTCTCACTTAGAATACTATATAAAAGGAACTACCTACAACCTATTGGAAAAATAAACATTCTTGCAAGATTTAGTAGAAAATAATAATACCTACACACAATTATCTACATCCATGTTTGATAAAAAAGAACATGCGATTTTCAATTTGTCTTATATCGAGGAACTTAAGGATTATATCTTTTCTTATATAAATAATTTCTAAATTGTGTTTTCTAAAATGATGGAACTATCAAAAATCCTTTGTTTAATTTATTCCATTAGAGTACCTATTTAACTGGCTTCAAAATTGTATTTATAAGTTAGTGGATTGTGGAACAGACATTATACAATATTAACCGTGTTCCCTGTTACACTTAACTGATCAAAGATCCGTTTTCCGCCATTTCCCTCCCTCTTGCAGGTGGCCCTCCGTCGCCAGCAGGCCCAGGAAGAAAACGAGGCCCGTGAACTGGGTCTTCTGTACACCTCCGTTCCTGGCCAGCAGAATGGCAGTGATAGTGCCACGCCCACTCCGCACAGTCCCAATCACAGTGGCAGTGGAGGATCGGCCAGTGGAGGATCCGGTCAGAATGGCGTCTTTCACGGCGGCATTCCCTCGCCACCGAGCGACGGCTTTGAGGCCAGCTCCACTCCCAATCACCACCAGCAGTCGCAGCAGCAACAGTCGCACCACCAGCAGCCACACAACCACCAGCATCCGACATCCCAGCGGTTCAACGGCAATGAATCCGACACGGATGGACGCACCCGTTCCGAGCACCTCAGCGTGGGTTTCTCGCCCACGAGAACCGAGTTGGACGAGAGTCCCGGTAAGTTCAAGACATAATATTACAAAGATTACACCGAAAAAATCCCAGAAAACAGAAAGAAGTTCGCTTACCCATTGTGAATAAAATATTGTTATATAACATACCATATTTCTTTTTAAATGCCCCCAAATTTCCGTCGGCATTAAAGAGTCAAGTCTATGTTTTGGTCAAGTTAAATATTTCATATTTTTTCAAATCAAAAAAAATTCTCAATTTTATTAACAATATTATATTTAAATCGTAAAAGATTATCATGTTATTGGATGTACCTATGTATCTATGTATAAGGATATGTTATATCAATTTAAATCGTTTTCAGTGCAGCCCCTTTAAAAGCCGTTTACGCCTGGCCTCTTGGAAAAGAGTTGTTCACAATCTTTCAACGGAGGGGGCAAGTTAAAAGAGCGTTAAGAAAAATTTGTTTTCGATTGTTAAAAAAGCAGCGGTGCATAAAGTGCCACACTCGCGGTTGCATGTGCATTTAGCTTCATACGTGCAAGTGGCGAAGTGGTGCTAGTGTGTGGGGCGTAGGTGTTGTTTTGACAAACATTTAGCCAGCCAAGCTGCAGTCGTGCACTTTGCTAAACAGCGCGTGAAAACGTCCTGGGGTTGCAATTGAGTTCACAGGATACCAGTACATTAAGGAGCTCAAATTGCAACAATTAAGTTAAAGTCCTCGTTAGGGAGTCGGTATTTCATTTGGAAACCCATTTAAGTGGGGATTTTAAAGAAAAAATGTGAGATTTTAAGAAGAAAACGGTAGAAGTTGCTGAGTTTTAGCAACTTTATCCAAAAATATTTACATTTTAAGAGTTTAAACCTCATATTCAAGATAGCAATTTGTAATTATTTTTTTTAATATGATATGATGATGTATATATAGCTGAACATATCATAAAACACTTGCGTAATCGCAATACTTTCCCACCTAAATGGTTTACAATAATGATTCGGCAACATCAACTTCTCTTCTGTTCTCTACCTTACAAAGAAGCCTCTCAAGATCCCAAGAGCTGAACAACAAAGGTTATTGAAACATTATCCAATATTATTTGTTATTATCCGGACTAAGCCAATCAATTCTAACCAGATCATCCCAGCCAGATTGCCTTACCATCCCAACTCAAACCCCTGCCCCCATGAAACGCCAAACAGCTACAAAGTCTGTCGAGGATATCAAAGACCTTCGACCTCACCCACTCATTAGGACTATTTGCTGTCCTTGGGGGTAAGACAACCCCATGCTGAGGGTCCTGGCAGGGGAGTAACGTGAGATACTTCCCCCTTGTCTCACCTCACTTGTCTTTATTTGTTTGCCCTTTTAAAGGACGTTGTTTTTTCCTGGCCCGAGAAAGAAAAACACAACAGGATTCTCACGCGAATCAATCGAGAAAACCTGTCTATTTAAGTACCAGACTCTTTATTTGCAATGAAATCCAAGACGATTTCACGCTTGAATTTTTATTTTCGGTTACAGAGAGTTCGGTATTGGGTATTGGTATCCACGCACCCTCGACTTAATTAAATTTTCACTGCGGCTTCGTCAACTGCAAAATCAAACAGAGGTAGCTGAAAACAAAAAAATATCATATAGCTTGTTTCATTTGTGAAAAAAACAGCAGGTTGTCCCTTGTTGGCATGTCAACGCATCCTGATCTCCCCACACCATCCGCCACTTTTGTTTGCGATTCCCCTGATTACATTTTTCCCATTTCTACATTTGATACTTTTATTTGCTCGGAAATTTCAAGTGGAAAACCGCACAGTTTTCACTTGCTACCTGACTCATTCGCTGAGGGAAAAACGATATCAGAGTTGGGATAAATAATTACTTACTAAAAAAGGAACCACAAAAAAAAAAACAATGAAATTTATTAATAAAATTATTAGATCTTTTGATAGATATAGAAACAAATATTTCTTTATTTATAATTGAAGTCCATAATTAAATTGGGAACTCATTGCTTGATAATATATTTCCAACAAGCTATCATAGACTTACGATAGAAAATATTAGAAAACATGTTTTTGATTAACTGATGACTAATTTTACACCTTTGATTTATCTTTTCTTGCAGTTTCCAAGCGTGGAGCTGCCTTGTCGAACGAAACCGACCAGGACACCGGCTCCGAGTCGGGATCACCGAGCAGTCCGCGGCCCAAGGTCGCAGGACTCTTCAATCTGACCGCCAGCTTGTCGCCCGCCCGCACAGGACCGCCCAGCTCGCCGGAATCCGATTTGGATGTGGATTCGGCGCCGGATGAGGCTACGCCGGAGAATCTCAGCCTGAAGAAGGAGGACAGCCAGTCGCCGCCCAATACGCCCGCCGAAAATCTACACTTGCTGCGATCCTTTAGCAGCAGTCATGCCCAGGGCTTCCTGCCATATCATCACACGCAGTTCCTGGCCGCCGCCGGCCTGCCCGCCCACCACCACCCACCGGCCCACTCGCCGCACCACCAGCAGCAGCAACAACAACAGCAGCAGCAGAACCACCTCCCACAGCACCACCAACAACAACAGCAGCAGCAACAACAGCAACAGCAGAGATCTCCCATCGATGTCTTGATGAGGGTGTTCCCCAATCGCCGGCGCAGCGATGTGGAGCAACTGATGCAGAGATTCCGCGGCGATGTCCTCCAGGCCATGGAGTGCATGTTGGCTGGCGAGGATTTGGGTCAGACACCGCCCCAGGTCCCGCCCTCGCCGCCCTTTCCCATGAAGTCCGCCTTCTCACCCCTGGTACCGCCCTCTGTTTTTGGATCCCCCACACATCGCTATCATCCCTTCATGCAGGCCCATGCCAAGAGATTCCTCACTGCTCCCTACGCCGGAACTGGCTATCTTCCGGGGGTTCTCAGTGCGGCGGACATAGAGCAATCGGAGTCCAATGGAGCAGGTGGCATAGGGTTGGATCGCACCAGCAACGCCGGGGATTCCCAGGATTGAGGCAGCGAGGTTGAGGCCAGCGGTACCGCCGTCTTTAGGCCTTTCGAGTAAGATTCCCCCCACTCATCCTACACTGTGGAAAAACAAAACAATTTAAAGTCAAGGATTAAAAAGAAATTGGCTCAAAATGTAATCTAAATTTTATAATTTGTTATTACCATTTTTGCAACTGGTTTTCATTAAACAGCTATTATTTCCATTTCAATAAAGTCTTATCTTACATATTATTATTATTAAAAATAATAATCTTGATTTTACATCAACTGTTTTCCCCAGTGTAACCCCAATTGGTCCTAGCCATGCCTAAAACTAAGTGTAAATTATATTTACCCTTAAACTTCTAGCACAAGTATTGTAACATAGAAACCGTAATAATAATATGTTTAATGAATTACAAATTAAGAAAAACCATACACTCGATCCCAGTTAAGAGCCATAAGATGTATTTGTTTAGCTGAAATTATTATAATACAGATGATGAGATTATTGTGTAAGGGATTGTTTGATTGCAACCAACTAATTGAGATATTCATGTGTACCATATAAATACGAGCGTATATATTATATATATTAAATATCATATTATGTCTTAGATAAAGTACATTTCAAACACTGTGTTAAAGTATTTAATAAATCTACAAAATAATTCAATAAAACTAAATGAAGAAATTAAATTGGTTTGGTTTTTTTTTGGGAAATTGTCGGGTGAATATTTTAGATTGCAAAACAACAAAAAACAACTGAACTTTCAGTTCTAACCATTGTGTTATTATTTTTTAAAACGCTACATTTTTTATGCCTAAATACCTGATGCCTAATTTCAATAGACAATTAATTGTTCAATTGTTTTGCAAAACGCATAATTCATCCCTTTTGTTGTCCTCAATCGCTTAGAGCTCCAATTAAGCTATTTCAACCTAATGCCTGACTAATCAGATCAATTAATAAAAATATTTAATTTAAAACTTCTATTGTTTGCCAATCGCCCAAGACCCAAGGGATGGCTAAGTAAATATTTAATTTTCACAGCACGTAATTTATAATCGTGAGAAGTTTTCCAGAGAACAATGGACTATCCACAAACACCCCCAACGAATACAAAACTACTGCAATTACAGAGGCCACCCACGAATAGAAATTCCCAATTGGTCATCACAATGGACGATGGCCAAAATAATAATGCGAAGCGTTAATCCGTATCATCATTATCTATTTGCCACTATTTTGAGGGCAATGCCACACGACCCCCCGAAAAACACCAGGGAAAACTATTCCGCATGGCTGTGTGCGGAAAAGTGTGAAATCCTTTTACACACAAACGGGTCGAGCTGTTTTTGGTTTTGTTTTTGTTTTCCCCATTCAGACACACGACACGATAAACAAAATTATAATAAAACTAATGCCCACACACACACATGACCAGCACGTTTGCAGAAATTTTACAATGGCCAAAGGACTCGACTCACACCCACGAAGGGACAATAATATCGGTTACACACATGCCGAGTGCAAATTACAAAACTATTTTCCAACATGCGACTGAATGGATAACAAAATTAAATTATTGGATATCAATTTGTCCATTGTGCGCCTGCCAAACTCGAAAAGTCAACAGCAACAAGGATGGCCAGGATGTGTGGCCGGCTATATCAGCTATACCATACCCATACCCAAACCCATACCCACTAGCATTTCCATTCCCAATCCCATTCCCCCCTGTATT
Source organism: Drosophila suzukii (assembly GCF_043229965.1). NCBI lineage: Eukaryota > Metazoa > Arthropoda > Insecta > Diptera > Drosophilidae > Drosophila > Drosophila suzukii. The sequence continues at coordinate 86,247,285 of NC_092082.1, forward strand.
TATGTGCCCAAACCGAACAATAGCCTCTATGTACCATTGTCAGGGGCCAACAATGCCGGTGGGTTAGGATAGCGCAGCCACAGGATCCTCAGCTCGAGTGGACAATGGCCGGCACAAAGGCAGAAAGGACGAGCAGGACGAACAGGGGAGTCCAGGACTCACTGGTGAGCCCGGCCAGTCAGTCAGCCGCTCGTTGGAGGACGAGCTGTCGATAATATCTTAGAGTAGCAGCGGCCCATGTAGTTATGGACGAACAATGAAGCTGGAGGAGAGCCAAGAGTAGAGATGCTAGTTTGGATCTTTTCTGGAAAGATGTAGAGCTATCTTCTTCTAAGCCTTTGAAAATTGTGCCCCCTTAATCATTATGAATTTTCTTATTTATTATAGCAGTTTCAACATAATAGACAGATGATTCAAATTTGGTAAGGAGTTCTATACACTCAATCTATAAATAATTTCCTAAGTTTAGTTACGAACTATAAGCTAGTTTTTAAGTTCTAACTCATTGCTCTAAGTACATTCCATTTTCCTGGCTTTTTTGGATGAAAAGATATATATCTCAATTTAAAAGCTTGGGCACTTTACAAAAACATTAACAATTAAATAAGTATTAAAAATATGTGCCCCATAAAATATCATATATAAGGAGCTCTTAAGAACACCCAAGATAGGTCAGTTTTTTACTTCCATGTTTACTTTCATTTCATTTTATTTTGAGTTCTCAAAAATAGCCAAATCTCCGCTGAAAAGTGGGCATAGCTGGCTTAACCAGGAAACAGGAGCAAAACCAGCATCCGCAGGAGCAGCAGGCAACATGCATATGCTCCTCGAGTGGCGGCACAAAATGCATACAATGTCAGGCATGGAAATTCTTGATAATAGACAATGAATTAATAGCAGGCGATTACCAGAGGGGGTGACACTGAGCCAACAAACAATCCAAGCCGATGCTGGAAGCAGAAAATGGAAAACCGACCGGCAAATAGACAGATCGAACCTCAGATACAGCCCAGAGGCAATGGGAACAAAGTACAAAAAATAGCAGGAGTTATCCTGAAAAAAGGGGTTTCTCTTTCTGCTGGCAGATGGCACATGCCTCTTGCGGCCTCCAGAAGTGCCGTCAATTAAAAAGCAAAGAAACGCCCAAGAAGTGGCCCACCCCAAGGCCACTAAACGATTGCAGTCCAAAAGGGTTACTTAACAGCTTAAGATTAGCCGGGGCATATGTTTTTCTTGGCTAATTCGAGGGTGGTCCGCCACAGATTTCCCCCCCGGGCATTAGTTTCACTTATTTGTTATTATTTGCTTTTCCACATCTCGGATGTGGAAGACGAAGACCCATGATCACAAGATGCAGGGATTCATTGGGTAATGTAACCCAACCTGCGGCTTGTCAAACGGAGGGTCAGAGGCCATATAGCAACAACTAACTTGGCAGCCCCCAAAAAAGACCAACTCCCCCCCAAAAAAAGGAAAAAACGAAGCTGTTTTGTTTTTCCAACAGACAGCGCGGGGAAACAGCCGAAGGATGAGTAAAAAAAACCCAGAAAAGAAAACAAATGCCATTTCAAGTAGCAAACGTGTAAAGTAGGTGGCCAGACCTTTTGCCGAAAGACAAAAACACAGTGGAATTTTTATTAGAATTTGTATAACAAATATTTTCGACTTGGATATAGACCATCCAAGTATAGTTCCTTTTTTTAAAAACATTATTTAGCATCTATCCTTCCAAGCAAAATAAATTCAAATAAATATTATTTGAGAAAGTTAATATAATACTTTGGTTGGGGAAAGTTTTTTAAAATATTATTTTTATTTTGATTAATAATATTAGTACCAATAGGAATAATAGAATTTAAATTACCTAATTAAAAGGAATTTACTTAGATTAAAAAAATGCTGTTTTCAGTTTTACTGCAGAATGTGTTTTCATAGTTTTAAAAATGTGGGTATATTGATTTTCAAAACTATCTACAAAGAAAATCATTAAGTTGTACTTAAATATTATCAATCTTTAAAAATTCCTGTTTTTAACCACTGTGCCTATTAATTTTTTGGGGGCTGGGGCATTTTGTTAGTCAGTGACAGTCACAGTCGGCTAATAAGCAGAGAGTCCATCAGAAATAGTGAAACCTGCGCGGTTTGTTGGGCAACCGCCAAAACGATGAGAAATCAATTTTTTGGATTCGTTTTCGGATCGCCTGGGTTTGTTTTGCTTTTGATTTTCGGGCTGTTAGTTGTATTTGCCGCCCAAGCAGCCAACACATGATACGACCATTTGATTTCCATGTGCGCATCTGTGAGCTGTGAGTGCGGATGGGCATCGCATATGATTTAATACAGTAGCTGGGACGGATGCCTAATGGCTCACCCCGAAGACCTGTTCTTTGATGCACTCACTCCGCGATTTGTTTACACAAAATTCATAATTTACATATTGTGTGTGCGTGTGTTTTGGTAGGTGTTTTTTGTTCGAATGATTTTTTACATTTGCTCGGGCCTGCTCAATAGGAGCTGTTCGATTCTTTTATCCCAGCCGACATGTCAAAATGGGGCCCCTCTTTAGGGAAATATATGTCGCTGATGACGATGATGGTGATGGCAACTGTACCTTAGGATATTTTTAATTTTTTTAAAACCCACCCAAACTACGAGAGTTGAGGAGTGCTAAATGGATTTTAAATAGCGTGGGATGGAATCGGGGTTGTTGCACTCCATTGTTTGCATATCAACGATCCTCGTCAAACGTTTTGATTTTGGTTTTTCAACTGCGTAAATGTCACGTGTAGTTTGCGGTTGACATGGACGTGTGATTCTGGGAGGGAAGTGGCGGTGGTTGGGTGGTGCAGTGGTTCAGTGGTTCAGGGATTCGGCGGTTGGGATTGGCCTGGCTGTGTTGGGGTTAACCGAGTTAAGAGTGCGATAAATATCTAAATGCCGTGATTTGCCTCATCAAGGGGCGTTGATGTTTATCCAACAGTGTATTTGTTTGTTAAATTGACAACGGATTGGGCTGTGAGTGTGTCGAGTCCTTTGTGCAGAACACGCGGAATCCTGTGGTCTGCTCAGGAACGATCTGACTTAGGATAGCGAACAATTGGCACGTGTGAACCAATTGATATGTATGCTGATATAATGAAGTTTGTTTGATGTTTTTATAAAGGATTAACTTTTTAAATAAAGAATGAAAGAAGAATAACATAAAATTCAATTAGTAATAACATTTGGACTGTATATTGCTAGAATGTTTATTAATTAGAATTTAAGGTACATGGAAAGTATTTATTAATTATAATATATTTCAAAATTCTAAACCATTCAGAAAAATTTGGTAAATGTAAAGAAAAGGGGTTCCTAATTTCCTCCAATTGCAATTCTGTACATCTTATGCAACAAAAGCGCCTAACCCCTCTAACACCTTAAAAAATAAATTGCAATACAACAGAAATGCCCGACACTAAAAAGCAATTCTCTCCACTATATCCCTGCACTTGAGCCACAAAAGCCGGATAAAAAACAAACCAAGTACGATATGCAAAATAAATGCTCAAATAATAAAGAGCCAGGACCAACCGGAGAGCACGGAGCACGAAAATGGCAACGTAACTCAAGAGCTACTCCAAAAAGCGAGTCCTGGAACAAAGGAGCAGCCCAAAAGCGAAAAGGACGAAACAATACAACTACAGACAGCTGACACACACGCATGCAAAATGTGCAAAAAGTATTATTTAAAATAATATTAAAATAAAGCGTCAGCGTGTCAGCCAGTGAAAATAGTCAAAGGAAAAGTCAAACAATTTACAAATTCGAAAGGGTGTAGAAAAAAGGAATGCACTGACAAAAGCGGTATATCTGTTATAGTTTTCTTTTCTTATTTTAAAAAATATTTATATAATATTATTTAAGACGTTAATACTTAAAGGATGAGATAAAATATTTATTAGACGTAAAGTCAAGGTATATATAGTTTTTAAAACAGAAATATTTTATGAATAGTTTTATGACTCCTTTTATAACAATTCTCCATTTAAGGATACTATTTTCCGAATCATAAATTATTAAAAATTTAAGATTCTAAATTACTAAAAAAGTTATCAAATAATTGTAATCAACAAAATACCTTTTTCTTTAATAGTATCCAATTTTTTACTGTGTCAGGGAAAAGGGACAAAGGAGGTATGGGGGCGTCAGTGAGGCGACAAACGGCCAGCGGACTAAATAAAAAATAATAATGGAAGTTATACATTTTATTTCACAGACGAATGGCAGCAGGACAGCCAAGGACTCCGGACTCCGGACTCCGGACTGCGGACTGCGAGTCCTGGCAGCCAACCCCTTTGGAATGTTGACAAGCAGCAGGAGCAACACAAAAAATAAAAAATAATCAAATAAAACTGAAAAGGATTCGCTTTTGTGCGCTTTGTTGTTCGAGTAGTTTTCTGTTTCCCTCTGTGTGTGCGTGAGCTCAAAGGAAATAAATGTATTGTATTTGGAAGCGCAGCTACAAATAAAATTTTAATCAAAATGTAGTTGAGTGTTGAAGGGTTGTTCTGCGATTGTGTTCCAAGTTCTCGGTGTTCATATATATATATGTATATATATAATTGTTCTCTTGTGTTTGTGCGGATTGTTTCTGTCAATCAGCAGCTTCAGCTTCTTTTGTTGCTGCCGAAGGATACAACTGATATTGATTTCGAGTTTGCCGCAAGCACAAAGGACTCGGTGCCCAGAAACCAATGGCAGGCAGAGCCAATGGGAAAAGTTTCGAAGATATGCCATACAATGGCAGCCGGAAACGCTCACCAATACTCGTGCGAGGGGCACTTTCAGCATAGTTTCATAATTGCGAACAGCAATGGCGCTGAAATGAAAGTCCGCAGTATCCTGACCACTTGGCATCACAACGCCCCCTTGGCCCAAAATACACACACTACTATTTACATATATAGGGAGGGCTTTACATATCCACAGTTGTGTTCATTACTTCAGCTTACAATATCTATTGAATTCATTTTAATTACATCCCAAAATTAACATCATTTTGTCGACGTTGATAAAGCATTATAATATGATACCTACATTTGAAACCAGCTACATTCTAAAGTCTACCTAACTGTTATTTACATAAAATATTTGATATATTTAAAAAGGATTTTTTACAAAGCTTTAAAGGTGAAACAATTTATTTTATTAATGCTTACCAAGTTTATTACAAAATGCTATCTTCAATCGAATTTGGTTTTTTTGGCACCCCTTAAAAGATTAATACCGATTATCTCCTGTAGCTTAAGTATATTATTTTGCCATTAAAAAACTACAATTTCGACCTTATGTGTGGGAGCACACTCGTACATAGTTTGCGTTGTTACTTCGTCCTGTGAGCGGCATGCGACATGTTTCTCTACCAGTGGCAGGATACCCAGGACATCCAGCTTCCAACTCTCCCAGCTGGTGGCAAATTTCATTTGAATGCCGTCCAAACGGCTTGTTGGCATTGCACACCAACGGGGGGTGAATGTGGACTATATACGTATGTACCCGATTTCGATCCTGCCTGGCTGAAACTCAATTAAAATGGCATTTAAATCATGCGAACTTCTTGTTCTGCCAGAGCCCAACACCCCGGTGGAAAATTCTTCGGCAAGTTGCCTCAATCGACTTGACTTGCGGGCTTTTGTTTGGCATTTTTCGGTCTGGAATTGTTAATAATTTGTAATGACACGCGCAGTTAACCGAAAGTTCCCTGCTAATGGTTATCGCCTCCCAAAGCGTAACCGATTTACTTCGAGTACAAAGGATGCACTCCCAGCAGCCCCTGCATCCTTTATCCTTTGTCTCCAACTCTTGCCCTGAAAATGGGCACATGTCTGCAATTTACGCAGATTTTTATTCAAATTTTGCTTAGTGTATAAATTGCTGTTGCAAAAAAGCGAAAAAACGCGGAGAAGAAACCCAAAAAAAGAACGGTTGGGAACAGAAAAATATTTCATATTGAAATTCAATGCCGTCTGAGTGAGAATTGTTTGATTAAATCAAGTGAAGACTTTGAAATGCACTTAAAACCTAATTAAAATTAATGTATTTTCTATACTTGCAAATACAATAATGATGGATATTGGAGTTTAATACTTCTATGACTTTAATTGAATAAATTAATAATGACTTAAATTACTTTAATCAGAAAATGTATAACCCAACGTATGTGTCTTATCACAAAAATGTATGGCCTAATATTTATAGGACCGACACTTTCACAAAGTCCCTCGAATTAAGAAATAAAAAGGATATCAAGGACATTAACGACTCTTCATATAGCGACCGCAACTATGCCAAATGGCAGAATGGAAAGGCGGCAATACAAGGAAAAAACACATTTGCATATTTATCTTTTTTCGGTTATAACTGCTGGCTGGTAGCTGCTATAACATTAGCATTTCTCAAAAGGATAATGTGCCACCGAGGGCCCCACCTCCATTCCAGCCAAAGTCGTTTGGCATTTTTCCGCTGGCATCTCCATCTCCACGTACTCCACGCTCCATTCTCGAATCTCCATAAGGGGGAACTTCTTATAAGGGGTAAAAGTCGAGTGACAAGCATTTGTTTTTGGGAACGGGAACAGGCGTGTGCATGTGCTTAAGGGCCTCGTTAACAAAGTTATTTTGTCTTTTATCGCCCGCTGCTCAGTTCTCGGTTCTCGGCGATGTCAAAACATAATTCGCCATGTGCGGCATTAACTTCTTGGCATTATCAGGCATTTCGATTTGACGTCATGCGTGTGACATAGTACAATTTATATCCTGGCTCGTGTTGGCATCCCAGGCGTATGAGCAATGTGAATGCTAGCTGCCTTTGCCTTGTCATTCTGTTGCAGCTGGTTCCCACTATATATAATACATAGAACACATTTAGTAAATAAAGGAACAATTCCTCGTACGACCTCGTACGACCACACGCACAATTAATCTTTTGTCGAAGCACTTAATTGAATTGCCCCGTCAGCCCTGGAAATATCAATTACCACCACAATTAAAGACACAAAAGGCCGTAGAGTAGGAAGTACTCCGCATTTAATTGAATTACAATTTCATAAAAATCTCCAAGATATAGATTCTCTGGAAATCTAAGCGATTGGGTGCAGGATGCGACCGAATCGAGGGGAAATTTAAGATGCCGCGCCTGCGCAGAAAACTCAAGACCCCAATTGCAATTGGCATCGGTTTCGGCTCGTTTCGGTTTGGTATCGCTATCGCTATTGGTATCGAATAATGAACAATGCTTACAACTTATTTAACACATTGCACAAAGGGGCGAACAAAGGATCGATCTCACATACCACACAATAAATACATACATTTAGCGCAGTTCTTTGTGGGCACTCGCGTGTTCATTGTGATTCCGATTATTGAAATGCGCACATAATGCCAACAAAACGAAGTTATGTGTAAAGTATACATGTACAATACCCAAGTTTATACGTTCAAGTGATTCGCGCCGGTCCTCCATTGTGCTGGCTCCTCGAAACTTGAATCGCCGAATCGCCCCGGAACGCAGGCGCAGCCCTCGCATTATGGCCGCCGATCCCAAGTTAAACATCACTGAAGAAAAACACCCTATACGTCATATCAAATATATACGAAATTAAATCATATATTTTAAAAATTGTATTACATTTGGTTACATATATTTTATGCATAATTTCAAATTGGTTTCAAATAAAATTTAAGTTCCTGGGAATGCAAAAAATGCTACAAATTAAAAAACACCACCTTTGTTTGGATAATGATACCAGAAAACATGGATTTTAAGATCAGTAATATTTCTTATGATATTAAATTCCTGAAACATGGCTTCCTGTTTTCACGAATTCCCTTCTGAAGTTATCCCAATTTAGTTTCAGTGCAGAATTAACGGCTTGGAAGAGCGGGGGCTGGCAGTTGAAGTCGGAGAAGCTGAGGAAGCTCCGGGAAGTACACTCAATTCCAGGAAATTTAATCCTTAAATGCTGCATATAATATACATTAAAATCGTTTTTGTGCTCGAGTCGCGTCCACTTCAGATGTGACTTGAAATTCAGGCAGATGGAAAGACGTTTTATGTAGCTAAATGAGAAACGAAATTAAGGCGAACAAGACCCTTACTTTAAATACGTTAAACAGTTTGGCTTGAATTTTAATTGAATTCTTTTCTGAATAACTGTGCATATATTTATATGGAGAGAAATAACACTTTTGAGTTGTACACCAAACATCTCAAAAAGTAATTCTTCCAATATAAAACCATCAATTATCTTTAGGAATATTACTTTATTTTCAAAATGAGATAACTGAGAGCTAAATTCCCCGTTAAATCATTGTGTTTATCGCCCAAAGAGACCCTCCTCCCTTGTTTTATCCTTCACATTTTAGCACTGTCACAATCTACATTCAATAAATATAAGATAAATTTCAATTTTCAATGATACGCCACCAGCCGCATTTTCCACCGCCCCCAATCGCCTGTTTTCCTCAATACAATAGCACTCGAGCATAATTCAAAATGCCAGTAAAACATATTTCCAAGTTCGAGTTCAGTGGGGAGACAAGGCATTTGTGCAAAAGTATTTCAAGCGAAAAATCACACTTTGACATTGTCTGCCGGCCCCGTGGAATGGAGCTGCTCGGAATTGGGGTCGCTCGAGGGGTTGGTGACTGGTAACTTAACTGGGTGTTTGATCTGCCGGTGTTGTCGGTCAGACGTCGACGGCAGCCCGCCATAATTATTGCCAATAAACGTCGACCCGCTCCCACGACTTTTCCCCATCCTCCTCCGACATTTTCCCGGCCAAATAGAACGCCCCTTTTCTGGGACGCGATGCCACGGGCGCAAAAACACTTTGTAATATTTAGGCCGGGAAGAGAGGTGGATGCCACTCGATTCTGGGCTAGAAGCACTGGAAAAACTTTGGGTTTCTAATAAAAAGTAATTATAAAGTTTGCTTTTTAAATACAGAAAAAATAGTCCATTTCCATTATACATTCAAATTTTATAGCTCTTTAAAATTAAACCTAAGACTTCAGTAATGGTTAAAGTTATGCGTAAATGTTCATTTACTTGCTTACTTTTTTTTAGTATAAGTAAATTAAATATAAACAAAAATGATTGTATTACTTCTATATAGCTTTATCTGTATAAGATTTATACAGATTTACAGATTATCATGTCTAACATATAATCTTGTTTTATATATTAAAGATTTTCATAGTTTATGTTTAGTTTGCATCTTGGTTTTAAATATCAAATGTTTAATCGTATTATTACTAATTTTTTAATTGCCATTTTATTGCTAATAATATTATCAATTTCTTATCCCCAGTGTGGGTGTTCGTGTCAAAAGGCAAAAGCCAACAATGATTGGTGGGGTGTTTTGTGGGTGTCTGGCATATTTCTGGTGGTGGATGGATGCTCGGATGTACGGATGTTAGGATGCTCGGCATCGTCGTCTGTGGGTGACATTCCCGAATTTCATTTGCCAACTCAGCTCAACCGCAAGCGCCCATCAAATTTCGTCACGGAAAGTGTGTAAATAAGTTCATTACACACATTTGATTGAGAGAAAGAGGTGGAGCTACCCAGTTCCATTTCCCAGGAACCCAATCTGTGGCCAGGTGTCTGCCTACCAATTGGTAATTAAAAATCAAGAATGTATCTCGACTGGCAACACAATCATTTAATTCAATTTGCCCGCCACGCTCAACTGACTTTCCCTCAAAATACGAGCTGGAAAAACGTTTGAAAAGGTTTAAGGACCGGGGATGGGTTTGCGGTGGATTGGGCATTGTGTGCTCGTGCCCGATGACCAAGGATAACTGTCTGTCTGAGGATGGCAAGACTAATGGGGGTGCAAATCGCCAACTCACTCACTCATCACTGACCCGAATCGCAGCCCAAAGCAGTTGCGGATGCATTTAATTTATTATTAGAATTATTTATGGCAATCGCTCGGGGAGGGGTGATAAAAAAGCGGTTATTGTTAAGTTTATTAGAGACTGCCGACCGGCGATCCGGAAAAGGGGTGCGACCTCACCAGAACTCTCGCACAGTGGTTGCCATTTCGCTTGCAGATGGTCATTGGGAAATCCGAGAGCTCTTTGAAAATTATTTAAGCGGAGATGGGCGAATGCAAATCGGTAGATCAATAATAAATAATGATAATTTTTAGTTTTATTTTAATTTTAAATCAAAGTTTGGTCACTTGGAAACGTGTAAAAGAAGAAATATTAGTGTTTGGTTGCAATTTATATATTCTTAAATAAGTAAATAGGAAATAAATTTGGATGTATCTTTATTTAAGTGTTTTATAGCATCTTTAAGGTTATACCATTTTTTTTTATTAATAGCTCACTGTACACCAGTAAACGTTTCTCATTTTTGGCATTCCATTTTTGGGGTAAAAATTATGGTTCGGTCACAAAAAATGATCAAAAACAGCCAAAACGCATAATTCATGCATCAGATACATGCTACTTCAGATAAATGGCAGGACCAACGAAATAACGAGCCAAACTGACCACCGACCGCAACAACAACAATGACTTGACGCACACTTGAGCCTCTGAAAGGATAACAATTTATCAAAAAAAGGAAAACAGAAAATGTGTGCCTACACACAAACACATACATTTTTTGTATCTAGCAGCGGGTTGAATTTGTTTTCGATTTGTGAAAGTGAAATATGTTTTGGTGACATTAAGCTGACGGAATCAGGATTAGATGCAGCATCCTGCGAGGACAATGGGACATCGCCGGTCTTTATGTGCGGCACGTGCTCATCTTTCCACTCTCAATAAGTAGCGAATTTTTTAAACATTTGAAAATGTTGTTATCCCCTCCGCTGGAGAGTTATTTAAAATTTAATTTGGCATTTGCTTCTCTGGTGTTGGCATATGCCAGCATTTCGGCCTGTAAAGGATTAGCGCCCTTCACCTTTTCTTGCCCGGCAGGATCGCAGGAAAAACCGGAAAACCATCACGATGCCAACTGGCAAATATCTTTCCTTTCGGCTACAAGGATGTGCAAGGAAACGCGACAAGTCAAGACATTTTTATGCAAATTTATCTCATTACGTCGGTTGGCTGGCACTTGCTCTGTTGCCGCTTGCAAAGTTATTTTCAGAGTGAATTTAATTAAATAAAATTAAATATTCAACACATGGCAGCAGAGCAAGGAAAACTTTTTCACTTGCCTTCTTCTTTGCATTGACTTCAGGCTGAAGTGCTGGCTTCCCTGCTCGTTAATTAATATTTATATTCAATATTTATGCATAATAACTACGTATCTAGAAGGGATTAGGCAGTTCGAGCACGTATGTGGTGCCCGGGTTGTCAAGTAATTAAAATAGGATGAACCATGATCTATGAGACCACAACAATATTTAATGAAGCAAATTGGAAATCACTTGGAAAATGGAATTTACTTTCAGATTACTAGGAAATTCAACCACAAACTCAAAGAGGTATCCCAAATCTAAATCAGGTTTCTATATCTCAAGTTATGCAATCTAGAAGTGCAGCATATGGGTTCCGATTCCAAAAGCCGGAAAAGCGGAAATCCCGTACATAAAAACGGACTAAAATGTAGACTCTCGCTTAAAACATAACTTTAAACGTAGATCATTAGAGAATTCAACCACAAATTTATAGAGGGGTCTACCTTGTAAATCGGGATCCAAAAACGGAAGTTATGGAGTCTAGACGGTCAGTTTTGTGGCCTGATACTGATGTCCATTGTAAATACGGAAAAACTGAACATGAAAATGGGTTAAAATTTGGACTCTTGATTAAGAGAACAACTTTAATGTAGACTATTGGAGAATTTCACTACAAACTCATAGAGGTATCCCACGTCAAAATCGGCATCCAATAACTGAAGTTATGGAATCTAGAAGGTCAGTTTTGGGGCCCGATACTGAAATCCATTGGAAATACGGAAAAACTGAACATGAAAGTGGGTTAAAATTTGGACTCTCGATTTATAGAACAACTTAAATGTAGATTATAAGAGAATTTCACTACAAACTCATAGAGGTATGCCACGTCAAAATCGGCATCCAATAACTGAAGTTATGGAATCTAGAAGGGCAGTTTTGGGGCCCGATACTGAAATCCATTGTAAAAACTGAACATGAAAATGGGTTAAAATTTGGACTCTTGATTTCAGGAACAACTTAAATGTAGATTATAAGAGAATTTCACTACAAACTCATAGAGGTATCCCACGTCAAAATCGGCATCCAATAACTGAAGTTATGGAACCTAGAAGGTCAGTTTTGGGGCCTGATACTGAAATCCGTTGAAAATACGGAAAAACTGAACATGAAATGGGTTAAAATTTGGACTCTCGATTTAAAGAATAACTTAAATGTAGATTAAAAGAGAATTTCACTACAAACTCATAGAGGTATGCCACGTCAAAATCGGCATCCAATAACTGAAGTTATGGAATCCAGAAGGTCAGTTTTGGGGTCCGATACTGAAATCCATTGGAAATACGGAAAATCTGAACATGAAAATGGGTTAAAATTTGGACTCTCGATTTAAGGAACAACTTAAATGTAGAATTTAAGAGAATTTCACTACAAACTCATAGAGGTATCCCACGACTAAATCGTTATCCAATAACTGAAGTTATGGAATCTAGAAGGTCAGTTTTGGGGCCTGATACTAAAATCCATTGAATATACGGAAAAACTGAACATGAAAATGGGTTAAAATTTGGACTCTCGATTTAAAGAACAACTTAAATGCAGATTATAAGAGAATTTCACTACAAACTCATAAAGGTATCCCACGTCAAAATCGGCATCCAATAACTGAAGTTATGGAATCTAGAAGGTCAGTTTTGGGGCCTGATACTAAAATCCATTGAATATACGCAAAAACTGAACATGAAAATGGGTTAAAATTTGGACTCTTGAATTAAAGAACAACTTAAATGTAGATTATATGAGAATTTCACTACAAACTCATGGAGGTACCCCACGTCAAAATCGGCATCCAATAACTGAAGTTATGGAATCTAGAAGGTCAGTTTTGGGGTCTGATACTGAAATTCATTGAAAATACGGAAAACCCGAACATGAAAAGGTGTTAAAATTTTGATAATCGATAAGAATAACAACTTTAATTTAGATTATTAGAGAATTTTACTACAAACTCATAGAAATATCCCTCGACCACATCGGCATCCAATAACTGAAGTTATGGAATATAGAAGTGCAGTTTTGGGTCTGATACTGAAAACCATTGGAAATAAGGATAAAACGATCATGAGTGTTTAAAAATTGGACCCTCGAACACTTAATGGTTACAGCTTAGTTTTAAGATGTCTTGATGTGGTAAACTTTGCGTATTGGTTAAATCGCGATTAGAGCACCTAGCTCAAGTGGCAGCTGCCGTTGCCGATTCCGCAGGACCTCTCTGGACCCCGGGATCCTTTCTGCCCCCGAGAATCGAGACAAAAGGCCGCGGCGGAGCAAGGCCAGCAATTATTTGTGGCATTCGCTCAAAGCGATTGTTTGGCTTTTGCTATATCTTTTAAATACAATTTATAAAGCACGCGCCGCTGCACAGTGTTCGCCATGGGAGGGTGGGAGAGGGAGGGGCGCTGCACAATGGGCCAGATAAGAAGGCGGCCATTTTGTTTATGCGCCGCGCACAAAGAAATCTGAAATAACAGGAAAGTCAAGAGGCGGGCAAAAAAAGGGGGAAGGGGGCGTGGCGCCTCTTTCGCTTTTTAGTGCGAAAATAATTGTAAAATCTGCAAATGCAAAAGGTTTCCAGTGTTATTTCCTTTTAGCCATGGCCACACAAAGGTGGCACAATGGAGGCCGGCTCTTCAGGAAAAACTGGCGAGGAAAACTGACGCCTTTGTGAGGAATCTCGGCCGCAGACGCTGTGTGTGTGGTAAAATTGCAATTTAATTGCAGTTAAATTGCTCGCAATTTGCTCAAAAACATGGGAGTTTTCCCTTCTTTTTATTGTAAAAGAAATCAGCAAGGTAAACAAGCAAATAAAAATATGAGCGGGGGCGAAGAACTAGCAGGAGGAACTCGAGTGGTTTTTCATTTCGCAGGCGATTCAGTCGAGTGGAAAAAAGGTTCCACTGCATGGAGAAATGTATCTAAAGGATACACAGGGATCTCCTTTTTATTTCATCTTTGTGTGGGAAGGTTGCACTTGAGACCCCGCCAGTTGATATCATTATTTGTTTGCCATTTGAACAGGGACATGCGAACATGTGTGGAAATGTCCCCGCAGCGTTTATTTTGATTTTCTGCCGGGATAAACGCAAATAAACAAATTGGATATCAAAACGATGGACTCCAGAGAATAGATACGATTTTTTTCCCAGGCCATTGTTGAGTTATGATCCGCAGATAAGTATCATTAGTTGTTGTTGAGTACGCTAATTGCAGCTCCTACTCCGTACTTTAACCCCTTCGAAAAGGAATCGTCGTGCCTGCAGGCAGCAGATTTATGGGCCTGGGTGCATCACCTTGGTTATTTAATTTGGTTATTGTATTCATTGACACAAAAGCCAAACCAGCCAGCCGCCTGCTGCGTGTTTTTTGGTGCCTTGCCAACTGCCAGCAGCAAATAAGGCCGGGAAAACAAAACATCCACTCATTCCCCAATGCACTAAGCCAAAAAAATAAATAGAATTAGGCTAGAATTAATTTCAGGTAATTAAAACGATTAATATTACTACATTAGTACAGTTCAATTCTTTTTAGATCCTAGCCCCTTCTGTATCCTACAATGCAAATCAGTCCGTCAATTTAAGGAAAATATAATATCCAATAACATTTTATCTATATATCATCAAAGGAATATTTTTATGTTGTTCTTTTACTTAAGATATTTTAAACTTTAGTTTGTAATATAGTTTAAAATATTATACCATCTCTAATTTTTTACCAGTGCACCCATCCTCACTATCTCGAACACCACACAAAATCCTGGACTTAGCCAAAGCCTGCAATGTGTTCTAGTTGAGTTTATGAATAAAATTACACAGGACCAACGGAGGTCAAAGGTTGGGGGCTTGGGGTGGCGTGCTTATATCAACGCTATCCAACAATGGATATTAAGCGTATCCACTTAATGGTTGCCAAGGTGCCGAGGTGGAGCAGGCGGTGGGATTAATAGCATTGTGGATCTGCGAGTGCCAAACCCGCGGTCAAATGCCAGGGAACAATGCCAAATTGCGGGTGGTGGTGGTGGTGGTGGTGGTGTGGTGGTTTTCGGTGGGTGTGAGTACGTGTGTGCCAAAAATCCTTTGGCCGTAATCAAGCGGAAAATAGCACAATGACTATCTACAATATATCTGGGACAATGGAAGACACACTCTGCAGGCAGGAGGAAAACTGGCGATTGTCAGTTGAAAAACAAAAGGATTTTACACTCCCACTTGGGTTAATCAGTGCAAAAGGGGGTGGCGATTATTACTGGCGGAAGGGGGCGTGGCATGGCGTACAAGCAAAACAGATCAAACTGTTACAAGAAGGCAGACAGTGGGGGAGTGAGAAATAAAATTAAAATATAGCAACTTTCCAGTTGATTTATTAACTATTAAATGATATTTTATATTGGTTTGGTTGGGAAAAAATGGTGTTGAGAAAAACAATCCAGTATACTTATATTCCATGGATACTAAAACCTAATAAAATTATTAAAACTAGTAAATGCTTTTATTTTTTCAAGCACTGTTGGCTCCAAAATATTATAAAGAAATTTGGATAAAAAAAATGTTATAAGAATCTTTTGAATTTGGAAATGAAATACCATTGCCTACCTTCTCAGTGTGAAAAATATCAATAAGTTGCAGACAAATTGTAGCTATCTCACTCGGCCTTTCCAAAAGCACCGCCACTTGCCTCCGATTTGCCACTTACATTGCGCATACGCCACGTAGGTCTTTGAATATATGTATGTATATTGCAATCACATAAGTGTGTTTGCTTCTGACTGCAATTGTTGCCTTTGATTTGAAATGCAGACATTGAAAAGTCTATTATGCGGGTGGATAATTGATATGTGATTAGGAAGTAATTGGACTTTTATGCTGGAATAACTCTTCTCTAAGATTGTTTGATATTGATTTTCCTTTAAATGTTTCAAGAACTAAAACGTAACTTTACATAAGATTTACTTACACAATGTAAAGAATATAGTAAATAAAATAGTTTAATCATATGTTTAGAAGCAGCTGCTTATTTGCACATAATATTTTTGATTAAAAGTAATTAAAAGTGCTAGAGACGAGATAAAATGCGAAGTTCTTGGGCAAAGGGCTGCATTCTTGGAAAGATATTCCCGGAATTGCATTTCGCTGCCAAGTTCTGCTAATTGCTCGCCCGCTAATGACTCTAAGCTGAAAATACTGGCCGCTAACTACCGGCCACGCCCACCCAGGATCAGGAACAGGACCAGGACCGGGTTATTTGCCAACTGCCATTTGCGGCAACTAAGCGCAATTAATTAACAACCCAGGCGATTGAATTAAAACGGGACAAGGAATAGAAAAAAATTATACAAAATGTTGGTACTTCATAATGGAGAGCGTCCACGACTGCCGCTGGTGGTCATGTCCCCGCCCACGATCACGGAGAGTTGGCCAAAGAAAATGCAGCTTAATGCTGAATTAATTCCAATTACCACATTGCCACCGTCCTCCATACTCCGTCCCATATCCTCCATCCTCCATCCCACATCCTGGCCCATCTCGACCAGTGGACGAGCACACTCAGCGGACTGGCCAGTAATTTAGCCGCTAATGCGCGGAGTGCGGCCAACAAAGGCCACCGCACGCGCTGACCTCCAGCTCAGTCCGTGGCCAGCTTACCCGACACACTGCCAGAAAAATCCTACCCAATTTTAAAAAAATTTTATTCATGTGTATTTAAAGACGGTTTAAATGTACCCCTTAAAAATGTTATTACTCTCCATTTGACTTAAGTTTAGATTACCATTTTCAAAAGGCTTACTAATTAATTTGTAGTTATAGTTATTAGATTAAATAACTTAGAAAAAGAATGCTTGGAGATTCCTATTAGAAGTTTCTTAAACTAAAACATTAATTAAAATTTTGTTTTTAAAATTCGGCTTATAATCTTCATTTTAATTACCTAATTACCTAATTTAATAAATTAAAGTGAAATTTTATTCATGAAGTAAAAAATATTTTCACCCTTTTTTCGCATAGTTATCGCTTATCCCTTGATTTTTATTAGACAATTTTTTTCAGTGCACTCCCTCCCAATCGCCACTCTGCATTGCCATGGCCTTTTATGCGAGGTTTTAACATGAATTTATTTTATATAAAAATTTTCCTTTTTCCTCCAGTCATCAGCCACTTGTTTGGCTTTCAGAAGATTCACTAATTAATTATTAATTAAGTTGGAAAAATTGCCAAACACCCCGCTTCCCCCGTCCTTCTCAGCGAACTGAAAGATGCCTTTGCATTCAGTTTGAAACTTTTGAAAGTATTCCAATTTTCTAGCATTTTTCTCGTCCGCTTTGCGCAGAACTTTGTGGGCGGAAAACTTTCGAGCGAGCTGGGAAAACTTTTGGCTCAATGTGTCGCCTACCCGAGGACCATGCCTCCCCCATTTTCCCCAGAGTTAAAAGTTTTTACTGTCGCATTTCTCCGACTCCAGATGCAAGTCGGCACTAAAATGCAGGCCTTGAATGAGAGAAAGAAAAGTCCATCGTTAGCAGGTCCTTGGAGGGGATATAAAAAAGGAAAGGCCTGGCTTAAACAAAAAGCACGTGTCCTGTGAAGCGCCTTTCATCAGGCGAGCCATGGAACTCAACTGACCTTCAGCTGGCCATGTGCAAATTGTTAACTGCAAAAACATACTACATATTCAACAAAAAAATCAGAAAAGGACGCAGTTCAGAAAAGCGCAAACATTTATATTTAATTGGTGGCTTATGGTCGAGAAGTGGCCGCCCCCTTGTGGCCTTGTGTCTACCCAATTGAGTTTCAAAGTTGCAATTAGAGCAGCCTGAATGGGCGACTGACCATTTCCCCGGCGATATGGAAAAGTGGGTGGTGGTCAGGTGAACTGGTGGCTGCATTCAATGGAAACAGTTGAGATCGGGGCAGTCCTGAAGTGGGAAATGTGGAGGAGTAAGGGAAGCCCAGTGGAGAAACAATGCACAGTCAAAAGAAACAAGTCGCAGACCATTAAACCCGAAAAGCATTTTGCAATGTAGAGCGTTGAGTGTTTTTATGGTCAGTGGACCTCATTTGAATGGATACTGAAGTATGTTAAAATAAAGGATAAGGAAAAAACGTAGAGGGCGGAATATGCAACCTATTTATAGAAGCCTTAAAGGTAAACTTGTTTCAAAAAGCTTAGAATAATGGAAATTTTAGAATTAGTAATATTTAAATATATATCTATACCAAAATGAAATTAGAAAATATATTAATTTATTTCATTATTGTTCATTGCATTGTCAGTTTATAAAATTCAATTTGAAGTATTTAATTTTAGTTTAGTTCACAGTCAAATCAGCTTTAAGTATTTCCTATATCATTCTAGTACCTTTACCTTCCTAACAATCCTTTTCAATCCAGAAAACAATCACCGGAAATTCAAAGGTATTCAGTTTTACCACATCCATTTATTTGAATTCACTCTTTTTTGATTCTTGGAAACTCTTTGAAACTAAGTACTTAATTCTGCCTGGCAAACTAACGCAATCTCGGCACCAGCAAAGCTAAATGGAAATGAAAAACCAAATTGAATTTACCTTACCTTTGACTATGTCGACACTCGTGCAATGCCACGCCCCCTTTTGTGGATCAGGCAAATGTGCCAAGTGTTTATGGGTGCACTTGGAAAAATATATTAAAAGTAAGGCAAAAAGGTATACAATATTATTAAATGATAATAACTATAAAGTTTTAATATTCTTAAATCAGAGATATTTAACATATTTTTTAAAGGCTTAAATTGTTTACCTTTTTAAGAAAGTAGGAATAGAAAATGTAACTTAATAAAGTTTAAAGAGCCAAATAAAGTTTAAAAAATATCTTTTGTTACTAATTTTTCACCCTACAAAATGCTATAACTGATAGGCAATATTTAAGTTTCTCTCCGTTAGCTGGTTGATGGTTTTTCCTTCGCTCAATGACGAATCCGACTCGATGACGACTTCTTTACACGACATTTAATTGAGAAATAATTGAATAGGTCGTGTCAAGTGTTTGTTTGGCGTTTGGCTGGCTGAGGTCTGGGATGCGGAATATGGAATATGAAATATGGAATATGGGCGGTACTGGGACCGGGGGATTGGGTTCCCAGAGAGGTCTGGCTTTCGGTGCGAAATTAGCTTTGTCAAATGCGGCTGACATGGGCACGGGTTGAGTGGTGCGGAAAGGTTAGTGCAGCGTGAAAACGCCACTGCGAGTTGTTTAATGAAGTAGTCACAGTCGGCGGAGAAAGTCGAAGGCCCTTCGATTTCCGATCCCCGATTTCCCACCACTTGAAACAAAGCCCAGTGGCGCAGTCAAAGGAAAGGTGGAAAAAACACACGTCCATAAAAGGGAATTCACGTGTGATTGGAATGTTCAGCAATCGTCCTTCAATCGTTTGGAGAGTGGGCGGGTCCTGGGAAATTGTCGCCCGGTGCAGTCAGCCGCGCACTTATAATTGCAGTTGCAGTTTAACCGATTGCATTGTGGATTGAGAACTGGGGGAATTAAAAGGTTCTCTCTTCATCATGTAAGCTATTATAAACTTAGGGATATTTTTAGTTTCATAAGCATCTCACATCTATATCCAATATCCCTTGAGTTAACAAGTCTCTAAGATAAAGAAGATAGTCTTTTTCTGTACAACATTTTTCCTAGCTGATTACACAAGTTTTCTAATATTCCCTAAATAGAGCAAGAAAATGATTTAAGCATCTCTACACAGAGAAAATTATGACGTTCTGAAATTGAGTATTTGTATTCTCAATTTGAGGATGTACTCAATTTAAGTACAAAATTTGTGGAAAAAACTAATGTTGAGAAAAGCTTCACTCATTTTAAGTAAAAGGACTTGAATTGATCGCAAAATTCTAAGTTTGAGGAAATGTGTTCTTCAATTTCCAACTTGAGAATTAATATTCTCATTATTAGTAACCGATAAACTCAAAAATGAGTAGCGAATTCTCATAAGAATTTCTAGAGAATTTCGTACTGCGAACGAGACGAGACAAGAGCGGCCTTAAGTTCGTTGCGTATGTGGTTGTCTCTCTCTCACTAATGGGTGTGTAAAGTGGTGCGCGCCGCATTTGTGTGACTGTCATTTGCCGTGTGATTTAGCAAAGTGAAGACGTGCGCAAGACACAAAGGTGAAAAACTATTTCAGTGAATTGGACATACTATGTGCGACCCTTCCGTACCTCGAGGGTAAGTTTTTTAATTTAAACTGTATTTATAATGTTCTAAATAATAATAAAATAAACAAACACTGCAAAAATATTGTCAAAGCATGTACATTAATATGTATGTATGTGTGATTGTAAGTGGCGTGAAGCAGTCTAGTTTTGTTAGTTTCTACGTACATTGTACATACAAACACACATATAATTTGTTAAATGCTTTTTAAATGTACATCTAATAACATTCTAATTTTATTGTTTCATGCTTATGTATATACATTAGGGTGTCCCTTATTTTTCATGTTTGATATATTTTTACGCATACCTTCTTAAAACGTTCCTAATAACTCAATATGTTCTAGAAAAAAATACTAGCCCGTTGCATGCAAGAGAACACGTGCCGACTTGCAATTTAAGCTTGTCCGTACAAGTTGGTGCGGTTACAGCGCTGCGACTATGGACTACGCTTCATTCGTTATTTCATTCGTAAGTTTTGGTGTTATTGGTGCACTATTGTTTGTTGAGTAAAGATGTCAGTGACATTACGTAGTGATAAAGAAAATATTTTTCTTATCGGGCTACCTAGTCATCAAATCACTGGTGCAAAGTTACCATCAAATCGCCAGGTTCTCTCCGTTTTATTTTATAATATTCGGCAAGTCAAGCTAACTCTCAGTGAAAGTGCAAATCTTGTGACTAGGGAGTGTTTAATATTTTGGGAAAAAGCGAGAATTCCCACAAGGGCATTGCCCAATTGCGTGAAGAAACTTATTGATTTATACCATGCTTGGAGAGAGCTGCAAAAAAATTGTAAAAAAACTCTAGCCACTTTTAAGGACCGAGAAAAGAATTTTAAAATAAGCCTTGATAACTTATTTGATATTGCACATGCTGATGCCTTGAAAATAATAAAAATAGAGGAAGACAAACTATTTTTGAATAAACAAAGAGAACCAGGTCGACCAGGATATTTAGCTGGTGTAGACAAAAAATTGACGGAGAAAGAAGAAAGAGTTAGACAGAGACGATTAGACGATGAGGAAAGAAAATTAAGACAATGGAATTATTGGCTGTTGCATCTACTTCTACTACACAAAACTTGGAACATTCCGAAGATTCGGACGGGGAACAGATTTTGTATTCTGAAATCAGCTTGCCAGTGGTTCTCGGCTCTAAAACAAGTTCGAAAAGAGGTAGAAAGAAACTGATAACACCTAAACTTGTCGCAGCTTTAGACCGTTGTCAGTTGAGCATTAGAGACTCCGTTTACATTCTTCATGCGGTTGTAGAAGCGCTTGGTCTGAGCAGTGATGATTTCCCAATTAATAAATCCTCGATTCAGCGAATTCGTACTCAGATGAGAAAATCTAGGGCAGAAGCAATAAAAACTGATTTTCAGAACAATGTTCCTGATGTAGTCACAGTCCATTGGGATGGAAAACTATTACCAGGGCTGAATGTGCGAGTTTCAAAAGAAGAACGCTTGCCAATTATAGTTTCATTTGACGACAAAGAACAGCTTCTTGCAGTACCAAAACTGGAGAGTTCTTCTGGTAAACATCAATCAAAAGCCGTCTCAACCGCCCTTTGTGACTGGGATCTTAATAACAAGGTACAAATAATGTGCTGCGACACCACATCTTCGAATACTGGACGTTACAATGGAGCTTGCGCTCTTTTAGAACACACTTTAGAAAGAGAATTGTTATTGTTCGCTTGTCGTCATCATGTTTATGAGTTGGTCTTAAAAACTGTCTTCGAAACCAAGATAAAGCACATTACTAACAGCGCAGATATTCCGCTCTTTAAGAAGTTCAGAGACAATTGGAAAAACATCGATTCAAATAAAATTGAACTATGCCTTGATTTCGTTAAAGAATATGTTGCTGAGACAAATATTACATCTTTGATAATGTTTTATAAAGCAGAACTGGAAAAATCTTTCATAAGAGACGATTATCGTGAATTAGTTGAACTTTGCGTAGTGTTTCTGGGAGGAGATACAAACAAGAAAATAAAAATCAGGCCCCCTGGAGCTATGCATCAGGCACGGTGGATGGCAAGAGCGATTTACTCTTTAAAAATATGTTTGCTGCAATCTCAAGTCAGAATGATTGTAAAAGACAAAAGGGCCCTACAAGATGTTTGCCTATTTATCGTCACATTGTATGTAAAGCCTTGGCTTGAATGCACAGTGGCGATTAAAGCACCTAACTAAGATTTGTACTTCTTGAAGGCATTAAAAGAGTACGAAAAAGTTGACACAACAGTTTCAAAAGCTGCTTTAAGCAAGTTCAGCCACCACCTATGGTACTTGTGTGAAGAGACAGTCATTTTATCACTGTTTGATAATGAGGTTGATAACCAAACCAAAATGAAAATGATTGAAAACTTAGACAGGGACAAGAGGTCAGATGTTGGCAAACGCTATATTCCATCAAAGGAAGAAATGTCCCAAACGTTGTTTGGTAAGCTAAAATTATTTTTTGTGTCTGTTTTTTATATACTTTACGTTGTAATTCTTTTTGTTAATTAACCTGTTTTTTGTTTAAGATAAAACGCTGGATGATTTTGTATCGGAGAAGAGCAAACAATTTCTAACTCGACTGCAGATTGACGACAGTTTTCTTCAGGAAGATATATCTTCTTGGGATGATAATGCTGCTTTTCTGAAAGCTAAAAGTAGGATAAGTCGGTTGAAGGTTGTAAATGACACTGCTGAGAGGGCTGTCAAATTAATGCAAGATTTTCAAGGACTTATCACGACGGAAGAAGAACAAAAACAATACCTGTTGCGCTGTGTCAACGAACATAGACATTTATATCCGGACTGTAAAAAAACCACACTAAATAGAAGTTACCCTGCCTGATTGTTATTATTTTATGTGTTTAAATAAATATAAATATTACAATAAATTCATTTTCCATTTTATTCACTTCATTAATTTCATTTTGATTAATTTTATAGAAGATTGGAATAATAGGACAAAAAACATTTTTTGATCAAATTTGAAGCTCGGTCGGCACGGGTTGCAATCATGCTAGAAAGATCAAATTTCATATTTGAGTAAGGTTTTACATTTATAAAAGATACAGGGGGTATGCATTACAAAATTCGAAAAAAAATTTTTTTTTGCCATATAAGGGACACCCTAATATACATATGCTATATATTTACAATATTTGCTAACAATAACGTTTTCTTTTTCAGCCTCTTTGCTCTTCGCTAGACCAGACAGCTAAGGGAAAAAATACCATAGCCTAGAACATGGAACATGTATATACATATATAAGTAACTGTATTACAAAATAAAATATAAAAAAAATATTTTACCTATTTTTCTGGAAATGGGTGGACCCGGGTTTAAGTGCAAAAGTTCTTCATTTGAGAATTTAGAAGAACACTATCAAGAACTTGTTTCTCATTTTGAGCGCTGGAAATTTCTCAGTATGAGAAAAGGGGATACTCGTTTCTAAAATTCAAGCTAAATTATTTCTTAAAATGAGTGCAGTTTGTACTCATGTTGAGGAAAAATGTTCAAAAAAGAGCACAAATGTACTCAATTTAAGTACAGATTTTTTGAGAAATTTGTACTGAAAGTGAGTATTTTGCACTCAGTGTGAGAATTTTTGTTCATGCTGAATTTTTGAGTACAAAAATACTCAATTTGAGTCCAAATTACTTGAATAATTCTCTCTGTGTAGTTTTTAAATACAAATTTTTAAATATTGTGTTATTGAGGTGTGTCAATTTCTTTTACCTCTCATTGTTGTATACCCGCCACTAAAAACAAGAGGAAAAACACCTGTCATTAAACGCATTAAATATGAAACGTGACTCTTGATCTTAATTGCCCAATATGAACTTGGGTTCGCATCCCAGTACAGATGTATAGAGTGGAACATTTTATGTAGTTTTTTTTGAAGACTCTGATTACGTCAGCAACAGATGATCCCGCGTTGACAATAATTACACCGGCCGGCAGACCCATTTTCCATGAATTCTAGGTTAATGCCAATGTCGCTTCTAGAACTGGTTTTCTCCGACGGATTGTTCTATAAAAGAGCTGTGTCTATCAGACCAGGCTCCATTTAGAAACTTAAAGCTGTCGAATACGCAATGAATCACTTAAGTCTGGACATTATCTGCTGGAGCTGTCTGCTCATTATAATAGCTTCAAAAACGGATGCATTTTCAGTTTGGAAGTTACCAACGTCGGAACAAGTGTACGAGGACTTGGAAATCTGTCGCCAAGAAAGTCAAGAAGAAGATGCAGCCACCTTGAGGTGTTTGGTCAAAAGACTGGGACTTTGGACAGATGAAAGTGGCTACAATGCCAAGCGGATAGCGAAGATCTTCGCTGGGCACAACCAAATGGAGGAACTGATGCTGGTGGTGGACTACTGCAACCGGAAGGAGCGGAAGGTAACACAATTGGATGACTGGGCTCTTCAGGCCTACAGGTGCGCCACTTCCGGCCAGTTTGGTCATTGGGTCAAGGATTTCATGACCCAAAAGGAAATTCAACAACATTAAAAAGCAATAAGTCTGTTTTAGCATAAAATTAAGATTGGAAATTTTGTATAATTATTATAACAACAATTAGTATCAAGTTCCCTGAACATAAAAAAATGTATTATACCTTACAAATAAAGTAAGTTAGTCATACCAGAAAAACCAAGTACAATCCAACGCTAAGAACTATAATACGTGTATTTTAACACTCATAACTAGTTATGTTTTGATTCGGGGGAAACCTTTTCGGAAAATATAAAATTATTTAAAGATTTTGTATAACAAACATGTTAGTTTGGGGCTGGGGGTAACTAAATTAGGTTGCCTATTGAAATAAAATTAAAAACAATTTGGTTCACGATACACTGGCGCCATCCGTTGACAAGTAGAGGTGGGGAGATTTTAGTTCTCACTGTCTAAAGCTGACAGCTATAAACCTGAACGAATTGTTTTCGCCGCCTACAGACAGGTGGCGCCAGTGCTAAGACAGAAATCAATTTGAAAAGTTTAAAACATTTGGAATTTGCCGAAAATCATGTCACATTTTGTGATAAGCCGTGAATCAGTCTCGTTGACGACGGAATCAAGCATCTGGAATCTGTCACCTGCAGCTATCTGTCGTTGCCTGGCGACCTTTGCCCTTTGATAAGAGTAATCGTTGGGCCAGTCATTAATCGTAAATCGGTTCAATAGCAGGTTAGTTCCATCTCGATTGCCCAGAATCAGGCTTCGGCTATAAATACAGTTGCTGAGCTGAGCACAAAATGTAGTTGCATTTGTGACAGAGTAAAAAGACATCGCCATGAAGGTCCTCGTAGTTTTCCTTTTGGGTCTGACCTTGGCCCTCGCCGAACACGATCACGATCACCACCACCACCACCACGAATCCTATGTGGTGAAGACCCACGACGACCTGGTTACCTACCGCTCCTACTGTGCCGAGAAGGTCCACGCCAGCGAGGAGCTCGTGGAGAAGTACAAGAAGTGGCAGTATCCCGATGACGCGGTGACCCACTGCTATCTGGAGTGCGTCTTCCAGAAGTTCGGTTTCTACGATGCGGAGCACGGCTTCGATGTCCACAAGATCCATGTTCAGCTGGCCGGAGCTGGAGCTGAGGTTAATCACTCGGATGAGACGCACCAGAAGATCGCCAACTGCGCCGAAACCCACTCCAAGGAGGGCAACTCCTGCGCAAAGGCCTACCACGCCGGCATGTGCTTCATGAACGCCAATCTCCAGTTGGTCCAGCACAGTGTCAAGGTCTGAAAATACCCATCCAGACCCATCTGATCGCATCCTTGCAGTTCAAGACATTAATAAAACAATTAATAAAAATACAAAAAGACCAAATTGTATAGTTATTTATTAGGTTAGTTGGATAACTTAAATGGTGGATGAACAAACAACCCTTGATGTACGAAAAAAATGGGGAAACCCTTATATTTAAATCAGTTATGTAGATTACGATATATATACGTATAATTTTCATGGTTTTGAAAAAAAAGTCTATAATGGTTTTGTAGACCAATTAAATACAATTCAAAATTTCAAAAAATACAATACAGTAGCTTATTGCAAGATCTTTGTTTAATAAATAAATCTACTTGCTATCATAACTCATTTGAAAACCAAACATCTTATAAAAGCTCTACTGGGTCACCAGAGTTCGTAGAGTCATTATGCCAATCAAAACAGAAAAAGGGAAAGCGAAAGTTTAGCCGAAATTCAAGAGGCAGGAGATTCCGCCCACCGCAATGGTCTATCAAACAGCCCCATCAGATCTTCAAGTTTTTGGATTGACCCCGCAACACTAAGAAAACTTCATAAGTTGCAGAGTGTGGGTGGGGACCGGATCGGATCACTCTTATCACCTCTGACAGTGAACGTGACTGCGGCAAATAAAAACAAACTATCATGCAGCAGATAGGGAGGTACACTAGGAAAAATATAACTTTCAATCCATATATTTTTAAAAATCATAAAAATTGTTTTTTATAATTATCAATAATTAAAAATGTATATATTTAGGTTATTAAACCACTTTAAGTAAGTTTTTGTATCTTTAAGATTTAATTCATTTTTATTTTTCTCCCAGTATCTAAGCATAAATAAGCAATCTGGTTAACAACAAAGAGCTGAGGGCTTGACAGCTAGTTAGGATTGACTAAAGCCGCCGCCATGTAGCAAAATTCACAGCCGTTCTGAACCTGGCTTCGCAACGAAAGTGAAACCAGGTAAGCCCATTTGTTATGGCCGAGAATAAAGACTTGTTTTGACCGAAGCTGACAATTGCATTTCCAGAGTGTCGAGAGCTGAACAAATTCCTAGCCCAGTTGTGTTTTTCACTACGCCTCTATTCTACACTTTCGCCCGGTTTATTGCATTCATTTAATGCCGCCGAGCAATTAAGTCGAAGCCAATGAAAATGCCTCCTCCAATGGGAAAGCATTTGGATTTGTTTGGATTGTGGGTCTATTTCATCTCATTCGAAGAGGGAGTACCCTAGGAAAATAATTGCATTAAAAGTTGAATTAACTTAGCTTAGCTTAGATGTAGCTATTAGATTAAATTATAAACCATTTTTGTGCACACTAAAAAATGTAATGCAACGCCTCTAAAAAATATGTGGATCCAGGAAAGATTTAATCAGAAAAGATAAAAATCTTGTATACTTTGATCTATGATTATAACAAGCAAGCATTTAATAATTAGTTTTGACTTAGCATTTTAAATGTAACAACAATTTTAAATGATTTAATTGTAGGTGAGTAAGGAGTGAGGAGTACTATAATAGATATCAATTTTTGTAATTTGAGTAGTCTATAAAAAAGATATTATACCAAAGCAAGGCTGAATGAAACTAGGCCAACTCCAAGAAGTTCCTGTCTGTCTGTAGTACGCCCATAAAAACCCCAAAGCCACCACAGATGTTTATTCGCAAGCCTTTTGGCCAGCTTTTCATTGCCACCACTATGGCCATTATAACCTCTATAGCTATACCCACTATAACCACTGGCTCCACAACCACCGAAGGTATAAAAGGTTGCCCGTGGAGCGCGCCCAGCGTTCGCTTAAAGTCCCCAGAAAAGCAGCAGAAAGCCAAGAAACGCGCGTGCGCAGCCGCAAAAAGAGTCAGTCGATCGTCGGCAGTCTCCGCATAGAGTCAACTCAAATCGTGATCCGATCCGTGTTCTCCAGAGTGCACTGCATTTCCATATCTCCATACACAATATCATTTGCAGCAACTTGTTTTCAAAGTCATTACGTGTCGGCCAGTCGCTAAACAAATTGTGCATTTTTAAAGACAATCGCACGGAGCAAGTGCAAATCAGACAATTTATGCCATATTTTTGTGGGTTTTCTGGAGCTTCCTGACACAAAGTGCCATCACCTGCATACGAAATCCAAGGAAATATAAAAAGGGAAAACAAAAATACACACGGTCAATATGCAAATGGAAAAGGTAAGCGGTGTCTGTCTTAAGTTATCAATTAATTGATGAATTGAAATAAAGATATATCAAATGATGGGATCAATCAGAGCCCACCCTTTTCGTGGAACTTTCACTTTCGTTCGCCAGACTCACAATTAGATTCAGTTTAAGATTCAAGACTCAGGTTTAAGGTTAGGCCACTGCCATCTATTGCCTTTGAACTGGTCTTAGCCATGATTCCAACTCGAACAGCGGCTGAGTCAGCCTCCAACGAGCCAAACTGGCAATGCAGGCCACTAAAACCCAAGCGAATGGGACGAAGAGTGGGTCGGGGCCAGAACTTTGCTGGCTGGAATCGTTACTCTAAGAATAAAGCGAAAATATAGTAAGATTCAGAAGTGCAGCTATAAATACCTTGCAATTATTTTTACCAAGTAGAGGAAGCTACTTCATGGAGCTTATAGATTGGGGAAGGAAACGTTTCTTCAAGGAAATGTTGAAAAGAGATTATTGTTAGTTTTATTTTATTACAACAATAATTCACAACCATAAAAAATTCGATTAGTTGTTTTATTTAATATATAATAGATTACATACATAGATGTAATAAGTTAACCGGGTAGTTAATCAATAGGGGTCTATTTAAATAGTGGTATTTGTAATTATTGTTACTTTATTTACGTGATTTTCTTTCTTATCTGTGTAAGTTACATAGTATTTATAAGTTGCACTAGCCCAACTGAACTACAGCAATTAAAATACAAATAACAATAATAAAGCAATTACAAATCTTTACAAAGATCGAGGGGTCAGTCCCAGGAACTTTAGATTTGTAATCTGTTAGTTAAGGCAAACAGAATAGGTATATGATAATGCCACAATTATTTAAAGGTCTGAACAAAGCAATAATAAAACCAGCCCACTAAAAATGATCTTCAAACACGCTTAACAACTTAAGATGTCATAAATTAGTTTGAGTACAAAATGATCGAGTGCGTTTTTGAGAAACACTGCAGGTCAATCCCCTTTCCAAGCCGAATTCCATTGACACCTTTGAGTGACCACCCACCCCGATTTCTCGGAAAGCCAGCCTATGGAAACACCCATGGCCAAGCCAAGAGTGCGAGTGATCCATTGAACCATTTTAAACTATCACTTTTAATGCGGCCATTACAATGGCACTCGAGGTGGCCCAATTTCTTGAAGTGGAGTGCACTTGATCAACGATTATTGTCTGCTGATTCGGCTCAATTCACTCCAATTCGATACGTTTAATTTCACTGTTGCCAGATGCCGATGAAATCGAAAACGAAATCACAGCTAGAAGAGAAAAGGAAAAGCGTCGAAAATTGCTCCCTCGAAAGCAAGATCATGGCGATCGAGAGTGGGTGAGCCCGCCGAGGAAAGTCAAAGTGAAATGCTTGGAAAGCAAGGCAAATTGCCAGTCAGTCAGTAAGTCAGTCAAAGAGGGCGGCCCAGCCCGTCTTAAGTGTCTGGGTAATCCGAGAGCGGCAATTAGAGTGCAGCCCCCGGGGATCGGGTGATCGGGGATCAAGATCAGAAACGCGGTCACAGTTCCGCAGATCGCTCCAGTGCATTTCCATGCTCCAGTACCAAAGCCACGTCAATGGGCAACTCGTCTAACCGGACCTAGACTCCATCTCTCTGAGGAAAAGGCCTTTTGCCGCAGCTCCATCTGAGCCCAAGCACTGGGAGATTAGTTCCTATACCTATATAGAATAAAAATGTATTAGAACTCAAAGAAAAATGGAACATTATATATTGATTTTTATATAAATGTACCAGAAAACTAGTTCTCAACTTACTCAGGATTATATTTGAACTGATAACCACTTTGTTTTATTAGTTAGGACTTGTAATTTAGTCATCAGACTATGGTGGAACATAAAAAATTAGAACTATAAATTGTTTAGATCTGAATTATTATTACAAAGAACTTAGTTCTTAAAAGATTTTTCTTTAGTGTGAGCTTGGTGCCCCCGTCCGGTTCGATCGGCTTCTCCGTAATCCAATTAAAGGAACAATCTACATTTCAATTCATAACTAATGAAGTGTAGAGAATTCGCAACAAAGGCTGACATGTGTTGATTGTTTCGCCGACTGCAGTGGTGGTATTTGAAAGTCGTGGTTTCTTCGGAGCCATTGCTAACAAGCTTCCCTGTAGAGTAGCTCCAGCTCCAGCTCGCCAACTTCCGTCAAACACAAACACAATTGTGCGTAGTCTAAACAATTCATTGATTGATTGTCGATATGGCGATCAATTAAACAGATTATGGTTTTTCATTGATTTCTAGCGGAGTAGTGACAAAGTACCAGGGACAGCTGTCAATGGAAATACATACTTATAGTACTTCAAGATATACCCACTTATTTGGATTTCTATTCCCGGTAGCACACACTTCTGATTCTTGTTCTACTGGGACTAATCTTGTGGACGGGTTCTTCGGAAGCAGCCCGCCGATTGAGGAAAAAGCCGAAGGTCTACAATGCCCTCATCACCACCGATGACAATCTGACTTCCAGCCGGGCCTATCCGGTCATCCAGCCCACTATTCATGAGCCTGGATACGCCCCCTTTGGACCCTACAATCCCTATGGCTTCTACAGTCCTCCGATTGTGCGGTTCGGTCAGCCGATTGTCCCTGGCCTAACGCCCAATGAAAGGGTGAGTCTATGTATAGTTATAATATTTATTAAATAATATTTATATAATAATATTATCTATATGATTCAAAAATACTAATCAAAGTGTGCAGTATGCAATTTACCATCATATATTTGCAAACGCTTATTTTTAACAACAATATTCAATATTATTTGATTTAAATTTAAATTCCAAATGGTTTAATGGTAATTCATTATACCTTTCAGCTCCCATACCCCCTGCCAGCTCCTGCCCAGTATCCAAGTGGTTTTGCTCAATATGAGCCCCAACAGCCGGTGGAATCTCCCGTGGAGCAGCAGCCCCAGCCAGAGTCGCCTCCAGGATCCGTGGAGCCGCAGGAGATGCCCAAGGAGCAAGCCCCACTGCCACTCAACCAGCAAGGACTGCCGCCCGTACTCATCCCCCTGCCCTCCCAGTTTAGGGGACAACCCATGCACCTGCCTCCTTATCCGTATAGCCAGTACCCAGTGATCTACGACCAAGCGGGTTATATAAGGCAGAACTATTTGCCGCCTTACGACTACTACCCAAGCCAGGGCTACCCCATTCGCGGGGCCACACCACCTGCAACTTCTCCTCGACAGGAGGAGGAACAGCCTCAGGCCCTCAATCCTCCCCAGAGTCCTCCACAAATACAGCCACTACCACTGGATAATCTGGAACCCGCGCAGCCCACTTTCGAGGACATTCGCAACGGATCGGAGAGCAAAAACAGTGCGGTTCCGGATGTTCCACCTCCGCCAATACCTTCCGGACCCAAACGTCCGCGACCTGCGGAACCCGAACCGGAAAACTGAATGCCAGCCGCATAATTCCGGTTGCACAGATTCCATACACGTATTTATTACCATTTCGCTTAGGCATAATATGATTCGATTGTACAATGTCGCTTAACCCGTAAGCTAAAGTAAGAGTTCATTCAGAGATAACGAATAAATAATATAAAATCGCCACTGCGGTGAATGAACTTGGAGGGGTGATCAGTTCCCTTGAGGGAACTACGGGATGATTTCGCTTTCATCGGGGAATTGGGATTTGTTTATCTTCGCTTAAAGGGGACTATATAAGATTCGAAGTCGGTGTAAAAAGTTACAGTCTGCATTGAATGAGGAACACATAATGAAGCTGACTCTGCTGTTGATCGTTTGCTTTTGCCTTTTTGGGCTGGGTAAGTAAGCTTTTAGATTTATAAGAAGGCTTATAAATTTCCAGTAAATAATATTACCTACATATATTACAGCCCTGGGCAATCCAATTGTGGTAACCAAGCCACCATTCATTCGCAGTCGCTATAGTTTGCGCTGGCGAAAGACAACCACCGTGGTTCCTGAGGCACCCACTGGGTCCTCAATCAATATCGTCACCACCACCGGTCATCCCAGTTTGGCCTCCTCCACCGCCAATGTGGACTACGATTATTACGGCAATGGAGAGGTCGAAAATGTCGTGCACAAGTAAACAAGATATACCACAAAATCAAAATAAAAGTTTCAATTAAATCATTTATTAATCAGCGCAACATAAAAATTCTAGCAATGTAAGAGGACACTACAATCGAAATAAAAAGATTTCAAAGATTTCTTATGTGAAGAATACAATATATATAAGTGGACTTTGCAGATAATTTAGGTTTAATTTTCACCGAATTTAAGTTTCCACTTACCAGCGAGCTTTACAACCTGCGCTTTTCCACGGGAAATTACATTTTAATTATACGGAATTGATTAGATAAAATAAAAAGACTTCAAGCAGTTGACAAACAAATAGTTAAACCTTTGCGAAATTCACAGTAAACCAATAGTTAGGAACGCATTATTTAAATTTAAATATAACGGTATTTATGACTGTTATCACGAAAAGGGGTTTTTAAAACAAGTTGGCATCCCAGAAATAAAAATCAATATGTCCAATGTTAACTCGATGTTAAGTTAACATAAGACACCAATCAGCTGTTCTCCGCCGGAAACAACAACAATAACAACGGCGAACAACAAACGAGTTTTAAAACAAAAATGTTATTAACAATTAAATGCGCTCAGAATGTGATTAAGCCGAACTTTCAGAAAGTGGCCAATCTGCTCGCCAGTCGCTGTAAATCTGGTTTATCCCACGGCATTGCAACAACAGCAACGAGAGGCAGGTGGGTGGAAAAGGGGGCCAAAGGGGGGCAAAAATACCAAACTCAAAAACTGAGCTTTGCTTTTTCGCGCAGCGGTTGGCAAATCTCAGTTCTGTATTCGCCAGCAGCGAGAGAAGCAGCAAAAGCAGCAACTGGTGGCAGTGCAAATCTCCGGAGATTCTACGGCACCCAAAACTCTGAGGCCCCAGCGACCAAAACCACATCGAAAAAGCGCAAAATGGTGGTAAGTACTAACGAAAAGCGATTTACAGATCAAGGGCAATCGAATCTTTGCGAAATCGAGAGGTTTTCTTATCGCCTCAAATAGAAACGAGCCCCCAAGGGCGAGTTTTGACTTAAACAAGTGTTGTATACCCTAAACATATAGTGTACTACGATTATGGGAAGGAATTAACCTCTCTGTAACATAAATCTTATTAAGTCTTACTGGTAGTTTAACTAAATCAGCCAAAAATGCAAATACATTTATAAAGTTCCTTAAAACAAAGCCCCCTTTAAGCAGAACCAGTTATACGAGAATTTAGAATACAATTTCCATAAAATTTTCTTTCAGTTCTTTGATAAACTGAAGTTAAAGATATAAAAGTGATAATCCCTACGTACCTATTGGCTACCTTTCAGGATTAATAAACTCTAATAATATAAATATGTTTCTGAATTCGTTTTTGGTATAAAGAACCGACCAGTTTAGAAGAATTTGCCATGGCGCAAATCCCTTAGAAGGAATATATCGCAATTTCTAACTATAATATAGATCATAGCTCCACTTACAACTTGTTTCTTGTCCCCAGGTGCGACTAAACGAGCAGGAGCGTGCTGAGAAGCTGCAACCTCTCCTGGAAGCCGGCTGGACTCTAGTAGAAGGTCGCGATGCCATCTTCAAGCAGTTCATCCTGAAGGACTTCAACCAGGCCTTCAGCTTCATGACGGGCGTGGCCCTGCTGGCCGAGAAGATCAACCACCATCCTGAGTGGTTCAACTGCTACAACAAGGTCGATGTTACCCTGTCGACGCACGATGTGGGTGGCCTCAGTTCGCAGGACATTCGCATGGCCAATCACTTGGAGACCACTGCCAGTTTGTTGAAATAAACGCATTGTTATACTAGTTGCTAGTTGTCTATAATCTCTGGAGTCCAATAAACGCTCAACTTAACATCGATTTGCTGAAGATTTGATAGTCTGCCTGTTCCAGGACATCCGGGGAGATCTCGTCCTTGACGTAGCCGAGCTGCTTGAAGAAGGAAATGGACGTTTCGTTGTTGTTCAGGACGGTCAGCATAATCTTCTCCAGATGCCAGAGACGGGCGCAGTCCTCTAAAATGCTCATAATAAACTTTCCCAGGCCTTTTCTTCGGTGCTCCGCTGCCACCTGCATTTCGTAGCTGTAAGGAGGGTCTGAGGAATAACTATCTTTGGGATAATTATATGGAATACCTACCAATAGAGAACACAATCCCCGTGATCCATATCAAAGCGAAACATGGCGTAGGCTACATTCTCCTTCTTCTCATTTTGGGCCACCAAATACCGAGCCCAGTTCTTGTTTAATTCGGCTTGTTTGATCTTTGGCTGCCAGCCCATCTTTAGTTGTTTGTAGTAGGGTCCCACGTTGGTTTCGGCCAGTTTAAAGGCCCATTTTAGCAATTTTGAATCCGCGTCCGTCTTCGTTCGGCATATCAGCTTGAATTCCTCTCCGCTGGGCGCCTTGTAGCTCTGGTAGCTAAGAGATTCCAGTGGATTCTTGGCCCTGGCAGCAGACTCCACAAATTTCTGCTTGGCTCCTTGACTTAGTTCGTCCTGATTCGGCATAATTTGGATAAGTTTCTAAAGGAAATAAAAAGTGGTAGCAAAATAGCGCGCAAATTAGAGATGACAAAATGGGGTAAGCAATCCGGAAGAAATCGATTTTCGATAACTATGGCCCAACGATAGTTTGATGGTCACCCTGGGCAGTTAAGCTTGCGCCTAACAGCCCGCTGTAAGAGACTAACAGCACGGTTAAATCGTTAACAGTGCGCAGAAACTTAAAAAATACTAAAAATATACTCTAAATAACGAGTGTCTCCGCTAAGTTAGCGAATGCATGAACCGAAATCTGCCGCCAGTTGCCAATGCAGCCCTGGTTTTACAGTTATTCCCGCGATCATTTTTTTTATTCAGAATTTCATTTTTTACTGGCATTTCGCTGTTTTAAATTACGCAACATGTCCGAGAAAGAAGAGGAATCAATTGAATACCTAGTGGAAAAGGGTATTTTCCCCCGACTGCTGGAGATTTTGAAGCAATTGGTGGAAATAGACCCACTGCCAGCCGATCCTCTGATGTACATTTTACATTTACTGGGCTGTCCGCTGATTCCACAGGTTAGAATTCTGGGATTTTTCCATAAGTTCTATAGAAAATAATATATGTTTGTGGAAATTTTCAATATGCAGGCCCAAATGAAGGCCCTGGAGCGAAAAGTGTCGCGTGCCCACGATGAACTGCGCTATTTGCGACGTTTGATCATCGATTTGGATGGCGACGACCAGCTTTACGACAGCGAAAGCGATGTGGGTGAATATGTGGGCGATGTGGAGGACACCAGTTCATCGGCCAACGAGATTTCCCTGGTGGAAAGCATTGAATCGCAGGAAGACTCCTCACCACCCGATTTCACAGTCCTCTCTTCCAAGGATTCGGATTCCTCCCACTAAAAAATCGATTACTCTATAACGTATCCCATCACATTCGCCGTTGAGACCATATTATGTTATGAGAACATATCTTTGGTAACTGCATGTGAGTCCTGGTTTGTTTGCCCCTATATTACATTTTGTTAAATCAATGCATTGTGAGACCTATTACGACTATTATCAACTAAACTTGTTACATTGCGACTTGTAGAGGAATCCTCCCTACCATCAATTCATTAAACATTGTTATTCAGCATGAACCATAAAATAATGATGTATTAATTAAAGAAAGCCTTTTATTCAACATCACCATTAGATTTTATTTTTATATCTTGATAAATATTTTTAGAACCGTAGTATTTTGTTACCTTATATCAGCAATAATTTATATACATATATGTATAAATGGTAGCAAGATTGAATTAGTAACATAGATACTTTAAACATTTTCTAACAACTATGTTTGGCCAAATTCATGATGCTAGAAGTGTGATCAACTATTTCAATCTCCCATTTAGACAGTTGATTAAAACATGGGTTGAGCTTCCGATTCCTGCTTTCACCCATTTCGAGTTGATTGCCATTAAACCTCGCTACCTGTGGGAAATCAATAACTAATATATGGTACATGTTTGCTGGCAATATCTAGGGCCAAACAAAACAACAATTCAATTAACTTCAACATGGCGAGATGTGTAGCTACAGTTTGGCTGCAAAACGGGAAAATTTCATTTGCTACTAACACCATAGATTGTGAAGCATAGGTGGGGTTTTTGGGTCGTGGGTTAATTCATCATTATCGAGCTGTGGATAACCTGTACCTAATTAAGTCGGGCCGCCAGTAAAATGCAGTGAATTCAGTTTTGTATTTGACAGCCGAGGTGTGCTGAAATACATTTAAAATAACAAAAATTACACAGAATAAATTACTCAGAATGAGGCGCATTCAATTAGTAGAAGCACGAGGCTTTATATTTAATTAGGTTAAGCGATAACTGAGTTGACGGGAAGGTGATGTGTAATAATTATCTTGCACCTATGGAGATGTAAAGCTATTTATAAAACATAAAATTGGGACAAGAATATACATTTGCAATAGATGGAGGACTTTGTTTTAAATTCAATACATGTTGCTGACAACAAAATAATTGTTTTTTGTGTTCCATCTCCTCACATTTCTTTCATTAACTTAGATTTTTGTATTATAGTTTTAAAGGTCTAACCACTTCTGTGCCATGATTGTTATATTACTTCATCTTATGCACTTTTTGTAAGCCAATTATTATTTGTGACCATCAGTTTTCATGTGTGCTTTACAATTTTCTGACAGAGCCAATAAGTCTCAATGGTTTTTGGTCAGTCTCATATTTAACCCACCTTTTCTTGCATTTAATTTAACACGTATGTTGCACAGATGCCTGAAAAAGCAGACGGCCAAATGATTTACACCGTATATTTGTCACAGTGCGATAAATCCATCTAATCCCCCGACATCTGCATGTCCGGCTTGACAAATAAACTGCAGCAGAGCTTACATAAATATTTCTCTCCCAAAAAGAAAACATATTTGGCCACATAAAATAAACATGAACTTTTAAAGGGGGCGGTCGGCGGAAACGGGGCGTGGCCGGGCAGCAGCTGCTTTTAATTGCTTTTGCTGGTTTTTCGAACGTTTTTGCAACTTTTTAGTTGACATTGAATAATCGCTGCGGAAATTGTCGCTTAACGGGAAATTGTGGTAAAAGCGAAGTGGACTCAACTTGATAATTGATCGGAGCTCTTTAAAATTGTTTGTTTGACCGCTGCTGCAGGCCATTCTAGTTTTTTATTTGCCCGTTTAATCTGTGCACGCGTGCCGACTGCAAAGTGGCCAACGGCCTGCTCTCCTTTGCTTTTTTTTTGGGCCAAATCTGCTTTGCATGTCAGTTGGCCCCGGGAACGTACAACTTTGACCACGTAAAATACGAGAACCCTGGGGCACTCGGCCACAGGCCAAACCGACGGAAAACAAACAGGAGACGGAACCAAATGAAGTGCAGTCGACCTCTAGAGGATCTCCACGAATTGCAAATGAGCTATGATCAGTCGAAATGGGTTAAATAGTCATAGAAATGTTGAAATGGTGTTTCTACTAATATTTTAATAACACTTAAAAGAAACCCCAGAAGTGAAGCTTTTATAAAGATAATAGATGAATAATACCTTGATGTTATTTCAAAGATATGTATTTTAGGATTTTATTTTTAAAGGATCATGGTTTAATCTTTTTGTGCCTTTTCGCCTAATCGAAAATCCCACATTTTCGGCTCTTTTAGTAAGAGCAATAAGTTGTCGAGAATATGTATACCACCCTGGATAACCAACAGAACAAAATAATCTTTCATTAAAACAGCTTTGCATATCATCAGGAAATTAATTTAACAATCCCCTACCCTTCCTTTCATCACAAATTAATTGTTCAGCAAAATGCGTACAACCTGAATACCTCTTTATATGTATTCCACAGAAATATAAATATTTATTAATGCTCCTGCTCTGATATTTCAGTGGGGACTGACTGCATTTGCAATCGGATTGAATGGATCCGCCAAAAATGAATGGGGAAATGGAAAATGGGAAAGGGTGGCAAGGAGCAGCTCTTCTGTGCCGCTTCAATTTCATGTCGAGTAAATTTTAATTTACTGCTCTTTTGTGACCGCATGGGAGCCAACAAAACTTTGGGTTACTGGGTTCGTTTTTTATTTTTCCCCCATTTTTTTATTTGGTTTTTGGCTGGACTTGTGTGTGAGTTTTGTTTGGCTTGTTGGTCAAATGATATATCTGGTCGGTCGGTTCATTCGGCCCGAGGGCAAGTGTGGAATTTTTAAAGCCAGCGAACCGCCGGGCTGCCATTAGTTTTAATGACCGCAAAAGGCAACCGAAAAAAAAGGAAAGTGCTCGAAAAACAAAACAGAGGGCAAAATACAAATTTCAGCCATTGCTGGCAGGCTAATTGAAGTCTGTCTGAGTGGGCGGTGGGCTGGGTGGGGGCGTGGCAAATCTCAAAACTATGCTTCATTAGCCAAGCTGCAAACTCTATTTGCCTAATGGGGCACAGCCCACCAGAAAATGAAAACGAAATTAAGAAATTTCAGCCATAAAACGTGCCCGGTTTAAAGAATGAACCGGCCCCCAAAAAAATACAAAAAAAAATGTATATCCTTGGAAAGCATTGCAAATTCAAAACACAACAATTAAAAAGCAATTAACTATGTAAATTTCAGCGCTGTTAATGAGCCGGAAAGTGTACGCACAAACATATATCTTTTAGGGGGTTTTCCCTATTTTGGATACACAACATCCGACCTAAATACATCAATGTCTGCGAAATGTTTTGGCCAAATGCTTCACTCACACACTCTCACGTCCGAAAACATTTTATCATTTCCTGTCATTTTTCATGCCACGCAAAAAAAGGGTTAAACAATTTTTATGTGTCAACAAGAATAATTTCTGTCACTAACACGAATACAAAGCGAGGCGACTTGGCTCAAATTCCAAGAGTGGAAAGACGGCAGACAAAAGGCAGTTGGAGTATTAATAATGAAAACAGGAAGACGAAAAACCAAGAGAGAGAACTGGCAGCAATACAAACTGGGACAAACAAGACGACAAAGTGACACAGTGTCAACAAAAAGTGCTGCAACGGAATCAACAAGCAGCTTGGAAATTAATACTTTCCACCTGCATACATAGGTGTGAAATAGCGAAACGCACAGGATCTACGTGCAACTATTTGCTACGTATCATTATCCTTGGCCATAAAGTGCTGAGATGTGTGAGCTTACACTTGCCAAGACGGATGCCTTAAGGATGTTTGGCACGAAGTTATGAGGGACAGCAAGTTTGTTTGACACGGATTATATTTATGTCGAAACTTATAAGAATGTACTTGGTTTGGTCCAGTACAGACCTATATTCAAGAAAAATTTGTCAGAAAATTACCCAAAGAAATTTAATTTTAAATTAAATGATGAATGATATGAAATCCCATACAAATTTAATATCAAGTTTCATATTCTGTGTAAGAATTAGTCGATTACTAAAAATGTGTACTTACTGGATTACTGGACTATTTAATTACTTTATTCCTAACTAGTCGAACTCTTCCCTTAGTTGCAATCCAATCCAATTTTATTTCGACTTGTAGGTACTTAATCCCCTTTCTCCTGCAGCATTTCAAGTTTAACAAATAAATAAGCAAATTTGCTTACAAAGGAGCTGAAAGAAAGCATTTCCAAGTAAAACAATGAGAGCAGGAACATAATATGGGGGAAGGACAACAATGGAGCCCTCGCCTTCATTGTGCTAAGTTCCTGCGATATAAATATGCTGTGAGCTATAAAATTGCAACGTTTATCAAGGCATTTGCACTGCTGAGCATGCCGATGGCAGAACTAAACTACTTAGCTATGACCTTCACAGATGCTCTGCCACCCTCAGCCCATTGTGCACTGAGAGAAAGGGGGAAATACATTTAAAAATAATGTGTGTTACAATAGTTGGGAGTAATAAATTGGAAAGCAACAAAGGTTTTTTATCTGTGTAGAAAATACATTCTAAGAAACTGGGGTAAATATTTATATTTCTATAAACATCTGTGAAGGTCTAGATTCATTGTAAATAAATATATCTCTTTCGATTTGGTTAAATTGGTTTCTAAAAATAGATTACACATGTTAAATATGTTTTCTAGGATTATAGTTAACTTTTTTTTTACCATCAGTGCTGTAAAACGGAGCTAACTTACAAAAAATCGAATTTATTATATTTAAATTATTTTCTTCAAGTGTAAGCTCCTTCCTCGTCTTCCCACAACCACCCTCCCCTTTCCCCGACAGGTCGCACGGCAACAGCTTGGCCAGAATCATTATTAATACCAATTAAATGGGCTTAGGTCCGCCCTGCGTGCCCAATCATTCAATGCTTATTACGCATACGGCGCGTGGTCGCGCGAAGCTTGGAAATTTATTGCGTAACCATGGCAAAGACGAAACTTTTTAATTGAAAAAAGTGAGTGGAGATATCGGCTGGCGACCGACTAGATAGAGCAAAAGCTCTAATTATTCTGCATAACGCTTCATTAGAAAACCGCGTTAAGAAAATGGCCTCTTAGTCCGCCGCCGCCGCCGCCGCCGCCTGATGAATGACTTAATCACCCAGAAAAGCGCCACACAAATCAACGGGCCCAACAGGATCCCACTTTTGCTGTCACAGAACTTTTGCCGGCGAAAAGAACTCAGCTCGGCTCAAAATTAATGGGCCAAATCAAACGAGCAGAAAGCAGACACCAGTTCGCCCGCAAAGTCCAGTCTGGGTCTGGGTTCAAATAATCCTGGGCCTTTAATAATCACAAGATTTGTGCGGGCTGCATACAAAATTAGCAGGAAGTCGTAGTCTTCGCATCGCATCGCTATAAACTTTAAGTTCCATGGTCAGAGCTCATTTATTTTCCCCTGGACGAACGTTTCATGGCTTTCCCGGGCCCCAGTTCCCATTTGTACTACTTTGTTTTCACCTTATACCCTGTCAGGGGATGTAGCCGTAAGAAAGATAATTAACCTATATTCTAAAAAATTACAAAATTAATTATTTTTCATTTCAAAGAAAATAAAGTGCTTCATTAAAATTAATTACCAACAAAAATATTTTATCTTCATGTGCTAGAGTATTTCACAGTTCACATATTTGGTACGACTTTTAAATTATAGCCTGGCGAAACTGCAAAAATATTAACTTCCTGAGCAACCAGCAAACAAACAGCCGAGAAGTCGGGTCATCAAGATTTTAAAACTTCATTTTTGTGGCATACTCGGCGTGGTAGTTTAAAAATTATGGCTTCCATTTTTGGCTCAGGTCGGTGGCTTTAATTAAGCCAAGGCAAACTTGAGTTTCCAGCACTTTTCCTTGGGCTTTCAGAGTTCAGAAATGCACATGGAAAATTCGCTGAATTGGCATAAAATGTAATAATAATTTCGCAGCATCTTCTTGGGTTTTGGGTGGGTTGTCTGTGTAAAGGGAAACAGCTGTTTCCGGCGGGAAAACCGGATGGGGTTAGTCTGGGCTGGGGCTTTTCCCCCAGAGAAGTGTGGAGTGTGGAAAGGGGGAAAATAATCGGAAAAAGCCTTTGTGGCATTGCGCGAATAAGCGTGTGCCGCAATTTGCTATTCATTTGAATTTTCAGCTGGCTGCCTGTTTCCCACTGCCGACCATAAAATGCAAGAGATTATGAAAAGTGCGCTTTTGGCCACTTCCTTGTGCTGCCACAAAAATATTTGGCTTTATATTTTTCCGCCACCCGGCTTTCTTCTTCTGTTATTGTTGCGAGTGCGGCCACTGCCACAATAATAATCATAATGCAAATACGTGCTGCATTCCGGGGCGCTCATTCGTGAAATTTCAATGTGCCACAGCATTCATTTCGCTGTGCAATCATTGTTGAAATTTAATCAAGTCGTTTGTGAGTTTCATTTAAATTTTAGATTGTGTTTCCCGTTGCTCACGAAGTGCAGGTGAGGGTGAAGTGAATTTTGAATTCGACTGAGATAGTGGAAATATTTATGTAGGATTAGAGTATTTTAGGAACATAGAAATTGGATAATATTTTGATGTCAAAAAATACATAAATGTATAACATTTTATATTTATTTTCAAGAAATCTTGTGCTTAATTCCATTAAAAGGTACCTAAAGTATAAAAGTTATATAAAATGTAGTTGAATAGATGTATTTGCTACTTTAAAAATTGTATTACCTTTTATTTATAAGAAGATTTGTAATTTCATTCTTGTTATCCTCAGCTTTATTCCACTTAAAGCAATGAAGTTCTTGTTTCAGGCCGTTGCATTGTGACCAAGAAGTCTCGGACGTTTATTTTATCCTATTTCCAGTGCTTAGGTAAAGCCAAAGGATTTCAGACCAGAGAGCTTTTCTTGGGTATTTATACGTTGCTCGCTGCCAAGTACAACCAAAAGCTGAAAACTATTACAATAATTTTTATATTTATTTATGAGCTGAGGCAACGAGAGACCTAGGTACTGAGTTGTTGTCGCTTGTGCGCTTATTTTAAAAATACATTTCTATGCCTGCGTTCTGGCATTTTTAGCTTAGTAAGCATTACTTGAACTTCACTCGGCATTAGTTTTTGTTTCGGCCCAGGGAGAAATTCCGGTCACGTGGCTGTCATTGGATATCGAAAACTAGGTATTCCCCAATGGGAATTCCGAAAGACTAACGAGCGTGACAAATGCAAATGAAAGCAACGGATCCGAATCTCATGTTGACCCTGTGGACATGGCACAGGCGAAAGGTTAAGAGACCGTGTCTAAGAGCCAAAAATCTAATCAAGTGATTTGATTGAATCAGTAATTGTTATGAATGCTAGTGAAGACATGCGATTTCCTGGGAGATAGACATTTACAAGGTAAGGGCAGTTGTGCATGGGTTCCTCATGTTTTAAGAATGTGTTGTAATATTTTTAAAACTTTCTTTATTTTTTATAATGCGATTAAGTAAAACATAATTATGTTTGTTACGTTATATTTTATTTCAAAATATAAATTGGAAAATAATTATTATCATTATTTGGTCAGAAACACATTGCCGTTTAAACTAAATAATAATCATTTCTATTTTATTTCCAGGGAAAACCAATTTAAATAAATTTGATAAGTTCTTATCATGGCGAAACAAAAGCAACTATTTCTCTACTGGGAATGGGAAACTGGAATTCAATGCATTTAAATGTTTGCATTAAATCAACCTAACAAAAAACTCATATAGATTTCATACAAATGAGAAAACCATTAAAATGTTTAAATTCCCCAAATATGTTAATATGAAAACAACATATCAAAAACGCAATGGAACCTTAAATTCAGCAAACTTAAACAGACTTTAAATTCAGAAAGATATGCGATTTCCCTAGTCAACGAGTTATAAATGAATTTTGTTCTTTTGCCTTTT
This sequence comes from Drosophila suzukii, assembly GCF_043229965.1. Taxonomy (NCBI): domain Eukaryota; kingdom Metazoa; phylum Arthropoda; class Insecta; order Diptera; family Drosophilidae; genus Drosophila; species Drosophila suzukii. The sequence continues at coordinate 86,291,161 of NC_092082.1, forward strand.
ACGAAATTTTTGCAATTTTCCACTTGGCAATGTTTTTTTTTTTCGGCTGACTGTCGTGTTGCCCCAAGGGTCCGCTGCAGTTGCAAATGGTTGAAATTACATTTTTCGCATTAATAAAAATGAAATAAAAATAAAAACCCAGCTCCTCCTGTGCACGAAATATGCAAATGTGCCGCGTGCAGCGCAGCAGATAAAACTGAGCAGGATACCCATATGTGAGCTCAGGTCCTTTTTCCACTATTTTTGCTGGGTGGACTTTGGCTGGAGTTTTCGGGTGTCACACTCGTAATGTGGAGCAGCTGTTGCAGGCAGTGCCAAAAGTCACAATAAATTCGGGCATTAGTTCCTTCCACTCCCTCTTGTGCGCAATCCAGCATCCACTGGCCCCTGAAATGTTTTGAATATAAATAAATAAGGTATAAATAAATTGAGAAATTTCGTTTGGCATAAATAAAGTACAGTATGGCTTAAATTTAATGATGCGAAAATATTTATTCAAAACTTGAAAGCGCCGCGAGATATCCCCCCGAATGCTAATAATGCCCAGGCTTAAATTGCCGCTGGCTATTTACTTTTGTTTTATTTGGTAACAATTAATTAGTTCTTCATGGCGCTATGACAACAAAGATAGGGGGATCCATCTGAATGGCCCTCGGAATTTATTATGAATATTTCAACAGACAATTAGTTCTCCCCGTCATGAATCAAGAATATAATTCTCGGTTTATTACATTTTAAGCAGATTGCTTTAGATGGAAATCGGATCTGCTTTTCTCTTTGAATGTGTGTTAGCAACTGAAAAGCAATTTAAAAGCAATTTGAGGTCTTTAATGATTGTAAAAATATGTTAATTATATTATATTTTCTTTAATAACAAATTTTTATATAATTGATGATGAGTAGGAAAAATTCTACAAAATAGGTGTTTATTAAAACTTAAAACAATTATTTTTATCTAATTTCTAACTTGTTAAGTACTACTTCCTAACTAACTTTGAGCTCAAAAAAATTTTCCAGCTGCTGCAAATGTTTTGGGGCAGTGTAACTTAGCCAGCTTGGTATAGGCACAGTTATCCTTGGTCTTGAGCTTCCATAACCGCGAGAACTTGTTCCAAACATGGATCACCGGAGATTTGGATATTCTTTTCATGGTTATATTGATTTTGTTGGGCTGAAAGAAATGCCTCCACTCCAGCCAGTGAATCGCGTAGAAGGCTTTCGGATCGTAGACCTTGAAACCCTTGCATCGCTTAGGATTCGTAATCATTTTATAGATGCTGTCGGTGCTGCACTGCTTTTTGGCCACTCGGGTTATGACCCCGGGTCCATTGCTTCCCCATATATTGGCATCGTAGTTGGCCTGCAGATCCCGCAGACACTGGGAGGCCAACTTGTGGCCCAAACCGGTGGAGGACATTTTCATAACACCGCAGGCCAAGGATCTGTTGCTCTCGGCGCCCGTGAAATTTGGTGGCATCTTCTCTAGATTCTTCAGAACCACCACATCGAGATCGAGGTAAAAGCCACCGTATTTATATAACGTTATATAACGCAGGAGATCGGAGACATGTGGAAAAAGATATTTCGATTTGAATAGCTTTCCACCTTTTAGCCATTTTTCGATGGGAGTGCCAGCTGCATATTTCCAAACGTTGAGATGTCTCAATCTTATGTTGTTATATTGACTCAAGGCCTTGATTAGGGAATCTCCTTTTGAAATTCGATGGGTGGCACCTGCGAAAAGCACAAATACAGCGAGGCGTGGATTGTGAAGGGCGGCCGATTCAATGGCACATGCCTCCCGAGGCGTCAATTTGATCAGCTGGATCTTCTCGTCCTTTCGGAAATTGGTGGTTTCATGGAAGAATACACTTTGTCCAGGCCGGGGTTGATTTTTTGCTTTTAATACGTCCAACAGGGGAATTGCTGGAATTCTTTTTAGCTTTTTCGTCTTGAATTTTGGTTGACGGGGCACTGGTTTAGCTCGTCTTTTGATAATATACTTTTTTACCGGTTTCTTAGGCTTATTGGTCTTCTTTTGAGTGGTTTTTTTAGGAACGGTATTTTCTTTCTTTGTTGTGTTCTTCAGTTGGGTATGTTCTTTGGTTATATCACTAGTCTTTACTGAGACGATCTTTTGATTTGATGTCATCCACTTGTAGGTGAATACGATGCTAAGAATGAGGGCCAGTGAACCTACAGCGGTTAGCGATCGTGACACTTTCATTACGAGAATATTTTACTGCACTCCCACCACGTGATTCGTGTTAACTAAAAGCTGCATTCGTTTCACTTGACATATGAAATTGTAATTATGCGCGGATAATAAAAGTCTTGTCACAAAACAAAATATTCCCTAAGAAATACCCCTTTTTGACGAATTCTTAATTATTTTATTGTAAAATTTCACTAAGTTGCCCGCTAGAAACTGACCCAATTAATGGATAACTTTAAAATATATACATTTATTTAATCAAATCTTTATCGGCAGATCTTAAAAAATATATTTATGCATCGATAAGATGTTCCTAAACGTAATTTCTACACCTAATTATCATCGATAAGGCTTTTAGATTGAAAACGGCACATGCCAAATGTCAAGCGTGACCAAGTCGAAAATATGTTTATCTTGGCTAGTACCTTTCCTATATAAAGGGGCTTGAGTAGCCACACTGCTTTCAATTCGAGTTTCCACTGGCAAATATGAAGTTACTGGCTCTTTTCGTTACCATTCTGGGTGTGGTGGCCGTGGTCCACGGTCAAGCGGAAGAAAAGTCCAAGAACACGAATCACAATGTGATCGTCATTGGAGCCAACAAAGGTGCACCAGCTCCTGCTGACGGGACTGCGCAACCTGCAGCTAATCCGCGGCCCCAATACCCTCATGCCTTATAAAGCTGTCCAGGCCAATTTATTTATAATAAAACGGAGCCCATATAACTTCATACATATTGAAACGTTCTTTAATGTATTATCGAATTCAACTGCACTTTCTCTTAACCAAAGGACTTCCAACACTATTACTTAGGGGAAATCTACAGATATTCGCTTAGATTGCTGAAACAATAATATCTAAGGTCACAGATACTTGTAGATTAGGAATTCAGTAAAATCTCTTTCAAATTTCGAAGTAAACTAAGGAAGGAAACTTAAACGAAACCATAAAACTCTAGAAATTTGTAATGAAAAAGGTAGCCGGGAAATAAAACTTTAAAAACGTTGGGCAGTTTTCCTCCGAAGCAAGGAAAATATATTTTGGTATCTCTGGTTTGCCACGTTTATTTTCCTTAATTTTGGTTGTAATCAGTCTATAATGTCAGCGTGGTCATTGAATTAGTTTTACTTTTTCTTGCTTTATCATGGTCTATTTTTTCTAATAAATGGGTTTGTGCCGCTTACGCAACACTTAGGTTATAAGGAATGGACTCATCAGGTATGGAACCATTTCCAATATCCACTGGTAGACATGAAGTTCCTTACTGGCTTTTTCGTGCTGTTCGTAGCTGTGGCTTTAATCAATGGTCAAAAGGATCAGAATGAAAACAAAAATGTTATCCACATTAACAATGTCGCTCCCGCCGCAACTTAAGTTTGCACAAACTGGTTATTCAATAAAAATAATATAAATATTTGCATGTAATATCATTGGCATTTTTATTTTAATAAATAGTTACAATATACAAATATATTGAGTTAATTGAATAAGACTAGCACAGAAATGTACTCTTGGCTTGAACCAGAATAGTAAAATTGTTTTTATAATTTACAGATCTTGATATCCGATATTAGTCATTTATCACTTATCACTGATATCACTTATCTCTATTCCCAAAAATAACTTTATTTATATTTTTATCAGTAACAATACAAAAAAATAATTCTCCGTCATCATGTTTTAAGTTTTAAATATTATTTACTTGGCAAAAGATTCAAAGAGGACAAATACATTTATCTTTGTATTTATTATACAGTGGTCTTGGTGAATATATTTGTATAGTGCAATTTTAATTCCTCAATTGGAAAATTATCTGTAACTATAAACTTTGCTTAGTTATAGAAAGGTTACAAATGCTTTAGGATTTTGCGAATCGAAACGATTTTGTTTGCTTATGCAACACCTGCCTTATAAATGGTTTCAGCAACGGGTTCAGACTTTATTGGAAACCTTTGCTGGTAGACATGAAGTACTTCACGGCTCTTATTTCCCTGTTCATCGCTGTTTCTTTGGCCTTGGCCCAAGAAAACGAAGCCAATGAAAACAAGAATGTTATACACATTAACTAGGGAGCCCGAACGTTTAAACTTCGATAAAATAAAAATATAGTCGTGGTGCGATAAACTAAATGTAATTGTTTTTGAGTACGTTCCTACGCAAATCTTAAAAAAAAGTGTTTCAATATTGAATACCTACCTATTTTTTTATCAGCAGTCAAGATTCAGTAAAGAATCTTTGTTTTTTCGTCGTGATTTTGCTCTGTGGAATACTTTTTCGGTCAGTTGGTATGAAATATTTACTCTTACGAATTGTGAATTATAAAATAAAATAAAACCTGACTCGTACCTTGTAAGGGATCCCAAATTTGTATCGAACAACATGAGTTCAAAATGTACTTATATTGTGATATATCAATTATTATGAATAATACGACAGTCACAAGCTAAGTAATTTTTGCCACTAAATTAAGGAAGCTAAGTTCGTATCTTATTTCTCGAATTTAGCTCTTTTTTATGGTTGCATAGGGAGTTGTCCACATATACGAACATCTAGCTTTTTCTGTTTTCAACAAACTTTTTATTGTTGTTTCAAGTGGCATTGTTGTTCCAGTTGCTGCCACAGATAACTACGTGCTAAGAAATGTATAGCGAACTGCACAGGCACAATATATTCTATATATATTGTAGATACTTTCCTGGAGAGGGCGATAGAGATTCATGGAGAAGGCAGCCAGACAATGGCCGGCGCCCACGTCTCCATGGACGCATTCTAATAAAAAGCAAGCGCAGAGAGTGCCGTTCTGTGTGTAGCCGTTTTTAGCACTGCCTAGGATGTTTCCACAGTTTCTTCATCGTTCTGCCATAGTTTGTTCGTATTCCCTACGATAGAGATGGGAATGGATTTCGTAGCTGTTTGTTATTTATAAGGAAGTGTGGTGTAGAAACTGCATAGCTTTAGGCTTTATTATACTAAATATACTGTGAAATATCATTGTAATATTGGTAGAGATGCAATAATAAATATATTTTTAGGTGTTTATATAAGTTCTAGGAAAGAATATCTAAGTTTTCTGTCTGGATATATCACTTAGTGACCTGAAATAAATATTTAAACGGAATAAATAATTCCCTGCTCATCACTGATTCTCCGCCACAGTTAAACTCCTGCTGCTGCTCTCGAGTTTTTAGGCTTTTTGTTACTTGGGCAACATTTGAGTTATAAATGCCGCACTACTTGAATGAATCTCCTGGGCGTAATAGTTTTCAAATGGCTTTCCGTATATGACTGTATTCTTCCCTTCGTTCGGAGATTCGTTTTCTGTCTTTGTTGCAAACGTATCGCACACAAGTGGCTCGCTGTCTTTGGGCCAAAAGCGCTTGCCAATGCAAAAATGGCCCTATGAATCTGTGGTTCTGGCCGGAGTGAGCTGTTAGTGGGCAGCAAATTTGGCATTTTGTGCTATTGAGTGGCCGAGACTCTTTCAGACCCATAAATAATTAAAGTTACCCTTATTTCCGATTTAATGCCAGCCAAAATGGGAAGTTCTAGTTGATTGGTATTGGGGTTGTTAAGCATTTGCTGGCTAAGCAAATGACAACGTTTCATGGACTATGGGATATAATTGATTTAAGTTGATTAAGTTTTATGGACCCATGCCTCCAACATTTTCTACACAAGGGTCTTACAAAAAACATTTATAGCATGGGCCGCGTAAAAACACATTAACACATTTTGAGTTAAAGCTTTAAATACAAAAATTTGAAAATGTATCAAAATAAATAGGTAGCTTAAATAAAACAACGAATATTGTTAAATAAGTATTATTATAAGCTTGATGGTTGTGACAAAGTAATGCAGGAATATTTATTGTTTTATTTACAATGTATTTACCGACCTTCCCAAAATCCGTTTAACTTGGATTGATGTTTGGCCTAATTTATAAATTGCCTGGCTTACGGAAATCGCCTTTCGCCAATCAATCGCCATTGATTATGTGCCCGGCTTTTATCACAATAATGAGTCCGTGACGGCCTTGAGCCAACGCAAATAAATCAATTTTTCTCGTTTCCGGTCAATTAGTGGCGTCCGAATGGTTTGCCAAAGGTTGAGAAGTAGAACTAATCGCCTGATTCCATTGCGAAGGCAAAGCAAACAGAGGGCAAGCGAAATGTTTACACTTCTCCTTCGGTTCATTTGGTATTTATTCTTTCGCTTTCAACTTGTTGCAGTTTACTTTTGCCTTGCAGAGAGTCGAGTTTCTCAGCTGGCCATTTCCCTTTGAAGACACTCGGGCGTATTAGCAATGTTAATAATGCTCCTGGCCCTGTGTCCCATATTAAATGCTAATTCGCATACGGCACACGATCCCAAATGGGGAACTCTACTCCCCAGTTTGACTCGCATTTTTTCCTTTTCTTTTTTTTTTTTTGATAGGGGACCACGGCTACGCTACATGACATTTACAACATATTATTATGCAAAGGACACGCTATGGAGTCTCTTTTCCGTTTGCATCGCCCCCCATCCAGCAAGCTCTTTTCTTTCTCATATGTTGCAAAATCTGCTGCGGCGTTGGGAAATTTGCATTTATTCATGGCATAAATAAAGCATCCGCAGCATAGAGGGGATGCCGAAAAAGGGATATATTTAATCTGGTCACCCCTTGCTGGTGAAGAGCTTGTGTGGCGTTCAGCAAAATCCTGACGGCACTTCGTGGGATGTTGGATGTGGCAAGTGCATGGGGATGGGCACCTGGATGTCGATGTGTTTTATTTATAATTTATTTGCCGGAAAGTGCAGCTCACGGGGCGAGGAAAACACCTGCCGTTGACGGCCGCAGGTGCAGCCGCAAAAGTGATGCAGATTTTGTTTGCCCAACGCTCCTCTCTATAACAATTACATGCATTTAAAATCTGGTTTCGGTTTAGAGATTCGCGGTCTGGTACAACTCACGCATGCCACGCCATTCTCCACAGGTCAATCAGGGATGCAGTCCTTGGTTTCCAAAAAATAATGTGCTAGACATTAAAAAATCATAAAACAAAATTCCTAAAAGTTCTGAAAGATATACATTTTGTGAAAACAAAACTTAACATAAGTTATTTATAATCTAAATATACCTTTTTAAATTTTATAAAAAAATGAAACCGTATAAGCACATTCATTACTTTGGTATTTTTAAGTGCCATAAGTGAAACAAATCAATTTTTTAATTTTAAGCCAATAAATGTCACATAAAAAAAACAAACGACGGGTTATATTAAAGCAGTTGATCAAATTTTCTGTTTGCCAGAGATGCTTGGCAAATTTGCTTTAATCCTTTTTCTGTTTAGTGGAAGACTGGCACAATCAACTGGTAAGAAATAAATACGTTAATAGGGCAAATAAATATAAAACCTAATAAATATACTTAGATGAAAATGATAAAAACATGCACAACCTGTTGGTTTGTATCAGACAAATGGAGCCAAATTCGAAGGACACCATTTTGAAATTGCCGAACAGCTGTGAAGACTTGATGAGCAAGGTCGTCGATCACTGGAAGTTGAAAAAATTCGCTAAACAAGATCACAAAACAAAAAAAGGAACGAAGGTATCCTCAAAATGGAGAACTTGGCGACCCTGGCCATAAAGCTGAGGCATAGTATACAAAATCGGTTTTTAAACAAAATTTCCGCTCAATGTAAAAATTAGAGGTTAAAGTCAAAATACAGTTTTATATATGGGTATATTTCGAAATTTTAAATTTTAATTAAAAATTTGACAATTCGATTTATAATTGTTAAAAACGTTGAGCAGGAATTTAATGACGTTACGCATCCCTGGAAAAATCAGCCTGTTGTGCACTTTATACTGCGGCTGCAACATCGCTGATTTGCATGTGCAATGCCAAAATCCCAGATTGAATTGCTGATAGCAGCGAGTTGCGAACTACGTTCCAATTTGTTAATGGGTCTAATCAACGTGTATTGTTGACAACAGCCCCGTGTCTAATGGAAGCCCCCATTATTGGGCTGGAAAATCATTATCAAGAAAATAGGGCACAGCACAGCGTATATTTTATTTGCCCACAAACCTCAAAATACACGTGGGCAGCAGCTGCTTCCTTGCAAAGCTCAACCCCAAACCAGGAACATAATATAATAATCTCATAATGTGGAATTAGAGGAGCGTAAAATTAGCCCCAAACCGATGTGGGTGTTCCACCTCCTTATGCATGCATATTAGAGTAGGAAAGTAGGGAGAAATAAGTGACTATAAGGTTACAGAAAGGGTAAGCCTTACAATTCAAAGTTCAATTTCATTCTTTAACTTTAATAAAAGTGGGTACTTGTATTAGTATTTGCTCAGGTGTTCCGCTTTTTCCCAACCTGATTTTCAGAAGAAGTCAGCTGGTCATTAATCCGTAGTATTTTCCCCCCAATATTCATTTGCCTTTTCACCCTTCAAGCTTTGCTTTTCGCTCATTACACTTTTCCGTATTCTTGTTTGCGCCTCCTTTGAGCCGGTTTATTTTCCCGGGAAAGCGTCATCTTTTGTACGGGCACCGATTCCTTTTCCATTAGCACTTTAATATTTAATGACTTCTGTTTATCGCACATAATTGAATTCTGCTGTGGTCTCGGGGCCTTCGAAGCTTTTTCTGCAGATGGCCTTTATTATTTGCCTTTGGCTTATTGCTCATTATATTATTATCTTTTGTTTGTAATATCCGCAATATTGCTTGAGCCCCGGAATTTTTATGGGTCTTCATTATTTGGTTTTTATTCTTATAAATAATGCAGGCAGGGGAAAATCTCTTCTCACTTCGGGTTCTCTGGCATAATTCTCAATCAGCATTCAGACACACATGGCCCAGCATGATTTTCTTTATAGGTCTCTCTCGGTTTTCTCCTCTTTTCCCCTGAGATGATTACCGCCACCAGTTCGTTAGCGAAAGTTACATTGCCTTTTTCAGTTTCCTCTTGGCCGACGGAGGGCATTACCCAAAATTTAATTAATGTATTTTCTTCGTGTTTTCGCATATTCATGCCTCAAAAATTGGGAGTGTGCATGTGTGGCACGTTTTGCTCATTAGCCATTTAGGTGGTATAAATATGCATTAAACCATCTCGCCGAATCCTTCCCATCTCGAGACGTTAGTTACGATTTATGGCCAAGACATGAAATGTACAAAAAACACACAGTCTCACCCGTGGAAAGAAACTTTGGCGAAAATTCAAGTGCAAGGCAAACTTAAGGATGCCGAGGAAGGGCCAAGGACACTGGCCTTTTGTCCTAATGAAAAGACAACAAAATGCGAGGGATAAATGGGTGGGGGAAAAGCTTCCACCATGCCTTGCCTTTTCCTTTCCTTTCAAAGCTTGGCCGAAAAGCTTTGGACCGCAATTGTCGAAATATACATTTGACAGGCCCATAATTGCCCCTAAACATGGTCTCGGTTCTGGGGAAAAAATTTGCAAATTTAACCTGCATAAATTAAACTGCAAAAACATGGTATCCAAAGGGAAAAAATACATCCACAGTTATTTATTATGCGGTGACCCACAAGAAAATATAAAAATAAAGCAAAAGAGTTCTGTTGAAAGCTAAAAACGGAAAACGGAAAAGGTATAAGCCGCCCACAGCCATAATTCAAATTTGTATATAAATTTTTGCGTTTTTCTAGAGCGCAGTAAAAGCCACAAAATGGCCAGCGACACGCCGCCCCAGTTAACTTTGCCTTCAAACATCATTTGTCAAGGCGAATAGCATACACACAAGGCTGAAGGGAAAATGGCCTGCAGGGAAATAACTAGCAAAGCAAAAGCGAATTTTCACGGCTCTTTAAGCGGCCAGACTTCGATACAAAAATATGTTTTGCTTATTAGATGAGCCAGGCAACCCTGGCCATCCATCAGGCGTGCAGCAACACTGACGCACGCCTGACGTTGATTGCCCACCCAACGCTCCTCTCCTCACATAAGTAAATGATCACACCAGAGCAATCTAATCCGGTGCCGGGCAAATTGTCCCATGCTTTTTGTGTTGTGTCTTGCGGTTGACAGGCGGGCGAACGTTTTGACAGGCCCCGAAACCAGGGGGGAAAAATTGGAAAAGGGGCACTAACCAGAGATGCTATGCGGTTCGGTTCGGTTAGGTAATTCTTGAAATACTGCAACCACCCGGAGGATTCTTATTGCCAATTAAAACGTTTTTGGTTCAGTTAAGTGGTTCATTTATTATACTTTTCTGAAATAATTTATTTTATTTTATTTTAGGTTTAACATTTAAAATGGCATCAACCATGTTTCTAGAGCCATATTTCTAGAAATATGCAGAGGTATACTTTTCGTTTGAGTTTAATTTCATAATTAAATTTTATAGACGAATAATTTTATGGTAATATTTTGGCATCACTTGGCATCACTGCAGAGAATTGTGGTGCTGCCAGCGCACTCCGAAATGTATGCTATGCTTTTTGCTATATTTTTAGTATATTTCCCAGCTAATCAAATGCAAGTGTGGACGCCGTGAGGAAGTTGTGCCAAAGCCCCATAAAATGCACACGTGTTATGCTGAGGAGTAGCAAGTGCCACGCCCCACCAGTTCAAAAGGAAGCCTTGACATGTTTAGCATAAATTTTGCTGATGACCTCAATTCCGGCTTAAAGGCAAAAAGCGAGAGAATATATTCTGCTTACCCGTCCAGAAGCTCAGAGCAATTAACGGCGAGCATTTGCTTGTGCATTTTAATAAAATGATTAAGACTTGTTTGCCGGCTGACAGCTCAATTTGTGACCTCTGCTCGAAGGCATTTTCCATGAGGCTGACCTTTTTGACCCTCTGACCCCCCCTGAGCTCTTAATTTGACCCTCGGGCGGATGGCTGGCGGCGATGGCAGCAACAGTCGGTGCCATAAATAAGCCCCAGACCCATGCAATTATGCGCTTGAGCTGTCACTGCAGTGGCCCTGCTCGTTGGTGTGAAAATTGCATATTGGCATAAATTAATCAGCAGCGACAACGCCTGCGATTGCGAGGCCATCAGGCATAAGGCATCGGCCATCAGCTATCAGCTGGCCATGATTGCAGTTGGCCAACAGACCAACGGCCAAGTGTCCAATTGGCCAACTGACGTCGTCGACTGAACGACAGATTCGCTGGATGCCTGCAGGCCTTAATTTACGCACTGGTAACTGCGGAATGTGGATAAGAAATTCTCATTCGCATTGGCGACAGATTGAGTTGTGTTTGATTTGTATCAATCAATGAATTAATCGGGACCACAGAACCGGCTTTGACGGATATTGCACAAACTGAATATTTGATTGACACAGTTAAGTTTGCCCATGGTCATGCGGTTTTGTCATGTTGTCTCAATGATAAATCTATTGACTTTGATTTTTTAATTAATTATTTAAGTTAATTTATATTTTTTTCTTCAACCTTGGTCTTTTATCTATGAATATTAATATAATAAAATAACACAATATAAATTTTTGCACTCGAATTAATTTAAATTAATTTTGGTTTTATGGTTTTCGGCCCTGTTTTTCACACATTTTAAACTAGCCATATAAATATTTTTTTGTCTGAATAAATGTTTATTAAATGTGTGGTAATTAGATTAATCATTTACATATTTTTTTGCTAGACTGTTTACAATTTGCTGTTGATTAATATGCACTTCATATATTTTATTTTGGTCTCGAAACACCAAAATTTAAATCAATCGATCAAAAAATAATTTTTATCCTGTATGTCCCTAACGAATTTCAATCAATCGACTTTTATTTTTTTTATAAACCCTAATCTCATAACCGTCAAAACCAACACTATGTTAGAGTTAAATTGGGGTACCTAAACCGATAATCCGCTTAAAAGCGTTTATGGAAAAGAACTGCAAGTTTGTTGGAATTTGAAAAGGTTTAAAGTTTGTTTGTCCTTCTGTTGTTTAATATATGGTATTTATATTTTCAATCCTGCCAATATCAACGTTTTCCCCAGATTGCTTACGTATGATATATGCCTTCTGAAATTTCAATTTCCCCATCGACGACAGTTACACTCCGGCAGCTTTTCTCTCTTCAATTTGTGGTTGGCTCAGCTTAATTGATTTGCTTTAAGGCTGGGACAAAAAACTAGTTGCAGTAGGCAAAAGGCAAAACTTTGCCCCAACCGAAAGAAAACGGCAGACAATTAAGCCAGGGGCTTGTGTGAAAAAAGGGTGGGATTTTCCGGGTGGCGGTGGGGGAAAAGCCGGGGAAATTGAGAACTGCAGCAATTACTTACTCGAAATCTGTTGGGCGAATGAGTCCCGGGGTCTAGAGTCTCGACTCTTGTGGCTGCGGCGTGAAAGTGAAATACTTTGCCAAGGACTTTGCCATTGTTGCGGTTTGGCTGCTGCATCTGTTGTTTGTGCGAAAAGATTGTGCCATCTTCCCCAGGCACCGTCACCCGCAGCCATCATTTATCGTGAACTGTGTCAAGCATTTGGTTTCGTTTTGATTTGCGATTTTAATGGATACTTTTACTCCTTCTTTTTTTTGGCGTCGGTAAAGTGCAAATTGCGTAAGGTTCTTCCGGAGCTTCCGGTGGTTGTGGCCTTAATTTATAATTACAACAATGCCACCGAAAGTGGCCTGCACTTAAAACCCTTTTAACCCCCCTTAGGAAAAACCCCAGTTTGAAATGCACATCGAATTAACAATTTTAAAACGAGGCGTGGAAATTCCATTGGTTAAGTACACAAAAAAGTCCATAACAGAGACAGCTACAAAAAAAAAAGGGGAAAAATCACTTACAAATGTGTGAGAAATTAATTGCAATTGCAACCCGAATTGGATAACCACAGACAAAAGCGCGGAATGGTCCATTTTATTGTGTGGTAAGAAGCGAAAAAATAACAATTGGCAGGGAAAAAATTCAACTCGACCAATTGAAATTATTTGGGACAGTTTGATTGCAGTTATATTGTTGATATCGAGTTTACAAGAGTAATGGTCAGAGTTGGTTATAGCTGAAATTAAAACAAAACGGGCATATTGATAAAGGAAATCAAGGGGTTTTTATATTTTACGAACACTGAAAGCTTTTCAAAAAAATACATGGAGTCAATTTATACCAATAGATGTTTTTTTTGGCAGCATTGAATTTATGAGAATGTCACTTAGGTGATAAATTGGCTTATCCCTACTTTAAGAGATTCTCCCTCCTAAGAGATTTACCAGCGATTCAACATTGTTTATTTATGGTATCAGTGGAGCAACGGAAGTAATTTGAGTTAAGCAAACATCCAGCCCACGTTTATGCAAACGATTTCGAATCAATTTGGCCGCAGATGTTTTTAAATGGCTCGATGCCATTAGATGGCTGCCATTCCATCGACCTTTTGGTCCTTTGGCATTTCGCCAAGGAGTGGCTGTCGAGTCAAGTTCCTGTCTTTTAAGCGCCTGCCGTGCAATCACTCAAAGTTGTCCGCATTTGCATAAACACTTCTAATCCTAATGCCATGCAGGCTGCAGCAGCCCGGATCCTCAGACCTGAGTCCTGAGTCCTTTGCCGGTTCAACATCCGGTGGGTGCTCCTCCAACAGGTCCTGCTCCCGGCTACTTACAGTCAATTGCCCCGGCCCCCTCCTCCTTCGAAGTTGAAGTGACATCGCTAAACTGACAGACAGCCAACCGACCAACCAACCAAGTGGTGTGGTTCCTGCTCCTACTCCTCCAACTCCTGCTGTTCATCAACGGAATTGGTCTGCGGTGGGACCAATGCTGCGTGCCAGGACACCATTCCATGTCCCTTTTCCTTTGGCCTCGCCACTCGGCTGCGATTTCGTCAAACAAACGTTGAGTGGGCTGAATGGATCACGCACACAACAGACTTGCATGTCATTCATTCTCAGCCGGACGAAGAGCTTCAGTCGGACTCAAGTCCGGGGCACACTGAGAAAAAATAATAAATGATTAATTTGTATAATTTTTCTAGGTTACGATGACTTATTTAAGTAAATCCAGTGAGTATGTCAAAAATCAAGCAGGCATTACAGGACCTATCCTAGTTTACTAACCCTAAATAATATCTACCAGATTATCTAAGTATAAAGTCGATAGTAATGGATATATAATAGATATTGTCTAGTTTAGGGAAAATAATGTTATTGTTATAATTATTTACCTGGTCAGGTGTTTTTATAACATTACAATAGCACGAATATTTAGTTTATCCATACTATATATAAAAAAAACTATCCCATTTTACTAAAAAGTCAATAACAGTAGACGAGTAACTAAATAACTAAGGCGCTACATTAATTTATTAGTTGGCCATACAATTTGTCACACTTCGCATACTTTTTTTCTCAGTGTGAGGAGCAGGAGTAGGGGCAGGACATCCTGGCCAAGGAGCAATTGAAGCTGGGAGCTGGTAGCCGGGAGCTGTGGAAGCGCTTAGGCTGTCAGTCAGCGTGTCAGTTGTGCGGCATTTCATTGGTTTTGGCTCCCACACGATGGCCTCGGCCGAAAGTTGCGGACAATTGACAGCTGGGCAGGACCCCTCCAGAAAGTGTCCTTTTTGGCTCTGTCTCTTTAATTTCGACCCTTCTGCCAGGACCCGCCTTAAAGTACCAAACTAGCCCGCTTTTTGCCCATTAGCTGGCCTTCAGTTGCAGCTGCTGTGCTGTTGCAGCTATTTGTTGGCTGCTTATTAAAAAGTTTGGAGCAGCTGAAAAAATTTGATTAAGTCTGGCGAACTGTGGTGAATTTCGCATGGCTATACCCTATATAAAACTTCATGTGAAAGTAAGAGTTTTATAGTGAAAGGTTAGAAACAAATACAATTTATAGAAAATATTATATACCTAAAAAAATAAATAGTCAAAAGGAATTTTTATTAGTCTTATTAAGCTACAACAATTCTTACTAACCCATTTTCCTTTCAAAAAATGTACTATGATATCTGAAATATTAGTATAACAGTGTGTGGCATATATAGAGCATATAGAGTCTGCCTGGCCGACATCCGTTCAGCCTAATTTTTGTATGAAAAACTTTTCCAAATAATTCCAGTTAGGGCTCGGAATTCGCTCTCGACTGTCGAGCTCGCACTGAAATTACAATGCATTCGAAGTGCCCTGGGTGGGCGGAAGAGTTCAGAGGTCGCAGTGGAGTTGGGCTCCCAGTGGCAGTTGGAGGACTTGTCCCCTAAACTGGCGCACTTTGCATAAATTTCAACTTGAAGCATTGCACTTACTTGACACATTTCGTTTACACAGAACCCACCCATTTCCACCTTTCGACCCCCCCGCCCTCACCTCATTCAACTTTGTTGTACTTCATTCGGAAAATGAAAAACACGAGAAAAAGTTTTGTCTTTTGGTCTCTGGGCTCTAGCAACAATTTACTGTTAAAAGCTCAACATTGTTACACTGGTTTTTCACTTTTCACTAAGTAGCGGGTTTGTGTTACCCATAAAAAAAAGGGTGCATGAGCAGAATACAGCCGCGGGTGGACTGGGAACTGCAATATACTGCAATCCACCCAAGTGCGTTGAGTAATCTGCTCAAGTTTTGCCGGCGTCTTTTGTGCAACGTGCGAAGTTTGTCACTCCGTCAGTGAAAATGGCAAAGGCAACCCAGCAACACTTTGTCCGTGTTCAGTGCATCTTCCATGCAATCCACCCAGCAACCCATCCACCCATCCACCCACCTCCGTTTTCCGTAATCCACTTTCCTGGGGAGTCATCAGCATATAGTACACCTGGCGAAGGATATCCGGATGGACCGAGGGCGGGGCAGTTGTCGTGTCAACACAAGTTTTGCATTTGGCGATGTGTTTTTCCTCGGTATGTCCTTTTTTTTCTTCTTTTTTCTAGTTGTTCGTTGCTCCCTGCAAGTTGTTAAATGAGTTTTCATAGTTTTTCGTGGGTGGTTATGGCACACCCTTTCGCTGTCTCTGTTTGCGGAAAATTAATATTTTCCCTTAGCCCATTTCACTCTTTATAAAGTTCAGCATTGCCACTGGGGTGCATTTGCTTAGCGTCAAAGTTTTCTTTTATAGAGGATTTTTATTAAAAAACCCCGCGAAGAAGTAACGTTTGCTGAGCGAAAGTTTTTCAAACATAATGGAAGTTATACTTACCAGAGGGACTGGCAATTTATTAGGTAGGGATAACATATGTTAAAAATTGTATACACTTGGGAATGGATATAAAGTTAAATTTATTTTGATGAAACTAAGTTTGTGTTTATAGGTTTTAATCAACTATCTAAAGTGTTTTAAAGTTAGAAAAGTTTTCCTTTTAACTGGTTCACTGGCAAAACATTACAAATTCAGCAAAAGTAAATTAATTTCCATAAACTAGTCATTGTTTTAATTCGGCAGAGATCAAGCTGTAATAAATCAACATATTCATAACCTTTAATCAAGCTAATAGCCACTAGATGAACATTGGCACCAATTAATCAGTGGCTATATAATAACCGTCATTAAACTAAACAAACACATTGCGCCATTCAGAGTTCGCCGTTCGCATAAATTTCAATACGCAACCAGGTACAGAACACTTAACCCATGATACCCCCAAAAGCCGCCCCATCAGAATACATTTCCAATTAACTGGGGGCCGCCCATTCCCATACTTCGCCGAAACTCACCAACTTCCCCTCGCTGAGGGGTACCCAATTCGGTAAATAATAATACCCGGGCAAATGTTTAATGATATGAAATTAATGCGCAAATATCAGAGGCTTCTTTGCCATTAAAGCGAATAGTAAATGGAATACAATTTCCCGGATGGAACCGTTCGAGAATTTTCACAGCTGCGGTGGCGCCGCCAGGTGAAAATGTAAATGATATGCGATGATATCGGAGGCCTAAAGCGAAGCGGAATAAATTGACTCTTTGACTATCCCAAGTGTTTTTCGGTTTTTGGTTTTCGGTTTTCGGTTCCGACTGGGTTTTGCAACATTTGTATTTGTTCAAAAGTCAATTTAAGACCCAGAAAAATTGATGCCATTGTTGATTTTCATTTGCATGCCAGTCACACAATCAAAAGTGCTGGGGAAAATGTGGGGACTTTGCAACAAATTATGTTGTTGGCTCAGATTTTTATGGTCTTTGCCATGCACACACACTTAACGCCTATTTTCCACACCCCTCCCCTTACCCGAAAATCAACCATAAATACAATATTTCCCACAACTTTTCGAGGAAAACAACAACAGATTTGATTTTACTCAGTTTCGGTTTCGAGTCGAGGCCGAAAATTTTTATTGTCCAGCAATATTGAGGCAGGAAAATGTAGGAAAAGCGACGGAATACCCATGAAATTTGATTTGCTTCATTGAATTGATTTCATTTCATTTGTTTTGATTTGTTTCGCCCCGAAAAACGCAAGAACGCAAATTGGAAACCGGACCCTGGATAACAAAAGCTGGCACCATCTGAATTGGTGAATTGGAGCGCCGAAATGAATACATTTCGGTTGAGTTCGAGGCGTGTTTAGGGGGCAAGCATTTGGATTCGGATCCGTACTCCTATTTGGACTCGGATTTGGATGGGGGGGCGTGGCCGCATTGTGGTTTATGCTGATACTGTTGACTGACATCGGGGTCTGGGCCTGACTTTTAGTAGTAGTTTATTTAGTTGTTGGAGCGATCAACACTTGCCAGATTGCTTTGGCATTAAAGTGTCAGCAAATATTCCGGATTCTGGACTCTGGATGCCTGTGGAGTGGAATGTTGGGCCCGGCATCTGGCAGCTGAATGTCCGGAATGGGTAAAATGGTCCTGTTCCGGTGATGATTTAGCCACATGCGGCTTAATGCCCTCTAAAAGCCTCGACTCCGGTGTGCAGAGAGAGAAATTCCATGAGCCAATAAGAAAAGTATAATATTTACATATACATTAAAGTATTTTAAAAATGGAAATCCTTTAAGTGGAAGAACAATTGTACGTTTTGGATTTCAAAACTTGTCTAAATATATTCACCATAATATTTTAAAATTAAAAAACAATAATAATCCTTAATCATCACCAATATATTTAATATAATATTAAAAATTAAATGTAAAATTCAATTTACATGTTTCTTAAATTGGGTTATATTCTTTTAGTGTGCAATAGGGTAGGCTCAACAAAATCCCAGGCCAAGAAAGACAAAACATGCCCCTCAATTGAACCCTTTCTGTGCGCCTGTCAACGGCGAATGGCAAGGGCTCTTAGAATGTAGGCAAAACTATAAATTGGGTAGTTATTTGGGCTGAGTTTGACATCTTAGAGATACATTTTATTAGGCCAGATCATAAATCGAACTGGCGATAGCTTCCCTCGATTGCTAGTTGATGCCTGATAACTCTTGTCTCAAGTACCAATCGCTTGTTTTTGTCTTGTCTTTGGGGATTTGGTGTCCAAATAGACGCCACAAATAACAGAAAACCCGCATCGTTACTTTAACCGCTCCCCGGTGCGTTTTTTACGGATCGAAGCCTTTGGCTTTAGGGGCAACTTTTACGATTTCCCAACTGATGACCCAATTAATACGCTGACAACCAACATTTATTTATTGCCATTCATGTAAGCCAACTTTTTCTGAAGGCGAGGACCGAGACTGAAAAACTTTAAACTTAATGTTCCTTGCTCATCCTTTGTCAATTCCCCAATGAGAAGCCCGAAACTAATCATTATTGAAAACGTGTGGTAAAAACTTTTGTAATTCCCCCCTTTGTGTCACGCCCTTTTCCACTGTCACTCTCTCTCAGAAATAAAAAAGAAAGAAAACTGAAAGGCAAAAAAGAAGGAAACACAAAAAAAAAACTGAAAAGTTATAACAAAATAGCTTTGGTCAAATTGTTTTACAAGCCAATTGGGTTTGGTGTCCCTTTTTGGCACTGTCATGTTGCCTTTTTGGAGTCCTGCGGTTCCTAACGCTTCGATTGGCGCACCAAAGTCCCGAAGGCGTTTGGCAGAGGAAGTTCGCCTCGCTTTCGATTCGAAAGAGGGTTATGCTGCTGATGAACTTTAAAATAAAGTTTATGGCAGAATGGTATTTTTCGGTAGAGAGATATAATTTTGTGTGGGATACGGAAAGTGTTGGAAAGGGAAAATGTGCAAATTTGTCAAAATTATTCTGACTTTGAAAACAAATTTAGATTTCATTTAGCTCTTAGTCTTTTATTTTGTAAAGTAAGATTTTAAAATATATATATTATAAAAGATACAAATTTTTAATAACATTTTTAAGTGCTTTTTTATGTAAAACACTTTAATTAGAAAATATAGCTTTGCCCAGCTCGTTGTACTCCCATTCTTCAGCCTGACCCTTGACCGCTTGATTCTGCCCCTGTTCCTGGCTCTCCAGCGCTTGCTGCAGCTGCCCGGAAGTTCCTTCCATTTCCATTTCCTCCCCTGGGGATCTCCGATCTCGTACAGCCTTGTGCCGGGCCTCGGAGGCGGCACAGGCGGCCCTGTAAGCGGCCTTCTTCGTATTGGTGTAGTCCAGTTTAGCGGAACGCAACTGCTGCATTAGCATCTCGGCCCTTTGGCGAGCGGTATCGACCAGCTGCGTTTTTTCGCATAGTTCCTGCTGGGCACCGGATGCAGCTGCCTCGGCATTGCTCAGTGCATCCTCGGCGATTTTCACCGAGCCTCGCAGCGATTGCAACAGCGTTTGCGTCTGCTTTGCAGTGGCAACAGCGGCATTGAGATTGGTCTGAGATTAGGTGTAAATTGGATCATAAAAAAGTGGTCAACAATTAAAACAACATTAAGATTGGTCTAAAATTGTGGATTAAATTAAATAATGAAAATGTGGTCAAAGGTTACATTTATAAAAGGTTTTAGTATGGGAAAGGTTCTTGTGTTTGGTCCGCTTATGATTGTTATACACATTTTACCACAAAGTACAACAGTAATACCGCTGAGTACAAAAATGGTTTAATTAATTCATTTATTTATTTATTTTGCTGATTATATTGCTTAATTTAGCTTTTGTCTTAAGAGTTAAGATGACGTAAAATATTAAAAAAAAAAAAATTTACGGTAAAGTTGAAGTTCAGACCTACAAAGGATTTGACTTTTATTTGTTGTAAATTTTTGAAAATCCAAATATAAATTAAAGGAATTATTACGTTTTATATTTTGCCATATTTAAATTAAAGCCTCCTTATAATTTGTAGTCAGGTATTAATGTAAGGTAATGCTTTTGAATTTTAATAAAACTGGGTACATCTTTACACTGGTATTCAAATTTAAATTCAAATGATAAAATATATTTATTTTGATATATATCTAGGAGTCTCACCTGTGATCCCACCAGGGAGTAGCTCTCCTCCTGGACGATGATCTCCGCCTCGTGCACCTCATCCTGCAGCTGCTCGAGGATCTGCTGCTTTCCAGCAAGGGCAGCCTCGGCGGCCTTGGCGGCGGCGACGGCCTTGTCGGCCAGCTGGTGCTTCACCTGGCGGGCGGCGGCCAGGGCGGCGGGGGCCTGGGTGTCCGACGCCTTCTTGGCCTCCTGGGCCGCCTTCAGGGCAATGTTCGAGGCGGTCTGCTTGGAGTTGCCGTGCCGCATGCTCATGGATAGCTCACCAGACTGGTCCTGGGATCGAGACTGCTGCTGCTGCTGCTGGCAGTTCGAGGAACGTTGGTAGCTGGCCGAGAGGCTGGGCGAGATCAGGAGCAGGTGACAGAGGAGGATATGGACCAGGATCGGTGGCGATGCAATGCGCATAATTATGTGAGCCTTCAAAGTTGCTGCCAAGTTTGCCTTCTCAACTCCGGCTTGAACATTTTTACATTTTGAAGTAGTTCCGCCCGGCCAACGTGGCGAGCGTTCTGGAGAATAAAATGTTTAACAAAGTTTTTTTGTTAGAAAAACTCTGGGTAGCCAGGGCCGCATAACTTTTCCGCGCAATTTAACTTAACGTTCACGAGTTTCCCATTTTTATTTTCTTTTATACTTTATTCACTTAGTTTTTTACCCAGCCCTCCTGCCCTTCTTCGCTTTTCCTTGACATGAAAAGTAGACTAACAATGCATGTGGCAACATTTTTTTCGGCCTGTTGTTGAACAAGAATTAATTGGGTCGTCAAAGTCCTTCAGCCCCGATAAGCTTTCAGCCTTATCGAAATGGCAGCTAAAAGAAGAAAAAAACAGAGAGAAAATCGGGAAGGGAAAGCGGTGAAATGGGAACTGGGAAAGGGAAAACCCAAGACGATTGCTCGGGTCATTTGTGCCTTGATCTGTTAATCCGAAAAGGGTTTTTGCCGGCTTCCCATGACGAAAGCCCCGGCTTTTGCCCACCCATTTGATTGAGGGCCCGAGAAAGCTTCAGCTCGCCATTAAGCGGGTAAGTTTGGTATGGCCAAAAAAAAAGGACAGCCACTAGGCGTATGCGTAATAAAATCAACAACTTTAAATTTAAGCCCCCAAACACGCACACACATTTCTCTCTCAATTAGAGATAACAGATAACTTTAATAGTTTAAACTGTGTGTATATGTGGCCAGGACCACAGACCAAATTTGACCAGGGTATGGCTGCTCACCAAAGTCGTCCTCTGGCGCAAAAGTCCGCATTTCCAGCAGGACACCCTCGTCCTTGTTCATGGACCTCGTCACTTGCATTCGCCTTTTTGCGTATTCAAGTGCCTGTGCGGAAGTGTTCCATACCAATCCCCACTCCCCATTCCCCAGTTCCCAGTGTCCATTCCCCGAATCCCATTCTACATCTCTTCACACACAATCCCAACCCCACCCAAAAATGACACTCTGAGTGCGGAACGTGGGTGGTAAACCGCATAAAAAGACTCTTCCAGAAGAAATCGATGTGCATGAACATTCAGCCAGCAGAATGCCTGCTCTTTTTCGTACACTGGGAAAAATGGAAATGTTTTTAAAAAAATAATAAATAAAATATTAAGTGAAATTACTTAAATGTCAATTATGCTTCCTTGAATAATTTATTTAATAGTTGAACTATGGATCGTTTAAACTTATCAACTTTTCTTTAATACAAAATCTAAGCTTCTTGGTTCTCTTTATAAATATTTAAGTATTTATTAAATATCTCTTGAAAAAACTACTTCAAACACAAACTGTATATTTTCTTTCCATTTTTCTCAGCGTGCAGAATGATTCAACCAAAACGAAGTTGAAATGCTCTGATGAAAAACATACTGCATAGTCTTAGTGGGGAACTTTATGGAATATGATGCTAAAGGGGCTGCAGAAATGAATGAAAACAAACACATCAATTTTCTGAATGTCTGGTTCTGGTCTTCAGGAAAAACACATAGATCAAACTCAAGGAAAACTCTTGGATCCGATGTGATTTCTTTCTTATTTCTGATTTACTTGCCACTCAAATATCCTGGCCCGATATTGCAGTTTCCACACCCACATATCATCTGGTTCATCCGATGCACCAAAAGGGGAGGGGTGGAGAGATGAGGTCCTGCCCACAAATTCAATTTCCTTAGCAGCCAGTCCATCGAACATGTCCTGTGCCTCCTGCTAACTGAAAACTGAAAACCGAGAGTCGAGAACCGACTCGTCTATGCGGCGAGGTGGCGAAGTGCCGATGTCGTTCTGGTGTTTGAACCGCATATAGACACATATATTTGCCAGCTCTCGAGTATATATAATATTTATGCCACTGTAAGTGCTTATTGATGTCAGATCTGAAATTGGAATCTGCTTGGGCTTTTGTTCTTATTCCATGCGGATGCACATTGCAGTTAAGGTCTTGATTCGGTTCTCGTTGTTTTGTGGACTCTCAATTAAGCAAGTTGGCATTTTGACATGTCTGAGATGAAACCGAAACTTGTAGGTTCCCCCAATAAGGAAAAATAATCAAAATTGGAAATTCATATATGCGTGTACAGAATACAGACGAAATATTTATAAGACCCAGGCACAAGCCTCGGCCCCCAAGAGGTACGTTTTCGTTCCAAAATGGAGAACGAACCGGGGCCGTTGAGGCCACAGTAAAATTTAATTTTAATGCATAAGCAAATTGAATTTAAGCAACAGGAAAATTGTTCGTCTGGCCACAAAGGTGCCGTGCCGCATGTGGAAGCAAAAACCACTTGCCAGGGAAACGAGCTGGAGGTGGCCTAAAACCACGCAGAGTGCTCTGTGCTCAAAGTTTTCACCTAAAGGCGAGCGGGCTAAAAGAGCTCTGAATTCCTTAAACCAACCACAATTACGGAAATGCGGTGCTTTCATCAAATATTTTTAAGAGTAGGACATGCTCGAAAAATTCTTGGTCTCCAAATTAGGCCAAAGGATTAACTAGCACACCGCAAAATTAATTGGTAGAATTAAGAGGGTTTTAAGTGTTTCCAAAAAGTTATTAGAACACTCAGAAAAGTAACCAATACCTTAAAGGTCGTTTTTGTCGTTGAGTTATAAAAACATAACTTTTAGAAAATAAATTTAACTTTCGGAACAATTCAACTTCATGTTATATTTTTTTTGGCAGATGAACTTCAAGTTTAACATGACATTAAGAAACCGGCCCCAAGAAATTCCCTTCTTTTATCCTATAATAGCAATAATTGATAGATTTTTTGCAGTGACCCCATGTGTGATGTATTTTATTTTCGTATAATCCAAAACCAACGAACTACTTTTGGCTGATCATCCATACAAACTCCTCGTAATTGATCATACCATCTCCGTCGAAATCGGCCTCTCGAATCATCTCGTCTATCTCCTCGTCTGTGACTTTTTCGCCCAGATTGATCATCACGAAACGGAGTTCAGCCGGTGATATGAAACCATCGCCATCGCGGTCGAAGATCTTGAAAGCCTCGCGCATCTCCTCTTCGGTATCAGTTTCTCGCATCTGCTTGGCCATTATAGCACAGAACTCACTAAAGTCCAGTAGTCCCTCGCTATTGCTATCAGCTTCGGCTATGAGGTCCTGTAACTCTCCCTCCGAGGGATTCTGACCAAGGGTGCGCATTAAGGTTCCCAGCTCCCGAGTATTTATCTTCCCAGTGCCGTCCTTATCGAACTGCACAAAGGCATCCTTGAACTCGGCAATCTGCTCCTCCGTTAACTCGGACATCTTCAAATATATTCCAGGAGTTTTTGTTTTCGAATATATCTAGATATATCGAGATGATGTCAAGGCTAACGATCGTGTGATTTTGAGAAGCCGAAAATGTTTTGAATCTGAAAGGTCCAGGTCCTAACCCCTAAAGCCTACTTCTATAGATCCTCATGTGGTGGACATCATGTTGACAAATCGCACATAGTCTATGTTTCCCTCATGATCGGAATCAGCATCGCGGATGATTTCCTCCACCTCATCGTCTGTCATCTGCTCTCCCATGTTTTTCATGATGTGACGGAACTCCGATTCGGATATAAACCCGGTTCCTTGCTTGTCGAACACCCGAAATGCCGCTATAATCTCATCCTCGGTCGTCATGTTCTCGTACCTTTGAGACATGATATACAAAAAATCGCTGAGATATAGCTCTCCAGTGCCATCAGCATCGATATCTGTACTTATATCCTGCAGCTCAACATCACTGGGATTTTGGCCCACAGCTCGCATTAGCTGTCTCAGCTGCTTTATGGGTATGACCTTGAGGTCTTGATCGTCGAACAGAGAAAAAGCCATCTCCAAATCCTTGACCTGTTCTTCGGTTAGATTATTGGTGCGGATGATACGCTCCTCTGGTGGCGGAGTAAGGAAATCGAAATCCATGGCCAGGAAAGGGGTTGGGGCTGAGGAATTTTGGGGATCACTGCACCTTCACTACAAATTTTTGAATAATTTAATTTCAGAACTTCATTTTGAAGTATAAATCAAAAGTTGAAGTCAAAATCATGGTTTTTTTAATCTTTATACCTTTATTTTTTATTTTTATAAGAATTTTTTAAAATGTACACTCATTATTTATTTAAAAAAATAATGTTTTACAAGCTTAAATAATTATTAAAGGGAAGTATAATGATTAATCCGATATTGTAGGTCCCGCCAGAAAGTTATTTCCAAGTCCACATTCCAGATGTTTATGGATTATAAAAACATTCAAGTTGATAAAATTATGGTATAGATTTCGGTGTAAATCCATTTGCCAGTTCTGCAGATTCTAGTTTAAAATTAGAAATATTATCTTAGCATTGGTAATTACTTACCGTTCCATAAAACACCTGAAGAGAGTGTTACGTCTCCATCATCATGGTTACAAATCGAACGTAGTCAATTTTCAGTTCCGTATTGGCGTCTGCATCGCGAATCATTTCTTCAATCTCATCCTCCTCCATCTCATCGCCCAAGTCGGTCATTATCTGGCGGAATTCCGTCTCGTGTATAAAACCAGATCCATCTTTGTCAAAGACCCTGAAGGCCAGGATAACCTCATCTTCGATGGTCGAATTCTCGTACCGCTTCGACATGATCCAGAGGAAATCGCTGAGATACAGCTCGCCCGATCCATCCGTATCGATTTCGGTGATATAGTCCTGCAGCTCGTTTTCCGGTGGGGTGTGGGCCACGGCCTTTAAGCAATCCCTTAGGTACTTAATAGGGATGACCTTGGTATTTTCGTCGTCGAAAAGGGCGAAGGCCGCCTCACAATCCTTGAGCTGCTCGTCATCCAGGGTGTGCGTATGAATGGTTCGCACCTCTGGCGGAGGGCTACTAAAGTCAAAGTCATCCATGGCCAATAACAACTAGTAAGGCGTTCCAAAGTTCGGGTTTTACTTAAAATTTGATTTTACTGAAATTTAGATATTGTTAAAATTTGGTCTGCAAATTAAAACTTTTATAGACTGAATGTGTTTTTGAAACTAAAGGCAATGATAGTTCGAAAAATGCATAAAAAAGTAAAAGGCTTATTCATGTTTGAATAAGAAATATTCGGTTAAAAGAAATGTTTTTAGGTAAAATTCAATTTATTTTCATTTCGTTATCCAATAAAAACATGTCTATTCTTTCTATAAAATGTATAACTTAAAATTTTTGGCGTTACAAATCCAGGTGAAAACCCCTCTTAGGCAAAGGTTCTTTTTATCATAGCCATGAACTCGGTGAAACTTATGCGACCATCTCCATCAGAATATCGGTCTCTGATCATGTACATAATGATCTTTTTGTCGCTCTGGAAGTCCGTGATCTGTATTAACTGAATAAGATCGCTTTCGGTAATGAAACCGTCGTCGTCTTTGTCGAAAAGTTTGAATAATCGGCACATCTCTCGCTCTTCTTCATTTTCGAAACGCGCCATTATAAAACAGTAGTCTCTGAAGTCGATTTCGCCATTGCCGTCCACATCCGAGGCCTTGAAAATTTCCTCCAGTTCCTTTTCCGTGGGAATCTCACCCAGAGATCGGATCATGCTTCCCAGTTCCTTCTTGGTTATAACTCCTCGCTCATTTCTTATAAGCTGGCTGTAGCTTTGTTTATAGTTTGCCAACCTAGGTCCACTCATCTCGTCCATGGAAATGAAATCGTTTACTTGATCCATTAGAAATTTAAATTTTTTTAGGGTTTTTTCAGCCGAAATATTTGTTTTTGAAAGTAAAGTAAAAATCGTAGAAGAGTAGTTTGAAATATGTATAAGAAACTATTTTTTAAATATTTTATAAACCTTACCGCTTATTTTCTCCTCTTATTTTATAAGCCAAAGTAAAAAACATTTCTGAGTGTAAGTTAATTGTGAAACTGACATGGTTGTTAAATTCCTTTTCCCAGAGCCCCAATTTGTGACGGGGAAAAAAATTGCATGTGACCACATCGCCATAATATAGTAACACCCCAGTAAAATAAAACAGGATTTAACAATTAAATTTGCAACAATTTCCCGAATAATGTTTTTATAGCCCTTGGCCACGGCTTCAAGCGTTGCGGCTGTTGAAAAGCATGGGTAATTACATTTTTAATTAAATGCGACGCAGTTTGTTTCGTTTTTATATTATTTTCATTTGTATTTTTGCTGGTGCATTTATACAACTGTTGAGTATTTTTTCTGGGCAGCCATTTTATGCCATTCTCGTCGGTCCCTCGGGGCATAAAATGTTGTTTGTTTTTTTATTGAGCGTTACGGGCAAATAGGAAAATTATCCAATGCAAAATTTCAAGCAATTTGCATAATTTGGGAGCGGAGAAAGCGAGAACCGAACTGCACAAACCCATATCCCTGGCCATCCTTTCTCACACGTGCGCTCCCCAGTGGAGCCAACAATGGGAACTTCTTGCTAATGAGAAGCAAATCCTGGCCACGAAGGACACCAAGGATTTGGGTTGGGGGCCAAAGTTGAGCCACAAAACAAGGCATTGTCAAGCATTTCTCTGCATAGATTACAACGGACTTTTCGGACCAGAGATGCAGAAATATAAAGCTGAGTTGAAAATTAAATCTAAACTGTTTTGCAAGTTATATATATTTTTCTTGCAAATAATTTAATTGTCCTATTAATTCCCAAGTTATTTTAGCTAAGAATTAAATTGAATCATTCCAAAATAAGGAAATGTGACTTGCTGAACATTCTTCTAAATGAGTGGACTGCATGAAAGCAAATTTATTATTTAAAGCATTTTGAAACTAACCCATTCTTATGACCACAATTGTGCAAATATGTTTATACGATTGTCTCGTAATGCAGCTCGGAATATGTTTGTTGTTTGACTTTAATCAGGCGTAAACAGGACGAAAGGGCAACAGACCTTTGGGGGATTTGGATAATTTGCATTTCTGTAGTGAAGTAGGACACACAATCAAAGGGTTTCTATGTGCAAATCTCTTAATGTCTGAGTTGGAGCAAGGACTCTATATGATATTATGCCCGAGTGAGCTGCTCAAAGTAATAGAATTCGGTATGGAAATGCAGATGAAGGTCTCTAACAATTTTGAGCTAGATCAGAAACTGCATTACATGTTCAATGTATTTTTTATTATCTTGTTTCATAGAATAGTAAATAATTCAATTTTTAAAGCGCATTAAAATTAAAAAAAAAATACAGGAATACAGAAGTCATGGATGAGTGGGCTAATTGAATGATTTTTGTGTTCATCAATACGAAACTGGCTTTTCCCACTCGCCATTTCAATTAAGCTTATGAGGACTGGGACTCCATTGGCACACAATGAGTGCCTCCGAAATCCAATTGAGTGGCCACTGGCAGATGGGCATCCAGCATCGACCATCGACCAGTTGCAAAGTATTGCCATTCAATCACCGCGGGTTGCAATTCGAGTCGCAGATTTGTCTATGCCAAAGCGTTTTCAATATGCGGATACGTAGAACCAGGGCTCGAACCCGGGTCACAAGTGCAACTACGGAAATGAATAATGGCCAACGGTTGCAATCAGTTGTGGGCCACAATGAGCAGAGGCATTTGTGAGAAATGAATGAATGCCGGAGGAGTTTCTTTTGTTTTTTGTTTTCCGGCTTCAATCTTGTGCGTTGCAGCTGTCGGTTTAAATCAGTGGTCACCATGGGGTGGGGATGGGAATGGAAAAGCAAAGTCCTTGTTTATGGATATCAGGCTCTCTCTCACCTTTGCCAGTGTACGGTCTATATGTATATATACTGGGCAAACAACGTACTTAAGCCAGACGGCAAAGAAAAAAAAGGTGGAGAACAAACCCGGCTCCTTGGGATGGGTCCAGATCCCAAGGGATCCTATGGCCTCTCCTGTTTGTTTCTATTTCACTTTGATGGCACGTGCGTGGAGTGGTCTTGGTTTTGAGTCCAGGTAAGGTGGCTGCCGGGGTGATTCGACTGGAGTGGAAAGGCAAATATGCAAGTCAATAGCAGAATGTTGCCTCCCGGCGGAGTGACGGCTGGGTATACGCTGTACAACAAGTAGAAGACTCAGGAAAAGCCTTCTTTAAATCGAGAGTAAAAGGAATATATATTGTCTATGACTCACGTTCCTGAAAGTCATCGGCAACTCGTGAAAATTAATCAAATAAAATGTTAAACAATTTTATTAAACAATAACAATTAAACAATTAAACAGTTTAAAAATATATAACGACAAAAAATATAAATGCATTTAAAGTTAGCAAAACATATTTAAATTTTTGTAAACATATGGAGTATAAGGCTATTGTTATAATAATGATATAATTAAAAGGCTTCCTTAGTGATAAATATATTTTAAGAAAAATCAAGTGTTTTTAGTGGCTCTCAGCCAAGTTTAGCACTTTTAAACCCATTAACTTCTATTAAATTTGCAGAGAGCAGGACTTTGAAGGACTTAAGCCTCGCGTAGGGTCTGTAAGGAATTATAGTACTCGGTAAATATTCCCACTTTCCTGTTTCGTTGCGTTCACTCTTATTATGCTGAAAGCATCTGCAGAGCTGCAACTAATCCAAAAACTTAAAATCCAATCTGGAATATAACTTTGTTTGACTTTTGTTTGCCGCCTTGTATTTTCCCCCATTTTCCAAGATTTTCTTTGTTTGCTTTTGTGGCGCAAATTGCATTCTGTGGGTGTCAACAAACGCAGCTCTCTGGACCGCC
The DNA here is from genome assembly GCF_043229965.1 of Drosophila suzukii. Lineage (NCBI taxonomy): Eukaryota > Metazoa > Arthropoda > Insecta > Diptera > Drosophilidae > Drosophila > Drosophila suzukii. The sequence continues at coordinate 86,320,846 of NC_092082.1, forward strand.
TTCTCTTGGCCAGGACAGCATGAAACATGATTAAATTACTCATACGCCTCGTGTGTGCGCTTGGACAACAATTTCTATGGCGATCCTGCTTTGCTTTTGCTTTTGCTGTTGTTCCTCTTGCTCTCATTTAGTTAATTAAGTTTTACAACAGCTTGCCACTTGCCCATCCGCCCGCCCCTTTAATTAGTTTTTAATTATTTCAGAGTTGAGCGTTTTCCAAAAATTTTCCGGTGGGCTTTCGGCCAAACAACAACAGGAAAAACAACTAAAAACGGATGGGTCTCGGCCTGTGTTGGACTTTGGCTCAGAGTTTTGGCTTTGAGTTTGAGTTTTAGTTAATTTTATTTGTATTCTGCAAGTATTTGCACGCCCCCTACAAAAAAGGAACTGGGGCTTTGTTCATTTAGCACATTATTTCTACACGCTTTGTTTTTACTGCAGTTGGTTTGTTTGTTGGCTCGTTTGTTCTGGGCTGGCTGAAAGTTTTGTGCAAGCCCATTAGCCTAATAGCCCAAACAGAAGTCGCCGTCAACCTCAGTTGGTTTATATAGTGCAATTAACTTTTGTTGCAAATTAATATGGTTAGAAAGTATATGAAGGAAAAACTAGTTGGTTACCCTATAATTTTTGAAACTCAATATGAAGGTATACAAACGTATCACTTAACAAATTTATCAATGCATATTTAAAAATAAAATTCACTTTCACCATGAATATTAAGCAAAGAAAATTCACCATTGCAAATTGAGCGATTACTTTTTATTTACATTTCATTTCATTTTTTGTTTGAAAACAATTTCACAAGCTTATTATTCACTCAGTGAGCAAGCTGCCATATTTTAAAAGTGCGTTTACTCTGCAGTCATGTAAAAAAACCAGAGTATCAAATTAAATGTTTCGACCAGAAACACACGTTGCCTTAAATCAAGTAATCTGTATGAAAATTGATGATATTACAGCACTCACATGCCTTTATTTTTATAGTTTGCTCATCAGCATAACACTGATTGAAATGGGCCAGCAAACATTTCACTTTATCAACGTGTGCATATTTAAGCATGTTTGTATTCCCGAGTCTGTGTCTGTTTCTGTGAAAATTGGCTCAAAGGAAGACCCAATGCAGAAGGGAAATGTACGGCCTAGAACAAATATTTACATGGCTCGGTGTATGGCATTTGCCATAAACTACCGTAAAACAATAAAATTCGCAATAAACCAAATGGAAAGCGGCAACTGCCGGCTCATGTGAAATGCATGCAAAGCAACAACGCAAACAAAAGCCACAATGCAGCACAATTCAACAACAAAGCCAAACGAAACGTTTTTCATAACTTAAATTGCAAAATGCAACGGGGGGTTAAAAGCAGTGAACAAAAAAAAAACAGAAAAAAAACAAAGAGTGCTACTGCCTGAAAACGTCAACACAACAGTTCTGAACAAAGCCGTTAAAACAATGGCCAGAGACGAAAAGGAAATCTTGACTCTGATATATCCTGCAAGAACACAAAGCCATTTAATTTGGATCTGTTGGCAGAAGTGCCTTATCTCATTTATTGGTTAAAAATTTATCCAAATACTCAGGATCTGCCACAGAAACTTGAAAACTTTAATTATGGTTTGGAGAAAGGGTTCCTGAACTTCCGTGTTTGGCTTGCTAACTTTCGGTTTTGGAATAGTTGATGCCTTTACAAATGGATCTTCTTCAATAGGTTCTGAGGGATCGCCTTCAGTTTTAGTTATCTGGGAACGACTGCAAGATCCTTCATCCACATCCGTATCATCCTTCCAAAGATCAGCACCACAGTCAGCTAGAAGATCGTATGGGTTTTTGTATGAACTATATTTTGCATCATATCATTGCAAGTTAAAATATTCATCCATTTTTAATTTAAGAGCCACAGGTAATGCCCCAAAATTTATTTAATTATTAGTTTTTAAAGACAGAAAAAAATGGGAAGTAGTTTCTATAATATATTCAAAAACTTATAAAAGGCAGGTTTACTTACCACCTGCCTGATGCTGACCTAGAAATGCTAAACCAAAGAGTACTAGAAAAGTGAACAATGTTAGCGACATGATTATTTCAAATGAACTGTGTGCCCTAGCTATATTTTACTTCTACTTATAGGTTCGCAACATACGATTAGTTTCGCTGTTGGTTGAAACTGTAACCAATTGTGATGCCCCGGTTATCGAGTCTAACTAACTACTAAACTTTTATCTAACTTTCTGAAAACTGCATAATCTTGTTAGCCTTCTGCTTGGCAACACTCTATTTTTAGCTGCTCATCTTGATGCTGATTTATCTGTAATCCAACTTACGTTTGAGCCACTTAAGGCCACAATCTGCCTTTTGCCACTTGCCAACTTGCCTGACCCCCGACCCCTGACCCCCTTCGTGTTACAGGTGGCTTTGTAACAAACTTAGTTCAATAAAGTTGGCCCTCGTCTGGAGCCAGGCGCTTTGATCATCGCATCACATGCGTCTAAAGTGGCTTTCCCTTTCCGGCTTACTTTCTCCAGCCAACACTTTTAAAGCCTTTTTGCGCAACCCTCGAAACCGGGGCAACATATTCAGACTTAGCGGCTTACTTTCGCTGGCAATCTCTTTGAAGTGGGCTTTCGCCTTGGATTGGAACGCCCCCGTCGAGAGTAGCAACTGTATCAGCTGTTTGTATTTAGGACCTTTAATTTATTGCCTGTCAAGCTGCTGGTCAGTTCGGTTGATAAACGGCCTAAGCCGTTGGCCAGGATTTCTCTCTTTATTTGGCTGCCTATTCGGCATTCTATAATTTGCTTTTGGTCAGAAAGCACTGGAAGAAATATATAAGTACTAGTTCTCAAGGGGAAAAAATCACACCGGAAGTCCTTTATATGAGAATGCTACTAGGGTTTTGAAATTACCTATAAAGGTGTCTAGAAGTATGCAACAATATATTTTATATTAACAAGAACACTTTTTTTCCACTGCAACTTTATTAGGGTTTATCTGACGCCCCTATAATTTTGTAGTACAATATTTATTAAAATAAGACAACCTTACTTACTAAAAAATAATAATAATAAATTTTATGAGTTCTGGGAGAAATTAATATATTTCAGTGAGATTTCTAATATTTTATTATTGATACGCCAAAATCTATTTTATATTTTAAGATCAAGTTTATATATTTAACTTTGATATTTATTGAGCACTTTTTTTTCTGTGCAACGCTCGCATGTAAAATTCGCTTGCCTCTGCAGAAATTAAAGCCATGAAGGTCCCTCTCTATAAGTAGGAAGTTGTTAGTTGCTGGCAACATGAGAAACAGCAAGTGCAACAGCAACATCCAACTTGTAGTGCACTCGTTGTTGCTGTTGTCGAGTGCACGACGCCGTATGCAATTATCACCCGAAAAAATACTACAGGGCCAAGAGTGCTCCTGCTGGTCACAGGTAGCAAAAATAAAGGGGCGAAAAAAGTAAAACTACTAGCTACAAATTCTGCCAACATTATGTGCTCAAAATGTAAATGTCATTTGTGTGCCGAGCACGGGGCCGTTGCCCAAGTGTTGCAACATTTGAGAAATGTGTGTTGCCAGTGAAGTGGCACCAGAACAACCAGAACAACCAGGACAACCAGGACACGGTCCAGCGTCCACTTGCCCACACTCCATGAATAAATGTTAAAACACAATCGAGAGCCGTAAATTCTGAGCAGTCATCAGCTCCTGAAATAGGTGTGAGAAAAGGCAAAGGCGAGGAAAAGCCAGCACAAAGGCGAAATAGAGGAAACGAGAAAATTCCATCCGGAGGGAACAATGGAGCCCGGGAAATGTCTGTCACGAGGCTCGAGCATGAAACAATGCAAAGGAGAACAGTCTAATTGGTATAATAAAATGTCATAAGACGAAAGAGCAATGCACAAGGTTCAGGCTCCAATAATTCGCCGGGGACAAAGGGAATAAGTATCTGTATGGATGTGATGCCCCCTGAAGGACCGATTCCGATTGATGGCAGTAACTACATATTGATTTGTCTCCGATTAGACAGCTCCGAACGGAGGTAACAGAGGTAATTTCACCCGATGAGAAGGAGACAAAGAGATTTCAATCAATTAGAGATAATTTCACAACAGCTACGTTTTCTGCGAACATCTCACTTGACAGGACACACAATAGAATGAGATTACTAAGGAATGGTATAAGGGGCAATGGCGTACCCAGTAATATAAAATTGAAATTCATATAAATATAATTTAAAATATTGCAAAACTTCATAAGAAACTTTTATTTTTTAATTTTATAAAATGTTTTTAAGGGTTCTTTGGACAAACAGAAGGAATATACCCCTAAAATACCTAGTATTTTTGCAAAAAACCCGGAAAAGATTGCTCTAAACTGGCAGCTGCCACTAATACCCAATGCCACGCCCCCAACCGCCCATATATCAACTGTCGATGGCTATAAAGCTTCGCATCCTAACATCTTCGCATCTGCTGGTGCTCCATTCCACCAGCGCGAGTATACAATCAACAAAATTAGTTTCATTTGGCCAAATGGCATGGCCACCAGTCGCAGCATTTCGACCCACATAACAGACATGGCTTAGAAACGAATTTGGGGGGGTGTGGGGCCGTGAGAAATGGCAAAGTAGAGCCCCCTACTCCATATACGTGCCATACTATATATCCCTGCCTTTGATGGCTCGCCTCGCTTTTGATCTTCCCCGACTGCTGATAAATGATAAGATGCCGGAGCTGAAAGAAAAATGCTGCAAAGTGTGGAAAATTACGCCGCAGGTGTGTGGCCCATCATCAGTTTCCATCGTGCTACTTCGAGTATACTTGCAAATATTTAAAAATTTCACAATCTCTTAAAGAAAATGTAATACAAAAGTAAGCCTTAAAAGTAAGCCATTGCCAATTAGCGGGAGAAAACAAAGGTAAAGTGCGGTGAAAACTGTCTAACCTGTGGACCGCCCCCAAAGTTCTGGTGTCCTGGAAATCGAGGACCCCCTGTAAGCTCAGGGAAAACGTCTGGCGGGAAAAGGGGAAAACTGTCTGTCAACCTACAGCCATAAATAATGGCCAGCTGCTGGCTGCTGCCGGCAATTTATAAATCTGTTTATTGTAACATCCTGTGACTCGCGACTGTAATTTATGTATCTGAAATCTAGTTAAGTCCGTTGAAAATCAGCTAATGAGCGTCCGATTGCAGCTCGGCTGGGTTGGCAAAATATTTACATAAAAACCAAATTACTATATATGCCTTATATATATGCACATTGTTGTTCAACCAAATATAGCCCTTTTGTCTTTTGTTGTCTTGTTTTTTTCCATCTCGTGTTTACACAAAGTTTTCCGTTGGCTACGTTTTGGTCAACTGACTGTCAATATTTTATTGGCTGCATTTCGCTTTTTATATTGTATCCCATGGATGCACATGTACATATGTATACCTTTTAGTGCAGAGGGGCCGACATATATGTATGCAAATTTACAAACCCACAGAAACGAATATTCCCAGAACTGACCAAATGCGCAATTTAATTTATGTCATGAAAAAACGGTCGAAAAAATGTGGCCAAGCAAGGGAATGCAAAAATACGATGCTCAATGACGCGAAGAAGGACATATCGATGATCAGGATAACTTTGGGGTTTTAAGTATCTTAAGAACAATTAATAATTAAAAAAATATTTTTTTTTAGAATTTTTTAGTGTTGATAAACTTTACTTTTCAAAGGTAAGGAATTTTTGGAAACGTAAAAGAATTTCTAATAAAGAATAAATGAATGCTAGACCAAATTAAAAGAGCTTTTCCACACATTTCCCTTTTCCATTTTCCCCCAAGTTTTCGTATCCTTCCGTTTTCTGTTTACGTTTGCTCTCTAATTGTATATTTTTTTTCGGTATTTAAATGAAATATGTCTTCTCCCCACACCCGTTTTACCCGCAGTTTAACCCAATTTATTTTTTTGGTCCGCTTTTCCTCCACGAATTTTCCGGGCTTTTCTTTCGGTTTTGCATTATCTTCTGCTCGTTCTGGTTCTGCTCTTTTGTCGAGTGCATTGCCACTTCGATGCCCCCCGTTTCCTGTGTCCTTCGTCCTTGGTTTCCATCAACACTCTCATCATTTCCTTTGTTTTGTGCTTTTTTTATGTATTTTTAGTCATGTCATTCAGTAGGGTTCTTCTTTATCACCCACCCAAACCTACATTTTTTATGTCCTCTCATTGTCCTTTTTGGGGTGGTGGAAAAATAGGAGAAAGGAACTGGAGCACTTTTATATGATGGTACCCCGGTTGCAGCTTCTGTTTTACATTGGCATACATATTTGCATTTTTTCGAATGCTTTACAACCCCTTAACCCTCTGTTTCCCCGATCCCCTTTTTTTCCAGATCCTACTGCTTGTTTTAATTTCTTTTGCCAGAGTTTTATTCCTGTTTGCCCCATTTATTTTTTTTTTCGGTCCAGTGGGCGGGGTTTCAATGACAGCAGAGCAAAACTCCTTTTTCAGCCCTGCCCACCGAAGTTGCATTTCAATTGAATTGTCAGCGTTTTGCTGTGAAAAATGTGTCATAAAATGTTGGCTCGTTAGGGTTACAATTTGTGTATTTTTTATTTTTCGGCAGATAAAGTTTGTGTAAATGAAAATTCAAATTTGCTGATTAAGTACTGGAATGGCAAGTAGCCAATAAATACAAAAAAAAGCCCGGAAGTCCATATAATTCCCCCTGCTGTTTGATTTATCATTTAACTCATAAATGAATTAGTTGTCTAAATGTAAACAACAGTTTCAACAGTTTTATAAAGTTCTTCCGCTGCTATTGTTTGTGGTTTAAATTTTTCCTGTTTTTTTTTGGTTTTTTTTTTGCAATTGCCCTTCAGACCCACTCAATGCTCAATTAATTTATAATTTAAATGCACATTGTGTGGCTTAATTATGCTCATTATAGAGTCATCGCCACCATTGTTCGCCGGCTGTCATGAAAGTTGGTCGGATTGGTGTTACAGCAGAAATAACACCAGTTTACAAAAGAAAATTGATGAAATACGCCTTTCAGGAAACCTTTGTTTTCCGGTAAGATACATCTCCCTGATTAAGAAAAGGGCACTTAAAATTTTTTCTATGGTACCAATTTTTTTTTAAGTGTAAAAAACGTTTTTCGCACTTTTTTATTTTCTAACTCGAGTTGTGATAAACCGAATTCGGTCATTAAGGACTCATTTTACAGGTAATAGAATGCCCTTTAACTTTCTTATACACATCATTAAGTTCCATTCATTAGTTCAAAAGCTACACTTCGTCAAAGTTGAAAAATTTCGAAAAAAATCAAAAACGCTGGCATAAATGGCTTCTTTAAAAATACACGCGTAAAGACCGAAATTAGTTTTATGTTGTTTTCTTGAAGGCTGAACCATAACGGAGAATATGCGCCATAGATCACGACAATCCGTTGGTAAATCGATTTTTAACAGATTTTTAAACGTATATACCCAAGTTCAGTATTCGGGAGCAGCGGCCGTTAAACGTTATTTTAAATTTTCAGTGTTGGGGAACGTAAGAATTTGGTGCAAGTTGTTATGCATAACGTCAGTTTCCTTGCTAAAAATATATAAAAATGATTTCCTCGTAACTGCAATCGCATACTTTTTAGCTTGCCCAGCGCTAATAGCAAGGAAACTGACGTTATGCATAACAACTTGCACCAAATTCTTACGTTCCCCAACACTGAAAATTTAAGATAACGTTTAACGGCCGCTGCTCACGAATACTGAACTTGGGTATATACGTTTAAAAATCTGTTAAAAATCGATTTACCAACGGATTGTCGTGATCTATGGCGCATATTCTCCGTTATGGTTCAGCCTTCAAGAAAACAACCTAAAACTAATTTCGGTTTTTACGCGTGTATTTTTAAAGAAGCCATTTATGCCAGCGTTTTTGATTTTTTTCCAAATTTTTCAACTTTGACGAAGTGTAGCTTTTGAACTAATGAATGGAACTTAATGATGTGTATAAGAAAGTTAAAGGGCATTCTATTACCTGTAAAATGAGTCCTTAATGACCGAATTCGGTTTATCACAACTCGAGTTAGAAAATAAAAAAGTGCGAAAAACGTTTTTTACACTTAAAAAAAAATTGGTACCATAGAAAAAATTTTAAGTGCCCTTTTCTTAATCAGGGAGATGTATCTTACCGGAAAACAAAGGTTTCCTGAAAGGCGTATTTCATCAATTTTTTTTTGTAAACTGGTGTAATTAATGTTTTCATTGGCGAGTCGGAGTGGGAATGGAAAAAGAGTGCTTATCTATATGGACCTGCACTGGGCTGTCAGTTATTCGCCAACTTTTCCGGGGCGAAACTTTCAAGCAATTGAACACCCAACAAACTTCCTCACAAATCCCAAGTGCAGCTGTCAAATCTTCGCCCCCGAAAAATCGACAGCAAAAATGCTATCTCGCAAAAAGTGAGCTCGAAAAAAAATTGGCAAACCAAGTGTCAAGTTGAAATAAACTTTAAGACAGACTTGACATATTGCCAGTTGCTCGCTTCCAGCTCACAACATAATTTTCCATTAGTTGGATAACTAGCAGAGGACATGGAAGCCCGGCAGAGCCGAACTGACATTCGGTGGTTTTACCAGCACTGACTGGCTGCCACATAAATAAGTTAATAAGCGCCAGCTGAAAAATGGCCAGCAGTCCGGACCAGGTGCCACTGCCAACTTCAACGTGGCTAAGACGCAGACAAGTGGCGACCACAGGCAAGCTGGCTAATCAGAGAAAATCGAGGAAATGGCACTCCTGGCAAAGTGGCATTTTCCACCTGCTCGCGGCCAACGCCTGTCAATTTCAAATCCATGAATTAAGGATTACATTGCAGTTGCATATTGATTAATTTCTTGACGAAATTGAGCTTTAAAGTGGTGTTCTTGATTAACTAAGATAATTTATAGCTTAAGGAGAAGAACTTAAGGTGTGTTACTTGTCATATTTATGAGATTTTAACACTTAATAAAAGATCTGATTGTCAAATAGGTCAAATGTCAATAAAGTTGTATAAAACTTTACAAAATCGTACTGGAGTTACAGCACAAAAGCAAAAGTCCGGGAAAAATGCTTAAGCATCCTTTAACCAATTGAAAAATAAAAAATGTATTTATTATGGCTGTTAAATATAATACAGATAGAATAGGTTTTATATTGTTTTTCAACTGGTTAGTGAACTGAACCATGGGTAAGTGGTACATATAACAATCTCTTTCATCAATCATATTCACCCCGTGACAGGAATATCTTAAAGCCAGCATTTAAGTGGCATGTGAATGGAAATCATTTGAAAATTTCAAACAATTGTCAGATGTAAAACAGTTATTCATGCTTCGAAGCGGACATGCACAAGGCCCACACACATACACACACACTCACGCACTGGCATAAATCACGCCAGTATTTGTGCATTTCCGGTCAGCGCACGGATGTTCCGGTGATCAATTTTCAAATACGCTGTGTCAGTTCGGTTCAGCCACCGGTTCCCGAGCCCTGGAACTCATCCCGTTCCGCAGGACTAGAAAAGTGGACAACTGGACAGCTGGACAACTGCTCAACCTGTCGGTGAATCCTCGGCATCGCCACATCCACTTGGCTACCATTTTTGCGGCTGCCCGCTTTGCAAGTTGTGCGCTTGCAGAAATTGAAATACAAATTCACAGTTTTTGCATATTTGCCTGTCCGGGGGAACGGACATTGCCTGGATCCTAACTAACCCACCATTCCTGCCACCCGGTTTTTCCGACTTGCATGTTACGTGGCTTTTATTTGTGAATTTTAAGCACAATTTTGTTTTTTCCCTCAACGTTATAGTGAATTCTTTTTATTTGCCCTGCAATTTGTATGCTCTGGGGATTACTTTTTTCTACCTCGTTTTCGATTCTCTGACTGTGCAATTTGTAGTCCGGCTTTTTTGTCTATCGACTTCGATTTTCGGGGAGGAAACCGCAGACATTAGGGCAAAAAGCTTTAAAAATTTATGGCAATCATTGTTGTGGAAATCATAAGCAAATAAATGCAAATTTCAAGCGCGAAGCTCATTTGGCAATTATTGAGCAAATGAATTATGCAATGAGTTTCCACATTAAATCGGCAGCAGTATCGCTTACTTTCCGGTATACCGCACAGGAAAAATTACTTAAGTTATAGGGAGATGGAAAATTTATAAAAGTATATTTAAAAAAAAAATAATAGTGATTTTCCGACAAGTTTTTAGTCTCCAAGAAAGCTTCAATAGTCTTTAATTTAAAAATGGAACTTGAAAAATTTTAGTTTAATTGAAAATAATTTAAGTATCTATCTTTAAAGAAATATAAAAAATGTTATCATAATTAAATCTGATTTTATTATTTTGCTTATTTTATGGACAACAAAGGTATTTTTTTTTTGTACATAGATTACTTTTCTCTCAGTGCCTGTACGCTTCTAACAGAATTTCTGACAATTTCCGTTCGCAGCTGTCGGAAAGTTTGGCGAACTAATTGGTATGCCCCCGCCCATCGGCTGATTCCCGATGCTTGGCCTTGTCTAATAATGAAATTAATTAACGGTTAATCAAATTGGCAACTAGAAGGAGTTGGCCAACTGCAATTTGAGTAGCAAGAAGCCTAGGAGCGCCTTCCTCGGTCGTTGGCAAATTGTTTAGCCCAACTTAATTAGCCTCATTTAGGCCATTTGCTATTTTTAGTTGCTTTTAAAATGTTTGCCAACATCTTGGGCCTGGATGCCGACGGCGGGAGAATGTGTGTCAGCAGTTCCATTTGAGTTGGCTAAATTGCAATTTTTCGAGCAGCCATTTAGTTAAAGGTGGGCCCTCTTTTATTTTGTTGTACTTTTTTTCAGCCTGGGGCCTACAGACCCATTTCGCTGATCACCTCTGTCATTGTGCCAAATGAACCTTTTGTTTGCCCGACAGCCGGCAGTGCATACAGGGGGAGTTGCAACAATTCGCCTGACAATTGTTTAATTATGCAGGACAAACATTAAGCAAAGTGCTGGTGGAGGACTGCAAGTGAACTTTGCATAGTTTCCCAAGGCATTTGGCCAACAAAGGGAAAAGGTAAATAACACTTTTGGCTGGCCTCCGGCGAGACACAGAAGCAGACGACGCACAATCCACAATCCACATTCTGCATTCCGAATTCCTCGTTCCTCATCCCATCAGCGCCATTTTCACCGGCCAAAAGAAGAAAACTTTGCACTAAGGAACTTGCTCAGATTTATTTCAATGCTTCCCGAGGCCCCAAGGCAACGAGCAAAGCGGCAAGGACGAAGGAAAAAGGAAAAGCGGCATGAGCCCGTGGTGGAAAACTATGTCAGTCAGCTGCTCGGTTTTCCTTGCCCTGCGATTTTCTCTACATTTTCCTTGGCGCTTCTTGCCAACTCTGCTTTTCAGTCGGGCTAAGCGCAAAGAAAAACACATAATAAGTAAAGTGTTTGGGGGAAGGAAGCGGAAATTTATGTTATTTCACCAAGTGGTTGTTGCATTCAAGACAGTGAAGCCAAAAATAAGTAAAATATAAGTCATCAAACAAAAGAATCTCAGAGCTTACACGGTGGTAAGGGTACCAATTATCGACACACTTTTTGAAAAGCCCATAAATATTGGGCAAAACATTATTAAAACGTAATAAAATTATATTAATTTATAGAATTAAATTTAGTAATTTAATCAACAGGGTTTCGAAATTACTTTTAGCTATCTAAAAGGTTGCAATGAATTAAAAATAGTCGTCTTTATGAATTATCTTATTGTATCATTGTAGCTCACGTGAATATAATTATAATTATTATTATTATCTGTGTCTATACAAAATTCTTAAGCTTCAATTTTGAAATAATATTAATATTTTCTGTGTTTATACCAAGGGTATAGTAGTACTTTTTTAAAATACCCGTGCCGAGGGCAAACCGAAAGGTAAGGGAGATTCTTTGGGCGGGAAGCCAAGTTGTTTATGGAGGTACAAATTGACTTAAAGTTGCATTTCCTGTTTACTGCTGGAAGCTCTTGCATATCTGGCAAACATTCAATCTGCAACAGGAGCTGAGTCACGAGATACTGTGAGCGTTCTTTGCACGATTTTTCCCAGGTCCCCTGGCTTTCGTTCAGCTCATTTGCATGCAACATGACAACAACATTGACTCACCATGACTCGTTGCTTATAAATTATGCTTTTTACTGTCGCTATCACAACCGCTCCCCCACTGGCACTCCACTTTTGGCCTGCCCATAGGGCATTCAAAATTAAATCCAACGACATGGATTCACCCAAAAAATTTGCATCTGCAGATGAAGTTACAATTTTTATAAATTTCACACTCTCTTATTTTTGTTTTTGTTTCCTTTTTCTGGCAGCAGACAAAGGAATTGACTTTTAATTAGGCAACTGTCAACAGTTTTCGGGACGGCTGCCTCTCAAACTTCTATCAAAATCTCATTAGCACAACGCGTGGCACGAGACCACAAAATGGCTTCTGTGAGTTTCCGTTTCCGGTTTGTGTGTGTGTGTGTGCGCGTTCCGGGTGCTGTGTTCTCTGTTTACGAGTTTTGGTTTTCGGTTTTCTGTGGTATCCATTTCGCTGTGTGTATTTATTTAGCCCAAAAATGACGCGGCTCCGAAATGAGAAGGCTGTCAAAAACTGATGGGAAAAAAGTTTATTTTTTTAATTAGTTTGCCTGCCTTGTTATTGTTGAACCTTTTTACCCTCATTTTCATTGTTTCATTTGACTCCCCCCGCAACACACACACACACAGCCTGTAATTTTGCATCTAATTGCATTAACTAGAGAGAACAAAGTTCGACCAGGTGCCAGTTACAATATTGCATTACTCATTCGCCCTGTTCGCCCAATCGAGTTTGTTGGTGAATAATTTTCAGCTTGCCCTCTGCTGATTTTGTGTGTGTTTTGCAGGTTTTCGGTTGAAGGTTGTAGCTCTTGTTTTGCAGATATTGTAAACCAGTAATTACCAGCAGTTGTGCTAACAAATTTGACCGATGGGCTGAAACTAACAATGCGGAGTAGATGATTGCTCTTGATTTTCCATATACACAATTTTAAAAGACTAAAGTTTTGCTATAGATTTTGCTTTGGTTTCAGATCACATTATAATAACAGTCTTTGATCTAATGGAAACCAATTAAATTTTATTTCCCATACTCTATTAAGTTACTAAAACAATATACCAAGTTTTGTTGAACCACGCATATTTTTAAATAAATTTTGCTGGCACTTCAAGCCACATCTCTAGTTATTGCTGTTGTTCCGACCCATTTTTTTATGATGCGCAACGAAATTAAAAATTAAATTCGCTCTTTTCGCGCTGATGTAGATCTCTTTGGGGGAACGTCGGCTCTGGTTTTGGCCCAAAAAAAGAATAAGAAAAAACAACTAATTGCGGCAGTAACAACAATCAGAGTTTAGGGATGCTACTCAAGGGTCAGGGGTCGGAGGTTGGAGGTCGCATCCCCTTGGGCGATGCGGCAGTGGGAACAGCGCAATTTGCGAGCCGCAAAATGTCTAAGGTAATCACTAGCCGCAAATGGTTGTTGTTTCTTTTTCCCGCTCCTGTTCTTGTATTATTATTGTGCATTATACGGAAATTGACAATGAAATTTTCCTCTTATTGTTGCTGCCGACTTGAAAATAGCAAAAGGAAAACAGCCAAAAAGGCCACACAAAATTCGACTTTCGAATGCCACTTGAGAATTTAATAAAAGAACAAAAAAAAAGCAGGAAATGGCAAAGGAAAGGCAGATACGACCAGGGAACTTGAAATTGTTGTGCACAAGTGCCGGTTAAATATTTTAGGCAAATGCCCCAACCCCTGAAGCTAAAGTTGAACCCCAAGAAGCCCGGAACAAACTGACGAGTTGCCAGGGCAAAATAAATCAGCTGGGGCGTAGGCACTTGAGTTGATTTATGGCAATGACTGGAGGAGGCAGCAGCCTCATCATGGCGTGGAATCATCAGGTAGGGATGTTCCACTTTTCCAAATTGCCTCCAGCTTCCTCAGCCAATGACAATGGATATTGCACTTTGCGGAAAACTTGTGGGTTTTTGTAAGGTAAAAAAAATCACAAACACATTACTAGACAAAGGTCTATATCATAAGAATCTAATACTCCTTGTCTTGTGACTATTGCGTTTATAATAAGTATAAACTTGCGTGGCGCTGGGATAAGCAACAAAATAATATATAATTAGGTTTAAATAGCCATTTGTTCCTTAAAAAAACTGAAACATTTAATAAAAATTAAATATGTTCAATTTTTTGTTACCATTTTTATTCTAAGTGTGCCTTTAGGATGGAAAGAAAAACCATTTTAGCTTGTTTTGAAGTTTGAGTCTCTACGAATTTCCAGCCTGAGAAGCAGACAGCTCCCAGCCCAACTGCAGTTCATCAGTCTGCTTGAAAGTCACCGAGTCAGCCAGTTTGTCAGTCTAGCAATGCGACATTTAGTCAATCAAAGCTCTTGTCCTGTTTTGGCACTTGAAGCTTAAAATTGTCTTTGATATTCTGTAGCCGAGGCTGCAGTGGCTTCGTTTTACACACTTAGAATCCAGCTACCTTTAGGGGTCTCACCTTTTCAACAATTCTGGCACTTGGGCCTCCCTGTATTTTAATTACACAGCCATTAAAAAAATAAAACAAAACACAATTACTTTTTGCAAGAGGCCGAAAAGGTGGCCAGGTGAGCTTACAAGCTGTCGGCACGTGGACAAACTTGAGCCGAAGTGGAATCGAAGATTACATGGGGTATACACGAATTAGAAATACTCTAAAGAATTTTTGAATAAATTATGTTATAATAAATCAAAAAAAAATTTTTAATTTTAACTGAGGAAATGCGAAATTTAAAAAATGTATTTATAGTAAAACCTTAAAATTCAGAGAGCTGAGATACTCCTTGTGAAGGGCAAGCAAAATATTTATTTATTATTTATTATTATTTATTATTTATTTATTATTTATTAAACTTGAATGTCTTTCGTGGGCCACCTGAAAGTAGGCAGCACAGTTTAATGAGCCCTACCTTCCTCAAGACGGAGGCCGATATAATTAAAACAGTGAATTGTGGGCCAATTTGGTGGCCAGGGCAATCGAGAAATTGTGCCAGCCAGTTTGTAAAACCTTTATGGGATGGAAGAATAGCAGGCTATACCATTTGAGTGCTAAAACTGGGCAAAGGAAAACCCGGAACCCCTTTTCGCTGGCAGCTGGAAACATGAAAAAATTTCATTAGTCTAATGTGTTACACGTCGCATCAATGTCAGACGTTGCACTGTGTGCAAACTGCATGTGGCAAATGCGAGAATCCCAAACAAGCTGGATGCAGATGGCCAGGACATCCCAGAGCCAAGGATCTCCATCTAGACCGGGGTGAGTGCCGTCTGTTTCTGTTTGTGGCTGTCGCTCAGGCTTCTTCCCGACTTGTTGTCACTGCTGGAAGAACAGGGAATATACAACGGGTCCACCTGCTATTCCCTTGCACTTTCTTTCCAGAATTTCCCCCATCTTTGTAGCTATACATCTTCGTCATTTCATTGCAGTTGTCAGCCCTACACTACAATGCAAAGTGCCAGAACCTCCCACCTCCGAAGGGGTCATACATCGTTGTGCTACATTTATTATACCCTGGGTTGCCTAAAAATATGGGGGTTATGACGGATTCAACGTATTAATGGTTTCCCAGTGAGCTGTAAGGAAATATTCATCCAAAATGTTGTTTTAGGGACAGCCAATTATTACTATTATGATCATATAACACAAGTATTGAATATATTTCCTCTTTATTACATTTTCGTTCTCCTTATACATTTACAATTTTATTCACCAGCTTGGGATGTGTAATTAAACGGCCTATACTGCAGACAAGCAGGATTCGGGGGATCACACACATAAATATATGGAATAGATGGATTGGAACTTATGCCCATAATTCCCGCAAGGATGAAAACCAAATATAGATTCATCTTGGTAAGGTAGGGATCAAAGAATGAGCTTAAATTAATTTTTTGTGAAGTGAAAAGAAAGTGAAAAATTCATGCAGTACTTTTTGCATTTACGGGTGTGAAATTCAATTTGAAATGGCTATTAAAAGCAAAAGATATAGCTCATTTTAAATGCGTGAAGTTATATTAAAATATAATATATATACGGGCTTTCTACCCGCGGCTGTTTTCCTTTATACAACTTGAGATAAAAAACCGGAGGAATATTTAACAAAACGTACCTCACTCAAAACAAATAATGTTTCTATTCAGATTTCACTCTTTTATTGGCTCAGCAATAAAATCAAAACAAATTTAAAACCAAAATTTGACACTTTTTCCTGCGAAATAAAACGACTTCCTCCTCTTCCAAGCCAAAACATGATTTTTCGCTTTTAGACTGAGTATTTCGCTTTGATCAATTCATTGCCGTCACGTTTCCGCGCTAACTGACTTAAAACAATTTCGGGGCAAACGTGTTCTGGCTGCCATGACGAAACTGAAACTAAAACCAAAACCAATTGAGATCCTGGGAAACCAGGGAAATGACCGCAACTAAAACAAAGGTGCCTACCTGCAGAGGCCAGCAGGTGGCTTCAATTGTGGGATAGAAATTCTGGATGGGTTCGGTCCTGAATCCCTGTTGTCTTTATGGAGCCACGTGCTCCGGTTTGCTGGCAGCGGATGCTCACTGGCCGGGAAATTCATGGCCACTTAAATGCTGTAAAATGGACCAAGCTGCCGGCACTAAAAACCAAAAGTTGCTCTACCAAAACTTTAGTTTAGCTTTCATAGACACACACAAACCCACATACCTTGGTAGCTTTTATGGCTCATCATTTTCTTTTTTTTATTCTGATTTTCAGTTTGGGTCAGTCATAAAAAGTTAAAGTTGAACTTTTTCTAGCTGAACGGGTAGCCAGCGGTAAATCAGTTTTTATTGTGCATAAATTAAAAATGTTCAATTAAAAGCAAAAGAAAGAACAAGTTTCTGGTTGCTTTTTGGCCAGGTACACGTGGCTACTAGCTAAATTTGAGCTCAGTTTTTCATAGTTAACTTTGCCGGGTTTTGTGAAACAAAAGACTGAAATTAAAACAAACTTCGAACATAGATCAAATGGATGTTCAACAATTTAGTTACGCAAACATGTTGAAATTGCGTGGCTATCGAAACATATGGCTGACACACATGTCGTATGCGCAATATTCAATGCACGAACAATTGTGCGACCAATTATTTATACATTTGTTGCGCATTAATGCATAATTATTGTCAATAATTAACACAATGAAAAAAAAACAATGAATTCTGCTTCGAATTACAATTTTGTCTTTTTCAATGTGTGTTTCGATAATCAGTTGCAAACACATTACGCTTTTTATTATCTTCATTAATAATGCAGGCCGAAATCCTACTCTGGCACTTAATTTTGTTTATTCTCGTTCATTAAATGGGTTGGGCTTAAAATGGATGCCATTTCGTTGATTAACAAAAGAAGAGCTCGATCTGTGCATTATAAAATTTTGTAACATGGATTTCGCCTCGATAAATTTTGCAAAATGTATGTAAAATAGAGCAGTAACAAGAATATTTTTAATGTGTATGTGGCAAACATTAATATAATTATTGGGTAGCACAAAAATTATAAATTCGTACTTAAGGGAATAATGGCTGAATTCAAATTATATTCATTTGTCTGTTGGCTTTTCAAAAAAAAAACAAGGTCACTTTCGTATTTATTTGTGGAAACAAAAAAAACATTATCATAACCCTCAAACATATTTAATTACATTGTAAAATTGTTAAATTGTCAACAAAGTTCTTGGGTATTTTCCATTTTTAATTAAATATTTCAAAGACTTTTATTTCAAAAAAATCATAAAAACTATTTATTTGTCTCCGAGCTCAGGGGCTATTTTAAACTGACATTCTCTTACAAAGTCAATGCCAGATAAAATGCTGTCAGATATGGTAATTAAAAAATGTATAGAAAATTCATTTTCCATTACAAAGTTTTCCTACATTTTTTGACATTTTCGGGCCGAGACTAACAAACTATAAAATGCAAGTTGAATATCTGTCAACGAGTCGAATGCATGTCCCCAAGGCGATGAAAATCAATTTGCAATGCAGCGTTGCAGCAAAAAAGCCGATGGCAAGAGGAAAAATATCCAGAGACACATGCCGAGGCGCACAGGCTTTGCATTTGAATCTGAATGTGAATCTGAATCAGAATCTGAGTATGCCGCTGAATCCGAATCTGAATCGATGGAATCAAGGAGCAGGACTCAGCGAGCACAAGGAATGCCAGGCAATGCAAATAGCTCTAAATGCATTTGACGATGCTGTGATTTGATTTCGATATTCCCCCTGAGTGTGTGTGTTGACTTTCAATTTCTGTTCGCGAGCGCAAGTTTTTGCCTCGGTTTCGCCAGCCTTCCTTTTCCCGGATTTTCCCCATCCAAACTGATTATAATTCGAATGCAGCGACTTCTGGCTTCGGCGAAAATGTCATTCGAAAGTTGGAAAACTCGAAGATGCTGCCTGCCAACTTCCGCTTCCGTTTAATCATTTTCCTCACTGTTGTTATGCCGCTGGGCTGATTGCCGTCGTTCACTTAGCTGATTGCAGTAGCTATCAAAAATTCGCTGCGACAACGTGTCGTATGCGTGATATTATGCCAGGTCGTGCTCATTCGCACTTGTCGCGCTGCCATCTTCATTCATATTGTGAGATGCACTGGGAAGAAAATTGTTGTACATGTTTTTTAAATATATTTTGGTTTTTCGTAGCCTTTAATCTAAGCTGAAAGATAAGCACCTGTGAAATGTTGTCTTGACAATCGCTAGTTTTAGTACACAAAGAAGAAATTCATTGGAAATTTAAAAGGAAGGTCTTAAATAAGTTTTTTTTGGTTTTATAAAGAGGTCTACAGCCTGCAAAACAAATATTTTATGTGTAGATACATTTAGAAAGCTTAAAAAATAACAGTCAAGCATTTTATTAATTAGAATATGTATCACTCAACTTAATAATATGTAAAAACACTGTATATATATTTTGTAACTTCAAAAATGTTTTTTTTTCAGTGTCTGCAATGGAAATGGCAAGAAGAAAAAGTGAGGAACCTGGGGAAAAAACTTTGTTAATTTTCGAGCAGCTCACGCAATAAAGCAAGCGCAGGCAGCGCATCACGTGCGCATTTAAGTTGCAAGTTACAACGGCAACGTGCCGCATCCAAAGATACACAGATACCGTACAGCATGCTCCAGATCCCCGTTGAAACACACACACAGATACTCGCACTCACACCGGCATAAATACAGGACTAGTTAGCTCATGTCAGTGTAAATTTTACACACAGGCGAAACCTGATGCCGCATACAAAAACCCAGGCCGAGCGGAGCTCCTCACCTTTTTGCGGTTTATATTCAAGCGCGCGTGTGCAATAAAAAGATATACCCATCCCGTGGCGGCATAACGGAAGTCGAGGCAAGTTTTTGGCATCCACGGCGGATGCAGGCGACCAGGAGGCACCCGGGAAAGTGGAAAGCGGGAAAAACACATAGCTGGCTGCGCTGCATAATCAGGCAAAGGCGACGGCGACAACGACAACATTTATCAAATGAAATGCACGTGCCAAGCGTTTGCCTGGCCCGCTTCCGTGAGCCGCCTCCCTGGCCGGGATAAGGTCCTCGGAGGTGCCATGGCTCCGGGGCCAGCTTGTGCACGAGGTGTGCCAGAGAAGTTCGTGGGACTCCCCTTGGAACACTCCAGAATATTTATGGGATGTTTAAAAAGTATCTAGAGACGGGAAATCACATTAATCGGGTGTATTAAAGTGGTCTCTATTACATACTTTTAAAAAAGGTGTGGGAAGTTTAAATATTATTCAATAAACATTTGATAAATGAAAATGAAAATTAAACAATTTAATTCATTCCTCAAGCTAATAATGTCCTTGTCACCCCTAAAATAAAATATACTACCCAAGTATAACCTTAAATTTTAATTTAAGCAGTTCTAAAATTGCTTAAAAATGTTCAATTGTGTTCTGAATATTGAGAATATTTTTATAAAAAACATCTTATTAATTTTTGATGTCAACTCCCTTTAATAATTAATTCTAATTCTATATATTTCTCTTAAAAAATATTAAAAAAGTTGTGTAGTTGTATATATATATGATAAGTCTCTTAAAAAAGTTCCTAATTAATTAGTCATCCCTCGTTTTGGGAGTATCTATTTCTTCCCATTATATACTATAAATGCGAACCTATGGTATATGTGAGTGAAATCAGCTGCCAAGTGCACTGCGTCTCTGTAATTATAATGAGCAAACTTACTGGATTCAGTTTCTTTCTCAATGAATTAACACAGTGTAGCGCTATGAACGTGAGACTTCAGAACGGGTTATGGATGGATGGATGAATAGTTGGCTGTTCAGCTCTGTCGGATGCACATCGCAAATATCCATCCTGAAATATTAATTCTTAAATACACATAGGAAGTGTTTGTTCTACCGACATTCCTTTAAACAACTGAATGGTATACCATTGAATGCCTTTAAAATTCGATTATAATCCCTTCGACATGTCCCGGGTGCACCGATGTCTGCCACCCTTTTTTGGCGCCCCTCCAGAAATTGCATTCCGCTGTCATGGAAGTTTCTGCACCTTGCAACCAAGTGGCGGCCGCTGCTGCCACTGCTCCTTCAGCTGCTTAAGTGCCATGCATTGAGATTGAGTTGTTTTCCTTGTAGCCACATCCCCGCACAACCCGACCTTCGAACCTCGGGGCGCATTCCACTCGAGAAAATCGATGATGTCTTGGGTGCTTTTGTTTTTGCAGCCGCACTCAAACTTGAAAATGTTTTGATAAACTAGCTCTCTCTGGCTATGCAAAGAAGGGAAAAGTGCAGCAAAAAAATATAAGAAACCAAAATGGTGAAGGGTAGAAAAAAGCACCGGAAACTTTAAGCTGCAACAAATGCAGAAACAATGGCAATTCAACCAACAACAGCTTAAGCAGTTGTCAAAACGTTGCTGGGAACGGGGGGAACAAACTTTTTGGCCAACTGTCGAAAAACAAGCGAGATGAAATTGGTAAAACAATTGTCAATGCGTCAATTTGAATGGATTCCAGTTGCAGCAGAAGAATCTGCAGCCCTAGCAGATAAAAACATCAACAAGAACCAGTGTCGAAAGTTTGGCCAAGAAACTTTCAGTAAAAACAGTGCACAGAAAAAAATCGTTTACAATTTTCCGAATTTCTATTCTATCTATTCTATAGCAAGAAATTATTAAAATAAATGCAATTTACTTTTATATATTTTTTATAATGCACAGAAAAAGGGGTTACAGGGTTCCTTATTTTGTAAACAATTATAATTAGAGCTTTGCCGAAGTTCATTTTAAGTATTATATCGTTTTAATCATTTTATATTTCATAACATATTTTACCCAAGTAACCCAGCTGTATTCATTCGAACATAATAATATTACTTTGTCTGTAAAAGTAGTCCTTGACCCAAAAATCTGTACATAAATCAACGAAACCGAGTGAGATATTCGACGAGCAACAAGGTAAAATATGAACTGGAAATTTCTTATTTGCTGCCTGCTCGGCCACTCTTTCGGTAAGTGGACTTGAGTGTTCTAATTAACCCTCGACATCACCTCCGATTCACCATCGACTCCAACCCCATCCAATCTGAGCAGTTATAGCGATCGAGGCCAACTGTCTGCGGGGCACGGGCCACATGTGGCAGCTGAAGCCTCCCACCGGCACGACCAGCTGCAATCGAGCGTCATTACTGGCCAGAAATGCAACGGCAGTGGGAAAACCAGCAGCAAGGTCTGCAGTCGACATTGCAGCAGCTTCAATGGAAACAGTAGATCCGGGGTTTGGAGGAACCCCTGCGGCCCCCCCTGCGGTGGTTCTGGCCAACTACGTCTACGAGTGCGCCAGTCGCCGGACATCGAGCAGTTGCAGCAAGCAGCCGGAGCCGGAATCGAAGCCGGAATCCGAATCCGGACCGGAGCCGGAGGTTCCTAAGCCCCGCACTGTGACACTGGCAGCCGGCGAACTGGCAGGATTCGGGTCAACTGGGTGAGCTGGGTTTTGCATGGGATTAATGCAGCCGATGCGAGGGGTTTTGTAAACCCGCCATATATATATTTCTTAAGGCAATAAAGATAGCAAATAAAGATTTTTTGCCATAAAAAATCAGTGTTTTTACCAGCACAATGCAATAAAAGGTCACAAATGAGGAGTGTCATACCTCGTTGAGCTCGTAGTTTAATTTCCTATCGATTGGCATTAAAACCTAAAAATCTCAAATTTTTACAAAATTTCGCAAAAATAAGTGTGTAACCTGATAAAAAATTCGAAAATTGGTCAAAAAATAATTATTCCTTAAAGTAATGGCGATCGTTAGCATAGATCGAAAGCTGCTCAAAACAGTCGGTCTTTTATCTGTACGCTTTGAATTGGCCAAACTACGATCAAAAAACCGTTAAAAAAGAGCATTTTTTTAACAAAAATCAAAATTTCGATTTTTTGCCTTAAAAAATGTAAAGTTTTGACCGCCATAATGCAATAAAAGGTCACAACGAGGAATGTCATACCTCGTTGAGCTCGTAATTTAATTTCCTATCGATTGGCATTAAAAGCTAAAAATCTTAAATTTTTACCAATTTTCGCAAAAATAGATGATGTAACCCTTATAAAAAATGCCAAAATTGGTCAAAAAATAAATTTTCCTTAAAGTAATAGGGATCGTTAGCATAGGTTGAAAGCTGCTCAAAACAGTCGTTCTTTTAGCTGTACGCCTTGATTTGGCTAAACTACGATCAAAAAAACACCAAAAAAAGATCATTTTTTGACAAAAATCTGAATTTTGATTTTTTGCCTTAAAAAAATTAGATTTTTGACCGCCATTATGCAATAAAAGGTCACAATGTGGAATGTCATACCTATTTGAGCTCGTAGTTTTATTTCCTATCGATTGGCATTAAAAGCTAAAAATCTTAAATTTTTACCAATTTTCGCAAAAATAGATGATGTAATCCCTATAAAAAGTGCGAAAATTGGTCAAAAAATAATTTCTCCCTAAATTAATAATAATCGTTAGCATAGGTCGAAAGCTGTTCAAAACAGTCGGTCTTTTAGCTGTACGCCTTGATTTGGCTAAACTACGAAACCGCCAAAAAAAAAAACATTTTTTGACAAAAATATGAATTTTGATTTTTTGCCTTAGAAAAATTAAATTTTTGACCGCCATAATGCAACAAAAGGTCACAATGTGGAATGTCATACCTCGTTGAGCTCGTTGTTTAATTTCCTATCGATTGGCATTAAAGACTAAAAATCTTAAATTTTTACCAAATTTCGCAAAAATAGATGATGTAACCCCTTATAAAAAATGAGAAAATTGGTCAAAAAATAATTTTTTTTTAAGTAACGGGGATCGTTAGCATAGGTTGAAAGCTGCTCAAAACAGTCGGTCTTTTAGCTGTACGTCTTGATTTGGCTATACTACGATTGAAAAACCGCTTAAAATAGTATTATTTTCAATTCACTCGTATATTTCTGAGGAATATAAACATCTGTTAAACCCAACGATTGCAGCTGCGAAAGCAATCATTTATTTTTTTTTTCTAAAGCAAGAACAAACAAAGTTATTGTAAACATGGAGTCAAGCTCATTAAGCGATAAGAACAGGAATTATTATTCAGTCGTGAACTGAGAGCTTTTCAGTTATCAGTAACAGCAGCAGAGATCTGAGATTAAGTTTTAAAATCTCAGTCCGATTTGTTCAGTCATGGCAGCTTGGCTCACCTCTGAATACCTGGAGGCTGCACTGCGTCGGCATTACGAGAACAACCAAATTCGAGTGGAATCGCTGGATATAAAGCCCGCCCTGGGAAAAGGCGAGAATTATGGAGCCATCCTAACGCGTATACGCCTTGTGTACAGCAATGACTTGGGTAGCAAAATTGAGGAACATCTGATGGCCAAGACCCTCTTAGAGGATGAGGATGCAGAGACCAGGGAAAAGAAGGCCCCATATGACATCTACAACCGGGAACTGGAGCTTTACGAACAGGTGTTGCCCAAACTGCAGAAATTAGCAGGCGAACAACTATGTCCCAAAGTTCTACACATAGATCGGGAAAGAGGGGCCTTAATAATGGAGGACTTGACCCACAGAGGATATGTGATGGCCCCACGACTTCAGAGATTAGATGAGCAGCATGTGAGTCTAGTTCTAAAAAAGCTGGCCAAAATGCAGGCAGCTTCAGCGGTTTTGGAGGAGAATTCAAAAGAAAATGTCTTCTCTTTAACCAAATACGATCGTGGATTTTTCAATCGCTATACGGAGAGCTTTAGTGCCTACTTTTTGGGCTGTTTAAAGTCCTGTGCCGGCTACCTGAAAACTCAGTTGGGCTATGAAAACCAGGCCAAGCTCCTAGAGGAACTGGCACCCCACTACATGGCAGTGGGACTCCGCTGTTTTCAGCCTGAGGAGGCGCACATTAATGTCCTCACCCACGGCGACTTGTGGACAAACAACATGATGTTCAAGTACGAGGCGGGCGTGCCGAGCGATGTCCTCCTGATTGACTTCCAGTACGCCTTCTGGGGCTCGTCCACCCTGGACATCCATCATCTGCTCAACACGTCGGCCGTGGAGGCGGTGCGGAGCGAGCTTCAAATTAAGATGAGGTGTGTCTACCACGAGGTCTTCGTGGGGGAACTGCGGAGGCTCGGGTTCAAGGGTCAAAGGTTGCCCAGTCGCAAGCAGTTTCACCTGGAGTCGGAGCAGAAGCGATTCTACGGTGGGTATATTTTTAAGTTTTCATTTTGGGGTGATTCCGGAAAATCATAAATAATTCATTTTTAAAATATTTATGAACTTAAAGGGTAAGTCTTATCCTTAAAGTTGGATATTCGTGCCTACCTATCTAACCTTTTTAAACTGCTTAAAATGGAGAAGATTCTTAAAGTTGAATATTCGTTTCTACCTTTTTAACCTGTTTGAAATGGAAGAATTTTAAAAATCATTTCTACAAAAACTAACATAGGATTTATAGATTTCTTTCTTTATTTTTCCTTAATTTACTTATTTTTTAATTTTTGTTTTAAATTCCATTTAATGACTTTAGTATAATTTATTCCGACAGCTGTTCATTGCGGCCTACTGCTGCAGCCCGTGTTGCTAAACACCGATGAAACCGATGCGGATTTCGCGGCCCTGCTTTCCGACCAGCCCCGTGGAATGAACATGAAGAGGCGGCTGTATCTCAATCCTGGCATCCAGGACTCCATCAAGCGGCTGGCAAAGCAGTTCGAGCTCGAAGGACTCCTGGACCCGCGGCAGTACGAGGGCCTATAAACCTGGCTTTTTCATAAACTCCCCCATTAGACATTTCAATTAGACGAGCTAATAAACATAAAACATGGCAGCCACAGCCGCAGGCATTTTAAAGCCAGCCATCAGAGGCTTTTTGAATTATGAACCGAGTTGGGAAAAATACAAAAAGAAAACGAAAAAGGCCAGAACACATTCAGTTGGCCCAGACAAAAGAGCAACACATTTAGCCGCTGCCAAATGGGAAAATAGAAAGGTGGAAAAATGGAAAGTCAGAGGCGGCGAATGGAAGGGCGAGAATAGTTACACACATTTTTTGAATTGTTTAGCATTTTGAATAAGTGAATGAATGGACGCCATGCGGAGCTGTGAGTGCGTATCTGCCGCAAAAAATGAAAATGTGAATAAAAAGAAAGCCGAAATGTGAATGTTGATGGCAATGTGAATGTGGGTGATAAAGGGAAAGTCGAGGAAAATGGGGTATCCTGGACGTGCTTTTGGCCGCTGCTTAATTAAAACTTTAGTGCGAAATGCCGGGCCAAGCTGTTGGAAAATTAACCAAATTATGACGTGTCTGCCGCTGGTGTTGCAGCATTTGAAACTGCATTAAAACCGAGTGCAATTAGGCTAAGCTACGCCATTTAGCACGGCCTGCGCCCAAAACTAGGCAAGAGTTTATTGTAGTTAAAAGGGAAGCAGGAAAACAGTAGGGCTTCCTTAACGAAAGATAGTTTGCTCTTTTACCAAGAAATTAAATATTTTAGTCTCAAAAATTATATTAAGTAATTCTTTTGAATATTTTCACAAAATAAATGGCTTAGAAATTTAAAAACTGCCAATTTATTGGGGTATTGAATAAATGTTAGCTCTGTTTTGGGCATACAAATAAATATTCATTTTTAATAACTGTTCAAAAAATGATACCTTATTTTATAATATTAAAATAATA
Source organism: Drosophila suzukii (assembly GCF_043229965.1). Taxonomy (NCBI): domain Eukaryota; kingdom Metazoa; phylum Arthropoda; class Insecta; order Diptera; family Drosophilidae; genus Drosophila; species Drosophila suzukii. The sequence continues at coordinate 86,347,203 of NC_092082.1, forward strand.
TTTATTAATTATTATTTATTATTAAATTATTAGTTACTAAGCTCTTTTCTTATCATAAAAATACACTTTCTACAATAATTTATTATAAATTTATATATAGGAACACACAAGTTCGTTAAATGGAGGTTCCACTGTGGCTGGGCACAGGAAAACCCAGAATAAAAGACTGAAAAACAACGATGGGGAGTTCTTCGCCATAACATTTCGAAAATTCCAACTAAGCCTAATGCATGCCATTAAACGATTGTCTTTGTGTGCCAATGTTCGAGTGTGTGAGTGGGGGCCTGCATGAGTGTGTGTGGCTACTTGTTTATGTGTTTGCTATCTTCCTAAGAGACGTCCTCGAATGCGACATAAATGTTGCACGTAAAAAGCATGCCGATTCCACAGTTTTCTTCTCGCTGCCATCACTGTTTATTGTCCTTTTTTTCTGTATTTTCCGGTTCCTTTTTACCTTGTTTATGTGTCTGTGCATCAGCCATTTCTGTCAAATATTTATATGTGTTTGGGATGCCTTTACTGCTTTACAAACACACAGTAAAAATGACAACTTGTGCATTTTGTAAAAAACGCATAAATGACATTTCTGAACTATTTTATTACGCATCAAATTAATATGTAATGAATTTTTATTTTGCATATTTCCAAACCATTTTACTTAAAAAACCAAGTGCCATTACAATATTTTTTTAGCTTAAATATGAGGACTACCCTTTTAAAAAAGTGTTGATATTGATTTAACTTAATGGAATACAGAGTACTTACTTACATGTTTTCACACAGTTTTCATTATTAGCTGCACTTACAATTGCAATGTGTTGCACTTTTTCCAAATAATAAACGAGCTTGTTGCATTTTGCTGAAAAATAAAATGCGAGCATGTAAACATCATGAATTGTTTATGAATATATTTTTTTTTATTTGATTTATTTATGTTTTAGCGTAGCAATGCATTATTCTGACTGACAAAACGGTTGTTTTTTTGTACTTTTACCTTGTTTAATTGCATTTGTGCTGAAATGACAAGCTCAGGTTGGAAAACTTTCTAGCCCAGAGAGCTAAAATTTGATTTAAGCCATTCCATAGATTAAAACTTTGACTTGTCAGGGCAAAACAAAAATGTATAAAAACAAAACAAAATGAAAATCAAAGTTTACTGAGCAGTGGGTGGGGGGAAAATATTAAAATTGCTGTCCAGCCGGGACCAGGATTTATTTTCTTAATCCAAATAATGTCAAAAAGCCACAAACAAGCGACAGCCACATAAAACAACTTAGCAAATGAGAACACACACATATACTCGAATTCATACTCACATAAGGGGGAAAACCCGAAGAAAAATGTAATTTATTGTTATTACGAAAATAAATAAGAAAGGCAAGACACAGCAAGGAAAGAAATGAATCAGGGGGCGGGAAAAGCAGGCAGGACCACGCCCACTTCACATACACACACACAGAACCAAACTGAAATTGTGGCAAATAAAAGCGAGGAAATTAAGCAACTGACCACTGGCAAATAAACCGAAAAACCGAACTCAGACAAAGAAAAAGCACCAGAAATGGCAACGGCAGCCATTTTATGTGCCATTACATTGTAAATAAAGTATTGTTTATACCCAGTGTCGCCTGTATGTGTGTGCCTTGGTTTAGTGAACTATAACAAGTGAATTTATGTGAGTTCGAAGTTGTGCCAATGGCACATTTACTTAATAACTCAGGTAGGCGGATTGGTATGCCATTACGTTTGGTTTTTAATCTAATCAACTCGATAGCACAGATAATCCGGGGTGAGGGAAATGTTTACCCCAAATTGCAAAACTTCATCAGTTGCAACATTCTATTGCATATTTCGACGGGAATTTCCCGGCCCTTTCTGTGCACCGGAAAATTTCAATTTATCTGCAGCCAGCTGAGCCATCGAGTTGATTTCACCCGCCCGGAAAACCCTTCGGGTCAAGTGTGAGTAATTACCGCAGTTAGGCCGATCCGGCCGAAAGGAACCTGAGCAGGCAAATGAAATTTCCATGAGTCCAAGGGCCAGGCTTTAAAAATAGCTGCCTCCTGGGGAAATTGGGAAAAGCGCTTGTTTTTGTATGTATTTTCTGCTGCTCAGTTGAGCATGCACACACACACACACAGAGTGTGCTTTTGTGTGTGTGTGTGTCTGTGCAGGAGGTCAGGCAACACTTGACTAAACATTTTCATTTCGGCCAAGGGTGGCCAGAAGTCAATGAATTTTGCCACATGGCGTATGCTTGATATTGCGTGTTGTGTTTTTCCAGCGCTAAATGATTTCATTAAGTGCGAACTCCAACACGCTGCGAAATCGATAAAACAACGATCTGACGCACTTTACTTGATTTATTGGAAGACGCTTTTTAATTGCGTTTTAAGGTTTTAATTGATTTTTGCTCTTTTCATTATCACTTTAACAACATTTTTCATTTAGTTGTAAGCTCTTCAAAATTCTTTAATAAATTTTTGTCTTAATGCTAAGGCTAAGATATTAAATAATAGTAAATTAAACCCAAGAAATATATCCGAAAAGTTATCTTTGCACCTATTGCATTTAAATTTTCATTCCATTTCGCTGCGAAATCGATAAAACAACGAACGTCAGTTCCATTTATTGAAAGATGCTATTAAACTGCATTTTGGGGTTTTAATTGATTTGTATTTTTTTTCACTATCACTTTAACATTATTTTTCATTTACTTGGAAGCACTTTAAGATTCTTAATTAAATGTTACTCTTGTTGCTAAGGCTAAGATATTAAATATAAGTACATTTTACTCAATAATTATTATTTTTGAACCTATTGCATTTGAATTTGCATTCCATTGCTAATATCATTTTAATTGCAATTGAATATTTATAATGCAATAAGTAAACTGCCCCTGCCGGACCAAGTCAAAAGTCATGACCTTTACATCAAAAGTCGGCGTCAATGACACATGGAATGCGACTTACATGTCGACCAAAAATGTAATTTATTCAGTGCCGCAAGATGGAGTCGAAACAAAGACACTGCCACGCCCCAAAAGGACCCCACATAATGAAAGACAAACAAAGCATTCTTTTAGGCGCCGCTGCAGCTGTTTGACACGTTTGTCTTTGTGTGTCTGTGTCTTTGGGTGTGTCAAAGTTCAAAGGACGAGGCGTAAGAATTGAAACGGATTAGTTGAGCAGACCATCCAACAGCCAACGGCCCCTATCCATCATCTTGCCACCAAGGGGTTAATGTCCTAATTGCATCATAGGTGTGCGTTTGAGTCTCCTGATAAATCCATTTTCCCAGACAGTTATTGAAAACTTATTAGCCTGCAGGCCGAGAAAATTGTGTAAGCAGCAAGGACACTTCTGTATTCCCAAGAAAGTCCCACACATTTGTTGGCTCACAACTTGTCAATCGAGTGGAAGGCAAAGGACAAATATGAAATCGACTAAATGAATGGCTACTGAAACTAATTGATTTAGTCGAGATGGATTTTAATTGCAGACAAATATCTTAAGGGTCTAATGGGAAATGGGCTTGCGAATTAATAATTGAGATGGCTAGGTTGTTTTACAATTGCTGTAACAAGTATGCCAGATAATAGGATTCTAAGAGTAGGCCAGTAAACAAATCCGTTTAAAGAGAAGATTTTTCCGCTCTCCGGGAGAGATTTTACCCAACCATGACTTTCTCTCATTTCCTCTCTGGCGCTCTCTGCAGGAAAAGCTTTTCTCTCCCAGCTTTTCCCTCTCTTTGCTCAAAGGATGCTGGGCGAAAAAGACTCAAGCTCTCATAAAATGAGTCCTGCCATTGAGTGCCTATTGAGTTAAGCACTTTTCACACTTGATATCCTTGCGCAAGGATATTCCACTTGGCTTAAATTTCATTTTCCCATGTCTGCAGCATTAGCCAGCACATTCCTTCTTTCTTTGCCCACAATTCTGTTTTTGTTGCCACTTCATTTTGGCCCAAAAAAGGGAGGTGGAAAAAGGACTTCCCAAGCCATTCTTTGTTTTTCTCTAGCTGTTTGCTGTGCCTTGGGTTACCCGTTTGCCTTCTGCTCCTTATCTCTGCCCCTTCCCTTTATTTTTTGCCCTGTTTTTGTTTTTATTGAACAGCGCTTTTGTTGTTTGATTTTTGTCAACGCTTCCCCGGCTCGGCTTCACTTTGCTTACATAAGTGCTCGACCTCCCCTCATCCTGCTAACTTGGCCAAGAAGGCTTCGCACGAGGACTCTGCCATTTGTTTCTGCATCTTTCGTGTTTGATTTTTTTTATTGTTTTGGTTTTTTTTCCTATTTGGCTTAGCCATTGTTCATTTCTCGGTTAGTTGGTCTTTTAATCGCCTTGCTTAGTTATCCTGCCAACTGACTTTAGCCCTCTTTACCCGGGCTTTTCATTTCAATTAGTCGGAGAGCAATGCTTAAAGTGCTTTTCCAGTCCTGCCAGCTTAATCCCAGTGCTGCTGTTGCATTTGAGTTATTAGGTTAATATTTAATTGACATTTTACCCGATCAAAGGATAGCTACTTTATTATTTTTACCTAGGCTTAGCTAGTCGACGTGCCAGGACTTTGTTTTATCGTACCATTGATACGCTAATTACTGGCGATAATTTATCAAGCACACACACACAGACTGCTAAAAATTCAGCTGCAGTGGCAAAAATTGCTACTTAATTATCCCATCCTTTGTAGGGAACCCCTCCCGGGGAACCCCCTGCCATCCTGGGCGCATCCTCGTCGTCAATGTCACGACTGCATGCCGTCACTTCCTGCCGCCCCCTCACTTGGGGTAACTTTACAATTAACTACTAATTGCTCATACGCCACGTTGCGCGGATAGAACAAAGTCAGGTGTGCGTGGCGTGGCGGCAGCAGTTTTCCCAGGTTTTCCCACTTTTCTCTCTTCCAGTGGGTGGTATTTTTCTTTACCCGCCTTTTCCTCTAATTATCCGCGTTGTCACCCACCCGCCGGCAGCAGCATTCTTGTTGTTGCCGCCATCGCTGTCTGGCATTTACTGAATTAAGTTTTAAATTTTTATTAAATGCCTCTGCGCATTTTTCGTCTCCGGCTTTCAGCTACTGTAATTAGTTTTTAATTGCTTTTCAGCTAACGTAACTATGCGAGACTATGCGATCCGCACGTAAATAGTTCACGTCTCTCTCTTAAAGATTTTCCCATTTTCATCCATTTTCATTCCTTTTTCCCCTCGTTTTCACAGCCTTTACGCGGCCCAGCTGCGGCAAAGTCAATCAGCAATTGGGTCTCGATCCACATCAGAAAATGGCATGAAAAATATGCGAACAAAAATGAAAACCAGAAAAAAAGAAAGAGGCAGCAGGGATGAAAGCGAAAGTAATCACAAAACTTTCGCAATAAATCTATGAAAATAATGAAAAACCCAAAGTGCTAGCCTGCATTCTCCCTCACTATTAGGTTTCCAATATTTCACACATATAGAGGGATGTCAATATGGAAATGGATAGGTCGCGTAAGGGGTCAGTGCGACCATAAAATACTCTCAGTGTAGGATTGACAAAAGAGAATTGGATAGAAAATTTCAATGGGATGGATTACGTATTAAGTTATTTTATCTCTCTAGAAGATACCTCTATTGTAATATTTATTTCGGAACTTATTAGCATTATTACCATCTTATAATTTATTTATTTTGCAACTTAGTCATGTCCTTATAAACATATATATTATTCAAATTTACATTTTTGTTTGATTAGTGAATTTATAACTTATCTAAATACCCAAACTCAATTGTAACGAAGACCTCTTAATTTCGAGACAACATTTATTTCAAAAGTTAAAAATTGTTTGGCATTAAGGACGCTAATAATCAATCTCCCTCGCATTAAAATCCCCATAAATCAAACCCGTGCTCAAATTCCTATAATTTATTCTTTGTCAACAAATTATGCTCTGCCAACTCTGGGTTTCAGGTAGCTTTAATCACATAAGGCAAATACTTCACTCCCACAGAGTATCAATCAGCAAACATGGCATCCAAAAAGGTCCTTCACACAGACACATCCCGTGTTCGTTCCAATTTCAACACACAAACAGCAAACCCCCCTACACACACCTCACCTCCGCTCATGCAAATTGCAAACACATGTCGAAGGCGCAAAACATTGTCAAGCAAAATGAAAAATTTATGAAAACGCAAATGAAACAACAACAAGAAGAGCAGCGAAAAATATGTCGCGCCAGGCTAAAAAAAAACTGAACCAACAAAAATAAATAAAACATATTTTGCAAAGGGCCGCCCCTTGCAAAAAGTGAATTTTTCGTTCCGTTTACGTGAAACTTCCAACTCATTTCGCCCAAATGACAAGCCATTTTGTGTGCCAAGTGCCAAATATTTTACATGCCAGCCAGCCAAACATATTTTGGCACACAAAACAGCTCGACAAAATGGAGAACTCTCCTATAGGAAAATATCCCAAAACGAACGAAACGAGTCGAGCAGCTGGCTCGCATTTGCGAAATCACTCATACGCAACGTTGCCGCCGTTGAGCATTGAACAGCTTCAATTGCCGTTTGATGGTTCATTAAAATTTTGCCTGCTGCATTGGCCCGAAGCAATCGAGCACAATAAATCGAGACCAGGTGCTGGGGACCAAGCATTTAAATGTACGATGCAATACCTCCTAGATTGAGGAGCTCAAAGGTTCAAGTTGGGCAGGTGGAAGAAATTAATGCTTTGCCGCAAGCTTAGACAAATAGCAAAATAAATTAAAGTGTGCAACCTGGCCTGCACCTTAATTGCCGAGTAAAGTCGAGTCTTGAGGGGATCTTAACCTAAAAAAACATATTCTATATGTGGAGTAATATTAATGGGGTACCTGGCACATGTGCGCCAGTACTTACAGTCATTACTTTCCCGAAATTGCAAAAATGGAGAGCTGAGAATGTAATATTATACGCTTGTGACATCTAAAAGTAGCATCTAAATATAACCTGTTTTGGGTTATTGTATATGCATATGTACTGCTGTTTAATAAATTCAGATATGACCTAAAAAAACGGGTGAATTAGGAATATAATTAGTAGCATTTATTATTTTTTTAATCTAAGCCTAATTTGGTATTTCATCCAAAGCCTTATCCCACTTTCTCCCATGATATTTAGAATTGTCTTCTGTTTATCCTCCTTCCCTAACATTACTTCAAATAAATCTCCAGTTAGTTAAATCCCGTAACCACCGAGATTAGAAGACACGCCGAGGTATTGCTGTGTCGATTATCTGGGGTTGAATACATTTTCCTGGGCTTTTCATGCGTTTACATGCCACTCACGCAGGTGCTTTTCCTGGGCCGAGCCACGCACATATCTAATTTTAAACATTTTTCAAACTCAATTACATTCCAAGAAGTCGCGCTGAGGAAGCCGAAAGATATGGGATGATGTGGGTGCACCCCCAGCCAGGTAATTGCTTGCAAATTACACAGTAATACTCCCAACCCAATCCCAAAAAGTAAAAGCCAGGGGAGACAAAAACTGGTAGCTGCTGACTGCGAAAACTTTCTCGAGCATTTGCCTAAAATTGAGAGTCTCCGCTCGTAATGAAATCAAACAAAGACACCGAATACGAGCTCCCTGCCGTTTTTCGGGAGGAGGGAAATCATCTTAAATTAGCAGCAAAACTCGGCAATTATGCGAGAAGTTGGCCAAAAGCAGTTGCCAAACTCCGCAAACCATTCTTATTTTTTTATATGTGTGTCTCCCCAAGCAGTGAGCAAATGCTAATGACTAGAAGTGCCCGCACACAAAGTCAAAGAGAAAGCGAAACGAGAGTGGGAGAAAGTCAAGCCACAGGTTGACTGGCTGACTGACTGACTCACTGAGTGGCTGCCGGAAATGGCAGCGCCGAATGGCAGCACAAAATGGCTGTTTGTTTGCTTCCGGTCTAGGCCAAAGACGGCAAACACATTTAGCCACGAAGTGAGGAAAATTCCGCCCAGCCCTCTCGCACATATTTTATGCAAACGAAAAGCACACTGCCACTCGACTTTGCTGCGAAAAGTCAAAGTGAAAAAAAAATAACCTCTCTATAGGTGTGCAGCCTCACCGCAAACTTAAAATGGAAAACCGCGACCTCTTCACCTTTCCAACGGCCAACAGGCCGCATTCAAAATGCTTAGTTCATATTAATAATTCATAAAAATTTATGCGAAATAGACAACATTCGCCGCTGCGGTCTAAACCTGGCTGACAGCTGCCATTTTGCGGTCGGCGGGACGATGAAGTCGACTCCGGCCATCTGTTTCCTATATTTGATATGCATTCCCCGTTGTTTTTATTCTGCTCTCTTTGTTTACATAACATACAGCTGCTGCAAAAACACCATACACCATATTTCCCCCATGTTCATGTGGCCCGTACACTCCATTGTTTTTTGTACCAATTTATTTTCTGCATATAAGCTTACATTTTTAAGCAAGGTTTCGCCTAGTATATGTTTCTGGGTTATTTCAGCTTGGTAAGTGGAGGAAAAATACGAAAAGCTCTGAACTTGTTCTTTAAATTATTAAAAATTCAAAGCCTCTTTGTTTTCAGTAACATACCAATATATCTTACTTTTAGTTTAAAATTTTGAGTTCTAAGACTGTTGTAGTTTCATGTTTGCATTTTCATTTGTAGCAGTACATGGATGCAATTTTTATTTGTACTTTTCTGTACAATAGGAATTCTTCTGAGCTATATTTCTATTAGTATCTACACAAAAACACCCCTGAAAAACATAATTGTGCCCATCTTTCACTCGCTCACATGTTCTTTATAATTTGTCTTATAAGCCAAAAACCGCTGACAATTATAAAAAGTAATTTCGCATTAATCGGCTTAAAAATGAAAAGAAATTGAATTGCTAACCTCCCACCAAATGCCATATTTTTCCAATTCACTGAGTGATGCGATTATGCCAGTTAGATACATATTTCGAAATCAAAGCAACCAAAGTCCATTAAATTAAAAAAAATTATATATGATAAATTTTGCTTGCATAAATGGTTAGATTTCGAGTGGTTTTGAGAGCTGTTTGCTGCTGGAGTCGCAGGATGTGTTTTCGAGCTGAAGAAGGGATCCTTCGTTTTACGCAGAGACATCGCGAGAAATGCGTGGGCTTACTGCATCCCTTTTCGGCAATATTTCTACTTGTTCTGATTGGATTTATGTTTATCTTCGAATTGTGGTATGTTTTGCCGTCAATAACCGATCCCCAGGGCATGTGGCACAAGTTAAACTGGCTGCTGGGAATTTATGTTGTCTTTAATATACTGGGAAATTGGTGGCTCGGCTTTGCAAGGAGTACGTCGGTTGAGAGTTTGTCACCGAAAAGGCAACATCCTGCGGCGGGTGAGGCACACCTATGGCACTATTGCACCTCCTGTCAGAAACTAGTGCCCCCGAGGTCCTGGCACTGCAGATTGTGCAATGTTTGTATTCTCAAGCGGGATCACCACTGCACTTTCACTGGAAATTGCATTGGCCACAATAATCAGCGGTACTTCCTGGGCTTCCTGTTTCACCTGACTTTCGGTAGCGGACAGGCCCTCGTCTATAATGCCATGTTGTCTAGCAAAATTAAGGCCTTTGGGCTCTCCGATCCCCTATTAATGATTGGCCACGATTACTCTCAAGATGCTGACTTCGAGTGGAAGTACACTGTGGCCAGCATCTTCAAACTGAACTTCCTTCTTTTCATGGTTCCCTTCGGTATGTTTGGCCTACAAATGCTGATGGTCCATCGAAACAGTACATGCTATAAGATATTTGACCGCAGTTACGATGTCGGCTGGCGACGAAACTTTGAGTTGGTCCTGGGAAAACGAGGCTTCTGGACTTTCCTCTCGCCCACCATTGCAAGTCCTCTTCCCAATGATGGCACCTATTGGATTCAAAAGCAGTTTGTTTAAAAATTTGGAAAAATAACACTATGTAGATAGTACCTACTTAAAATTATATAGTCGCCTCACTCATTCTTGTTATTATTTTCTTTGAGTCGTACAAATTTTCAACTAATAAAATTGTTGAGTAATCTTAATCATGTGCTACGTGAATACTTTTTGCCAATATTGTGCCAAACGCTGCCCCAATACGTTTGTGAATATAGTTCATCCACTGTCGACAATCTTCGTAGCGGCGGGTATCTTATTCTTCTTCTCAGTGCAGATGTTTTGTATTGCACCTCAGGTGTACAAGGACATGGCCTACAAGCTCTACTGGATACTGGCCATCTTTATAATGCAAAATATCCTAGGGAACTGGTTGGCCTGCTATAAGACAAGCTCATCGGTGGAGACTTTGCCCAAGGACTGCCAAATTCCGGTTCCAGAGGAGGAGCACCTGTGGCGCTATTGTGAACCCTGTAAAAAGCTAATGCCTCCGAGATCCTGGCACTGTGGATTATGTAAATGCTGCATTTTGAGGAGGGATCACCACTGCATCTTCACGGCCACTTGCATCGGTCACAATAACCAGCGATATTTCTTCTGGTTCGCATTCTATTTAACATTTGGCTTAATCGTGAGCTTTGTTACTTTTTGCACTCATTTGGCAAGGAATGGCTGTAATATGTTTATGATGCCGGACCTGTTTTCGAATTTACTATTACAGTTCTTGTGCAAAAATCACGACAGTACCTCCAACGGCAGTCTTTTTCACGACAGTACCTCCGACGGCAGTCTTTTTCAGACCATAACCTACACTCTGAACATTTTCGCTTTTCTCATACCTGGCTTCATGCTAACATACCAAGTTCAGATTTTATGCCTTAACTCTAGTTACTACCAAATGTTTGATGATGTCTATGACTTGGGTTTCCTAAAGAACTGCGAACTTATTATGGGCCAGCGAGGACTTTGGACATTCCTATCACCCTTGCTGAAGAGTCCTTTGCCCCACGATGGCACTCAGTGGCAGATGAAGCAACAATCTCTATAAATTTATAGATGCCTTAGAACAAAATTTATAAATTGAGATGAAAATATAGTGGTTATCAAGGTTTTTTTGTTAAATCTAATTTTATTAATAGCGCAGACCTGCAGAATAAGTCGATTATTTAGCAGTTTTCAGCTGGAAGCCGCTGTGGTGTCTACAGACAGTAAAATAAAGCAGGCCATGGATTTTAAATTAAAAATGCTAAATAAAAATTCAATACAAATACAAAAGATTAAACAAACACAGGTTGTACAGCGATTTCAGCGGTTAAAGTAAGAACAGTTTTCCAGAATCAGATCATTAGGTAACTGTTTTTTGATTATTAAGATCAAGAGAGCAGAATTCACTTGCTTTAAGCGACGAACTATTATTTAATCTGTATACTATTTTTTCATATAATACAGAATTTATATCGTGAACCATGTGCATCTTGACGGAAATGTGTCGCAATTATGCCAAAGGTGATCCCAAGAAGTTCGTGAGAATAGCACATCCGCTATCAGTGATTTTGGTATTTGTTGGCACCGCTTTTTTCTTTTCCCTTCAAATGTTTCACGTGGTGCCGAATTTATTTGGTGTCAATACATTTATGTACAAACTTGGCTGGGTGGCGGCCATCTTTATAACATACAACATCCTGGGCAATATGGTGGCCTGTTATATCACAAGCTCATCGGTGGAGAGTTTGCCCAAGGATTGTCAAGTTCCGGTTCCGGAAGAGGAGCACCTGTGGCGTTACTGTGAAACCTGCGAAAAGCTCATGCCTCCGAGATCCTGGCACTGTATACTGTGTAAGTGCTGCATTTTGAAGCGGGATCATCATTGCAGCTTCACGGCCAATTGCATCGGACACAATAACCATCGATATTTCTTCTGGTTTACATTCTATTTAACCCTTGGAACCAGCTTGAGTCTAGCTACCTTATTTATTGATGCGGTGATGGAATTCTGGCCTTCTGTGACGTGGCAGTTGATCCTAGGGGTAACTTCTTCCGAAAAATCAGCCTTATGGTTTATTTACTGGCGCTACGTTATCATGCTTCTCAACGTTTTCGCCGGCCTTTTTCCTGCCCACATGCTGTTTTATCAAATACAGAATCTTAAGTCGAACTCTACGTACTACAAAATATCCAGTCGGCTTTACAATCTGGGTTTCCGGAAGAACTGCAAGGTTATATTGGGTCAACGAGGCCTGTGGACTTTCTTATCGCCCATGTTGAAGAGTCCTTTGCCACACGATGGAACCCGGTGGCCGATGAAGCAGGCCGTCTAATTTAATATATATTTTATACCTAATATTGAAGAATTAAAAATTATTCTTTCATCAGGGATAAATTGCTTTACTTGTCATTAGTAAAATAAAAATTTATTCAGTCAATGCTAGATACATTTTAAAATTTGTCATTGCCTCACAAAATGTGTTTCATATGGGTCTGCACAAGATCCTTCGCTCGTCGCCACCCGAAGATTTTTGTAGGATTCTTGCACCCATTCGCAGTACTTTTTGTGCTGGTGGCCACCGTCTTTTTTGTGGTGTTGCAAATGTTTTACGTGGTGCCCAACCTATTCAAAACCGATACAATAATGTACAAACTGTCCTGGCTGGTGGCCATCTTTATAACGTACAATATCTTTGGCAATTTGCTGGCCTGCCACCTCACAGATACTTCGGTTCAGAGTCTGCCGAGGGATCGGCAAATGCCGGAACCGGGAGAAGTGCACCTCTGGGATTTTTGCGATATCTGCGAGAAGTCGATGCCTCCGAGGTCCTGGCACTGTGTCCTGTGCAACCGCTGCATTCTGAAGCGCGATCATCACTGCATCTTTACGGCATCTTGCATTGGGCATAATAATCAGCGATATTTCTTCTGGTTCACCTTCTATATGGCCCTGGGGACTTTCGTGGCCCTGACAACTCATACCCTGGTTGTTTTACAATATTGCAGGTATATGAACTTGTTTTTCTTGGACTTTCGTGATGTGATTGGTCTTCCAACTTGGCTTCTTGTGACCCTATTCGTCAATATCTACGCTTTTGCTGCTCCAGGATCTGCCTTGATTATTCAGTTTATGGCATTACGTATAAATGGCACTTTGCATGACCTTTATAGTGAAAGGTTCAACAGAGGAATACGCAAGAATTTCAAGATGATTGTTGGTAAGAGGGGCCTATGGACTTTCTTTTCGCCTACCATTAAAAGTCCTTTGCCACATGACGGCACAAAGTGGTTAACTAAAAAGAAGGATATCAGCGAGTGTTGATATTCCATATTTAATAGGTGTGTACTTTTTATGGTTGAATCGAAAATTCGCATATATCAAATAGACGAAAGTTTATATTTGATCATATTGTAAACGAATCTGAATAATTATAAGCTGGAGCAAATAAGAAATATGTATTTTAAAGATACCCCAATCCTATCTATGTCTATGTAATCTATGTCATAACAAACATTCCTTTGGAATAATACTCAGTGTATATTCAGTACCATACATACAAAATTACAGTCCGTTTCGAGTTACTGATCTGCCAGCCTATGGAAGACTCTGTTGAATCCTTAAGACTTCGAGTTAAGATGGATTCACCGGATCAAGGGGACACCAACGGGAACACTAGTATCCCAAAGCGCATTGAAAGACGTATCAAACCTTTGGTTGATTCCATAGCAGTGTCCCTGAATGTATCGATGATACTTTTCTTTTACTTTTTCGACGTGTTCTACGTAATGCCACAATTCCTGGGGATCTTTGGACAGGCGGTGCATTTTGTGGTAAGCACTTGGCTTACCTACAACATCCTGGGCAATTTGAGGGCCTGCACGAAGACCTCAAATACTGTGGACACCTTGCCGCCGGAAATGCTAAAACCTGCGGAGGGGGAGGACAGTCTGTGGCACTTTTGCGACCTTTGCCAAAGGACTGTACCGCCAAGATCCTGGCACTGCAAGACCTGCAGTACATGTATTTTGAAACGGGATCATCACTGCAATTTCGTGGGTAACTGTGTGGGCCACAATAACCAGCGGTACTTCATGTGGTTCTCGTTCTACGCAATGATTGGCAGCGTATTGGCCTTCTGCGATAATCTGCTGTACGCCCATAAGCATGGCATTGAATTCTTCGACATATTCACGATGCATTTAGTTCTTATTGTCGAGTTCATGCATCCGGGTACACATGACCTGCTCGCTCACTTCATAATAATTTCCATACTGACCATGAACATATTCGCTATCATATTTCCCGGCGCCCTGTTTCTCTCGCAAATAGTTGTTATCCGAAACAACTCGGTTATGCATAGTACTTCTGATCGCACCTATAGTTTGGGTATCTGGGAAAACTTTGCCCAGGTTCTTGGAGTTCGTGGATTTTGGACCTGCTTATCGCCTAGTATCAAAAGTCCCCTGAGTCACAATGGCATCCAATGGAAGTCGAAGAACACCGCTTAAATCTATTTGGATATCTTCTCATCGTTCTTGCAGATTATATTTGATTTTCCATCCCACACAATCGAGTCTTTCACTTCATTAAGTTCTGCTAATTACCAAGGAAAACCGAGGGGATGAAAGGGGGAACTTGCCACGTGTCCAAGTTTTATCGGATTGCGAGTTTGGTACTGAGAGTCCCGTTTATCATTCTAATAAAGAGTCAATAGACTTAGCCGTTTGTTCAGAATTTCTAGAAGAGAGAAAGGGGAAAGAGTAATTAAGATAGTATATAAGGGAAACCAGCAAAAATTGACTTAAAATATAATCTAACAGAAAATGCAAAAATTAAGTAAGTCTGTTCACCTATCATTTGTCTTTATAATATGCTATCCTACCAGTCAAAATAGTGATATTAAATATATATCTTAATATCAAGCAAAAATATTCGTAATATTAAAGTTCTAACTTCGAAATATTTCAGTATTTCGACTGGTAGGATATCAAAAAGTCGCCTTGATAACAGCCCACCATTTTACTTCCGACTTGCTCTACATTTGCATAAAGTTCCGCCCCCGAAAATCGCTGAGAAGGCCTTTCTGCCCACCAAAGTCAACCTCAAATCTGTTCATGGCTTGTGACACCTTCTGCCGCAAGTCGAAAACACTTGTCAAGTGTCGGAAAAAGCCAAAATCCGTTTTGAAAAATGAAAGCCACTCGGGATAGAGATAGAGACCATTCTGGAGGGCAGACGGGGTATGGGCTATGGGAGAATTAATGACGGCGCATGCCAGTGACAAGCCCCGAAACATGGAATCAAAGTCCAAGAGTGGGCGTTTCCGTGTTTCGGTGCATGAAAAATGTTCGAGGTGCGAAATCTGTTGCGGGGTCTAAACAACATAATTGCCAAATAAAAAAGTCGCCGCCGGCTCTGGCTCTAACCGCCTGACCATTAATCAAAACTGGCTGAAAAATGAGCAGGACCATTTGAGGAGGCCATGGAACAGCTGCCTGTGGCCAAAAGCACGAGTCTGAAGTCCACTGAGAAATGGCATTGTCAACACTTTTTGGCCAATCGGAAGGGGGGCGGGGCATTGGGAATCCCCGTCAGCGACATTTGTTCCGGCAATCGCTTATTGCGATGGTCATATCAGAGTCCCCGATTCCGATTCCAATTCCGCCTCCCCAGACTTCTGATGGCTGATGACCTCTGATGCCTGATTGCAGCGCACTCAATTGGGCAACTTCCGCAGGCATTTGGTCGAAATGGGAGGAGAAAAATAACAGCTGATACGTGTGGTGACTGGTGCTTAAAGATCTAACCGAAAATAGTCCTGTAAACCCAGTTCTAGAGTGGAAATTGTCCCCGCATCTGTTGTGGATATTTCCATGGCATACACGTTGGCATGTCAGTCAGAATGGGCTTAGATATTCGTTGTGGCATAGAGAACTTTAAAATGCGGGCCCATCTCGAATAGAGGATGGGTATTGAGTCCTTTCGGCCTCACATTCAGATAGCAACCACTGCCAGGAGACGGGTCTGTTAACTGTCTCTCAACCAAAACCCCAACCAAACCCATCCAACTCCTGTGTGCAGGACAAAATTCACCGCTAAGCATTTGCCAACAATGTGCGACTGTTCAAAGGACAAAGGGGTTTTTGGAAGAGGGAAAAGGACATGGAACCGGTATGACATGGAGGTTCATGGGGATCAGTGTAATCATAGCGATGGCTCTCCTCTACAAAAGAAAACCTCCCAAACAGGAGGAAAAAGTGCCCTGAAAAGGCGCCAAATTAGTAGTAGTCCTGCTGCTTAAAATATATTTGTAATATAAGCAATTCTAAACAATTCAGTGATTTCAACCCTGACCAGCAATAATTTTAATCCCATCTTTCCAGCTATATTTTGGCAGACCCACGAAAGCAATCGAGTGAACCGGCTTTTTCTGCAGACTTTTCACCAAGAATTTTCTCTGCTCGCCGAAACGCTGACTGCGCTGCTGCTGCGCAGCCACTGCTCTGATTTTTCTCTGCTTTTTCGCTGCTTTTCCGCTGCTTTTCCTCTGCTTTCCCCGTGCTTTTCCTCCGCTTTTGGATGATGGACAAATGGCATCGCCAAGTGAGCCACTAAGCAGCGACAGTTTTTATGATTTTTCGGTTTCAGCGAGTTTTCCTTTTGTTTGTTTTGCAATTATTTCCCCTGACGGGAAAAGTGGACTGTACTGTTACTATTGCCATCTCTTTCGGCAGAGTCTTTCATGTTAACTCACCCCAAAATTTTGCACTTTGCCACAATTGTCGCATTCTTATTAGGGGCATATGAAAATGTGTTTGTCATTTTTTCTTTGATATTCGAGAACTTCTTTGCTGTTTGCTGGCATTTCCGCATTTGCATATATTTCATGTGGCATGCACTTAGTTTCATGTATATGTTTCACTGTTTCTTTGGGTCTTTGGGTAATTTCATTTGCACCAAGTGCCTCACCTTTTGCCATTTCGCCATTTGGTATTCCCTGCCTTTATTTGCATTTTTCTGACTGTGTGTGGTGACCCCTTGATATTATTCCTGCCACCCACTTTATTTGCCCGGCACTTCACACGCTGCCACTTTCCCATTTCCCATTTTCCACCACCCCTCGCACGTACGCACATTCAGGCATTCACCCATTTCCCACCCCCTTTCTCCTTCGTTTTGCGGTCATTTAACTGATGTTTCTATCTCGTCCAGACTTTCTTTGTCTCCGTCTCGCTTCCACCATTGCTCCATCTCGCTTCCACTTGGCCTGCGGCCTTTTCCGGATGGCAAACGGCAAATGCTGAAATCGTGCGAAAAATTAAATAAATGACCAGCTCGATTTGCCCATTCCCATTTCGATCGGCCTCGCCTTTATTTCCACCTTATTTATGGCTTTAATGTGCTATAACTCTGCATTGATTTCCATTTACCTTTTGAATTTATGGCCTAAGGGCCTCTAAGTAGAGTTAGCCGCTTGAATATTTGATATTTTTTATAAAGTACGTTTCAATCGAATAGCTGCCCCCATTTCGTTAGTAGGTTTATAGAGTAGGCATATTCCAAGAGCACTTGAATAATGAAAAGTATATTTTGTAGCCAAAGGTTAGGAACTATTTTTGGGTTACGTATGGAGCTTTTTCAATATATGAAATATTTGCTATTTGAAAAAAAGTCCTTGCTAAACATGCTTACTATTTTTATAATCTTTCCATTCCATAACAAGTTAATTTTAACAAAATATTGCCCTAAATTATTATAATTTTTCTACCTTATGTTAAGTAATAAAAAAGGAATTTATACAGTTTATTTGGTACCTGAAGCTGGTGAGTTTCGGTCTAAGATATTTTGTAACCAAAGTTTAGGGTCTTTTTTGTAACTTACAAAACTTTTATAAAATATCAAATTGGATAATTGATAAAAATCCTTGCTAAATATGCTTACTCTCTTTATATTCTATAAATTCCTTGAATATCAAGATAATTTCAACCAAAATATTAACCTTTTTTTAATAAATAAAAAAGGTATTTATAAAGTTTACTTGGCACCTGAAGTTCCTGAGCTTTGGCTTTAAAAACTCCCACCACTCCTGCCTTATCCCTTTCGCACTTCTGAAGCATCTCGTTTGCATTCAGCAGCAAATTGGCCAACAGCCTTGCAGCTTGTAGTCCGAAATTGCCTTTCATAGCGTCAATTCCATCAGCAATTTCCGCGCCAATTAAAAAATTGTTGCAACTGGCCGTTTTCGTTTTCTGGCCCTTGGCATTATTCGCCACTTTTCCATGCCGAGCACGCACTGCGGGGTTGAAGGGGTGGGGAAATGGTGGGAAAAATTCGAAAGGGTGGGTGGAAAATGCGTGGGCGGGGGAAGTGGGTAACTGCACTGCAGGAGCTGTGTGAAGAGGGGGAATTTTTTGGCCGTGGATTCGCGAATGAGCTTCATCTGACACGCCTTTCTCTCTCTTTTTGTTGTTCATCATAAATAAATACTGTTAATTTTTCAATTGTTCGCTTGGCCGCTTAACAGCCCCCCGGTTTTCCACCCACCCTCGTAACCCCGAAATGTGGCACGTGCAACGCCATGCACATAATGGAGGCTCCCTCCGGAAAATTTCTGCCGGGGAATCCGATTCACCATATGCCGGAGTCAAAATTTGTGCTGCCCGGAAGTTTTGGGCTACGTGGTGACGGAGATTGACAGACTAGACTATCTGTACACTGAAATAAGTATTTTATCGTGAGATTTCCAAGAAACTTAATAGCAAGTTGTCTGAAATATACACAAATATATTTAAGGATATGAGAGGGATTTTATTATAAGTTTTACAATATTTGATTATAAAATAACTAAAATAAAATAATATATATATAAAATTGTCTAACTCTATCAGTTCTTTAAATTTATTTTAAACATTTATAATATATTTCTTAGAATAAGAATTTCCCATTTAATATGTAATAGTATTATAATACTAAGGAAAAGTTTATGGCTTCTTAGGAATAGAAGTTAATAATAATATTACTGCCCCTAAAAATATTTTATTATGGAATCATCCTTATCAATGGTATTTTTTGATTATCGAAATATAAGTGTAATTTCTAGTAAGTTAAGCTAAGTGTATGAGCAATAAAGTTGACAGTTTTCCATCAGACGGGAACGTGACAGCTTGGAGGAGGAACGTAGCCGAGGGCCAAGGATTGAGGACCCCGAACGGAGGAGGACGCAGAAGGAAGTCCTGGAGGGCACGTGGTGTTGTCTGGACGACGTCGCAAAAGTTGGAACCGGCGTCGCCACCGGATATCAAACAGTTTTGGCTGTTTGCTGGAATGCCCCGTCCTAATATGCAATACACAATATCCAAATATCCCGCACACACATGACAGGAGCAGCTGTCACCCGGCGGGGTCCATCTCCCTCTCGCGCTTATCGCCCCGGAACGGAACTTGATGAGCAAAAGCCATTTTAATTTCAAACGCTCCCGCCCTGACTTGACTCTCTATATAAATCTGTCAGCCGTGACAAGGCACATCTGTCAGCTCCTCCCGCCAATCGGAATGCCTAATCGAAGTAAATTGAATCACATAAACGCGGCAATGTGCCCAAAGGACCTCCCGGAAAACAGGGAAAGGAGCAGCAGCCTTATCGAAGTGAAAGCTGTTCTGGATGAAAGGGAATGGGCAGAAAATCAGCCTTCGGGTAAAGTGACAGGCAAAAAAAGGATATGAGGCTTATCTGGAAAATATGGTTGAAACTAAAGGGAAGACTGATTGTCACGAGAATATATTTAATCCCATGTTCTTTGAGCATAACCAAATAGTTGAATCATATCATTATAATCGCAATGAATATGTAATATAAATTGCAGAATTTACTGGCATTTAAGGCTCAACAAAGGGCTCTCAGCCCTTAAGCTATTATAAGCTAAACTGTTCGCTGCACACATTTAAGTGTAAATAAATAAATATCCGTACAATTGCATTACAATAATAAATCAAAGGGCCTTAAAACCATATCCAATCAATGATCGGTTAAGCCCCTCTCCAATAAATGCGAAAAACCATTTAAATAATTTCGCACTCGTTCTGGTAATCCACAAATGAAAATTAGCCCCAACCAAAAAAAAAGAAACAATTTGCATATTAAGCAAATAAAATTATCAAATGAAATAATAGAAATGCAAATAACAATGAAACTATTGTTGGTTTCATTTTTTGGTTATTTCGCTTTATTGCTGTCACTTTTTTTGGCTGCAATTTGGATGGAGAATTAATTAATTAGTTGCGAAATCCTTTTGACCTTTAGCGGAGGTCGAGTCTTAAGCAGAGTCTTGCCACTCCCCTCGGTCTTCCACCCCGCACTCCACCACTCACACACTCGAACAAATTGTATCTGCTTACCAAGAGCACGGGAAATTAATTTACGAGGTGAAACTTATTTGCGAAACCCTTTTTGCGCTCTAACGGTTAAGGGGGTGGCAGAAGGGTGGTGGGCGGCAGTCCATTGAAGCGTTTAAATTGCTGTCAACAAAAGGCAAACAAATAAATAAAAGCCAACATCCAAGGGCGGCGGGTAAGTGGGCGGTGGACGGCAAAGTGACAAAGTAAGCGGACCGCACAACAAATGTGTCTACAAATGGACGACAATGGAGGGATGTGGCAGTGGAAGTGGCCAGGGGATACACAAGGAGATCCGGGCTAAATTAACGGATGGGATGGTATAGGGGTGCCGCTGAAAGGAAGGCCCTCAAATGACCCAAAACAGGCAAGACGAAACGTGCGCCAAGAGGAATGATTAACACATTCTGAAAAGAGGGGTATACAGAGAAAACAGTATCACCTAAAAAGGAATACTCGCTTCCAAAAATATTTAAATTTTAAAATAAAATATATTTTAGCTATGGTCTATCTTAAATTTCTGAAAATAATATGGTATTGCATACTTTTAGGTTTCTGTTAAAGCCATTTAATGTAAATAAATACAACCATGTTTACTTTTTTTCTGTGTATGGTAAAATATCTCAAGGCATTGGTATTACCAAGATCTTTGGGATGGGCGTGGCTGAGCTGGTTAAGATAACACGCAGAATATGCCAGCTACTAACCGCAGATAGTGACAGCCTTTAATTACAAGCTTGTCAACGGGGCGGGAAATCCCCCGCCCAAGGTCAATGGGAAATCTGCGAGTGGCATCAATCGGGGCAATCTGAATGCGCTCAGCTCCTTTCGGTCCCACAAACGTGGCAGGCACTCAAATGGCATGTAAGCAGGAAAGGATTCGTAGGGGATGCGGAAATTCAGAAGGATGAGGGGCAGGAATGGAAAACACGCGCCGGACACGCAAAGAAACGGTAGCAAAGGTGGCCCAAGGGGCAAGGATATGCTGAATACATACATATATGCATTGCAGTGCCTTATGCTGGAATACTCTTTAAAGAGAAAGAGATTTTCCAATATTCAACAACATTGTAAAACATTTTCAAAATTAAAAGAAGTTATAAAATGTTTTATTTTGTAATAATTAGTCCTGGCTTAAGAGCTGCCATTATTTTTATTAGAATTTTTAGGAAACTTTTTATAAATTAACGTTAAGCAGTTACTAGCTTTATTCTTTCTAAGTAAAGAGGTAACTTATATAAAAGTCGTTCTAGAATATGATAATCCTGCCTAAACTCCTCCCAAAATGCCAGTACTCCACCTACATAGCATCTCAAAAATAACTCAAAAGAGCAGGGAAATGGAAATCAGCACGAAAATGGCAAACATGTGGCAAGGCCAACCGCAGGTGGGCGGTGGGCGGGTTTTCTTTTTGGGTTTTCAGCCAAAGACCCGGCAATCGGGTTAACCGTCGACTATAAATAGCCGAGCATCGGGCATGCATGCAAATGGCCAGCTGGAAAAAAAAGGCAAGCGCTAAAAACGGACTTCCACTCATCAATAATGCATTCCGCATTGGGGCAGATACAAAACCAGATTGAGATACAAAGGCAGATGGAGATTGGAGATTGGCAAGGAGAGCTGACATTGATATGTCAACTAATCCGATGGCACTTTCGTTCGGCGACCTGAGGTCACCTCGCCACTTTTCACCACCTCCTTCCCACCGCCCAGCTGTCCATCCTTCCTTCCAGTTTTCCCTTTTCGCCGAGTGCCAGTGCCGGCAGGACATAATCGCTTGTTGATCCTTTATAAATACCAGGCAGGGACACCAGCTGCCGCAACATCCTGTGGAAAGTGAGCGACTACTGGCCACTCGGGTCTCGGGTGTCCAAGCAGCGGGTGACATAATCAAATCAATAATTTATGAGTCCACTTCGCTGTAAGCGGATTTACATTGGCCAACACTTGGCGGAGCTCCCTGGGGGATCAGAAACTTTTTCGCCCACTTGCCGCTGAAAGGGAATCCTCAACTGATATCAATTAGGTGGAAAGTGATAAGTTCGCTGGCTGTTTGTTTGTTTGTTTGTCTATTTGCCTAACTTTTGATTTGGTTTTCGGAATGGGAAATGGCAAATGGTAAAGGGAAAACTTGAGAGATGGCTGATGATAATGCTGCGCACACTCTGTTCAACTGTGGATGATAATACCAGACAGTACCAGAAAAGGATAACAGAACCAGCAGGGAAAAACAAGCTGTTACTGTGAGGGGAAATAATTGCAAAACAAACAGAGAAAGAAAAAGGCACAAGGAAATGCGGGATGAAACCGAAAAATCATAAAAACTGTCGCTGCTTAGTTGTTCACTTGGCAATGCCATTTGTCCATCATCCAAAAGCAGCGGAAAAGCATGGGAAAAGCAGGGGAAAAGCAGAGGAAAAGCTGCGGGAAGGCAGCCCAGTGGCAGAGCAGCAGCAGCGCAGTCGGAAAAGTACCAAGAAAATCGGCTACACTCGATGGCTTTTGTTAGTTTGCCAAAGGAGGGGGGTGTATATATAGAAATGGTATTGGAGCTTAATATTGGTAATGGTTAGAGATACTTCAAATTGCTTATATTATGAAGATATTATGCAGCAAGCACCCTGTATGGCCATTATACGATTTGACTAATTTGGCGCCTTTTCAGCGCACTTCTTTTTGCTCCTGCATGTTTAGGGAAGTCTTCTCTGGAGGGCAGAGCCACCGTTATGATTACAATGACCCCCATGATCCCGACCAGCAGTCGCGTGTCCTGGCAGACCCTCTTCCCCGCCAGAAATACCCTTTGTCCTTTGAACACTCGCACGTTGTTGGCAAATGCTTAGCGGTAAATTTTAGTCCTGAACGCACACACACAGGAGCAATGTGAGCATGATGATGTGGTTGAGGGACAGCAGAGGCAAAGTCCTGGCTCCTGGCAGTGGTTGCTATCTGTATTCCAGGACACATCACGACCCCATTCTCCTCTCACAGATAGGCCCGCAGTTTAAAGTTCCTCTAGCCCCTGCCCAAAACCCATTCCTCTGATATGCCAACGTTTTCCATGGACCCTGTTGACGGCACATTCAAATATCCACAACAGATGCCGTGACACATGCCCCCTGCTCAGCCTCCAAATCCCCTTTTCCACACACTTTGAAGGCCCGGGACAATGCGGCGTATGATTATTTGACTGCTAATGTGAGGGAAGTCGTCGCTTTTCGGCTGGTTTGTGGTCTTGGTTAGTTCTTTGTGTTCACTGTGTGGCAGCCACAGCTTTTCGTAGCCAGCCTGGCTTAAAGAAAAATGCTGGCCTGGCCAAACGAGCATAGGTAGCAGCTGTTTCCCCATCGAATGGCCAACGGAAGTTGACCAATTGAGTGCGCTGCAATCAGAGTTTGAATTTTTTTTGCAAAAGAATCAGACGGTGGAAAAAAAGAGGAAATCCACATAAGGTGGATACGAAACAGAACTGTCATACCGATTTTAAGTGAGTTTTATTTGAATAAAAAGGATTTAAAACATATCCACTAAATTTAAAATCCTAGCTGATAGGAAAACTCATAGATTTCGTAGCCCACTCAACTAACCTATGTAATCAACTAACTTTTCTAAACTGATCTGCCACAAATGCCTGGGTAGACAATTGAATTCATCATACGCCACGTTGGCCGCAACCTTTTCGCACGGCTGCCAGGGGGCATGCTACGTATGTGGGCCAAAACACACACAATGCATGCCACAAATACCAGGAAAATGCCCGCAGGGTACAGTAAATACTGTGTGGAAAAACTGCCTTAAAATGAATAGTAGTAAGAACTAGGTTAGCACATTTACATACAAAAAAAGATTATTAATATTATAAAATAAATCGAATGCTTACCGTATCTAAATTTAGTTTACGGGTATATTTAAAATGTATTTCCCGTTTCCATTAGCGAGTAACCACTACCGATTCATATATGTATTTATTTTAGCGATTTATTGTTGAAAATGTTTTGTTCTGCTTATTGAAATTCAATAGGGATAAACGGAGGCTGTCCCTTACTTTCTTTGCCACCCCTCACCTCCCCCTTGGCCTTCGGCATAACTACAAATAGTTGGGTGAGTGGAAAGTAGCAGAAGCGACCGAGTTGCCGCCGGGCAAAGCAAATATAGTACCAACAAATACCAGCCAGCAAAAGCGAACAGCCGACACTTGGCCAGAACTTACTGCTGCCGATGCACAAAGCGAAAATATCATTTAATATTTAATAGAAACAGAAACAAAAATATTTAAACTAAACAAAAAAAATTAACAAATACCGAAAAATAATTTCCGAAATGCTTTGAATAACCACTATGAATATCCCACTAATAGCAACCATGAATAACACATAACAAATTCGCTTTGAAATTTGGAAATTCATAGTTAATGGGGGAAGTACATCATACACTCAGTAAACTTATTTTTATGATAGAGATGTTTTCAAGAAGTATACATTTTTTAAATGTTTTACAAGAATTCGAATTTTTAAATTTTTAAATGCATTTAACAATAATATGCAAAGTAAGATTCGTGTTTTTAAATTTTACAACTTCAAATTATGTTTAAATATGGTATATGAAATTGGAACCCCTATACAGGTTAATAAATTAAGCATTTAAAAATATCCGAAGATTAAAAATTCATCATCCGTTAAACTTTACCAAAGAAGTGTATCTTTAAGATACAAATATATATCTTCGAAAAAAAGTATCTTGTGGATAAAATTGTATCTTTGGGTAACATCCTTATAGATACATTTGTTTCCTCAGTGCAGCTACTTATTTTGCTTCTGTTACTACTTTTGATTTTGCTGCTGTTTGGTTGTTGCTGCCCTGCAGCGACCGCAACGCCTCCTGCCGCAACTTTTGCTGCCACACTATAAATATAACATTAATTTTTATGTTTTCATATTTAGCAACGCTTCGCTGGGCACACACAGACACACGCACACACACGAACACCCCGAAGCAGTCGCACCCATAAAGATATGGCCATTGAATGACGTTTATGAGCGATAACGCCGACGTCGCTGCTGCGCAACATTCGCTGTTAGCGGGTTAACAGCGGCTTAGCAGCGGTTTAGCAGGACTTTTCCAGCAGCATCCACAGCCGTTTTGTTGGTGGGAAAATCCTCTGCAAATGCGCCGCGGCCGCTACGACTGCGACGCCGACTGAGGCAGAGGCAGCTGCGTCGGCGACTTCTATTGTCATTTGCCACATGTGAAATTTACCGTTACTTCTTCGCTCATTCATTCGCTGTTTACATTCCGATTCGAAGACTTTTCCCAATCGGGCGCGACTTTCGAAAATATATTCGATTTAAATTTTGATTGCTACCGCTCTATTGTCTCACTGTATTGTTATTGTTATTGATATTGTGGTTGACAGATCATAAAAATTTAGGGTTTCGATACTGAGTTTGGATCATACCCTGTGTGAAGTGATTGATAAAGAAGATATAACATATATGATGTGGTAAAAATTTAAAAAAGGTTTAAAAATATAAATACTATTTTGAACAAATAAACATAAATAATAAAAAAAAAATGATTAAAAAACTTGTAGTTATATCAAACACCCTTACAAAAAATAAATTATGTGACAAAAAACAAACAAACATAAAATAAAAGAAATCAAAGACTTGGAAAACTTTTCCTCTCTCTTCCACAAAACCCTTTGCAGTATGTTAATTACCTAAGTATGGTAATAGATAATTAAAGCAATCCATTGTGGGGTGATGTTATTGGAAAAGGTAAAAAGTCAGACATTTCGACTACAGAAAAACTTACGTGTAAGTTTTAGAATCGCGTCGACACTCAAGTGAATCGGTACTAACAAAGTGCTTACAAATGAATAAAAAAACCTACAATGAATGATATAAAATGGAGCACTAAAAACTCACGTTTCACAACGCAACTAAAATAATAATCAGACTTAAAGTTATGAGTGCAAGCCAGTGCAAATAATAATAAAGAATTCCCATGAAAAGAGATACAAAGACCTACCCCAAAAGAGGTGTAGAACAAACTAAGTTGAGATCACCAGACTTCGATTACAAATAGACCAAAACGAGACTTTTGCCATAACAACACTAGATACTTTGGTGATGTCGTTTTCTACTGCGCTGTAAATCCCTGATTTTGAAAGTGTAGAATCAAAGATAATATAGACAAAGATAATATAGGTATTTTATAGTCTTTGGTAGAAGGGCATATGACATTTAAGCTGACATTTGATAAAGTCATAAGTCAAAATTTCCGGTTCGAATTTACTCGATCAAATCACATGTAAAATTAATTTATTTCATGTGACTACAGTCGAAGTTCGTTAACTTGAACTACACTTTTATTTCTA
Organism: Drosophila suzukii; assembly: GCF_043229965.1. Lineage (NCBI taxonomy): Eukaryota > Metazoa > Arthropoda > Insecta > Diptera > Drosophilidae > Drosophila > Drosophila suzukii. The sequence goes on from NC_092082.1 coordinate 86,373,867, forward strand.
GTTATATAAGACCATGCAAAAAATTAAAGGAAAAACTAAGATCTTGGGATAAAAAGATGTGTTATATTAACAAAAGTAATATCTTTTGTACTTAAACAATTTTTTTTAAATATATATTTTTAGTATTACTTTATAGCCAAGTGACCCTGCTTTCGGCATCCGAAAATAGCGATTACAGTCAGCCCACTCAGAGATTAAAGAGTGCCGATCACTATCTGGCCCAGCGATAGATGAGCAGGGCCCTTCACGCCTGCCAAAACCACAAAAGACATACATATATACCCAAGTATATATCTGTTTTCCTAAACTCACACTCGACAAAACTTGAACACACGACTCGGGGCTGCAGGGCGATAAAATGCAGTGTCAATTGAAGTGCTTGATTAGGCGATTTGCGAGCGATTCGCCAGCGATTTCGAACGCCTGCAATTAGAAACGGCGGCGGATGGCATGGGCGGCGGTTTTTGCTCAGGGAAGGGGGTCTCTTTACAGCGGTCTGTCACTCACAAACATTGCGGGGTGGTGCTTGAAAAATGATTTACACGCCTAAATCATAAATTATGCCCATTTCAAGTGGCCCGTTACGCCAGAGAATCCATGACAAATGCAGATGACGCCCATGCAATGCCAAACCGATGACGATTGCGATTGCAGTGCGATGTTATGGTGATTTTGAATGTGATTGTGAGTTTGATTGAGATTTTGATTGGGATGATGCTAGTGCTCCGAATGATTGTTATGAAGATGACGCATTTTACCACTGACACTTGCCTCTGACCCCAAACCAAACCCATTGTCCCTCGAACTGCGGTTTTTCCTCCGACTCTTATCATTCAGGCAGCTGTCCATCGACGTCATTCAACTCTTACCAATCCGAATCAATCCACTACACTCCAATTCAATTTCAAATTTCACACCACTTTCAATCACAACCCATAGCACCTGGTTTGATTGAAAGCGGCGCTACAAACACTTTCAATGCTAATGAGCTGCGATTCCGTTTAACCATCGCCAAAAGGCAATTCAGTTCGCATCGGTCTTCGCTGGGCATCGCACCGTGAAACCTTCCGGGTCTTCAAAAATAGAAGTATAAGCAGTACGAACACCTATTGACACCTGGATATATAGTTTCTGTGTGCCCATGCAGAACGTCACGATTGTCGTACGATTATCGCACCATTCCCACGTCCGGTTGTCCAGCCTAATTAAAAATATCGTTTTTTGCGCACTGATAAACTCGGTGGCAACGCAAAAAAGGAAGTCTAGATAAAGTCTGAGAAACATATATTTGGACCGTAGCAGTACGATGCATAAAAGTGATCTCTGTGTGCTGATTGTGATCTCCTTGGCGTGGTCCTTTCGTTCAGGTTGGTACTTAAATCCAGAAAAATATGTTAAAGTCTATAAGAAAGACCTATTTCCCTATCTATAACTCTCGAAAACTAAATAATAGTTGCACTTTTATATGAGGTTAAATAATTGGTTGCACAATTACGTGTCCCATATATGCAATCGCCTTTTCAAAGGGTCTATGTAACCCCAGTTGAGTAGCAAACTACATAGTTAAGTTACCACTTGAACCCTCCTGGTGCTTCCTCGGGGCTATTTACCCACCCACTTTGAGTAAAAAATAACAAGTAGATTTTTAATTTAAAGTGGAATCTTGCCAATACGACAAGTGGATAATTATCTATAATTATTCAATATATTTCCAGGGAATTCTGTCTAGTTGCGAAGTAGATCGCAGTAATTCGAAAGTAGTAAGATAAGGACTAAATAAAAACAAAAACAGCGATCATTTTTGACTAACAAAAACAAGTAATATTAAGTTGTTATTCATTTACATTTTTATTGCGCAGATTAGAATTTTTAAAACATGTGTATAAGAAATAAAAATTATAATTTTTATAAGTTGAGTTCTCTGTACAGTCTTATTTTTTGTAATCACTTTTGATTCGACTGACTAAAACGTTGCCTTTCGCTCCTAACCTAACAAAACATAAATCAAAAACTTTTCAAAACGTTGATCTTCTGTAATATTGAGGTGTTGAATATCTCGTCTTAAGGTCTATAGATCACTAAACAATTCTTGGCCCAACCTACCCATTTACATCAAAACAACGCTCCATTGATCACTGATCAACAGGTTTGTCTTAAGAGCATCTTATAAGTGATCAGCGGACAACCTAAGAGTAGTTGAAGACAGCATCTCTGGGATCGCAAAGAGCCCCGATCCCAAGCAATTCCAACGCTCTTTATACATATATCTCTTCGACGGGATCGGTCGTTTTCTTGTCAGTTTGATAAGGCCACCTTGAGGCGGTGCAAAAACGAACACAATCGCAAAACCGCTCTCAGCTCTTGAATCAAAATCGCTGACAATTCGCTTAAATTTGCGAGCAAATTCTCTAAACGAATTCAGTTGAAAAAGGCGCGTTGTGCGAACCGGGCATCAACATTTTTTAGCGGTTTATTTTCAACAGAAAAAACAAATATAAATAAAAACTCAGCTAAACAAACCTCATGTAATTGAAATATTCAAACGTAAATGTAATGATCTTTTAACTAATTTTGGAAAGACGCATTGAGCACGTGCCAAGACACCTTGAAAAACCGCAAAAATAAATAAATAAAAAGCCAAACTGATAAGCCTGTATTTATCAGAGCGAGAAAACGCGTGCTAGCTAAAAAAAACGCGAAAACAGTATTTAATTAATTAACTTGCGCGATCAAGGGGGCGTGGCCATACGATCAACAAAAATTTTAATACCACTTGAGCTTTATTAATTGTCAACGTCAACAGAAACGTCTCTGCTTATTTGTACACCCAAAACAATAAGATGTTTTTCGGGCTAATTTTAAAAATAATATTTAATGAAAATAATTGCCGTCTATTTTTCGTTTATTTCTTATATTTTCTGCGAATTATTATAGGTTTTTTTAGTATTCGGTTTCTTAAAAAGTGATGATACAAAACGGATTTTCTGTGTATTTTTGTGCGTTTCACATTTGGCTCTCTTTGCATTTTTCGGTAAATTTGTTGTTGCCCGATATTTTTTCGGGCATTTCGGTTTTTTTCGGCTTTGTCGCGTTTTTGTGTGTCGCACGATTTTTAACCAGTTTCTTCAGTCTTCTCAGCCCGAAATAAGAAATGAGAAGAGAGCCCCAAAAAAAAGAAGAGAATTGGCCGGATCGTCTGTTTATTTTCTTTATTTTTTGGCTGGCACAGCGATTTTTCAATGTTTTTGCGTTGGTTCTTGCGTTTATTTTTACGTTGACGCTGGCTCTTTTGGCCATTTCTCTGATTAGATAATCTCTAGCGAAGATCCCACGCTTCCTGCTTAGATAATCTAGTACTCAGGGTCACCAAAAATCACCCCATTTCTCATGCCCCTTTTCCAATACAGTGTAAATACTTTGTAAGATCAAAGGAAAAAGTGTGAAGACAAAAATAAAATAAAAAAGAAGAAACTAAAACAAAAGAAGAGCAAAACGATAGACAAGTAAAAAAAACCATACCATGGCCATAGAGTCACGCTCTACGGGCACTGCAAGTGATACCTCAAAACCCGCCATAAAATCAACCATAAGTTCGAAATCTCCAGTGACACTCAGTAATCTCGGCGAGAAAAGGCGGGCCGAACAGCTGTTCCGCTGCGCCTGCGCCAATTTCAATCTACTGCTGCTGACTTTAATACTCGGATTTGGCAAATGCTGCACTGCCACGCCCACCCCACTCAGTCCGCCCTCAACGGACACGCCCACCGCCGCAGTTAGCCCACATAGTCCACAAACACTGGACGAGGGCGGATCGCTGAGCAAACTGATCGATGGCAAGGCCTTCATCAACATGGGCTTCAAGTTCCTGAACGTTTCCGGAAAGATTGGCACACCGCTCGGTATAGGTGAGATCCCAAGAATTGTGCATCAGGTGAGATGCAATTGAGAAGCCCAAAGAAAATATCTAGAAAACCAGAAAGAGAAGATGGGAAAAGGGGGTTTTGGGGGGCACTGAAAGTGTGAAGTTTGTTTTTAGCTTAGCATGTGCTAATTTTAGACCACAGACGACGGCGAGGTTGAAGTGGAAATTGAAGTTTGGATACCCTAGATAAGGGGATATATGTTATAGGAATTTCATATCTTTCAATTATATCTTTCTATGGAAAAATAAAGATCTTTGTGTGGTAAAAAAATATTGGCATTTTTAAAGAACAAGATTGTATTGGTAAAAATAGCTAAACTCAAGACTGCATAGTAATCCAAAACTAATCTAAAACTTGTTCAATAAATTGCGTGTTACAAAAATTATGGAACCCTTCAAACTAAAAACACGTGCCATGAATTTACAACCTAATCGCTTAACTATTATCAACAACGTTTAATGTCTATAGACAGTCAAATTTTGAATTATGAAGTAGTTACTTAATTTACAATCAAATCGGTAAGAATACTCAACCTGTGCTTATTAAAAATTAATTATGTTGATAATTTTTAAGAGTTTGGTTCCCCATCCACCGATGCCTGTTATTCAGCTGATTAAGCAATTACCCTCGTAATTCCAAACATAAATAATTTCAAACCCTTTAAACTTTAAAGGCAAATCAAACAATCTTGACGTATATGAGTCAATAATAAGATTTAATAATAAACGGCCTGTCAATATTGTTATTTAATATTTAATTTCATCACCGATGGTTTATAATCTGCACAATCTTTCCTTCAAGGGTATCATCCAAGTGTCGAGTCATTGAAAACGCTTTGCTCGCTTCACACATCATGCACTTGAAATGGGTTCGGTTTAAAAGATACAGATACAGACACCGATGCAGTTGCAGATACAGATACAAAAGTGCACTTGCCACTTGTTGCCACACACACTCGATTTGTGGATCCCCGGTTACAGTGGTATCGAAATAGTCGAAAATTGTTTATCAACTTCCGCATTGATTTCCGCCTGGCTGACCACTGTGTATCTAATGGTTTTTTAGATAAGAAAAGCTCTTCGTGTCTGGCTGTGACGTTTCTTGGGGATTGGGGTATTCCAATCATAAATCAAACTTTAAATCTAGCCACCTGCTTTGGCCAATAGGGATTTGCGTTTAGTGCCAGCCCTGAACTGGGGATTATCTTATCGGTCAATTTTACGATTTGTTTTTATGCATTTTTCGACCGCCGGGATTTCGCGATTCGGCGACAAGTGGGCAATCAAGGGCAGCCAGACAAAAGAATTTTCCTTCTATAAACTAAGAATTTATTGACTGATAAAGAGCTTTGCATTGTTAAATTAAGTCATTCAAATGATCTTCAAATGATATTGATGGGAACTGTAATAAATTTAATAAAAAGGATTGCTGTAACTTATTATTCAGTTTTTAAAAATCAGTATAACAATATAAAAACGTAGAAATATAGTCATTGTTTTTAAATAAATTTACCCAAATATTTTTAGATCGTTAATTTGTTCAGTATAACAATTTATAAAAGTATACATATACTCATTGTTTACAAATCCATTTACCCAAATATTTTTAGATCGTTGAATCTTTTTTAAGCTATTCGCTTTTTCGGAAATCAATCAACAAAATAGTCTTAAGTCTTAAAATATAACATTTACTTGCATTTTTGTACTTTGCTCTTGGGATTTTTGGACTTTGCTCAATATAAATTGAATTGTTGACAGAAGCAACATATCTTTTCTTAACCCGCTCAGAAAAAACAAGGAGCATTTTTCAGATATTTTTAAGAGGCAATTGACGTAGTCCAGAAAATCTGTGCCCCATCCAACTGCGATGTTTGGTTAAATATAAATATTTTTTGGTCGCCACAACATGTTGTGAACTAGGAAAATGCACATACATATAGACAGAGTCGAGCCCCTATTTTTCTATCGATTTGCGTTGTAACGAAGCCCATTATGGTTCATTATCTCTTTCTATCTCTGGGAGGCCCTCCATCCATCTCTCTCTATCTCTGCACAGATACAGCTGTTGAAAATTTTCTTCCGCTGATTTATTGCTAATTCCATTTGAATTTTCTCGCCCGAGAGTCGCTGTCGGATAAATTAACATATGCTTGATTTGACATATGCTTGTGCATATAAGTATCTACATATATGCCATGTTGCAAGGTCGTCGAAGAGAGACAGAACTTGATTTAATTTTTATTTGTGCGCCCCATTTCGCGTTAGATTTTAATTTATTCGCTGTGCCAACAGATTTCTCTAGCATATAAAACTAGTTTGTGCCAGAATCGATGGCAAACAATAACAATAACAAATTAATAGTGGGCGTGCTCATCTTAGAGAATGTTGATGCAGTTTAATTGTTTTGTTTGCATACAGTAAACATGTTTTGATTGATTCAACAATTCTAGCGAAACTACTGAAGCATTCTATGATGCACAAATCAATCATTCTATTGATCTCATCCCCCAGGAATCACGTGTTTTGTCCCTATCATTATAATATTCCATTCATTCTGGCAATTATCAGATAATCCATTAACCTTGATCTTAAGGCGATCGGGGTGCTCAGCTTATCAATGTTAGTACTTACAAATAAATAATTAATTAGTATTAAATCGGAAAAATGAGAGCAGTCTACTGATTGCTTTTTTTCCCAGCACTCAACACCTTGCTGAGCCAAAACATTCTTATCAATATATGCTCATTTTTTCACACAATTATGATTAGTTCTGTGTTTGGCTACTCTGACCATGAGATACTGCTTATCTGGTATTCATTTTACTTGCCTTTTTTTATAAAAATAGAATCGTATGATGATGATGACAATTTTTCGGGGGGCCAAGTGAAGTTTATTGGGTTAAGCCAACCGGATTGTGAGTGAACTTGTTTTTGCCTTAACCGATTAACAAAATCATTAGATATGCTAAGCAGTTTGCTTTCGATATCTCGCATTGCGTTCGAAGTTTCATCGAAGTTACCGACAGACAGTCTGATATTGAACTGGTTTTCCGATCCGTGGGGTGTGTCCGTCTCATTACGGAAACTCAGTAATCAATAACCGACTGGATCAATTAAGTCAGACTCAGAAACTCTAGAATGTGACAGGAAAACAATGGAACTTAATTGATAGGTGGCTGCAATGGTTCGGAAAAATATATAAATTGGTTAATTGATGGGTAAACTTTCCTCATGACAATACTAAGTCAATATTCAAGGATGCTTCAATTCATCTTCAGATCCTTCTTAAGACCCTTACCAATTTGCTGAAGTATCCTAAGCCGTTTTCAGGGTCACACAGTACAAATATTTTTGGTCATTCTTCTATTTACGCCCAAGGAACAGTATTATTATTTTTCCATTATCCTATTTAAAATCCTTCTCCCAGCCCCAAGCTAATATTTATTTTTGGACTTATTCATTCATACGAAAGCCGAACAAGGCAAAGGAACTCATTCATCGCCAGGCTTGACGTCATGTGGAATTTGCTTGAATGAAATTCCCTCATCTGCCCCATAAATGTATGCATGCATTGGCTGGAATTATATTTTGCCATTTTGTTGACTGTCATCGTACATAATTGAAAACAATTCCCGTCCAGCCAGGGCGGCGACTCGAAATCGAATTGATTTGACCTTATTGATTGACGGCTGGCAATCGGAAATATCCCTTTGTTTATTTTGACACACACGCACTCCATATTGCTGCGAACTTCAATTACAACAATTAGCAAGTTTATGCATATGGGAATGGAAATGGAAATGAAAATGGTTAAATATGGGGCTATTGAAATATGCAAACGTGTGATGGATCGCCCAAGGGATGGGGGTCATGTGAATGGGTCAAGTGAACAGCTGTCAACGGCAGGCGGGATGGCAAAACCCTTTTCAAAACGGTTCCACTTCAGGATTGCCTCCTCCTTTATTATCGCTTTTTCTGGCTCTCTGTTTGTTCAATGGCAATCTATTACATTCATTTTTTTATATGCCACATTTTGGTTTGGGTTCTTGCATAGGGAAAAATACAAAAAAAGTGACAAATATCAATTATATACATTTTTTTAAATATAAGAAATATTATTTTAACAAGGAAAATCTTTATAAATATATTGTTCCTTAGAGTTAGTTTATTATAACTTCAATATACACTAAGTTATATTTTTCTCTGAGTAAGACTGTTAACCTTCCAACAGCCAATTATTAATTTGATATATTATTTTAAAACAGAGACTTATTTATTGCAATACAAATCTTTATGGGTATATGATTTCACCTAGTAATTTTTGTTTAACTTTTATATCTATTGATTGATGTTTTCCTCTGTGTAAGACTGTTGACATTCCTGGGGGTTTTCGGCCTGTCTGATGGCTTGCTTTGTTTCGACTATATGTGTATTGCATATTTTCAAGGGCTCCTATGGTTGGGAATTTTAGGGGAGGAGTCGAAAAACTTTGTGATCCATTTTGTTTGAGGCTTTTCTGTTGATTAAAAGCCCCTTTCTCCTCCTCTCGTTTATCGTTTAGTATGCAAATTACTTGTCACACTCACACATATGTATGTCGGCAGGCGGATATATCTGTGTGTGTCTGCTGCTGATTGTTTTTGAAGTTTTTAGCCCTAATCAATTTGAGCTTTTGTTATTTTTCCTTTAATGAGAAAAGTTTGCTGTGAGCGAGTTGCCCCAAAGCCCGTAAGTCCCCTAACTCGGAGTCGTTATAATTAGCTTTAAGCGTTTGTTTGCCCATCTAAATCAGGGTCTGTTTATGTTGCAGGGCAATCTCTGGAGCCCAAGTGCGATGAGAAGCAGTTCCAGTGCCAGAGTGGCGACTGCATCCCCATTCGATTCGTTTGCGATGGCGATGCGGACTGCAAGGATCACAGCGATGAGCAGATTAAGGAGTGCAAGTTCATAGGTGAGTTGAACTATTAAGACCTCTGATTATCAGATAGAACACATGATTTTTTGAATAGCTACTCTAAAGTAATCACAGCTCATCCAGCTCTAATGGCACATTATATTAAATTCAATTTATTAATCTAGCAAATTAGACATAAATAATTGGCAATTGACAAATATACTAAATTCTTATGTACGACCCCATTTATAGTATCATATAACATGATTATATAGCATTAGAGAGCATTTATATGTTAATTTTTCATTTCAAATGGTATTTTAGCACATTAGCTTAAAAAGTAAACACTATATTTTTTTAAATAGCAACTTATATTAAGGATTTATTATACAATAAATTAGTTGATTAGTTATCTGAATAAGCTTTTGAAAAATATAATTTAAAGTAGAAATTGAGGATGCTAGTTAGCAAGTGAGTCTCTTAAAATCCCCACTTTTCAGTTGCATACTTTTAGGCCCTCGTTGTAACAGAACGTCCACAATGGCGTCCACATAATTAGGCACGGTCAGCAGTTGGTCAGCGGTGGCCATTTGTTGGTTTTCCTTTTGTTTGAATCAAAATCAAACCTGAAACTGCCCGAGTCGAAATGGAAACCGAAACTAGTTTGCAACACTTACGCATCGCAATTGTCGCTGACTGCTGACCAAAAACTGTGCCATGGCATTCCCTCGCCGCGAGTATCTTTGTATCTTTTTGTGACTGCAACGCACTTAGCATTTAGCATTTAGCTTGCAGCTGACTGCAACATGCGGCTCGGTTGCATCAGCAATTTTTTGCCGCTGTCTGCCCGCCCAGCTTTATCATTTTGCGTCGCACGAGACTTTTGCGACTTATGGCGGCCCGATGGGATCGTAAAAGGAAACTATGTGAGGTCGTCTGCTCTGGTTGGGCTTTATCACCCAACTTTAAGTAGTGCCAGACACCGAAAACTGAAAACAGACTACTGTAAAACTCAAAACGAGTGCATCCCATTTAGGGATTCTTGCGGCGCATAATGCAATTGCTTTATGTAACTCCCGGCTGGAGGGAAATTAATTCCCCTGCAGTGAAATTGATAATGAGCTGGGGAGGCTGGGATGGCATTTTTGTTGAACTTGGGGGAATTCGATAAGAGAGAGCTTGGATTTTCCAAAGAATGCTGACCGTAATTATGCTAAATGCCCATAAGCGGAACTGCATTATCTTAGTATATGTATGTTACTGCGACATTACGATACTTTTGTGGTGCAGCGTTAAATGTGTCAAGATTTTTAGTTGCAACATCATTAAATATGTGGGTGAATATGCAGAGATGAAACCAATTTATTTTTAATTTTTGATAAATATTTTATTTTAGGTGTTATCTACAAAAAAAAATTTTGTGATATGTTACAGAAAAATATGTTAAAGAAAATAGTATAAAAAAAATTAAATCAGGATTAAAAATTTAAATATAGAATAATAAGAATAAAGGGATAACTCCCCTTTAATAGGATTTTAATTTTTGATAAATATTTAATCTCAGGTATTTATGTCTTACCCACAAAATAATTGATTTTTCTTTATCGAACGAAAGAAAATTATAAAAAAAGGACCTATATTTATATATTGTATACCAAAACGTTACGCATCCTTGTTTGAGTCAGGATCCAATGACTCCTTTTATCGCACTCACAACAAATACGAAAGTGACTCCACTCATTCACTCACTTCAAATGCACTCATCCACCCAGAATTCCACTCAACTCAACTCAGATTTTTGCACTCGACTCGCTGACTTTGGCAAGCTTTCGATTTCTCGGCTGCTGCGGAGGCTGCAAACAACTTTGGGCGGAATTGTTTTTAAGGATAGCCGCTCTGCAACCAACCACTCAGTTGGCGGCGAACCTCTCAACCAAACGGATGTTGACGCGAAAAAGTGCTGAAAGGACTGCCTCCTAACTGAAGGAGAATTTGCATATATAATATATATATATATATATAGACAGACTCAAAGAAACGTGTGCGAAAGTGTGTGAGTGTGTGCCAAAAAAAAAACATAAAGCCGAGAAAGAACAAACAAATTACGCGAAATTTTAAAGGCTAATCGGACTGCCAGCAGACATAGACTGTCTTGCCAAGATTCGCTTTATCTCTGACAAAAGAAACGCCAGCAGCGGGACATGCAAATCCTGGGGGCCCACCAAGTTCCCCAAAGGATATGGCCAAGGAAGTCTCCGTTTCTCGACCCGTCCGGGCCAGACTTATCCTCAAAGTCAATCGGTGACAGTTGATGGGGTTGACTTCCCCCCAAAACAGCCGCCCTGCTGGCCATTTATCATTTAGTTGAACATTAAATGAGTTTCCGCCATATTTCCCCTTCTGACCCCAAAAATGGAATATGATGTTTACAATTTATATATACTATATATATATAGAAATTCTGTCTGTTTGTCCGCTGTGCTCGCAATGAACTTGAAACGAGCTGCTCGAGGGCAGTTTTTGTTTGCGGAAATTATGCAATCAATTTGTGCAAGTTGACTGGGGGCCCTCTTGAATATGTCACAAGAAGATATTCTTTGCAAATTGTGCTGTTTTGTTTGTCAATCATAAACGAGAATCTTGATTAACTTGAAGTACTCATCGCCTAATCTTCTACAGCTCCTTGAAAAATAAGGAAAATTCCTCGTGAAAGTCGCGGGAAAACTACAACAGAATGATTCGCATTTGGTGTTTACTCTTCGTTGCCAGTTTGCTGCACACTCAGAGCCACAGTTTTCGCGCTCTGGCCATAAACGGTATGCAAATAATTATGCTGATTGTTCCGTTTCCTGGGAATTTAATAGTCTAACCTACTATTTGAGAGAACAATACAATAAATTAAGTGAACCGTTTATTTATGGACATTTTGGAACTACCATAATCGGCGATATTTCCGCAATATTTACGTTTGTTTAGGAGAAAAATATAAACATTGGCGAAAAATAATTTATGCATATCATATATAATTCAAGCTTATTTGTGAATATGAGTACTGCGAAATAAACAAACAAAGAACTTTAAATATTTTATGCAACGCACCTTATTTATATTTTTCAAAACGTTTAATATAACATTAAAAAACTAACTTTCATTTTACCTACTGAACACTTTTAGTACTACCCAGATTTTGTTTTGTACGGTTTTCTAGAGTTTTTCAGGTCTTAAGTACTTACACTTTAAACCTCTGTAGTGTAGCTATAATGTCCTTTCATAAGTCTTGCCTAAGAGACCCAAAAAGTAAGCTTCAAACGCTGAAGAACACTCGGTTAAACTAGTCAAAGTTTGGGGCACAAAAGTTTTAACTATTATCAGGTCGAAAAGTTTTCGACACCTTTTAACTTAAATTAAACATGCCAAAATCCCAATCAGCTGGATTTACAAAAATCCCGGGTTTCCCCATGGAGTTTTCCGCATTTTCCACGGCCTGCAGCCCGTGTCCTTTATGCAGGATTCCGGCTATGCCTCGCATGCAACAGAATATTTTTGCAAGCGCCGCTTAACATTTGCATACAAATTGGCAGGAGGAGCGGAGTCTGAGCGGGAAAATACACGGAAACATCAACTGCCAAAGGCCAAAGTTTTTTAATCAACTGAAAAGCCGTTTAAACTTAGTTAAAAAAATAAATTATGCTGCAAAATGCTGCACGACAGCGCCAACTTTCATATTTATACCCGTTACTCGTAGAGTAAAAGGGTATACTAGATTCGTCGGAAAGTATGTAACAGGCAGAAGGAAGCGTTTCCGACCCCATAAAGTATATATATTCTTGATCAGGATCACTAGCCGAGTCGATCTAGCCATGTCCGTCTGTCCGTCTGTCCGTCTGTCCGTCTGTCCGTCTGTCCGTCTGTCCGTCTGTCCGTCTGTCCGTCTGTCCGTCTGTCCGTATGAACGCTGAGATCTCGGAAACTATGAGAGTTACAATACTGGGATTAGGCACGCAGATTCCTGAGATTCCTGCGCAGCGCAAGTTTGTTTCAGTAGAGTGCCACGCCCACTCTAACGCCCACAAACCGCCCAAAACTGTGGCTCCTACAGTTTTGATGCTAGAATAAAAATTTTAATTGAAATGTATTGTTCTCATCAATACCTATCGATTGACCCAAAAAAATGTTTGCCACGCCCACTCTAACGCCCATAAACCGCCCACAAACTTCAAAAAATCGTAAGTATGAACGCAGATATCTCGGAAACTATCAAAGATAGAGAATTGGGATTTCAGATTTAGATTCCGTAGCCTTGTACGCAGCGCAAGTTTATTACGCGAATATGCCACGCCCACCCTAACGCCCACAAATCGCGAAAAACTGTGGCGCCCACAGTTTTGATGCTAGACATACAAATTTAACTGAAATGTATTGTTCTCATCAATACCTATCGATTGACTTAAAAAAAAGTTTGCCACGCCCATTTAAACGCCCACAAACCGCGAAAACCTGTGACGCCCACAATTTGCATGCTAGATAAAAAATTTTAACTGAAATGTATTGGTGTCGTCAATACCTATCGATTGATCCAAAAATAAATTTGCCACGCCCACTCTAACGCCCATAACGCTTAAATCTGTCTACCGCCGGTAGGTGGCGAATTTTAATTTCGCTTTGCTGCTTGCATATCTCCATTTCCCTTTGCGTAACGGGTATCTGATAGTCGAGGTACTCGACTATAGCGTTCTTCCTTGTTTTATTTATGTTTATTTTTGTCGTTTTTTTCGGCAAGGGGGGTTTTTTGGGGGTTTGGGTTTGCATAAATTGCAATCAATGAAAGTTTTCGCTCTGCCATGTCAGACATGATACAAAAAGTGCTGTAATTTGATTTTTAATTGGAGGCAGAGGCGACATCAAATTTTAATACGCCTGGATCGCCGAATATTACCATTTTGTCCGCCGGGCACAATTCCCCGAAAATAATGTCGCATATTAGCAAAAACGAAACTGAAAAGAAAAATAACATAAAACCGAATCGACAATCATTGAACCAAAAGCTTGGCGTGGAAAATGTTTTCCACCTCCTGCACTTGTTTCCACTTTTTCTGTTTTTCTTTTTCATATATATTTTATTTTCGCCCGGGTCACACATGTGGCCAATTTTTATTGTTCACTGAATGTGTATTTATATTTGCCTCTTTCTGTTTTGCTTTTATTTTTTAACAAATATTGGCTCACATCAAAGTTTGTTTCCCTGCACACAAAAGAACACACACACACTCGCGTTTTTTTTCATGCCACATTTCATTCCAATTCATAAAAAGTTTAGAAAAGTAATCATATAAAATGTTATTGATATGGCCAGCACAGGCCTGACAAGCATAAAAATTGATTAAACTTTAGACAAGCAAACGTGTTTCTCTTGATTTGCATAATCAACAGCCATTTGGAATGCCACAGGGCATGTTTCGATATCATTTACACCAAAATGGTTTGAATTTTATTTTATGGAGGCTGTAAAAATAGTCCTAGAATTTGCCAAATGCCAGACGAAAATTCAAACAACCACTATAAGGCAAGGAAAATATCTAATTGCCAGGGCTTTTGGCCGAAAGTATGCAATAGAATTTTGGGACCAGCTTTTTCGGCAGTTTGAGCCGCCCAAAAAAGCTGCGTTTCATAGCAACAAGTCAGCGGATTCTAAAACCGACTAATCCGATTACAAGCCCTACACGTTTCCGCCATATATATATATATATATAGATATAGTATGCACACGCGAGGGGTATAAAAATGACACATTTTTGCTGCCCCTTGGAGTGGCATTGAAAAGCCATTGCAGCGCTCTTTTTGTTTGTTTTTGTGGGGTATTTTCCTTGCTCAGCACGTGCTCAAGTGCGTGTAAATAAATACATGTGTGTGTGTGTAAACTGGGCGGGAAAAGTGGGGGAGTGGCCACACATATACTCATAAACACGCGTAAACTTCCAAGGGGACCCCTATTTCCTCGGTGTTTGTTTGGCTTTTGTTTTTGATACGGGTCGCTAGCAGAGTTCAAAGCCAGGCAAGCATATATACATATGCGGTCAAAGTAAGACTATTTTTACCAAAAGGGAATTCTTATGATAATAAATATTTATACCCGTTACTCGTAGAGTAAAAGGGTATACTAGATTCGTCGGAAAGTATGTAACAGGCAGAAGGAAGCGTTTCCGACCCCATAAAGTATATATATTCTTGATCAGGATCACTAGCCGAGTCGATCTAGCCATGTCCGTCTGTCCGTCTGTCCGTCTGTCCGTCTGTCCGTCTGTCCGTCTGTCCGTCTGTCCGTCTGTCCGTCTGTCCGTCTGTCCGTCTGTCCGTCTGTCCGTATGAACGCTGAGATCTCGGAAACTATGAGAGTTACAATACTGGGATTAGGCACGCAGATTCCTGAGATTCCTGCGCAGCGCAAGTTTGTTTCAGTAGAGTGCCACGCCCACTCTAACGCCCACAAACCGCCCAAAACTGTGGCTCCTACAGTTTTGATGCTAGATAGAAAATTTTAACTGAAATGTAATGTTCTCATCAATACCTATCGATTGACCCAAAAAAAAATTTGCCACGCCCACTTTAACGCCCACAAACCGCAAAACCCTGTGACGCCCACAATTTTCATGCTAGATAAAAAATTTTAACTGAAATGTATTGGTCTCGTCAATACCTATCGATTGATCCAAAAAAAAATTTGCCACGCCCACTTTAACGCCCACAAACCGCAAAACCCTGTGACGCCCACAATTTTCATGCTAGATAAAAAATTTTAACTGAAATGTATTGGTCTCGTCAATACCTATCGATTGATCCAAAAAAAAATTTGCCACGCCCACTCTAACGCCCATAACGCTTAAGTCTGTATACCGCCGGTAGGTGGCGCATTTTAATCTCGCTTTGCTGCTTGCATATCTCCATTTAGCTGAGTAACGGGTATCTGATAGTCGAGGTACTCGACTATAGCGTTCTCCCTTGTTTTTATATCAATTATGCTTATTTTAAGAGCTCTAAGATTATAGAAGTTAATATAAGCTAATGAAAATTATATGTTTCTACATTGTCATTTTGAAAGTGAGTTATACATTTTCCAATTTAAATACTTAAAATATTTTATAGTATAGTATAAATTTAAGTTAGATAGTTAGACAGAGCACATAAACGTTACCTTTACTGTATCTCTTTTGAAAAATCACCCAAAAAGTGCACTAAAAGGTATCCCATTTTAGCTTGAGTAACTAAAAGTACCGCCAAATAAATCACTGCGGCGTTCCTAAGTCTATTTATTCCTCTGCAAAAACACTATAGCCATGATTTAACCCAACTTTCCTTGCCTTTTTGCAGAGGCCACTTGCTCGTCGGACCAATTTCGCTGCGGGAATGGCAACTGCATACCGAACAAATGGCGCTGCGATCAGGAGAGCGATTGTGCCGATGGCTCCGACGAAGCCAACGAGTTGTGCAGTAAGTATTTGGAATCCCCTTGGGGGGAATCCCCTTGGGAGGGTGGTCCATATAAACGGGGAACCCCCAACGAGCTAGCTAACCGATGACTATTTCGATTGTGTGTTTAGTGAACGCCTGTCCCAACAACGAGTTCAAATGCCAAACGGTCGACCAGTGCATTCCGCGCAGCTGGCTCTGCGATGGCAGCAACGATTGCCGCGACAAGTCCGATGAGGCCCACTGCAGTAAGCCCACTTCTACGTCCTTGCAATCGATACGAAACCAACAAGCCACCCACTGCCAAAAATACCACCCACTATGCGCCGTTTAATCGCTTTCACTAACCAACTAACTTGCCGCATAACTCATACGCACCCTTAATGGAGTGGCGCTTGCATAATTTTCGCAACAATTTTCCCCCCTTCTCGTGCTCACAAGTTTAATCAAGTCATTGAGAGTGAGAGTCCTGTGAGAGTCCTGGGGGCTGTATCTGTGTGTATCTGTGTGTGTGTACTGCTCACTTGTGTGTGTTCTGTATTGTGTACTCACTCCTGCGGCCCTTGACAACAAGTATACGACGCGTTGTCGCTGGCGCCCGGCAACATCGCATGAAATTCGCTTAATGCCCGCCCACTGAAAAGGGCCGCTGCCACCGAATCCCTGCCGTTGTCAGGGCTTAAGTACAGTCGAACTTCCATAAAAAGAACGTGATGGGATCCTTTGAAAAGTAGAAGTACCATTCATAAAAATAAGTTTAAAAATTATGTTTTTCTTATGGATACTTTGCTTTAAGATCCTTTAAAATTCAAGTATTAGGAACATATAAAAATGGTTTGGTATATTTTGATTTAGGAACTAAAAAACATTAAATATAAATATCTAATTAGAAGAAAAAGTTCCCAAACATAGAACTTATAGAACCTATAGATCTTATAGAACATATAGAACTTATAGAACTTATAGAACTTATAGTACTTACAGAACTTATAGAACTTATAGAACTTATAGAACTTATAGAACTTATAGAACTTATAGAACTTATAGAACTTATAGAACTTATATAACTTATAGAACTTATAGAACTTATAGAACTTATAGAACTTATAGATCTTATAGATCTTCTAAAACTTATAGAATTTGTAAAAGTTATAGAAGTTCGACTGTACAGAAGGGTGTCGGAGCATAAAATCAGTTTGCTACTTTAGTGACATCGAACCCGAAGACTAGTCCCAAGGCTAACCGAATATTTGGCCATATTTCTCCCTTTAAGATGTTAGGGTTGGGATAAATGAATTTATTGTTATGTCTCCAGCGGTTATGCATGGCGTATGCGTAATGCATTGAGAGTAATGACAGCTAAAACACGATGCTTTCTCCCTACTTTCTCCTTTCACCCAATTTAATAAATGCTGCACATCGATTTTGATATGGATAGGAGCCCGCACCTGTTCACCGGATGAATACGCCTGCAAGAGCGGCGAGGGGCAGTGTGTTCCTTTGGCCTGGATGTGCGACCAGAGCAAGGACTGCAGCGATGGCTCCGATGAGCACAACTGCAGTAAGGATAAGCCATCAATTTTTTTTTTTTATTTTAAAAACATTCTGTAGAGAATTTCTTTGAAAACATTTATCAAATTCGTTTTTGTTTGTTTTTGGTTAAAAGTAATTTCTACAAAGACATTTAGTTTATCTATGCATTTGCCCTACAATCTTTACAATATACTATTAAAAATACCATTTATCTATGAAAACATTTCTCAGAGATGCAAATAACTTGCAGTTCTTTCTCATTTGCCTACGCCTGCAGCTTAAATCTACCTATTTATTTACTTTTTATTCAACTTCAGTTCAGATAAATGGCTCGAGTTCTGGTTGAGCTTCCCCTGGGTGTACAAATACTATTTAATTTTCCATCGTCTGTAGCAACATTCCGCAACCAACTGGCTTCCGAGCTTGCCCCATTCACCCACTGAAACTAAACCCCATTGCTAACTTATTCCAACTATTGAGGCAACCGCACTTCATTTGGCTTTTGGTTTTTAGTTGCCTGCCATTGGAGCTTTCAGCTTGCTGTGCGGCCAGGATTCCGATGACCCCGAGTGGAATCCGAAGTGTGCGGATAATCATTTCTTTATTTCTTCGCAGTGCTTAAAACTCGGAAAACGGAAAAATAACATTGCAGTTGTATATTTGATTTGTGCATGTTTTTGTTTTCTCTTTGTTTGGAAGTTCAATTAAAAGGTTCTGCATCATTTCGAAGGCAATTTTAATATTTACTCATGCATTTCTGTAAGGCGCACACTCTTTTTACATTCAAGGTATATTTTTCATACATTTTTGATTTAAAAATGCAGCATATCTCAAGGTTTACCATCATTTGGAAATCCATGCTTATATTTACCCATGAAAATTTCACATTCAAGATGTATAATTCTTTTTCAAGAACTGCAGCATGGCTTATCATCATTTGAAAATCCATTTTATTATTTACCCATGAAAATCTATGTACCACACAACCTTTTAACATTCAACATATGTTTTCATACATTTTTTTAAAGAACTGCAACATATTTCACCTTTACTCCAATCCTGACTCCATTTTCACCCCTCTGATAGAGTAACCTCCTTTCAGTTCATTTGGCTTTGGTTTCTATTGTTTGCCCACTATTTGTTGCAACTCCTGAATATTCCTGATAAATTCACAGACCAGACCTGTCGCGCCGACGAGTTCACCTGCGGCAATGGGCGATGCATCCAGAAGCGGTGGAAGTGCGACCACGACGACGACTGTGGCGACGGATCGGATGAGAAGGAGTGCCCGGTGGTGCCCTGCGACTCCGTGGCGGAGCACACCTGCACCAATGGAGCCTGCATCGCCAAGCGGTGGGTCTGCGACGGCGATCCGGACTGCTCCGATGGCTCCGATGAGCGGGTGAGTGAATAATGCCAGCCATAAATTTCCATTCCTTACCCCAGGCCCCCGGAGAAGAAGCTATCCACCCGTTTTTTTGGGCCCTCGCCTAAGCCACATGAATTATGGCCAACTTGGGCATAACTCAGCGCCCTGCCAGCTTTGGCAGCTTTTGTTGTCAACGCATGGCACGCATAAAATTGCATTTTTGCATGCTTAGGGGGTGCATAATTTCCCCTGTGTTCGGGGGCACTTGCCCCCCTCTGCATTCTTCTCTGCAGCAAAAAGTTTCCCAAACTGAGGGCAGAAAACTTTGTCTACTCCCTCAGCCTAACCCTCGTTTTACTTTGCACCTTACAACCCACCGAAAAAATTCCTAAAATTTTAGCCGTTTAAAGTTAAGGTTCATCTTGAATCCAAAACTTAGATGTGTATGTCGAAAAAATGTCATTCTCGGGGGAATATATTTTAAAATACCTGAATTTTTAGGGAATTCCATAAAAATATTGGTATGTCTTTAGGACAAACATTTAAATTTTCCAGCACCGCTTTCCGCTCAGATAAATTGTAGTATTTTTTAAATTAAAATGTAGAAAGTGCTAGAAATAGGCAGTCAATGCTAATTTTTTTAGCTTTGAGCCCTTTGTATTTCCTTTTTATATCTGTGCCTTAAAAATCTCTAAAAATCATCGCTGGAAATTTAAAAAAAATTTAAGAAGTCTATTTTATTTTTTAAACTTTTTTCCATTTCGATTTCCCCTCTAGTCCTGTGCGAATGTGACCAAGACGACCACGCCTTGCTTGCCGCACGAGTACCAGTGCAAGGACCGCATCACCTGCCTCCATCACAGCTGGCTCTGCGATGGTGACCGCGACTGTCCCGACGGCGATGACGAGCACACAGCCAACTGCAAGAACGTGACCTGCCGGGCGGATCAGTTCCAGTGCGGCGATCGCAGCTGCATTCCGGGTCATCTCACCTGCAACGGGGACAAGGATTGCGCCGATGGCAGTGACGAGCGGGATTGTGGACTTAGCCTGAGTTTGGGAGTGACCCATGGGTCATGCAACACCACCAGTGAATTCGACTGTGGAGGAGGTCAATGTATTCCCCTCTCGAAGGTCTGCGATAAGCGGAAGGATTGTCCGGATGGCGAGGATGAGCCCGCTGGCAAGTGCGGGATTAACGAGTGTGCCTCCAAGAACGGAGGATGCATGCACCAGTGCGTGGATCTGAAGGTGGGTCACCACTGCCAGTGCCACGAGGGCTACACCTTATCCTCGGATAAGAGAAACTGCCAGGACATCAACGAATGCGATGTCCCCGGAAGGTGCTCCCAAATCTGCATCAACGAAATCGGAGGCTTCAAGTGCGAGTGCGAGGCGGGCTATATGAGGGATCCCAAGAATCACACCAGGTGCAAGGCCAGCGAAGGACATGCCTCGCTGCTCCTGGCCAGGCGTCATGATATCCGGAAGATAGCCCTCGACCACATGGAAATGACTTCCATAGTGAATAGTACAAAGGCAGCCACTGCCCTGGACTTTGTCTTCCGCACGGGGATGATCTTCTGGAGCGATGTTACCACGCAGAGTATCTACAAGGCTCCCATTGATGAGGGTAATGAGAAGACGGTGGTGCTGACCAAATCCTCAGTGACCTCGGATGGCCTGGCTGTGGACTGGATCTACAACCACGTCTACTACACAGACACCCACAAGTGCACCATCGAACTGACCAATTTCGAGGGCACCATGGGCAAGGTCCTGGTGGAGGACTCGCTGGACATTCCGCGCTCTATTGCCCTGGACCCCATCGAGGGTTGGATGTACTGGTCGGATTGGGGCGCCTCTCCCCGCATCGAAAGAGCGGGAATGGATGGCTCCCACCGCACCACCATCATAAGCTATGATGTCAAGTGGCCCAATGGTATTACCTTGGATCTGGTGCGGAAGCGCATCTACTGGGTGGACGGAAAACTCAACGTCATCTCATCGGCGAACTACGACGGCTCCCAGAGGAGCCAGGTTCTCTACTCCGGCGAGTACCTGCGTCATCCCTTCTCCATCACTACCTTCGAGGATTACGTCTACTGGACCGACTGGGACAAACAGGCGGTGTTCAAGGCCAACAAGTTCACCGGAGAGGATGTAGAGCCCGTCACAGCAATGCATATGGTAAGCACAATACCATGACTTCATCACTTACCTCATTACTTTATAAAATTTCCCATTACATTCTAAGTACTTTAAATATTCCACTAGCTTAATTTTATAGAAGAATCCATTATAGTTATTTAAAAATTGTTATTTACATTCTTTGTAGCTCCAGCATCCGATGGTAGTCCACGTATACCATCCGTACCGCCAACCGGATGGCGTGAATCACTGCCAGTCGGTGAATGGCCACTGTTCTCATCTCTGCCTGCCAGCTCCCAGGATCAATGACCGGAGTCCTCGTATTTCCTGCGCCTGTCCCACGGGTCTGAAGCTGATGGCCGATGGCCTCATGTGTGTCGAAGATCGTAAGTAATCAAACAATACCCCTAGCTTTTAAGCCGTTTGCTTTTGATTTAACCTGCAGCATGGCTTGAAATTTTTGATTTTAATGCTTATACTAATAAATCCCCAAAACCCGATTCCCCAATCCGGCATGACTTGCATCCGCATGTAGCTCTTTATGTGGCTCCAGTCACGAAACCCCCACGAGCCCGCAAAACGAAACCCAGACCGAAATCCCCGCGACGACGACTGCCCACGGGTGTCCAAGTGGGTCATGCTGACATTCGGATCGGGATTAACGAAGATCTCCAGCTGAGCACCAGGCTGCCACTGTTGGCCACGACTTTCGGTAGGCCTGACAACCCTGTTCTGTGTTTTGTCGCGTCCTGTGTGGGTCCACCCTAATGGGGTACCCATATTTTGTGTTGTCATCATATGTTCTGGAATGTCGGCTAAGAAACCATTCCCTGTTGTCTCGGTTAAAAGTGTTCTTATTATAGTTTATGTCAAACAAGTACCCCGTAAAAATTAAGGTCTTCCCATAAAAAAACTTATCTTGGAGGTGTATTTCTTATATTCGTACTGTCTCTATGAACATTTTCCATCTCATTGCTCTGTTATATTTGTTGTTGCCCCCTTTAGTCAATTTACTCATGGGTTCCCTGCTGACTTTATTTTTGGCATGCCAATTATTCAAACATGTCCAATTCCCCTCGAATCAAGAACACATTAACCCCATCCTGTCATTCAAAGCTCCAATTTTTAACTGACATAAAGGAAGCGAAGAAAACTTCATCAGCAGGACGTCCTCACAAATTTTGATTAATAAGTCCCGAGGGGTGCTTCGATAGTTATCCTTTCGGATGGGTTGACAGCCCGGCGACTTCCGCTCAATTTATAAGTTCGACGTCTTTCTCTGGCACTCTTTCTTATCCACACTCACGCAATGTTTATAAACACTTTGGTGAGATTCAGATTCAGATTTATTGCAAGCGTATTAATCAAACTGCTCGCCAGGATCCGCACTCAACCAAAGCCCCCTTTTGCAGCACCCAATCCGCAACATTTGCTTTGTCATGGCCCACATTAATCATCATCAGGAGTTCGGGAAGGGTAAACCCGTACCCATACACAATACCCCATACCCTATAACCCATATATCCTTGACAGTTTCATAAATGCCATCGCAGTTGAGCCACTTGCATCGCCCTCAACCGCAAGTAGGCAGGCGATGGGCCAACACTGCAATTGAAACCTCTGGGGGGAACCCATCATCCCCCCAACCCCTATATCATCCCACAATCCCCAGCCGCAAAGTATGAGGTTAATATCGAAGGGATGGGGAGGGGCGGAGGGCTTTGTCTGTCGTTCCCACTGGAGTGTTTGCTTTAAAGTGCGGCTCAACTTAATGTTGATAACTTTTAGTGTTTCGGCTAGAAGAAGTCCTCCCTCGACGCCTGACAAAAATCCCATTAAATGCGCTGCGTTAACGATGTCATTAGGTTGGCATTGCCATTGCCATTTGCCATTTCCATTCCCAATCTAAATCGGCGGCAGGCCGCTTCTCTCCCATAAAAGTTAGCGCCATCAAAGGCGCGAGCGCGTTTAAGTGTTTATTTGCGCCTAAATGCGCACTTTGAGCGATTTGATTGAAAATTCCTCCGCATCTCCGGCGGCCAAAGGCAGGGGCGGAGTTTTAGGGGGCTCTAAGCCGCTTGGATTTTGATGTTGATTCCCTCTTTCGCTTTGCTCTTTTATTGCTATGATTTCCGTTTTCTTTTTATACACTTTCTCCTTTTGTTTATCATCGCCAAAGGTGGGGTGGTGTTTAAGCCGCTTTATTGTGCCGGAAAAAGAACATCCTTAAAGGGGTAAAAGAAGATTTACATCACCATGGTATTTTGAAGTCTGTTGCATTCAACACATTTTAGAATTATATAGTAACTAGCCACAAACCACAAACTCATAAAGGTATCCCACTTCAAAATCAGGATCCAATTACTCAAGTTATGTAATCTAGAAGTGCAATTTTGGGGTCTAATGCGGAAATCCACTAGAAATGTTGAAAAACCGAACATGAAAATGGGCTAAGATTTTGACCCTCGATTTAAGAAACAATTTTAACGTAAATTTTTAGAGAATTCATCCACCAACTCATAGAGGTATCCCACGTCTAAATCGGGTTGCAATAACTCAAGTTATAGAGCTTAGAAGTTCAGTTTTGGGGTCTGATACTGAAATCCATTGCAAATACGGAAAAACCGAACATGAAAATGGGTTAAAATTTGGACCCACTTTTAAATAAAAAATTTGAATGTAGATGATTAGATAATTCCACCATCAACTCATAGAGGTATCCCACGTCTAAATGGGGTTCCAATAACTCAAGTTATGGAGTTAAGAAGTCCAGCTTTGGGGTCTGATACTGAAATCCGTCGGAAATACGGAAAAACCGAACATGAAAATGGGTTAAAATTTGGACCCACTTTTAAATAAAAAATTTGAATGTAGATGATTAGATAATTCCACCACCAACTCATAGAGATATGCCACGTCTAAATCGGGATCCAATTACTCAAGTTATGGAGTCTAGAAGTGCAGTTTTGAGGTCTGATACTAAAATCCATTGGAAATACGGAAAAACCGAACATGAAAATGGGTCAAAATTTGGACACTCTTTTAAATGAAACATTTGAATGTAGATGATTAGATAATTCCACCACCAACTTATAGAGGTATCCCACGTCTAAATCGGGTTCCAATAACTCAAGTTATGGAGTTTAGAAGTCCAGCTTTGGGGTTTGATACTGAAATCCATTGGAAATACGGAAAAACCGAACATGAAAATGGGTCAAAATTTTGACACTCTTTTAAATGAAACATTTGAATTTAGATGATTAGATAATTCCACCACCAACTTATAGAGGTATCCCACGTCTAAATCGGGTTCCAATAACTCAAGTTATGGAGTTTAGAAGTCCAGCTTTGGGGTCTGATACTGAAATCCATTGGAATTACGGAAAAACCGAACATGAAAATGGGTTAAAATTTGGACACTCTTTTAAATAAAAATTTTGAATGTAGATTATTAGATAATTCCACCACCAACTCATAGAGGTATCCCACGTCTAAATCGGGTTCCAATAACTGAAGTTATGAAGTTTAAAAGTCCAGCTTTGGGGTCTGATACTGAGATCCATTGGAAATACAGAAAAACCGAACATGAAAATGGGTCAAAATTTGGACCCTCTTTAAAATAAAAAATTTGAATGTAGATGATTAGATAATTCCACCACCAACTCATAGAGGTATCCCACGTCTAAATCGGGATCCAATTACTGAAGTATGGAGTCTAGACGTGTAGTTTTGATGTCTGATTCTGAAATCCATCGGAAATACGGAAAAACCGAACATGAAAATGGGTTAAAATTTCGACACTCTTTTAAATGAAAAATTTGAATGTAGATGATTAGATAATTCCACCACCAACTCATAGAGGTATCCCAAGTCTAAATCGGGTTCCAATTACTCAAGTTATGGAGTTTAGAAGTCCAACTTTGGGGTCTGATACTGAAATCCATTGGAAATACGGAAAAACCGAACATGAAAATAGGTTAAAATTTGGACACTGTTTTCAATAAAAAATTTGAATGTAGATGATTAGATAATTCCACCACCAACTCATAGAGGTATCCCACGACTAAATCGGGTTCCAATAACTGAAGTTATGGAGTTTAAAAGTCCAGCTTTGGGGTCTGATACTGAAATCCATTGGAAATACGGAAAAACCGAACATGAAAATGGGTTAAAATTTCGACACTCTTTTAAATGAAAAATTTGAATGTAGATGATTAGATAATTCCACCACCAACTCATAGAGGTATCCCAAGTCTAAATCGGGTTCCAATTACTCAAGTTATGGAGTTTAGAAGTCCAACTTTGGGGTCTGATACTGAAATCCATTGGAAATACGGAAAAACCGAACATGAAAATGGGTCAAAATTTGGACACTCTTTTAAATGAAACATTTTAATGTAGATAATTAGATAATTCCACCACCAACTCATAGAGGTATCCCACGTCTAAATCGGGTTCCAATAACTCAAGTTATGGAGTTTAGAAGTCCAGCTTTGGGGTCTGATACTGAAATCCATTGGAAATACGGAAAAACCGAACATGAAAATAGGTCAAAATTTGGACACACTTTTAAATGAAACATTTGAATGTAGATGATTAGATAATTCTACCACCAACTCATAGAGGTATCCCACGTCTAAATCGGGATCCAATTACTCAAGTTATGGAGTCTAGAAGTGCAGTTTTGAGGTCTGATACTGAAATCCATCGGAAATACGGAAAAACAGAACATGAAAATGGGTTAAATTTTGGACCCTCTTTTAAATAAAAAATTTGAATGTAGATGATTAGATAATTCCACCACCAACTCATAGAGGTATCCCACGTCTAAATCGGGTTCCAATAACTCAACTTATGGAGCTTAGAAGTCCAGCTTTGGGGTCTCATACTGAAATCCATTGGAAATACGGAAAAACCGAGCATGAAAATGGGTTAAAATTTGGACCCTCTTTTAAATGAAAAATTTGAATGTAGATGATTAGATAATTCCACCACCAACTCATAGAGGTATCCCACGTCTAAATCGGGTTCCAATAACTCAAGTTATGGAGTTTAAAAAAAATCATACACTATAATAAAAAGTTTAAAATGTAAATTTTTGTTGTAAATGCTAGTTGGATACATTTTATTTATATTTTTTTTGAGTATGTTGTTACATGTTTTATAACTATTTTTTAAGCCACATTTTATGTTTGTTAGTGAAATACATTACCTAAATTAACACTGGATTCCTACATATGTCCCATTAATGTATACCCAAATGCGCTTATTTGTTTACTGTGTTTGCTCGTTGCTTCCACGTTTTGTATTGAAAACTTTTCTGATTTCGATCCAATTTTTGTCCGCAGTTGCCGACCAGCGTCCAGTGAAGAACCAGACCCAAATCGAAAAGACCACAACGCCCAGTGAGCAGCCGGATTCCGGCTTTATTGCGCTGGTGGTCATAGCCAGTCTCAGTGGATTGGCAGTCCTGCTTTCGGTGGTAAGTTGGGAGTGGCAAAATAGGGTGAAACTGGGGGAAAACTAATCAATTTATCTGGGCATTGACAGCTCCTGCTCATTGGCTACCGCTACTGCAGCAAACGACGCATCAACTCGATGAACTTTGAGAATCCCATCTACCGCAAAACCACCACCACAGAGGATCATTTCAGTCTCCGGAAAAACCTACCGGCACGGATTTACGATCACACCAGTGTCATGGATGAGGAGGTGGGTTATAGTACTTATTACTTACTTAACTATAGGTTTTTAAAAGCTAAATAATAGTAGTTTTTCCCTTAAAAAATCATGAAACCATATTGTTTTTAATGTTTATAATAATGATATATTATTTAAAATTGTATCTTTCAGTACTCCCCCGTCATAGGCATATCCTCGTATTAGATTGATTCCTTTGGAATCGTGTGAGATGTGAATTGGATGATTCTTTCGCTTGGTCGCTGGACAAATTGAATGACCAAAGCTAACTCGAGACCCGCGGCAGAAAAACACACGCCTGAAGACTGAGCAACTCTGTGTATTGTGTAAATTAATTATTTTAAATTTTAAAATTTTAAGGCACGGCAAGGACGACGGGTCACCTTGGGGCGCATCCTCAAAGGATGCTGTACAAAATACTATGTCGCAGAGTTCTATCACAAAAAAAAACAAAAAATAAAATTACAGTAACGAGAAACGTAAAACACAAAAATGAGATGTTTAAGTGAAATCTAATTGCTAATTATAAATTACATAGTTCCAAACTGTATATAGCTGTAAGTGTGCATTATTTTTAAATGAAGCAAATTAACATTACTATACGTAAACATGACAAAAGGATCATAATGCTTATGGTCGGTCTACTATTAGAGAGAGTTGAGAAATTATATTTCTGTTGTCGAGGAGCAGAATCGTTTTATTATATTACCATTATTACTACATACGAATTAGCCTTTTGTTAACTGTATTTGTTAAGTGTACATACATATGTATATGTTTCCCCACTAAAAAAATATGAAGAATAATAAACTCAGAATATACTTATGTGTAGCATACTCATGTGGTCTTTATTATGTGTGGCTTGGTGGGTGGTAAATCTTTAAATCTTACTTATTGATTTGTAACTTTCTTTTTAGATTGAACAAAAAAGTTGTTTAATATGCACATTTTTATAAAGTTTCTACACAGAGAGAAAATTCAAGTACATTGTTCTTGAAATGAAAACATTCGTTATTGAGAACCGCGTAAGTACATGTTGGTATCAAAGTTCTCAATATAAGAACGAAATGGTGAGAAAGTAACAGATAAATTGAGTTTATTTAACAAATTTCTGATAGGTATACCCTTTAGCGAAATGAAAAAATGGTTCTTCAAAAATGTCGATCTAATTTTAAGAACATTTTCAACTCAGATGAGAACGTTACACATGCGAAACTTGTAACATTTTGGTCAATTTGTAGGTACAAAAGTGTACGTGCTTAAAATGCACATATTTATATTCCAATTTCCTTTACTGCGAGAGGAATTTTTATGATGAATCCGCTTACAAAGATTGTGGAATTATATTACAGTGATTTGTTGCCACTTAGACTTGCTAAAAGCTCTTAAACGTTTTTGGGATTCTAATTTAAACGGCAAAGTAGTTGTTCTAACTTCCTTAGCAGTTTTATTTTGAATTTGTAAGATTTCAGAATCCTCTTTGACATGGGAAATACAATTATCAGTGTTCTCTTCGTGTATTTGGATATTCGTTTCCAAAGCAATTGATCAATTGGAGAGGCAGGTGTATCTGAACAAAAAATCCCATTATTGTTTTCAATCAAAGCCTTGACTATTTGACCCATGTCAACAAACAATTTATACCTCTAATTACGGAAATTGCCTATCCCACTAATTGGCCCTAGAACGACAAATAGTGGGACGGAACACACCTCCAAAATTTATTGTTACACGGGTTAAGAGAGCGGCGAAAGAGAGAACCACCTGCTAGCCCCGTTTCAATGTCAGCTGAAAAGTGATCTTCTCTTTGGCTTTGTGATCACTTAGTTACATTTGAACGATCACTCTCTTCTGGGGGCTCTCCACTGATGACGTCGGCTCATGTGGGGGCCACTGGCTCTTCTCGCGCTCTTTTCTTCTTTTTGACAGGTAAGATCTTGTACGCGTGGCGATCTTCGGTTCGCTGCCGAGCGAAAAACGAGCACTTCCGAAGGCAAAAAAACAGTGCTATTGGTCCGCCGGTGCCGAACTCGCTTAAAAAATGATACTCTACCGGCAGTCCGTAATCGCAGTGCGTGCCGTTAGGTCGTCGCTAGTCGCATATCCAGTATCCGCCCCATGCTTTGGATATAACTTCTCCGTTAAACCGAGAAATTTCGGAACGCGAAAAAGTTTCGGAAAGCAAAAGTTCAAAGCAAATAAAAAAAAAGTTCAAGCCGCGACTTTGGGGCCAGCTCATCGCATCTGTCGAGCGGAAAAAGTGTTAATTGAAAAATAATGTACGAATCTATTTTAGCCAAACGTTACGTCAATATGTCATGTGAAAAACAGCATAAAACATGTGTTTTGCCTTTGCCATAAAATAAAATAAATAAAAGATTTGGAAAAAAAACAGAACAAATTCGAAAAGGGAATGGTGTCAATGGGCAGGGGCTGCGCATGACTTACCTGGGTTTACATGGGCTTATCACACGTTACAGCGCTGATAGCTGATATATTCAAATAAAGGAAAGAAAGAGACAGCCCTGTCATGGAAGACAGAGACAGCAGGAGGTTTAACCCTCGTTTTGACCAAAGTCGTCGCCCTTAGTTTGCACTTTTTTGTGTGTGTATTTCGTGTTTCCATTGCTCTTATGCTGTTTTTTCGCAACATCGTATGATGTTTCTTTTTCGGTCGAGTCTTTTTCAGCATGTTTATCACCGCCTCTTTCTTGCACTCTCTTTCCGATACATTCGATTCATTCTCTCACTTTTGAGAAATTTTTTTCGATTTTTTCTGTTTTTTTGGCAACCGTTGCGTGTGTTTGCTTGGACTTTTATTATTTAATAAGATTTGTGGTATATAAATAAGTTGGCAATTCGAATTAGAGTGAAAAACGTGTGTGACCCACTGAGCCTAAAGTGCATTCTTACCATACATATATTCTAGCAGCTGCAAAAGATGGCCACAGTCTGTCTGCCGGAATACACGGAAAGTTTTCAAATCCCAGAGCCAGATTTAAGAACAAATGAAAGTGGCGGCAGCACCGTTAGCCATCGAGAACCATCCAAAACCAGTGGGTTCTTCTACAGCGCCAGCACACATTACCAGAGTAAAGTGCAGCAGCTGATCAGCTTCAGTTTCACCTCATCGTTCCACCTGCTCTTCATCACCTGCATTCTGAGCATCAGCAAGTTCTGCAATGCGGCAGCGGTAAATGCCGCCCAGGTCACGGCCGCCACGCCCACCGCCAGCGAGATAATGCACAATCTGAGCGGATCGGCGCTGCTGGAGCGCCTGAAAGCCAGTACTCTTGGACCGACCCTCGATCAGCTGAAGCACTTGGCTCCGGCGGCGGCCAACAGCATAAGTCCTGGAATCGGATCGGGCATGGGCATCGGAATGGGAAACTTTGGCAACTCCATCAACTCGGTGTTCAACGGAAATCCCTTGAAGTTCCTGAACGTCTCCGGCAAGGTCGGCACACCACTGGATGTATGTAAGTACTCAAACCACTTGATTTATTCCTGACTATAAAACTGGGAAAATCTTGAAAGCAGGCTCACAGCGAAAGAAATAGTTCGGGAAGTCTTCGTTCTGGGGGAATCCCCAAACAATTTATCAACATTTTAAACTTATAATGGTTTAAGATAAATCGTTGACTCTTATATGGAACTTAATTATTATATTATTACTATTCTGGGGGAATACCACAAACAAGTTATCAAATATTTATTCTAATGATTCATTAAGAGTTCTACATTTTGTTGTGACACAAACCGTTCAGGATTATATTGATGAATCAAGTATTAGTATCACTCCTTATTTTGACTTCTGTATGAATATGAAGACTGTAATGAATAAAAATTTATGAATTAACTAAAAATACTCTATTATTACAACAAGAATATAATACCACAATATAATAATTATAGTAGTGGTAGTAGTACTTTATAAAACTAACCCAAGTTGTACTCATATTTTTATAGCAAGCTTAAGTGATTTTCAGCCATAAAAATATGAGTCATTTCAAAAACGGTAAACCTATTTCTCAAAGTAAATCGCAATTGGCATTATCAATTACAAATCCATATTTGCTGTGAAGCTTAATTGATAAAAAATATAATATTAATGAGTAATGGAGAGCCAATTTCAGTCAACACAGCAATAAAAGAAACCTTGATGAAAACCTTATCTTTAATCTTAATTAGTGACACATTGGCTTCCATTCACGGTCCGATTTTATCAGATCTTCTTTGATTTCTCCGAGTGTAAGGGGCGGCGGTGTTTATTGTTGTTGCCGCCGCCACTCGCATTTCTGGCGATCATGCCACCAGCCACGGCTTCATGTGTATATGCTTATACCCCGATTTCCAGTCCGGCTCCGATTTTAGCTAAGGCTCCGACTTCGACTCCGACTTACTCGGCTCAAGTTTTATTTATGTGAATTTTGTGGCCAGCCGAAAGCCAAAGCGTCTGGCAATGCCAGTAAACTCCACTTCCATTTCCATGTCTCAACATTCCACAACGTCATACGATTTTCAGACTGCAAACTCGGCCCCCTTTCCCCCTGCTCACGACTCCTTTCCCCTCTTTTTTTTTAGTGTCGGCAGAAACCTTTTACTTTCCTCTGCACTCGCCTCTGCTTACACTGGGAATAATTTACAAAATATAAGAGTCGAAAAGGTTGCGTATCAATAAATAAAAAATATATAACCATTTACTTTCTTAACTTCGACCAAATAAGATGATTAATTGGTAAACGAATCTCATTTGGTAAAAATCATTGCATACTTTTTGGAGATCGGCAGTGACGAAACTACGAAGATATCTGCAGCTCTTTTGTGAAATAAATATATTATCCTATTTTGCACTTAATGGTGCATTTTTTAAACGACAGCTCCAATAAGTTTGGGTTTCAAAAACTATATCTAATTTTTATTTCCATTTAATTTCTTGGCTTGGTTACTATAAGATAGTGAGGTGCTAAGCGGGCTTCATTTGGTAAAAATCATTGCATACTTCTCGGCGATCAGCAGTGAAAAACATTTACGAAACAATGTAAAAGTTCTATTGTGAACTGAATATTTATGCAATCTTCAAAAATATACATTTTCCTATTTAGACTGCATTGATGTATTTTTTAAAAGACACCAGTTTAAGAATCTATAATTCTTATTTCAAATTAGTATAGTTATAAACCAAGAGTTTAGTTTACCCTGGTGAAAGAAAATATTTTTTTGTTACTTTTTTAATATGTAAGATTTTTGGTATATTTAATCAATTTGGCTCAGTGTACGGTCTTTGCTTGTTCTGCTTCCCCTTATAATTATTCCGTTTTATGCTTATTTTTTCTACCGGCCGGCTTCGCTCCATGGAGCGAATGGAGCGCCACTTGAAGACTCCAACTTCGGCGGCTCTTGTGAAACCCGCAGAGAAAACACAGAAAAGAGAGAGGAGGAGAGAATCCGAGTGGTAGACAGGGAAGAAGAGAACGAAAAGAGCAACAAGTGTATGATTCTTGAAGTTTCTTGGCCTTGCACATTGGTCAAAGTTACTTTTAAATTGATTCCAGCACGTGGCAGATAAAAACTGGAAATGCCTCGATCTATTTATAAACATTTCCTATTGCTAAGCTAAATTTAATAGCTCACGGGGTTAGTAAGTAATATTACAACCCAATAAAACCAAGCATTTTTGAACCCCACCTCTGACTTGACTTTTCCAGTTAATCTCTTAAAACATAAACATTAGGAGCTTTAAAGACTTTTTTATGACATTTTGAAAGCTTGGCTATTTCTATTGTTGTGAATTCTGGCTAGGATCTTGCTAAATGTCTTATTTCCTCTGTGCTAATATTTTGAAAGCAGTTGTTTCTGTTTAAGCAATGATAATGTACATGTGCGTATTGCTTTAATACCTACGTAAATCATTTGCATACATGGATATGCTAAGTTCAGTATCTTATACAAATTTAAAGAAGAGTATGGATTTTATAATTCAACAGACGTTCATTAAAATGCAGGCCCCAGTTTTATAGAACTAGTAAAGCAAACAACTAAGACAAAAGTCAATTAATGTATTCAGGCCGAATACTTTTCTGAGTGTACCAATTTGATAAACATTTGATTAAAGAAAACGAAAATGAAAATGATTAATGAATTATAAGTGCCTTTAAGTCTTTAGTGAGGGAATTACAAAAACATGGACTCCAAGCGAGTCTGTTTTTAAGTTTTAATGAAACCTTCAACTTGAGAAAAAGCAGAGACTCTAAACGCTTTGAATTTATGCCAACGAATGTCAAAGTTAAAAACAAAATGAATAACGCTGGGTCATGATATTAAGCGTAGCTTAAAGGTTAAAAGCGGATGATTGAAAGTGGGACTGGCCAATTATGCAGGTAGTTTGCCATCTATGACAGAAAGATTTTAGCCGTTATAAATAGTTGCTGGCTAAAAAGATAAGCAATTTCCCAGGAGCAAATGCATTTTCCCTGTACCTTCTGACAGTTTCAATAAAAGCACAAGCTCCCGTGTCAAATAAATCGTTAGACAGGTTTTAATAGGGGATATAGGTCACGGCAGCCCAGATGACATTTATTTCCGCCCAACTAAACTTGGAGCCAGCTACATCGAAATCAAAATCGAAAATTACTCTGTCAGGACAGCATTGACAACTCTCATTTGGCAGCAACTTCTGGGCACGTCCTTGACAGCTTTAATGACTGCCTTCGAACTTAAGTTTCCCAGGCATCGACTTCCTGGCCGGGCTGATTTATTTCAAAATCGAATTTAAACAAGTTTGCTCATCGCCTGTCCAGAAACTCTGTCGGCCAGTCGTCCCAACTTGGCCGGGACATTTATAATTAACTTGGCTAATTATGCCTGGAATTTGCACGTGCTCTGGATTCGACTGTCCCTGATACAAACTTGGTCCCTTGGACTGCAACTTGCTTCGCTTTTGTTGCGACTGCCTTAATTACAAAAACATTTGCCATTATGTATAATTATGGGGCACAAAAAAAAAACATTTTCTTTTGTGTTTGCTTTTTTTTTTGTTAAAAACTGGTTTCCATTTCCACCACCACTAATGGAAGCCAAATAAATGCACTGCAATTGTTCGTGCTCGAGTGACAAATTTCATAAGCGATGCATGCAAAACACAATCAAACGGTGTTAGCCATTTTTTCAATGTTGGTCAAAAGGTGTGATGGTCAAAACTACGATTTTCTACCTTTTTCCCACACACATCCCAGTGAATTTCTCTTTTCCAATTGGTTTTCTATTTCGGGGCTTCAATTAAAATATTACGCATACGCAGCGTAGCCGAGCCAAATTCATTTACAAGGCAAAAAGGTGGCGTGATGTGTTGGCTAGCCATTAGCTGGGTTGTCAAAAAGTTCCCAGAATAATCACATTGTACAGAGAGTACGAAAATGCATTCATTAGATATTCTATAGGGGGAAGCTGTGTACTATCGCCTGGCGCTACATCTCACAGCAAACAGCTGATGACGTTGGCGAAATTCCCAGAGAATATAGGGAACATCATTCATTATTAGCAGATAGTACTGAGTCATCTTAATGCCATTTTTGCACCGCCCATACAACTTTGGCCAAGCAGATGTGTGAGTAATTGTTATTGTTGTTAATAATAATGTTGTTTGACTGTTTTCGTCGGGCTATGACGTTAGCGATCAGGCCACCTTTTTTCCCATTAAACCGAAACTGAGACAGCAACAATAACAAGATACTCGTACTGAAGCATACCGAATGAATTCACATCTCTTGCCAAACAGCATTTAAGAGCAATCTTAATAGTTTCTCTTCGGTTTTTAACTTGTATAAACGTTTGACTCTTTGGAGTTGGCGGTACCTAAAAGCGAGTGCAAACTGTACGGGTTGATATCCAAAGCGCAATGTTCACATTCACATGATTATACAATTATTTGTTGATTACTCTTTATCGTGAAGGCAAAGCTAACCATTTTTATCAGCCCAAATGTTATCTGCACAGCAGTGGAAAAAAATCACACGAAATTATTATAATTATGAGATAGTAGCCTATCAGATAAAAGTTGTTTTAAAAAATTCGAAATCATCATTAAAATTTAGTTTATTACTTTGCATATTGCAAAACTATTTCCTGACTCATCTGATACATTTTTCTGCTTCCCATGCTCGACTAGGAAATTTATAATTAAAACCTACTACGTAGTAATGACTTTTATAGACACTTTTAAGATAACAAAATTTATTAATCTTCCGCTTACTTCGAAATTGAATTTATGACTAAGTCCAAATCTATTCAAGCCATAAAATCTACAATAACCATTTGAAACGGTATCAAAACATTACGTGGTGTTGATAAGGTGTCTGCCAAATCCTAGTACTCATATCTCTAGATAGTGTTTTTTAATTTTGCTTTTTTACCACTCATAGGGCTATCTGTCTTATCTGAAGTGACTAGGAGGCGCTTCCAGATAGTCAGATAGCATAGAGTTTATTTAGTTTTTAACTTTCAGAATGTCAGATTAGAATTGCAATATTTAGTGAAATAGTAGTGTGAAAAAAAAGGATTAAAAGGTGCTTATGAAAAGATGATAGAAGTTTTCTAATGTAATTACTGTAGTTTAATAGACCTTTTGAGTGCCTATAATTAAATCTTAAATTTCACTTCCCACCTAAACCTTAACTGTGTAATATTCTTGTCGGGCTCTACAAAGTGCAACTTTATAAAATTAACAAACACCATAAACAGCAAAGCAAAAGTAATAAACATAATGGTTATTGTTAGCACCTAATTAAGTAAATGTACCTTTCAACTGACCCAAAAATAGTTAAAGCTCTTCTTTGTAGCATGATTAAAGCTTAACATGAAAATATTTAAACTAAACACAGTAAACTAAAAGTTACAGCATTAAAATAAGCAGTTTAGGTATACTACTCTAGCTTAATGACCACTTGATTAGGTAAAGAACCTAAGGGTTCCTCAATTAGGTAACTGAACCATCCCTAAATAGCTTGTACCAGTCCGTAAATAGTTTAAAGTATAGTCAACAAAAGTATGATTAAACCCTTTGAACCGCTGCGTAAAATAATCTTATCACTTCGATGTTCGAACGACTGTTCAGGTGCAAAGTTCCAGCTATCATATTTCGCTGGTTTGCCATTTTATCTAAGCGAACTGGAAAAATTTCGCTTAATTTGCGTAATTCTCTATTGTTATTGCGGTGTAGTTGACCATGGCCGAATCAGTGATTAATCACCGACTATTAATAGGATTGCAGGCGTAATCAAATCAAGAGGGACTTGGGCGTGGGTTTGGCTTTGGCATCAACATCGACAACCTTTCGGGCCATTAATAAAGCATTTATATTGATTTGAACTCTGATTGACTTCTGCGCTGATTTCTGTTTATTATTTCGCCCTCTTGGCCAACCAAGACAGCCCTCCTGTCATGCCCTTTGCTGTCATTGAATTAATGGTGCGAGATTTTCATGTGAAACACTCTTGACCAGCACTTTCCCTTCTGATTGATTCCTGGGCGAGAGCGAGGAATAAAGTAAAAATAAAACTGTTCAATGAACTTCGCATTAAGCATTTAATTGGCCAGTTGCCTGCCGTCGCTTCTGTGCTTCTGAGTTCTGAGTTGGACGGACATTTGTGATTCTGTCAATCAAATTGGCGGCTATTACCGATGGAGGCAGCTGCTCCATGGCTGTGGTCTTTGTGGAACACACCAGAAATTATTGCCCCACTGATTTAATTTGTATTAAATAGCTGGTCGGTAGAACTGGGTGAATTGCCGTGGAAATAAATGCCTGCAGAGGAAAATAAAAAGGAATTCTCTTTGAAAAAGCATTAGATTTCAAAGAAAACATTTTTATAGACTCTCCAAAGATATATATTTTCCAGGAACTAATATTCCATTAACAAAAGATTCAACTTTGTACTGTGCTTTCTTTTTATTCAATGATAATAACCTCACATTTCAGCTTAATTAAAACATATTTAGGAAAATTATAACAAACCACAAGATTTCAAAGAAAACATTTTTATGAAAGCGTCACAGATATATTTTTCTAGAAACTAAAGTTCATTAAACAAAAGATGTAAGCTTGCATTGTTTTTTCCATATTTAATAAATTGTATATTCAACTTAAATAAAAACCTGTCGTTCAAGTATAATTAAAAATTCCGTTTGCAGTATAATTTCACATTTTATTAAGAAAATCGGCGCAAAGTATTTTTAAGCCTTTTAAACGCATGCTTTTACTCACCTTTGTGAATTAAAATAAACCAGCCTGACAGATGAAAACGATAACTGGGTTGTGAGAACGAATCAAAGAAAATACGTTGTGTGTGTCCATTAACCAATTGCCAGCCATAAAATATATATAATATTTCTGGGAATGCAAAAATAAATAGAATGCAGAAAGGAGATGAAACCAATTTAGATTCAGTTTCGGTTTGCTTGCACTCGTTGTGAATACTATACCAACTAATCTAAGCCCTGTCAAATGGATTGGATAAGGGGCATTCTCTTTTAATATTTATTTCAATTAAGCTACTAAACGACTCACTTAAAATGCAAATTGCATTGCACATTTACATACAGATTTGTCTACAATTGCAATTTCTGAGCACCAAACAAGTGCACACGGCAGGAGCAAACAAAAAACTCTTTATAAATTCAAAATGTGTGCGCACATTTTTAATAATTTAGGGGGACTAATAAAAAATTTCCAGCTCACATAGAAGAATAAAAAGCTTCAAAGACGAGTGGAAAATGGGGGCGTTGAATATATTTTTTGGAAAATAAATACACATGCAGGCATAAAGAAAATGCATAAATTGCAGGGGCGTGGGAAAAGCCAGCGGAAAATATACAATCAGCGAAAAAGTTCTGAAGCGTTTAAAGGAGGAATTTGAAGCCTTGTGTGTCTTGAATTTCCCATGTTAATGAACAACTAACACAGATACACAAACACTTGCCAAATGCGAGTGTGTGTGTGTCCTTCTGGACGTGTGTGTGTGTGCTGAGGGCATTGCATGACAGTTCTGATTTGGTAATTAAATGCGTAAGCGTGTGTGAAAAGGAGTGGACCAATGTGAGTTAAATTTTGAATATACCACACACTCCTTCAACATTTTAATATAAACCTTAAAGCCACAACTTTGATTGCCCTGAATAATTACTTTTCACATTTCTAGTGCAAAATTCCTTTTTTAATTATCAGACTTGGTGACTTCAACTTAAGTGTGAGCAAAAATAACTCATACGCCAAGTAGGCCAAAGATCGCTAGCAGTATAGAGCGATTTTTTATAAGTACCTACTTTTTATTTTTGATAAATATATTTTTTTAAATATGCTTTAGAAACCCCCTTAAATGCTTAAGTAAATTATCAGCCAAATGGAATGTTTATTAAAATTTTAACATGCACCAAAATAATAAATAATTTTGTAAACAGTTCTATGTTCTTCTCTTGTAGGATTATAAATCCATTGCCTACAATTAAGGTCCACCCTTTCCTTTGTAGGTGTGTGTGACTTTCTGGGTGAGCTCGTGCGTGATTGTGACGTCTCCCAAGCAATTGTCAATTTGTGTTAAATGCGCGCAATTAAACGGTAAATGGCACGCGGATAGACCGTCTCACACACACAAATTCACCTCAAATTCCTAGCAGAACTGAGATACTTTGGCATAATGGTAACACATTAACTGAAAGTCGGTTGGCCTTGGCTTGTATGCTAATCGAAGAAAAGACAAGAGAAAATTAAGGATATATAAAGGGGCGCCCGAGTGAAATGTCAAGTGGGCCGTAAAACGATTGATGAAGCCATCCCACCCGACACTTTCCAACTAGCCGCCATCAAATTCTCGCTTATTAATTCCCCAAAAACTTTCTGGGTCCACCGCAGAAACTTGGACCGCAGTAACACCCACATTTATGTATAGACATGCCCATAGACATGTGAAGGCCCGGCCTTTCGGCTGGATTTCATTATTTACAAGTTTTTGTTTATTGTCAAGTCTCGGCTTTCATTAAAAAGGGTTTTAAGGCTTGTCAACAAACGCCTTGAACAGCCCCTTTCGCCCATCTAACCATCGCCATCTCGCTTCCTTAGTGTGTGCTTAACGAGCCAAAGTTTTCAACTTAAATTTTAGTTATGAATTTTATTAGGCCCTCCCATTGGGACAGAACTCTTCTTCCAACTTGCGGTCGCCGCCGTCTCCCATTTCCGTTTAATTACAGTCTGCGGCTAACCCGAGGATTTCAGCTTAATTAATTAATACGCATTTGATTTTGCAGCGCTCGGTCTGTCCAACTACTGCGATGAGAAGCAGTTCCAGTGCTCCTCCGGACAGTGTATCCCCATACGGTTCGTGTGCGACGGGGCCTCCGATTGTCCGGACCACAGCGATGAGCGACTGGAGGAGTGCAAGTTCACAGGTGAGTGCACTGGGAGAAAAATCTTATCTAAATTTAGAAAATAACTACACTGATTGGGGGCTAAAAATGTATTATTACTCTAAAGAGGTGCCTATAATAATGGTCCCAACTTTATAACTGTGTTACTTAGAGATATATAAAATTCTATTCTAAATGTTCAAGATTCTTACTTAAGATTCTTTTGTTTTTCTTAATATTATTGTATGCGTATAAATTATACTAACGCTTTAGAGCAGCCAATAATACTGTTCTCAACTCTATAACTATGACATATATAAAAAAAAGGGTCATTTGAAGAATTTTAATATTACCTTTCTATTGTTTTCAAGACACCTATTATATTTTGCAACAATATATTCTAAATATTGTAAATGGATAATAATAATAATAAAAATATTTTTTTGACTGTGGAAAATCAATTTCAAGTACCTACATTTCCAATCTTCCGATTAAAAATCCCCTTTATTATATAGTCCCCTGTAAAAATTTCTCTGGAGTAACGAATTTCTTTTCAACTATCCCTGCCTCGAGTTCATCATGTAGCTACCTCTATTTGCACAAATAAATCAACCGAAATTCTTTTAGAGCTCTGTCCCTGCCACTCTCAATTCCCATTTCTTACAATTTGTATCTTTCCGGCTTTGATTAGGCCTTCACTTCAGCTGTTGTCTTATTCAAATACACTCGAAAGGTTGCACAAAACGGCGCACTTGAAGGAAATCAACAGCCACAGCCGCAAAATGTATTTGCAGCCTTATTTTTTCTGGCTGTATCTTTTGCCAGAGCCTTTTAAAGGAAAGTTTTGCCAATTTTTTTTCTACCCCTAGATGGTGTTGTTTCCTCTCCATTTTTCTGTTTATTTTTCTTATGTGTGTGGCCATGGCCAAGAGCTGGCCATATCCTACAAAGTCAAGCGCTGGCCATGGAATTGGGTCCGGTATTGGGTTTGCTATTGGGATAGGGATTTACGGCGCTGGCAGGACCTGAAAACCCAGCTGTTGCCTGCGAACTACGTGCGCTCTCGCTCTAATCTGTTGTCAGTCATTTGTAGTTTTTCAATTTAGAAATGTCACAGAACTAACCATTTACTTCGCTCTGCGTGTGCTGTTTGCCCTCGTATTGGTTTTGGTGTTTTTGTGTTTTGGTGTTTCTGTGCTCTAGCCATTTGTTTGGCTTCGCTGTTGAGTAAGTAACAACTGGCTGTTTATTTAGTGTCATGTAGGCAGGACTCGGAATTCCCCCGAAATCCTCTGGCTCCTCGAGTTTATTTTCATTTAATTTTTACACGCCGAGTGTGTTTGTCGGCTTGTCTCTTTTTTTTGCTATTAGCCTCTGCATTTAATTTAAGTTTGGTTTAGCAGACCAGTCTGTTTCGATCCACGGTTCGTTGACTTCGTTTGGCCTGGGGTTTCCAAAATAAAAATCTACCATTGCCTACTTTCGGGCAGCAGTGCTCCAAACACTGCCAGCCGTAAATATTGGGCCAGGGGGCTTAGTCTTTAAGCACAGAACTCAGCTGAGCCACAATTATATATAGTATAGGGGGTCTTAAGTCGAACACACGCCTGGTAATTTACCAACAACCCAGTTACAGTCGAGTTGAGTCTAATTTAGGGGAACTGCAAGCAAGTCAAGTGCAATTTAACTAAGTCATTTCATCAGCTTTAAACTGGCTCCAAGGTGCTCAAATCGAATGGATTTTATCACTCAAAGAATTAAAAAACTCAATACTATTTGATGGCTCCATCTACTTAATAGCACCAAATGTTTTGACAAGCTTAATTTGTCAATCTATACTTTGCAATTTATTATGCTTTACAAATAAAATACCTAGACTGTAAAAAGATTGAAAAGATTGCAAAACTAGTGATTAGAAAACTAGCATATCCTTTTCGTTTATTTGGCTGCTATACAAATAAACATGAAAAAAATGAATTTAAAAATCGATATATATATACAACACATGTATATTGATAAGAATAAAATATACTCTTGTTATGGAAACCGAAATATATACAACAAAAATATTAAAGATACAACAAATGCATATGAACTTATTGTTTGTATTATCTGTTATTGTATTCCATTTTAATATTCTTGTACTGGATATGCGTAGTCTTAAATTATTCTCCTAAATTTTATTAGAATGCCAGTGGGTTGAAAATTTAGCTAAAACAATATTTTAGAATTCCTTGAAATATAATTCATTCCTTGAAATATTAACAAGGAAATTTACTATCTAGTTGAAAAAATTTTTCTCACACTGTCGAAGTCCCGGAAATATATATAAGAAAAATTACGAATTCAGCCGAATAAGCATTTCAATGTAATTTTAATATCTGAAGCAGTCTATGGGTATTTCCCCTCTTAAAATTCAAAACATATCTTCCGCATTTCTATTATAGAAACTTAAAATGTCGCCTTAAAAACTGTAGAACAAAATGAAGAAAATAAGTCGAGTTAAGACAACAAAGAAAAGCAGTTTAAACTTGACCTAAAACACATATGGAAGCAGATTCTGCCGGATCTTTAGAGAATAATCGGGGGACTTTAGTAGACGAATTGAACCTAATCAGGAACTTACACTACGCCTTCAATAACGAGGCGACACTTACAACACTTAAGATTATTTTCATAGTGGAATAGGGTCAATTGGGTTCAGGATTTTTGTTTTGACAAATCCCACTTTAATTGCGCACAAAGATTAGATAGATTATATTTAAATTCCCGTGAGTTGCAATCCAAAGACTCATTGATTCGAGTGAGATTTAACCTGTGAGTGAGAGCTTTGAGTGGAACTC
The DNA here is from genome assembly GCF_043229965.1 of Drosophila suzukii. NCBI lineage: Eukaryota > Metazoa > Arthropoda > Insecta > Diptera > Drosophilidae > Drosophila > Drosophila suzukii. The sequence goes on from NC_092082.1 coordinate 86,416,138, forward strand.
TTATCATTTTGAGTGCAAGCTTCTGCCGCGGAGTCTGCGATACAAGGGTTCCGACTACATCTGGTAAAATGAAATGGGGTCCAAACAGAGCTCAGTTTGCGTCGAACTCTGCAAAGAAACGGACGTGAGGGCTCTTCGGCCAGGATAATTGTGATTTCAGGATTTCGAGGCGGCAAATAATAAACAGATTCGTAAAAGACAAGTTGTGAGATATTAAAAAAGTAACCACGTTCTACAAGCTCAAAGTGATTTTTAAAGAAAATAAATATTTTAAAATATTAAAAATTTATGAAATATAATAAAATACAATATATATATAAACATCTGTTGTTGGCCAGCAAAAATCAATGGCAAGGCCGACAAACGTGAGCAGACAGACAGTTGAAAACAGTTTGCTGGCGTCCCTTTGGCGGTAACATCAAAAGGCATCCGCGTTCAAAGCAACAGCAGCTTTTCCCCCAAAACGGAAGCTTTTCCGCAGTTCCTGTGTGTGTGTGTGTGTGCGAGTGTTTTCCGCTTTTCCGTTTTTTGTGTTTTTTTCACGCTTCTGCGCGCCACTTTTTATTACATTTTCATTTTGGACCACTCGCCCACTCTCTTTTTTCGGTGGAGCATCTCTTTATAAATGCTCTTTACGGTCTGGCATAATTCGGCTTTGATTTAGCCAAGATTTCGTTTTTGTTTTGCATTGGATTACATGAACTTGACACCGAATGCAGGTTAAAGGACCTAGAAAATGCCACTTGAGTAGCATTTCAAATTTCAGTCCCAATCGATCATTTTAAATCTTCACACTTTCCCTGTATTTTAATCCGCTATAATTGTTATTTATATTTATTCGTTTTCATTAAAAATTCCCTGTTGTGTGAGAATTTGTGAGCGTCATAATTCCTGCCGTCAGGTCAAAGTACAAAATTGCAATTAAATGTAAACACTCGACTCGGCTTAACTCAACTCCCCAAACAAAAAAGGTATCCAAGCGAGGATTATGTGAAGTTCTGATAAAACGACCGCATTAATAATTATTCAGCAAAAATCAGACAAGCAGACAAGAAAAAAGTGGCTTAATTAAAGCGTTAAATGCCTTGAAAATGTAAAAACTGAACACACAATAAGAGCAAGGCATAAAAAATAAATGAAATCCTGCAGTTTTTGAAAGCATTTCGCTATTGAAAGGGTTTATTTAAAGTAAAGATAATACAGGCAAATATTTAGCCACATTTTTCTACAATTCATTTATTTAATAAACAAAAGCGTGGTAAATAAAATGGTATTTTTAAATATAAAAAATTTTACAAAGGAATTGCTGCCCAATAAATATTTATAAACTGAATAATAGCCAAATTAACCATTAAAATATCAAGAAAAAATGAATCCATTAATAAAGGCAGTACATAAATTGAATTTGAACGCTTGAAAGGAAAGACTTGAATGCACATGAAACCAATTAAACTGACGTTTTCGCGCGCATAAACTTTATTTATTATTTGCGAGCGGAAAACAGTTGCCTACTTTTGAGTTACTGTTGGCCTTTTTGTTATGATGTTACGATGTTATAATGATGTTTCCGGCTGCCATTTTTGCTGGCCAACCACTTGACTGCCATTTAAAATAATTATGATTACACGCTCGCAACAGAGAGCCCAGTGCAAACATTCGCGCGACAGCAAACCCGAATAAACAGCAATTTAATTTAATAATTCAGCGGAGCACTTAGGCAAGAACATTATCACTCGGCCGCCTAGTGTACAGTAGAGCCTCCGAAGAACCAACATGGGACCAATACGCAGCACACTCGGCTGCTCCTTCCTGCTGCTTATCATCGGATTAGTGCCGCAAGCGGCTATCAGCGTATCGGGTAAGAAGGGGGAATCGGGTACGATTGTGGAATGATAATTCCCGCAAATCAGATTAGCAACCAGATTAAGATAGGAAGCCGCTTAAATCTGTTTTTCCCTTACAGCTATTATATTACTCTCGAGAGTGGGAAGAGTTTTCCGTTCTTATTACTTACAAATATCATCATATTTCTAAAAATTGGTTATATTTTATTGATATGATATGTTATGATAATAACCGTATTATATATTATCTTATAAGGTTCAAGGACAATATCTAAAAACAAGAATAGGCTTGACATACTCAAGTCTATATGTAAAGAAAAACTGTTATCATACCGGGTATTATTGTAAAGTAAATGCGGCCAATTATCATAATAATGTAAGTTCCCCATGGAGCTAAACAAAAACATATAATATCAAAGTTTTTCCGATAACAAAGCCCGGTCCCATTAACCGCTTCAAGTGAATTTCAATTTACTGTTATTGTCTGTACGACGTAATCGTTGAGTGGGTGTTATCTTTTATGCATGGGCGTGGCCACGGGATGTGGGCGAAAATCGATACCAATTCCGCAGAGACGACAAAAAAAAAATAATTTCTTAGAAGTCAGAGTAAATAAATAAATAACTTATAGGCAACTAAACGGGGAACGGCCATTAACAACAGGGCTGATCCAAGGCATTAAGATGGCGCTTCAAGTGCCCTATCCCTATCCCTATCTCCATGGCGTTGCTCATACGCCGCGTTGCCAATATACACCGCATTACCCATACGCCGCGTAAACAGGCGGGGAGACAAAAGGACATGGGACATTGAAGACGCCTCCAGACTTTTAAGCATTTTTTTTTTGCCCTAAACACCATGTGGTGTGCGGATGCCATACGTACTGGTCATGGGTGGTATGCTAGTGCTCGATATCGAGGGCATAAATATTCATGCAGCACATTTGGAAAAGGCAGACAGCTGATAAGCCTGGCGAGAGAAGCTTGTGAAAAATCTAAAAAGGAAAATGTGACGAAGGAGGAGCTGAATCCTCTCTACATATACATACGTATTTATATGTGCGACAACTGCGGGCCTAAGATAACTTCAGTCGCACACATCCTGGGTCCTTAGTCCTTGGTCCTTGGCCTTGTTGGGTGTCCTCCCCAATCCGTGTCCTTTCCCGACAGCCATAAATTATGTATTCCGCACATTTTTAAGCGCAGCAATCCATCGAATTGCCTCGATCCTAAGTTGGCCAGGAATCCACAGAAATGGGAATTACTTTTCGTATTTTTCACGGCACCAGTTCTCCTCCTTCTTCCAATCCGCAAAATCAATTTGTTTGCGTCGCTTTCGCGAAACAAGTTTATTTAACATATAAATTGGCAAACATTTAAAGTGCGATTGCAAGGCCATTTGTTGCACAGTCCAATTTTCAGCAACATTGGCTGGTTCGGCCTACATGAAACATAAAACTTTGCCTCATTAGGGTTTTGTTTTTTTCTGGCAATGATTTATGATGCCCGACATTGTATCATGTACCACAGACCGGCAAAAAAAAAAAACAAACCCTTGGCTACCCCATTTGCCTGCTCCTTTTTTTTATTGAAATACTTGAGGCGGAGTACAACTTCAATAAAGTGGAAAAAGGTGCCATAAACAACAAGCGGCGAGCCTTTTTTTACGACACAACCCGCTGTGTACGGAAGCAGATACTTCTCTAAACAAAGGCAGAAAAATAAATAAATAAAAAACCGGCGGGGAAAACAATTGTAAACAGTGAAAAAGGAAAAATCCCCCTAACTGTGGCACAAATTTTTCATTTATTTATTGAGACGAGACAGGCGTAGAGGGGGGCTCTAAAAGATGAGGGTCAGGTGGAATTGGAAGGGGCAAAAGTTAAATTCACTTTTCTTCTTTCGTTTTTATTTTTTTTCTCTCTTTCCGCCGTTTAAATGAATCGGACAATTCAATTTATGCTCTGCCAGACAGACAAACTTCATTAGGACATCCTCCCGTTCCCAAAAGAAAATTGCAGAAATCAATAAAAGTGTTTCATCCTTTTTCTATTGGTTTTCTTTTTTTAAATGAATATTAGAATTGCAAAATATTTAAGTTGTCATGACTTAAGCAGACTTAATCCTTGCATTAGTTTTACAAAGTAAGAAGAATTTACACAAATAAAAGAAAGTAGAGAAAGGATATTGGAAACCGGCAAATATCAGAAAACTTTTAATGCGCCAAATCGATGAATGACCGCAGAAACTTTTCCCCCATTTCCCTTGGACACTTCCCAAGTACAAGGCAACTTTTTCTATCACTAAGCTTTCGGCCTGTAAATGAGCTTGGGGACCGATGATGTCCTGGAGGAGGTGAAGAAGAGGAAGAGGTGGAAGAAGGACCTGCATTGTTACCAAAACTTTGTCGGGAGGTTAGTTCTCGGTGTCTCTGTATGAAAACTTTTCGATGTATTTGCTTTGGCCTAAGTCGGCTGACTTTGTCTGACTTTTGTTGCTGTCGCCAGTTGGGAACCTCAATTTGTGATTGCCCCCGCGTCTCCTGGAATCAAAGTGTTGCACTGCAGTTTAATAAACATTTGCCACCAGGTGTGACATTCATTATCGCACGAGGTGTCATCTGATTTTTACCCCTCGCGGCGGGAAAAGCACTTTAAATGAATTGCATAATCTGCAGTGGGGGTGGCTGGGGTATTCTTTTCCCCCCACACCTGTGCCAACGGGAATTAAGAGCCTGTCTGGCTGGAACACCCCCACATTTTCCGCCCACTCGTAAAGCAATCCTCCTACCCATCCGAAAACCCATACCTTTTGCACCACGTTGTCGCGACGCGGCAGACTGTAAATAATGAAGTTTGCATCTGGGTGGCAAGTGGCAAGTGGCAAAGCAAAGCAGCTGCGAAAAGTGCTTTTAGGCACAGGAACAAAAAATGCATATATTTATTTTAGATATATATAAACTTCAGCTAACTGTTGACCAAAGCTCAACATTTTGGGAGTATACATTGTATTTCTAGCCAAAAAAGGACATTCAGTGCATGTTAGTGGCATAATAATTTGATTTACTACCAGCAAGTTGGATTTCCATATTTACATCCTTAACAAACCATATCAATTTGTTTATTTTTCTCTATATATATTTTTTTTCTATTTCTTTTTTACCTTACTTTTTCTTCCTGTGTAATAAAGGAAAACAAATTGCTTGTGAAGAATGTCTGTTTGTGCGTTAGCTAAGGATAGATAATGTCCTTAATTTTGTGTGTAATTTTCTGGCAATGACAGACTATTTATGGTTCAATAAATAAATCATTTATATATATTTGCACAGCTATTTAGGCTTAAAATACCTACCAAGAATTTTAGTACTATTAAACCAGAATTTGATTATAAATACTCGTATTTTACTCATTTCCTTTGAGCTTCGTTGATGCTTTTTGCTCATTAGGCACAGACTAAATCAAACCTGAAGCAGAAGATAACCCAGACCAGACCGCGTAAAACTAATCCCCCTTTTTAATGTTCCACTTTTGGGGCGGTAAATGCCGCTGTCTAGGTAAATACGCCCCAGAACGTTTTCGCCATTCAGTAGAACATTTTCCCATTTTCCGACTTCCCGGGTCTCCGAACGCAAAACGCAGAACGTGATGCGCATTTTTCGCACTGCGGCGGCTGTATGTCTGAGTCCCCTGGGTTTTGGCTTCCACTTTGGGTCCCGCTTTTGGGTTTTGGGTTTTAGAGTTTGAGGCTTGGGGCTTGGGGTTACCGGAGTTTGGTAGTGCCACAAAAGTTGCGCTTAAGTTTATGGCCAACGACTCCCGGCCCGGTGGGTCGAGAAACTTCACCCGGCGGAGCAGCCAAGGATCCCCTTAAAGTCATCCCAAACCGAATGCAGATGTCATTCAAAGGAATTCGTTTGAATTAAGCGCCAAATTGTCTGCACTCTTGTGGGAGAGCTTACAAAAGGTGCAACGTTTAGGAAACTCTTTGGGGAAAATGTATTTAGAGCTGAAGCAATGTAAAATTGTCAGGGAACTTAACATTAAGTTAGTGGGAAAACGTTTAAAAAGTATTTATAATAAAATAAATTATTTCCAAAGCTTTGATATTATTATTAAATGTAACCTTAAAGATTTCAGAACATTTTTAGCAAAGTTTAATTGCCCTTTAAATAACTTGAATATTTTAAGAGCTATTCCCCACTACCTTTCAATATTGTCACTTTGTGGCTGCCAATCAATAAATAGATTTTCTCAACATCAGACGACAAAACATTCTGCTGTCAATTGTTAAACCAGCCGAACCTAACTTCATCAGGAATTCCTTTTATCCTTTAATTGCATTGCCATCACTCAGTCGGCCAAACAAATTGTTTTCCTTCTATTAAATATTCGACATATTTGTTAGCCCTTTAAGGACACTTTCTGGTCCATTGTTGACGAGCAAAGTCATAAAATAAAATAAGCGGAAAATGACAGAAAAACTATTTGCACTAAAACATGAAACAAAAGCTGAAGCGAAAGCCGCAAGAACATAAAAATCACATTTATTTTTTTGACACACTTAACCATTCGAGCATTAAAAGTTTGAAAGCCATGCTGTGCATAAATGTGCATACATATATATATTTATGGGAATGGGAATATTCTATCGAAGCCATTATCTCCGGCAGTTATGTAAAATTGATTTCAAACATTTACCCTTGCAGAATCGACTTGCAGCCAGGACCAATTCCGCTGCGGCACCGGAAAATGCATTCCGCAAAGATGGGTCTGCGATCGGGAAAACGACTGTGCCGATGGAAGCGACGAATCGATAGCCCAGTGCCGTAAGTGTTAGCCATTATTATTGATATAAGCAGTAGATATCGACTATATACGATGGTAGAAGTAATTGAAAAGCTTGCAAATCGGTTTTAAATTATAGTGTTGGGATCAAGATTAAATTTGTTTGGATTTACGATATCCCAAAGATGGAACTCTTAAGACTTTCAGTTTATTTCAGATCACAGATCAAAAATCTATGACTTTTATTTTCATATAATTTGATTCAAGTTTTATTTTTATGAAATGAAACTAAAATCAAATCTTATTAAAACTTTAATTTGGAATGAAAAAGGATAGTAATATCAAAATCTAAACAAATTTAACTAATACATTGGGACATTTAAATTCAGAACCCATGTTGAATTTTATATATAGGTATTTTGTTCCTAACTTAAATATTTTAAAATATGATAATGTGTTCAGGAGGTCAGTGCTCCGTTTCAAGGTTCCTGTGTAAAAATGGTGAGCAATGTGTACACAGGGATTTCATCTGTGATGGCGACGAGGACTGTCGCGACGGATCCGACGAATTGGAATGTGCCAGTAAGCAAAAAGAATGAATTATTCCCACTCACATTTGCATACTAACTGAAGGATTTGTCCATCACTAAAACGAGCCGAAAAAGCGGAGTCACTTAATCGAAATTTAAATGCATGCCCCATGAAAGACCTCCCTGTGGCCCCGAAGATCTCAAGAGGACTTTATGACTTGCCTGGGACTCAGACTGACCAGGCCATAAATTAATGTCACTTCTTGCGGACAAAATCGCGACGTGACCATCGGAACTAATTTGTATTTATGCATTAGGCTTTCAGGCTCCCCCTCTATTCATTTTCGGCGTAGTTTCCGCTTTTCACTTTAGTCCTCCCCATTTTTTATTCTTGCCCTGTAACTTGTTTAGTGGTTTATTGTCTGTGACACACAATTTCCCCACTATATATACACTACTTATATACAGGAGAGTGCCTGTAGAAGGAAAGTAGCGAAAATGTTTTTATGTCGGGCGGAATTTCAACGCCGTAATTGAAAAAATGATGCGATTTTTATGATGTTATCCTTGATGAAAATAAAAACCGGTAATCAAAAAGCGAACGCAGAGCCAAATTGAGCCTGTGGTTTATACGCTGGTACTCGTAGCTCAGTGGATGGCTACCAGGATGCTGGGATTTACAGTTCTGTTCGAAATAATAGGAACTTCTTATTAAATATTCAAGATTTTTCAACTCAAATTAAATTATATGCTGAGAAAATATTGTCTTAAATATAATTTAATACATTTATAATAATATTCTATTTGCGAAAGATGATTTTCTCACTTATTTTCCTTATCATATTTCAGTCAATAAATATTTTTCGAACCGTTTAAAAATGTCAAAAAATCACCAAAGCTAAATATTGTTTATAGAGAATAGCCAGATGATTTTGTTTACCTTTTAGCGGTATTGTATTGACGTTAGCTGTATTTTGTGTGTGCATAAAGCCACGTCTGCTCATGTGAATGGATATGGCTGTCTTTTTATGACTTTTATGTGCTTTAAAATTGTCATCAAACCTTGTTGACATTTCTGCTTTCACCGAGTTACCGAGTTCCCCAGTTACCCTTGTGAGTCTTAATTCAACTTGGTTTTCGGGGCACAAAAAGTTCCGCTCACTGCAAAGGATTACCGCCTTTAAAACTGATACTTTCCCGTTATGGTCTCCGCCCCGTTATTTAATTCCATTTAACACTCAACTCGGACTCTTCATATCTTTGTTTACCATTATGGGGGGAACTTGGTTTCCCCTTCGAACAAAAGATCGAAGCGGGGCTGTAGTGAACAATAAACAAAACGCAAACTGCCCCACAAAGGCATTAAGCTTCATTGGCTTTCGAGTGCTGGAGGAGAGATGAAGGCGTGCTGGGGGGCGTGGCCGCTGCACTTGACCAGGACATGTCTTGTACATGGTCTAAAAAGCATTTTAAATAAAATTAAAATCAAATTGCAAGTATATGGGGTTTGGCGCCAGATAACAAGAAAATGCTATTGAATACAATGCCCAAGTTCTGTGCCAGGATGTGTGTGTGTGCAAGGACCCTCCTCGGTGGTCCATTGACTGTGACCCCACGACAGCAAATTGATTCTGCCAGGACTCACAAAAGCCGAAGCCGAGAAGGAAGCTGCTAGTCCCCATGGACACACGAGAATGAAAATGAAACGTCCATTCAGTTCAGCCAAGTAGTTACCTACGAATGGATAAAAATGGAAAGTTTTATATACATATACCCAAGCTCCCCCAGTTGAATGTTTTTCCTCACCAACGATGCAGAATTTAATGAAGCCATAAATTATGGTTGGCAAAATGATATTGGATAATTGAATATATATCAGAGGCATGGAAGAAACGAAAACGAAATAATCGAGAAATAGTTTCAGCTGTACCAGAGTGATGGCTTTAATGTTCCAGCTTCCATTTAATTATGAGAAAAGTCCAGAGCAAGCTAAAAGATATAATTTCAGGGAAATAATAATTTTCATTCTAAAACCAGTTTCAGTATTTCATTTGTATTTAATTAAAATGAAATTGAATGAATTTATTCATAGAGAGTAGTTGGTTAATATAAAGCGTAATTTAATATTAATACAAATGAAGAGAAGAGATGTTCTTTCATTTAAATATCAAATTAAATTCAGAATCTAAGCAACAGGAGCGCCAGTTTAAAAATGTATTAAAAGCAATTCATTTAAAAAATTTAACTAAATTTTCGGAATGCTTTCGGAGGCATCCTGGCAATTTCAGTAAATATTAAGCTGAACAAATTCAGTAAGCTGGTCACAGTAAATTCCAATTAAAGGCATATCACGCATACGACGCGTTGTACATGCTAAGAAACCGCCAAAAATTGCGAATGCCAAGAAGAGAATAATAATAAATTAATTTATTTGCAACGATGTCAGAAATTTCCGCCGTACGCTGTGCACGTGTAAACGGTAAACAAATAGACAGGAGAAAGCGGAGCAGGAAAGTGGGGAAAGAAGAAAGTGTGGGAGAGAGGAAGCGGTAGACAAAACGCCAAAAAGCATATTCAAATATGTGGCGCAACCATAAGATTTTATTGCTAACACACACATAGACATAATCTTATCAGCGAAAACACACACATATGAACACGGCATGGAACAAAGGACCTCGTGGTAGGCAATGAAAGAGAGCGAGAGAGAGAGGAAACGAAAGAAAGCAAAAGAAAGCACGAAGAACCGGCATACTAATACGCATTAAGGGTTAAACACAAGCGTTTTAATGTGTGCCTGTGTGGGAGTGTTGTCAGCTTTGTTTAATGTCCGCTCCTTTGCCAAGGATAACTTCAATGGAACTTCCAGTCTGCGCGTGTGTGCGTGTGTCTGCTAGTGTGTGCGTGCGATAATTGCTTTAATGCATACGCATGTGTGCGTTTTAACTTTATGGAGTGTTGGCTGATAATGTCTTAATTACTGCCTAGATAAAATGCCAACTGTTTAGCCCCCAAATGGTTGTGCCTGAATAAGTTGGCCTGTGTGTGTTGGCATGACAACTATGTTTATCACTTGGAGAGCGGCTGCTGCCCCGCCCCCTTTATATGGCAGCTGCTTATAAACTTAATTAAGGGACAGCCCTCGGTTGCCTACTTTAAGGCGCGTTTCCTATCTCAGGGAGCCAAAATCCCATTAGCCAAGCTGTTAGTGGGTTTTTTCTGGGGCCCTTTATGGTTATAGCCTTGGAGGAGGTGTCCTACATTTTCTGAGATTTTTTTTACTAGCTTAGAAGCAAAAATGAAATATTTTTTTATTGTAGGAACCCAAATAAATCGACTTTTCAAAGTATGGTTTATATTTCATTACGTAACCTTTATTGATCTTATCTTTTTAGCGAGCCAAACTTGTTTATTTCATTACAGGAGAGACGAAATAATTATTATTTCATGAACTATAAATTCATATACAGTTTTACAATTTTTAAAATAAACCCAAATACATCGGCTTTCCGAAGTTTGGTTTATAGATATTTCTATATTTCAGCACATTGGCTTTTAAAACGTAACCACTCTTGATCTAATCTTTTTTAGGAAGCACAACTTGTACGCCCGAGCAGTTTGCCTGCAAGTCGGGCGAGGGCGAGTGCATTCCCTTGTCCTGGATGTGCGATGAGAACGAGGACTGTCGCGATGGAAGTGACGAGGCCCAATGCAGTAAGCCATAACTGAATGTTTCTTAGCCTGCTTGGTTGTGGTTGCCATAATAACCGAATTTATCCTTGATTTTTCTCTGCTTTTATTTGGTGTTGGCTGCTATTTATCCGTATTTATCCCCATATGTATATGCTATAGTGTATGACTCCCTGCACTCGACTGTGCCAAGCACACATTTCCCTGAGTCTAGTGTAATGCCATGCTTAAACTGGTATGCAATAGAGCACAAATATTTACGAAAACACACACGCACACATCCAAAGAGGAAACACTTAAGTTTGCTGTGTTTGCCCTGATGCTGTTGTTGTCACTTTCACATCCCTTTCACTCCCACTTTCTATACGCTTTTATTTGTTTGCTGGCAATTTTTATTGTAATGGTGATGGCTTTTCCCCTTGCCTTGTTTTTTGTGGCTTAAACATTTCCTCATCCCATCCCACAAATGCATCCTAATCAAAATCACCCCCACAAACAAACCTACGAAGAATCAAGCTAATCATGGGATTGAACTTTGTGCAGATAGAACGTGTCGCTCGGATGAGTTCACCTGTGGCAATGGACGTTGCATCCAGAACCGCTTCAAGTGCGACCAGGACGACGATTGTGGCGACGAGTCGGATGAAAAGGACTGCGGGGACAGACCGAAATGCGGCCCCAATTCCTTCACTTGCGCCAGTGGCACCTGCATTTCCAAGGAATGGGTCTGTGACGGGGAAAACGACTGTAACACTGGAGAGGATGAGAGGGTGAGTTCACAGAAGTATTATATTAGTTGAGAAAAATTCAAATTTATTATAAATAAATATGGGAAAAGTAATTTATTTTAATTTTAATATAAAAACAAAGCCTAAACTCCTGGTAAATGCACGTTTCCCATACCTTCAAACCTGAAATGAAAATTGATAGGGGCACATTATCAAACCACACATACATTACCAAGCACACACACACAGTAAGTTGTTTAACAGCCCTCGCATATAAATATGTATTTATATGAAGCGAGCTAGGAAGCATAAATTATGCAAGACGCGAGCATTATTCAAAACTGGCAACGACGACGAGGACCATGTCGGCAACTGTTTCCCATAAACATTTATATGTATGACGCATGGCTTTTGTTGTCAGTAGGGTGGTGCCCGAAATTGCATGCCACCGAATAGCAATAAAAGCTGTGGGGAAAACTATCTGTAAAGATGGCAGCTTTAATGCTCTATTAAGATTTATTAAAAAGATATTTTAGAATATTGAACAAAATATGAGTTTTTATTATTGGCAGATAGCTTATAAATTTAAATCTGGCCTACTTTTCAACATAAGTCATTAGTTCACATAGCAGAATTAGGTTTGATATATTACTTATTAGTTTTGATATAAGAAAACTATGCCAAATTTAAAGCACCTTTACCTCTAATATTAGTTCTAAAAATGAATACTATTAAATTTGTGTAAATAAACTATATAATCGATGAAAAGTCACCGATACCCCTTTGAACAAAGCGTATGAAATGTGGAAAATGCTTTCTGGCATCTCTGAAAAGTATGCAACACAAAAAATGCAGGCAATGCCCACAGGGACCTATACTATATATGTATTTCGTGTGCATGTGTGTGCGCGTGCTGGTGCATAAGGACTGCGCGTGTGTGTGTATTTTGTGTATGTGTGCTTGTGAACCGGGCTTAGCTGCCTGAATATTTGGTTGGCACTTAACAAGAAAAGCAAACTGTTGTAGCAGCAGTAAAGTTAACTTCCTTTATCCCCGCCACGCGCACAGATTCATCTCTCAAAAAATGTTCCGTTTAAGGACGAAAACGTAGCCTTAAGCATGGATTCTTTTGTAGTATCTTAATTTATATATATTATTTATCTATTTCTTTACTATCTTTTTAGCAAAACTGCACAACCAGCACCTCCGTATGCCAGACATCCGAGTTCCAGTGTTCGGATATGATTACCTGCCTGCACAGATCTTGGGTTTGCGATGGCGAGGCAGATTGTACCGACGGCGAGGACGAGTCGCCGGAGAATTGCCCCAGCATATCCTGTCGTCCAGATCAGTTCCAGTGCGACGATCGCAGCTGCATCGCTGGCCAGCTGACCTGCAATGGACTGTTCGACTGTTCGGATGGCAGTGATGAGAAGAACTGCCATATCAATAGGACGCCAAGGGATTGCAACTCGACCAGCGAATTCGATTGCGGCGGAGGACAGTGCATTCCCCTCTCGAAGGTCTGTGACCGGAGGAAGGACTGTCCGAATGGCGAGGATGAGCCCGCTGGCAAGTGTGGCATCAATGAGTGCTCCTCGAATAATGGCGATTGCATGCACCAGTGCGAGGATCTGGCTGTGGGCCACCGCTGCGTCTGCCACGATGGCTACAAATTGGCCGAGGATCAGCGCACCTGTGTGGACATCGATGAGTGCGAGACACCTGGGATTTGCTCCCAGGTGTGCGTCAATGAGATTGGTGCATTCAAGTGCGAGTGCGAGGCGGGCTACATGCGACTGCTGAGGAATCACACCAGGTGCAAGGCCAGCGAAGGACATGCCTCGCTGCTCCTTGCCAGACGCCATGACATCCGGAAGATAGCACTCGATCGGCCGGAAATGACGTCCATAGTGAATAGTACAAAGGCTTCCACTGCCCTGGACTTTGTCTTCCGCACGGGGATGATCTTCTGGAGCGATGTGTCCACGAAGAGCATCTACAAGGCGCCCATCGATGAGGGTAGTGAAAAGACTGTGGTGCTAACCAAATCCTCGGTGACCTCGGATGGCCTGGCAGTGGATTGGATCTACAACCATGTGTATTACACAGACACCGAGAAGTGCGTCATCGAACTGACCAACTTCGAGGGCAGCATGGGCAAGGTCCTGGTGCAAGACTCGCTGGACATTCCACGTTCCATTGCCCTGGATCCCATTGATGGCTGGATGTACTGGTCTGATTGGGGTGCCTCTCCTCGCATTGAAAGAGCGGGAATGGATGGATCACATCGCACTGCCATCATTAGCTACGATGTCAAGTGGCCCAATGGCATCACTCTGGATCTGGTGCAGAAACGCCTCTACTGGGTGGATGGCAAGTTGAACTCCATCTCGTCGGCCAACTATGATGGTTCGCAAAGGCGACAGGTGCTGTACTCCAGCGAGTATCTGAAGCACCCCTTCTCGATCACCACCTTCGAGGACTACATCTACTGGACCGACTGGGACAAACAGACCGTCTTCAAGGCCAACAAGTTCAACGGGCAGGAAGTGCAGCCTGTCACAGCGCATATGGTAGGTCTACTTTTTATTCATTAAATATTATTATTAAATAATAGATATATATATATAAAGTAATAGATATTAAATTATGATATAATTATTATGGTTAGTAACAAGTAATTCGTCACTTAATTCTGATAATACTTTTTGTTTAATAGTATATTCCAAATACCCAGGCCCTGACCAAACTCTGATATTTATATCTCTTAAAATTCCGGTACCAAGTGCTTGCTAGTACGGTATGTGGGTTTTTTTTTAATCGGAATAAAGCGAAATTTCAGTAATACTCAGTAAAGATGACATATAGTACATAATTTCTTATCCGAACTATTCATGTCGTGGAAATGTTCCAAGAACTTTAAAGATAATTTTTTTAAATTGCTATTTTAAGTAAAATAAGTTCATTTTTTCACTATCGTTTCATGAGAGTAATAAATATCTCTTTGCTTTTAAAATATGTTGCTTAATCCCCGATTTCTCAATGCCACGTTAACTTTTGTTTTTAAGTTAAATTAAGTTTCACGTAAGGTCCCATCTGTCTGAAAACGAACAAATTAACTTCTTTTTAGCTTTCTCTGACAGATAGCTAACTAGAACCTTAACGCGACATTGAGAAATCGGACCTAATTTGAGGCTTAAGCCGTTTCAACCTCTGCTAACTCACACGAATTTTAATTGCAGTTGGAACATCCGATGGTGGTGCATGTGTACCACCCCTACCGCCAACCCGACGGTGTCAACCACTGCCAGTCGGTGAATGGCCACTGCTCTCATCTCTGCCTGCCAGCTCCCAGGATTAACGAGCGGAGTCCTCGCATATCCTGCGCCTGTCCCACGGGCCTGAAACTGATGCCCGACGGCCTCATGTGCGTCGAAGATCGTAAGTAGATTCCACGGTGTGTTCTTTGGGCATTTAACGGGGGGATTCCGTAATTGCATTTGAACCGTCCGCCTCGATGGCTGCATTTTGCGGTCCACCTGACCAACGGACTGAAAATCGAAGCGTGAATGCATATATATGTATATAGTCGTACAGAACGGCTTTCCTGTTGCGGTTGCGGCCTTTTAAGTGGCCCCCTGCACTGTGCATTTCACTGAATTGCATTTTCACCTTTTCGCATGTCATTATATCTATAAATTTACCCTTTGTTTGTAGAGCGTATCCCAAGTGTGCAGCCCACTGCACCGAGCCACCGGGCAACCAACCAGTCGTCCATCTCAACCACAAAACTACCTCAAGATGCGCACAGTGAAGCGCCGGGTATGCGACACTTTACTACGAACTTTATGGTGGTGGCTATCTAGGGTTAAAGTAGGGCTCGTAAAATACCTCTAAAAGTTAAAATCAAAATTCTCATTTTTACGTTTAACCAAAAACTAGATACATAGTTTAAACAAAAAGTGTTTGTCAGATTAAAAGAAAAATTTAAAAATATTTATTACAGCTCTCAGAGAAAGATTAACAAGCCCTAGCGATAAGAAAGTATTGAAAATCACCTCGTATTTTCTTTTTTTTTTATTACCTTATCTGGTGTTGGTTTTATTTAAGTTCCCCTGTCTCACGTGTGTTTATGTCCTTGTAAACAACATTTTCACCTGTTTTTCCCCGGCGATTTAATTTCATTTGACACTTTTCGCGACAATTTCTCGAGAAGCATTTACGGATATACATATACAGCCATCGTCATCATCATAAATCAACATCAATGATATCGACGTAATCACTCAAAATGCACACACCCAACCATCCACATGAACTTTGGCCCAAATCCTCATGCAAAGTGCGGAGCGTAAAACATAAATATCGGGTTCACACACTGTGCAAAAACCACAAAAGGGAAGCATTGGTGACATGTTTAATGGCAACAGGACATAGGACCACCACCCACTGATTCCCAGCGCTATTCCCTCGGCCGACTTATATATCCCGGGTTCGGGACTCTGGGACTCTGGTATCGGGAACTCCGAACCCAGAATTTGTCCGTGCAATTTGCGAACTGCTCTGTGACAAAAGGGACATGGGTTCGGATGGGTTGGTATGGTATGGTATGGGATGGGATGGTATGGTATGGGAACGTAACGTAACGGAATGATGAACGACTGACAACCGCAAGGGCAGAGGCAGTAGAAGGGATATTTCAGCGGCAGTCGTCAACAAATCGCCATGAAATTAAATTGTACATAAGCAACGGCCACCCACACATGCGGAGTGATATGGAGCATGGCAAATAGTTTAACCAGAAATTCGTCATCGCCCCCGTACTATCATCAACGCCATCATCATCAGCATTGTGATCCTCCCAGCAAATTGGCACTGTCAACACCTCCTCGAACTGTCGACATTCGACGGGGGAGGTGAAATATTTGCGTTGGCCGTGTGGCAAAAGTGAATTACTACCCATCTAGTCGGCGGTTTATCCCTAAAAACATGTCGGACCGCAAAGCCCATTTCTCCATTTCTCGATTTATGTAGCATGCAGTGCCGATTTCATCCGTTTTGTTGAAGCCATTGATTTAAATTAGAATTGTTCGGGTATGTCTCGTCTAAATGCCATATCATTATTTTTAATAAACCCAAATTTAGCAGACGCACTTTGATCAATGGGAATGTGAAATTGAACAGTACTAAAAACGACAGGCTAAAGCGGCACGAAGAAAGATATTTCTTTTTTTTGCTGTGGCAACCGAATTTGTGCCGGCTTTTTTCGGGGAATAAATGAGGCCAATAAAGGGTATTTTCTTCGGTTCCTTGGGCATGATAAAGACTTTTGAATTTTTAACGAGAAGAAAAATGCTTTGTTTTTTGATAAGCATGCTGTCTTGGCTTACTAGAAATTATAAAGTTACTTTAACAAGTGAAAGATAATATTTTTCTTATAACAGTAATGTTACTAGTATTAGTAATCCTGAAAAATCTCTTAAAAATACGCAATTTGAGAAGCATATTAGCAAGCCACACAGGATGTAAAATAAAGACTCTAGTTTTTAAGATTTCCTTTAAATCTCGACCATTGCCAGTCGTTATCCTCTTTCGTTGTTCTGCCGGCTTAGAAGTGAAAAGTGGGCCAACTTCCGGGAGCTTTAAAACGTTGTCATGCCTACGGGGTGAAATCAAGTTTCCTGAAGAAGCTTAGCGAGAAGCCCACACAATTGCGCCTAATTACGCCAATTTAAAGAAGTCATAGTGGTTGGCTAACAGGGGGAGGGGTCGAAGGTCGAGGACTCTGGACTTGGCCAACACATTTGCGGCCAAGAAGGCAGGGCTTAAGCAAACTAAGTGGGGGGGGGGGGAGGAAAGTAGCGGGTCAGTAAATAACTATAAACTAGTTAGGGACTATTTCAATTAGATGGTCCAGCCCAGCATAACTGCAATTTCAATTAGCGGTCTGTGCCACTTTTTCTATGGCCATCTTTGCCCACTTCAAATTGCTTAATTAAGCGCAGGCAAAGTTTCGCAAATACCCCAGAGAGACACAGAGCACACACAGAGAGGAGGGCGGCGAAATGGCGGTACGAAATCCAGATGGACAGACCCCACTAGCCATAAACTTTGAGCCGTCGAAGTAACGACTGCGTTTTTAATAGCTGGCCACATAAAATGGGAGGCAAAAGTGGAGGAAAACCCGTGGAAATGCGAGGAAATGGCGGGGAAAATGCGGGAAAACTGGGTGAACAGCTGCTGCTGCTCCTTGCAGCATTTTATGACTTTCATTTGCCTGCACTTCGGTCAGTCCGGCAATTGTTATTGTCCGCCTCTAACTTTACTGCATATTGCCTCCGAAGTGAGGAAATGCAACAATGGGGGTCAAAAATACCAGAATCATGGGGCCGCAAAGCCGCCATTTTGTTTATTTTCATGCCAAACCATTTTTGACTTTCTCGTATAAAACTTTGAAACTTGTTTTTTTTTGTCGGTTTATCTAATCTGTTTACATCCCCTCTCTCTTTGGGTTCCCCAAAAACAGGTGACGGAACATATTTTATGCGTTTTTATTTCATTTGGGAGGGAAAATTGTGGCACGGCAGCCATTTTGTCATACTTTTTATGGCACTTCCGTTGGCCGGGGATCGTTGGGGTTTTTTTTAGGGGGATTCCAGGGGGTCCTGAGCACCTGCTTTGCGTTATCCTGAGTTGGAGTTTCGAAATAAATATGAGAGCACATGTGCAGGATTATACAAATGGGCGATGAGGCATAACTCTCAGTTATATGTTTTCACATCCGAATGTCTGTGTGTGCTGGAAGCACGGAAATTGCATTTTGTATAGATTAGAAGTGCGCAATAATATATGACATTTATAGGCAAGCACAAAAACCAGACTGTAGAGATGTGCCCCACATATACAAATGCAAATTTTGTGAAGCACTTTTGGCAGAAAAATAAATTAATCTTTTTCAAAATGGGTCAAAACAGTTGGCGAGTACAAGAGTTTTCAGAAATGTTATTTAGCACAAAAATGAATAAAAACGCTTGAGTAAATTTCAGAAGCTCATGCTTAAACTTTCGATAAAACAAAAGTTATAGTTCAAATATCTGAGGTAGTTAAAATCTGAGTTTTTATTTATTTAACAAATAAACGGGTGTACAGCCAAAAATAAATTTAAACTCAGCCCCAAGGCTGTGACAAAAATTGAAAAACAAACTTATAAAGCAACAGCTGCTGTTTCTGGCGCCTTCACCCCCAAAAAGATAAACATTCACACACTTAAACCAAAAGGAATTCGTGCAATTAATATGCCAGAGCAACGTGCAACTTTTCGGATGTTTGCCCTGCCATTTGACTGTCTGTTAATGCCGCCAAAATAAATTCACAGCATCTTAACGCGCCTACGCCGAAAATTCCCAAAGAATCGATGCCGCACATCTGTTGCCGCTATCAACTTTTAATGATAATTCCCTGCCACATGCTCTCGACCAGATCCAGAAACTCCTCCTCCCATTTTTTGGACACTCGTGGGGCAAAAATTAATAGCAAGTGGGTATATATTTTTGGGGATGGGTAAGTGGGTTGGGGGATTTATTTCGAGGACCCGCCAAAAAGCGCCGCATATCCTTTGCCAGACGAACGCGCGCCTCCTGCCCTCAACTTTGTGCGCTTTTTTCTGCTGTTGAACAAATTCTAAACGGAAAAATATGAAAACGAATTATGATGACAGCGGAAAAATCCTACAACTTCCTGCCAGGACAACAGCAAAAGGCACTGAATAAAAGCCAAGCCAGGGAAACCCCAAAAGCGGAAATATTCGCCACGGGATGTAGTCGTCGTCGAGTTTACTTCTTCTTTTTTTTTGCCCATTGCCAAGCTCCCAGAAAGACAACATTTTAATTATATTTGGCCATAGGAATTATGAAATTATGGGAAAATGGGGAGAAGTTTGGGGAGGCATATATTATTAAAATGTTCAGAGCCTGCCTTTGATATTGGAATTCATGGAAAATCCACAGGGGGTTTTATAAGAATCTTTAATAGGTGGTAATGGTTTTTAATTACATTTATAAAATAATTATTTAATAATGTGGTAATAATAATTTCATTCTTCGTCATTAACGCTTAGATATATGTCTGGTTGTCTATAGTTACATTATTTTTTTCTAATTTGGGGGATTTTTTAAATTATCTCTTTAAACAGTTGAAGCAAAAACCGGTGGCAATAGCACAGACACATCTGATAAGGTCGATAAGTCTGCCAAAAAACCAGATAAGGATTACGGCCAAATAGCTATAATTGTGATATGCGGTCTAACCAGCACAGCTTTAGCGGCTTGCGTAAGTTCTATCTAAAAATAGATAGTTAATTAAATTAATAAATAATAAATATTATTTATAAAACAGGTAATATTTGTCGTATATCGACGCTGCACGCGGGCCGTGAACTCGATGAACTTTGAGAATCCCGTGTACCACAAGACCACGGAGGATCACTTCAGACTGGAGAAGAACGTAACGCCGCATATGTACGCCACTGCCATGGAGGAGGAGGTAAGCGGTTCGGCCCCACCCATGGCCACGAATCCTAACGACTTTAGTTATGTCAGGTTCTAGGGAGTGTTTTAGTGTTATGGGGCTGCTAGGTGCTAAGTTAATGTTGTACATAGATGACTAAGTGCTCGTATCATAGTTGTACCTATCTAGGGCTAAGGTTAGTTGTATAAGTCCTGACATTGTTGTGAACGTAGCAAGTTTTGAATCCCCGTTTTAACCGAGTTCGTTTCTCTAACTATTTTCAATTTAAATGCCGCGAGCGAAAGAAATCACGTCGCCAATTTAGATATTAAAAAAACGGTAAGTTGTGGTCATAAAATACCTAATAGAACATTATTGGCATATTATGTTACATAATTGTTGTCTCGTGTGCACAATTTAATTATCATTTTATTGCACTTTAATTTAATTTAATTTAGCATCGATTTGAGCATTTTGCTGCCCCCCTCAGAAATGCGTGCTCTTTGAATTCGCTGCCCGTGGGTCTCGCTAATTGCAGAGCTGCAAATGCAATCAAAATATGCATATCAATTGGCCAATTAACTAAAAGGCCAATTAAATGGCGTCATTGGAGCGTCAAAATGTTTCGCATCCCGACAGCTGCCCAACTAAAACGTAAAGCGACTCACTTCGCAGGACATTTTAGTAAAATATTTCAATTAAATTAGCTGATTTATTTTTTTTTTTGGTTCGCCCCACCTTGACACTTTTTGCAGCTGCTTCGTTGACAATTTTAATTAAAGCGGTTAATTAATTGAAACGTTAAAAAATAAGACAAATCCAGGCGGAAGCCTACAACAATGCATAACAATAATTACGCAAAATTAAACAAAATGGCATTAAGAGAGATTTTCTGTTTGCCTGGCAACCAATAAATAACATCATAATTTGCATATAAGCAGGCGATTCGGTTTACTGAAAATTCAGGCCACAGGCTTAGTGGTCGGCTGTTTTCATTAAGGTTTATAATTAAATATCGCCGCTGGTAAAGTGTTGTGGGCAAATCTCTTTTTTATTGCTATTTAGTGGTTATTATTATTTGGCAAAATATTTTTACCAAAAAGTTTATTTTAAAGCGAACTAAGAGCAAGCCATTTTAGCATACAATATGATTATAATTTAATTTTAAATAATAAGTTATTTAGTTTTATTAATTGTTTCATTTTTGAATTTAAAAACTTTTACAAGTCTTTATCAATAAGAACAGATATATAGTTTCTTCATTTTGACATATATTTAGATTCAAACATTTTCATTTGCTTAAGTTGTATCTAAAAATTTGTATATAATTTCGTTTTAGATTTGATAATTTTCCTTTGCCTAAGTTGTACTTTTATTCACTAATTTTCGATTTCATACTAATAAAGTCCTCTCTTTTTTTAGTCCCTCAATCCCCTTTATGAACCCGGCACCGAATGTGTCTAAGGTCCGCCAAAGATCCACTTAAATGCATATCCAGCAAGTACTGGCCGGCTGACCGAGAAGACCTATAAAGCACCGCCTACTAGTAATTCCTTTTTGGACCAAGGCCCCAAAAAACTCAACTAAATAAGTGAAAGTTCAGTGTGAGAAATGCTAAGAATATGAAACTTTCATTTAGCAGTAAGAACAGAAGAATGCCAAAAAGAAAATAGAAAAGACAAGAAGGACATCAGCACGGGGGAAAATGAAAATACTCAACAAATTCAATTTGTTGCCTAGTTTAAAATTTAATTTAAATTTAACAACACTAAACACACACCCACACACACACGAACACACACACACTGACACGCCCATAAACTAATAACAACGCAAACTTTTCTAGGCGCAACGTTTTGACATCGACTAGCGTCGCACCCACACAAACACGAGCGCATATCCTTCCACCCACACAAACACAGCATCACACTCACCCACCCACACACACACGCACACACACAAGCCCAGAAGAACTCACAGAAGGAACGAGCCAGGATTCAGAGCCAGAAGTCCAACTTTCCTTTCACGTCCATGAAATCAATTGTAAAAAGTTAAGACATTTCGTTGAAGTTTTTGGTACCAAAAGAAACATTTTGTGAACTCGAAAAAATAGAGATAATAGCTAAACTGAAACTGTTTATAGACCTAACAATTATTGTGACTAGCTATAATATACATATATTTTTTGTTACCAATGAATTAATAAAAACAGTTATTACCTTGAGAGTAAAGTTTTTCGCACCAAGTTGGATAACTTTTTAGCAAAATATTTGAACAAAACCTCTCTGTAAATACAAAGAAAACTGAAACTAAAAATTAAAACTAAAATGTTTAGAAAAAATTTACAAAACAAAAACAAAATTAGAATGTTTAAAATTTAACTAAATATTTACTTTGCTCCGTTTTTCTTTCTTGGGTATTCAAAACAATTTGCTGTGATCAGTTTAAAAGCATTAAACCTACATTAAATCATCTTATTTTGTAGTAAGTCTAATAATCTTCTCATTTATTTAGTGTATAGTAAAGCTTTCATATATTTTAATTTATTTACCAATTTTACACAACAAGAAAGATTTTAATGTGTATTGGCAATTTTTGGTTCCTGTGAAATGTATTTTAATTGCTTTAATGCTTTTTAAAAACAAAAAAACAAAATATTAGCTAACTTTAAATGGTATGTGTGAAAAGTTGAATAAATAAATTTATGATAGTAATAAAACAAATTAATAAAGCATATTGTAAATTAAAGTTTATTCTGAAAAATAAACTGGAATTTTAAAACATGGATGATTTGAGTAAATGGAATATTAATGATAAAGTGGTAAGACGAAGGAAAACTAATGATATAAAATTATTTTATAGTACAAAAACTAATAAAAGTATAAAATAATGTTTTTCAATCATGAAAAATAATTAGATATTATCTATTTTCTAATCCATAATTTCAAGATACTCAATTTGTGTATCTGAAATTGTGTTCTGAAGATTAGAAATCAACTGGCTACGATTATCAATCAAACATAAAATCCAATATAAATATTTAATATGGTTTTTTAATAATGAAAAACAAGGAAGAACGCTATAGTCGAGTACCTCGACTATCAGATACCCGTTACTCAGCTAAATGGAGATATGCAAGCAGCAAAGCGAGATTAAAATGCGCCACCTACCGGCGGTATACAGATTTAAGCGTTATGGGCGTTAGAGTGGGCGTGGCCAATTTTTTTTTGGATCAATCGATAGGTATCGACGAGACCAATACATTTCAGTTACAATTTTTTATCTAGCATGAAAATTGTGGGCGTCACAGGTTTTTGCGGTTTGTGGGCGTTAAAGTGGGCGTGGCAAACTTTTTTTTAGGTCAATCGACAGGTATTGATGAGAACATTACATTTCAGTTAAAATTTTTATTCTAGCATCAAAACTGTAGGAGCCACAGTTTTGGGCGGTTTGTGGGCGTTAGAGTGGGCGTGGCAGTCTACTGAAACAAACTTGCGCTGCGTAAGAAGCTTAGGAATCTGCACGCCAAATCTCAATAGCCTAGCTCTCATAGTTTCCGAGATCTCAGCGTTCATCCGGACAGACGGACAGACGGACAGACGGACATGGCTAGATCGACTCGGCTAGTGATCCTGATCAAGAATATATATACTTTATGGGGTCGGAAACGCTTCCTTCTGCCTGTTACATACTTTCCGACGAATCTAGTATACCCTTTTACTCTACGAGTAACGGGTATAATAAGTAGATATTATCTACTTCCTAATCCAAAACAGCAAGAAACCCAATTTGCGTATCTGCATTGTTTTCTGGAGATTGAAAATCAACTGGCTACGATTATCAATCAACTGCATGCGATTGGTTCATCTGGATTATCATGGCGATGATAGGCGCATTGAACATCACATGCAGGGCCATACCGTGAAGAGAATTGGGCTTACACATTGTGCCTGATTGCCTAATAGCCTCAACGCCAACACGGCTCTGACTTTTGTTGGCCCACAAACACAGGCACACAGGCACACATCCACACGGAGACGGACAACCAGCCATGAATTATTAAATGCTAATGCACAACTACGGCAATTATTTCACATGAGAGGGCATCAATACCTAATGAGCTACGTCCGGAGACCTATTGGCTTCGAAGTTTAAGATTGAACAGTCATTAATGGCTGGTTTTTGGCCGCTTTTTGGTTCAGATAATCGACAGTCTAGCTTGGACAGGTTTTAATTTCAGACCCCAAACTCTGCAATTGAGCCCCCTGATTTATGGCTGGGAATTATCTAAGGGGGGAAACCAAAGTCCGACGCAGCGATTTCCGGTGAATAAATAAGATTTTTATGCCTTTCGGGGGTGTCTTTAATGTTATAATTTATGTAGCTCGCCTGGAAGCGGGGCACATTATTTTTGTTTATTGCCTGCCGGACAGCCGGCTGTCAGCGAAATGTCGTCGTATTGTGAGCGGATTTCAGCTGGCGCATCGATTTGAATCGATTATCCGGGGCTTGGGGCCCTTAACTCACGTTTGCCATGAAAATAAAATGTAAATAAAAGGCGACAGCGACACATTTGACACACGGCAGCGATAACTTTTTCAATTTAGATATGATCCCGAAAGTATGTCGGGAAATGGCTGGGATAATCCCCCGGACCAGCGAATGGGCCAGGTGTATGGGTCTGAGCCTGAGGTTGGAGGCTCCTTTCCATTAGCAATATGCGACCAAATGGCAAAACACTGTGTTCCCCTCGCAGCTACGAGCAAAGTGAAATCTACGGCGAAAGGGGATTCCCCTTTTTGCACATAAAGGCGCAGGGAGTAAGCGATGTGTTTGTGTGCGTGCGAGAGGATTGGGCGCCGGAGGATGAAAATCTGCAATTCAGCCGGAACATAGCATACATTTTGTCGTTTTGCCAGCCGCAGGCGGCCACCAAACAAAAACCCCCGCACACAAAGTCGTACACTGAGAAAAACGGCAGACATTGTCATTCCCCCTTTTTTGTTTAATGTTCGAAGTGAAATAAAGTTGAACTCCACTCTTAAAAGTATTAGCTAATTTATAAGATGTCTAGTTCTCAAAGTTGTAGTTCCAAATGTGTCATATTTTCGAAGTAGAAACCTTTATACATATTATTTTTCTTTTAAATATACTTTAAGATACAATTACCTTCCATATATTATAAATTTTATTTATACTTCAAAATGACAGTTGAAAAGGGATTCCCTATGTAAAACCCATAAGACTTATTATTTATTTTTAAAATATGTTTTAAAAAATATACAATATACCTCTAATTTAAAATTAAGGAATGATAGAAAGGATATTTTGATACTTTAAATTTAAAACCCAATAGATATTTTTCTCATATTTTTTGTATTAGGTATTCTTTAAGATACGGATACCTTATACCATTTATTTAATAACTAGAAACATCAGTTAAAAAGTATCTTTTATTGTTCTAAATTTTAAACCCCTAAGATCTAAGATTTTTTTCACCATGTGTTACTCAAAAGCCAATGAGCCTCGGCAGTTGGGCAAAAGAAATAGAACGAGGAAACGTGGCCAGAATTGTGTGTGGCTCGAAGGGATGTGTACGTGGATGGAGATGGTGGCTGGGCCTTGGGTGTGGGGATGGGGCTGGAATGCATCTGAGCGACAACTTTGTGCAACTTCTGATGCAGGAAACATGGCTGTCATTGGTCACGCCGCCGCCACTGTACTTTGTTAGCGATGCGCAGCCAACGATAACTTTGGTGAACAATATCTTTCGCTCTCGGTTTTTTTCGACTGCCTCTTGGGCTTGTGTTCTTTGTCAAAGGGAACCGAGAATGCAATTGCATTTCACGTTGGGATGAGATGTGAAATTGACGTCAAAAAGGGTTTTCTATTGGAGAAGGCAAGCTCGCGATTTCTATGGCAACGAGAACTTAGTTTTTCAGAAAGACTTGGTCTTAAATTTCTTTCGGGATAATTAGGGTGGGTAAAAAGACCTGGCTAGCTTTGCTAAGGGAATAAGATATTAATAATATAAGAATATAATGATGATATTTGATCTATCAAACGTTCAGTGTATATATTCTTAAGATCGATTACTTTTAAGATCGATTACTTCAGTTTTACATTGGTTATTTATTTTATTTATTTTTTAATAATATTTATTTTTTAATAATATAATAATTACTGATTTTAAATTTGAGTTGTAATAATTATTTTAGACAGTAAGTTCAGCTAATGATCTCAGCTGCACTGCTTTTGCCGCGACTGTACCTGTCGCCATTCGGTTATCGGGAATGGCAACAGGGGGAACTTTAATTACAGGCCAACTCCACTGGCCACCACCACACCAATTCCACCGATGCCATTGCAGTCGAAAGGACCTCGCCATGTTTGCACATCCTTGCAGTTGTTGTTGCAGTTGTAGCTGTTGACGATGTTGCCGTTGTTGTTATTATGGCTGGGTTATCCTGGGGCCAATTGCATGGCACATGCACACAAGGTTAGTAGGCAAGTTCACAAGCCAAATATGCTGTGCGTATGCCATGGAATGTGTGGGTGGCGATGGGTGTTGGGTGGTATATGGTGCATGCCCCCTATACTTCCAGGACTCTAGGAGGCACTGCGTCTTACACGCAGGAGGACGATGTTGGCTTGTCGGTCGAGTTGTTTGCACCACGTCCTGAATAATGGATACGTTTCGTGCCACATTGAATGCCCAGCAGTGAGTGACATTGGCCGACGACTCGGGGTTTTTTGGGGCCATGTTTTCGGAATTGTTAATGTAATTACGCCTGAGAGCCCTTCCTGTTGCCACCTTTTTGGGGGGGGGGGGGGGGCAAAGGCAAAGTCGATAAGCATGTGGGAGTTTAAAATGCAGCCTGGCAATTTGCCTAATTGCCGTGCGGCTAATCAAGTGACGTATTCTCGGCTTTTCGAGTTGTCGAGTCTCCTCAAACACACCACCCCCTCAAAATTAGGGGCTGAAATAACTTTGTAGACGGTCGTTGAGCGTGAGTAAAATTCATCAACTTCAAGAAGAAGTAAAGCAGAAAATAATGAAAATAAGAGGAGACAACGGGAGGCTGTAAGCCGCTTTTGTTGGCCATGATAAAATGGCTACAAAATGGCGGCAGCTGACTTAACACAGTGTGTGTGGGTGGATGGGTGTGTGTGTGTAAGTGGGGGTGTCAGTGAGTGCATGTGGCACACACACTCACACACTCGAATCCCGAGTCCTTTGGCCTTGGCGCAAAACTGTCGTCTGTCTTGTGCCCTGCGTGTGTGGCTTAAATTTCACTTTTTTATGTCCTGCCCTGCAAAAAAGTTGTGCGATTTCCCTCACTGACCTTGTCCCGGGGTAAAATTACTTTCGCGCAAAAATTGCCGCTCACTGCAGGGAACATGAAAATGGATGCTGCATCCACAATGTGTAAAAGTTATTATGGGAAAAAAGAGGAAATATTGTGTGGCAGCAAGAAAAGTTTATAGAAATTAATTTATGATTACCTTTTATTGGCAAAATGCAGAAAAAGGTGGACATCTAATTAAGATGTTCAATGAAATTGAAACTTTTTCGGTCCCATTTGCCTGTTAGCATAGTATTTTCGGTTTTCAATTTATCCCATATTTATTTTATATAATGTGCCCTCGAGGACCTCAACTTAATATAATATAATTTCTGTGCGTCTTTCGGCTTGTTTGCAAATTTTCAACTTGAAACGACATCGCCAGATGTCGACGGTTCGAGTTCTGAGCGCAGCGGGCAGGATTTCTTCTCGCTTTTCCATTTCTTGTAGCAAAAGCAAAAGCACGGAAAAAGCAAAAAGTTCATATTGCGGTTGGCAGCAGATTGCACTTTGTGTGTGTGTCACTGTGGTTGTGCGTGTGTGTCAGCGAGTGTGGCCGCCATTTTGTTAACATGTTAAGTGGTGTGCGTGGGAGGATATGCAATGGTGATGACAGAATAAGCTGATCTGCATTAAACGAGTTAAGGTCCTTTTTATAAAAAATCTTAAGCAACTATGAAAGGATTTTTAAGGACAGAGGATCCTTGCATATTTTAGGTCTAGCATAGGTTTATAGTGAACATTTTTTGAATGAACCCATCATATTTAACTCTGTCTAAAACCACTGATGAACCATTTAATTATTCGAGTCCCAAAAAAACTGATTATTTGGCGAATCATTTTATTATATAAACAATTTCAATTGGTTCTCTATCTTCCAACTGTAATAAAATAATGGATTTATTATACGAAAAATGCCATCGACCGAAATGTTATTTAATTAAGTATTATAATCGCTGAAAGTGTTCATCGCTTTTGGCAAATAATGTGAAATATTTTTGTGCTGGCCAACCAATTAATGGCAAACAAACAAATCCGAATACTATTAGAGTGCACATGCGAATAGACGGCAAACTAATTCGCAAATCGTGGCGTTGTGCTGCGAAATTAATTAGATTTAATCGAATGTCAGTGGTCTGTCAACATTCGTTCGCCAAAGTTATTGAAGGACCTTCGCAGCAGATCCTACATACTTAGCTGTTGTCGTAATACCCAGTGAATATGTTTTAGGTGGTAAACCAGACTTCAGAAGATGGATGTAACAGGGATGTATAAGATTTTAAAATATTATAATACGTTTATGCTAAAAACATACTTATACACTATCCAATTATTTTGAAATATTTTGTTAAATACAAAATGATATTTAATCTGTAATTTTAATAACCTACTTTCTGTTTTAGTGTACACAATCTTTTATAAGTATCATTTCGAATTTTTTTTTTAAAATAATCCATGTTCTTTTCTTTGAAATAAAAATGTTCTTCAAAAGTAAAAAAGTGCGAACAGGATATAACCTAGTTCGACCTTTC
This sequence comes from Drosophila suzukii, assembly GCF_043229965.1. Taxonomy (NCBI): domain Eukaryota; kingdom Metazoa; phylum Arthropoda; class Insecta; order Diptera; family Drosophilidae; genus Drosophila; species Drosophila suzukii. The sequence continues at coordinate 86,445,099 of NC_092082.1, forward strand.
CCACTGGCCTCTTTTGTGGCTCTGAGTGCGTGTGGCAGCCTTTGCAAACAGTGAAAGCAAGCCAAGTCCAGCTTGCGAATGACAGTCAGACAGAAAGCAAGAAATATATGGGAGACAGCGGGCTGTTGGCAGGCGGAAACGGCAGGTGAATTGGCAGCCAGCACGTTTAATACCGAAATTGACATTAAATTGCTTGTGACCTGAATCGCAACCCACGCACCCACTCACCCACTGGTCACCCAGCCTCCAGGCTCTGTTATCGACTTTTACGACAATTCCAATAAAGAAACATTGCAGACGTTGTCCTGCTGCTCCTGTCCCGTCCGCCTGATCCCAATCCTGATCCTGATTTTGACAGGGCGCAGAGCGATGTCACCTGTAGTGAGAGAATGCTTACCCTGCAGAGGACACAAAGTGAATTTGCTGCGAATTTATGAAGGATTTGCAGGGATACAGTGACCAGCAGATAATGAAGAACCACAAAGGCCAGGGGGAAATCAAACTTTGGTAATGGAAACAACGTGATTAACAGATTTCTAAATAACATTTCGGTCTTTAAAAATCAATTAATTTTATTACATTTTTGTTAATATTAAAACTATTTTTTTAAACCTATTATAATTACAAGCTCAAAAACAAGAAGAAAATTTACTGAATATGATAGAAATATTATATATATAAATTTATTTAAAAACTATTTTGACATTATATTTTATTAAATGAACTTTCTTAATTTAAATGAAATTTAAATGCACAGTTACTCAAAAAATTAAACATAGAAAAATATTTAATAAAACAAGTCTTGATACCAATCTTTTAACATTACAAAGAAATGTTTATATCATTTATTAAAACCTTTTTAATATTTTCCAAGAAAGCTTTGTAATACTTCCGGAAACACCCTCACAGGTGGCACCAGAATTGGCACGCACGTTATTTTATTATTACTTTTTTTGAAGAAGGGAAACAAGCGCACGTTGTCATCAATTGGGGGAGCCTACCTTCCTGCCATCGGATCACCATCACCCGGGAATATTGACAGCCATTTTGCCGAATGAAGTTGTTGATTATGTCGAATGCTGTTACACGTGGCTCTGCAAATACGCCTACATACCTACTCCGAGTAACATATATACATAAGCAATGACATGGCCAGGAGATTCGCAGGATGAGCCAGCGATTCTGTTTTTAGCCCAGTCGGCATGAGTCGGGGATTTCCTCGATGGCACTGCTCACTTACGTGACGCAAATGTCTAACGTAATTGTCATAACGGCGCACGGGGACCACGGGGCGTATGACTATTTCGGCCCACTGAGTTGCCGATGTGGAGAGGCAAATCCCGAGGCAGACATTGTTTAAGATCGACCAAATGTCCCCGGTAAGCGGGATAAACGGAAAACCCCCAACACACAAGTACACACACTCGCTGGAATCGAAGGATGTGGAAAAAATAAACACAACGGGGCAGGAGTAAAACTAATTTAAAATGACCTTCGACATGTGGGCCAGTCGGCACAATAGTCCGGTCATGTTACAGTGTACAATATGTCTCCCTAGATGCGTCCGTGGGTGGGTGCTTTTTTTGGACGCAGCTTATTTAACTTTATCCCGGTTAGCGAGGGTAGGAACGAAGGTTTTTTAAATTAAATTAAAGACTTTTTTAGAATTTATTATATGCAAAAGAGCTTCAAAATAATTAAATTTTTTTAATGGTTAAGGTATGAGCTTACATATTTGTAAAAATCTATTTTTTTGTATATATAATTTATTTAGTTACTATTTTTAAAATACTCTTAAAAATTAGGGACATTTTTTTAATGATCATTTTAAAGATGCACTTTAAACTTATTGTATTTAAAAGAGGTCTTACAAATTATTTAAGTTGTTCCGTTTAAGCGTTCCGTTTAAAATATGTTAGATAAAATATTTATTTTCAAAGTTTCAAATGTGGTGTTTGAGTTATTTAAGCCATACTTTAAAATGTCTTATTTAAATACTGAACATTTTATTAATGCTAGTGTAATGTAAAAAATATATTTTTTAATCTGAAAAATATTCATAAGAACCTGTTATTGTTTCCAAATATTTAAATTTATTTTCCGAACTGCATTTTCCACCCTCTGCTGCTCGTCCTCCCACGCTTTTTTCCATAGCCTACTTTTTGGGGCAAAGCAGCAGCGACTGCACTGCAGCAATTCGCATTCATAGTCCAGTGCCTTCTTGAGAACCCCGCCTGCGGCCGAGACAAAAACAGAATCGCCTCAATCCTGGCTTTAAGACTCATCCAGTTGCCTTTTAACATTTTACCATTTCCCTCGCTTTTATTTTATTTTTTGTGTGTTTTTGTGATATGGCCGAGCGAAAAACACCGAGTGACCAAACGGCAGCACCACCCCTCCGCATTTTTCGCCAACCGTTTTTGCTTGTTCTATAATTTTTCCTGTTTTCGCCTTGCTTTGCGGTGCTTTCCTCGCCGCTTTCCCCTACTTTTCCCGGTCTTAGTTATATTTTCCCTCCTTTCTGGTGGCTTGCTTTTGCTATTTTAGTTTTCTAACCAACAAAACAAATTGAATCACGTTCGCCTGGGAGAAACGTGAGTATTTTATTTTTTCCGTTAAACATTTTCATTTTTCTTTCCCAAAAATGGATGATAAATATATATAGGTCAGGCCGAAAATGTTAATACCCTTTGGGGAATGGTTTTAGAAGGAAATCTGATCGGATTATTACCATTTACATGTGTAAGTAGGTAGTGCTTACATTTGGTCATCTGTAATATGCTTTTTCTGGGAATCTCAAAATCCAGATCGTAATTTTGAAAGTAAATTAAAGTAACCTCATAGTCAAATCAGAAAAGGGAGTGATATATGATAGTATGATATAGTTAAATATCTGATTATCTTAAATATTAGTTCTAAGATCTTATCTTTTATATATTTTTATTTGTTTCTGAGTGTTTTGTAGGAGATAGATATTTTCTGACATTAGTTCTATATACAGAGTATTAACTAAAACTATTTTCATGGGTTCAAAGTCTGGTCTGAACTGGGACCAATGCGTTTTCCCCGATAATGACGCCGTTGAGCCATCGCCATAGCTTTCACTGTTGTTTTCGGACTTGCCGTCGAGTGTTGGCCGCTGAAGCATACAAAACACAATCACTTTGCCTTGTTTTTATTTTATTTCTTCTTCTCTTGTTGTGTTTATTAAAAAGAGATTGGAGTGCAGAAAGATTCCCAGTTTTGTCATGACCGGAGGAGAATGCCTCTGCCACTGGTGGCCACTTGGGCCTACCGAGCGACCGGAGCAACCATTCATCATCATTCCGGGCTGATGATTTTATTTTGATTCCGGGACGTTGGGGGATTACCAGGCTAATGATTTTATTATAGTTTTTCATACGGCCCTCGTTGGAATTTTGATTGATGGTCCTGTGATTGTGCCTCTCTGTCCTGATTCCAGATTCTGGTCTCATTGTCTTGACATTTAAGCGGCTTCATTATATTAAAAGCGAATTAATCCTGTCGCCATGGCGATGCGAGTTCTTCAAGTTGAAATAAAATTGCTCATTTTTCCATTCGCAAGAATTACATTTCCAAGTACCAACTGCCGAGAGTTTTGCTCCTATTTTTGGGTTTGCCAAATTAAATTTTCCTGAGTCCGTCTAGCTAACTTTCAATGGGCTTTAGAACATTTTCGAGGTCTGCACGAAATGGGCAAATTAAGATAGAGTGCTGGGAAATAAGTAAATTTGTAATAAAAGGTAAATCTCTTGTTAAAAAATATTTATTAAAGTGGGATCTTGAAATATATAAATTCAATTTAACATAATAATGGCAGTAACTTCATACAATATATTTCTAAAATCTAAGATAGCTTCAGCAAAATATGTAAATACAAAAATCCTTTGAACTTACCCTTATCACTCGCCTTTTGTTAATTGATGTGCGGTTTCTCCTGCTCCTTGTGGCCAACACCTATCATTCTGCCCGCATATTGGATGCTTATTACAGGAGTTCCCATCTTCTGATTTTAGGCATAAACTTAAGTGGGTCCCTCGGTGGGAAAACAGGCGGAACCGCCCAGCCTCAGAGGATCCCCAGGATGCCCGTACATTGTTATAATTACGCGTAACTTTCGACAAGTGTCGCCTTAAAATCGCCAAACGTTCTCATTTCAAGTGCCGTTGTCCAGGAAAAGTTGTCCCCATCCCACCCTTTTCTCCAAAATGGCAGTAGAAAGGGGAATCCCCCGCCAGCTGCTGTTTAATCTTCTTTTAAGTTGCACCCCGCCCCATTTTCGTTTCGTAAAAAGATGGCGACACCGTAAAGCAAAAGTTTGCCGCCACTTGTGGGTTTATAACTTAGAACAAAGCCAAGTCGGGTTGGCATGTGGGCGGGGGAAAGGGATATGGCAGTTGGGGGCGTGGCAGTTGGGGGCTGAGGGCTGAGGGTCCTGGAACGAGGGCAGTCCTTTGCACAGCTTGAAAATAGTTGGAGTTTTGTGAAAAGTCATTGTTACTCTACTCTGAAGAGCTCGCCTTCGCCCTGCGCTTTCAGCTCTCTAATTAGTCGTCATTGGCGTGTGATTTGTGGGCAGACTTTCGAGCATTTCCGAAATTGGAGAGCCAAACGCATTTCCAAAACCAGAACTTCTCCCACCACAAAAGCCAACTTGTAATTGTGTTCAGATTTTTGATTTACCTCAGGACAGAAATTTGATTGGTTTGCACTGTGGAAAGAGTTTCTGTCTTATTTACAGATCAATATATATATCAATAATTTTGTCACGGTTGTATAAGGATTTAAAGAAGTATGCGTTAAAAGATAGGACATTAATAATAAACTTTAAACTAATAAACATTTTTCCATAAAACAATTTCTTTTTACCCATAATTAAAGGGTGGTCATGAAACAAATCACATATATCTTTAAAAACTAAGATCTTAACTATCCAATATTTGTATTTTTCAGTGAAATGTTTTTGTTCTGTTTTTAGAATAAAATATTAACTAGTATAAAATAAACCGCAGTGTAGAAACACCTTAACCATAAATCTCGAACAGCACCTGCTGGAGAAAACTATTGCGACCGGGCTTCGCTCTCATTAGTAGAACCAATTGCAGTTCATGTTCAGTTTATATGGTTTATATTCGGACCATGGCGTATAGCTAGCCGCAAATGATTTAAAGCGAAATGAGGTGGCCACAATTTATGCTGACCACATTAACCATTCTCGACATAAAGGGAGAGCAAAAGTCCGAGCAAGTATTTAATTAAATTAAGCACAAAGGAAAACACCAAAGTCCGAGAGGCGAGCGGGCAGATGAAGTTGGCTTCTGTTTTTATGGCCTGGCCTTTAAAGCAGTCGTAAATCATTTAAGAAAATGGCAGAGCGGATGGCGATGGAGCTTATAATATAGAGATGGCCGCTAATGGCCAGCAGAACCAGGTCTTCCAGTTCTTCTTTTTTGTCCGAGTCGATCACGCCCGCTGGCCACTCGAAGGGCATTAAAATAGACTAAAATGCCCGCCGTTCGGCTGCCTTTATGGCCACTTAATGTAAAACAGTTAATTAGCCCACTCACCCACACACACACACATACGGCAAATGTCCTGGCTTAATGCAAAATGGCCGCCATCATTTTGTTTTTTCCCTTCCAGCCATTTCCTTTCCGGTTTCCACCGCCTTCGCTGCTGACGTTTGCCATCTTCACTCGGTAAAATTCGCCAGGTGAAATCAGGGGGTGGTGTTGGGCGCCGACTGCTGTGAAAGGCGGAAAATTACTTTTGATTAATGAAGCGCAATGAGGCGCGCAAAAAAAGAACCAAATAAAAATTATAAAAGGCAGTGGAGGGACAGGGCAAAAATCGAACACCAAGCTTAAATTCCCTTTGCAAAGGGATAGTTTTTCCCTGAAAAATGGATTATTATTATTTCATTTACAACGCTTTGTAGATTAAACTAAAAAAACGTTCTTTCCTGATAAAATACGTTTTAATTTTAAGTATGGAAGGATTACATTTCAGGATTTAAGACCTTGCTTTCAAATTGAAAGTCTTTATCATTAAATTACAAATTTCTTAGGGCAAATCATGCAATTATTTATAATAATAATATAATCCATTTTTTATCAATGTAACATTTTATTATTAACGCATGCAGAGTTAAGTTAGAATCTTCTTTTGAAAATAAGATAAAGAATTTTACAAATATAATCTAATTAACTTTATTATTTACATCTTTTAACTCTCAATGCTACATGTTTTTGTTTTCAATTGCCTTGAGGATACTTAAAAAGTTTCAAAAGGGCATCACAAAAAGTTGTCAATCTCTTCCGCAGGCGCGCATTTTCCGCATTTCCCGCCCTGCTGGAGCTTCCTGTTTATGGCAGACAGCTACTGAGTAGCCCCGAGTGTCATTCAGAAAATCGGGAAAATGGAAGGTGGTTTCTGGAAATTAACATGCAGACTGACGGCTGACATGCCATGGACATTATTGGACCCGAACACCTCGGCCTGCAGTTCATTATTAATGCCGATGCATTGTCTTCGATGCCCGGGGGAAAATTCCCGGTAAGTGTCATCGCCTTGTCCCCCACCTTTAATTACTATGATGCCCAGGACGTGACATAATGACCCAACCCATAAAAGAGATATATATATTTCTAAAAGATTGCTTTGTGCCAGCCTTGGCAAAAATGCAACCTGGCAGTCTTTCATAATTATGCTTTCACTAACTAAAGAAGGCATGTCCGTAATTGTGGCCATTAAACGTGGAACAGATTCGGCCTGGCAACTTTCGGGAAAATTCATTAGCCAGCTGATAGGGTCAGGTCATGGTCGAGCCACTGCCAAAGTTTATATTAAGTAATAAACGGTAACCGCGGCTTAATTTCCATATCCAAGACGGCCGCCGAGCAGCTTTTGCCTGGGTTAAGTGGCAGTGTAATTAAATTTAATCCAATTAAACGACTGACAAGTCCAGAGCAGCTTGCGGTCCGGCTTATTAATGGTGGCTTCATTAAATATATGCCAAGCCGGACCTAGCCTCATTCGGGAAAATGTTAATAAATTAAGAATAGCCCGTGAGCTCTAAATATTGATCCAACTGCTAAAAATTATATGGGGCCAGCATGTAAAATGAGGTGTTGAGGTGTTGTAAAGTGTACTTTTTGATGACGTTACACATACGATTGTTTACAAGACATTAGTATTTGAAATTGTAGTGCAATAAATTCTGAATATTAATTTCTTAACTTTTTTCTGAACTTGTTTAAATAGACATAAAAAGATTCCGCGTGGAATATTTATTTTAAATAGTTTAACGAAAAACCTTTTTTATAAATCATGGTTGCCGCAGTTTATTCCTGAGTATCCACATTGAAATTAGTAATTTTTAGATCGCTGATCTTTTTTTGTATGGATGAGAGTCATTCATGTTGTAGCCTGAATAGGAACCTTATTAGCCTCCAAAATGATTGGGAGTATTATCAAAAACGTGTGCATTACAATAAAACTGGGTGAATATAAATGGTGAAGTCAGATTTTATATCGAAACTGACCAGATAATTTATAATTAATCATTATATAAACAGCTGAATAAATGAAAATTGCAAATAAATTAAATTGAGCAATTCAAAAAAGCGTTACACGCGCATTATTTAGTGCATTCTGGCAGTCACGTGGAGTAATCGGCGCCTTATCGATTGTGTCATCGCCGTATCGATAGTGTTATCGGAGCCGACTTGTGTAATAAAAACAAGACAAAATTGTGTTAAAATTTCCGTAAATGCCGTGGACTGATTAATTAGTAATTGAATATTGAACCAGATTTTGTACTGCACCCAGGGGCAACTGGTGAAAAAGGATCCCCGACAAATGGTGGGTTGTTTGACCGGTGATAACGACGTCCAAAAGTCGGCGGCCGATCTATTTGGAGTCAAGGTTACGGATCTCAATAAATTGGAGCTGATTGTGGTGTTTATTTGTGATTGCAGAGCCCGAAAAAGAGTCTGAACTTGAGACTGGGATCGGACGTCTATTAACCCCATGCTACCCGCCATAATTTTCCGGCAGGTGCAGCGGCCACTGCATCATGGAGCCGCCACTTTGGAGCACGTCCTGGGCGTCGGCGGTAGTAGCTTCGTGAACTGCCTAAATCGCTATGCCGCCGCCACGGGATTCATCCGGATCTCGTTCCTGGACATAAAACGGCGGCGGAACTATGAGTTGGCCCGCCTCCGGCTTTATGCCGATGCCAAGAAGCAGTCGCTCCATCTGCGCACCCTGCAGGGACGCCACCTTCTGCAGGGCGTCATCGAGAGGAAGAACTTCCTGGTTGATGACATCCGGGAGGCGAGGCACAAGGTCCAGGAGCGAGTGCGCGAGAAGATCGACGAGATCCGCGAGGAGCGGGAGAATATCATGACCATACCCAACATGTTGACCATCAGTCGTGCCGTCCTCTCCCCCTACATAGGATATGTGATCGTCCAAGGGGATTTCACTCTGGGAATGAGTCTTCTAGCCTTCGCTGGGGTCACGGATCTGGTGAGTTTCTTGGGGTCGGATTTATTTAGGTACTTTTGTATAATATTGTATAACAACTATGTCAAAACCATCGAAATTTCTTGAAAGGGAATAGTAAACACAAGACAAAACAGGTTGCGGCGTACATTTTGGCATCATTTATTGATTTGTGTTCTGCCCGCCTGTGTTTATTTCAACAATCAAATACATATAATACAATTTAAATAGAAACAATGCACTATACTCAGTTCCAAAAATAGTTTGCTTATCCTAACAAAATAGCCACATATACTTACTGCCTCTCTGCTAGCAAATATGTTCTGAAATGATTCAAATATTTCCTGAAACGGCTCAAACGTGCAGATGATTCTAAAGAAAAGTGTTTTTACATATATTAAAATCTGTTTTCTTTCCCCCTAGTTGGATGGCCAGATCGCCCGTCGTTGGCCCTCGCAGGCGAGCAAGTTCGGCTCTTTCCTAGACCCCATGGCCGATAAGTTGCTGATGGGCTCGCTGGTCATCGCTCTGTGCTACACAGATTTGCTGCCCATGTGGCTCGCCGGAATCGTGGTCTTCCGGGATGTGTTCCTCCTGGGAGCTGGATTTGTTATTCGCTACATAAGTCTGCCACCGCCGGTAAGTTAAAGATTCCTTTTAATTTTTAGTCACTCATTAACATTTTTAAATCTTCCTTAGAAAACCTTTTCGCGCTATTTCGATGCCACTCGTGTTACTGCTCAGCTGGAGCCCACGCTCCTCAGCAAAATCAACACGGGCGTGCAGTTGGCCACCATTGGCCTCAGTTTGGGGGCTCCAATTTGGAACTATTTGGGTAAGATATAACACTCATTCATAAACAAGATAGAGTAATCCAATCTTTTCCTCCCTGCCACAGATCATCCCGCCTTGCAGGGTCTTTGGTATCTAACTGGCCTAACTACGGCTGCCACTGCCGTCAGCTATGTACTGAATCGGCGTAATACATTTAAGATAATCCAGAAAAAGACGTAGGACCGGGCATTTCCGATATACATATATCCGAAAACTACAAGGAGTAGTTACTCTCCTTAAGCAATGACTAGTATGTATTGTGTTTTCTAAATGATTACCATCTAAAATTAAATAAATCTATTTTGTTAACAAATCTGAGGGTTTTAACTCAGGAACTTTAAAAATGTTGGGTGATAACCGTTGATGGTTTTTCAAAAATGTCCACAACATATCGATTGTTGGTGTGTGTACTTGCTAAGCGGGTGTGACCACACTTTTCATTCTAAATATAACCTGCAATGCGCAAAGTGTGACCGCATCTTCGCGTTGTTATCGAAAAAAACGAGTATTTCCCAGCTCTAAAATCTCCCCTTCTTTTCTTTTCGCCCGTTTCCGGTGAGTGGTGTGCTCCGCGTGTTAATTTAGTTAAATTTTAGCCAAAATATATTTTTCTGTGAATTGTTAGGACTGTGAGTGGTGTAAATTATGGAAACCACGCCCTCTCAAAGTGGATTTTAATTTAAAATGCAGAAAACGTTCTGTTTCCGACCCTATAAAGTAGATTCAAAGATTCGCCGATGGCAATGCCCATCTGTGCCCATGAAAAATCCCAACAATTTATGCATGTAACACTCCGCATGGTCTGTTTGACCACATCTTTAGACTTCATAGGGACGGATAAATTCAGTGTTTTTAAAGATAATAATATACATAATAGGAAATCAGCACCCCAAAGCATCCGGCTTACTAGCTGAAAACGTGTTTGTTGGAGACATATTTTGGTTTCATGCTGCTGTATTATAGATTCCTCCAAAGATCTCAACTTACCATAGGAATAATTTAACTTCAAGGCACCTGTCTTCCCAAATCAACGGATATTACTATATATTTTGGCGGGACTTAGATATAAATTGTAACTACTGATTTGTTGATAAACTTACTAACAATTTGTTATTTTCCATCCCATTTCATGCACTCTTCAAACAAAAACAACGGATTTACAGAGCAAGCCGCCAAGATGAGGAAAATCATGAAGCAGGGCAAGATCGTAATCGTCCTTAGCGGACGTTACGCCGGTCGCAAGGCCATCATCGTCAAGACCTCCGACGATGGCACCCCTGAGAAGCCCTTCGGCCACGCTCTCGTCGCCGGCATCGACCGCTACCCGCGCAAGGTGACCAAGAAGATGGGCAAGAACAAGCTGAAGAAGAAGTCTAAGGTCAAGCCCTTCTTGAAGAGCCTGAACTACAACCATCTGATGCCCACCCGCTACACCGCGCACGACATCAGTTTCGAGAAGCTGTCGCCCAAGGACCTGAAGGATCCCGTCAAGCGCAAGACGCACCGCTTCCAGACCCGCGTCAAGTTCGAGTCCGTCTACAAGGAGGGCAAGAACAAGTGGTTCTTCCAGAAGCTGCGTTTCTAAGCTATCCATTTGCTACCCGTGGTTACTGGATTGTCGCTCTTTTTAAGGTTTAATAAACAAAGAAGTAATTCTGATAAAACTGACCGAAGTGAAAAACTGTGCCTTCATTCTGTGCGTTGAAGTGGGGCATGTGCCTATGGAACTATGTATATACCCATGTGATAAAGTTGGAAAAGCATGAAAACTGATGTTCCTATCTCAATCCAAGTTATCAAAAGGTTGATCCTCTGAAATTTAGATATTTTTCAAAACTCCCAATTGGTATTACTTGTTTATCAATAATGCAAATTCTAGTATCCCACTAAATGCCCATTATTTTTCCCGCCCAATCGAAAACATTAGTAAATACAGTGTCTTTTTTTTCTAATAAATATTCGAACAGAATAATACATTTTGTTTGAATCAACTTCTCAATATTACAATTCTTTTGGAAAATTTAAAATTACAATTTATATCGCTTTGACTATTTTTGGAAACTTGCTTGGCTTTTTAAGAGCGCAATGTGTGTTATTCTTGTTGTACATTAAACTGTTGCCTTAGGGTATTTTGGATAGAAAGTTAAAAAAAGAAAATGTATCTCTTAGTAGGGAATAAAAAAAGAACCAGAGTGAAGAAACATTGGATAGGACCGGCAAGAAAATCTGTGAAATATAAGAAAATACTTTATTAGTTTCCATTTAAAGGGCTCAAGATTTATAAAACTGAATTATACTTGGAGTTTGTATTACCTGAATTATCACACTTGGACATCGAATGAACACACAATGGACATTTAGCCGGGGTAACATATCATATTTGTTTGGGTTAAGCAGCGGAACAATTCGACCTCGATTTGATTATAGCGATTCTTTTTTTCTGGGCATCACATTTGGCTGAATGCATTGGCTTGGGGAACAAGGCTTCTCGAATTGGCTTAGTTTGTGGGTTAATATAATTTTGATTGGTTTGGTATTAGACTTGGTTCGATTTGGTTTGTTTTGCTGAGTTTGTTAGCAGTTGGTTGAGTTTCGGTAGTGCAAGAGAGCCTAAACTTGGCTAAAATAGTTTCCATGTGGCCTGCGGAGCGGTAAAGCGTTTTGGGTTTTCGGGGAGAGGAGAGAAAACAGAATAATTTTGTTGATTAGAGCTGGACAAGGACATTTTGGTTACACGTTCAAAACGAAAACTACATACTTGTGTACTGAATGTGTGTGTGGTGGTGTGATCTACTGGAGGACTACTTAAAATAAATATACAACAGAAATTTTTCAACAAAGCAATTGCTAAATAGGACGCCAATTTTGTAGACAGAGAGACCGAAAAATATTCCATAAACAATTTAAAGTCACTTGGTCACAAGTTATTTGCCATTGCTTACAGTAAAATAACCCAATATAGTTGTAAAGAAACCAAAAAGTTAGTTGTTAAGTGTAGTCTGTGGGTGTGCTGGTTGGTTAGAGACACAGTTAGGCCTTTTTTGGCAATAACACTTACAGTTCTGCTAAAGTAATCAGTAAGTAATTAAAATAATACAATAACAGAGCATGAAATCATAATACAAGGTTCTCTTAGGCAGAACCCATCGCAACAGTAAACAGTAGAAGGGGGACAAGCGATAGATGTTTGTTTGTTTAAAAACTAAATAGAAAATACAACACTCGGTTGTGACAGCGCGATAAAAGAACATATAAGCTACTCTAAATGCAGACGATTATTTTACCAATTCACGCGCTTGGCACTCAAGATCTTGAGTATGTTTTCAACCACATCGGTACTGGAGTGGGTGCCGCCAACATCTGCAAGATACGGAGATGATGTAAATGATTCTGTTGGGTAAGAACGCTACGGGGGATGATTACCTGGCGTGCGAATGGCATCGTTGACAATGGTCTGGTAGACGGCCTCCTGGATGACATTAGCGTGCTCCTTGTGGCCCAGATGGTTCAGCATGTCGACACTGGCATTGATCATGGCCACCGGGTTGGCAATGTTCTTGCCGGCAATGGCGGTTCCTGTGTTACGGGTGCCCGGCTCGAAGATGGCGTACTGAAAATGGTATAGTGAACATGAAGGGTGATACGTTTGGTGTAAGGGAGAGGTACTCACATGATCACCGTAGTTCCTGCCGGAAATGAGACCAGCTCCTCCCATCAGGCCGCAGAGGACGTTGGACACAATGGTGCCGTACAGATTGGTCATGTTCATGACATCGAACTGGTGCGGGTTGGACACAGACTGCATGCAGGTGTTGTCGATAATCATGTTGTTGTGCTCCAGCTCAGGATAGTCCTTGTGCACACGATTGGCTACCTCCAGGAAGAGACCATCGGAAAGCTTCATGATGTTGGCCTTGTGGATGGTGGTCACCTTCTTGCGATTGTTTTGGCGGGCATACTCGAAGGCATAACGAGCCACACGTTCCGCGTTGTCGACGGTCACCACCTTCATGCTCTCCACAATTCCGGGCACAGACTCGTGCTCCAACATGGCGTACTCGCCATCGGTGTTCTGGCGGATGAGCACCACGTCGATGTCGTGATGGCGGGCCGGGATGCCGGGATACGACTTGCAGTGCACCACATTCACGTACAGATCCAGCTCATTGCGGATGGCCACGTTGCGCGAGACTTCGGACAAGGTCTGCGACTTGGTCTCAATGTTGCCCTTGAGCGCCACTCCGTTCCTCTTGATCGAGGTGATGGCGTAGTCCAGATCGTCGTTGCCCTCGGTGGAGGGGTCGATGTCGATCACCTCGAAATCAATGGGGGCACCGCAGTACCGGAAGATCTCGCGCACATAGCCCATCAGCTCCGGACCGATGCCGCCGCCGGGCAGCATGGTGACTGCATGACGACCTCCGTACTGTGCCGAGGGGATGTCGGTGCCCTGTCCACGAAGATATATAAGGATGCTATAACCTCACTTGGGGGGCAGTAGTTCCAGTGGCCAGACTCACCGTGACTTTCTTCTGCAGCGCCGATTTGGTGTGGGCCACATCCTCGGACTTCTCCTTGGTTACCAGCAGCGGGTAGCCCTGCAATGGGAATAGTTAAAGACAATCTGTAGAATCTGCCCGCCGCGTAATTTCTTATGTAATTTCTATTTGTTGGCCAATTTCCCGGCCGAGAAAACGTACGCGGGTGAGGAACGGCGTCTGCGTCTGCAGCAGTCTCTGGGACAAGCGAAGGGCCATGATTCGATCCTGGGTTTATTTGTTTCTAATGCTGCTGCCGAGCTTTTAATATCGGTTAAATCACGGCCAATTTTATTCCACTTGGCCAAATAGGTGCTGCTGTTCCTCTTCTTCTTCCCAAGAACGACGGCTATCTAGGGTTGTCAAGTACACATAAAAGGTATTAAGTTATTTAAACCATTTAAAAAATTTAATATTTATATAAAAATGTATAAAAATTTTATATTTTTTAAAGAAAAATATGTTATAATATATATTTTTTCTAGGGTTAAAATATGGCTGAAGTTTGAACACCTTGACAACTCCACAGCAATCAGCTGTGGTGCACAGCGTTGCCGGACCATTAAAAACCAGCTGACTGTTACGTTAACAACCACATTTTATATTTTTGTTTATTAAATTAGTTTAAACAAATACTCTTGCGGCATGACATAAACTGGGTGTCTAAACCAAACTACTAGGACATGGCAGCGGAGCTAGGTCTGGATTCGGCCGCAGGGTCATTGGAAATCGGCATGCAGGAGCCGGTTAACAAATTGAAATTTCTACATGCCCTTGTGGTGAGTACCTACAATATTTACATGAGAATCAAGATCTTAAACTTGGGTCTTACAGGCTGGAGGCGTGGCTGGCATGGTAGTGGACATTGCCCTCTTTCCCATAGACACAGTCAAGACCCGCCTGCAGAGCGAGCTGGGCTTTTGGCGGGCAGGAGGCTTTAGGGGCATCTACAAAGGACTGGCTCCTGCGGCTGCAGGAAGTGCTCCCACGGCGGCCCTGTTCTTCTGCACCTACGAGTGCGGGAAGCAGTTCCTCAGCTCACTTACCCAAACCAAAGATTCGCCCTATGTTCACATGGCAGCGGCTTCAGCAGCAGAAGTGGTGGGATTTACCTAGATACTCCTTACTCTGTTTATAGAGCTAACAAATTTCCATATCCCTTAGTTGGCTTGCCTGATCCGCGTTCCCGTGGAGATTGCCAAGCAGCGCTCCCAAACATTGCTGGGCAACAAACAGTCTGGCCTCCAAATCCTGCTAAGGGCCTATCGCACCGAGGGTTTGCAACGCGGTCTCTATCGGGGATTCGGTTCCACCATTATGCGGGAGATCCCCTTCAGTCTGATCCAGTTTCCCCTTTGGGAGTACTTTAAGCTGCAATGGACTCCCCTAACCGGCTACGAATCCACTCCCCTGTCGGTGGCCCTTTGTGGAGCCGTCGCTGGTGGCATTTCCGCGGGTTTAACCACACCACTCGATGTGGTCAAGACCCGAATCATGCTGGCCGAAAGGGAGAGTCTTAACCGACGTCGCAGTGCCCGGAGCATTTTGCATGGCATTTATCTGGAGAGAGGCTTTGGCGGGTAAATATTTACCTTATAAACTTGGCTAGCAATAGGTTAATAGTTATGTTTACATTTATTTATGTATGTTTATGTGTTTTTTCAGTCTGTTTGCTGGCTTCGTGCCGCGAGTGATGTGGATCACGCTGGGCGGTGCATTCTTCTTTGGTTTCTACGACCTGACAACGCGAATACTGGGGGCAACCAGTACGGATCATTAAAATTAGGGCTATTTTCGTTGTACTTGTAGTAGAGGCACGTAGTTTGCAGTAGTAACTTAGTCGAGGACAACCACCGTTTGGATACAACGTGGACAATAAAGTGTTTGGAAGTAATTTAAGATTGTCTAGGCAATGGAAGCGTTACTTGGTTCCTGTGAATAAGATAAGCTATAGGAGGAATAGGTCATTATATAGGCTTCACTTACATCCTGAATGTGCAGGCGTCCGGAGAGCAGGCTGGCTGTAATCTGGTGATCCCCCAGTTCATCTCCGCAGGCCATGGGCACATCGGAATCCTCCTCATCCACGTTGATGTAGCCACTTCGCGGGGCCTTCCTGCGTCTTAGACAATCCAAGGAAACCCGGCAGCGACTACGAGACATGACGTACACCTTTGGAGACCCAAATGCATAAATTAAACAAATGTAAATTCACTTGAGCAAACAGACTGCGATAAGGAATGTAACGCACCAAGGCTGCCAGAACAAAAATGCCAACGAGCACCGCAAAGGGCAGCCAAATGTACTGGGCATCGTCGGGATGCAGGATATCCGTTTCAGTACTTTTCACGGTCGTCTCCGGCTCAAAATGTTGCTCCATTTTCGGGGGATTTACAAAAAAATCACAACAACAGCGGAGCAAAAAAGTTCTTAAAAATTTAAGCGCTCCCTGGCGTTGCCAGCCTGTCACCGAACAGGTGGCAACTCTGCGGCAGCTATGTTTAGTTTTTCTTTGCATTTAGTGTTTTGAGCGGGGATTTTCAATTCCTAACCGGATAGTACTAGTAATTTAAGGAAAATAACGCCATCTTATAATGATCAACATTCCACAGATGGATCCGCAAAAGATAAAAGTGGGAAAAACGCTTACCTTCACCATACGAAAGAGAGCGACCGAAGTTCGGGGTCATCTTGTGTCCCAAGAAGTGTCATTTTCAGGAGGTGCTTCGTTTTTGGAGCTCATCAACTGCTGCCGACTATGTCTGGAGGAGCCCCATCCCAACCAGATGCTAGACATGTCCAGCATCTATGACCAGGAGGCGGAACTCAGTTACTACGACTGCTACGAGATTTGCACCAAGGAAGATCTCCGCCAGACTCCCAGCCATGAGCCCAGAACCTTGTGCAAACGATGTGCCGTGGAACTGCATTGGGCCTACGATTTCCACAAGAAAGTGTCCATTGCCAACCAGCAGCTGAGGGAGATCTTTGAATCCACAAAAAGTTGCGAGCAGGAGGTACCAGAGGAAGAGGATGAGGAGGATATGAGCAAGGAGTTCCCTCTGGAGGAGATTGAAGAGAAGCAGGGTGACCAGGATGACCCTGAATCTTCCAATGCCCTTGCCACTTTAGAGGGCATCGTACCCCGTCATCGCCACTCAGGCGAATTTACCTGCAAATACTGCCACAAGGTTTTCAAGAACCATTCCCGCATGTCCAAACACCAGTTGATTCACCTGGGCACTCGCCCACACTTTGAGTGCAGCCAGTGCGACAAGGTCTACCTCACCAAACAGGCACTCAAAGTCCACGTGGACTCCAAGCATAGGCAAGCTGGAGTCCGCTGCGACACCTGTGGCAAGGTGTTCGCCATTGCCAAGGCCCTGGAAATTCATAAACGCTTTCACAACAAAGATTTTCCTTATGCCTGTGATCTCTGCGATCGTCGATTCGCCCAGCGTTCCCATCTAACTGTCCACCAGCAGGTGAAGCACACGGGATCTCGCTTTATTTGCGAGTTTCCCGACTGCCAGAAGTCCTTCACGTCGTCTTCATCGCTTAGGAATCACGAGTGCACCCATACGGCCATGCCATTTGAGTGCTCCCACTGCCAGCAGAGCTTTCCAGCACGTAACAAGTTAGTATCCCTCCTGAAATCATAATAAAATGTGCAATTAATAATATCTAATTCTATTTCAGATTGAAAGCGCACCTTGAACGTAAGCATAATATGGTAGTGGAATTGGAGGACCTGGAGGAGATGCGCAAATTTCACATGGTGCGCTCCAAGTTGGTAATGGCGAAAGTTTATACAGGTCATGAGCAATTAGACAACAGTGGCAAAAAGAAAACCGATGGAGCTTCTAATTAAAAAGAATTTGAAGCATCTAGCCAAGTATGCTTGATATCTCCCTAGTTTCTGTTCACACATGTCTAATGGAATCGATTATCTATTTTTAGTCCCATTATGAAATCTCCAAGATTGCCTTACAAATATCACATTCAATTTATTTCACACTTTCCTTTGGTTATCTTACACAAATAGGGATAGATTTTCACATACACATATAAATAGATATTCGATATCATAGACAAAATAAATGCTGCTAAATCTGATGGTATACAAGTTCGATCTCCGCCACAATAATCCTTCAGTTTGACAGCGTAAGGGCTAAAGGCATGGCTTTGGCCAGTGCTGTGGAGTCATCCGGATGTTGAGAGGATCCCGTAGCCGTGCCCGTCGTGGTGGTGGCCACATTTCCATTTCCCGCCTCCGCTCGCTTTCTAGAGGTTATCTTTTTCCAACCCCGCAAGAAGATTTGATTTCGATACTTTGGCGTGGTGAAGGTGTACAAAAGTGGATTAACCGCCGAGTTCAGTGGTAAGACGAAGACCACCAGCCAGGCGTATATGTCATCGGAAATGTTGTAGTTGAAGAAGACCCAGATCTTCATAACGATGATGGGCACCCAACACAGGAAGTCAGTCAGCACGATGAAGAAGAACCTCACTGCAAATTCGCAATCCAAGAGAGTCAGCGGAGTGGCACTCCGCGTGCGCCAAATCGAGATTAGGAGGGCCGTGTAGAGCATCGCAATCATGACCAGCAGCAGGAGGTTGACGCCCAGGAACACAAACGCCGAGTAGAGCCAGCCCATGGGAAAGGCCTCGTGGATGTGTAGTGGGAAACCTGTAATAATAAATTTCATTACTTATCTAGATTCATTTTCTCATGGAAATTTGTATACAGGTGCCGGAATAGGATCCGTAGTATGGCAGGGTGCTCGTCCGCCACAGAAGTACTGGTACTACAGCTAAGCCCACGCCCGTAATCCAAATGCAGATCAGCGAGAGCCACATCACTCGACTTCCGATGCTGCGATGACCACGGAAGGGATCAGCGATCAGCAGAAAACGCTCCAGCGACATGAAGGCCAGGATTAGCATCGATACCTCCGAAGAGCTTACGGCCAGGGTTCCAATCACTGTGCACTGCCATGAGCTTATCCAATCCAGCACAACCCTAGAAGATTATAGGATATTAACTCACTGTACAGTATATCTAAAGAATCGGATAAAACTTACTTGTAATATTCGTTCCGGTAGCGGTAGTCCTGCACTCCAATAGTGACTAAATAGAACCCCATCAGCATATCAGCCAAGGCCAGATTTCGGATCACCATCGTCACAGCCACATTCTCATCCCGGTAGATAAAGCGTCCCCAAAGGACCAAAACATTTCCGGCTATCGTAAGGGTGGCCATCACCCAAGCGGAGTAGCGCAGTACGGGTTTGCTCAGCAGATCCTGAAAGGAGCTGACTCCATCAGTGGACGGCTTGCACATCCTCACCCGCGGCGTCATGGAGCAGTAAAAGAACCGATCGTAGATGATGTATTTGAGATTCCGCATCGCATTGATGGCCGTAAAGTCGATGTGATCATAACGAATGCCCGTGAGATTGAG
Source organism: Drosophila suzukii (assembly GCF_043229965.1). Taxonomy (NCBI): domain Eukaryota; kingdom Metazoa; phylum Arthropoda; class Insecta; order Diptera; family Drosophilidae; genus Drosophila; species Drosophila suzukii. Next base: position 86,464,465 of record NC_092082.1, read on the forward strand.
GAACGATATGTTCAGAGGCTCCATTAAACTGCGACTGATGTGGATAGGCATTTGGGCCAGAGAACTGGTGAGTGTTCCAAATAATCATACAAATAAAACCATATTTTTAAGGCACTTACAACTCTTACAAAGTGAAAAATAAAATTTTTTATTAACGAAAAAAATAGGTTTTTTGATTTTTTTAAGAACTAACTCATTGTAAATTTAAAAACCCCAACAAAATATATTTTTCCGAGTATACTCACAGTGCCTCCAGTCGAGTGTTGTGCAGAAATGTTTCGCCAGATAACTCCTTAATGGGATTACCGACAAGGCGGCTGTAAAACGAAATGCACGTCTAAGAATTATTCGTAGATATAAGGTTACCCATACGCCGCGTGTGCCGCGCATAATGGCCCCGCGCTTTCAACTGATAAAGCCAGCACACATTGTCGCCTTTAAAAGTTCTTAAAAAACAATTTTCTCCTTGGTGCGACTTTAAGCCAAAGCCACAACAAGTTGGCCGGGGCTTTTGAAAGTCACATAATAAAATCCCGCTGGGCAGCATAATAACAAAAATTCTTATTTAATAGCTGGCTGAGTATAAATCAGAGCGCAAACATTGTCTATCAATGTGTGGAATAGATGCAACTGGCCGGAGCTTAATGTGCTGGCAGGAAAGGGCGCATCATTCATGGCAGACAGGATGTGGCACAGTGGTTTCAAAACCACTCCAAAATGTTATTATATATGTGCAACTGATTTTGAAAGTCAATGCACCAAGAAAAAAGAGATTTCAGGTTTAAGTCCCAGTTTTATATTACATTATAAAGATTTGAATCCGGAAAAAATATGTCTACCTATATCTATCTATGAAGTGTGTTGTTAGAGGGCTTTTAACTTTAAATTGAATTTTAAATTCATAAAAAATATATATTTAAGGGTAGTCCTTTAATTTGTTGTTCAAAGGCTTTTAAGTTCTTTAGGAACATACTACCTCTGCAAGTTCTATTCTGAAACCCAAATTACTATTTATTTATAGTAAATTTAACTATAAATTTTGTTTTGTTTAAATTTATTTACTATCTTTAACCTTAGCAAGGAACTACCAATTTATTGACCTATTTTGGCGACACTTTTCCTCCGTGTGGAGAAAGTTATTCTGCTTTATTATTATGTTTATCGCGTAGGGTGATAATAACTTCAATATTTCCCCTGGCTCGGGACAGGGGAGCTTCGGTTCCACCGTGTCACGTCCATGGGAATTGCAGCATCTGATGTGAGATCTAGGGAACTGAATCTGATGGAGATGGTGCTGTAGATGTGGCTGTGGATACTGACTTTGAGCTCTTCGCCGAAGCTCCATTGCTTGCACTTGTCTGGTCAATCAATGCCCGAGCACCAACTGTTAACAGTTTGTTTTTATGGATTGTCGCCCAAAGACAATGGCCACACCACCCACACCACCCACGCCCACCAGGAGCTACCACAGATTGCTGGTAATTGCTTGCTGGCTATAAAGTTGCAGCGCAATATCTCGTGGTCGAGGCGAGGAAAATCTTAAACTAAATATTTAACTTGGCCACAAATTGAGCCGTTGGAAAAATGGCTACTGCGGCCAACAGATTTTTATTATGTAAATTTCAAATTAATTATTGAAGAACAGGCCTCTCGGATCTGCTGCCATCATGATTTTGCCAGCGGTTCCATGAGCTCCAAAAATCCGCACTTAATAACTTCATAAATATCCGGCCAAACCAGACGAGGACGAAAACACACGAGCACAATTAACATATTTCTTGTGGAGGGCAAGGCAACAAGTTGCAGTCCCTCAGTGGTGGGCCTCCCAATAAGCCCCGGTTAATGCCCATTGTTCATGGACGAGCACATCCTCCAGTGGCCACATACTACACGTGGCTCATTCCGGGGGCGGGTGACAGAAAAGTGGACATCGCAAATGCGTCAGTATCCAAAGGACTGAGTAAACGATGAAGGGCTGGAATGGCGGTCATTGCGCATTTAAGAAAATGACAAATAAATGCCTCTAGTTGTGTTTGTGCGCTACGTGCAAGGAGCGAAAAATCATGGCGGAGAAATATCACAGATTTGGGTGAGTGGATCGAACCGATTGTTAAATACACTTCCTGGGAAGTCCGTGTATCTATAAAACATTAACATTTTTGTGGGTCAAGAAAGATTGTTAAAAGGTCTACATTTTTTAAGAAGAATTCTTAATTGTCTAACAGAATTTCCCAATGATCAATGATAACTATCTCTAGAGATCATAAATCTTAAATTTAACATAGCATTGAGCAAATGAATTTATCCCTCCAAACAATTTAAATTTATGTGATAGGTAACAAACTAGAGCATTAACATGACTTAGATAAATCACACCTTACTTGTTAGAATGTTATTAGATTAACAAATTAAGCAATATTTAAAGAAGATATTTTAAATATTTCATGTGATATGTGACAGTTCTGACAGCTTATTAATAATTATTGTCAGTCCCAACATTCCCTTGATAATTTTTCCCTTTGCCAACTGATTCAAAGTACCCATTTCACTGCGAGTGCACATTAACCAAATGAAGCCATTTGAGCTTCCCTTGCAAATGACACGTTTCAGTTGTGGATTCTTTTGGGGCAATGTGCTCTGCGTAGGTACTGCGGAATTTGTTGCACCGATGCGGAGGCGGGGCTTTATTGACCATAATTAACGTCACGGCCATGTCCAGCGAACAATGCAGAACTTGAAGGTCTTTAAAGCGAATGGAAAGCATCCAAAAAAATCCAAAATCTCCGTAATGACCTGTCAGTGGCTCAGTGGCTTGACAGCAGGAATCAAATTAGTGCAACGATTTCTGAAATATTTTCGCTTTCGTTTGTTTTATGGCCACGTCGTCTCCACCCCCGAAAACCCCTGGGGGATACGTTACCAAAGACAAAACAAATCAGCAGAAATTGCTGGAGGAAGACAGGATACATGAGCAGCATTTAGATGCGTATCTGATAGATACAAATACACGGACACAGATACGCTGGCCAAAGGAATCTCTGTGCAGTTTATTTTTATCTGAGCACACAAGAAAATAGTGAATTACTAGTAAATATCATTAAATACAAAATGAAATCTAAGATAAATTATTAAAGGGTTCTTCATCCTCAGAAAAAACAGTGCAGAATAGTATGCTACATTTTGTGAATATTACAAAATTTACGAAGGTCTAATATACAAATTTTGATAGTTATTTAAGAAAAATATTTTAAAATAAATAAAACATACTATAAGAAGCCAGAACATTTGTCTTAAAATATAGTATTTCTATGTTTCTGACAAAGTAAGATCTTTTGAAACTTGTTAAGACTTTTGATAGGAATAATTAAAAACTCAATCGATTGCCACTTAGATTTATATTTTCTTTCCGTGTGGCCATAAAAGTCTTACACTTGCCATACAAGCTCCATGGAATGCTGAGAAATTCCTAGCACGCCAACAAAGGGCGAATTATTTGCATGGATCTGGGTTCGGAAGTGGGTGGTGTTACCAAGATGGGTGGTTTATGGTAAGATGGCAAGAGGTGTCATCAACAGGCGTAAAGGATTCGCAGATCAAAAGGGGGAGTGGCAACATCTAATGAAGCAATGACGATTGGGGAATACCGCCCGAGTCGATTTCAATAAACTCCTTCATTATTGGCCCACAACTTGGCTCGCAGTTGGTCTCAGTTACTGGCCAAGGCTTTGGCGAAATTGTTTTCACATAAAATACAAATTTATTTGCATTTTTATTTGGCCATAATAATGTTTGTTTATTTGTTGCTCTGGCTGCGGTGGCCAAAAGTCAAAGTCCCACAAGATACAGAAATGTTTGTATTAAACCCAATCTGGTCAGAAGAAAAAATGGGAGTGTGGTGTGTTCGTTATCATCTCGATATGCTGATGTATGTGTATATGGATGGGTTTGGTAAATTTATTAAGGCCACAGCTTGATGCTAGACGATGGATTCTGAGTTTCCCTGGACATTTATTGAATATGCCATTGATATATGGTTATGAAAGCCACACAGCTTTTGGTATATTTTCTTTTTACAAGCCCTGCTTAAAGACATCATTGGTTTTCCCTATCAAATATTGAGCATACGCCATGTTGTCTGAGGCTCATCAAATTCCTTCCTCAAAGCGCTAAACAATTTGTTTTCCCTTTTACGACTACCGTTTATAGATTCGCCCTCTTATTTTAGAGTTGGCCATAACTTGCATAATAATAAACTATGACTATAAAGGTTAGATTAGTTGGCCCATGGGGGTAAACTTTTTTATAGCGCGGGCGTGGTCAAGTTCATAAAAAAATATTTCTAACATTGCAATTGTAGGGAATTCAAGCATCCCCCAGAAATTTCTTTCCCTTGTTATTATTTATCTGTCTGTGGGCGCAAAACTTTTCGACTTTAGGTTTTCATAAACAGAGAGATTCCCATTTCGTATACGTAATTGCGCATTAATGAACTGAAATTAATATCATAGAATATGATTTTGAATCACAAAGCGAATGTCCAGAGAGGGGGCGGGATTTTTGGGGTTTGGCCGTTTGAAATCCTTTGCCAAATTAGGATTTACTTTGGGGACATTCCTGCGGCTTTGTGCGCAGTCCTGATTCTTTGACCAGAACTCGAGTTCATTTACTTGTGTTTCGCAGCATTATTTGTATTATTATGCTAATTAGCTCTCTGTCGCCATAATTCATGCTTAGTGTCGGTGTTAAACTTTCAGAAATCCAGAATGGAATTCACTCCCTACCCTTTCGTATACTCACATATCTCGCATATTGGTTAGATTCGCAAAGGCTCGTCCATGGATGTGGGTGATGAGGTTGTGCTGGAGATCGCTGTGGAGAGACAGGAGAATTGGTTAAAAATAAAAATCATAGAAAGTATTTTGTAGTCGGGGGTCATACATTTCACTTTTAAATACAATATTAGGTGTCTAAAAGTATGCAATAATAAATTTAAAAATCAGAAGTTTAATGAACTCATTCAGAGAGACGATTGTCCTTTACTCACTGCATACTTTTAGACACTTAAAATTTATTTAAACAATACTAGTGAACACATCACTTATTTTCTTATTTCTCCTTATATCACTTTCAATACATTTATACTTTCTATCTTAACTTCAACTTCCCATATGCTTCAGATTACCAAATAAATTGACGACACATATGATGCGATGATGGGCACAAAAATTGCTACACAATTTATACCATCCAAATCGCATCGCTGCCATTCGTTTCCAATGTCTGTAAAGGTTAACACATTTATTTACGTTGGGCAATTTGGGTAACTGATTTATTTTCAGTTAGCAGCTAGGCGTCGGGCACCCAGACGACCCATTGACTTATATTGTCAGCTATTGATGCATAAATTAATGATTATGTATGCTCCGCCAGTCGGGGATTTTGAAGGATAAAAAGAAGAGAGCCCACGACATGTGAGGCGACCTCTGATAAATGCTTCCAAGTTGTTTAGGTGACTGCCGTACGAAGTTTAAGGATTATCAAGGTATACCCTTTCAAAAAATAACCCAAAAATAATCCTTTTTGTGTAAGACTTTAAAATGTATAAATATATAATCTGTAAGTCCAAATAAAATGTTTTTAAATTCAGAAATCTTCTGCCAAGGGTAAACCCATCTTCGGTTAATAGATTCGATTTTTCCGCCTTGTTATTCCACGTCACTCTTCGTCTAAATATATGTTTAGCATATGTTATTTGCGTAAACAATAAAAGTGCCAATTTATGGTTATTGGCGCATAAATTCACTTGTTCTTGGTTTGACGGTGAAAAGGTGTCGAAGTATCGGGTATCCAGCTCAGTGTCATGTCAACAGTGCGTATACGCAATGCCCCGTCTTCCTTTTTCACTGCCTCAGCAACAAAGTAACCCACATAAATCTCTCAAAATAAACAAGTTAAAAAAACCAGTGAAAACGAAAGCAAAATGCAACGAAGAGTAAAAATTACGCATACGCCCCATAAAATCTAAGTACAACATATTTCAATAGACTTTTCGACACTTGCTGGCATCTTCTTTTCTTTTCTTTTTTTTTTTTGGTGGGGGAAAGGGGAAAAGTTGATTGTTTTACTTACAGCAAATGTAAATTATCCAATTGGGAAAAAGTTTGCTCGCCAATGTATTCGATACGATTGAAATCCAAATAACTGTAAAAGTAAAGAGATATTTATGCAGGCATCAAACAATCTGGCTAAGCTGTAGGCCTAGTTTTGTGTATATATATTTTTGGGTTAGTGCTCTAAGACTGCCTTAAGTCTTTTGTGTGTGCTTGTGTGGACGAGTGAGGAATGTTCCTTGGCCGGATGTAAGATAATCACAGTTGATGCTGTGCTGGGCAACTAGACTTTAAGGTTTAACTGGAAGTTTAAGGCAAGAACCTTTGAGATATTAAAATAAAAACTGAAGAAATTTGGAGAAACCTGTTTAACAAATACAAGAAATCACATTAAATTGATTTTCTAAATTTTAGAACATTCTGTTTAAAACAAAGCTTGTAATACAGGGAAAATACATTTAAAGATACATTCTCTAATAACTTTGAGGACATTAAACCAGTTAAAGTATAATAATATCATTCTTTTAAAGTTAATTTAAAGATTTTTAAGGTACAACAGGTGAGCAGTTAAAAAGCGTTTAATGATCCATCAAAAAAATTTCATGTTGCAACTTCACACAAGTCGCCACTAAAGGACATCAAACAGATACTTTGGGCACTAAGTGAGTGCCACCACGTTGACAACATTGTGTCAGTCCTTAAAGGGAATCACCCAACAGTTGCCGGTTTGTGGAAAACCAGCTAACCAGCAATCCTGGAGGACAGACACCCAATACCCGGGTAACCCAATGAGCAGGGTGCACCATCACCACCATTTTAAAGAGCATTTTACGCTTGAATACATCAGCGGAGCTGGATGTCCAGAGTACGACCCGATTTCTTCTCAGTTTTTAATCTAGCAAATAGAAGAGTAGCAGCGCAACCAATTCGATTTACTCACACTTCGTAGAGCGACGGGATTTTCGGCAGCTGCACATTTCGCAGGGTGAGGCGATTCCTGCTCAGGACCAGCCACTCCAATCGGCGGAAGAGCCGGAGCTGCTCCATGGGCAGGTGGTGCAGCTGGTTGTTCACCAGGAACAGCCACTGGAGGCTGTCCAAGCCCTTGAGGGCGTCGTGGGGCAGGTGGCTGATGTTGTTGTGGCTCAGCTCCAGGCGCTCCAGGTGGAATAAGCCACTGAAGCTGCCCAGCGGGACACGTGATATGTTGTTGTATTTCAGAGTCCTGCGGAAGGAGGATAAGTCCAGGTGAGTTGCAGTATAAGTTGCCAATTGTTTCTACCCAATTTAACTGATTTATGGACTTGCATAATTTTTTTTAGTAAGCGCAAAAATGAAAATATTGCAGATAACGCTTTTAAAAACCAAAGATACGTTTTATGTCAGTTATAAAATCTATAGCTTATTAAGAGCTTAAATATAATAAAATGTAGATTTAAGCTCACAAACTAACTAAAAAAATATATAAAAAAAAAAATTTTAATATAATTAATAAACATATTTCTTTCCTTACAGCTTTTGCAGACGCGTCAAATTGGCGAAGACATTGTCTTTCAGGGTCACATTGTTGCGGATGATGATCAGATTGGTGACCTCCGAACTGATCCTTGGAAACCGACGCAACTTTGCAAAGCGACCGCAATATATAATTGTTCTCTGGCCGCACTGACAGGTTTTTGGATATGTGACGATATCTAAAAATAATTTAATATAACCCGTAAAAATACATTTATTAATTTAATGCTGTGATGAAAAGCATAGAAATTCTTTTAAGTATACTTCTAAGTAATTAAAACATATTAAATGTAGCTGTATCTGAAAAGGAATATATTTTGTTAGTAATTCAAATAATCATAACTAATTAAACATTCTAGATATTTGCTCTCATGCTTCCTTTAGGATTATATATCTCTTAAAAACAAATATTTTTGAGTAGTTATTGACTTACCACAAGTCATGTTTAAAGTTAGGCTCTGATTCCTTGGCACCGCCGGCGGTGACAAATCCACCCCGCTCGAGTTCGAAGCGGAGGAGCTTAGACGCTGTTGCTTCCTTTCAATCGCATTACGCACAATCTTGTCGGCAATCTCCTTGCTTCCGTAGAGGAGTCCGCACTCCACCGGATTTTCATCGCTGCTGTCGGCGCAATCGTGGCGATTGTCGCACATCTGGCGCCTTGGAACGCACAGCGTGCCGTTGTCGCAGGCGAAGCTGCCCGTGGGGCAGGGTCCTGAGAAGGGGGAAAACACCACAAACAGATCCCAAATTAATTATCACCCAAGGACATCAGAGCATACTTCACTCGCTTTGGATTTTGTTCAGCTATTTTAGCACAGCTTTCTACGCATCAGTTATCATTTATGAATTATCTTTATTGATAGGGGGATCTTTAGAAAAACTTTTCAAGAGAATTTTTTAAGAACGTTTAAATTATGTTTTTGTTTGAAAATAGTTCAGTTGAAACCTCTAAAAATCAAACAAATCAAAATCTTTTATGCCAATCTAATACCTACGTACATCTATATTTCTATATTTATGTTTTATACATTTTATATCTAATTCATTTTTAAGACATTTACAACAAGTTTATAAGTGTAGGCTTATCACATGGCCCATCCTGCGTATGAGTAATTATTCTAATCGCTGTCAGGCAAACTTTAAACTCAAGATGTCAACTTAATTTGTGGGCCTATATATATACCCTCTATCAAAAAAGTATTTCAGTTTATTGTTAGCCTTTTTTGTCTTGAAGGCAATTAAACTTAATGTGCAAAAAAGTTTTGCCTGACTTTACTTTTTGTTTTGGGCTGCTTGCTTTGTTAACAATATGTTTTTTTAAGCATTGAAATCAAGTACATGAATCGAAATGATGGCTTGAAAGAAATCGGAGCTAATTTAACTTGAAAAGTTGAACTGAGTTTTAACAATTGATGGCAGAAATAACTTTCATTTCTTACTCTTAGATTTAATTTATCCTGAGAATTTTTTTTGCCTGAATGCCTACAACTTTTTTGGTAATTGTCGTAAAACGAAATGACCTTTTGTTTTGCATTTTATCATTTTTATGATTTGTTTGGGTGCCACGACTGGAGACTCTCTGCAGAATTTGGACCATAGTTCGTTAGACAAATGAGGGAATAAAAGCGAAAGTTGAGCACCTTGAGGAGCTTTTAATCCAATTGCAAGGATTGCGTCAGAGACATATTTTTTTGGGGTGGTTGACTAATTTATCTCGTAAAAAGATTTCTCTTGACCCGCTTGGCAAAGCATTTAGCAAATATAGATATTAAATTATAAGTGCTTAAATGTACATCGTTTAATTAACCATGTTTTTAATATCCTTAAAGTGAAAGTGAAAAATGTAAGTGAACATGTGTGTGAAATCCTTGATTTAAATTCCCTCTTAACATGGATATGCACTTTCTTTGGTTAAATACCCAACTGCATAGATTTATTTCTTCCTTTATTTCCTAAAGGAATAAATATGTAACTTCATTAGGAAGGACTCGTACTCGTGCACACACAAAAGCATAGTGCATTAGGCGGAGACTTTCAATTTCATTGTGTCCATGACAAGGACACATGTTAGCACACATCCTGGCTCCCTGTTTTCCCGTCTTTAAATCTATTTTACTCCAGCTGATTTAAACCTAAGCCGGACAAATGCTCTCTGGCAGATAAATAATTTCTCCTGATGCATGTACTTGGAATCCGAGGCGACAAAAGGGCATAAATCAAACATGTTTTGCCTATATCTGCTGGTATGGCAAATCAATACGCAAATTGGCATAAAAAATATAATATTGAGGCAGCAAAAAGCAGCGCGAATTTCTCGATATTGATACTCGTAAAACAAGATAAAAGCCTCGAACGAGGAACCAAAACATTGAAGAGCAAAAGCCCAGATATATATATTTATACATTTTCTTGTCCATGGATGTGCGAAAATTGTTTTGTGCTCAAGACAAAGTTTGCGCCGTACTCGTATTTATTTTTTTATGGTCAGCCGTTTGTTGTTTTTCCCAACCGTTTTTTGTTGCTGCCTTATTTTTTATCGTATTATACAACAAATTACTTTCAAATACTTTTGAGTATAAAATTTATGGCCATTTTGCAGCTTGGAGTTTGATTTTGGTTTTTGTTTGGGCGAAGGAAGGTTTTCAAGCAGTTGGGCTTTTCAATTGAAGGATGTGAAAAGGATATACTCATTACCACTATTATCGTGGACTTACTATTTTCAATTGGTTCTTAAGAAGTTTAGATATTTATAGGAACAGGCTAGAAAGCAGGTTCTATTATAAAACCTCATTGAAAACTACATAAAAATGGTAAAAAATGTATTAATATCCATTAGAAATACATTATAAATATCAAAACAATAATTTCGATGGGCTAAGAACTAGAGGTTAGAAAGATGGATATGATTAGGGACAAAAAAGTTATAAACATGTTTATTATTATTTTTCTTGAAAGTTGAAATTCAAACTAACGATTTGTGGGACACCTTTATAACAAGAAGTTTGGAATAGGTTCCCCAATAATAGTTTCGCCTGGGTATTACTCACCCAGACTCAAGTAAAATATTCCGGCGGCGAGCAGAAGGACGATGGTCATCAGGCAGACGCCTACGGCGATGCTCCTCCCGTAGACCATGGCGATTTATCGGTTTGGTCCTGTTTTCCACGCTCGCTTATCTAATTACTTGGCCAGCGTGGCTGCACTGGCTCCTTGACCGAGTTCATCATTAGGAGCACTCAATTCCCACTCCGGGCACGCCCCCACTCGCAGCAACAACCGATGCGGTGCTGACTCATTGAGTTTTTATATTATTATTTCTTATATCGTTCCCTCTTTTTTTTTTGTTAATTTCTTGTCACTTCATTTGGCTAATGTTCACAGCTCGTCGAGAAGAGTTTTAAGTGCCAGGATTACACAGCAGATGGAGCGAAAGGAGGACTCTGGTGTTGGTAGGGGGGTTCAAAATTAATATTTTGGATGGCAAGTGCTTTCCACTTGGTGGGGTTTCGATTTCAGCGCTGGATAAAATTGATTTGATGTCCATAAAAAATATGCATAAAGTGCTATTTTGGCAGACGACGAGCTTGAGTTTCACAGAAAGATTAAAGTTATGGACAGTTTTTGAAGGGGAATTGGTATTTTTGAGGTTTTAATCAATCAAAAGTAGGAACATAAGTAGAACAAAAGGTTACGATTTTTGTAAGTAATATTAAAATATGTCTTAAATTACAATACTGATCTAAAACCGTTCCACTTTAATATAACATATTTTGGTTAGTTCTCATTTCTTCCAGAAAAAGTCATAAACCTTTATATATTTCCCCCGCTGAGTCTAACAAATCGAGATGAATAATTTCAGTTGCGAGTCCGAGAGAGAATAATTTGGCTCCATTCATGTGGTTATATTTTTAAGTAGCCACTTTTATTTCCTGATTTATGCAGGACATTAAGCCCACAACTCAAGGATATAAATATATACAACAAAATGGAAGTGCAATATGTGACTGGCAATATTTGGGGGCCCTTTTTCTGCGACATTTCATCTCAGGCTGATTAAATTTCGCTTAATTGAATCCGGGGGCGGGGTTGCGCCTCCCCAGGGGGCTCAAGGTCAGCCGGAGACAAATCATAATTTCCGCAAAAGGTCACATTGTCTCTGCGATGCATGATCCCTAAACCGAAACTGGGACTCTCATTATCGCAATCATCGCAATTGAACAGCATTTGGTGTGGAAGAGGGCCATAAAAACGGAGCGGTTTCGTTCCTTTTTGCTGCCGGGCCACTTAATGCTCCCTCGACCACTTTGTAGATTGTGTCAATGCGATAGGATGCCCCCAAAACAGACCATTCAAATGTGTGTTCCTTCGCCTCTTTATTCCTTTCGGGCCACTTTCACTGACCCGTTAAGTGGGAAACACTTTTCTTTTCCTTTATTTTTTAAATCGAAAGTCGCGCGCGCTTCTCCAGGAAAGGAGTTTCTCAAGGGCGACGGAAATCGGCAAGGATAAAAGGACCAAACGCGTCCACGCACAGCGGCCAACTGAAGCTGGTAAGAGCATGTGCTGCTGATTTTGTTTTCCTCCGCAAAGGAAAAGTGGCCGAGCAGCTTCGGGTGCCAAAGGACTTCGGCTGACCGTTTTGTTTCAAAAGCTGCGGTTTCCTTTCCTTTCTGGATGCTTAGAGTGGTCCTGGGTTCAAGTCCCAGTGCTGGTTTTATGATTTTTTCAGTTTCGTTAAATATTTCATTCAAATTTTAGAAAATCCTTAGGGAAATACATATTTAACTTTCTAGTTTTCCAACTCCCCCAACAGTAAATACAAATCATCTTCGAGTTTTAAAGAAATAAATCATAAAAATGTATTTATTAGCTAATTAGATATAATGCAATTAGAATTTGTTCTAAAACCTTTTTAGTTTAAAGTTAATAGTAGTGTATATTATTCGATAAATTGCATTTCGGTTGGTGTTTTTTGTGGTTTACTATCAATTTGTGTAAATATTAAATATTGCTAATTAAAAACATAATACACAAATGCGACTTATCGGTTGTCTTTTAGTTTTATGCATTAAACCTTCCAAATAAGGATCATATACTAATGCGTGACACCTTTTCGGTCGCATGTTTCCATATTCGGTGGCTAAGGCTAAGCACTTTAAAAGTGAAACTTTTCAACAAAGCATTGCTAATTTGTAATTTGTTTTTTAAAGCTGCGCTAATTGCTAAGTACATTAATTTTTGTGTAATTCGAATTCTATAATGAATTATTCTGTGGGAGACAAATCACTAAGTGCACTACTTAAATGTTAAAAAGGCGATTCAAGTTACGATACTTTCGAATTATTGCAACAATTAAAGTTCACTGTTAAAATTAACAACTAATGGCGAATTGTAGAGATTGAAAAGGGTTTTTGTTAACATGTAGACTAGCAACAAAAATTAAACAAAAGTATAGCACACAAAATTAAAATTAGGGGCATGTGATTATGGACTCATTAACTACATTAAAATACAAAGTGCAGTGCAGAATGTGGAGACATGTGGGTTGTGTTTGCGAATTTGTAACATTTATCATTGCATTGGGAGATCCATAGAGTGGTTGGAATGTAAACATACTGAATGCACGTTAATCATTGTAAATTTGTATAGAATATTGTGTAAAATTGTGATATTCATATGGAATTCGATTTGTGTCAACTCCATTATGCATTCAAGATATGTTCATCAATTTTGTTCCCAAAAACATTATTTGTTGGAGGAGGAATAAGTCTAGAAAAATAGTTTCGATGCCTAAGGAGTGTGTGCGACTTAAACCCAGACGCCGTGAGGATTTTTACTGGTTGGAACAGCCGTTTCTAGTTGCCTGGGCGAGCCGATAATCCGCCGACTGCTGCCCTGCTTGTTAGGTCCCTCCAACAGGTGCTTGATCTCCTCCGTGGTGGTCACAGTCAGACTTTGCAAGTTCACCTCCTTCATTTCGTTGACCAGCTGCTCCACCTGCCGTTTCTTTTCGGCAATGGCATGCTCGATCATCAGCAGCTCCTTCTTCAAGTTATCTGTCGACTTGTTCGAAGTGTCCGTGTTGTGCAGGGCCTGGTCAATTTCGCTCTGTATGCGCTCCATTTCCATTAGGAAGTCACGCTCCACAGTTTGCCTGCAACAATCAAGGAGTGTCAATCAAGCTGGCTTAAAGAAATATCAACACTTTTACTCACCTATTAGTCTGCTGCTGCTGTTGCTGTTCCAGTTCTATGTCATCCATCAGCAAGCGCATCTTGTTCTTGCATTGCAGCAGCTCAGTCTCGCAATTGGCCAGCTTGGATCGGAGCAGAGCAATTTCCGACTTCAGAGTCTTCTCCTGCTGCTTGACCAATTCGTTTTCCTCCTCCACATACTGCAGGGTCTGGAGCTGTTCGCTGCCTTGACGAAAGATTTGGTCCGCCTTGGAGATCTCACGCGATATGGCCTCCAGCTCGTGGGCGTGGTCCCGTTCCTTGCTTTCCAAGTATACTATTTCCGTATCGAACTGAAGGAATTAAAATAAATAAACAATAAGTAATGTATGAAATCATTCTGAATAAAAAAATGTTCTTACCTTTTGCAATTCCATTTGCTGGGCTGTAATCTTTTCGCGCTGGAACTTGATGAGCTGCAACAAATCGTTGTATTGCGTGGCCTGGAACATAGTCTCGCCCTCCTCCATGGCCTGGCTATTATTGTTAATGCTGTTATTGTTATGGTTGCTGTGCTGATCGTAGTCACTGAGGAACGGATTCGTCGAGGAGGAGGCATTGGACATGGTGTCCGCATTGCTGCTGGGCAAACGTTGGCCCTGGCACATGGGACTGTTCCTCGGGGGCGGAGGATCACGATACGGAGGTGGTACTAGTGCTCCATTTGCAGAAATCGTCGGGGTTTGCTTATACAGCTCCGGTGAGTTATTGTTGTTATTCACAATATTGTTATTATTGTTGTAGTACATCTCGTTGGGACTGGAGCGTCGCAGTTCGTTGCTGGATTTGCTCAGCTGGCTGTAGATGTGCTGGTTACTGCTGCTGTTATTGTTGTAGAAGTCGTTGTAGCCGTTTGCTGAAGTTGGTGGATTGCTGCCCGTGCTGGTCATGTCCAAAGGATTCGATAGCGACTTCTCGTGCTTCGGCACCAGTGGTGCTACATTGTTGTTATCCTGCGGCGGCATCTGCTCCTGTGGGACAACTGGTGGGCTCACCGGAGCTCCTGAAACCGGTGGCTGCTGCTGAGGAATCCCTTTGACAATTCCAATGTTGTCAAACTGTTTGGCATCATAGCCGCTGCAAGGAATAAGGTTCATATTATATTATTTATAATAAAGAAATGCAGCTTGGTAGCCGAAGGTTTAAAGGGTAGCTCTAGAGTTAACTGATGTATTAAAAAGACTCACCCAAAACTCTTTTTCAATTCCTTTGTGCGGTAGCTGAGTTCGACGTTCGACTTTTGCTTTTGCAAAGTGGGCGCTGGCTTATTATTGTTATTGTTTGGGCCCAGCGGCTTTTTCGTTGTCATCACAGCATAGTTGTTGTTGTTATTGTTGTTTTGCTGCTGCTGTTGTTGTTGCTGCTGCTGCGTTTTGTTCTCGGATCGTTGTAATATAAACTGCACATCATTTGCATACTCGCCCCATTTGAGCAGCAGCTTCATGGGATTTTCGTTGGGGGCCAGGTGACGTTCGTTATTACGCCACCTTTCGATTAAAGTGAATCTGCCGACTTTTCCAGTGGCATGGGCCAAGGCAAATACCACATCCTGTGGAAAATAAAAGGTTAATTAGAGAAAAGTCAATAATATAGGGGATGTATTAGAGTTAATGACGAAGTAACAGCACTGGTAATTTAAAATTGTTATCAAGTACTACATTTCAATTTATTTAAAAACCATCCATTGTTGGTTTAAATATTTTAAAGCAATAGTGCTACTATTTTGACTGTGATTGACAGTACCTGACATGTGGTGTTCACTGTAACGCCGCAAACGATCCGCTGGATGCCCTCGACCCAAACTTTCAGCTCCATTCCGATTCCGGCTAATTGTCGCTGTCTCTTCAAAGATTTCGACCAATTATTCGCGTTTCTTGGTGTTTCTGTTTCTGCTACCAGAAAATTGCTTTCTTGTGCCGCTCCAGCTGAAAATGGGGTTCTACACTAATGGCTTTTGGCGCTTGACTGGCGTTCTGCTGTCGCGCAGCCAGCGAAGCGTGCTAGCTGGAGTGCAGTCTCTCCACTTTCCACCGCTTTTCCCCCGCCCCGTCCCGCTTTTCCACGATTTTCGCTTAATTTTCCGATCCCAGCTTCTGCTTCCTCTTCTTCACTTGCACTTATTTACAACAACAACACGACTGGTTCCGTGCGTTTGCATGTGTGTTTGCTGGGCGTGCGGTTGTGTGTGTGTGTGAGCTGGAAAAATTCTGATTCACTTTTCGGATTTCCGATTTTGTGTTTACTTTTGCGCTTCCGGTGGCGTTGGTCCGTTGTTATTCGACTTGTTTTATGCACCCCTTTCGTGTTATCAAGCAGCTGCACTGCTTCTCATTCGTTTTCACGGAATTTTCAACGGATTTAAGCGAAAAATAAACGCAAACATTGTTGTTGCACTTGTACTCGATGCCAAAAATCGATAGCAACAGCAGCGGACCAGGGATGGCCAAACAGGTGTCTGCAGGGGCTATCGATTAGATTTCTAGCCGATAGCCGGGACACCCACCTAACATTTGCGTGTGACCGTACTCGAAATACCGACGGTATTTTTCAGCAGGCAAATAAGGCGTTTGGTATGTTTTGGCGCTCTGGGTGCGGTCACACTGATGGCAACTCTACAGCCATTTTGCATTTTAGATTCGTGTTTTTTAGCAATTTTTTAGTTTTTCACCGCATTTAACCATATTCAGAAAGCTGATGACTCGGTAGCCATGTCACGTGCAGTGGTAACCGAGGAAGCGCTGGAGGCGCTGGTCTTCGAGCGCTCAAAGCTCTGGTCGAGCATAATGAAGGTGAGTCCGTTGGAGTTCCAAATGGCGTCTCTTTCTGATGGCCCTGTTTTATCAGAATTTCTCCACCGTGGACGACGGCCAAGAACTGGATGTGTCGGAGTTTGATAACCTGTTCGAGGGCGAGGACGAGAACTCCGACCTGCAGGACGAGGAGGAGGAGGCCAAGGAGGACAACGAGGCGGACGCGAAGCTGGAAGTGGGCCACATCAACGCCACCAGCGTGGCGGAGCTGACAATGATACTGTGCGCCGGCGAGGACAACAAGGCCAAGGCCGAGATAGAGGAGATCCTCAATCAGACGGTGCCAGTCGTCGAGGAGCACAAGCGCAAGTGGCGGGAGGCGGGCCTGGACCGGATTCTGGACACCTTCGATGAGAAGCAGATCGAACACCATGTGGGCCATTGGATGCGGCGCCACAATAGCGTCTACATAAATGCTGAGCCACCGAAATACCTCCACCCGCACGGCAACTCAATCTCGGACCAGAGCGACGAGTCGCTGCACTCTATCGATACGGCCCGCTACATCCAGCAGAGCCGCCGCAGGAACGCTCACATGACCACCAAGAACCCCAGCTTGACCACCATTAAGATGTACCGCAAACACTCGCACAAACGCGACGAATTAAGGGCCAAGTACGCTTACGACGACGAGCAGGAGCATCGCCACCACATGCAGGCCTTGCTGCATCGTCGGCGCGAGAAGGAGCGCAAGCTGGCTTACCTGGCCTCCACCCCTATGCACTGCACGTACTCCAGTGGGCATCATGTGAGGCGCAAGCATCTGCGTAAGCGGCGCAACAATTCCTGGATGTTTGAATCGTCGTCCGATAGTGATGACGATCCATCGTTCAGTGGCTGCGACTGCCACGCCTGCCGCAGACATCAATCTCTGTCCAGGACTGCCTACCAGTACTTACCGTATGGCAGGGACCAACGAGAGTATCACCACCGCCAGGCAGCATCGCGGACCATGCACACCATGCGCCGCCATCACACCTTCGACATGGACATGGACCTGCGACCAAGACTGCCGGAGAACGAGTGCAGCTGCTGCAACAGCGACCGCCTCTGCTCCAATTTCGTCCACATAGCCAACAGCTCCACAGAGGAGTGGGTGGTGGAGAATCGTAACAGCCCTTTGGTTGTGGGGAAGCCGGCCAAGAGCAGAAAGCACAAGCAGGTGGTCGCGGTTAGCCCGCAATCCGTTCGATCCAAGTGCCACAAGCTGAGATTACAGAAAACGAAGTCTGCCTCTACTTCTAAGTTGCCTACAACCAAAGCGAACTACATGTTTGATAGTGACACTTCCGACGAAGAAGCAAGAAAGCCAATGTTTTGCCATCCAGAGCGAACAAAAGTGATTCCAGTTGCACCTATTCCAATTGCACCAAAAGCAAAAAAGGCCGCAAGGAAGGCTATTGCAATGCATCCCAAGAGTTTGCCACAAATCAAGGAAGAAGAGCCCACTCCTGGCAGGAATAAGAATGTGGCCACTCCAATAAGCGAATCCTCCGATGAAAGTGAAGGCGAAATAAAGAGACGAAAAAGAATTGTGAGTTTCTCTGAGGCAAATTCCAAATCTAAAAAAAACGGTGAAATTCCCCAAGAGTCAATAACGGCGCCTATCCTAAATGTTCCACCAGTTAATGGACAGGAAGTAAAGTCCCTTCGAAAAATTCCATCAGTTGAAAAGGGTAATGAGGCAACAATCAACGCGAAAAAAGAATCTTCTCAAAACGGAGAAATCAAGTCTTATTGTATGATTTTGGAAACTACATACATCACCGTTAAAGATGCTGAGTCAAACTTAGACCCAGTCGGATCTGGAGCAAACAAAAACACATTGGAGGAAATCACGTCTCCCTTAATCACAGAAAAAGAAAACGCTTTAGCTGAAAAAGACAATGGTTTGAGTAACAAGAAAAAAGCTATAAGACATATTAAAAGCGGTCCAACCGATACAATCGATGAAGAAGTCATGGACAGGAAATGCATTGTGAGTTTATCTGAGGCCAATACAAAATCAAAACGTCCTGCTAAGAAATCTACCAAACCAATAACGATTCTAGCACAAAAGTCCGATTCACCTCCCATTCCCGAAGAAACCAATACCAATATCCCGGAAGTTGTATGTATAAACTCATCATTATCCTCTTGTGATTTAAAAGAGGAACGTCTAGTTGTACCGAGGAGAAGGACTAAAAAGAATTCAGAAAACTCAACTGGAAAGACGTCTACTACGGCACTCAAAAAGGCCAGACCCAATTCGCTTAAAAAGAAAACTACTTCTCCTGCTATTAAGAAATTGCCGCAAATCACTGAGGAGGCGCCCATCCGATCTCCCGATTCACAAACAAACCCTGAATCAAATCCCACAACTAAATGTTTAAAGACAAATGTAAAGAAGCCCGAAAATTCCAGTAGAGAAGAGACTGCAAAGGATGTGAATGACATTCCACTCGATTCAGAAGAGGAGCTGCAGCGGGCCTTGGCTTTGTCAAAGGTCGCATACAAGGAGGAGCAGCAGAAGCGGCGAAAGACAAAGAAACAGGAATCCAAGGAGCAGCCCCAGTCTCCTGCAGAGCAATCATTGGCGGTATTCAACAATCAAAGCGTGACGTGCAACTCCACAGCTGTGGCCAACGACACGGCCTGCAATCGTGTGCTGCCCAAGAGACGGGCGGTCAAAAGGGTAGCCGCCGTGAGCACCACAGAAGAGCAGACAAGTTCCCCGACGGGCATGTCGGTGGAGGAAGCCAGCGCCACAGGTGGCGATCCTGACTGCACGGTGGTGACGTCCACCACTTGCTGTGAACCGTCCGCAAGTGAGCCGAACCCACCGCCCATTAAGCTCACCAAACGGGGCATCCTGCTGCACAGCTCCTCGGAGCCGGGAGCGTCCAACTTTACACTGACCGAGCAGGGACTCGGAAAGTTCATAGGCGACCGTTGGGCCCGCAAGTACCTGAAATACCACATCGGCAGCCGTAGCTTTGACAGCCGACACTCTGTTTACTACCAGCCCACACCACAGTTAGCCGCCGCCCTGACTGCTCCGCAGAATGCGCAGAGCCTCGCCAATATCTCAAGCTCCAGCGCCAGCGATGATGACATCTTCGACCAGATAAACCGGTACGGAACGGTGTACAGCGTGCTCGAGAAGAAGTCTGGTGACAAGTAATTCTTAAGTTTAAGTTACTCTTTTTCCATTAAGTCCAAGTTTTGATTATACACAATGGTTTCAATGCGGTGTTAAACACATCCTTGCAAAAGGAATTATTAGAAACATTATAGTAGATTATTTTTTTAAGTTTTGATTTATTTCACGTAAATTACATGATCGATAGTGATAATAGAAAACATAATACGTCATAATCATTATAATCATCATAAATTTTCGCTTAAGTATTAAATAATTGTTTAAGAGATTTATTCGCATTGCAATAGTAATTCTTGTGTGTCGTTTCCATGAAGTTTATCAAAATTCATATCGGCTATTGTTAATTTTATGTATTCACAAGAAAACAAATAAAACGTAAGATCAATTTATAGAGTGAAAATGGCGCGTCGAAAAAAACCGAAGCTTCTTCCTTCCATGTATTTACAAATAACAAAAACTTACCTAAAAATATGTTGATAAATCAAGAAATTAAAATTAAACAAAGAGCGTTATGATGAAAACAAGAAACACACGACTTTTGACCCTGGAACATGCGCGCCCACACACATACACATGCGAAGCATATATCTACACGTACACATATGCCTGGCCGGCTATATAGCGCCCTACACATCGATCTGGAATGGGGAGCCGGGTATATGCTCCTCGCCCCACTTGATTAGGAGCACGTACTGTCCGCGGTCGCGCACCAGATACTGCACATTGTAGTTGTTGTGGCCAGCGTGCTTCACGTGGAACTCCTCACAGGGCCCCTTTGGTCCGTACATGCCCACGTACAGGATGTTGTTGCCTGAAAAAGGGAAAAATAAGTGATTAAGATAGGTTAAGTAATTGATATGGTATTTTAGGTCTGATATTTCAATGTCATGTAAAGTTTTAAGTTTGTTAACTTTCTAAGACGAAGTTAACATTAAGTATTCTCGCTTTCTCAAAGTTATGTTAGTTGTCAGTTACCTTCAAGTTAAGATACAACCTGAAAAACTGAATTTTTCCAAATCATCAATTTAAACTAAGGGACAAAAGTTAACATGACGTTGAGAAATCGGCTTTGAAAAGTTAATTTGTTCTCAAATTTTCAGATTGTAACTACATATGACCTAAGTGGAGATATAACTCACCCGCATCGGTGGCACAGATGCTGAACTGGTTCTGCTTGCCAATGTAGGCCTTCTTCAGTCCCATGCCCTTGGACACCACCTTGTTGGCATCCGACTTGAAGGTGGGCAGATGGACGCCCGTGTTCTTGCCGCCCTTGGCCACCTTCTGGACCGTCTCCACGATCACCGTCGACGTCTCCTGGGCTCCCTCATCTGCCAACTTGTCGCCGGTGGCGTTCACCTTGAATGGCGAGCCCACGATGTGCATGTTGTTGTACTTCACCGTGATGTAGTGCTCGCCGGGCAGCAGGGGAGTGTAGCGGACCTTGTAGCCCTCCTCAACCTCAGTGCAGTCCATGGCCACCTTGGAGGGTCCGTCGATGGAAACGGCGAGCGTGCCAACGCCGGCGTTGCAGGTGTTAATAATAAAGTCGGCCTTGTGTCCAGTCTTCACCTCGTCCAGGCCGTTGCCGCTAGCGTGCACGGCAGCCGGATCGGCCACATCCTTACCCACCTTGATTCTGAACGGCGAGTCGGGTATGTGGACGCCGTTGAACTTGACGTGGATGGCATGGATGCCGTTCTCACGCGGATAGAAACGCACTGAGTACATCTCGCCGTCGATCACCTGGATGAAGCAATCATCGTCCGTGCCGGAGGGAGCCACGATCTTGGCGTCCAGCTCACCCTTGGCGCCGTTCTTGCGCACCATGAATTGGTACGGAGCGTCGGCCTGGATGTTGCCCTGCGGGAACTGCTGAACCTCCAGCTTGTGGGCATCGCCAGCATCCGGCGACACGTACACCTTGAAGGGCGAGTCGGGTATGTGGCGGTCGTTGAACTTAAGACCCACGCGGTACTCTCCGGGTTCGGTGACCTTGTAGGACACATCGCAGCTGCCGTCCTTGCGGTCCTTGAACTCGATGTCAGCCTTGCTGGGACCCTCTACGGAAATGGCCAGGGAACCGCCGCCCGCCTCGCGGGTCCAGACATTGAACTCGGCCGCCTCGCCGACGACGCCGCGCTCCAGACCGGAACCTCCGGCCTTGACCAGATGGCTGCCGGAATCGCGCAGTGGACCCACGGTGAACTGGAAGGGAGAGCCAGGTATGTGCATCTCCGAGTAGCGCACCGACACAGTGTGCACGCCCAACTCCTTGGGTACAAAGTGCACGGCGTAGAGACCATCCTCCACCTCCTGAATCTCCGCATCCTCAGTCACGTTGCTGGGTGAGGTGACGCAGGCGGCCAGATCGAACGAGGTGATGCCGGGCATCTTGAACGTCAGCTTGCACTGGCTGCCGATCTCCGTGATGGGGACAGCATCGCGCTCCCGCTGGATCTTCTCGCGCTTGCGGTTGCTGCCCTCGCCGGCCACCTTGACGGTGAAGGGTGATCCCTCCACGTGGTGATCGGCGAACTTCAGGTTCACAATGTAGTAGCCCGGCTCTGTGGGCTTGTACGAGATGTTGAGGGTGCCGTCGTCCTTGTCGGTGCACTGGATCTCCGCCTTGCTGGGACCCTCGATGGAAACCGACAGACCGCCGAAGCCGGCGTTGCGTGTATCCACGGAGAAGATGTTGTCGGCATGAGTTTGACCCTCTTTGAGGCCAGCTCCGGTAACCTTGACCTTCTTGGCGTCGCCCACCTCGCGCTCGCACACGGTAACCTTGAAGGGGGAGTTGTTGATGTGCTTGCCCAGACGCTTCACCGACACCAAGTGCTCGCCGATCTCACGGGGCGTGAACGAGATGCCAATGTTGCCCGTGGGCATGCGCTTCAGGAAGCAGGGCTCCTCCAGGCCGCTGGGTGCCTGGATCGAGGCGTTCAGGGCGCGCAGATCATCGTCGGTGATGTCGCCGGGCATGGTGACCTCGGAGCAGGAGCCCACCGAGATCTGGTTGCGCTTGCGTCCCTCGCCGGTGATCTTGGCAAAGTACGGCGATCCCTTGATATGCTTATCACCGAAGCGAACGGATACCTGGTATTCGCCAGGGGCAGTGGGCAGGTATTGCACGGAGACAGTGCCGTCTTTGTTGTCGTGGTAGTTGATCTGCAAAGTGGAGAGACCATTATTAAATGTTTTCCTAGTCCTGGCAAAGGATATCGCTTACGTCAGCCTTGCTGGGTCCTTCGACGGCCATGGTCAGGCCACCGGCGCTGGCTCCCTTGGTGGAGATGGTGAAATTGGCCGGCTCACCGGTGACTCCGTGAGTCAAACCAGGTCCATAGGCCGTCACATAGCCGGAGGTGATTGAGTCAACGTGGAATTTGAAGGGAGAACCTGTGGACCAAAAAGAGAAGTTAGCGACTCTAGTAGGGAACTTCTTTGTATTTCTTATCCACTTACCTCGCACGGGTTCTCCGTTGTATTTGACCACCAGCTCGTGAGATCCCTCCTCGCGGGGATCGTACTTCACCGAGACGGTACCATCACGGTTGTCCTGGATCACGGGTTTGTCTACTTTACCGCTCGGCATTCTGACTTCAGCTGGAAAGGCACAAAAGGTAAATAAATATTTGTTAGATACTGTCTTTAGACTTCTTACTATTAACCTATATATTATAACCTTAAAGAAATGTCGATTTAACATTAGTTAATTATTAAGAAAACAATTTCTAATGAAATTAGATATTTAAATTGTAAATATTTATGAGAATTTTTTAAAAGCTGATATACTGATAGATAATATTTGATTTATGCCTCGTAAATTTTATAGTTTGATTTTCTAGGTTGTGCAAAATGTACAGTACCCCTAGAAACGCAACCGATACAAAACTCTGTTTGAAGACCATTTAATGGATCTGTTTTGTATACGCTGAATTATGTCACCAAAGCATTTTTCAAATAATTTGCGTGGGCGACAGCCACAAGTTTGAAAAAATCATAATTTAATTTTTATGTTCGAATTTGCGACCCATTTTTTATTCCACAAAATCTATTTCTGTTCTCTGCAGAGATCTAAAGATCGAAGAGCCTGTTATATTGGTGTCGAACCGAAAAAATAATTTAAACGGAACAAATGGTATTTGCCTCGAATGAATTCAAAAAGTTTTTCACAGTTTCCGAACAGGATATCATATAACTAGGGAACACACTTACTTATAAGCCGATAAATTTATTGTTATTAGGTTTCGAATGCTTCACAATAATATTCCACTAGAGAGACACATCCACAAATATATATTTAAGGTGAGTTCTTGTTTAGGCTGGATGAGTATCCTTGTTAAATAATCCTTGGCACTTGGGACCCGGAGTCCAAAATCACTTGTCAACTGAACGAATGCTCTGCATCGACTGAGTGGCTAGTAATCTGTTGGCTTTCCAAAGAAATTTCCACTAACGCCTACAATTGCTTTTATACTTTCCCACGCCATCAGGCAAGAAAAATGAAAACAACATCGTTCCTGAATTTCGTTGAGGTCAAATATAGGACACACTTTATATGTTTCCCAGTCACATATGTATGAGATCCACATATAACACTATATTGCCACTTTCATAGGTCCTCATCCCTCCCCCTAGCGATCCGGAGTATATGTCAGAAATGCATAAAAAACTATTTATAACATTATAGGTGACTATGTGCTGGAACGATAAATTTGGAAATTTATGCACGTGTCTGAATTTATATTTAATGTTTGTCCTCGATATTTATAAATTCGGGAAGAGGGCTTTATATACAGACAAAATTCCAATGGTTTTTTGCTGTCAAAACATCATATGGCATCTTCTGCTTAGCGGATCATTAGATAGAATAGAAAAGTCTGTTGTTGTTGACAAAAAATAAACGTATTTAAATGAATTAAGACATAGAACCCGGTGAATCATCTGGACATTACCCTTATTTTAAGTTTACAATTAAATTTATTAATCACTCTATATATTTTCAGTTTATTTAAGACATTTGCAGACACTTCACATGATCATAGCCGTAAATTTTGTTTTATTAAAAAGCATTTAATTTTGCTAAGAATATTTTCTTTGAACCGATCATAAATATGTTTAAAAAGGCCACTAAGCTTTCCACTTTCATCGGAATAATATTTCGCTTAGCTCTGATCCATCAGAATTAATGGGGTTTTTTTTTTGCGGCCACAAACTAAACCAAAAACAATGACGGTAAACACAGATAAATCAGGGGATCGTGTCGCGTGCCCAACCAAAATTTAGAACAGCACACTACATGTGAAAAAAACTAAACACCTCAAAAACACAAGACAATGGCTGCCAGAGAAAAATGCGAACGTGTCTTTGAAGAATCTGCCAAGAGAAAAATGTTAGAATTTATAGCCAACTTATGGGGTGGCTAAAATTCAAGGAACCTTTAAAGAACAATTACAGAACAATCAAAGGAAATATGCAAGACCTATATAGAACACAATGCATTTTTAAATGAACCAAAAATTTCGAGGTTATTAAAAGCACATTTTTAGCATATTTCCAACAGTTGGCTTCAGCTGCTTGCTTTACCAGTTTTAATGACTTGTAAAATTCAAAGAGGAACTCAAAATATGTTTTAATGGAATTTTGCATTCGGAATTCATAAAAAAATTCTTGAGAAATTGAATGTATTAAAAAACAGCGGCTGCCACATGACAACTTTATTTGCTATGCGTGAATATCTAACTTAGAGAACCCTCCCTCCAAAAAAATGAAAATATAATTATTTATGTTTGAACATTTGCTGCTGTCCGTCGTCCACCGCCCCTCCTGACCCCCCTTTTCCCACGATCACCTGCCAGCGCCGCCCATTGAAGCATGAGATACGACTGCGACTGAGGATGGGGATTGGAATGGGAATGGGAACGGGGATGAGGATGAGGATGAGGATGAGGCGGTGGCCACGACGACTCGGACATCTTTCGCATCTAATGGACGCTGGCAACACAAATGAAAGATTTAATGACTCTCAGGCCGCCATGGGCAGGCCAACGATGGTTTCGATACATCAGCGAGAGTTTGCCATTTGCGCATAGCGAATAAAAGTCTTACACAAGTCAGCAGGGATCTAAATTCTTTAGTACCTTCTTAGTACCTAGTAAGAAAATATAGTTGTCTTTCCTTAACTCCAATAAAATAGAAAATGTTCGGAATTTAATGTATAGTATTGGGTAGTATCCTAGGGATACCCATTTAAACGTAAATGTTTTATTAGGCTACGATACAGACGGCAACCTGTTGAAAACATTTCTTTCTTAAACTCCAGAAAGTCTGACTAATAAAATAAAATATTCAGATTGTTGGTTCGATTTTTTTAATTAGACTAACTACTAGCAAGGCTAAGATTAACCATGTTTTATTACATTTTCATGAGACTTTAGATATTAAAGTATTTTTGGAAGAATATTTTAACACATTCGGTTGAGATATCGACTGTATAATTTGATAAGAACCATTTCGTTTCAATTTTAAAAATGCAATGAATTTTATAGAAATCGAGGTGAACCATTCTTGGCAAAAAAGGAAAGAAATCGCGTTGATCAGTGTAAACTATCATCGCGGTGCCCAATACGCAACCATTGAGAAATTGCATGTGGAGGGAGCCAAACGAATTTTACGCTTTGTTGCATATTCTGATAATAAATCATAGAAAATAATTTGCAGACAAATGCCTATGGGGCCTTGGGGGCCCCCGAGGAGGAGGACATCCGTCCGGGGCACTTTTGGGTAATAATTCAAAGTTCTTTGCCCAATGCGCAGCAGCAAGTGCTTTCTGTGTGGGCCCGAATGGCGCTTGGCCGCTCTTTGAGTTGAATTGAATCGAAAATGCGAATGCGAATTTGAATATGAATTTTGGTGTCAGTTTTGTCATTAACACAAATGAGAAATTCTTGGGGCTTTAGTCAGGATTATTCGGTGGCTGCATGTGACATTATGGACGTCATTACGTTTTTGTTTTTTTTGGCAAAGCGTCAAGAATCAAAGGCCCGCAACTCCTTTGGCCCTCCAGAAATGAATTTACCTTGATGTGTAACAATTGAAAACGATGATTTGAAATTCAATGGCATAAAATCTGAACCATTTAGTCCTTGGTTCTCCGGTATGATGGTCTCATTGAAGTAGACGTTCGTCCGCTCGGGATGATCGCGCTCGGAAACGGTCACCTTATAGTACTGCGGCCGGAAGAAGTACGAGTGATCGGCCCAGGTGGCTAGCGGCGTGGGCGGTTTCTCCGTCAACCAACTGAAGTGCATTTTCCCGTAAATCGATTTTGGGTTCGGACAAGGGCGATTTCAATTTATTCGGCAGGCGCACGCGATTGGTTTTTGCAAAAAAAGACACTTAAAATTTATAACAATTTAATTTAACAACGACAAACAAAAACTTCTTGTTCGAGCAAACAGCAAGGATATGGAAATTCCAATTAAAATTATTCTTTAAACAAAATGCTTCGCATATCCTTGCTGGCCAAAACCAAAAAAGACTGATCGATAGGAGAAAATTATTGATTTGGACACTCACACTTGGGCAATCGACTAGAAGGGTTATATAATAATGGTATTTACAATAAAATTGCGAACGATCTTGGGGGCTCTTTGAGCGAATGTCCTGCACTGGCTAGATAGAGAGAGTCCTGGCAATCGATTGCTGTGCACTTGAACTACTTGATTATTATTCGGTTGGGAACGATTTTTTTAAGGTTTTTTTTATGGCCAGCGACGGTTTTTATAGGTCCACGCGTCTCCACGTCCCGATTTCAAGTGAACATCGACAGTTCCAAATCGAAATTAAGGCCAAAATATGAAAGCACATCGGTTCCTACCACCAAGATGCGTCTGCTGCCGTGGCCCAAAAGCAGCGCAGCCGCGGCGCAGCAGCCCACACATACATACAAGCCCATAAAGTCGGGGCTTTTCGAAAATATGGCCGACTGCTATAAGGCAGGAGAAGAGATCGGACCAATGAACGACATATGAAAGATAAAAAGATAGAAAATTGGAAATATTTGCTATGCGCCCGGATCTATGTGTGATATATACATATTTTTTATATACAAGTATAAGCATAAATTTCTTCTCGATCTTGGTGTTGGTTTAACAGTTGCCATTTCGAACATTTCGAACTCGAAAGGTGCAAAAAACAGCGGGGACTTCGGGTCAAAAGCATAGGTATACCCAACATATAGCTTTTTGGATGGGAATGTGCATGGAAGAATTCAAATTTATTACTTATTGCATCTCAGACGACATAGAATTTATTAATATTTTACCATTAAAACGGCGGGAAGCGTTTAAAAATAAATCGAACAAACATATAGACAATTCTATATTTTATTTTATTGGCATGAAGGCAGGCGGATTCGGCCATAAAACCCATAGAATACAAATATAGTCTTCTTGGTATGCCGAAAATGTGTTAATCATTTCGTTTCTATATCCGTATTATGTCGTATTAATCGTTAAAGTGGAAAACATTCCATTCGATGAGCCGCACGCTTTTATCCAATACTTATGTAATGGCCTTTGCCAATGGGAAATCGATTTGAAATCGAATTTGCAAAATGGCCAGAGCTACCGAACCAATTGGCCAAAATCAATCAACATTTTTGTTGATCTTTCAGATGACTACTTGGCAGCGATTATTGACTAATCAAAATTTACATACTCTTGGGGAAATAAATAAATATAAATGTGTGTGATTTATTATTGGGCTGGCCAAAAACACATACGCGAAAGCCTTACGATTATCCAGTCCATAAAAACTGTTGATGTCCCTACGATTCCGATTCAACCTGGTTAATTATATACATTTTGCCCCTTTCATTTGACGGGCAATGAAAAATCAATGCAACAAATGCGCAACAAATCTATGTCATTTGGTCAAAACGAATCATTTACAATAAACCATCTTCAAAGCAAATGGAGCGCGACATAGAAAGCTAAAACCCACAACGAGGCGTGGTCCAGATTCCTCCCAAAAACCACCAAATGAAACGTGGCGCGGCTTGTGATCTTAATGATGACCAGGATCCTCCACTGCCCCCCAGTTGCTCCTCCGTTCTGGCCCATCCTAGCCAAGCGGCTAAAATGCTTGAAAATTGCATGGAAGCGTGAAAAATCGACCAAATATTTGCACGGAGAGGAAAAGTGCAAAGTGCTGTTCATTGATTTGCATGCAGAGGGTGGAAACCTCATTAATCATGTTGAAAATGTTCATTAAATCGCGGTGCAGCGATTTGCAACTCGTAAATCGCTCGTCAGTCCAGAAATGACCAAATAAATTTAGGTAATTACCAGATTTCTACAAAGTGAAATACCCAATTACTTTCCCACGAGTCACAAGCGTTGGCCCAGTCAATGAACGTGTCGGAATGGAAAACAAAAGAAAATCCCCTCGAGAAAAGTGAGATGAGAGACTGCCAAGAAATGCAGCCAAAATACTAGAGACCTCCCAGAACACAGAGAGCACGGGCATTGTCTAATTAAGTTGTCGCCTGTCAGCGTTTAGCCTGATAACCCGTCACTCGGACGTCCATTTTCCCCATCCCAAGACTTGGGTGCGTTGCCACTTGTCCATGTGTCCCATCCAAATGCGACGCCTCAGCTGAGTATTTATATTTCTGTATACATTTCAGAGATTTACGACACACGAAAATCTTTGTCTGACAATGGGACACCTATGATATTTATATTTTCTTCACTCGCACTAGATTCTAAGCAAGTATGAGATACATGTTTCTTGCTTTAATGGCGCATAAATACTTTCTAGATTAAATAAACTATTCTACAATGTGGATTAATTAAATGCATGGCTACATGCACGGCTACTTTTTGTTCGCAAATAATTAACTTTGCCACGAGGCTTGAGTTTAGCACTTAAATATTATTTTAGAACTAGTACATTTTGCGATCTTGGGTTGTACATACCTGTAACGTTGCCGCCTGTTGTGGGTAGAGGTAGTTTCTCAAATGCTACACTGCGATACGTGATCTCCGATTTTCCGTTGACGAGCTCGCTCTGAAAGTGTTTAGTTTCATGCTATTATATTTATTACAAATTAGGTTACATCCTTTTTAAGTATTGGGAACCATGATATGTCTAAACTGAATAAACTATTTTTATAGATCTGTTTTGATCCTGTTTCAATTTTGTAAGATAAATTTCAAGTCCTCAAAACTAAATTACAAATTTTCTTATATCGTTTTGCATACATATGTATTTAATGTAATATAGTTATTATTCTATTGGTGCAATAGATTGCTGTCCCATTTTTAATACCAATTCTATCAAATTGGATGAAATATTTTTCAAAAAATTTGATGATGATTTGAAATACAATTTCCAAATTTAAGGATCATTATTTTGAATATTCCAGAACTTACCTGCGTTGTTTGCTGCACCACTTTGGTCGTGTGCTCCTCGATATATTCACTATGCGAGTATTGTTCGATACTTTCGACAGCCTGAGGTCAATGAAAATAAAATTGAAAATTAAGAATGCCGGAGCTCGTTTCGATAGAAAATTCGGAAAAACATAAAACAAACACACACTCAAACCAACAGCCAATAGATCATTAGCATGGCAGTCTGGAGAATGAGAACAATGCCCGAAATGGCTTACTTTTCGAGTCCATTTACTTTGCACTTGTGAATATTGAAGAACTACCGCATCAATATTGAGGGAGATGTCTGCTTTTTATTAAAACTTGACCTATTGAGTGAGATGGGGAAACTTGAAAGTGTGAAACAACAATACACGAATGAAATTATTAGAGAGGAAGTGAAATTGATTGACGCGGGCACGATTGTGCAAAAGAATTTCCAATTTCCACAATTGCAGCTGTTACATAAGCAAATAATTATATTTATATACGTTGTGTATATATCGAAATCATTTCGTATCCGTGGCCAAATCGAAAAAGTCAAAGATACAAATCGCTATAAAATATTTGAGCTATTAATAAGAAGTACGCCAATGCACGGCCAATCAATAGACCAGCAAGGAAAATCGAATTGCCAGTGGGCGACAGTTGTGGCTCCTCCTCTACATCTACATTTTGTATCTCGGAATATGGATCTCAATCTGAGAACCGTATACTATATATATATATATTCATCCCATTGACGGGAAATCCATCTCAAGCATCAAATCGGGAAAGTAGATGGGAATGTTGCGCACCGAGTTTTATACTTCCAGTTAACACCACTGCGACACGATCACGACGACGACCAGAACAGGACAATCTATGACTAAGACTAGACTAGATCGGCTGGCTAGCTAATGCCACTAGTGTCGGGCCTCCGCTCTTCTTCTAGCCACACTTTATGGCGCTTCCACTGGCGTTGGCAGCAGAAATCAGCACAACACACTTTGCGCCATTTTCATTATACATAATTTCATTTTCCTATTTTAATTACTTGCGAATTTTGTGCGCTGGCTGGCTATACAAATTCATTTTCATATGCAAATTCAAATGCAGTCGTCGTCGTGCCAGGCGGCGTATACTTGATTTTGTTGCAACCTGCCGAAAGCATCAACGGCCGACTATGGCAACTATCACAAAAACAGCGTATAGAACATGCTGATTCAGCGTGGGATGTCATCGCAGCCCCCGGCCCACTCCCCGGAATCATTTGGATGCCTCTATAGACTGCAGTGGCGTAGATGGAAAAGTCTTTGGGATGATTTTGTAGCAACAAAGTCTAAATATAAGTCCTACGAAGCACCCTGTACCAACAAAGATGTGCCAATAGAAGAAATTTTGATACAGCTCGGCAATAACAAAACAGTTTGTTTGTCTTATTTAAGAACCCTTAAAAAACGATTTAGAAGTCATAGCTTGGAGTATTAGCTCTGATGAGTTTTCTTTTGAAATGCCTTTTGAAATGAATTCCAGAAATAAATGGTTTAACACAAACTTTGACCTTTTTAAAACGCTTTTCACTTTTTTAAACATAGCTAGTATAACATTTCGAAAATTGTATAAAAAAGTTTTCTTCAAAAATATAAACATATAATTCTGGCGTGTCGCCCTATTTTATATTTCGTGTATAATAATAATATTTAATTCTTTTTGGCTAGGAAAGTCTGTGCATTTTTCTTTATCAACCACAAATGTGTGCTCTAAAATAAAACATAATAATTTAATAGCAAAAATGTGGTTGAGAAATTTCTAAATAAACATTGATGTTTCTTTTTGTGTGCGGCAGATCACGTAGACAAGTTGACGGTCCCCATAATGAAGTTGCTCTTGTCGGAAATAGTGGCAAACAAAGTTTCCCTTTACAAGTTGAATAATGTGGATAAAATTAATTTTGCACCCAGCTAATTGTGCAAATCTGTTAAACATAAATTTTGTGCGAAAACAACAGACAACTCAATTAATCTTGGGTTCACGAATCGAGCAAAAGTATTTCATTTTGGGCACTATGCCCGAAATCCGCAACTTTTTCGATCCCAGTGAGGCGCATTGTTCTTGGGGCTGTCAGGTCCCATGATTCTCGACCAGAATTTATGACACTTCATTTTTTAGATTGTCAACGCAGATGGCACGTGAATGGGTTAATTTCGTCATTCTACTTACAGGACGAACCCCCCCGACCGCTGAAATAGAATTTTTAGGCAAGTGCAAAGTATAGGCTCTACGTGGGTTAGGAATATTGTTGTTAAATTAGCAATTATTCAGTGATTAATTAACATTTTTTTTGGCAAACTTGTGCTCAAGCGTCAAGTGAGTGCGACCAGTTGTAGTACTTTTGGTTTTCAAGTGGTTGCCGTTTTGGTTTTGGTTGCGTTAAGTGCGTATGGATCAGTCTTCAATAAATTACAGAAACACACACAAACAACTTACATAGACTATGGGCTGGCTGGCTTACAAACAAAAAAGCATTAAGAATAATTGTTCATTAAATGCATAATGTAAAACAAAGCGCAATTGGCAGTGTAGCATAGCAGAAATAATTTTGAGAACGAAACAATTTTCATGCAATTAATTTTAGAATTTTCATAAGAGGATTTTGATTTTGTTTGGTGGGCAAACCAAAAGTTGTTTCTTTTGTTTCAGTTTTTTTTTATTTTTGTTGTCATGTTTTACAATGTTGCACTTAAATCGTATTCTTCTCGCTGAGCACTCTTAATTGGTATGTGAAAATTGTTTGCGTGTTTTTCTTTCTTTTTTCGGGGAAGCCCAATGTAAAATTTACACAGAAATTTAAAAACAATTTGAGGGGACGCACGGAACACAAACACAAAACAATGACAATGGACTTGACTAGAATATAGTGTAGATGAGGCTGAGCTCTAAACGGCTGCAACCTGACTTAAGTGACTAGAAAAAAGTTTAAATATAGATAAACTTTAAAATAATTGCTAATTTTCAACAATTCCCATTTGTGACTAGACTAGATTTGGCTGTGTCTGTTTTTTTTTGGTTTGGTTAAATCGAGAGTTTCGAAAGAAAATGTAGTTCAGGCTACCTTGATGGAGAAGCTGCCGTTCGGGATGTCCTTGCCACCAAACTTCACGTTGATGTCGTAGTCCCCGGGATCGTTCAGCGCATACAGAATGTCGAAGAAACCATCCTTTTCGATCACATCAATGTCCACAATTTCGCTGAGGTAGTTATCAGGTTTATGTTAGGTATAGAACGAACCCAAATCGACTGCAATCCTTACCTGCCCGCCTTGTTGGTGATCTTGCAAGTCACCGCTCCATCTCCCGCCTCACGGGCATCCACCTTCAGGTGCGACTGACTGCCCGACGACTGGATCTTGGGCGCCTGCTCCACCAGCTTGCACTTCTTGGCCTCGCCGGTGGGGAATGCTTCGAGTTTGAAGGGAGAGCCCTCGATCTCCTTATCGCCGTATTTGATGCTGCACTGATAGGTTCCACACTCATCGGGCACAAAGGACACCACATACGTGCCAGTGGACACTTCCTCCAGGCGCGGCTGCATCGGCTTGCCCTTGGGGTTCTTGATGGCCACATTGATGTCTGCCTGGCCGGCCTGTTTCGTATCGATTTCAAACTCGGCTGGCAGGGAAGCAGGCGTCTTCTTCTTCTCATTGACACCCTTAACCTTAACCTTGGTGGGTTCTGACTTGGGGAAAACGGTCATCACAAATGGACTAAAGGGAAAAGGGATTTATAAGTCAGTAAGGTTTATTAAACTGGTCTTTAAAAACGAGGAACAAGTTGTCCTCCTTAGAAAAGTTTAAAAAGTTAGGTATTTTTAATACCATATTGGGGACTTACCTGCATGGCACCTCCACCTCGGAGAACTTCACCTGGCAGGTGAGCACGGATCCGGCCTTGGGCGGCACATAGTGCACCGCGTAAATGCAATTGCCCTTGTCCTCCACGCGCAGGTTGTCCACCGGAATTCCCTCGGAGTTGGTTAGCTTCACGGCGATGCGACCAGGACCAGCCTCGCCCACATCCACGT
This sequence comes from Drosophila suzukii, assembly GCF_043229965.1. NCBI lineage: Eukaryota > Metazoa > Arthropoda > Insecta > Diptera > Drosophilidae > Drosophila > Drosophila suzukii. The sequence continues at coordinate 86,498,785 of NC_092082.1, forward strand.
TGAAGAAGGTGGGCACACTCTCGCGCACCTGGCCGTGCTCGATGCCCGGGCCGTACACCTTCACCTTACTGGGGTCCACCGTCTCCTCGACGAGGACGCGGAACGGAGAGCCGGGTATGTGCTTGTCGGCAAATCGAATGGTAATGTCATACTCTCCCGGATCGGTGGCCAAATAGTCCACATCGCAGCTACCATCGCGATTATCCGTGCAGGTCATCTTCGCCTCCGAAGGACCCTCGATGGCCAGCGAAAGGCCACCATTGCCGGCGCCCTTGGTCTCCACCGTAAACTTGTTCTTCTGATTGGTCAGACCCTTCTCCAGACCAGGTCCGTAGGCCTTGCAGCGTGCCGGATCGCAGCCACTCTTCACGTTCACCACAAACGGAGATCCAGGCACGGGGATGTTGTCGTACATCAGCTCGATGGTGTGACGGCCAGCCTCGAAGGGTGTGTACATGATGCGGAAGATGTCGTCGGTTGGACCTTGGACAATCTTGCTGGGCAGCACATGACCCATGGGATCGAAGATGGCGCAGGACAGCTTGCCGGAGTCAATTTTGCTGCCCACCTTGCTCATGTCCACCATGAAGTCCGTGGCCGCATTCATAATAACACCTGAAGGGGAATCAAAAATTAGTAAAAGGCCAATATATAGGGATATTTCGAAACATCAAGGCACAACATCAACAAGATTACGATGCAGTTAGAAGTGACGGATGGGATAGGTATTTTATATACCTATAGGTAACAGGTTTAACAGTAGGTCATTTTCGTACTTGAAAGTACAAATGAGATATTCCATACTGAACAGAATATTCTGAAGTATCTAGGAGCCTCAGAATTGCTCCGGGGATCAACCTTAGCTTGCACCTAGATATTCCCCATCGCTTTTGATTAGTGGTTTATGGTTTAGTTAAAATCAAACAAACAGAAGGGACAGCACAACAACAAGAAGGCATGGCTTGGCGATTGCAGAAAGCAACCTTGGTCAGGTGGTGAGTAGAGCGCAGAGGATTAGAGCTGTACGGCAGCAGGAACACTCGGAACTGGCAATTGGCAACTGGCAACTGGAACTCCTCATAGCCTACCATGCGGCTGGATGCCGATGCCACTGACGCGGGTATTCTTGAGATTCGGCACCGGAACGATAAGTGGCTGGAAGGGTGAGCCGTTGATGTGCCGCTCGTTAAACGTTATGTTGACGGTATAGTCGCCCGCTTCCGTTGGCAAATAGGCCACGTTGCAGGTGCCATCTCCATTATCCCGGCAATTGATGGCCGCCTCGCAAGGACCCTCCACCGTCACTCCCAATCCGCCCTGTCCAGCGCCCCGGGTATCAATCATAAACTCTGCCGGCTGACCCACAATACCACGCTCCAAACCGGGTCCAAAAGCTTGAACCTTATTCGAATCACTGCCCGTGAGGCACTGCAGCCGGAAGGGTCGTGGTGTTATCGGGGTGCCACCAAAGCAGATGCTCAACAGGTACTCGCCCAGCTGGGTGGGCGTAAAGTTGACCAGGAAACCCTCCGCCGTAGGTATGATGTGGGCCTTCACGCGATTGCCAGATGGACTGGTGATTGTTACCGCCAAATCTGCCTTGGGCAGGCCGTGTGTGATAATCCGGAACTGCTGCAAACTGTTTAGGGGCGCGGCTTTTGTTTTGGGTGAATGAAACGGTGACTTGGACTTAGACCATGACGCACTCAAGATGGGCATTTTGTATATAAAGTAATCTAGCTTTCTAACCTACGAATACTTACTGGGTTCGAGTCCGTCGACCTTGATCTTAGACACATCCACCGTCTGCTCCACGACGACCTTTTGTCCCAAAGGAACACGCTGTCCTCCGTATGTCATTGTGGTGGTGTAGGCGCCCTTGGAAGGAGGAATCACTTCCACTGAGTAGGTGTTGTCCTCGTTATCGATGATTCGGCACGGTACTTCAATCTTGGACTCCTCGTGTACGACCTTTACCTTAAGTTCGGCATCGCCTGCCTCGCGGGCGTCTACATTGAAGTGTGTGGCCACGTTGGGGCGCACTCCGGGCTGCAACCACGGTCCAAAAGCCTGCACCTTGGCAGCGTCTACCGGAACTCCGACGTAAACGCGGTGCGGTGAGTTGGGTGTGGACACTCCGCCATAGTTAACTGGAATGATAACATTGGTGTTATTACTTAAAGGCATATATAATGATCGCTAGGACCCACCTTCAACGGTGTGCGGAACTCCGGAGGTAGGCGTATAGGTGGCCTTCGTGATGCCATCCTTGCTCTTCAGCTCCACGGGCAACTTTGTGCCGTACACATCCTGAACGACAACGTCCAGCGGGGCATTGCCAGCCTTGCTGGGGTCCACAGTAAAGCTGGTCGGCTGGTTGATGGTCACGCCGTTTTTCTCCAATCCCGGACCACTGGCCTTGACCAGCTCGGGATGGAAATCAGTGCGTGGCAGGATCTGGGCGATGAACGGCGACTTGGGGATGTCCTCGTTGTCGCACAGAATGTGCACGGCATACTCTCCGACAGCAGTTGGATGATACTTGACCAGAGCGGAGCCATCGCCATTGTCGTGGCACTCGATCTCGGCCTGCGAAGGACCGGCCACGGTGAACCCGAGGGCACCAGTCTCGCCATTGGTCTCCACCACAAAGGCAGCCGGGTAGCCAATGACGCCGCTGCTCAGTCCAGGCCCATAGGCCACAATCGAGGACTCCTTCTTGGGTCCCACCTTCACCTCGAACGGGGATTTGGGCACTTCCTGGCCCGCAAAGGTCACCATGATGACGTAGCGACCCTCCTTGGTGGGATAGTAGTGGCATTCATATGTGTTGCCATCCACCTTCGACTGCATGACGTTCTGGTTCATGCCACCCGGACCAATGACGCGCACCTCTGGCTCACCCTCGCCGGCTCCCTCGGTGTGGATCTTGAAGTCGGCATCGTCGCCGACACGAACTCCCGTGGCCTGGAGTCCACGGCCGGAGGCGCGCACCTTACGTGCATCCGACAGCGGAGCCACCTTTACGGGGAACGGACTGTTCGGGATCGGAGTGCCGGCGTAGAAGACATTCACCGAATGCAGACCCTGCAGGGCGGTCACGTACTCGCAGCGCCAAGTATCGTTCTCCAACTGACGCACCTTGGCCGCCACAGAAGTCTTGTGGTTAGCCGGATCGATGATGATCACCTCGGGCACTCCACGGCCCGCATCCTTGGCAAGAATGTCGAAGAAGGTGGGCTTCTTGATGGTCACTCCGGTGGGCTGGATTCCGGGACCCGTAACCTTAACCTTGGAGGCGTCGCCGGCATGTCCTTCCACCTTCACGGGGAACGGCGACTTAGGGATGTCGCGACCGGAGAACTTAACGGCCACCTTGTGCGAACCCTCGGCTTTGGGTATATACGAAACCGTGTAGGTGAGGTTCTTGTCATTATTAAAGCGCACATCAGCCTTTTCGATCTCGCCATTAGGTCCCTGGATGTCCACATCCACGGAACCTAGAAGTAAAACATTGTACTTAGGTTCCTTTTTCTTAAATGGAGCTATGAAAACATACCCTTGCCAGCGGAAAAAGTTTCCACGGTGAAGTTGGCTGGGGCACCCACCACAGGGCCAATGGGTTCAATGCCAGGACCATAAGCACGCACTCTGTGAATGGAGAAATGAAGATTGGTTAATGTATATTTCAATATTTCGTGATGAGCTCTACATAGCCAATTATGATACATTGAATCAACATTTAAATTGCAGACAGCCCAGCGGCTTCAGCTTTTGATTCTAAAGGCTTTGCAAAATAAGTAAAATATAAACAAAAGATATGGAGTTTTTAAGAATGCGCAGATACTTCGTTAAGAAACAGAACTAGGAAACCAATTTTTTAAACTTTTTTGAAAACATTTGTTCGAGTGGCGCCACATTATTTCGAAAGTGGTGTACCGAAGAACTAATATTTAACATGTTTTTATGAAGCATACTTTTTGGATATTCTACATAAACAGATGTATGAAAAAAATTTAAAAATGAAAGTCTATTTTATTTGCATGTTTTCTTAAAATCAATGTATTGTATTAAGGCGTAACCACCTTCAAACCAGGTTTTAAATGCGGTTGTTAATAATTATAAGAGATTATTTACAATGTACGAAAGTCATAATTATTTGAAAAATGCGAGATCTTTAAGCCTGATCAAGAATAATAAAATCCCCGTTATCCACGGGTTACCCGGCTTGTAATCAAAAGCCTTGGTAGCTTAACAAAGCAGCAAATTAAATCAGCGTCGGCCAAGATGAATGCGTTTAGTGAGCGCTAATTGTAGAGAGCAATAAAAGCCGCCAGCCAGCGCAAGATACAAAATACAAACAGGAAAGCAGCGGCGTTGAAGTATCCATTAGATACGGATCGCTCTGGGCTAGCGCGAAAAGCGGAGAGCAACATAACAACAAAAGTAACCGAAACTGAAGAAACATTTAAATCACAAATACCATAAGAAGTCAATAAATTATAAGCCGAAAATCAAGCCAATAACAATGTTGGCCAAAAGATCAGAACGGAACGCAAAAGAACGAGAGGAGGCATGCCGAAGAAACTTACCGCGGCGGAGGAATGCTGAGTTTTGCATTTTGAGGCGTTTAATAAATATATATGGGTTGGTAGTATATATATATACATATTATGTATACGGAGCGGATAGGGAAAACAAGAACAATATCCAAATACATTAAAAACGTTGCTCAAATATACACGGAGGAAAAAAGATATAAAAAGAAAGAGAGAGAGAAGAAAGATAGATAGAGTCTAGATTAGAACCAAAAGAATGCATTAGCCAAAATAACAGACGGAAGAACTTTAGGATACAACTTGAATTTGAAATAGAGTTGAGTAGAAAGAACAACGCTGGTTTTATAGATCGTACAAAGAAGTCAAACTTTTCCAACTCGAACTTGAACCTGAAACGTTACGTCGAAGAACAACTTTCAAATCTTTTTTGCTGAATCTCAAAGTTTATAGTTTATGATAATGCTACAAAAATTCCATATTTAAGTAGTCTAATAAAAATCGAGGGATAATTTTACAAGGCCTAAAGTTATACCTTTTCAGAATTTCAGATATTTAGAAGGAAATCTTAAAAGATGATTCCAAACAGTACGAGTTAGAATAGTTCGACTTTGAGTTTTTACTCGCACTCACCTGTTGGGGTTCGTCTTGGGCCTCAAGGGAGCACCGGTCTTGAGCTTGGAGTTGGGATACTGCGACAGATAGGTCATCATGGACTGCTCGTCCACGTTGGGGTTCACCAGCTCCTCGGGTTTGATCAGCTGACGCACGTTGAGCCAGTCATCGGCCAGGCCCATGGCCTCGGAAGCGTTCTGCACAGCATCCTTGGGATCCCAGAGCTCCCAGTCGGGACAGAGACCCGGGGCACAGGCATCGACAAGGGCGCCCACCGCCTTGCCCGTGGTCCAGTCGTTGGTGAAGTTGTTGATGGGCAAGTCGGGTATCTTGGCGTGTATCCAGTTCAGCAGGCTGTCGATGGAAGAGTGATTTAGTGCACTGAACAACCAACCAAAACCAATTGGGTAGGCGTCACTTACCGCTGCTTGGGCGTGTGTCCCGATCCGTTCAGCTGCTTGTCGTCCTCGCCATCCCACATGGGCATCGATATCGAGTAGTGCAGAATCAGTGTCCATATCAGACCCAGTATCAGTTTCAGCTTGCAGTCCACAATGTCCGAGGAGTCTGAGGAGCAGGGCAGAGAAAGAAGAACACAGATTGGATTACACTGGATTGGCCGGGGGATAAAACCAGAACGCGCACCGTTACCAATCGTATATGTATGTTCTTAATGTATCTATTAATTGTCCCGACAACTTGTGGCAGCCACTGCAACTGCGTCTGCTGCTGCAGGCCTCCTCATCTGTCACTCGCAACACTTTGATGGGGCTCTGCTGCAAACCTGTTGCCATTCGACAAGCTGCCAATTATGGTCAGAGATGTCCGCTAACTGTTACAGCCACTTTGCCTTCTGGTCAAGTTCAGGGCTTATATTATACACGCAATCAACAGGTCTTGCCGGTTTCTTTCAAACGAACTGGCGTCGAACTGCCGAGTCGACCTTAAACTTGGCCAACAATGCCTGCGCTTCGGACGGATCGCCTTTTGTCATGCTAAACCATTGAGGAGAGATAGTCACCGGGGTTTATTGAACCTGTGTGATAATGGGATCTTCTTAATAGCCTTAATAGCGTAACACCGCAAGGTGAAAGGCGTGGGGATCGGTTCTGATAACCTATCGCCGATTAGTCAACACCTGGGCCCTCGGCCAATGCATTTGGCACGCACTCAACCATGACGCGAATGGAATTCCGCCTCCATCATGGGGGAAAGTTGCCACGGGGAAAACGCAGTGGCCAGTGGAATAACCAGCGGATTGGTAACCCAAACCACCAAGTGACGACAGACAGCAAGCTACGTCGTCAACTGACGTACTAGATGTTCTACATTTCTTTGCAGTATTTCAGCCGAGGGCTTTCTAGTAGAACCTGGCAACGTTTTGTGCTTTTTGGCCTGCTCAACGAGCCGTTAAACGATTGCTGATAGAGCCGGAGCTCTCTTACTGCCCAACACCCGCTACAGCAATAACCACTTTTTGCTGAAAATTTGCAATTTGGCTTTGTTTACTTGAGTAGCCGGTGGTCGGTCAACAGGTAAACCGGCTGGATGGGTTGGCAAAATGGCCAAATGACTTCGTTCGCTTGGCCTCTCCTAAAAGCCATCAAATTGCCGGCCATCTCTGCGTTTGGCCATTTAAAATACTTTTACGGTCGAGTGATGCCTTGACAAATGAATTAGCTGCCAATCTGTAAGCCCAGCCCGTTGACATATTTATGAAAAATACATCGATGGCACTGAGCAACAACTTCATTCGCGAGTCGAAAGAAAGCCGCAATTAAAACGGCATAGAAAAACTAAAATAGCCAGAGATGATTTGGCTAATTAGGCAGCAGTCGGCGTGCCAATCGGCCTGCCTTGGTAACTGTCTTGGCCAAAACTCCACTTCAGCTGGATGTCTTTGTGGAGCTCAAACTGGTTGCTTGTCAACTCCAAGACCCCGAAGTTTGTTTTTGGCACGGCAGCGCGAACAAGAAAATATGCTGTAAATTATATAGAAATATGCTAATGCCTGGAGAGGAGCACGAGATGCCATAACTGTGATAGGAATATGTAATGCATACTAAACCAGGCAAACTCCAGTCGAGGGAACTTCAGTTCCATACATATGCATAAGTGTGAAGATCGCGGTGAGCGGGAAAAGAACTTCACCCGAAGAGGGTGCTCTGAAATGGGAAATCTAATCCATCTTCGAAGTACAAAAGAACTCTTGGAATTCCCGATGGCTGCATGATCAAACTAATGTGATTAAGGCTTACAGAAAACGGGCATTCTTCGATTCCTGGAAAGAAAACTTATTTCCCGCTATATAAATAGGATTGTAACCTAACTATAGTTTTAGGACCAAGGATTTACTTATTTTCAGTTCTTAGCCAGGACCCATTAAAAAAAAACAACATTTTGGCAAAACCCACGTTACGTACGTTATTAAACTCAGATATTGGCTAAAATTTTTGGGACAGATAAGTTAAGTTTCCAGATAGACCAAGTATTATATTGTCATTGATATGTCTTAAATTATGAAGTTTTATTAGTACTTTGTTTGTCTAGCAACCTATACCTGATATATTCGTCTATTGTGTCAAATTTAACAAGTTCAGTGACACATATTTCTCCAGTACAATCTTATCTAACGACAGTACTCGTCATAAAGCATTATATAGACAAACTTACTCCTCTTTGTTTGGGAGTTTCTAAGAACAATGGCAAATCTTAAGGTTATATTTAAAATGATGTGTCACGCTTTAGAGCTTTATCTAAATATATGCACTTATTATTCTCGGAATAAAAGACAAACTTAGAAACCAAAAATCAGCTAACTAGCCTCTAAACAACAAAGATAACCTTATACCTTGGGTAAGATAAGTTTATCTGTTAATAGGAACATGTTATTGTTATAAAACTCTCTTATCTTAAACGAGACAAACACTTGATTTCAAAGATGCGGCAAAAAGCATTCAATTGAAGAAATTACGATTCGAAAGCTCTGAAATCTCTGGGTCACAATCTATCATAATTTCGCTGTCATTATACACAGCAGTCGGATGTGTCCACCCGAAACCAAGAGGCAGAATCTCGAACCAGACCTGTTACAGAAGCTCCAATCGTTTGGCCATGTCAAATGATGACTTGACATGATTTATGTGGCAGCGATTCTCGCCTCTCGAAGAGGCCAGAGTTATTATGATGTTAAGTGCAACGGCAGAAAAGTATTTAACATTCAGATAACAAGAATGTTGAGGCTGCAGCTCGGATTCCGAGGCCACAGTCCCGGTCGCAGTTGCGTTCACGGGTAACCGGCTTGGGTCACCAGACACGTTCTTCGAGCGGCACGCGCATACCAGAGGCCCGAGTTGGAGTTGGAATTGGAGTCGGAAAAGCAGCCACGATACAATGGAACGTCTGGTAAGATTTTCCAGAACGGATAAACCTGTTTCCGTTCGGTCTGGAGCCAATCCACCAGACGCCTAACTGTTGCGCGGCTAATTAAATTAGAGCCAGGGCAGGGCTAAGCCGCAAAAAATTGTTGACATTGCATGGAAAGTCGGAGCCTGGCTGACTGGCTTTGACTTTTTAAGCCGCTCAGTCAGAGCTGGATCTCCATTTTGGGCGCATTTCTGTGATGTGGGTTGTCCCACATTCGGGTGGCGGTGTCACAAGCGCTGAAAGTTTCTGTTATTTTTCACTTGTTTGGGGTTAATTGAGCCGGGTGTCGACGTCCCCAAGATCTCTCTAACGACCAGCTTTTACTAATTTAAATAATTGACTTACTGCCCGACCAGGGAATCTTGACATTCCATCGAGTAGCTGGGTAACGATGCTCATAACAACCTAATCTTATCACAATTGCCTTTGAAGTGTGACGAGAGGTATGTACATATAACCCGAGGTAAAATCATTGCTATTTTCAGCTGGTGGATCAGAGGGTTAGCCGGAGCTCAACGGTGACGTGTCTGAATCGATGGCGTCATGTTGATCCATTGCGAATGATTTATAAAAACACTGGTGAGTACGTGCCAGGTGATCAATGCAAGTACTGAAGTCCGGCCGTGTCATTTTCGAGCCATTCAGCAGAAATTCAACGGAAATTTAACGACAGTGTGGGCATATTTCCTTACTTCTAGCTGATTCACTAACTTAAGCTTATAAACTTAGGAAACGGAAGCTGTTCACACGAACCAAAGCCAATTTTCTTGACTAATTTGTCAAGAATGTTATACAATCTTTTTTGAGGAATGTTGATATTGCATATTGGGCTGGGCCTTAACAATCAAATTTGCAAACGGAAGATTGTAACCACAAACGAAAATAACTTCCATGACCAATGTTTTTTTGGGTAATGTTCTAGAGAACTGCTGATAAAATACATAAATTGTTATGCATGGCTATTAGATTCTTGCCTCCGTGGTAATCAACACATCATGGGTAAATCACAAAAATATGAACAAATTATTAACAAGCACACAACAGAAATGAAATTGGGTCAAATGGATGATCAAGAGGCCTTCATTAAGTGATATATGCATTCATGTGCTTTACTCATCGCCTGGAAAAATCTTTAACGCCCTCCATAGATGATGATTTTTAATGATGTTCGGGCGATGATGGCGTCATCAATAACAATCAATTGGCTGTGACAAATTGAGCCTGTCTTTATAGGAATGGTATGGTTTGCTGCTACTTCTGCTGCTGCTAATGGGAACTTAACTTTTTCGGACCCAAAAACTCCAGGCAAAAAAGTGAAGTATACCCCAAAAACCAGATGATGTCATGGAGAGTCAACTGAGCGACTTTATCTCTACTCTATCCGGCACGTATTAGGTTTGTTCTTCCCTCTGCTTTGTACTTTTAATTTTGTTATTTTTATTTGCTTATTTCGCTGTTATTGTGGTTTTTGTTTTTGTTTTGCATTTTATTGCGACCGCCCGAGAGGCTTTATTATTGTTTCTGTGGATTTTTTAGCGCAAACATTTGTAGATACGAACAGCGCCGCTCCATGGAAATCTACAATCCCACTTGGAGCCGGGTCTCCGGACTGAAAGACAAGCTCTTGAGCCAGCAGCTGCGTGGTTTTTGGCACACAAGCCGACACACACATAACTCCACGAAATTTCGCGCTAATTCAATTGACAGCACAAAAAAAGCAAAATACGACTTGGAAGGAAATAACACCGAACAGAAATGATCTGTGCGATATACAGTGGGAACCCAAAATGCTACCATCAAGCACTGAGAACCAAAATTTCACTCGGAAGCTTTCACTATACCAATTTAAGTCGATTGAAACCACAAACATTTTGGAAAACGGAAAGAGGTGCGGCTCGTTAAATTAATTAACTACGTTTTCTTATAATTTTTCTATTTGTGCAACCGATAATTGCCGAAATTGGTTGCGTTATCTGGTTTTGGTTTGTTTGCCAAAATGAACGAGCAATTAATGTTTGCATTCCTGTGATTAATGCCAGTTAACCAAAATTTAGCTAATGACTAAGCTGATGAAAAAGGTTCGACCTGACTAAACAGATGAATCATCTCTCCTTGCAAACACTTTTCGGTCAAACTCGCATTTAATTCGCGAAATTTGAGTTGCTAGCGTCGAAAATTTCGGAGTAGATATGAAAGCGTCTTATCGCTAACCCAAGTCCAGAATGGATGATATTGTATTTTTTATCGCACGAAAACGAAAGTGCTGATAGCTATATAAATACCTCTGAAACGATTGTACCGCGAAAAAGCAAAACGCGAACCGAAATTCCCTTTAAAATATCTTAAAATTGCATTTACTTAGCTTTCGGTGAACGATCGCGTTTGTTTGGCTTTCGTTTTTGTATCTACATTTTAGAGTCAGCTCCCCTTTGGGTTGATAAAAAAAGGTGTATGTAAACATATCTGTAAACATTATTTACCTAGCTGTCAATTATTGACAAACTGCCTTTTTTTCTGGAGCATTTAGATACTGAAGTTGTTTATCTGTTTTATACGGGGTAGTAAGTCCCCACTGAATGATTAAATTATTTCAAGAGTTTTGAGACTGACGGTCTTATCAATAACGTCACGGGGTCGTTTTAAAAGGCGTACAGGGTAACTGATTACATTGTGAATGAAATGTAATACCAGGCATAATCATCCACCGACTGAATGCCTCAGTGACCGACTGAGGCTTGAGTTAGAACCCTGACTGTGAGTCATAAAGCACCCTATATCACATGCTTCATCTGTATAGTTTTCAATCAAACAAATTAGCATGATGCAGTTAGTTGGCCATTGATATCAGGTTCTGTTACGCTCGTGATTTGGCAATGGAAATGGTCTTTGAAAGCGATAGTGCTCTAATGAAATTAACCTTCCAAATTGTCCACGCTTCGCTGGTGCTCTCTTGTCTAAAGGTATATGTGGTCGAATATATGATATGATATCTCTATTTTATCATATTCTATATTTTCAATATCGTTTCAATGTAATTCATGAATTGGGTCCTTTAAGATCAATGCGTTTTTAAATCATACTTTTCAAGGCTTTGGGCTTTGTCTAGCCGAATATACCCCTTTTTTAGGGAAAACTCAACTCGACTGATTGCGTACTGTGCAGGTACTGCAAATTACTCTACACAATCTTGAATTATGCATATAAATACAAATGAAAGTAAAACTCGCATTGAAGCTGGCGCTTTGAATAAAAGCGGCAATGACATCATTTTGTTTTGTAGTCTGGAAGCGAGTCACTCGCTAAAGGCAGAAATTTCGAATAAATAATACAACGGATCCACATGGGATCGTGCGGAATGCAGCGGGCAGAGGATCCGGTGTTAGCCCGAGGCTCTTGTGGCGTTGGCGGCACATCTTCAGTTGACTTATCTCCTCATTGAAAGAGCAAATTATGCAATTTTCAATGGAAACATTTCCGATGGCCAACGATGCGAGCGCTTCTAATTAATTCATAAAGTTGATTCACGACCACAATTGTGCGGTTGCTAAAACTATTAGAGATACGTGAGACCCAACCCAAATTCTGTGCCTTAAGTTAATCCGAGAATTCTGGGAATTTCATACAGACGAACATATATGTGCTACTTACCAATGTTAACGATTTTGATACCCTCATCCTGGAGGAATTTCAGGGCCACCGAGACGTTTTCCAGTTTCTGGCTGCGGAATGTTGGGCGTTTGTTGTACTTGGGCATTCGCTTCTGGGACAGCACCTCGACGAGGGCGATCAGTCGGAGGCCGTCGGACAGGTCCGTCTCCAGGTTGCTGATCGACCGATCGATGGTCTTCAGGTGCTCATTGGCCCAACGGGTGAAGGTGTTCTGTTGGATCTTCTTCCATTGCGCATCCTCGGCGAGATCGCGTTCGGCCTCCATGTCCTCGTCGAAGTTCTCCTCGTACTGTTCCGCCTGCTGGCCCTCCTGTCTGGATTGGTAGTAGTCGTTCGTCTGTGGGTTAGCGATTACGCAGAGATCAAGTTAGCCGGGTTTAGTAGGGTTGGATGATGGGTGTGGGTGTGCCGGTAAATGGGTGTCTTAATGGCTGCGTGTGGGATGTTGTTACTTCGAAAATCACTTAGCAACTATGCAAAACCGATCTCCATTAAAAACCGTCAACTCCACTCCTGGAGCAAATTGATTCGAATGGATCCGATTGGATCACACAAGGTGTGGCGTAGGCCAAGACTTGTTCCAGTTTCGTATGGCGAGCCCAAACATCCCAAGCAGAACTTCGGTATCGTTTCGGTGGACTGTCCACTTTCCACACATGTCCCACAGCCAAGTGGCAATCAAGAATTTAAGACCAGGCGACATCTGAATACGCTTTTTAGGACTACTATTCTAGGATTTTACAAAAACTATTTTTAGAAATAATCTTTAATGGTTCCAAAAATGTTAACTACTAAAGTTTGATTGTAAATTAGCCTTTTACTTTTAAAGGAACTAATTATGTGATGTTTTTTATCCTACTGAACAGATATATTCCGAAATAATAATAACAATGAACAAGAATGAATGAATGCTAATGAATTTGTAAGTGGTTCAAGTTGAAGAACTCCGTATTTTTTCAAACTTGTGGTTCGCCCTTATCTGTTAACCGGAGAAACAAGTTCCCAGGTAACTCCGCCTAAATTCATTGTTTACCAACTTGCCCGAAAAGTTCCCGAAGAGGGTATAGAGACAGAAAGGCCCGCGAAGAACGAGCCCAAAGCGGAGTGATCAGAAGACGGACAAGGCGGACAAGGGAGCAAAACGGAGTTCGCGTGCCACACACAAACAGAAACGTAGTCGTCCCCAAAAAACCAACAGAAATAGAGCCCCCGCAGCCCCCTCTTTCATCCGTCTGGGCCTGGCCAACATGGGAATATGGCTAGAAAAAGAAATTGGAGTGGAGTGCTCGAGTGCGCAGCGTGTGAAGTTCATTAACATTTTCATTAATTGCGAAATGCCGCGACAAAACGCAATGTGAACTGCAGCAATTAAAAGGGGCAAAGTAAACTACAGTCAAAGCTGGGGGTTCTAAATTACCTGCAAATTATAGGTACCTTTAATATTTTACAATTTTGTTTTTAAAAATCAAAGAATTCTACAAAGTATTATTATTTAAAAAAACATTTGAAGGCCCCAAAACAACTTTGAATATATTGTTATATTTGTACATATTAAACTACAAATTCTTGGTTACTTTTTTTAAGCAATTTTACGATGCAAATTTTATATTTTAGGGTTCTCTGAAAAATGTTCTATACAAAAGTGGGAGTTCCCCGGAACCGTTGAATTTTTACTGGTTAAAAAACCGTGAGCTTCAATTCTTGGAACCACCAAAAGTCTGTTGTACTATTTAACACCCAATGATAAAACTGCTAAGAAATCTAGATAAAGTTTGTCTGATTGAAATTTAAGCCCAGAAAGGCAAAGAAATTATGGACTTTGATTATGAGTATAAACTTCATTGGAGTTATGGTATGGTATTTTCTTGCTAAGAGCAAATTCCACATATTTTCTTGGAAAGTTCAACTTAGGGAAGTTCGCCTGTGGCCCTACGCACACTCCCGCGTTCCCCCACACACTCACACACACCTGTTGATGCCAAACGTCGTAGTGTGCGGCTGGCTGTTGGGCGTAGAAATTTAAGTTGCTAAAGTTCTGCTCCGGATTGTTGTTGCTATTGTTGGTACTGTTATTGTGGTTGGTTGTGTAAACACACGCGTTTTGCTGATTTTGCTGCGAATTTGGCGGGTTCTTTCTGTGGTTGTTGTGGCCGTTGTTGTAGTGGCTATTGTTGTTGTGGCTGAGGAATATGGTCGCCTGCGTCTGCGTCGTTTGACCGTTTGTATAATTCGCGTTTTGCACTAATTCACCGCCGTGCGTCGAAGTTGTTTCTGCCGATTTGCCGGGACGATCAGCGTTGTTACTCTTGCGCGTTAAACCGTTAACTAAATTTGTGTTTTTCAGCGCTGCCGCTGTTTGTCGCACACCGGCATTCGCTCTCTCGCTCTCCATCTCGCCGTCCCGCTCCCGATCGCTGTACATTGTTGTAGTTCCTGTTGATCGCCGCTCTCTCGCTCTCCCTCTCTCTCTCTCTCGATTGTTTTGTTGTCGTTTTTTCAAGTTTGTTTACCGCTCTCTTCGCTACGTTGCGTCAATTCACCTTACGTAAGCAAAGACACAAACCATTGTTAAAGAAAAGGTGTCCGTTTTGTTAAGGGGGTTCACACTTACGCCCGTGAACCCCGTTTATAAAGTTCGTTGAGCTTAAGAAGAGTTTGGAATGCTGAGCCTAACAGGCCTGTAAAAGTAATCATGTTTTTATTGTCTTGAAAAATTGTACAGCCTATCCGCCTTTTTCCAATTCAACTAGAACAATTTTGGTTGGAGTTCTTAACAATTGAGGAACTCAACAGTTATTATTTATAATTTTTATAAGAGCCCCAAAGTATGCACTAAGCTTGGTATGTCGCTTATAAAATATTAACGCTTTTTCTTCAACCTGTTGACCAAGTAACTATTTTTAAAAAAACTTGCAGTTTTTCCTTAAATTTAAAATAAAATAATAAACAAATTTTTGGAATTACCCTAAACGTACGTAAGATTGAATATATACCCGTTTAAAAACAGTATTAGACTTTGGCCAATTAGAACCTGTTTAGGAGAGCTATATCAAATGCTATGAATCAGTTTTATATTATGTTTAATGACTAATTTGTATATTTTTAATGAATTTTAAATGGATCTAAACGATCTAAACCGTTTGTCAAAATCTAAATAAACCAACATAACTATTCAGGAAAAAAGCTATTCGTCAGTTTTATATATTATCAAGAACGTAGCTTGAATGTATAGAATGTGATGACTAAATAACTTGTCATCGAATCTCACCGCTATTTGTAACTGTTCTATTGAAAATATGTGATTCGTAGTCAATAAAAACAAATGTGATTTTTTTCAGAATCACAATTATGATATGTGTGACATTGAATCTTATAAGACCAAGCCTTCGAATCTCTGAGTCCCGACCCTTTTTAAATCGGGAACCAAAAGCCCAGCAAATAACATGATTCATGTTCCCCCTACACACCCAAAACCAGGGAAGAGCAAATAATTCTGGTAAATATTTTGGCATTTTTGTGGATTGCTTTTGGCAATGCCTTTTTAATTCCACTCCCCCTTTTTTCGCCTGATCAAATGCAAAAACGAAAGGCAGACACAAATGCACAACGACGGTCAGACAAGTGAATGAGCTCAGCAAATGGGGCTGACAACCAGCGACCTTCTCGATATGGTTAGGAATCGTTAATTTTAGCCAAATGAGTCAAAGTCAAAACGGGTAGCTATGTATGATCGATGGCGGATCGATGCTCGGCGACTTCGTAATGCCGTTTTTTGGCAACAAATCCTTCGCCGAATTTCCCAAGGGAGCTTTCCAGACCCTTCCTTATATGTTCGTAAATCGCAAATCTCAATTTAATCAAAACATAGAGCTAAAAATAGAGCTACCATATTTGCGGAAAAAACGGGCAAGATGAGGTATTTTAGTATTTGTTCAATTGTTTCTTTTTGGGGAATTACATAGTAAACATTTGACTAGCCAGAACAGAAAGTATAAAACTGAGAAATCATGTTACCACGTTACCACTGTCCATACAGAGTTACCAAAATGAAGTTCTTCGCTGTATTTGTTCTTTTCTGCGGCATTGTAGGGCTAATGGCCCCCTCTGCGAACGCGTCCTCCTCTTTCTTCCCTTCGGATTTCGACGGTACACTCACCAGTACGGAAGTGGTGGGTTCTACTACCAGTACCTCTGCTCCTGCGGTAAAACTCCCCTGTGGCCCAGTCGGACGATGTGGCAATAAGCTTTACTTTTTTTACTGAATAAAATCCTTGCTTTCCAGGAGCAATAAAATATAAAAAAAATGTAACCAAATCAAGTTCTTTATTATGAAAAAGGGGGTTATCGAACCGAGAACGTGATTCCTAATCGAAAGAAAGAAGAGGTTTTCAGAATAACTTTTGGTAAAGGAAACTTTTTATTTCAACCAAGCACCAAATATAAACTTATATATATAAACTTATAAACTTAATTTAAACGGCACGTGGTGTTTAAAATGAATCTACTATTTTTGTCGACAAACAGCGGTACAAAACTTCAAAATTCTGTAATTACCACATTCTATACGGAGTTACCTGAATGAAGTTCTTCGCTATTTCTATACTCCTCTGCGGTTTTTTAAGACCTCCTGTTTGAATTGTTGCAATCGATCAGATACATGTACCACAAAGAAATTGTCTACATCTACTACTACACTACCCACATATTGTGGAAAAAAACGTGACTTTTATTACTATCTTAAATCACAATTTCTTCGTAATAATTTAGTAATATATCTACCTACCTCTACCTCTACTATCAATTGTTAATTGGTAAAATAAGTATTGACCTTAGAGACTCGTGTGCTAACAATAGAGCTACCATATTTTTAGAAAAAAGGAAATGTTATAATTGTTATAAAACTTTTCTAGTGTTTGTCCAATTGTTTTAATTTTAGGATTTTATTTACCAAACTAGTACTTTTAAAGCATTTGTATCAATATTTGATTTGCCAAAAATGGCAAGTATAAAATCCGGAAATTCTATCACCAAGACATCACTGTCGATACAGAGTTAACAAAATGAAGTTCTTCGCCGTTATTATTCTTTTCTGCGGCATTGTAGGGTTAATAGCACCCGCAGAAGGCTCGTCCGCCACTGTGACATGGGAGACTCCCACTACCACTACCTCTACTCCTCCGGTAGAACTCCCCTGTGGCCCAGCCGGACCCTGCGGACAAGCCCCTCCCCCACCCTGTGGCGCTGGAATTGCTAGCGGCAAGAAACTTTACTTCTTCTACTAAATAAATTTCAAGATACCCAGGATTAATAAAATAATAAAGAATAATAATAATAAAATA
The DNA here is from genome assembly GCF_043229965.1 of Drosophila suzukii. NCBI lineage: Eukaryota > Metazoa > Arthropoda > Insecta > Diptera > Drosophilidae > Drosophila > Drosophila suzukii. The sequence continues at coordinate 86,516,390 of NC_092082.1, forward strand.
GTTCACTGCCTTATTCAAAAGTGACAACAAAACCCTAACAGATAAATTTCACAACATAATGCATTTTAAATAAATTATAGTTTTACTAAACAAATTAGTCTCTTGCTCAGTTACTTAAATGATTGGAACTTTAGAAATCGGAAAACAATTTCACTAGTTAACATCTAGTTCGCCTAATTTAGTATTTACGAAGATATTAACAGCGCAGTTGATGGGAAGATGATTTCCAGAGGCTTTCAGAACAAATTTCGTGTAGCATACTTTCTTAGTTCAAACACCTGACGGGCGTTGTAGGCTTGATTTAGGCGGCGCATGGCACTACAAATAAATCTACCATATTTGTTGACAAACAACGGAAAAGATTTTGATAAATACAATATAAATCTTATATTTAGCATTTGTGTTAACAGTTGTTATAACCAAATAAGGAGTACACAACTCCGAAATGTCAATAAAGGTATCCCGATTTTTAAAGGTATAAAAGTGTAATGTTTTAGATGCGAACTATAAGTTTTAGTAGAAAGTTAATAAAATGAAGTTAATTGCCATACTTCTGCTCCTAAGTGCTTTTGATCTAGCTGTTATTGTAGAAACGCTAACCTCAACGGAAAATGCAATGTATATAACTACTACTGAGCTTCCATGTAAAGGAGATATTGGAGGACCTGGCGCCCAAAAATTGTACTTCTTTTATTAACCGAGAAATAAATAAATTGAAGTAAAAATAAATGGAAGTCTTTGAGAATAACCTATCCCCCCTTGGGATCCCATTATTACAACTAGCCAGCTGATTTATATTATTATTCTAACAAACACTCAACTTATGGAGTTTTAGGAAGCCAGTCCTTCATCACATTCCACAAGGGAGTGCGACATTGCAACGCGGCCCATATAGAGTAAGTTCGCCTCGCTGAGGCTTCCCTTATATGGAAATAAACTTTTCGAATCGGGCCAAAAACGGCAGCTACGTGAGGCGCCACTTGCATCGCTGGGGAATTGCATGAATCAGCGTCGCCGAGCGACGCCAATGAAATGCTAAATAAATTTTCACTTCCACTTTAATTAATTTGAATTTATTTGAAACTAAAATTACACCCAACATTTACACGGCGAAGGCGCAAGTGAGCAAAATTGGCCCGCCCGTTTGACTAAAAATAAATTCACAAATATTTTGTTTTTATGAAAAGGTAATGAAAACCACATGTCCTCCATTTTCGTCGTACATAAGTATATTGTAAAATATAAACCAGCAATGGAAAATCGTGTGGGTGAAATGCAACGATCGGCGATCAGATAAGGGCCACCCCTTCCCCAATAATGGACTCACTTTTCGGGACGCCATATCGATGGGGTTTGCTGTTGAATGATCTCAAGTCGTAATACTTCAGTGGGTGCTTAATACTGATCACTTGATTGCCCGCTAATTACACAATTCCTGGCGGGGCAAGCACGTTCAAAAACACAACACTAACAAACTGGTGAGCCTTCTTTTTTTCGTAAACAAATTTCAGAATCTTTTTCGTTTTGAAAATATTTGCACGAGCTGCGCGCGTTGCTTTCGGTTTCTTTGGTACCTGTACTCGTACTGGCCGCGACAATTTCTCAACTCGACTGAGTTGTGTGCGCCTCCTTGCTCTAAGTTTTTATGCAGCCAAATGCTCGCCGCTTATTCTCAATTTCTTTATTATTATTTTCTCAGATAAATCATACAGCTGAGGATGGTCATATAGAACTGAAGATCCCCTTGAACAACTCCTCTTAGAACTTGAAGTAAAAGAACTAAATTGTAAATGCATTACGTATACGTTTTTAAATCGTTATTGGTTCTTTGGTTTGCCTTATAATACTTCCCTAAAGCCATGATTAAAGTAACTCCCAAAAAGGTGAGCTGGTGTTAAAACAAGATAGTATGAAACATTTTTGGGGTCACTTATAAATCTTTAAAAAAATCCAATAAACTTTATCTTATAATAGTTATATATATTATTATGAAAGTACTTAAGTTAAAAATATTATCCTATAATAAACAATAACACCTTTTTTTTAATGCAGTATGTTAATATGTTATAAAAATGGTATGACCTTATACTAAAACCTCATATATGAAGATGATAAATGACCATCCTCGACTGTGAAACATCTTCAATACATAATTTGTTCAATATTTATTTCGCTTCATGTTTTGTGTTGTGTTTTTGGTATTGCATGTGACGTTGACTGGACGTCGACGACGACGCCGAAGTCGACAGCACTCTTGACTCTGTTTGGCAGGTTTTTGGCGACGCTGCTATAAGGTCCCCCGATCCCCACGATCCGCACCCACCGTATACCCCCCGAAAACCCCCTGTAACTCATCGCCAATGTGATTTTCGACGCGCAGCTGATTTTGTTGTCATTCTATTCATAGAACTGGTTGTGGTCATTTGTGTGTTATTTTTTGCAAATATCTCTGTTGCTGGCCACAATTGAAAGTGCCTCCTGCGAAAATGATTCGTTTTTGGCCATCGCTGGCGGTCGCCCCAAGTGCATTCCGCGTTCCGTGTTCCCCCGCCAGTTGACTCACGATTCGCGAATAAAATATGCTAAATCGGGGGACCGTAGAACCCATAAAACTCTTAAATCAAAAGCATATGTACGTATATTATATGTTTGTGCGGCTTGTTTAGTCTTTCGGGATGACTAACTCGCTCCGGCCAAATCAGCTGTCATAAATTCCTTAAATTTATTTAGCTTGGGGCGAAAGACCCTCTATGTTTATGTATGTTTCTAGATAAAACTCAGCGAGAGCACGCTACAAATATCGTAAATTTTATTTTGATTATATGATTTCATAGCTCTAATGATGCCATAAAATCTAGAGTTAGGTATTTAAGAAATGTATGGTGATTTTCTTTAATATTTTATTTGAATCGATATCTTTTAACCTTTATTTAATTATTCCCTAAGTGCTGAACGATCAGTAAAAAAAATTATTTTAGTGCTTAATATTAAATTAATGTTAACCACAACTACATTTTTGTATCACACCACATTTTCAAATTAATAATATTTAAAAAAAAAACATAAAATATTTTTGTTGTAATCACAGTCTCGTGACTAATGACAACAAAAAAACATTGTTTTGATAAGAATGTGTTTTTTTAAAAGTTGTGTTGTGATAAATTTAAATTATGCCGAAGTTGTAGTCATTTTTGTAGTCATTGCAAACAGAAAAACCGGTTTTGTTTATCTTAAGAACAAAAATACACAGTTCCGACAGACTTAACTTGATAGGCTTATTGTTCTTATAAGTACACTAGTTTTGGTGCCTCATTCATCGAAATTCTCTAGTGAAATTCCCTTTATTTAATTAACCAATTCATTTAGTTGCTGCTTATGGACGCGAAGCGCGTGTACTTTTAAACAAATTTTATTTGTATTGGTTATCATTATTCATGGTACTTGAGTTTATCCAACAGCTGCTTCGGTTGTTAATATTTTTGGTTGCGCATACGCCCCGTTGCCGACAAGTAATTTCACGTGCCAATGCTCTTTCTAAGATTTTCTCTCCGAAAATAAATGAAATACAATTAACAACAGAACAGCGGGGATCCGAAGAGAATTTAGCATAAAAATGTATTGGATAAAATTTGTATAGGTGTTTCCATATTTTCTAAATTTTAAAAGAACTTGACACACAACAGCTGTCGATAAATTTCGCAATATAATATTAAAAATAAATATTTGCCAGAGAATGATGGCATTTAAATAAATATATTATTAGAGCAACTGTTTTTTATAAAAGTTTTTTAACAATTGAAAGCAAATAAGGGGCAAAGTATAAATTTGACAAATTGGTATCAAATATTTATCAGTTTGTGTTGAAATCTGCAGAGATGAGGTTCCTAACGATCATTGCAATTATTTGTGCTCTGGCAGTCCGTGTTCTTTGCGAAGGCCAAGCAACGACATCATCTGGATATTATTGGGATCCGAATTCTTCCTTTTCAACTACTTCGTATCCTTACCGGGCGGATACTACTACACCTGTACCCAACACTTTGTCACCGCCATGTGAGGAAAAGATCCAAGGACCTTGCGGCAAGCTTCCCAAGGGTGCCCAGAAGATGTACTTCTTCTATTGAAATCGTTCAAATTTTGTCACCCCATCTTCAATAAATGATTTGGAAAAACTAATTGCCCACTCCCCTTAAGTAATCCCCGAAAATAACGCAGGTGCGCCAGAGCCCATCGAGGCTATATAAAGATCAGAGGCGGGGTTAACATCTGGTGCCCGACAGATAAATGCACTTCACGTTCTCACAGCTAAACATTTAATGGCTCTTTCGCTGGGATCCAGCAAAAAGAGACCTTTCATCGCCGGCATATATCACAAAATGGCAACGCCTTGTACGCAATATTTCACCCAGAAATTCACATAACATGAAATATTCCGAATCTATTATATTTTCGCATATGTATATAATATTTTCTTTAATGTGTAGTGGGCCGTACACTTTTGGCCGTATTATTCATCACTCATTGTAGATATGTCGTAAATATTTCACCGCGCATTTGCCTTTATTGGAGACATTATTTCACATACTTTGGCATTTTCACTTGTTTTCTAACAATTTCCCCACGATAATGCACAAGTTGCGAAATTTCACTTGCTATATTTTCGTGTATATATAGAAATATGGGCGACACACGCGTCTACATATAGTTCACGGATTGCGTATACGCCGCGTATTCCAAAAGAAATTTCGAGACTCGCACCGCACACGTCCAAGTCAATGCAGCAACTGAAAATCTTTTCGAAAATGCCAAGATACAACCCACAACTGAGTGTTTTTCCCGCTTTTCATTTTTTTTTGTTTGTAGCTGAATGGCGAGCGCCGAATGAAATATTTTCAGAATTTCCATGCGCCGTGAGCGATTTCTTTCGACATCTTTCTCACATCTGAAAAAACATGACTAAGACCACGGCTGTCTGGGTCTACCTGCCTTCAATTAGATCAGCGCTACACGTGTGGCCAGTGGGACACTTTTGTGTCTTCGGCATAAATCACAAATCAGAAATCCTATAGATGCGGTGGGATGAATCAGTCGGACATTCCGGCAGTCTGTCTGCACAGCCTTCTGGCCGAGGGCCAAGAATTTCTTTTGCCTCCAGCAGCATCCAAATTACCCACAGTCTGTAATCAGTAAAGAATATCATATAAATTTAGTCAAACAAGTATGGTTTTTAGGGGCAAAGTTTAGAAAATTGGTAAGTATTCCCAGAATTGTTAAGGTTTTATGGGAGCAATATACATATACCTTTTATATTTTCCTAGAAATTTTTGACAGCGTTTATTTAGTATTCTTAGACAAATGAGCGCCCATTATGTTAGATAGATAAAATGTGAATTTCGATTTATAAAAATGTTTCTTTGACTGTACCAGCAATCTTTGCGCAAAACTATATTAGTATCTTATGCCAGGCTACAAAACATTTTACGTATTTCATTCGAACGTTTTGTGTATTTAATGATATTTAAATAGTTAATATAGGAGACCATTCTTAGCACACTTGTAATTGTTGGATTGTTAAATGATTTCTACTTTTTAGGACAGACATTTTCTGAGAGTGTTTAAATGTATTTATTTAGCCATTTATTGTCTGCTGATTGACCTGCGTACACCTGCCATTTCCGCTCATCGTTTGCCGCATCCAGTCGTAGTAGTACATGACATCCATGAATACATCCGGAACCCCCTGTGCACAGGGTACGAAAAAATTGAGTATGCCCACGAGGGTGCTCTGGTGAACCAGAGGTCCTCCAGAGTCCCCATGGCAGGCTCCAATGTTGGCCTGCCGGTAGGCACATAGGTGGCAGGGACCCAGTTCCAGATCATCGTAGCCGGAGAGTAGGGATGCGCAGGCAAGGCTGCTGAGATGTTGTTGCTGGACTCGCTGCAACTGGGAGGGTAGACTTCCCGCCGCTGACTGGGATCCCCAACCAGTGAAGACCAGTTCCGAAGTTCCTCGGGGAAAGGAAGATTTTGGAAGCTTAACCGCCTGAGTCAAGGCATTAAAAACCACACTTTCGTTTAATTTCAGCAAGCCTATGTCATTATGATACTTGGGACTGTCGTAGTTGCAGTGCAGGTAGATAGCTTCCGGATAATACAGCGCCCCTGGTTGCGCATAGCGAACTGTTCCAGTGGCCACTTGGAGTCTGCTGGCTGGATAACCCTTGACACAATGACCGGCAGTTAGGATCCAGCGATCCGAAATGATGGCGCCACCGCACAAGTGACTGCCCAAAAGTGTTTGCAGCGACACCTGGTATGGGGCATCTCCCTCCGCCGCATTCTGTCCACCCACTATAAAGTGCTCCTCAGCCAAGAGATCTTTAAATAGTATACAACACAGGAAAATATAAAGAAGGCACCGTGCAAACGCCATGGCTGAAATGCAATCGCAGACTGAACTAGTTTGGTTTTACCTTTTCGATTTTGATTGGCTTGGCCAAAGGTTCCAACAATCGAGGCGAACCATAAACTGATTTTTTTATCTGGTTCCGATAAATGGTCAAGAAAGGCAGTTATTCGGTTTACTTAGTTTGGAACTTTATTAGCTGACCAGGCCCAGAACCAAGATGTCGACAGTCTGTTTGCTTGTAATACTGGGACTTGCAGGACTTTCCTCCATCTCAGCCATACGAATCAAAGGAAACTCCACTGCAGCCGGGGTTTTCAAGGATCAACGGATCATTGGAGGGCAGGTGGCTGAAGAGGGATTCGCTCCCTATCAGATATCCCTGCAGGGCATCTCAGGAGCCCATTCTTGTGGTGGTGCCATAATAGCCGAGAAATTCGTCCTTACAGCCGCCCACTGTGTGGTGAATGCCAATATCCAATGGCTAGTGGTAGTTACAGGTACCAATAAGTACAATCAACCGGGAGGCAGATATTTCCTAGAAGCCATCCATATCCACTGCAACTACGATAATCCCTCGATGCACAATGATATTGCCATGTTGCAATTAATAGAGCCAATTGTGTGGAACGAACGCACCCAACCGATTCCCTTGCCCAAGGTGCCCATGCGGCCGGGTGACGAGGTGATCCTCACCGGTTGGGGATCCACGGTGCTCTGGGGCAGCAGTCCCATCGATCTGCAGGTTGTATACCTTCAATACGTTCCGCACCAGGAGTGCCTGGAGTTGCTGAGCTACGATCCGGACTGCGATGTGGGCCACATCTGCACCTTTTCGCGTCAGGGAGAGGGAGCCTGCCATGGAGACTCCGGTGGTCCTCTGGTCAGCAATGGTTACCTAGTGGGACTGGTCAACTGGGGATGGCCCTGCGCAACTGGTCTTCCGGTAAGTTATCTTCATTATTTTTACTCTTCTAGCCTTTAAACATAACTTGATATATTATCAAGATCGAAATTCCATATTCTTGGAAGTATAGTCACTCGAAGTAATCTTATTTTTTAGAATTTCTTAAGTAGTAAAATAATCAAATAATGATTCAGCAGATTTGTATAATTCCGAACACCTACAATTATTAACCAACAGAAAAATAAGACTTATCATCGTTAGAGAAAGGCCAAACAACAAATACCATAGTTTTTTTCCACCTAAACCTATACATACTTTTCAGGACGTCCATGCTGGTATATCATATTATTACGATTGGATACGCAAGGTTATGAGTGGCAATACGAAATGCACTGGCTTCAGCTCTACGGAGGGCTAAAGTTTCCATAAAGTCCATAAAATTGCCCAGTTTATAAGGCCACGATAAATTGACTCTCGATAAGACCGGGCTAGTTAATAATAAAGTTCTGATAGCGATCAAGTTGACTTTTAGTGTTCAGTACGTGGCCAAACCTTCGAGATGCAACTGCTTTGCCTAAACCTTTTCCTCCTCCTGCTTCTGCAGCCCCCGAACTTCTGCCAATCGAAGCGCTTGTTTGGACCCCATTCCACGGAATTATCGGGTAGGATTAAGGGTGGCGAGGAGGCTGAGATTGGATTTGCTCCATATCAGGTTTCCCTGCAACGCACAGTGGGTTCCCATAACTGTGGTGGTGCCATACTTAACGAAAAATGGATCATCACCGCCGGTCACTGTGTGGAGAACTTTACTCCCGCCCTGGTCAACGTGATCACGGGCACGAATAAATGGGCAGAGCCGGGAGGCATCTACTACACCGAAGAGATCCACATGCACTGTATGTACGATCAGCCCTATATGCATAACGACATCGCCCTGGTGAAGCTCACCCAGAATATCACCTTTAACGAGCTGACCCAACCCATCGATCTGCCCAATAGACCGGTGCGTTCCGGCGACGAGATTGTCCTAACGGGTTGGGGCGCCGAGGAGGCCTACGGTGGATCGGTAGAGAACTTGCAGAAGTTGACCCTGGGCTTTGTTCCTCTGGACGAATGCTACGATATCTTTAACCAAACCAGCAGCATGGGTGTGGGTCACATCTGCACCTTTTCGCGTGAGGGCGAGGGATCTTGTCACTGCGATTCCGGTGGTCCGCTGGTCAGCAATGGCCACCTGGTGGGCGTGGTCAACTGGGGAAGACCCTGCGGTGTGGGATTCCCCGATGTCCAGGCCAATGTGTACTACTACTTGGACTGGATTCGCAGTAAGATCAGTGGCAACGACAGGTGCTACTACTAAATGATTTACTGCCTAGAAAAACGATCAATTTGCTGAAATGGTTAATTTTCATTAAACAGAAGAAAATAAAGAAAATCAAGGAAAACTTTGTCTATTAATATGAGGGGACTTCAAAAATACGTAATTAGTAGGTATATTTGAATAAGGCGATGTTGTTATTATATCGCAAAAGAAATAGAATTGTTTTAGAATTTGGGAGTTATTTAATGGAATTGTAACTTTATGATTCTTGCTCTTACTTCGTTGATTCCGCCTGGAAAATATTATAACTTGGGAAAAAACTATTCCCAATTTTATGATAACATCCTTTTAAGAAACGCAGTACTGTCGATAACAAATTGTATAGTTATGATAACAGTTAGATAACAGTAATAAAAATTGTTTGGGTTTCGGTGATTCAAATCGCCTGTTACCTAGGTAGCAAAACTATACGTTCTTTCTTAATCTTAAATTTTACGATCTGCTCTCGACTTTTATTCGGCAATAAAATGTACATTTTAAATAAAGCCACTTAGTGAGAAATTTTTGTTTAACACCTACAATGGTTAGCCTTTTTTGGGAGGGGCAGATGGCCAAGTAACTTACTCGAAGGAAGCCATTGAGAACTCCTTTTTAAAATCACAGGCTGGGGTAGTTACTGGCGTAGCAGTGGCAGGTGCTGCAACCCAAAATAATTTTCCTGATCCAATCCAGATAATAATACACGTTGGCATGGCTGTCCGGTTGGCCGACGGCGCAGGGATAGCCCCAGTTGACCAGGCCATAGAGGATTCCTTCGAAGGTTAGTGGACCGCCGGAGTCGCCGTGGCAAGCTCCCTGTCCTCCGGTAGTCAGGGTGCAAACGTGGCAGGGTCCGTTCATCGGATCGTTGTTCATTATCGCCTGGCAGGTTGGGTAGTCCACATGCGTGAGATAGGCCTTCTGCAGCACATCGGGTGTATCGCCCCACAGTTCCGTGGATCCCCAGCCCGTCAAGAGCAACTGGGAACCATTGGCCAGCGGTGCAGTGGGCAGCTGCGCCGGTTGAGTGTACTCATTGAACTTGATCGTATCGTTCAGCCGGATCACAGCAATATCGTTGTAGTACGAAGGACTATTGTAGTTGCAGTGTATCCAATGCTCCTCCACAAAGTACAGGGCATCCGGCTGGGCCCAACGCACAGTTCCCGTGGCCACTCTTAGGTAAGTTGGGTTATAACCATAGACACAGTGGGCCGCCGTCAGGACATGGCGTTCGTCGATGATACATCCACCGCAGAGGTGACCGCCGTACATTCCCTGCAGCGATATCTGGTACTTGGCCTCGCCCAGTTCCGCATCCTCGCCATCGATCACGCGATTCTGAAAGTTCAATCCTCCCGACTTGGAAATCCACGCCAGCTGCTCATCACTAAGTTGCGCCGATCGAATGGCATTACTGGGATTATATCCACTGCAGACCAGAAGGATAACAAGGATCCCAAAAAGACCCGGTTGAACCGCCATTATCGTGAGTGCTCGAGTTTCAATGCGCCAATTAAACCTGCATATGGGTCGTGATTTTGCTTTTATACTCGAACAAATCGGTGTTTTATCGTAAGTCTTTCGCTTTTATCGTAAATCGGAATCGATGTTCAAACAAGTTGTATCTATGCCATAAAGTCGAGAATCGTATAAAGATATAGACGCACACTGATTATGATTTTGTGATGGGGCAATCAATGTCAGCGCCGTCATGGGATAAGAACATTACCTGAAAATGGTCATTCCCTGGACATTGCCATTGGAAAATATTAAAAGCGAGGGCTGAATTTTTTAGTTAAATGGATAAAAATTTCTTAAATCAAAATATATGTATATTTTTAGGAAGAAAAGGAATCAAGACCCATGTTTGCCTAAAAACATATGTGGCCGGTTTTGTAAGGCGCAACAATTATCCCATTTAGTCCATTATTCCAAAAGTTAAATTCGACAAAGATTAGCAAAAATAATATTTAAATTTCAAAATGTTAAAAAGAATACTTTTTACTTAATACAAACTGTTACAGTACTGACAAATTTCCATTTTAAATTTCGTCAGCCCTAGCCATTATACCATTATCTCATATCATAATGTGTTAGCAAACAGAGCCATAAAAACATGGGTAATCACCCATTTAAAAGCAGCTTATGGCCAAATGAGTAAGTGGAAAATGTTATAAGCGTTTTTTTATCAATAAATATATTTCACATGTCAATACACATTTTAAAAATCCATCTCCTTTGATCTCTTTCAGTTAACACGATTTTTGCATCCCGTGCGAGTTCTTCTGATCCATTCCTGGTAGTAGATAGTGTTGGCATACCTAAAACGGATAAGAAAATGGATTAGTTCTTTTTAAAAAGTTCTAGAACTCGAACTTACATATCTGGCATGCCCACGCCGCAGGCTCTTCCCCAGTTAACCAGTCCCACCAGCTTTCCCTCCCACATCAGAGGACCTCCAGAATCCCCTGAGCAGGCTCCCTCGCCTTCCCGCGTAAAGGTGCAGATGTGACCGATGTCGATGCCGTTGTGGTAGTCCCACCTCTCCCGGCATTCCTCGTGGGCTATGATGGTCAGGTTGATGGTCTGCAAGTGCTGCACCGTGGGAAAACTACTTTCCGGAGCACCCCATCCTGTCAAGGTGACAATGGAACCCGCCGGCGGCTGCTCTCTGCTCAGCTCAACAATCTGGGTGCGATCATTGAATACAATCGATTCGTTGACATGGATCAATGCTATGTCATTGTTATAGACGTAGGGCACATCGTACAGACAGTGGACCAGAGCCTCATCCGGAAAAAGAGTTTGTCCCGGAACCAGTCGATCATTCGTGCCCACGATAATCCTCAAATCCTCAATGCTAAAGTCCAGTGCACAATGACCTGCGGTTAGGATCCATTCTTTATTGAGGATGACGCCGCTGCAGATGTGGGTTCTCCAGGTGGTCTGAATGGATACCTGATAAGGAGCCACCCCGTCAGCCGCCTCCTGGCCACCCACAATTCGATTGTCGGACAGTTTATGATCCAAACGCTTGCTGCGCGTGACGTCAATGGAAGTGCCCAGCAGAAGTAGCCAAATTACCCAAATCAGAGACATACGGACAGCCATCACCACAAAATTAACTCCGGAGACGAGGGACAATTCCCGGACAGCGCGAATTAATGACTAGCAATGGAAAATTGTATGACCCAACTGGGCGTTTTTATATGGATTCCATATAAACACATAATATCGCACCTAGTTTGGGTTTTTTGTCGCGACCAACTGACCACTGGCCAGCAAATCTTTATGACCACCAACGGTCGGGTATCTTTACGGCTTTAAGGATAAAACCCAATCGGTATAGGCGGAACGTTCAATTGGACCCGTAGGACTATAAAATAATGGACTGGTGTGACACGGCAAATCTCGGCGCTCTATAAATGCACCGGTCGAAGTTGCTGGTCAGCTCACAATGCCCACGGCTGCAAGCCAATATGTATGATGTGTATGGATCCATTATCGCCCCTGTCCAGTCCCATAAATGCCATATTATCCAAAACTTGACCATTCGCTGCGATAAGATCCGCCATATGAAGTGTAATTTTAAGGTGGTCCGTTGGTGGGGTTTTAGTTTCGATTGTACCGTGCATATTATACCTTATACCATGGGAACCAGGTGGAACTTGACGGAACTGCTGGCCCTGATACTTCTGGCAACTCTTCAGAAGCCCACGGAGGCCATGAGGATGCGAGGGGAACCGCTTCCGGGCTTGGCCAATATCAATAAGCATCGCTCGAGCGAAGTTGTCCCTGAAGGTCGCGTGGCAGGGGGCACCACCGCCACCGAGGGGAAATGGCCCTGGATTACGACCATCCAGAATGTATACTCGTATCACCTGTGCGGTGGCATGATCATCGACAAGGAATGGGTGCTCACAGCGGCCAGCTGCGTGGCGGGCCTGAGAGCCAGGAACCTACTAGTGGTCACCGGAACCTCCGATTGGTGGGATCTGTATGCCGCCTACTATACCGTGGACCAGATCCATGTCCACTGCAACTTTGATAAGCCTCTGTATCACAATGATATAGCCCTTTTGCATCTGTCATCCCCAATTGAGTTCAATGATGTGACTACGAATATAACCCTGGCGGATATTGATGAGTTGCAGGAGGGCGATAAGTTGACCTTTGCCGGCTGGGGCAGCACAGAGGCCATGGGCACCTATGGGCGGTATCTGCAGGAGGCCTCGGGAACCTATCTTCCCGTAGAACCGTGCCAGGAGAAGCTGCAAAACTATGATGATGTGGATCTGGGTCATGTGTGCGTCCAAATGGAGGCTGGCAAGGGCGCTTGTCATGGCGACACCGGCGGTCCACTCATCGATGAACAGCAGCGCCTGGTGGGGATCGGCAATTGGGGCGTGCCATGTGGTCGTGGCTATCCGGTGAGTTTTCGACCCATATCTGGGAGTACAATATGTATTTATTACCCTCTATTTCCATTAGGATGTGTATGCGCGAGCCGCCTTCTACAACGATTGGATCCGCACCACCATGAACGGGTGTACAATCGCCTAGACATTGGACACCTCTTATCTGTGCACTGAGGGAAAAGGCACTTTTCAAACCGACAGTGGATTTTTTTGATATGTATATCGAAAATAAATATAAAACATGATTTGTTAAGTTGGCAATGAATTCTTATTATCAAAAAGACCGATTACATTTGATTTATTAAATTGGCAAGGCATATATTCATTATATACTGACTACCTTGGGTTCAACATAATATGTGTGGCACTTCCAACATTTTAGGGCGTGAAGATTTAAATCTTCCCATTTTTTTGATAGTGTTATTTGAATACATTACACTATTCTAAATGGAAAAAATAATAATAATTAAAGGTATAAATGATAACTTTTTGATTGGCCTAAAAGATACTTTTAGAGCTTTTACCGGTTTGAAATAGTTTCGTTTATAGTGATAAATTCAATTTACAAAACTTTTCAACAATTAAACCTTTCTCAAACCTTTTTTTGTATAAATCGATTTGATGGAAATTTTATTAGTTATTAGATACGTTCCATTATCTTGAATCTGTTTAAATCGAAGTCAACCTGAGTGTAACCACAACTGGAATAGCAGAACAACTATTATGATAAGCTTGTTGATAACCTGAACGATAGAGACCCAACACACATTATAAATATTTGGTTATTAAGTTTTTTTCAAGTGTAGGCACAGGTACTCATGATTTGTGTTGGTGATTTAATAAAAATTATGGGATTTTTACGAGGGGAGAGTTTTTGGTTTTTTGCTCAGGCTGACCATGATTGAGATTGCACAACCTTTATGGCAGATCATTAATATCACGCCAGCTATCTTATATCGTATATTGAATATCGTATATCGAAGGTTAGTTGATTTTCAGCTGCAATTTCGTGCAATTAGTCCAACTTTAGCTGTTCGTCAAAGATGTCTTTCCAAATCAGAACGGTCTCCTTGGTCGTCCTCGTCCTGCTGGCGATATCCTTTTCGGAGGCTAGTCTTCGTCGTCGCGCTGTTTCCTCAGACTCTGCTCCTTCCGCGGAGAAGTTTAGCTCCAGAATTATTGGAGGAGAAGTATCCGATGTCCTGGCGGCTCCCTATCTAGTCTCGCTGCAAAACGGCTATGGGTATTGACTTTTAAAGAATTATATCTAAAGATAGTGCTGTAACTCTCATGATTTTCTGATATTTTTTTTAATACATTAACTAAGACTATAGGTAAAAGCGTTCCTTTTCTAAATATGTTAATTTATAACATTACGTCCTTTTCGAGTTTTAAGGACAAGGAAGTAAATGAATTGTGATTTGATTTCTAACATTTTTCTAAAAATGTTAAGTTCTTGTTTTTGTTTTCGATTTTTTAAGCATATAATTTTATTTTGACAGAGAATTTTAACAGTAGTTTTTTCCTTACCATTTTAGGTATGGTCGATACTTATAAAAATTATTATTCGCATTTCTATCATATTCTATGTAACCTCTTTCAGCAACCACTTTTGTGGCGGTGCCATCATCGCAAATCAGTGGGTGGTGACCGCAGCAAGTTGCCTGGGTGGTTTGCGTAAGAACAATGTGAAGGTGGTCACCACTACCTACAACAACTGGGGGTCGGCTGGCTGGGAATACTCCGTGGAAGATATCATCCTTCACTGCAACTTCGATAAACCGATGTACCACAATGACATTGCCTTGATCAAGACCCATGCGCTTTTCGATTACGATGATGTGACGCAGAATATCACCACCGCTCAGTTGCAGGATTTAACGGAGGGCGAGACGCTGACCATGTACGGATATGGAGCAACGGATGTCAGTTTTGATTTGTCGTGGGAGCTGCACCAACTGGATGTGACCTATGTATCGCCGGAGAAGTGCAACTCCACCTACGGCGGTACTCAAGATCTGGATCTGGGTCACCTGTGTGCCGTGGGAAAGGTGGGAGCCGGAGCCTGTCATGGGGATGCCGGAGGACCTCTTGTGGACAGTCGAGGTCGCCTGGTGGGCGTTGGTAATTGGGGCGTGCCCTGCGCCTACGGATTCCCCGATGTCTTTGCCCGCATAAGCTTCTACGACAGCTGGATTACATCCACGATCAACGGTTGTGCTATTTCCTAATCAATAAATTTGGATAAAACTTGTGGTACGTCTTTATCTATCAGATATGGTGAGACAGACTTTTCCAAAGAGAAAACTCCTAAAGATACTACACACATTTTCGATCTAGTATCTGTATTTTTGAATCAATAAAAAAGAGTAATATGTGTGGTCGCTTCTGATGTATTAGTTGTTTTGCCCTATACTTTTCCAAAAAAAAGTGGCTACAATTTATCTTTCATGTTTCCTAAGATAATTCTTAAAATTATGTCAGAGTCCAAAAACCGCTATTTAGGCATTAAATTGCTGGTAAGAGATTAAATTGAAGTCTTGATAATCCCTAGACCAGACGTCTGCATGTTGTTGTAATTTTTGTGTGATAAGTGTATTGTCAAAGTTTCATTGAAGCCATAAAATCCATTGGTTTTTCAGAAAGAATAGAATACTCTACATAAGTAGTATATTTCCCTGCCCTTAGACTCCCAATCATGTTGTATTAATATTTATCAGGGTTTGATAAATGTTCTCATATACATTGGATATTTAATTTACACCCTTATCTAAATTATTTTTTAATGAGTCGATTAATTCTCTTTGTGATTGTCCTATCTAGAAAGTTATATATTTCTTCAGAACTTGATTACCCTAAGGGTATGCCAACTTCTGTATCTTTAAGGGGCCTTCAATCATTTCCCAATTATTTCAGCTGAGTTTCGAGTAAAGTTCCATTCGATTACGGCCCTATCAAGCGACATCGTCTGAAGATCTCCCTAGTACAATTCCAACCACGAACAAAGTCCGTAACCATTGCGTATGAGTAATCTTATTGTGGTCGTGTGCTAGTTGTCTATCACTCACAGTCCAAATGGTAGTAGAATTCCCCCCCTATCAGGCACCATATATTGGCTATGGTAATTGTCATTATCAAAGCTTCCCCCAAAACTAAGTCGCTTATCGCAAAAAACATATTCGAAAGAAACTCTCGGCGCGATAAGGAGAATTCGCATAGACCCCGGGGCTATAAAAACGATTGCGGTGCCGAAAAGTGTGCAAACAGTTTACAGAAGTTGAAGAAAACGCAGCACCCAGAAATATTAAATATATAAAACAAGAAAGAGATAACTATAGCAACATGAAGTTCCTAGTAGTGATTAGTGTTTTGGTGATCCTGACGCAGTGTTCGGCGAAAAACATTAAGATCCCCCTTCGTCATCAGTTAAATCATCATTTGGGTTACGTTAAACCCGAGACCCGTGTGGTTGGTGGCGTGGATTCCCCCACTGGATTCGCTCCCTACCAGGTGTCCATTATGAACACCTTTGGCGAGCATGTCTGCGGTGGCAGTATAATTAATGAAGAGTGGGTCCTCACCGCCGCCCATTGCATGGAATGGCCCATTCAGTATCTGAAGGTCATCACCGGCACCCTGGACTTCACGAACCCTGGAGCGGAGTACTTGGTGGATAAATCGAAGGTCCATTGCAGTCACGACAAGCCGGCCTATCACAATGACATTGCCCTGATTCACACGGCCAAACCCATTGTTTTTGATGCACTAACTCAACCGATCCGGCTGGCCAGAAAGGGTAGTCTGCCCAAGGCGGGGGATAAGCTAACACTGACCGGATGGGGCAGTACCAAGACCTGGGGAAGGTATTCCACCCAGCTGCAGAAGATCGAATTGAACTACATAGAGCACGATACCTGCGAGTCCAGCGTGCGAAATGCCAACTGGCTGGGCGAGGGACACGTGTGCACCTTCACCCACGAGGGCGAGGGATCCTGTCATGGCGATTCCGGCGGTCCCCTGGTAGATGCCAACCAAACCCTCGTCGGAGTAGTCAACTGGGGCGAAGCCTGCGCCATTGGCTATCCGGATGTATTCGGTTCGGTGGCCTACTACCACGATTGGATCGAGGAGATGATGACCGATGCGGGAACCGCCTGTTAAAAGTCCAAAAGTCACCCGAGGGGGTACAATCGCCAAAAAACCGAACAAAAATAGCACCTGCCATATAATGGCTCCTGGCTATTGAACAAATTAGCTCGTAAATTTTATCACTCAGGTATCATAGATATCATAAATTATTTATGAACAAATAAATGTGCAATTACGCTTCACTTTTAAGTTAAAACTCTTTTATGACTTGCTTTTTACTTAACTAGACTATTATTTTGACTTTTTCTTAAAAGGAATAGCAATCTTTGAGGCTCTCTCCAAAAGAAATCCCCCACTTTAAGGTGTCTAGATAATTCCACATGCCAGTCATTCTTACGATCAATCATGATATTTCTATTCGCAGAACTGAGTCAGAAAACAAGTAAGCGCCAGTTCGGAAGAAGTGGGCTATCAGGAAGTATTGGTTATCAGTCTTCCAATTACCTAATTTAAAGATAAGAAGCACTACTTTGATTGGTTATGGAAGTAAACAAGTTTTAACTAAGTAGTTTCCAGGAGGTTCTGTCTCTTTCTCAAATTGTCAGATGATTAAGCTTTGAGTACCTGTTTATTAAAGCCTAGCACTAAACATAGAAAAATCACTTATATCCGGATTAAAGAATCCATTCAAGATCCAAGTATAAGTATTTCAAGGTATACAATTGTCGTTTAATTCCACAAACGGTTCAAAGCTCTACTTATTGAAAAAGCACTCTTATCAAAATATTTGAATTCTTTGTTATGTAAATTCAAGTTTATTTGATAGCCTAAGCCACCCTACTTATCAGGGTAACCTTGTTTTGTGACAAGTGCTTGCCTAGAATTAAGTGTTTTTCAACAACTCAGCTGGACTTTTCCAACCAGGAACGTGACTGAATTACTAATTGCATAAGCCCAAATCAGCCTATAAGAAACATTTCCAGATGGTGCAAAGTTCAGTTCTTCAAAAGTAAAGGAGTCATCATGTTGTTAATTCTACTACCACTAGTTCTGTACAGCTCTTGTGCCTCTAGTCAGATCCTTTATCCACCGCAGTACACCAATAATCGAATTGTGGGCGGCGAGGAAGCCCCCGAGGGCATGGCACCTTACCAGATTTCCCTGCAGGGAGCTGGAAATGGATCCCATTCCTGCGGAGGTGCGATCATCGATGAGCGGTGGATTATAACGGCGGCTCACTGTACAAGGGGAAGACATGCGTCGGTTTTTCGAGTCCTTACTGGCACTCAAGACCTGCATCATAATGAGTCGAAATATTATTATCCTGATAGGATCGTAGAGCATAGCAATTATGCGCCTCGCAAGTATCGCAATGATATCGCCTTGCTGCATCTGAACGAGTCGATTGTGTTTAATAATGCCACTCAGCCGGTGGAACTGGATCATGAGGCCCTGGTTCCCGGATCCCGACTCCTTTTAACCGGCTGGGGAACCCTCTCCCTGGGAGGAGATGTCCCCGCCCGTCTGCAGAGACTGGAGGTCAACTATGTGCCCTTTGAGCAGTGTCGAGCGGCCCACGATAATAGCACTCGGGTGGACATTGGCCACGTTTGCACTTTTAATGATAAGGGACGTGGAGCTTGTCACGGCGATTCCGGTGGTCCTTTGGTGCACAATGGCAAACTGGTGGCTCTGGTCAATTGGGGTTTGCCCTGTGCTAAAGGTTATCCAGGTAAGAGTGATCTTATACGATTTTTTCTTTTATTAAATCTTATTTATTGCGTTTTTTAGATGCCCATGCTTCCATTGCTTACTATCATGACTTTATACGCACTCACCTTAGTCTTTCTAAGACGGACAGTTCTGATGAGAATACCGAGGAGATAACCATTGTCAAAGATTAAGATCTAAAATTGAATTGAGTTTAAGCTGATAGAGATGTTTTTCAAGTGGACCTTTTTTTATGCAACCTTTTTTTATAACTTAAAATCCTGAAATAAAAAGAGTACATTTTGTCATTTATATAGGAAGCCAGTTCTAACTTGTTGATCAAAACAAGCCGAAAGTAACAATGTAGCTTCATTTTTAAAAAACTGCAAAAATTATAAGTTTTAAGAAAACACAAACAAATAAACTTACCAATTACGGGAAAGGGCGAATTGGGTGATGCCTGGAGATGGAGTTCCGTAACAATGGAAAGGTTTTCTGGAACTTGGCAAAGGGTTCGGTTAGGCAGCAGATTCGAAATGCCGCCGTCAAGAAAATGCTTATCGCCAGCTTTAGCACCACCAAGGAACATTCGAACTCGGAGCAACCAAATCTTCTAAAGTACCACGTTATACCACTTGAAGAAACCCTGAAAAGGTTTTTGACCACTGTTGAACCACTGCTGACTCCCGAGGAGATGGCCAAGCAAAAGGACTTGACTGTTAAGTTCTTGAGGAGGGAAGGCTCCGATTTGCAGAAGCTCCTGCAAAAAGTTGGCAGTAAGGAGAAGAATTGGTTGGCCCACCGCTGGCTTAAAGTGGCCTACCTACAGTTTCGATCCCCGGTCACTGCCTTTGTGAGTCCCGGCATGACCTTTCCCAAACAGTGTTTTGAAAATGAACACGAGTTTGTGGACTATACGTCCAGAGTTATCTTTGGATTGGGTGAGTTCAATGACATGGTGCATGCCAAGAAAATTCCGATTGTTAAGATGGGCGCAAATGAGTTGGACAACAGTCAGTTTGGCAAGGTATTCGGGACATGTCGAATACCCAGAAGAACTACCGACGATATCGTCTACAATCCATGCTCTGATTATGTGGTGGTGATCTACAATAATCATTTTTACCAACTCAAAATATATGATAAGGAGGGAAAACTAATTATAGCTCCCTGTCTGGCTGTTCAGTTGGAAGAAATCATGTCGAAGGAAACCAAACTGGGAATTCCCTATGGTATTTTGACCACCGACTCGAGGGACAACTGGGCCGAAGCCTACGAACATCTCTCAGATAGTTCTCGAAACAGGGAAGCTCTGAAGACCATTCAAAATGCTCTATTTACTGTCTCCCTCGATAAGTGCACCTCCCCAAAGGAAGGTAGGGAAGATGAAGAGCTAATTCTTTCCCTGATCCATGGAAAAGGAAGTAAGGCCAACAGTGGCAATCGCTGGATGGATAAAACTATTCAATTGGTGGTCAACCCGAATGGAAACGTGGGATTCACCTATGAGCACTCACCGGCTGAGGGCCAGCCCATCGCCATGATGATGGACTATGTGGTGAAGAAGTTGGACGATGATCTTAGCTATGGGGAATGCGGATCAGAGGACTTTACCCCGGCACAGAAAATACAGTTCTGTCCCGTTAGTAAATGCGTTGAGCAATGGCTGACTATAGCGCAAAGGAACATTGATAAACTGGCCTGCGCTCTGCAAATCAAGGTTCTCCGGTTCGAAGGATATGGCAAGGACTTTATTAAGAAACAGCGCCTTGGTCCGGATAGTTTTATTCAGATCGCCCTTCAGTTGGCCTTCTTTAAGATGCACTCTGAGCCAGCTGCCCAATATGAATCGGCACATTTGCGAATTTTCGATGGCGGTCGGACTGAAACTATACGTTCCTGTTCCAATCAATCCTTGGCCTTCTGTTACGCTATGGAGGATCCGGGTTTTTCAGTTCAGGAACGGGCTGATAAACTTCGTGAGGCGGTTATGTGCCATCAGATGTATGCCAAACTGGCTCTTCAAGGCAAAGGAGTTGATCGTCATCTGTTCGGACTGAAACTGATGGCTGTGGAGAATTGTCTGCCCATTCCAGAGTTCTTCACATCGCCAGGATATGTAAAGTCCACTCACTTCCGAATGTCGACCTCCCAGGTGGCCACGAAATATGATGCTTTTATGGGTTATGGTCCCGCCACAGACGATGGATATTCCTGCTGTTATAACCCACGAGAGAACGACATTATTTTGGCCATATCTGCGTGGCGCCATTGTCAGGTAACAGATCCCATTAAGTTGGCCAAGATCCTTAAGCAGTCCTTTACTCAAATGAGGGAGGTTCTAGAAAACTGCCCAGATTCGGGAGAGAAACCACCTGCGCCTAATTGCAATCTTTGAACATGTTTTTGATTGTCCACTTTCATTTTAAAATTATTAAAGTATTTTATAACACCATGCAATCAATGTTTATATAAGAATAAAATAAAGAATCAACGCACAGAGAAATCAACTTTATGATAGGGGTATAGTCCATTATAATCATCTAGAAATGGACTCTAGAAATTGGGGGTTTCCTTAGCAACCACTTTTAAATACTTGTTTAATCAAAAGAAAAATTTTTTTAACAATTGTATTTTAATACAAAATCTGGTAACAATTGGCAATCACTTAAAACTAAGAGGTGTTGATGACAGCTAACTAGATCTGGATGTGACGAGCAATGAAGAATACTTAGAACTGATTCGGCGGCAGGTAATGGTTGCCGATGGGACCTACTCCAGAATTTCCAGCGCCATTGTCCACAAAGTGACCCTCTGACTGCTGCTGCTGCTGTTGCTGCTGCTCCTCCTCCTCCTCCTCTGGGGGATCCAAGGATCCAACCACCGAGGTAATGGGGGCCACACCCTCGTCGGTGATGGTGGAACTGCCTCCCAGGGTGTCGTACTGCGACTGAATCTGCCGCTGGGCATTCAGGGCCTCCTCTGGAGTGCGGTACTTGATGAAGAATACCTCCGGCTTGTTGATGTGCTGCGGCGTCTCGGCAATGGCATCCTGCAGATCGGAGGCGGTCGTCTTCTTGGCCAGCACATAGACCACGGTCTTCTCCTGCTTGAGGGTCTTGGCCAAGTTAAGAGCAGCCGCACGGTTCGTCTGCGCCGGAGTCTTTACAAATAGCACATTGTAGTGGTTGCGTGGCTGCTGGGCCAACTGGTTCAGTTCGTCCTGGACCTCATCCTCGGATTCTTCTGGCGCCGAGTGGATGAAGAAGTTCTTGGTCACAATGGGACGCTTGGGAATCCTCACCCGCGGGCGGGCACGTCGATGCTGCTGGACTGGAGCGGTCTGGAAGTTGACGGGGAAGCCGGTGGGCATGGGGAACGATCCGGAGGTGGGACGAGAAGCAGGCTGGGATTGGAGCTGGCCACCGGGAGGTAGATAGGGCAGTGGCAGAGGCGGCAGCACTGGATGGGAGGATTGGTGGGACTGGAGGTGTTGCTGCTGCTGCTGGAGCTGCTGGTTCAACAGGTGGGCCACCACTGGTGGCTGCTGCTGCTGGATGCGGTAGTTGTAACCCACCTGGGTCAAACTGATGTCAGCCTGGCTGAGGCTCAGGCTCAGGGCCCCCATCAGAACCGTCTGAAAAAGAAGTAATGATTATAATCCTCTGTGATCCATTTGGGTTAGAGTAATCCAAGGGCCAACGCACCACAAATATCTTCATGCTGTCGCTTGGGTGGGTGTCTCTCTGCTGGTTAGCTGTCTTTGCCGGATGCTTCCTCGCTGTCCGAGTTTCTTATTGCTGTGATGATGGGTCAACTGGGCACCATGGCTTTTATACCAATCTCCAGTCACAACTTGTTTATAATCGGAAACAAATCGTGAAACAGCAGCCGACACAGTTGCAACAGTCAAGGGGTCATAAAACATTTGTTATGCATGGCGAAGAGATGGTTTCGGATCCATCTGGTTGGGTGGCAAGTGGGCTTTTGTATAAACTTTACAAGGGGTTCCCCAAACGTCAAGCGAGAGGAAATCCAAACAATGGGCGATACACATAAGGGAAAAAATTAGCAATCGTTGTAAGCAAGTTGGTGAAGTTGTAATCACATTATTTCGAGCATTCGCTTCAAAAATACGATGTTTTAGTTTCGTATCACTTCTTGCTTATATTGCTTGGGACAAGGATTATAATATTCCATTTCAGATTTGATCTATCTTAGAAAATTGTAATATTTTTAAGATATCTCAGCCACTCTGCCATGGTTGCCTTGTATGCAATCAAACCCTCATTTAAATTAATACAAAAGTATTATTATTCCTCAATTTTTGCAGGTCAGTTGAATGTCGCAGAGGGATATGTAAATATTGATGACGAAGATAGGCGACGAGGTTACAAGCCCGAATTAAAATGCACTTTTGTTCATAGGACCATTGTCTATACTTTGTTTTATTGTTCGAAACTTGTGCTATCAAATGGAAATTGAAAATTGTATATTCGGGGACTACAGTATTTCGCATCTGTTTTAGTTTGATCCAAGGTCTAGGTCTTTGTATCCATTCGATGGGGCGTAAATATAGTCAGCTCCAAATGTGCCAAATTGAGACAAAATGCTCGTATATTTGGAATCGGAATTGGTATCGGTTGTCGAACTAAAGAAGTGAAGGTAAATCACCAGATAAAATCGAAAGTAAATCTTGTCAATTGGATATGGCCAGCTTCCAGCGGAAATTAGTTGTCATAACAAACACAAAACAGATGCATACGAAATGAGATCAGATATAGGGCCTTATAGGGCTAATTGCCGGGTCTATTATAACGGGGTGATTGTATGCTGTAACATAAAAACGGAGATAGGAATCCTTTCTAATTTTGACTTGTTCACTAACCCACTTGAGATATATTGCGGTATCTTGTGCATTTAACGGAGTGCATCTCATTAGCCGGGGGGATATTCTACCCACAAATCAAAATAAACAAGCCAAGGGCAACTTGGCCACCAGATGACAAGTTAGCCCACATTTCTAGCGGCTGATATCTGGTCAAAGCTAAAATGAAAAACTGGTTTTCTACTTTCTCACGCCAATTTCGTGGGCCATGAAAAAAGCAGTGAAATGAAACCGAATCATTGTTTATTTTTTGGCTTGAATCATTTGTTTATGTGCGGGCATTAAAGATGCAAAGATCTGTCAAATAAATATACGATAAATTTCCGTTTGTAATGGGAAACCAAAATTACGTTGTCATTAATTAATAGACCCAAATGCATTAAGATGAAAGTAGCCAACAAAAAAATACAAACATTTTAATGGGAGCTAAAAATGGAATCCGACCAAAGTAGAGCCCTGTGATTAATGGGCGCCAACTATTGCCGCACTTTGCATATTTTATGCAAAGCGAATAAGTTGCTAAAATCTATTGAATGCAAAACACTCGGTGCACAGATTAGCCAAAGCATAAAAGTGAATGTTGACGGGACACAAATTATGATTTGCGTAACAAAACTATTTTATTTTAATTTATTAATTCACACCATGAGGGATTTTGACATAGACAGCCTTTGTCCACTTCTATGCATAGTATTAGCAACCGAATCCGACCCCAAACCCCGTCAGTCCGTGAATCCGTATCCCACATCCGTCAAATCGCATTGATTGGGCGATAAATGCCCCTGCGAGGCCTATCATCCGGTCATAGTAAATTCATTTTTAATTATTGGCCTAAAAATGAGTCAAAATTAATTATGGGACACCTCGGGTTCACAACTATTTCGGGATGCCCCCGAAACCCAAGATAAGACCACCAATTTTATAATAAGCATGTGGAACGAATCGTCTTTTGCTCAAAAGCTGACAGTTTTACATGGGCTGTGGCACAAATATTGACAAATGATAGGGATCAATATCCGAAACAACTTAAGTGGATAATGTCTTATAAGTTTCGAGAAGATCAAACAAACATAATAATTAATTATGGTTACTCAAAAGCGAAATAAGCAAATTTGTTTGGAATAAACTGGTGTAAAATAGAGCCTAACCTTTGCGTTATACCCAATTAAAAACACTTAACCATATTATTGACAGTAAACTGTAAACTATTCAATTTATTGATTAGATTTGCGTTTTACTCAAAATTCAGTAGATAATTATTCGATCCGGCTTATGCAACACGCGTGCTATACGAACTCAATCCATCGGTCTCACAGAAATGGTTGTTAAAATACTTGCTGAGGGCCAAGACAATATTTTGGCCCACACGCATACACGTAGTACATAGGTCTAAAAAGCATGGTAATCATAAGAAGTTAAGGGACAAATGCTGTCGAACAGGTTGAGTGACTTTGGCCCTCTCACAAATTGCAATTCACATAGTTATCGAGTTCGATTTTAGTAGTTCAACAAGTGTTCAATTAGTTATTCTAGTTGTATGTATATATATATATATAGTATATATTTAGTATATGTTTCAGGCGTAATTGTATGTATGTAGATAATGTGTAAACTGTATTGGCGTTACAATGAGTTCCTCTCTTTAGGATCTAATAATCAAACAGCAGAGCAGAATTTGTTAAGTACAAAGATCCGCCATTCGCTTTGTAAGTTCTCTAAAATATTAATGTTTCCGATACACTCTCTATATATATATGTAGTTTTTAATATCACGTTCATCGTTTACACTTTTTGCTTGTTCTGTTACAATGTTTGTTCTGATTCTGCATCTATTTCTTCTGATCTCGATTGGAGTTTTAAACTACTTTAAGCCGATTTAACAATAGATATAGATATCTGTAAATATGTATTTAATATATAGAGCGAGACAAAGTAACCGACACTGGTGAAATTTTGAAAATTCCGAATGGGGACAATCCTTTTGGGTTGAAACGCCTATAATTTAGACATAAGACATAGACATTAAACACGCTTCCGGCGTTTTCTTCGGATTTAGCTGCCTTTTCACGGTTCGTGGCTTCGGACGAACTTTTCCAGCTGTCTGTGGAGCTGATTGTGGTAGGGTATTCGGTGTTTGCTGATCGCCGTCGCCGCCAAACACTGCAGCGTCACAAAGTTGAGCAGCGGAATGGTACTGGTGGGATTAGAGGCTATTAGGTCGTAGGGCCGCTTGTCGGCACGATTCGGCTGATCGATGTCCGCTCCGCACTTGAGCAATAAATGAACAATCTGTGGGTATAAATGGGCGATTAAATATATTTTTGTAAACTTTTCTTTTTGATTTCTGAAATATCTGCTTATAAATATTGTAGGGAGACCAAATGACCCACTTACCTCATTGTCGTAGTTGTAGGGCTGGCAGGCTACGTGCAGGGGCGTGGATTTGGCTTCGTTCTTGATGTTGACATCGACACCGCACTGGATGAGCAGCTTGATGACATCCGCATTGGGGAACACAGTCTTCTAAGGATGATAATAGGGTCGTTTATTAAACAAGTCAAATTTTAATAGATGTTACGCACATCGGCAAAGTTGTCGTCAGTGATGTAGCCGCTCTTGATGACGTTCAGCCGCGAGGCGCAGAGATGGAGCATTGTGTCGGCGGTGCTGGCACTACGTAAATTGCCCACAACCACGGTCTCGTGTACCGCCTGGCAGATAAGTTTGTTCTGCGCCTCCGTGTGGACGGTATTGATCAGCAAATAAATAAGATGAGCCAAACACCTCATCACCCGGTCGTAGTTCTCCTGCTGCCTTCTAAAAACAGGCCTCAAGAGTAGCAGGTGCTTCACCACAATGGCGCTTTCCGCCAGCGTTCGAAAGACGCCGAGCACATCCTCAAACCTGGGCAGCACTTTATCCTGGTGCACAAACCTGGCTCTGGCATCGCTCCTTATATGACTCGAGTTCTGAACATGCAGATCCAACATCAATCGCACCAGCGCCTGCGCTGCGAAACAAGTTTCAAAATGCAGGATGGACCAGTTTGACACGCGCACTTCGAGCAGGAACCGCCACAGGTCGATGCAGCGCTGAAGCTGGAGTGAATCCGCATACGAGGCGCCCCTGGAAGAAGAGATTCAAAAGTTAAAAAATGTTGCAGCCAGCTTATTCCACTTATTTTAATACTCACCTAAATGTTAACCGAAACAGCATATCCTTATGGGTCAGCCCCAGAACCCTCTCGCAAATGAGCAGGCTCTGGGTTCGCATCGCATCCATATCAGTGGCAATGTTGTCCAGTTCCTCCAGCGTACTAAACTCCACAGCATTCTCGTAGGCAGTGCGCAAAGGAACCTGTGGCTTCTTCTCAATATACGGAGAATATGCTGCCCGTATGTGATGTGCCATGCGCCAATGTAGGATGCACACCCGCGACTCGTTGTGCTCGTCCAGGAACGTCGATCCCATCAACTCGTGTGCCTCCGCCAGTCTGGCAGGCAAATAATTCAGCTCCTTCTTCAAGAAGTCGAAGATCTGATGAGCTCCCTTCAAGCAGGCAGTGCGAAGGGCATCGTCTCCGTTCCGACTCTTGGCATACGGGTCTGCACCCTGCTCGATTAACATCTTTGTGGTGTCCAGCCGATGCTCCTGGATTGCATAGTGGAGCGCCGTTTTGTCCTGAATGTCCCTTGCGTTAATGTCCGCTCCCTTGCGCACCAGATACAAGCACAACTGCACCGACTGCACCGAATTGATCAGACAGGTGCCGCCATTGATGTTCGGTCGCTTGATATCCGCTCCGTTCTCCACCAGAAACTTGACTGTTGGGTTTAATCAGGAATTTTTGTATTATTAAGTTTATTACAAGTCAATTGATAATTTTACTAAGGATTACATTACGATTTCCATATCTAACCTTTATTTTAAGAAATAGTTGTAAATATATAGGAATGAGAACGAGAATCACTATCAAAGATTTCTTTCTCCGAAAAATTAAAAATTCCATTAAAAACTATTGCCCACTTGTATTAAAATGGTGAATAATAAATTTAGTATCAACTTTAAAAATATATACCTTGGTTATTATATTATATTAGTCCAATGGGATCCATTCTAAGAGGAATGAAACACCTTAGCACAAGCAACTTTCTCTGACCTAGTTTTATTTGTTATCATGCGAATTTCTATTGATACTTTGCTAATCAACAATTACAATTTTTTATACGTTCTTAAAGTTATGAAACGTAATTTAATTTGGTATCAAGACAGAACATACGATTACATCGTGTGATTAAACCATCTGTTTATGGAACTTGTTAGTGCAGATTGTTTAAAAGTGGGAGTGTGTGTACAATTGCAAAGTTTTGAATTAAATGGACAAATTGCGTGTGAACGAATTTAATTGGAATGAGAACCTACGCTAAACAACACGAAGCACGGTCCGATTACAAAATTCCAAGACTACTACCTAAGCAATCTTGAATGCTAATCAATAATGCATAGCCCTCCGCCCCTTAAGATTGCTTTAAAAAGCTTTACTGTAGAGACCAATAATAATTACCGATATCAACGTGGGTCATGTAGCAGGCACTCCTCACGGGCGTCGATCCCGAATCGGAGGTGGCATTAATGTCGCATCCGATCCGCACAAGGTACTTGACCATGGAAAGTTTGCCAGAGACGACGGCTGCCCAGAGTGGCGATACATAGTGGAAGCTGTTATCCTCCGGCACCTCAAAGTGACCCCTTTGCTCAATGTCCGCCTCGCAGATGGTGATGAGATACTCGGCGATGTCCACGGCTCCTCTTTTGCAGGCAATGAAGAGGGGTGCGCAGCCATTTCGCTGCTTCCGCACCAACTCGCGACGGGAATCGCGGGGCAGCCTAAAAAACAAAATTGCATTTTGAATTTTAACTAATGTTTATGTTTTTAAAGTTAATTATTATTTTCTGTGTAAGTTTAAGGGTAGAGAATCGGAAGCTTTCGATCAGCACGTGCAGGGGCAATGATTTGGTGGGTACAATTATTGATAAGACGTCAAAACATTGGGAGCTTTTGGTAGAGATTCCACACAAATGACTAGTCATTTCAGATTAGAAGCTTTTCCAAAATGAATGAAAAATAAAAATAAATATTTATGTACATTCTCCGTTTCAACAATATAAAAGATAATTTCTGCAAAGATATTAATTAGTACTCTTTCAATTAACAAATATTTAATATAATGAAATCGTATGATAGTTCAGTAAAGAAATATTTAATCGGTTTCCAAGAATATAATCTAATAAACATATCAGTTATTGCAGTAGCTATTTATCGGTAATCAAAATTATCTCTTGTATGTGCCTATAAAATTTAATGTTATAAAGTTTATGTAAAAGAACCCGGTCTACGATATGGCGTCATTGTAAATTATATGTCAGACGGATCGATTAAGACGTTTTTCATACTATATAAGAAATTACTAGCTGTTCAAGAAATATGGTTGTAAAATACACTGTAACTTTGACTTGCAGATGACCTTTCCTACATATTTGATTATTTCTGGGCCTTACTTTCGCTATGGACATTTGCTTATCACTTTGTTTACAGAATATGACATTTTATGTTCACTTAATAGAGAATTTATTCAGCTAACGATGCACACACCTTTCTTTTAAATGAAATGTAATGTACAGTGGAACTTTGGGAGTGGACATCAACTTTCTATTCCAACAAGCTACCCAATTGACTTGTTCTATACAGAACACATAATTCTATGACTCTTTTTTACAGACATACTTTTCCAGCTCGTGGCGCAGGTGGCGCGACAGCAGCGAGTCCTCCTGGCTGCGCTTGCACTCCTCGATCAGCTCGTGACTGAGCTTGGTTAGCTCCACCTTGGGACTGCTCTGCTTGCGTTCGTTGGCCATCGATGGCCGTGCGACTTTCTGCTCCTGCTCCTGGCGGGGACTCCGAACCTGATCCTGATCCTTGGCTTCCAGCTCCAGCTGCAGCTGCTCGACCTGTCGACGGCTGCCTTCAAGTGAGCGCATTGCCAGCGCACCGTCTCATTGCCAAACAAAATTGGTGGGTGGGTGGCTGTCTCTATATCCTTAGCAGTGGGCGTGGATTGTGGGGGCTTTGTGTTGGGGGCCTCCTCCCGAATGTCCTTGGGCCACTGCCCCCTTGCAAAAACGGTGCGGCAGTGACCTACTGAACCCACCAGCCTGGGCTACTTAATTGGGTTGCTTGGCGCTGCTCCCGTTTTTCGCCCAAGGCCGTCGGAGCACTTTCTTTTTCTCTCTCTGTATCTCTGCTTGGTTGCCTTTCCTTTCCTCCGTCTCTTCGAATCAATTTCTGTGCAGCGTGCAACTTGGGTGCATAATCTTTGGGGCTCCTTGGGCGATTTTCACAATTGGCAATTGCAAAAGTTCAAATGAAACAACAACAAGTGCGGTGTGGTGTGTGTGTGGCCGTGTGTCGGTGTGGTGTGGGTGTCTGGCTCACGGTTCACACCATGTTTTCCCGTCTTTTCTGTTTATAAATAAAAAGTCAGCAAAACTCTTAACGTCAAAACAGTGTGTACACAATGACAATAACCAAAACAGCTGCTGCAACAGACGACTGTTGGCCATAACAGAGCGGCAGGGTTGTCGTCCATTAAGATAGTTGCCGATTTTTAAGCCAACGTAACTATCATATAAAAGTATTTCCAATTTTATATGACTGCTTTTTATTTTTGAGTACATATATAAAATTAATCTATAAAAGAGTTAAATTTATCAATGTTTTTTGTCTTGCATCATATGGAGTTGCCTTGTTGACGACTACCCCACACGCGTAGGTCCGAAGAGAGGGTGAACTTTAAGGGCGGCGTGCGCCTGGTGGCGGTCGATCGGGGCGATCGTTTTATTCTGTTAACAATTCAAATCAGCCTCATACATTTCAAACTAATGAGAAGCACAATTTATGGCGGCATCCATTAAACCGATATTAGTAGGCCCGCACTTCAAGGGCCAAGAAATCCATACGACATCGGATAAATTAACAAATACTAGATTTCCTTAGTCTACCTATCGATTACAATGTTCGACCGTCGACAAGTTTAATTTATCAATGTTTTTTTTATTTTAATATTAAATACAATGTTTGCTGCAAGTAAATACACAGTATATCAGAATGATAGAGCATTTATGAACCCGCTACAACTAGTTCTCTTTGTTTTGTTTCCATATTTAACTCCCTTTATAAAAAATCTATTTGATATAACAGATTTGATTAAAAATTTACCAAAACCTGTGACTTAAAGCGATAGCTGTGCTCGGTATTGAAACAATAAATATCTTATCGATACCCACACACTGATGGCAACTCTGCCAGTAAGGTATAAGGTATCGATATATGGCAACCCTGTTTTCAAAGCCACAGCAACAACGACGCGCTGCCTGCAAAAAAATAGCCATTATTTGTGTTTGTCTCTCAAAATTGTGAAATAAAACCAAATGGAATCTCCGGCGATCAATGATATTGCAGCTGGCATGGGTGGCGAGAAACTGGAGGTCTTCCGGAAGCTGAATCTCCTGGAACAGCATCGCGTGGAGAGCTTCAAGAGTTGGCCCTTTCCAGATACGGCTTTGTGCAGCATTACAAAGGCAAGAATGATTGGATTAATTATCTTAAATACCGATCAGAGCTCATAACAAATATTACTCAACAGATGGCCGAGGCGGGATTCTATTGGACGGGCACAAAGCGGGAAAACGATACCGCCACTTGCTTTGTGTGCGGGAAAACGCTCGATGGCTGGGAATCTGAGGATGACCCGTGGAAGGAACATCGCAAACATGCTCCTCAGTGCGACTTCGCCAAGCTGTCGTGTCCCGAAAAGAATTTAACTGTGAGTTCCCAAACCCTGAACCCACATACCATCCTATAACTTGGTACATCCCTTTCATAGGTCTCTCAATTCCTCGAAATACTTGGAACTGTTGTAAAAGGCAGCATAGAGAAAACCTGCAAAGCCTTCAAAGCTAGCTTCATTCGGGAAAACGAGGAGCGTCTAAATGAGTTTACGCACAATCAAAAATAGAACAGTAATATTTAAAAATTTTTAATATATATTTAACCCTTTGTTTATAAAGATTTGCTAATAAAACGGGATGTTTATGCCATAATAAAAACAAATACTAACTAAAAAATAATATTAATTAGTAGAAGATTAGATAAAATTGACTTGGTTAAGGGCCAAATCCTTAATCACCCCCAATCAGCCAGGCTACTCCAGTCTACGGTCATACTTAAACTTCAGTAAGGAACAGCTGTTCTAAAACAAAACTAGTAAACAAATCAAAAGCAGTTTCAAGACCAACCATTTATAGCACTTTGGACTGCGTAAACGGTTTGATTAAACGCCATGTTAAAACGAAAATTAAACCAGCAAAAAGATAATCTGGAGGATGTGGAGCCCAAAAAATCATTTCCAAATGAAGAAAGTACCATATCCGATTTCTTCATCCAGCCTCTGTGGTTGAAATTCTATAAAACAGAGGTCAAGTTGAACGAGTTGCTAGAAGAACTGACCCCCCCTCCGAACATTAAGTGCATCTACAACCCCATAGTGTATGCGTCACAATTGCACTGTGATTATGTGCGACGGTATTTGAGTGGTCCGAAAAAGCTAGTGTTTATTGGGATGAATCCAGGACCCAATGGAATGGCTCAGACTGGGGTAAGTGTGTATTATGATATGTGCATCCTTGCTGTTGATATTATGTATCTTATTGAGTATTTAAATATCCTACTTTTCAGATACCCTTTGGCAATGTGCGCACTGTAAAACTTTTGTTGCAACTATCAGGATCTGTGGACAAACCTCCTGTCGAACATCCCAAACGTCCTGTTTTGGGCTTGGACTGCAAGATTGAGGAGCCCAGTGGGGTTCGTCTGTGGGAGTTATTTCTGCGATTGGCTGGAAACGTAAACATCTTCACCCAGCAATGCTTTGTGCACAATTTTTGTCCTCTGGCCTTCTTCGATGAAGCGGGCAAGAACCTAACGCCCAGTGAATTGAAAGGACCTTACAAAAAGCAGCTGCGGGAGTTTTGTTTGGAAACACTTGAGGAGCAATTGGTTCTACTTAAGCCCCAAGTTCTTGTGGCTGTGGGGGAATATGTCCATACCGCATTGAAAGGATCAAGGTACTGCCAATCGGATTCCGTTTCTGTCCTCCGGCTGCCTCATCCAAGTCCTCGATCTGTTAATAATAACGATTGGCCGAATAAGGCTCGAGCTTTTTTGGAGGAGAACAACCTAATCCGTTTTTTGCGGAATGAAGCTTAAAACACAAAATGCATCCGGTATGCATTTAAAAAAACAAACTTTTTTATAGGGCTTACAAATTGGCAATACTCAATTACTCATTATTGGCTAAAAAACCAAAGTACAAATTTTATAATTTTTGTAAGCAATTCCAACACTTTTTATAATCTTAATGAAACTATTTGATACAAAAAATGGATCTTCTAAATGTAAACAATCGTATAAGATTAAGGGGGACAAATATATATATAATCATTTTCAAAGCTTTCAAAATAAAAAGTTTTTAATTTTAAAGTACAAAATACTTCTATGCTAATATTGAAATAGTTTTTTATAGTTGCTTAATTTTATACATTTTTTTAATACAAAATAAATTTTTTTTAAATTCTTAGAATATTGAATTAAAAAAAATTGGGAGTACCCTAAATATTTATTGAGGGTGATTTCGCTGTGTCACTGTGACCGCTCCGGTCGTGACCGTTCACCGCCAGCTGTTGCTCAGTGTTGCAAAACGCCGCCAGAGTGAGAGCTGTTCCGAAGTCGCCTTTTGTTTTTGTTGACCTGGTCATCCATCTGTGTGCGGCTTTTCACCCAGTTCGCCCGAGATTATTTCCATGCCAAATGGCCGCCTTTATGGAGGAAGCGTTGGTGGAGGCACGGCGGGCACGTGACGCCGGCGAGGTGCCCGTGGGCTGTGTTTTCGTTCATGGAGACAAGGTGGTCGCACGTGGCGGGAACGAGGTGAACATCCACAGGAACGCCACCCGACATGCCGAGTTCATTTGCATCGACGCGATCCTGGCCAGCTGTCGCGAGAGGCGTCTTCCCGCGCGTCAGCTGTTCAGCGAGATTACCGTGGTGGTCACCGTGGAGCCCTGCATCATGTGCTCCGCTGCCCTCCACACGCTGGGGGTCAAGGAGATCATCTATGGCTGCGAAAACGATCGCTTTGGTGGCAAGACAGTGGTGGACGTGGCAGCCGTCGTTGGCCAAAGGATCGATATCACGGGCGGAGTTCGAGCGGATGAGGCGATGGCCCTGCTGAAAGAGTTCTACAAGGGCGACAATCCGGCGGCACCGCCACAGGCCAAGAAGAAGAAGTAGGATGAGTCAGGGAAATTGCCAACCACTTTCGGGAAATGGGGTAACTAATAGTCAAGTATTTGAAAAAGAAGTCAATATATATCATTGCTTTCAGGAGCAGGTATGGAGTTACCGACAAACCCTCAAGGAAAGAGGGTAGCTGCAACAGTTCGTGGATCATAGAACCTTCGAGAACTTACCCTAAAGAAGATAAGGTAGTTAGCCCCCAGAGGTAAAGAAGATCAATAGGTAGAGAAACTGTGAACCTTCGGTTAAACTAACTATTTCCCGACCAAAAAATGCCTGGGAACCAAAAATTTCCTGAAATCCATAGCTTAAACCTACAAAAGGGGCAAAACAACCAACTTATTTATTTTATAAAAGAAAATTAAGTGTTCCACTATGAAATGGAGTTTGCTTCCGTTAAGAAAAAGTAGTTAGCAAAGAAACTACATCCATTGGCATCCTGGAAAATAGCACCGAGAGTAAAATAAGTTACAGTGCATCATTCTTCGACGATTTTTGTATATGTTTCAATTTATTATAAATTTTAAGCATAGTCTAAGATATATATATTATTGTATATGGCGTTCAGAACGTATGTTTAAACTCTAAACAATACAATTACTGCATAATAGCTACAACATTTACGTGTGTGTAGTGAAGGCTGTGCCTGTTTCCACTATAGGAAGACTACTCAAAAAACCTTTTGTTTCCTTTTCAAATGCGTAAAGTGCAGTCTCGCAGTCCGACACCAAGAATAGTTAACCCTCCAACAACCAAAGCTTCGGGACAATTTATATACTTCAATTGGAGATTTGACATTTCAATACTATAAGTTGAAGCTTTGTACTTAAGTTTAGAATTGTTTTCTTTTATGTTCCTTTTAAGCTGTATATGTTGGAGGGGTAAACCCGGTCTTAACCTACTGTAATTTCCCTACGTCCTAAGCTAACTCTTCTGTTCGATCGTTTGCTGTGCCAGCCTAGTACAAAGATGTGAATCCCGGGCTGGCGCAGCAAACAAACAATGGCGGGCTTCTAAGCGAATCTAGACTAAATCTAATTAAATGCGCATGCTGCGGCGTCTATGGCCAATGTTGAGCCACTCCAGCGGCACATTTCCGCCCACATTGTAGGTGGTTGGTGTGCAGTTGAGCAGCTTTCGGGCGGGTTCGCATCGACGACTCACGTTCCAGTAGGCGAATCCCTGCGGGCAGCGGTGGATCTGGCCCTCAATGCGTCCCGTCTGCTCCGAGAATCCGCACTTGACGAACAATTGGCCGCACTGGTCATCGTTGAGCGCGAAGTGACCCTCATCCGGGCAGAGAGGGGCTGTCGAGCTGATTTGTACCTATTGGTGGGATACGATTAGATGGTATTAACGGATTTGATCTAAGAAATTTTCTGGACTTTAAATAGGTGGATATAAGGACCGCTTTGGCCATGACTTACCACATTCTGAAGCTTTGATTCCTGTTCGAACAAGGTTCTCTTCATGTCCTTTAAGCATTTGTCACCCGCCTGGGGTTTGCCACAG
This sequence comes from Drosophila suzukii, assembly GCF_043229965.1. Taxonomy (NCBI): domain Eukaryota; kingdom Metazoa; phylum Arthropoda; class Insecta; order Diptera; family Drosophilidae; genus Drosophila; species Drosophila suzukii. The sequence goes on from NC_092082.1 coordinate 86,552,097, forward strand.
CTGCAGGTCTTGTCCTGGTAGACAGTTCCATTAGGACATTGGAACACCACAATGTTTAGATCGTTGCTATCCGAACTTTCGCTGCACTGGTAGAACATGCCACACTTCTCCGGATGTTGACGGAATCCAGTAGGGCAGACGTACGCATTCTGTCCAGGACCGGTAGTGGGGCAAGGGGCGGAGGTGTTGGTGCCGGGAGTGGGAATCTCAGTGGTGGTTGGGGCTTCAGTCGATGGCTGATTGGTTGTGGTTTCTTCACCACTTGTGGTGGTTGTCTCTGGCCTGGCTGATGTAGTGGTGGTTTCAGGAGGTACGGTGGTAGTGGTTCCAGGACTAGTGGTTTCAGTGCTTCCAGAAGTAGTGGTTACGGGGGTAGTTCCACTGGTAGTTGTTTCCGATGTTGGCGTGGTGGTGGTCTCAGGAGCTCCAGTTGTAGTGGTTTCGGGAACTTTGGAAGTTGTTGTTTCAGGAACTTTAGAAGTTGTTGTTTCCGGAACTTTAGAAGTGGTTGTTTCAGGAGTTCCAGAGCTTGTTGTACCTGGTTCCGTGGAAGTCGAAGGCGCAGTCGTCTGTCCAGATGAGCAATTTCCCGACACTTGATCGGCATAATTGCAAGTTTCGGTGGATACGTCCCAAACAGTTCCCTTACCGCACTTAAAGGCATAAACCTTGTACTTGCCATTCTTGGCCGCATCTACACAGCGGTAATAGCGACTGCAGTCTTCGGGATCGGGGAAGAATCCCTCGGCGGAGCAGTTATAGTTCGGCTGTGGCTCAGGCTGAATGGTGGTCGAAGGACCTTCTGGTGTGGTGCTTTCTGGGTTTTCCGTAGTTGTTGTCGGTTGAGGTGAGGATGTGGTAGTGGGTTTTTGAGGGGCAGTGGTGGTGGTAACAGGCTCTGTGGTTGTTGTAGAAGGTTCTGAGGTGGTGGTTGGCTTATAACCAGGTGTGGAGGTTGTAGTTTCAACTTGAACAGGCGTTGTTGTTGGGTTATAGCCGGGAATATTTGTGGTGGTAGGTTCCTGTGTCGTTGGTTTCATTGTCGTCGTTGGTCTCTGTGGTTTTTCTGTTGTAGGTTCTGCTGTAGTGGTTGGCTTTCCGGGATATTCGGTCGTTGTGGGCTTCTGGGGTTTTTCTGTTGTAGGTTGTTCTGTGGTAGTTGGCTTTCCGGGATATTCAGTCGTCGTGGGTTTCTGCGGGTTCTCCGTGGAAGGTTCTGTGGTTGGTTTTGTGTTGGGCTTTGTAACTGTTGTAGGTTCATCCGTTGTTTGTAGAGTTGTACTTCCAGGGTCTTTGGACTCTTCACTTGGTGTCGTAGTCTCCGGCTCTGCAGGTAACTTTGAGCATCTCGGTATGTTCTGCATGTAGTCACAGGTCTGCACTTCTTCATTCCATCCAGTACCCTTGGGACACGTGAAATTGTACTTCCTGTAGGAGGCTCCAGCGTTGATGCAGCGGTAGTATTTCCTACAGTCTTCGGGATCGGCCATGTAACCCTCTCCTGTGCATTCAGTTCCAGCCGGTAGGGGTTTCATAGTGGTTGTAGAAGGTGATTGCGTAGTGGCTTCCGGATTTGGTGTCATCGTTGTGGTTTCAGTTTCCGAACTGATTGTTGATGTACTAGGCGGTATTGTAGTGGGGGTACTGGTCGGTGTTTCTGTGGTCGTTGTGGGTGGCAAACGTGTTGTTGTAGTGGGAGGTAATCCAGTTGTAGTGGGAGGTAACCCCGTAGTTGTAGTGGGAGGTAGCCCAGTTGTTGTAGTGGGAGGTAAATCAGTCGTGGTAGGGGGTAGATCAGTTGTGGTAGGTCGTTGTGTGGAGGTTACAGGTTTCTGAGTGGTCGTTGTTCCATTGGTTGTTGGTTCGCAGGGAGGTTTCGTTGTGGTGGATTCCGTGCCAGTGTTACAATTGTTGAAATTGTGGTTGCAGGTCTGTAGATCTTGATCCCAAACGGTACCAGCTCCACATTGGAATGGGATTGGGGTGAAGCCACCTTTGTTATTCCTAACACAGCGATAGAACTTGGAGCAGTTGCTGGGATCAGCCATAAAGCCTTCGGAGTTACATTTGCCATCGGTGTTGGGTGACTGAGTAACAGGAGATGTGGTTGGGGAGGATGGAGATGTGGAAGGAGAGGAGGTTGTTGGTCGGGTGGTGACAGGACGTGAGGTACTAGATGGATCTGAGGGTCTAGATGTGGAAGATGGTCCTGAAGGTCTGGATGTGGAAGATTGTCCTGAAGGTCTTGATGTGGTTGTTGTTGATGGTCTGGGGGTGGTGGATGGAGGAGGAGTCGGAGGAGGAGCAACGCCACCGCATTCCTTTACAGCCCAAGCATGGTTACAGGCCTGAAGTTGGGCATCCCAAACAGTACCAGGGCCGCAGCTGAAGGCCACCATATTAAAACCTCCCCTATCATTATCCACGCAGCGATAAAACTTGGAACACTGTGTCTTATCTCCAATAAATTGTCCATTGACCTTGCAAGTTTCCGATGGATTTGGTTTTGAGGAAGTTGAGCTGCTGCTTGAGGAGGATGAATTAGAGGACGATGAGGATGAACCTTGGTTATTGTTGTTGCTTGAAGAAGATGAAGATGATGACGATGAAGAAGTCGATCCATTTCCGGAAGTGTTGGAACCAGAAGAGGAGCCACTATTGGACGAGGAGCCTTGATTGGATGATCCACTGTTGGAAGATGATCCACTGTTTGAAGATGATCCAGTATTGGAGGTCGAGCCAGTATTGGAAGATGATCCACTGTTTGAAGAAGATCCAGTGTTGGAGGAGGAGCCAGTGTTGGATGAAGAACCAGTATTTGATGAGGATCCACTGTTGGAAGAAGTGCTGTTAGACGAGGAACCACTGTTGTTGGATGAGGTTCCGCCTTGATTGACCACTTTTTTGCACTTAAGGGGCATGGTCTGGATCTGATCGGGGTGATTGCAGCTGTTGGCCTCAGGGTCCCATAGAGTGTTGGGTGGGCAGGTGAATGACACTTTTGTAAATCCACCCTTACCATTATCAACGCAACGATAGAACTTGGAACAGTTTTCTTTGTCATCCAGGAAAGTTTCTTCACTCTCACATTTCTCAGCGGGCTTGAAGGGTTTCTGCGTGGTGGATGATGAAGATCCTTCAGTAGTAGAGGATGAAGTCTGGTTAGAAGAAGAAGACTGCTGAGAGGACGATGTTTGATTGGATGAGGACTGGTTGGATGAAGATCCCTGATTGGAAGAAGATCCTTGGTTGGAAGATGACCCCTGGTTTGAGGAAGATCCCTGGTTTGAGGAAGAGCCTTGGTTTGAGGAAGAACCCTGGTTTGAGGAAGAGCCTTGGTTCGAGGAAGATCCCTGGTTGGATGAAGATCCCTGGTTGGAGGAAGATCCTTGGTTTGAAGAGGAGCCCTGATTGGAAGAAGAGCCTTGGTTTGAAGAGGAGCCCTGATTGGAAGAAGAGCCTTGGTTTGAGGATGATCCTTGGTTTGAGGAAGACCCTTGGTTCGATGAAGATCCCTGGTTTGAGGAAGAACCTTGGTTCGAAGAAGATCCCTGGTTGGAAGAAGAGCCTTGGTTGGAAGAAGATCCTTGGTTTGAAGAGGAGCCCTGATTGGAAGAAGAGCCTTGGTTGGAAGATGATCCTTGGTTGGAAGACGATCCCTGGTTGGAAGAAGATCCTTGGCTTGAAGACGAACCCTGATTGGAAGACGATCCTTGGCTTGAGGAAGATCCCTGATTGGATGAGCCACTTCCATTGGCCATTGCCTTGCACTGCTCCTTTTGCACATCCGTGGGATGGTTGCAGCCCTTAGTATCGGGATCCCAGACCGTTCCCGGTGAGCAATCGAACGGAACCTTATCGAAGCCACCATTTCCATTCTCTACACAACGATAGAATCGGGCACAGTCTTTTTTATCTGCCAAATATGTTTCCGTATCCTGGCAATTACCATCGGGATTGGAGGGCTTGGGAGTCGTTGATTGAGTGCTGTTGCCTGATGAATTGTTATTGGAGCTCGAGCTTTGATTGTTGGATGACGAAGATGAAGACGAACCTTGATTGGAGGTCTGATTGTTCGATGAGCCTTGGTTGCTGGATGATCCTTGATTGCTGGACGATCCTTGATTGCTGGAGGAGCCTTGGTTGCTGGAGGAGCCTTGGTTGCTGGAGGAGCCTTGGTTGCTGGAAGAGCTCTGGTTGCTAGAGGATTGATTACTAGAAGAGCCTTGATTGCTCGACGATCCTTGATTGCTGGACGATCCTTGATTGTTGGACGATCCTTGATTGCTAGATGATCCTTGATTGCTAGATGATCCCTGATTGCTGGATGAGCCTTGATTGCTAGATGATCCCTGACTGCTGGATGAGCCTTGATTGCTAGATGATCCCTGATTGCTGGATGAGCCTTGATTGCTAGATGAGGTCTGGTTGCTTGATGATTGATTGCTAGAAGAGCCTTGATTGCTTGAGGAGCTTCCACTAGATTGCTGTCCAGAGCTGCCACTGGATGTTCCCGATGGGATGTTGCATTTCTTCTTTTGATCTTCAGTGGGCAGATCGCATACCTTATCTTCTTGGTTCCATACGGTACCGGGTCCACAGGTGAAAGGCACTTGTTCCAATTTTCCATCCTTATCTAGACGACATCTGTAGAATTTAGCACAGTCTTCTTTGTCGGGGATGTAAGTATTTTCATCCTCGCATTTTGTAGGCGCGGGTTTACTAGATCCACTAGTGGTTTGATTACCCGAGGAATTCTGGTTGCTGTTCGAACTGGAGGATTGGTTGTTCTGGGAACTCTGATTGTTGCTGGAGGATTGATTGCTGCTAGAGGAGTGGTTGCTACCGGAATTTTGACTGTTGTTCGAGGATTGATTGCTGCCAGAGTTTTGGTTGCTGCCAGAGGATTGGTTGCTACCGGAGTTTTGACTGTTGTTGGAGGATTGGTTGCTGCCGGAGTTTTGGTTGTTGCCAGAGGATTGGTTGCTGCCGGAATTCTGAGAGCTTTGGTTACTGTTTGAGGATTGGTTACTTCCTGAGCTTTGACTGCCGCCAGAGCTTTGGTTCTGGTTACTGCTAGAGGATTGATTGCTTCCAGAATTTTGGGAGCTTGAACCCTGGTTGCTGTTTGAGCTTGTGCTAGACTCCTGATTGTTGCTAGACCCGGAGTTGGACTCCTGATTGCTGCTAGATCCTGAGCTGGACTCCTGATTGCTGCTGGATTCGGAGCTAGATTCTTGATTGTTGCTAGATTCCGCACTGGACTCCTGATTGTTGCTAGACGAGGAGCTCGACTGCTGATTGCTGCTGGATGTGGAGGACTCCTGACTGGAGCTAGAATTGGACGTAGAACTAGACGTAGAGCTGGAGCTTTGCGTGGAATTTGAGGAACTGGAAGTGGAGGAGCTCTGCTGGCTGCTTGAGGTGGAGTTCTGGAAACTGGTCTGCGAGGATTGTGTTGACGTTTGGCCGGCGTAATAACCGTCGTTCTGGGGGACCGCTTGATTGCGACATCCACCATTGGCACGTACGTCAAACATGTGGTTGCAGGACTGCAGGGATTCATCCCACGCCGTGCCATCGGAGCAGCGGAAGCCGATTTTGTTGTAGCCCCGTCCATTCGAGATGCAGCGATAAAACACGGTGCAGTCGCTGGGATCGTTCATGAAGCCATCATCCCGGCATATTACCCCCTCCGCCTCCTCGGGGCCAACAGCTCGCAGGGATGATGAGCTGGAAAAGGATATGACAGAGACACCGCTGAGACCTGCCATGCCATAATTCGTGGGTAGCCGATGGGTGGAGGCGTAGGTTCGCAGCTCATTGGCCGCAGGTGTGACGGCCAGGTTAAGCATCGCATTATGGTCATCCTGTCCGTAGTCGTCCTGCTCCCACTTCTCCATGCTGCTGCCGTCGTCCACCTCTTTCACCTGGTCCACGCACTCATCCCGGCCAGCCATCGCCGGTGGCAGACACATTCGCAGGGAGCGCGAGAAGACCGCATCCTCGGGACAGGCCAGCAGATAGGGCTGGATGTACTGGCCCGAACGCCGCTCGCAGCGGTAATAAATCCGGCAATCGTAGTCGTCCGCAAACAGACCTTCTCCAGGACAGTAAAAGGCCACGTCTGTCTGGTCCATCGACGAGGGAATGTCTGAAAGAAATGCGAATTTCAAAGATATTAAAACATTTTGCCATTTTATTAAAGTAGTTAAAAATATGGGTACTAATACGATCACCACACACAATTTTAATAATGAATCAATGAGTTATCAGGTATGTTCCGATTTTACGTTAAAGATCTTAAGAGGCTTAAGGTAAACCACTTATGTTTGGGAACTATTTTCTATGAATTTATGGTCTTAAATGGCATTACCTACAAAATGGTATTTCCTTACAAGACTTGGAAACCAATTCTCGAAAATGTTATGAGTCTAGATATAGAAAAGTTGTATATTGCTACTATTTTCCAAACGCTATTCCGAGCTAAAATATATAACAAATCGTTTTGACGTTATCAATGAGTAAAGAAATGCATGACAAGTTAAATAAAAATGCATTTTTATTTAATAAAATATTTGTAGATATAAAAAATGCACTTGGCCCTTTCCCTAATTTGTTTTCGAACTGGAGAGTATCAATCTACAAATTAGCATACTTTTTTGGAACATGCATATACACACACTATGGCCAGGCAATTTGAAATCGCCCGCTGGAACAAACCATTGAACTGAAACTTCCTGTCACAAATTCTCTCGACTGCATATATTACATACATATTTATAGTACATGTATGTCGAACACATCTATCTACATATATTTTGCTCAATTTCGTTTGACATTTTCCGCGCTCGTCTTTCGTTTTTCGTTGCGGGATTTTTCGCGCTGTCAAAATAAAATTGATAATTTATTGTCATTCAATGGGCGAGAGTCCTCTTTTTTGAATATTTTCCTTTTTGGTTTTTTGTTATTTTTCTCGTTATTTGGTGGCGGCATACGCAGACTTTGGCTTCCAATAAATTTAAATGCATTTATGGCCGTTACAGCGGAACAAATTCATTTTGAAAATGAATTGTGAGTATGTGTTTTTCTTTGGGCCTGTTTTCATCCAGCTTTTTTGGGCTTTTTTAAGTGCTGTTTGCCTGTGAACATTGTAAATGCGCGGCTAAAAATTAGACCGGGTCTGGGCATAAATTCACATCAGTCACTGCCTAATATATTTGATTTCGCTTTTTTTCACCCCGCCCTTTCCTTTCCTGTTGTTATTATCGGGGCTTGTAAGCCTTGGCCAATGGTTTATGGTCTAAATGGCCGGAGGCCATATATTTCTTATGAAAATTGCCAAATTTAATGGCCATAAAATTTAATTATACCAAATGTGGTTAGGCGGCACAGCAGAGAATGTTCATTTGGGCAAAAAGTGTGTCAGATTGATGGAAACTTTCAGTGATAGGTGGATGTATGCTTCAGTTTGTATAAAAATTAATTGCAAATAAATGGGTGGTAAGGGATGTGTTCTGGTCAATATAAAATAAGTTAAAATGAATTGATATTATGGAAAAATACAAAGGGGTAGTATCTGGCAACCAAGTTTAAATAGAATAAACTGTGTTCTTTGAGTTTGTAATTTTTTTTAAATTCTTGTTAATTCTCTGAAAAATTCTCTTGTAATATTAAATTGAAAATATAATTAACAGAAAAACTTGATTAAAATTAATGTTTATTATGGAAAGATACCAGGGAAAGTATCAAGAACACAGTATAAATATTTAATAACACCTTCCATTGGTATTCACTATTGCGAATTATAAATTTGATGTTTAGAATTCATAGTAAATTTAAATGAGTACAAAATTGTAATTAATTTAACTAGAAAATTTATATTTTCTCTAAATTCATTTCTGAATAAAATTCCTAAATAGGGCAAATTTTACTTAAATTCTTAATGACCCCTGGTATTTACACGCCCATTTGCATCGATGGCAAAGCGCTTAAATTTAAAATGTAACCTCTTGCCTGGCCGCAGCCGAAAATCCAGTAAACTAATTTAATAGAACGCCTCACAGCACACGGCTTGGCCCGCTGCTCGTTGGCAAACAAACATAAAGTTTCAATTTGTACACGAAAGCCCAAAAATGCTAAACCCATTACACAGATGGCGGCGAAGGATGGAGATGTGTGTGGTTGCCGTTTGTGTGTGTGTGGGTGTGTGTGGAGGATCCTTTTCGTCCTTGTCCTCCAGCGATGAGGGAAAATTGACCGTTTTACGATTTTAATTATATATGATGTGTACTTTAGAACTTATGCAAAATGAAACGAAAGGAGAGCGCGGCAATGCGACCGCAAACTTATGCGTGGCCGTTGCCCCACCGAAACGCCCCAGTATCCTCTATAATATATATTTATATATAAATGTATATATACCCACTGGCATCTGCCAACCGGGAGCAGGCGTAACATGGTTAGCCACAATCTGACCGCAGAGCATGGCCGCAAATAGTTTCGGATATGCCATTGCCACTGCCACCACGCAGCACCCAGAAACACCCATTAAGCCGCCCAAAAACAGTAGTCCCCCCAACTACCCATTGCATTAAAATTTCAATTTTCAACATTTAAGCACGTTACGGTTTACGAAAATTTAGTTATAAAAGCATACATAAGTACACGTTCACTGTGTGCAATTTTCCTCTTTCCTTTATTTTCCATTTTTTTTTTTGGGCTATATAGGCATAATTTTCATGGCCCAGCCAGCTGGCGAAAATGACAAATTGTGATTTCTATTTTTCACTCTATTTTTCCTTGATAATTAAATATTTATTGAGCGGCTGGTTTGTGCGGTTTGCTGTTTTGCAGACCCCATCCATCCAGCTGGCTGTCATTGAGTTTGCTTCGTTGAACAGCAATGTCTGTTATTTAAATTTTCATTTGACAGATAGAAAATCTTGCCAAATGACCAACTGTAATACCAAATTTTTTTTATAGTTGTTTGTTTTGGAGGTTCCACAAAATGCCAACTGGGTACGCTTAAGCGTTCCATTGTCGCCTGGGGCAGTTTTCGGTGTGGTGTGTGTATTTTGTTTCAAGAAGCCAGAGCAAATGTCCCTTAATTAGTCATTAAAAGTTTCGTCATTATATTCTGTGCTCTATTTTGTTGCCTCTTTTTTTGTGATACCACTACCGCAGGGGTTTTGTAATTTAACTTGCCCTGATAGTGAATTAAAGGTGTGAAAGGGGGGAATTGGTGGAAATTTAAATCCTTTCCTCGACTATATATAAAATATTGCATACGAAATAATATAATATTTTAATAGTAAATTAAATCTGTTTAATTTTTAAATGTATTTTTATCACTAAATATTTTTAGATATCTTTGTTTAGGAAGTTTTATATATAAAAATGCACTTTAAGGGTTTTAAATCAAAAACTTCCCTTTCAAAAATATTTAAAATTTAAACCCAATACTTTAGCTCCGTTCTGTATTGATGGTTTATAAATACGTTTTCTTAGGTTTTCCTTTCCGAACTACGAACTTTACCATCTGTTTTAATGATTTTAGTGACTTGATTCTATTACTTGGCTTAGAGAGTGCAATGGAAAAGGGGAATTCAAATGTCAGTTAGCAGCTTGACATTAGCCGCCTGTCGCTTCCTTTAATATCCTTCACTCTGGGTCTGTTTTTCTCCATCTGTCTCTATCGCTATCGCTGGCCCGCTCCATCTGGGAAACTCCCCGGGGGCCTTGTAGTTGCAAGTTGTAAATATGATATTTGGATTTTTGAGCTTTCGCCCATCGTCGGGCTGGCAACTCGGTAATTTCATTTGCCTCTGGTGGCATTTTGCGCCTGTGTCTTCATGTTGAAACGAGCGAGGTTGTCGTACGTGTTGGCCGGATAGTCCGGAATCTGGAGTCCCGGATGGTGGGGTATACGTATTTTCGTTTCAAGTGCATGTTTATGCCACGCCCATTTCATTCGGTTCCGCCTGCCCCGCTCAAATTTCATGGTGGCAAATGACCAGCTACAGGAAATTCAATTTATTATGCAGCTTGACAGTTTTTAGCCATTCTCTCTCTAAGATGACAGCTGTTTCTACTGCTCCAGTTATGATACTGAGAAGAAATCTGTTCTATTCCATCTACCAATTTTTTTTTGTTTTTTATAGCATCCTACCGCAACCCTTTTTTAAACTTATAAAAACCTATTTTAAATATAAGAGTAATTTATAAATATTATTTTTCAGATACTCAAGAAATATTTAATATTAAATATTAAAATATTTATTTGGCAATACCAAAGTAAAAGTCAGTTATCTATTGTATTTTTAAAAACATATTAATAGTTTTTACGATAACTCTCTCTCTATAATTTCTCTCTGTGTACTACTACTTCTTTTGCTGATCCTGTGCTGCTGCTTTCTGACAGCTTCAGTGGATGAAAATGAAACAGAAAATAAAAATGAGTGAACTTCTCGCTAATTCTGGCATCTGTCGGGCTTCATTTTGGAGTCTCCTTTGAATTTTTTTTTTCTATTCAAGCACCGATTTCGAATGCGATGCGCCAGATGCATTTGAATTTCGCGCTGCGCTGCGCTCGAGCAGATTTTAATATTGGCAAACGTCCTTGAGGGCATCGATTGTTCCCTAGGAATTTCGCTTTGGCCAGCAGTTCCAGTCATTACTCATACGCAGCGTGTGACACAATCGCCACTATGCATTATTCATGGCGATGCGGCTACGCTGGATAAACTTGTCGGAAAAGCTGCCGACAGCTGGCAGGAAAATGTTAAATATTTAAATGCCTTTGCCATCCCGCAAGCCCCTTTCTCAATAACCATCTATCCCTCTCTCTGTCGGGGAATTGCCTTTAACTAGGAGCAATTAATTTGAATTTGAACTATTTAGAGGCACCCCCGCACTCATGGCAGAGGGGGCGTGGCGGATGGGAGGGCGGTTAACTGGGTTCTGGGTTCCAGGACCAGCCATCCTGCCGGTAAATTAAGCATAAAGCGCTTTTAGTTACAATCACGTTCGTCTCAATTAAACTACATTAAATTCAATTAGCAGGCAACAGGAACACGAAATGAAAGCAACATTGTCATTACGGTTTCAGGCAAAAGCATCTCAGGTGCACTGAAAAAAAAGCGGTGTTTATGGAGTATGATATTATGTTTATGTGGCTTCGAAGCATTTTTATGACTATTAAATAAGCATTTTTATAATGTTTCTGGTTTTCTAGGATGATTTAAAAACAGTTAAATAAAAAATGAACCAGTTCAATATTATTACGATTCTTAAGTTGTTAGTATATTTCATAATGAATTTTTTTCTAATAAGCATTTAACACATTTAATAGCAGGATATAGTTTATATTATTCGCTGACATTCTCAAGAAAACTAGGGATATTAAAATACACATTTTCCTTGGGAAGAAAGAGATATTGATGACCAAAAGTTAACGGAATTTCCAATACTATTATTTAAAACTGCCTTCCGCTCAGTGCAGCAACGATAAGAGCCAAGTCTTCTGGCCAGGACGAAAGGACTCAAGACGCAGGACACCCAGGAGGTGGGGGCAAAAATCTAGCGATGGCCTGACTGACAATTGACTTTCATTATTTCCTACATTCCTGGCTGCATTATTGAGGCCTGGTGCTGGGCAAATTTGACAGGACGAAGGAGCTCCGCCTTTTGTGGAGCCCCTTCAATGGTGTGCCTTACTGGCGCTGCTGCTGCCTCGGCGTGTTAGTTTCTCAGTGTAATTAAGTTTAATATTTAATTTAATTGCATAAAGATACACGCACACAACTACATTGTCAATGGGCCTCATAAAAGGACACGCGCAGAGACAATGTTGGCCATTTTGCTACTGCTAACTGAAATTATGATGAAAGCAGCGGCGAAGGCTTTTACAGTGGGTGGACCAAAGGGGCAGAGTGGGCCACAAAAACCCTTAAAGGTGAAGGTCAGTCCAGTGCTTTCTCGAAACTGGAACGTGCTCGTCTTAGCCGGGACTTAACTCGGTGTCCGGTTATCCAGTCACTTGGCCAAGTTACTTCATTTGCCCCTGCTGACCTCCTTGGGGCTGCATTATTATCATTGGAGTTTTCCTGCCCCGACTTATATTATGTCCTTGCCGTAGGATTATGGCGTGTTAGCAGGTAGTTCGTGTGCCCTCCAACTGCTCTAAACATATATATACATATCTACACTGTGAGGCGGTCATGTAATGAATTGTGTGCCGGCAGCTTGATGTTTTGTTTGCTGCTCAATTTACTCAGACAGTTAATCACATTGCGTGAAAGCTAATGTCATTAGGAGGTCTTCGTGCTCCATTTCCACACCCACATACTTTGGCTGGGTATACTTCCCGAGGTATAACGAATAAATTTCCCATCCAACTCTCTGTCGATATCGTGACTTTAATGAAGTTGGAAGTTTTCTTTTGGATCGGTATAAGGATATATTTGGAAATAGTTTGCCTTTCTTTGATATACCACCATATTAATGGCTAATAAATTGCGGGAATTTTCTCGGTCAGTTAATTCAAACAAAAGTTCCCCTAAAGTCGCCTTTAAGCAGGCCAACATATGCCGAAGAAAACCCTATGCCTCGAACAATTGATCAACTTTTCCAGCTATTGTATTCACGTATCGGAGTAGGCCGACACCCTTTCTTTATTACCCCTTCTATATGGTATACACCCCTAGTTTGGCTATACTGCAACAATAGCCCCCGGATATTGGGCGTATAAAAAGTTACATATGTATGGCGCAACTTTAGTTGCCAATTGGGGGAGTGTGTGTTCGCCTGGCCCCGGGGTCCTCAATTAATTTCATTTAGGGAGTGGCGCACAAGGAGGCCCCCGGCTATAGCTAAACACATCCAAACAAAAGAGCCAGACACACACAATATTTTCAATTAAGCTGCTGCAATACCAGCAGAATAATAACAATTACAGCATGTACATGAGTACAAGTAGAGCGGCACGGTTTAAAGGAAACCGCCTGCGAAGGAGTCTGTAGTCCTTTCTTGGAAAATCACTTTCCTACTGCACTCTGTCGATTGTCGATGGAAACAATGAACTAAATTAAAAGGCTCTCTTCGAATTTAAGCTCAGTTTAATTGAAGGCATCTCAAGTAAAAATTTTGAATCTCAGTTACTTTAAAAATTTATTTAAACTAGAGATACTAACAGAAATATCCATGGTCAAAGTATTTTGATTATGTAATACCTCAAATAATCTTACACAATAATAAAGATCAATAAAAATATAATACTAATCCTAATTTATTATAATAATAAGATATAAAAACATCTTAATATATACAAAAAATGTATAAAATACAATCTATAATTCAAGATCCGGTAAAAAGTGTTATAATAAGCACCCCCAGTTAGTTAAAATTTGTTAACCAAACCTATTAGATTAGGATTATAGATATTTAATATTTTAAATTAGAAACATAAAATGATTTTTAAGAAAATGATTTAACATCAAATCCGCCTTTCTGTCATAATAAATACCCGGCATTCCCGTCTATCTAATCCTGTTAAACATAAACCGAGAAACAAAGCGCAATTGGATGTGGGAAATCGGTGATGTAGGTTGGTGTAGGTTCGAGGCAGCGGGGACGTTTGTACTGTAGCAATTACAGAAATACACGACAAGGGAGTGGGGCAAAGTTACATACAGTTCTGCAAATGAATTGCTGACAATTAGTTGAATTTGTTGGCGCAGTCAGCTGTGGCAAGCTGGAAAACTTGGAGAGCGGCAATCAAAGCAGAGCTGCCACAGCGGGCGCCACTTGATGAGACCCTAAATCCTTGCCCACTGCTGTGGCAATTGCAGTTGTTCTTGTCCTGGTTATGGTTATGTCAGACCAAACTTTTCTATTGCATTAGTTTTGTGTCAATAATAATAAAATTCCCACAGACTGAATGATAGTATCTTTAGCTAAATTTTATGGGACACTCATGCGGTTAAGTCAAGGTTATTTAGCAGGAAAACAAAATTTATATACCTTGATATTAAAAGTGCTCTTTATCTATTCACCATTTAGCAATTCCAGCTATAAACATCCTTATAAAAATAGTTCAAATTGAGTTTGAAGAGCTGTCATTCAACACATTCCCCAATCTAATATTTATATCCCTCGAAGAGGTCATTAACATTCATTTAGCTGGGAAAACAATGCCATGAATAAACAATTAAACGTTTTTGACTGTCCATCGCAGACACTGAACTTCTCGAGCAGAACAAAAGCCCCACACTTGACAACTTTACGGAAGTGCTTTTCTTTTCTACTTCCAGGAAAAGAATAGCATCGCAGCATCTCGAGTTTCAAACTGGACACTCAAAGAGTCAACAGTTTGCTATAAAAATGCCAGCAGCCCGTTGCAAATTGCAATTCAAACTATGCACGTGTTAATTATTTATTTGTCCAACTCCTCGCCCAAAAGAAATTCCACGCAAGGTACGATAAATCAGTTGGCCATAAGAAGCTATCGCCTTGTAAATTCCACCTTTTGCGGAGGAAAAGAGTTCCACGTATAAATTATACAAATTATTATTTAACTCCTAGTTGCACAAACGACTCTGAGATTCGAGGACCAAATGCAGTGAGGGAAAAATGTTAGGGTAAGTATTATAATATTATTTTTACAAGAATCTCAATTTATCCTTATTTTCCTAATTCCCAAATGTATAAAGAATTATCTAAGATTATCTATATATTATTTTACTCTTATCTGAATATGTATTATACCAATTTTTAGTGTTAAAATATCTGAGCCAACTATTATTATATAATTATTACTTCCAATGCTCGCAAAAATTGGAAATTGAGGAATGGGAAATCAAATATATTATAAGACCTTTCTTGAAATATAACAAATCATTAAGATTTTAAGTTTTTAAATCTTTCAAGAACTTTTTCTCTCTGCACTTCTTGGCATGTGGCTTGGTTCTTGGTCTTGGCCCAAGTTATGCACAGACAAATCGCTTATTTAGATTAGAGCTGACAACCGAGGTGGGGGAAGATTGCAGCTGGGGTCAGAAGAAGGAGCTCCAGAACGCAGGCGCGGATGCGAAGATTCACATATATGTATTGCCACAACTGGTTGCAAGATCTTTATTCGCATAGCAATTTTCTCGTTAGTTTTTTCTTTATTGAAGGCGTGTCTATGTTGTTCAACAGACCTACAAACTGTCTACTTAGTTTAAGCCCAGCTGGTACGTTCAACGTAATTGTGAGGCGAATCCGCGGGTAACCGGTGATCATTTTCAATTAGAGACCCCATCGTGGGGCGTGATTTAGAAGCTGTTGTGGGTAAGACGGTAGCTTGATTCCGATTATGGGATAAGTGCGGGAGCATCGTTTATAAAGCCAAAGCTAACGAACCAATGACTCGAAGCACTTTGCAGATTGTTGTTAGATTAGCGTTCGTAATAAATGAGGCTTCTCCCCGATGGAAGGAGCTGGGTGTTGTCTAGACTTGTGATTGCAAAACAGCGAGTTAAAAAAAGGAAAGTCTCTACCTGACTCGGCGCATTTGTCATAATAAAATTAGCATTTGCCTGGGTCAACAGGAGACTCAGAACAGCAGGACAGCAGGCACAGGATGCAGGACAACCAGGGGTGACAGCAGTAGCAAAACTTATCAGAGTGTTGACAGACACGCCCCCTCGAGAAGGAAGACTATGAACAACCAGGTGAAACTGTGCTAAAATAGACCACCCTTTTTTAAAATAGGAAACTTTCCGTAAGCAGTTTTTAAAGTAGACAAAATTTAAAACACATAGTGGTGATAGGGATTTAAAACCACTATTGCTAAAAAATGAATATGAAAATATATAAAACTATGCTAAATGGTGATAACAAAGGTGTTATTTAATATTAAAAAAAAATATTTACTTATGTTCTATCTTGTATTAAACGTATTTTTAAGTATAAATACCATGATTCGCATACCTATTTTTTATCTGACAACATTTTATCTTGTTGGCCTCTTCCAGAAGCCACTGTAGATTTCATTCCTTCTCCTCTTTTAAGTAGGAAGTTAAACAACCTTTTCCTGTCTGGCCGATAAAAATTCAAGTTGCCCTTACAAAATATCAACGAAATGGCCAATTCAATTGGAACTCTATTAGCCCCACATTCGATTCCCATTCGCTTTCGATTCGCTTTAAATGACCAACAAATCGCACAGAATCCCTCAAATTCCCGAATCCACTGAATACTTTGACTCGCCAGCGGCAATATTGTGCTGACTAAACGGAATGGGAGTCGGAGACCGGCATGTAAAGCGAAATCAAATCACGTACAGTGTCCGTTCCGTTGCTGGCCAATATCTGCTGACCAAATTTCACGCAGCTGCAACAAATCAAAGAGCAAAATTTCGGACGACTCAGGCGAACGAGTGCTAAATAAATTGAAAATTCTAAAATTTTAATAAAAATTGTCGCAATATTGCAATAAAATTCGCATGATTGCCGGTCGGCCAGTTGCCCATCTTTGATTCAGGGAATTTCTGATTTTTTAAACCGTCTATGCGTATCACGTGCAAATGCAATTCCATTTTTTCAAACGTCAACTGCAACACCATTTTGATAAATATATATATCTGTACCTCGTGAGTTTTTCTTTTTTGAACTCTACCACTTTGTGTATGTCAGTGGAATTGGGGATTTTGTTGTTGAGTCAGTAGTATTTTGAGAAAATTCAGGTGGAAGTGTTATTTCGTGAAATGGTGATTCCCTATCTATGTTCAGTATCTTTTTGTAAATGATATTTAAAATGTGAGCTGTGAAATGTAATACTTTTGGCTTGTGGACCAAAATATCTAAGCTATTTTCTATATCATTTAAAGTTCTTAAGGGTTCCCATAGTTAACACAAATATATTTAAGCAAGATAAGTATTTTAAAAATGTAACTGTTTATGTTTTGGTTATATATTTGTATTATTTTTAAAGCCATGTCCGGGAGTCGCAAAGATTCCTTGCCCCTACCCAACAAATAAATATAATTGAATTTTATGCCGTTTTTAAAGCGAAACTATCAGATTAATTAATAATATTTATGTGCGGTATTCGATGCACACGCTGAAAACAAGCGGAAGGCATTGTTTGTCCGTTCGATTTTGACAGATACATAATTAGTTTTTGCACACCATAAGGCCGCAGGTGCCGTTGCTGTTTTCATTTGTCCAATGCACCCGACTATGGATATATAAATATGTGTATTTTTTTAAGCCACAAAAGCTATCTATGCCGGCGCATTTTATGCGATAGAGCTGCGAATGAATTTTTGTATAAATGTTTATGGATATTTACCTCGAGCGGCGGCGGCGCCAATGCAAAAGCCGAGTATCAGCAGGCGGCAGAGCCAACTGGATGAGGATTCGGATTCGGATGTGTATTTGGATTTGGATGTGGATGTGGATGTGGATGTCCTTGTCGCCATTTTGTCGAGCTGCGAAAATGGCGGCGTCTTTGGCGCCATTGCGTTTTGCTTTGCCAAAAAAATGTCACAACAGCTGCAAAGAGAGTGTCGAAAAAAGGATAGAAGTGTTGAGATATTTGCTGGAAATTCCCCTGTTCCCCTGCAAAAAAACAGTTTGATTTCTTAACGGCAGTGAGTGAATTTAATGCAAAACATTTACTTTCAATTAGATTGGGTCCCTCATGCTGTTTTCAATCGACTTTTCCCCCACTTTAAAGGCTTGGTAATTTTGCGCACCATAAAACTCAAATCAATTTCGCTAATTAGCAAAAGTCTCATGTATTCAGAGAATGTCTTTTGCACTGGCAAGCAGAATAGTTGTAAAATAATTAAATGTAATTTGAGAGGCAAAACAGAAGGAAAACTTGAAGATGATTGCTAAAATTATTGTTTAAATTAGGGTAAACATTATAACACAAATTAAAAGATTTTATGTTATCCTCAAAGTCATCAAAAAATATTTAAAGGAAATTATAAGCTTTAAAGGAGAATATAAATTATTTTATACTTTTCAGGAATATGAAGTTTCAGAAATATGTATAATAGCTAGGACATTTTTTCACCTTATACTTGTATTCTAAGAAATCATTGTAACTCTCATTTATAAGACTTTTTTCCCCTGGTGAAAGTGAATATTTCCCTATCCCGAAGCGGGAAAATAAATTACTTCGGTGTGAAGTGAGCTGGGAGGTGTTTTGCTTGTGGGAATGTCCTCTTTTTCATTTCGCGCTCACTTTTTTTCCCTGGAAGCCATCTTCACGCCTCGTTCGGTTTCACTTCCACAATTACCATGCCCACATCCCCTCGGCCTTTGTCTGCGCCATTTAATAAGTTAATTGTTACTGCTGTTGCACTTTTGCCGCTTTTGAATTTACGATTAGCCGCAACCGCCGAGCGCCGCAATCAGAAGCCAAGTATTTAACGCTGCTCAAGGACTCCCAAGACATGGCCTACTTCCACTCCGTCCTTTAGCCACCCAAACACCCACCCAGCCAACACCCATTTGCCCAACCATTTTGACTTGGCCAAGTTTACTTTAAGCCAGCAGTGACAGTTCCACATAAATGTCAACTGCTGCGGTCCTGCTGCGCTTTATGCAGTCCGACTTTTATGCATTTCTAGTGCTTCCCCTCTGATAGAATTCATAGCTGCCAAGGACTCCACATAGTCCATGGTCCGTAGTCCTGTTTCCCCTCCCAAAGGACCTCCCTTTACTCACTCCGTCCATCCCATCTTGACTCGTCCGAGTCATTATTGTCGTCTGCTTTTTCACTGGTCGCTGTAACTGCTGCCTGACTTTGTGTCAACTCCATAATTATAGTTTCTGCTATTTTCTTATAGCTTCTGTAACAAAAAACTTTCAATGAGCTGGGCACAGTGGTTTTTCTTTTCACCCAAAGTTAAAATAAACGTTACCAAGAACTAATTATTTACTTGATATAAATATTTACTTAAATATTTGTATACTAAAAAGGACATTGCTATAAAAAGTAAATTTAAAATCAAAATGTATTGATTGTATCTATAAACCATTATATTTGTTTCGTCATGAGGTAGAACTATGAAATTACAAATAAAACTGCAGAGTGTGCAACAGTGACCCATTGATTAAACACTATTTTTGAACTTTTTCGTCTTACAAAATTACAGCTAAAGCTCGCTTTAAGTTTTATGACTTGATAAAAAACTGAAAAATAATACTACCTTCAAGCAAATAAATATTGCACCAAAGCTAGACGTACCCATGCTGGATTTTCGGATCAATTTGACCTTAATCAACCTGAAAATCCGCACAGAACCCACGGTTACAGAACTTAAAGTTGCTCTACATGGAGTCAGCCAGCAGCAGCCATACACATAAAACTGCAGAGATTCTATTAACCCAAGAAATTATGAGAAATGAAAACTTATTACGAGAAGTCATTAAAATTCAAAGAATTAAAACTTGAAAAAGTAAAACTGAAAATGAAGCAGAGCCAAAGCGTTGTTGCACCGATGTTGCTGCTTCTGAGCGAGAGAAATATATGTATATATATATATATATTATATATATAGTATTATAGTAGTTCGCGAATCGGGGAAAGTCGACGACTTATGACAAAGTCGAGGGGTGGTGGGGGATAAAGAAAAGGCAGAGGCTGCGTCACTGGCAGCGCATTTTCCTCCTTTCAAGTTTCAACTACTTGGGCGGCAAAGGAAAGTCATAATTGTTAATGGGCTTTTAGCTTAAACGAATCTTTACTGCGAAAATGCCCCTGTATAATACCGAATTCTGTTTAAGTTTTAATTAGATTTTTAATATATAACCGAATGTGAAATATGGCGAGTGCAGTAAGTCTGATTAAAAAACTTTTTTTCCCCTATGATGTATGTTAAATCATTTTTTGTTGTTGCGCTATTGCATTGTGATTTTTCATTTAAAACGTTTTTTTCCCTTATTTTTTGTACTGTTTGTTGTTTGTCTGTGTTTTTTTTTTACTGCACGCCTGGTTTAATGAGCCGGCTATTAAGGCGCACCATCATTACGCAATGTCAGTTGGCACTTTTATCAATGTTTCCTGTCAGTTTCGAGAACTTTGCGCCGCGTCACGACGTCACGAGTGTCAGCGCCAGCGATTTTCATATTCACTGTGCATTTTTATCAGCCATTTGCCGACTCATTAAGCCAACGTCAATGTCCCGCCGACCACCTCCCATTATTCCCCCGGGGGCCCTGATTCGGATCCTGATTCTGATTCGAATTCTTCTTGATGATGGCTTGGCTGCATTTAAAAACGTCATTCCCGATTGAGTTTTACATGCTTTTAATTGACGACGTCATGTAATGAAATTCAATTTATACTGCTCGCCATTAATAGTAACTCATACCGCTGCCGCACACTATCTGCCTGCAGAGGAAAAGCTAATAAATCTTTATTTTTATAACTATATAATTTTTTAGTACCTACTTTAATCGAAATAAAATCAATGATAAATAAACCATAATTGGAGAATAAAGTAATTAATCAAGTAATAGCTACATCGATTTGTTGAGAACTGAAAATGTGATTTTAATATTTTTATTTCCCTCATAAATCAATGATGTTATTACCATTTGCATTGTAATTTTTCCCGTGTGTAGAGTATCTTTACCTCAACTTTACTGCACCCAAGTCGACATGAATATGCAGCACGTGAGGCGACGAGTGAGTGCAGCACGTCCGTAATAGCACCCTTGCATATAAGAAATCTATATGTTATGTAAAGTGTGTTCTAGAACAACATCAACCCATCGAACATGACAACCAAGTGTCGGACAACTTGAAATTGAATATGCGTTTTATTTTATTAACAAGTTATGCTATGTTATTTCAGCTTGTTCGCATTTTCATTTTATAGCTAAAACAATTGTGCCATAATTGTTCTGATATGAGCTTGCCAAGCAATAAAACCTACATAAAAGTGGAATTGTTTTAAGATAATCTTAAATAATTATGTTTAAAAACACCACACTAAAAGTTATGGCTTTCCTAAAGTATCTAGTGGATTTTAATAAGTTGTTTATTTCTTCTTCAGAATGTTAAGTATTTTTGATTAAGCTTTAGCAATCTACTTGAAATGTAATCAATAGCAGAGATCTGTACAAATCCATTTATAATACTCAGATGTATATCTAAGTATCGATAATGTTCGACACTAATGTTTTCCATTAATCGGTAATCTTATTTGTGACATAATAAGCCCCAGACAATCTTAATTTGCATTGATTATCACGCTCAGTTTCATGCGAATGCAAATCAGAATGATACAAAAACAAGTTTTATCAGATAAAATTAAAGTGAGCTTAACAGCCACTTAAGGCTTATATAATTTAATGGGCAAACATTTTCTGGTCATTACGGTGAAGTCCGGTGGCTGCTTTTTAAAGTCGCGTGCCCGCAAAAAAACCATATATAAATGGCTAAAAGAAATGCAAACAATGTGAGGGAGAGAAAATAAAATCGGTTGTCACGATTTCAATGAAAATTAAAAATCCCAGCATGCATTGAAAGCATTTTAATTAAAGCCGACCAGCGCCGCAACGGTCTAAATTGTTCAGCACTCACCAAAAATATTAATTGACTTTTCCGCTGGCCAAAATGCGTCGCGACGGCCGAAAACATCATTAACGCAAATATAATTACGTGACAATTTGATGCTTTTGCCCAGGCACAAATCGTAAATCAAAAAGCGAAATTAATTACACCCAGCAGCCCGACGAAATCGAGGCGTGCTGAGCCACCCAAGGGATCAATCAGTGCAAAGTCGCGAAGGTAAACAATAAAGCGCCAGCCGCGACATTCATGCAAACACGGCTCAGTCCACAATTCCCAGTGTCCAGTCAAGCGGACCTTCGGTGAATCCAAAAAAAAAGGGTCGCCGACGCTGTTTAACTTTGAAAAATTAAAATCCACTTGGGTCCCTCGTGCCGAACCCCCACCGAAAAGCCAACAGCGAAAAAAACACCACCCCTAGCGGATAGTCTCGCATTTTTCAATGGCCAAATAATAAAGTCCGCAAATGTCAGTTGGGAGTTATAATCTGTTTGCCGGTTTTTCATGGTCGCCATTTGGCTGCCCAGCACGGAAAAAAGGGGTATGTGTGGGGTATAATGCGGATACAGGGGTTGGCAATGATCATAAAGAATATCTACTTGATGGTGGGATTTTCTTTGCTAATAGATGATAATATATGGTAATAATATGTGCTAATAATATTTGGATTATGTATGATAATAATATATGGATTATAAATAAAATTGGTTTATTTTCTTTAGAAACTCTTAGAACTTATGAATATATTAATCTAAACATAGTATTTAATTTTAGGAACGGTATTATATTACTACCTTGATCCTAACCAATTATAAAATTATATAGGAAACCGATATCATTAGGAATTTATTGATTTATATCTATCTTTTTAGGAAAACATATTAATTAAGAAACAAATAATAATACCTCACAATTCAAATCAAGCTCCACTTAGGACCTCTTAAAAATCCAAAGAATTTACAGGGTATTTCCCCGGTAGACCCTTTCTTGTTGCCCAATATTATCTTGTTCTTTTTGTCTGTTTTAGACCCTCTGACAATGCCGATTAAATGAAACGTAAATTTGCAGCAATTACGAGGGTAAATATGCATTAAAATAAATTTGCATGCAATTATTTTTGGCACATCAAAGAGTCATGGAATTCATCAAATTATCTTGCGGATTTAACACTGTTTTTCGTGTTTTGATTTTCCTTCTCTCGCCGAACCTAATTACTAACTAAAACAATTGCAAATTACATGGATTCGATACTTTGATGTTATTTGCCGTTTTGGCCCCTTTTAATAATACAATTTGTTATACGATTCGGCGAGGTGTTAAGACTACAACACAAAATACTCTCGGTGACATCTCGTTTATCAACTTGAGGACATAATCTTCGAATTTGGTTTTGTCTGCATATCGGTGGCATTGTGTTGGCATTTTATGATAAATGGCTGGGAAATGCGAAAGCGGATTTCTGGCTTTTGTTTTTCTTTGGTGCGGGTGTCGAGTGAAAAGCGGCTTACAAGTTGTTGATCTAAGTTTTGGCCAAAGGAAAAAACGGAAATGGAAACGCGGAAACAGAAAGTAAAACATTGTCTTTGCCAACCTAATTTCCAGAGCTGCTATCCCGACTTTCTTCTATAAATAATATTCCTGCCCTGCGCGTTGAACATGTGCCTCATTTTAAATAAACATTTAGCATTTTCTCTGTGCATTTTTCGGTTACATTTCTTCTTGATTTCCCTGGCCCTGTTTTGCATACATTTTTTCCCAGCGAATTAAAAAAAAGCGCACAGTTTTGTTGGAGATAAGCTACTCAAAGATTTACGACTCTCTCGTTTATACGGCGCTGTTGTTGTTGTGCGAATTTCGTTAGCTAAAATAGGGAAAAGTGGGAGGAAAGTTGGGAATAAACAAGGCCAAAGCGTTTTCAGCGATTTGGCGTGACAAATCCGGCACGATTTTGGAGCTATCCGTGGCAGACGCAACTTTGTCGCAGATTTATATGCAATGTCAGTGGAAACGGTTTATCACTTTGGCCTAGGCCTGTTCGTACCTTTTTGATGATGCCTGCCCCCCGAAAATCCCCGCGAAAATCCCCAGAAACCCCATCGAGCTGAGGACCAAAAGGTTGAAATTCTCTCAAGACAAATTCCCCTTAGATTTAGTGCAATTTCATTTACTTTTGTCTTGGCATTTAGTGAGATTTGTTAGCCAGTTGCTTAAGACGCTTGTCAGATGGGATGGTTCGGAGTTTAGGGTTCTGTTGGAATGGGTTGGGTTGGACTTTCATTTCACACAATATTTGATTGCCCCAAAAATTGTGGAAAACTGCAGAACCTTTTGTTGTCGTCCCGGGAAACCTGAAGAATTGTTTGCGTTTCGTTGCCGCCTTTATGTTTTTAAATTACCTTTGAACAAGTGTCGAGAGCGTTGTCCCTAACAACCCAGTAAAAGTATGGCTGTTTGCCCCTCATCTCTAGGCGGCTTTATTTTTGTATATCATTAGTGGGCTTAGGAAACTTCCTTTTGGGGGGATTTTCAAGTGCGGACATCTCGAAAAACCGCTTGGAAAAACTGCCCTCTCATTCAATCCAGAAGCAGTGGCTGTTTAAACTTTGGCAAGAAGTTTAGGAAATTTACGAATTCCTAATGATGCGCAATTTTAATTATATGCCCCAAAAACAGGCGTACATATGTGCACTGCGGGAGATATTTAAATCATATCCAGATTTTTAGAGAAATATTAGTCATTAAAATTATTTAATAATAAATAGAGAAGGGTTTTATATATTTTAGAAATTGATAGCAGTAACAAAATGGATTCGAATAATACCGCTAAATTATAAAAATATAATATCATGTTTTATGAATGCTTGATTTTTAGGAATAACAATTATTTATATGTAAATATCACATATACTTATATCAGCAATACCTGCAAGTAATTTAATAATGTCTGATGAAGTAGAGTTTATAGTGTATAATACATTTAGGAATAGATAAATTTACATAATTGGAGTTTCGATTTTAGTTGTAGAGACCTAAAATATGTGCTGTTGCTTTAAGCTTTATTTAAGCTGGTTTTAAGTCGGGTTTTTTCCCTGTGCATGTACGTTCATTATATTATCTGCTCATGCCGCTCCAGACCTTTTTGATGTCAATCACTCAGGCGCTTAAGGAGCTATCATGCCCGACTACTCCCAATAGGACACCGCCGCCTTCGGTGGTTCGGTGGTGCGTTGGTTGCGCCTTTGGCGGCGCCAAAAGAATTTAAATTAGCCAAGGCAACTGCCAGTGGGTGCAATAGACGTGGCTAAAAAGTTATCCACTTGCGCTGGTCTGACTTTCCTAATGAATCATGAATTTCTCAACACCATTTTTGCTTTTTCTTCGTTTTTTTTTGGCGCGCACCACTTGGCTTTGTTTTGCTTTTGGTGTAATAAGCGTGAAACTTTTTGGTAGCCCCAAAAAATTTAGCTTTGCCTTTCTGCTCTGCTCTGCATTTCAACCAATTAGTTGGTTTGTTTGGCTTGCTTTTTTGTTTTGCCTTAAAAATACAAGCAAATCCAACCAAACGACGGTGCTGATTGACAGTCTCAGTCTCGAAATCGTTGCCAAGCGACGAGGGAGCGATTGCCGAAAGAGACTCCAACTTGGCCGGAATCTGTCAAGGCGTGACTAATACCTGATCTCTTTCGGGGACTACACTGGGAAAAAAAATATTAACTGTCTCCGAAAATAAAAGGGTTTTAAGTACAGGATGTTTGAAGCAACACAGCTTAAATCTACATATACCTATATTAGATTGTAAAGGAATACCAAACACCTATTTTAATTGCATTTTTATTTCTCTGTGCACTTCTGTTTCACTTTCTCATTTCTTCAGCTCTTTTTTGCCTTTTTTAAATTGGGCAAAGTTTTTTCCGTCAGCAATTGAAGGACTTGTCCAAGAACACGCCCCACACACTCACACACGCCCCCGCAATTGTCGTCCTGAAGTTTTCCTGTCGCATTTGACGTGCGTTTTATGTGTTCGTAGGTGTAAGCGTTGCCGAATGACAACTTCTTACAACTTTGAGCAGGTATTTTTCAGGTGGTGGAGCTTCCGCCAAATTGAATAGTAGTTTTTCACGCCATCCGAGTGGCTGCCTTTTATCTTTATTTTGCCTTTTGGCTAGCAACTCAATATCTGGTTGAACTTTGTCAAAACCACTATAGATATTTTCTAACAACACGGGAATAGTAATATCGAAGAGCTAAGCTATATAATAAGTTTTCAGATATTTCCGTTCTTATGATTATATCAACATGTTTTTGCCAGAGAATTTGTTTTGTTATACTCTTAGCTGCGTGGCATTTGCTTCCATAGTTTCAGACTTTTAGCATTCTATTGTTGAACTTGTGGAGGAAATTTGTATTTTTCCTTGAAAATGACATCTATAGAAGTTTCAGGCCTAATCAATCATATTTAAAGCAAAATTGTTTGCCTAAATTGAGTTTTTTTCGGTATTAAGCCACACCTGCCACCTTCAATTATGGCCAAATCAGTGGCACGAGTTGGCAAAGTGGAAGCCACCCAGACAATGGCCAAGTGATTTGCTTAACTGGGCGGATCCTTCACACTTCAACGCATCGCCGGCAAGTGGATTAGGCCTGTTAATGATGGGGATTCATTCTGATTTGGCGCTTCGAACGCCGAACTTCGAACCAAGGAGCCAATGTTTTTATGAGTTCCTCCCGTCAAGAAGGTGACAGTTTTTGTCAAAATCGACATTACGTATGCGGAAATCGTTCGCGAACATGTTGGCTGACAAGCGATACGAATATATTGCTGTTTGCCTTTTTGTCCTGTCCAACATTTTTGCCGTGTGCTGCTGGTACAACGGGGCGTATGATTTTTATAAATGCCTTGTCGTTGTCGCAACAGGAAAACCAACTCACAAAAGGCAACCGAAATTTGCTCTTTTCTTTGCCGGCCCGTGAGTGTGTTTGAAATATATCCAGGGACCTTATATAGTCGAGGCTAAGATACTAGTGTTTTAAATTAAGGAGAGGGATTAGAACAACTATCAAGCGAAGTAAAATGTTTAGAAAAATATTTTTTAGTTTCCAAAAAAGTTTACCCAGTAAACTCTAAAAAATATAATAATATAGTAAACATTTTATAGAAATATTTCCTTGACCACCATTGTAGATATACATATATAGAGCTGACTTGCTGTGGCGCTTTTTGTCGTTTCCAAAATCAATCCGGGCCATGTATGAATGAATTTTGCACGGCTACGGCTTCTATTTTTTGCCATCGAGCTTCGCCCTCTGCCCCCAAGGAATTTCGGCAGCTCCCCAATCAATTGACTTTTGTGTGGGTGAGTTTGGCGTTTTGTCATGCTGCTTATTATAAAAAATACCAGTAAAACTGATTTGTCAAGGCCATAAAAATATTTGCTCTCATACAACATTAAATGAGCATTTTTGCTTTATTGCACGTGTGTGTATATAGTTTCCATTGGGTGATCAGGCAAATACTTTATAAGTAGGGGGAAATGATATTATATGAGAGGTCTGAGGGTTTGTGCAAACTTTGGTGACTTGTCAGATTTGGGGATGTCTGCAATGGAATGCTGTCGATTAAGTTGATTATCAGGATGAAGGGGCAAAGTTTATCCGAGTGTCAGGAAATGGGAGTGGATTAGAAGGATGCTAACTGTTGGATAAGGACAAATGGCAGGGATTGAAATGCCGAGCTGATTGTTCATATTTGCCAACTATTTGCGATTTGCATTTTCAATCAAAGTGTCGATGATGGAAGAAAACAATATCGATATCAACAAACGACAATGGTGATTTTGATGCTTCGAACGTGGCAAGGTTTCTACACTTGAAAATATAATAAAGTACATTTTTTGTGTGTTACTAAATCAATTTGTATGTATTTTTTCCAGACATATGTAGGTAATTAAAGAAATACTTCTTCATTTTTAAGAAATATGAGTTTTAGATAGACTTTTGTAGATGGAAAATGACCCATTTAACAAAATATCTTTCTAGCTATTTCAATTTCCAAAGAATATGATATAAAGTCTGTTTTTATAATCCTGCTTCACCTGTGACCATCTCAAAAACACTTTTTGTTATCATTTCTTTAACAGGAAAAACAGCATATTCTGAGACACCTCTTCCATGTTGATATTTATCAAAGTGCAATCGCAAAAACTGGATGGCAGTGTGCTAAGGAAGAGCTTCAAGTTATGTTTGTTTGCAGAGAGCTGGAGAAAACTCTTCAAGCACGAATGCCCCACAGTCACACGTTCAAGATGCCGAGAGAGAGCTGGAGAAATTTCACTCGGCACCTGTCTGCAGGTGGGATGTGCCCCTGTTCTGTTGTCATATTTTCATCACACTTCAGGTGTGAAATAAACACACATGTGTGTGCATACAGCAGAGTTCCTTGAAGCTGAAGCAGAAACTTCGTGCAGCCCGTAATATTTGCTCACAATCATTTCCCTTTCTTTTTTTTTTCTTGCTCTGGGACAACAGCTTAATTTCGCAGTGGCCCGGAAAAACTTTAACATCAGTGGTGGGTTTAATTCTTGGTCTATTCTATCGTTTACTTTGCGCCAATGGAAATTAGTTCGGGCTGCTATGTGCTTTGCATAACTAATGATTGGCTCGCTTAAAGACTGAGCTAATATAAATGAAGAAATAATAAACTCTTTATTATTAGGCCATCGCTTAACAGCTAGCTATAATATATATATATATATATATATTTAATTAAAAAGTTGTGGGCCAAAACCAAAGGAAGGCAAATATTTGCATGGAGTTGTGTGTGTGTGTAATTCTGGCAAACATTGCGTAAACACAATCAGCCACTTACACACACACACACACTCGAACCCTCATCCAGACATAATATCCGATTTCAATTGGAAGGAAAACCTATTAGAAATTATTTCCCTTCACTAAATATTTGCTCGATTGTGTGCGCATCGCATCTTTGTTATTGTTGTTAATGCCATTGTATTCAATGAAATGCCCCCAGAACCCCCGAAAAACATTTCCCATAATAATTGTCAGTCTGCTGCCCTCACAATCACACAATCCCTTTATTTGGTTAGATTTTAAGCCTTGAATTTTCGTGTTGGGTCAGCGTGTTTGTGTGGGCCTTCCTATCCATGTGAGTGTGTGTGTGTGTGTGTGTTTGGCACACATGGCGTATGCGTATTGTTGATTTAGTTGATTGGCTTAAAGGCGTGACCTAACCAATGCTGGCCTGCAATAATTGTCCGGATTCCTGATATTTGCCCCAGTTGCCCCGGCTCCCCTTCAATTAGCCCCGGCTATCTTACCTTTTTGGCCTGCAACCTTGGGAGTTCTTCAATATCCGACACCTGAAATAAGAGGAAATTCACTGATGAGTTCTCAACGCAAAATTACATGTTCCGTTTAATCAAGTGGCTTGCATTAGACATTGTTTGCTCGGCTCGCATTCCGGCCTGCCATCGCAATTAATATTCAAATCCAGGTGAGGTATTTTCTAAAACTACATTTTCCCTCTTCGGTATGCTTCAATTAATATAACTTTGTAGTTGGGTTTCGGGTTTACGTTGCGTTGCGGTAGAATATCGAATTCCCGCCTCAGAATTTCTAGCTCACAATGTGTGCGTTTTCCTTGGATAGGTTTTTTCGCCAGCAAACTGCAGCTGGAATTTCTCTTTTTTTTTTTTAAGGGTTTGCTTTGTTTCGAACCTTTTTTTTGTTTAGGGTGCCCGGTTGTTTATGAAGTGTCCAAAAGTGTGCGCTGGCCTGGCTGCCTGTTTGTTTGCCTTTCATGTTAATGGACTTTACGCGCACATGGACACTGGCAGGCAAAAGCAGCAGGAGCATCAGCGAGTTTTCCTGAACAGCGGTTCCCTTTTTTCTATTCAGCAGCTAACTTTTGGTGGATGGCATAGAGACATAGATAGGCGAATATATGTGCACAGGAAAAATTAATACAAGTAACTATAGTGCAAAAAAGAATTTTAAAATCTGGCAAACTGCAAAAATTATAAATCTTGAGGTCAAGAAAATGGTACGATATGAAAAGATACTTTAGTTTTGAATTAATATTACTTATATTGATCGAAAAATATTATTCATTTCAACAAATACTTGTGAAATTATCTATAATATTGACTTTAAACTTTTTTTTAATTTCATATGATATTTTTGATTTTTTTCCAGTGCACATATATGGGTGGCACAATATATGCATTGAGTCTGCCATGTTCGCCCAGCTGTTGCCGTTTGAATTTTCCGGAAAACTAACAGCGTTTGGTTTTTATCGATGGTTTATCGTTTAAAGTTTTCCATCAGCATAAATTCTGAACCGTTCACAGCGAGGCCTTCAGCAATTTTTCATTAGTTTCTGACGTGACAATGTTGCGTATACTTAATATTTATCCAAGTTTCTTACGACAATCGTAAATAACCGCAGAGACACAAGACACCCATATTCACGCGTGCAACATGCTGTTCGACAATTATTTGTGTTGCTGCAACACGCCAAATAAAGGTTTTATTTTTTTTTTGGTTTGGGGTGCTACGAACTGAGACAAAAGTCAACATAAAAATGAAATACAAGGCAATAATATTTGCTCAACATGTGTGCGTTCTAGGGGTTGTTTCTGGGCCACCCCCTATTTGTCTTGTTCGTGCGCGCATAAGTAGGCAACGATATCCGTTGGGGAAATTAATAAACTTTTTGCACCTTTCTCTGCGCCAAACTGTTTTTATTTACCCCATTCCCCTGCGCTATTTTTTCAATAAAATACCCTTCAAACTGCATCTCATTATGTAGGTATTATTAAAATTCTTTGCCCTACAACAGCAGATGTTTCTCCTTCGGTTTTAATGGGGCAGCGAAACTTTCCGTCAAAACTGGAATAATAAAGCTTTCATATGCACATGCGTATGTGGGAAATACAAACATTGGAGCCAACTATAGGTTTTTGGATCGCCGTCCATCTGGCGAAATAATGAAATTTCTTTAATGCTCTGCTGGCACACATTTAGCCAGGGGGTCAATGTTGGTAAACATTCTGCAGCACTGCATTCGGTACTTAAAAAAATGCGATAAACTTCGAAACTAGTTTGGTGTTTTATCCCTGAAAACAAAATTAATCATGGGATTAATGGGATCAATTTAATCAATTTTTTGATACATTTGTTCCTTTAAAAAATCCATATGTTTTCTACTCTAAGAGGCAATATTTACCAACATTTTTTTAACTTTTAAAATATTTTATTATCGTATTTTTCTACGTGTAAGTGCGCTGCAGTTTTGGGCACAATTTTTAATTAAAACGCACCAAATCGAGCTTATTAAAAAGTTGCACTGACCGGCCAAAGGTGATGACCTCGGTTCTCGGCTGAGCCCGGGAATTAAATTGCCGACCGATGCGTGGGCGAAAGTTTACCAACTCGACCCGCTGATGCGTTGTCATAATGTCAAATGGATCGAAGTCCAAACGGGGCCGTGCAAACACACGGTCGTAGTAGGATATAATAACGGTTATCCGGCAAACAGCGTGACAACTGTGTGCCATATCGTTCCCCCAACCCAAACCATACCATCCCATACCAAACCATACCATCCCATCCCAAACCAAACCAACCCATCCAAACCCTGCGGCTGAATGGGCCACACATATTGCCATTTTCAGCGAGCTATGCAATTCGACGGCCTTGTTGACATTGTCCGGCAACTGTCATCGGCTATCGGGAGAAAATATTAACAAATACTCCCTATTTTTGGGCCAACAACAGTGCATCCCCTGGCTTATGGCGGTTGGCACTATTGTGTATGGATATGAAGGACATTTTTTCTGGCCCTGAGAGTGAGTACATAGAGAAAAATTGACAACCAAGCTGTTAATTAAAGCTGTCTCATCAGAAATATACCTGAGAAAATAGTAAATAACCTGAAAAATCTGTCAGGAAATTTCTTTTCTTCACATGCAATTAAACCGGAATATTCTTAAAAATGGAACTTCAATTAATTTAGGCAGTCATGGAAAAATGTTTTTATCCTACGATTTCAATGTTCGCTTTAAGTGAATTTTACTAACTCCCTTACGAATCAGAAACAAACAATTAAATCTGGTTCTGTGGCTTTCTGCTTACTCATGCAGGCGGCTTTTCCATAAATAATAACGCTCGCCATCCCTTCCATTTGCTATTTGAATTTTGCTAGATTTTATAAAGTGCAATTGGGTAAAATAAACTTGAAATGTGTATATTTGTCTGCCATGCATATATATCGGCACATATCTGCCTTTGGGTTATTTTCTATTTTCCATTAACATTACATACGGCATGGGGACAACAAAAAATCCTTGTGCCATCAGTTTTATATATTTTTATGTTGGATTATTTTTCGTTGGTTAAATTAGTTTTCATAATCGGCAAACTGAAATCAGAAGGGACAAAGAAGCAAGTCGATGTGGGAAAATAATTTCCATTCGAAGTCACTGGCTTTCTCAGATGAAATTAAGTAATCCAATCGAGTGTTTTATTGCTCTGGCAAAATGTTTATCATGGCCTCTTTTTCCGACTGTCTTTGCAATTTACAGACAATTTGATTGGATTTGCTTAGCATTTCGTTGCATTTTATTTCACGTTTTGACAAATAACAAATTATTTATTTTGAAGACAATTATCCAATCTGTGTAGTTTAAAGTAATTTTATGAGGATCCCTGGCGGAATGCAAGGCCACCGAAGCAAAACCAGAGTCATAACCGAAACCATCGTTTAAAGAATATATATTTTTGGGTGTAGGAAAGCGCAGCGGAAGCGTCAAAATGAACGGAAATTGGCTTAAAAATGACAACAGAAATGCAACAATGGCGGCCAAAAACAATGGCAGTCAAGTGGTGTAGCCAAAAATAGTACACGATAGCTGCTCTTTTTGAAGCCCTTGTACGCAGCAGTCAGTCATATACATATCTACAAACAAAACTATATATATATATAGAAGCAATATCTATTCATGCGAAGTTTGGTTTTTCGATTTTCATTCGGTTTTCATGGAGTTTTGAGCATCGTTTTTGCATTTATAATTTTTAGTTGCATTGTTTCTCTTGCACACACACAATTTCCTATTAAATATGGCAGCATTTTTACGTCTCGTTGATTATTTTCGCGGTTGGTTTTGTTTTGCATTTATTTGTTGCTATTTTTTTTGCTGCATTTATTTGGCAGTATGTTGTTGTTTTGGGGCCATTTTCCGCTTTGGCTTTTTAGTTGCGCTTTTGGTCGGCCCCGTGTGGTCGGTTTTTGCTGCTCTTCTGGCCAGGCTGGGCATTAACTTTTGCACGTTACAAGCTTAACATTGATTCTGCGGATACGCCGGGCAGGGTCCCATTTTCGGAGGCTTCCGCCTGTTTTCCCGATTTCCCCGTTTTTCCCGGTTTTTCCACGGCAGATCTGTTGTGTGTACGCCGTGAGCCATGTGTCCTGCTCTTCCGGAGGGCATCATTTGCACAAGAATTGCAAAAATGTTCGCCGTCCGGCCGCCTGACATTTGCAAAAAGTTAGTTGCCGTTTTGGCCGCTTCCACATTGGGCTTTAAAAAGTTATAAAAATGCTTTTGCTAACTAACTGAATTATTTTCTTTAGTTTAAGGGAATTCTTTTTATTTATATACTAATATTCAGTCAAATAAATATTTTATTTTTGATAACTAACTCAATTATTTGCTATAACTTTAAGGCCACATAAGCTAAAATGGATTTAACTATTTTTTTATAAATGCAAAGAATTTCTATTTAGAGGTGTGATGTTCAAATGAATAAATGCTGGAGTTTTTTACTGAACAGAGCACAGGTTTAGGAAAAATCTATTGTCATGATTCGATTTAGCAAATCAAAGCTCCATGCACATACTGCGTATACGTGATATTTGAATGGGCTTAGTGATTTCAGTACACTGAGCTTAGTTTGTTTTAAAATTGCTAAGCTCTGGCAGGGAAATTGAATTAACAAAGCGTTCGGCTTCAATGTGACCAAACAAATCCCTGAGAAATATGCTTGACTTTGCTCGGCTCATTTGATGTTGGCACTCGCCGGGAATATCCTTACCGGATATGAAAGGAGTCGGGTTGGGGGGGTTTTCGATCCTCTTCGACTGCCCTCGTACGTTTTTCAATAGCAAACACAATCCCGGCAGTTTCAATTGCCAGAAAAGCTGCAGCTGCTCCGCACGCAGACACACGAGCACATATGGATGCGCTCGGTTCCGTTTCCGGTTCTAAATATAGTTATTTCTGCACTGCTGGCAGCCATGGCAACTCTTTCAAGCACTTGAGCAGCATCAGCCACCTGACTGACTGCCTGTCCGTCTGTCCGCCCGACCTGTCCTCCTGCATTCCGGCGTTCAGTCCACCCGGAGCCATTTCCCAGTCCCGGCAACAACTGTTTGCTTACCCACGGAACTTGTCGGCACGGAAAGAAATAGTATGTAAATCAGGTTTATTCCTATATTTACAGACTGATACTATCGAAACATCAATTAACCTAACAAACAATAGTCCCAACAGAATCAGAATCATCATGTTTATTCAAAACTACTTGGAAATATTTATAGAAGCAGGTTTTATAAAGGTGCCTAAAAGATCACTATGGCTTTTGAATTATATTTAAAGGAGTCTTAAAGTATGCAACAATATATAGGAATTCGGAAGACGACTGCATACCATCCATTTCTATATTTTAAAGGGTCTTTTAACAATGCAGAATATAAAAACTTATGTTTTTAGGCGTTGATCCAGAAATAACTGGTAATGGTGCTTAAAAGTATGCAACGATAAAAAATCGTATGAATCCATCGGATTCCAAATAAAACCGAATTCGTTGCATACCTTTAGACACCTTTATCGATGATTTTAAAATCCTTAAAAAATATTCAAATATTTTTCTGAATGTATTTTATTCAACACCGCTCCCCTCGCTTTATCTCTTTCTCACTGCACTGTGTGTATTTTTGTATGCAAATAAGCAAAATATTTTAACAGCAATGTTTTTTGCGCTGTCGTCTGGGCCGCTGTTTGCCAATGACTTGTTGATTTTACAACTTTTCCAATTGAATGAACTTGGAAGGAGTGGAAAGGAAAACTCATGTTTGTGCCAGGGACGAAAAGTGATTTTCACTTGCTGTCACATCTTTTTTGAATTATTGATGAAAATGCATCAGTTTAAAATGAAAAACTGTTTGCCGTATTTGCCCGGCACACACATGTAATCCAAATGCAACTCCAGTTGCGAAGTAGTAATAAAAACATATTGCATTTTTGACAAACTTCCATCACTTCAAAGTGCAGCACGTAAAACTCCGTGGAATTTCGCCAGATTTTCTAAGTGGATTTGCAAACGAAATATAAATATCCAGATTGGCGACATCGTGCCCTTATTTTTCTTCATTGTTGTGCCGAGGTTTTAACCACAGGCGGGCGGGGTTTTTGGCATTCTGGAATTTTGTTTACACAAAGGCGGCACGTTTGGAAATCGCCAGAAATCGAATGAGGCAAGTGGCGGAGAGAATAAATAAATATTATGAGTGAGTTTTTCGGGGCGAATGACACGATTTGTCAGCGGAGGCAAGCCCTGGTTGCTGTTGTTGTCAACAACTTTTGGCACTTGACACTTAATGTGCATCATTGCGCAGCTGACAATTTCAAGCCATTTCCGTGGTGCCAGCCAAGTCACTGCCACATCTTCTATTTCTCCTTCTGCCGCCGGAGTGGAGTAAAGTTTCCACTGTTCAAGTTTTGCATGGCCATATAAAAATCGAATAACAAATTGCTCACAAAAGCAACTGCAACTGCAACTCCAGCTCCAGATCCAGCGGATGGGGACATTTTCTGACATTTTTATGAGCAGCTGCAAAAGATTTCTGGCGTTCGTTAGATTTTTGCCCTGCACTTCCTCTATTCCAACTTGTTTTCCACTACCAAAATTTGTTGTGCGTGAAAAGTTCTCAAGATGAAGATAGAACTTTTCCAAGTGACTGATGGTGAGCGTGATTTTCGGTTTTCCAAATGTCAGCCGCAGACTTCTGCACTCCGAACATCTGATTGACAAACATTTTGTGGCTGCACGAAAGGTGATTGCGAATGTGAATGCGAGTGTGAGTGTGTAAATTCAATTGAACGGCTGCCCAGGGAAATTCAGTTACCTTTAGTGGCCAACAGCTGTCGCTAATTTACAGCCAGGTAAAACTTTGCCACTGCCACCATATTGCCATATCGCTCGAGTGGGCCCGAACTTTCAATTAAGCCCGAAAGGACACACACAAGTTTCCACTTCTACGGCCGTCGCATATTTCAATAAGTTTTCAAACTCAGAAGCGACGCGCTAAAACAACATAATTCATACTTAACTCACCGAAACAGTTTCCCCGAAAAGCGCCGCCCAAAAGGAAAACTCTGCAAAATGGCCAAGGGCTAGCTGCAATGAAAAATGGCAAAGCGGGAAATAAAATTGCATTAGTGGTGCATACACAGAGAAAAATCAATTGATAAGAAATATATTTTTTAAGTCCATAATAACCCCTTAAATAAATAGCTTCATTTGGTACTTTATAGATGTTAATTTTATAAATGTTGTGTTATGTTAAGATGATATGATATATAATGATGAGTCCAATAACGTATTTTATTATTTTATTATGAATTATTAGGAACTATACATTTCCTAAGACTTAAAAAATAAATTGATAGATCTATGGCTTCTGTTCGAAATGAAGTCTATAAAGTACTGATATTTTAAAAAGTTTTTCTCTGTAGACTTCATAGTGAATTTGAGTGTCCTTTTGAGTGTGCGTGTGCCGTAAGTTGAGAAAGATGTAGCTGGGCCTCCTCATAAAACGAAATTAAATTTATGTACAGTTGCAAAGTTGGTGGGGAAATGGCGGATGGGTGGGGCATAAAACTTTCAAAGGCAGTCGGGAAGTGGATCTAAACACGCGGCCAGCCCTTCCTGGCCGTAATTCAAAATTCGAGTGGCAGTCGCAGTTTGGGGCAGTACAGTAAGGCAACCGCCAAAGGCGCAGGATGCACGGCAGCACTGCATCCTGTTTTTTGTTGTGGGCGGGATCTGTTCACGCTTGTTTTCACTTGGCCGGCATTGTAGGCCTGTTCCCAGGCCCATTCCCATCCCCATCCGCATCCCATCCTGGCCCGAAAACTTGGCCATGTTGCCCGCGGGTGTTTGCGGTGGCTGGCTGCATTGCTGGCCACCTTTGCCTGTCAGCTGCCGCAGGCGAAAATCTGGCAGTTGCAGGAATCGCAACAGCAACATCAACTGCCAGGAACAATCTTTAAGGCACTGGCGAAAATTTTAACATTTTAAATGAGTTTTTACTTAAATAAAATATTTAAGAATTTTTCAGCTTGGCAAGGGACTATCAAAAAAGTATCTTTTATGCTATTAATATCATTTTGATTTTTGTTGTGACAGGTAAAAAATATT
The DNA here is from genome assembly GCF_043229965.1 of Drosophila suzukii. Taxonomy (NCBI): domain Eukaryota; kingdom Metazoa; phylum Arthropoda; class Insecta; order Diptera; family Drosophilidae; genus Drosophila; species Drosophila suzukii. Next base: position 86,589,171 of record NC_092082.1, read on the forward strand.
TAAGCGTTATAACAAATACTCAAGGCCTTCTAGTTTGTTGTATATAACAATTTTTGCCTGAAACTATTCAAATACTATCTCTATAAACTCCTGTAATTCATTAATATAAGTAATAAGTTAAATAAAGTGCTTTTCCTTTGCTTTAATAAGTAAAATTACATTTATAAAAGCTAATATTAGTTTGTAATCAATTGTTATCCTCTGAGTGCAAGCATTTACTTCAAAGAAACCCTAAAAGCAAATAAAACCCTAAAAAACAGCCTCCCCCAAAAAGAAAATGTAAGTTTGCCTCACTGCAAATGCGTTTTTCGAATTAAGTTATTGAGTTGAAAACCCAAAGGAGGTGATTAAAGCCATAGACATTCGCCTGGAATGCCTTCAATCTCGATCTCTCTAATCCCGCCAAACAATTGGCAGCGTTCTCAGCAATTTTAATTGAATTTCCTGAATCAATGCAGCCCCAAGTCACTACGGCCACCGGCCAACAAAAATTCAGCTCAACTTTAAAGAATTTACAGAGAAATAAAAAGTGTTCTTAGCACTTAAGATTGCATTCTTGCTTAGCCAAGGAAAACACACATTTAAATTCAAATAAATAGTTTGACAAACCTCCAATGAATATAGTTTGCTGTAAGCATTGAGAGTAAGTGCTTCAAGCTGACCATTATTTATTACAAGTTGTATAAATTACAAACAAATATTTATTATACAAAAGAAAAGGCTATTACAATATGAGAACCTACTCTAAATACATTTGTAAACAAGATGTAGAAATGAAACATGGCTTGACTACTATGAAATGCTTATTAGAATTGTGTTTTAAACGAAAGTACTCCGAAAATCCCAGTACTTGAAAGATAAATTGTCTTTATTTTACGATATATGTAAAATTGGGTATCGAAATGAACCCAGAATCACTGAAGATGCCATAACTGCGGGCAATTCAATGAAATACGGCCGGACAGTGGAAAATTCGGAAGGGATATGAACACGTTCGTTGGACATTGTATTGGATCCTCAAAAAAGAAGGACTCAAAGGAGTCTGAGTCCAGGACCAGTTCGTGTGTGTAATTGCCAAAGGAACGGACTGCGGAGCTGTCTGAATGGGAATTATTGATAAATTCCAATGCATGCCAGTTGACAAACATGTTGTTGTTATTGGGTTGGGTCCAGTAACCAACTCTCTCATCCAGGGACGTTTCAATTGTAATTACGTTTATTGCATTGCTTTGGCTTTCGGTTTCGACTTTTTCCTCTTGTTTTCCCCATTTGCCGTCTGTTGTTTGTATCATTGACTGGCTCTCGTCTGTGCCGGAAAGCACAAAAAATGAGTTTCGGTAGGCAATTTCGCAGATACATACTATATATAGATACGGATACGAATACGGATACGGATACACCCACACAGGGCCCTGAAATACGCACACGAACTGGCCCCATAGCATATTTTTGACATTTTGTGCATGCCTGTTCGCCAAAGTATGCAACGTTCCATAATCGAAGGCTGAGATTTCCAAGGCGAGTGTGTGTGAAAAGCGGAGGAAAAGCGTAGGAAAATGCTTGTAGGTGAATGGGTGGATGCACTGCAATCGCTGCCCAGCACAATCGAAGTGATTTGCCCCAGTGCAGGGCTTTGAATACTAAGCAAGATCCCTAAGTGAGTTGTAAAGAAATTTTATTTGGCCGCTTGAACCGCAATGACCCACACGCGTTTGCAATGGAAATAAAATTGGGGCGAGTCACTTGCATGACACTCCCATACACTGAAATTCCAAAACCGGCAAAATTAAAAATAAAATATATTCTTTAAAATTTCATATCCATATACTGCTAGGAACTAAAATGTTTACATTAATCTTGTGTATCTTTTAAGAGTATTTTATTAGCTAGTTCCAAGAATTTAAATATTTTTTCAATACTTAAAATATTTTCAATGAAATTAAAGTATTTCAGTTAAAAAAAAATATAAATAAAATAATTTGTTTCCTTAATTTATTAACATATGAATTTTTTTGAATTTCTGCGATCCTAATTTTTTTTTATAGGTGTTTTTAATTTTCTTTCAGTGTTTTTGTGCCCACAATGGAAAAGGTATGCGTGCAGCTATCTTTTTCCTGCCGAAGGTCCTGGGAGCGAGCACCTTTTTGGCATGCAGGCCGCAAAACTATGCGAATGCGAATGTCTGTGAGTCCGTCTGCCATGTGGCATGCAGCAACAGTTTCCAGGACTTTTGTGCGGGGGTCAAGAACTGGACTTGTCTAACTTCCGGACCAGCTGGGTCTCCGTAATCCTCGGCAATCCCTCTTGCCACGCACCCGGGATGAGATTGAATGTCTCTGCTGAAATGCGAGGTAGGCGGGGAATGCAGACGCTCTCAAACGCTTACTAGATACAAATATTTTCCGATTCTATTTTTTTACGGGGCCGACATGAATATTCCATGGGACATTTTATGGCCTGGCCCACAGGTGCGTTCTGAGCAAATCAAAATGCTTTTAAAAATTTCATCTTTGGCTGGGCATAAAATTTTAACCTGTCCATATAATATATTTTGACAACTTGCTTGCGACAATATGCCAGACGACGGTGGAGAGCCATTTGTGGAATTGCATTTAAAAATCGTTTACTTTTGCATGAGTGCCCCCATTGAGGGACACGCCCCTTTTTTCAAGGGGGTTCAGTGGGCGGTGGGTGGTGGTTGGGGCAGGGTGGCCCAGAGTGTTTATGCTGCAATTTGTTGCGAACGCACGTAGCAATTGCACGGCAATGGCAATCCTTTTGGCCAACAACATTGTTTTTCTTCATTTTACTCAACTTATGAAAAATATATTCGTATACCGCACGCTCGCTTTTTATTTATATAGGTAGTCGTATTAAATTTTGTAGGTAGACCAAAGAAAAGTTACATAAATTGTTGCAAAGTTGTATTTAAATTCAAGATTCAAACAACATTTTGAACCAATATTATATTTTAAAATATTATTTACTCAACATAATTTTGTATAAAGAAATCCACCTTTCACATACCCTATATCCCAGGACTTTTTACCTATATTCTGACCTTTTTCGTATCACCATCTTGCCAGGTATCGTGTATTTCTGCGGGCTTTGCAACAATGCAGTGGAAATCGCTCTGGATGCAAACTTTAGCCCAAAAATCCTGGCTCAAAGGAAACGCCAGTGAAACAAAGGCGTGTGGATAAGAAAAGAACCCTGGAAATGCTCGAATCTGTTTGTTTGTGTTTGTCAGCAAATTGTGTGTGAAGATGTCAACAAGCTAGTTAACTGCATTTGATCTGCACTTTGCCTGAAACACAAACACAAGACCCATCTCTCGGTGTGTGTGAATCTATTATTGCTCAAGCACATTTCGCTCCGCAGTTATGTTAGTTTTCCTTGGTTTTCACCATTTTTCCCTCGCTTTTTTGTTCGCCAACGCTCACGTCGCTTAATACTTGGCTTCATGGCGATAGTTTCCCTCGCTGGCTTTTTGTCTTTCGCCCGGGAAAATGTTGTCAAAATGACAGAACATTTTGCTGAAGTTTAAGTAGCATGAAGTACGAAAATGGGCGGGGGCCCCCACGCATGTGTGCGTTTTGTTTGGCAGGACTTGACACGCCCTGTCATTTCCACAGAATTTCCCGCCGCCCTCCCACAGCTTTCCCTCCCCAGCACGGCTTCTCCGTAGAAATTCGCTAGATTTCAAGCTGCTCTTGAATGAATGAACCATACTTGACTTGCCGCAGCACTTAATATTCCATTCAATTATCTGAATACATTTAAATCCAAAGTCGGTTTGAATTTATCGTCTAATTTGCGAAACAAACTCCTATATTTTCTGAATGCTCCTTAAATGATATTTGCCTCAATTAAAAGTCTGAAATGCCAGAGAAAATGCCTGCAATATTTATATCCATAAAATGAAATAGAAACGCACTCGACTTTTAAAAGTCAAATGGCTGTAAAGTGAGTGTGCGTGTGCCAAAAGCCAAAAATTATTGCCCCCAGAAAAGGAGATTTTTGACCGAAATAAATTTCGAATGCAAAACTATTTAATAAGCATCAGACTGGCCGACCATAAATAAATAAAGGCCTGAAAAGTGTGTACTCAAATACAGTGAATATAATGAATATTAAAAGTCGAGTTAATGTTAAATTGTATATACAATGAGAAACAGCAATTCTGAATAATTTTTTTTACTTTTTATGTCGATTTCATGAATATCAAAGATAAAACTTTTAATGAAAAATATAATGAATCATTATGAATAAGTCTTACATTTTTAAAGAATTTAATATTTTTACAGAAGGTTTAAACTCCCTTAACAAAGTGTTGTAAAGCAAATAGCCACTGTACTTGAATAAATTCATGTGCTTCAGCTATGGAGTAAAACAAATGTGATGTTGTGCTTTAAGTTAAAGCTTTTAATTGCTTTGTTTTTGCAAGCATGAGTTATAACAGAGCGGAGAACAAGAAAAAACAAAGCCTAAACGGAAGTGTCAGTGGGCTACTCCGATGTCTGCTCAACTGAGCCAGCCAACAACAAGCTGTTTGTTATGCCCTTGTGCCGCCCCAAACTCCCATCCCCATCCTCTTTTGGCCATCTCTAGTTGGCCAAGATGAGCAGAGGAACTGCACTCAGAAAAAAATAAAAAAACCATTTTATCCTTCATTGTGCAATGGTTTAAAATTTTATTTTTATTATAAGTACATTTCATTAATTCAATGGTTAAATAAATTCTAAAGATTTATAATTTTTCTATATTTTATAATTATGTCATTTAAGTGGATTGAACTATGAGTGGATAGGTCGTTTTATAAAGCTAAGCCAGTTTTCAGGTTTTTCCTTATTTATTTTGATGTGTTTTTTAGATAATACTCGAATAATTTTGCATTTTTTATACATTTTTTTTCTCAGTGCGTTGCCGCTCATTCGGTTGTAATGAATACGGTCTCGTTAGATTTTTGGCGTGGTTTGGGGGGCGGTACAGACGACTTATTTATGCTTACGAGAGTGAGCTCGTTCGTCTGCCTGTGTCCAGATGTCCGACTGATTTGCATCTTTTTTGCATGCATCCAGACACACACACACTCGGACGGAACATGCACACACAGATACTCACAGACACACACACACAGGAGCAGCAATTATTGCATTTATGAAATTCAGCTGCTGCTATTGCGGCAGCAGCTACTTCACAGATACTCGCCGGCTTTAGTATGTGCCTTTTGGATACAGGGCTTTTCCTCTGCCTTCTTTTTCCTGTTTTCATACACTTTTTGGGGGTACCTATTATGTATGGCATGATTTTTGTAACTCGATATTCGGACATTATTATTAAAGTGGTATCAGGTTAAGGTAAACCAATTAGGTAAGTTACTTTATTATGTTGAAAAATCCATATATACTTGTTCTTGTTTGTTAAAAAATCAAACATTAAATCAGGATATCTGAAGAATATTTTCAGTATTATTTAGTACCACCAACTGATCTATTAATCTGAAAGGGCATGCGTGTGGTGATCTTCTAGTGCCCAGTTACCCTGGTGTTGTTAAATTTCGGCATCGGGGAATTCCCTTCTCCGCCCACAGCTATGGCAATTATCATTGGCCCAATCCCCGCCGAAAGTCCCAATCCGCTCTGGTAACCCCTTCTCCAACTGCGTGCCCAAAAACCGAACCCATTTGGACTCCATCCTCCGTTCCCCGCCTGCCAGCAGGCCCATTCAGTTTGCGGCTTGGTCTTGTGGCCAACGACCCTTTGCCCCGCACTTTGGCTCTCCAGTTGAGCGGCCCTTGGCCGGGGTCATAATTTCTGAAATGTTTTGACTTGCATTCGCCTTTTATGCTGATTTACTGGCTGTTGTGGTTTTGTGACAAATCTGTTTTGCTCACTTCTGATGTGATTCTCATTCTTTTGCAGCCAGCAGAGGCCTTCGTCGCTCCACTCGATGTGCGGCTTAAATCTGCCAAAAAGTTTTATTTCAAGCAATTTAGTTTTGCATTTGTTTGACTTGCTTAATTTGCATACATATAGCATGTAGGTTATACGTATTTTGGGCCTCTTCGGTGGCGGGGCGGAACAAACAGATTGTGTAAGGGCGGAACGATTTAGGTTCAGTCATTAGGCATAAATCAGTGTCTGTGGAACTCATTAAATCACGCGGCCTGCAATGGAGGGGGCGTGGCCCATGGGCCTAGGCTCAAAAACGCCCCCTAGGATGTATATCTTTTTTCTGGTTTATTACGCTTTCAGGATATCCCCCTTGATCTCTGACTTGTGGGGCAGACTTTCGATGGTGCATCAAGCAAAACAAAAGATGCACAGCAAAAAAACTGGATAAAGATATTGGACTTAAAGTTGTACATATCTCTAGACAATAAAATCCTTCAATATAATGGTATTTATTTTTTCTCTGCGTGAAGTTCTCTTTAACTGGACTTAAAGTTGTACATATCTCTAGACAATAAAATCCTTCAATATAATGGTATTTATTTTTTCTCTGCGTGAAGTTCTCTTTAACTGCCCGAGAGCCTTGGCATTTAATTCAATTTGAGCCATCCACACCTGATGCTGGACGCACAATAAAAACCTTAGCAAATCGCTTTGGTCCCTGCTAATTTATTGGCCAGGCTTTAATGATGATGATGGAGTTTGAGTCGGCCTTAAAGAGGGGGAAATAACAATGCATCGATGCCAGGTCCCGAGGGCATCACGTAGACCATCCAGGTGCTTTTCAAGGTCGTATTTGCCCCTCTGTCTGTTGCAATCTCATCGCGGTCATAATAAATTTATGCAGGTACAGCTCGTCTACCGGTCCTCTGTTCCATCGGTTCCACAGTTCTTTGGTTTTCCAGTTTGCCGGCTCTAAAGAAGTTATAAAAACCAAAGCCGGTGTGTGTGTGTGCGATGGGTGTTAATGCCGGGAAATTGCCGGCGGGTAATTGTCGTTGTCGGTAATTGTGTCCATGTGGTCTACAAGTTGTCTCGGCCGGTTCCCTTTGTCCACCATCACCATCTCCTACCATCTCGTTGGGCTACAATGTGGCTCATTTGTGCAGCAAACGAGGTTGCAATTTTGTTACCATTTTCAGGAACCGGGGACAAATCATTGCCATGGGGCCAGAAGTAATTGGTTGCCAGGCCTGCAAGCCCTGCACCCCAAAAATCCACTTGACTGGGGTTGTCATAATTGCGGTTGAGGCACTGTCCTTTGCATTTTAAGCCCTTAAGTATTTACACATCGTTAACTCTGAATTACTGTGGGCTAGTAGGATATACATACGTATATTGAGTGGTCAGATTGAGAAGAAAGAGCCATATTCTTCGGTTATTTTCGGTGCTATCTATTTTTCTTGTGGTCTCCATTCCAACGTGGATTTAATAGCATATTTTATACCGTCTCTCTATCCTTTCATTTCATGGTTGAGGTTTTTTGTGTAATGAAACCGCAATTTTATGACCCATGGCCTTGCATATTCTTGGGCGATTTAAAGCGCTTTTAAATCCCATAGTTTTGCATTGATTTCTCTTTTATATGATTTCCAACTTTGCCGTCCAGCCGTAGTCTCCTCTTTTTGCCTCCGCTCTTTATGGGATATATTTTTTAATAACATTTTTTACTGACCATATATGGGTGTTTCAGAGGTTGTGTGTGTGTGTTTGTGGAAAATCGGAATTTGTGGCATCTGCGGCCTTGTGTCCTTTCACCCCACCATTTCCCAGTAGTTATGTGCGTTTTATTATGTCAACATTGGGCCATTGTTCATTGGGAAGCTCACTGGGATCATCATGGCGGGATTTTGGGATGTGGATGGGATGGGGATGAGGCTCTATCCCCCTTCTGTGTTTTTCTGGTATTTTTGCGAATGTTCCAGGCTTTTAGCTTTGATATATTTGTTAGTCTGACCATAAGCTTTGTGTAATAAAATTGTTGCATTTTGAGACCGTAATTGTCCGTTTGTGATGGAGTGCATTTTGATGAGGGCGATATTTAAATGGAAAAAGGCTTGTGGTGGTGTCATAGCTTAATCAATTTTAATAAAAAATGTGTTTCTTCTAAGTATCTCGTAGAGCCAATTTCCTTGACCAAAGCCTTATTTATACCCGTATTCTTCATGCCGGAAATTAGAAGTCGAAATCTCTATAATCTGTATGTTTTCTTAGGGTCCCAGACGACCAATTTCTATGGTCACTCATGTCGTTGGACATAAATCGAAGTAGAGCTGTGACAGAAGAGAAATCAAGCTTATCGGCCGACAGGGAAAATATCCATTACCACCTGGGCCACGCCCACAACAAACCGACCCGCCCCCTTTTTAGCCTTTTCAAAAAGTAACAAACAAACAAATGGCAGAATCAAGTAACTTAAATGTCATGCCGAGGGAGAACATGAGCAAATCTGCAATTTGTTTTACGTAATAGATTAAACTCTTCTCAGGCTTTTTTTACACAGAGGAAAAAGGATTATTTGGCTTTGTTTGATTTAATGTTGGTCAAGATAACAAGATATTTTGGCAATTTTTGATACAACACTACAATTCTTTCACTATATAGACATTATGTGCCCGTTTTTAATACCCATTGCTTATTTAAGCTTCATTTGATATAATACAGATAATGTAAACTTAAAGTACCACCCTGTAAGAGGGGCAAACGAAGTGATAACACCTAATTTATTTCACAAAACGTTTTCAGTCTTAAACATCCTTGACGTAAACTATTCCTTTCGACTTCTCTTGGCCTTTTTATCCACGGTGTAGCCGTGCGGATGAGGCCAAGTCCTGACCCAGGCCAACTGCCAACTGGCATTGGCACCGACTCCTACGACTCCTACGACTCCTACGATCCTCCACCTCCGCCTCCGCCCAAATGAAATTGAAGAAAATTGCATTTGCACGAGAGACAATTTCGAAACAATTGCAAAACTGTTTGACATGCCGCCTCCATCCTCCATCCAGCCGGATTCCACCTGATTCCACCCAACCCAACCCAGCCCGATTCCAATTCCGATTCCCAACCTGTGCGATGCTGCCAAACAGTTTAGCAGGTAATGCCTTATATCGATATCGCTCCAGAGACAGAGATAGCTACGGAAAAACAGGAGGACCGGTGGACAGGAGGACAGGCGGACTTGGCAGGCAGTTTGATGCAGTTTAGTTGACTATTGACTGCCGGTCGGTGCCAAAGTCCCGGGTCCGGCTCAAAAACTTGAGGTTGGGTTATATCACGTCAGTTGCAGGCCATACTACCGGCAGACTCGACTCGTTCATCGACAGTTTTTGGCACATTTCAGCCAGCTGCTGCTGAATCTGAAGCTAAAGCTAAAGCTGTTGCCGAAGCAGAAGCCATTTTGGCCTTTTTGTCCTCGACTTCCGCTTCCTGTTGCCCTTCCCCATCCCCTTCCTCTTCCGTCCCTGCACTTCCGATCCATGTCCATGGGCAGTGACTATAATTTAGTTAAAGACAAAACGTCGCTGTGTCTGCAAAATCGAACATGATGCCAATGGGCCAATATTCGCTCCGTCAATGGCAGCCTGCAGTTCGTGTGTGTTTGGGCCAGTCCATTTTCGGGGGACCCACTGAAATTGGTATTGGTATCTGCATAAGGCCAGGGCCTGGAAATGGGACTTAGACTCCGAACTACAACGGCAACTGGGACCGGCGAAAATATGTGTGAGCAGGCTTTTTACACTGGGAACAGTCCCTTAACTATAATTTTAGAATTCTAAGGAAACACTTATTGGTTCTTCAGCTTATAAATCCTTTATAAAAACTAAACTACTTGAACTAAAAATTAAACTTGTGCCACTTCTAACCGTTAAGTTGGTGGATCAACGTTAAAAACAAACAATACTCAATAAAATTTTAATAAATAGCTTAAAATTCAGAAAAGATTTTTGGTTCTTTAATTTTCAACTAATAAATCCCCTAAAAGAAATAAACTACATAAAAGAAAAAATCATTTTAGTCAAGGAACTTTGAAGTCCCATGATTTGTAGTTTTTAAGGTATTTTTTGTAGTGCAGAAATTTGGCCAAAATGGAGTGCCTGGCATGCCGGCGCACATTGGCTCCTGGGCAGTTGTAAAAACGGCCAGTCAAGTGCATAATTACTTAATTTCCTCCTCGCTATATTTCGGCCACACATGGCCAACGGAGACTCCTGGCCAATTCCAGATAGGGAGCTCATCCCAGCCACCTTTCAACCTTTTCATTCGGCTAATTTTGAGACCGGCCACCCGGGGGAATTTCTCGGCTCAATACAAAACGTGTTTGTCTTTTTAGTGTCGCATTTGATGCCACACAATCCCGTAGATTTCCCCAAACGGAGCCACTCGGCTGGCGGAAAACTGTAAATTTGCACAATGACAGGCCTTGAGAGGCATTTGGAAAAGGGGACCCTGCACGTAGTAACCTCACCTCTCAAGCGTTCCACAATAACACAAAAATTGACAGACAAAAGCCAACGGCTTGAGCAACAACTCTTGGACACAAGGACCGCAACAAACAGGACGGGTTGGTAGTTGGATTGGGTTGATATGGAATACGATGGTATGGGATGGTATAACACAACCGGGCAACGGGGACTGCCAACCCAGAACCGTTTCCGACTTCTACGGGGGCAACCCAAATTGTCAAAGCCAAGTTAAGACCTGTTTCGAATAGAGGGCCACGTGTCCCGGTCTCGACTTCACACTTGTCCCTCCTCGCAATTTAGATCCTTTGTGCTGTCAAATCGCCTCTGCCACAGTGGAGATTTTATTTTCTGTCACTCAACAAAAAAGCTTTTCCAAGAAAAACTCTTGAAAGGGCTTTTATATGAATACGATCTTTATAACCTAAAAAAATTTAAATATTTAGATCCTAACTTTTGAATTAATGTTCAATCATGTACTATACCAGAGTGAAGTTTCATTGAAAGGGGTGCCATTTTGCTACGTTCTTAAGGGCTTTTAAAAATATATACCATTTTAAAAATATATCCTAACTAGTTTTTTTTTTTTTGCATAGTTATGCTATTGACAGCTAGATCTTAATCCTACTTAGGGAGGCTCGACTGTATTAGATAAGGGCTCAAGAACATGGGCAAGACTGCGACTTCGACTGAGGCCAAGACCCGGTTGAAGGTTTGTCTTGGCCTGGCCTACACCTGTTGCCAATTGTTGTCTACTGCCGGCCAGCCCGGCAGTTTATGTTTATGTTTATGTTTATGGCCCTGGCCGACAAGACAACCTCTGTGGGCTTCCGACTAGCCGAAGATGTAGTGTCCACAGGATTTTGTGCATTTTGTTTACCTTTTTGCCGTTGTAACTTTTTATTTGTTTTAAATAAATTTTACACGGAAGCTTTTATGTAAATTTTATGGTAATTTGCCTGGCAGATTTGCTCGACGCTGGTTGCATAAGTTCTAGGGGCCCCGAAGTTGTTGCCCCCTAAATGGACAGTTGAGTGGCTTGTCTACTCAGCACTCGAACTCCTGAGGCCACAAAGCAGATTTAAGTGTAACACTTTTTATGCCGATTGTCTTTTATTTTTTTGATTTCTCCCGAATTGCTAAACATGCTGATTCATGGGGGAAGAATGGCCTGGGAATTACATGACCAGAAGTTTCTTTCAGTCTTTGCCAAACGATCTCTCGACTTTCGCCCATTAAGAGCGAATCTACCGGTTTAGAAGATACATTTGTATGCAGAACAAAAAATCATCTAGATTTGAAATTGAATTGAATGATCGTTTAGGCCTTAAACCCATAAAATTGCTATGTTAAGCTCTCAATGCTAAAATATTTGAAATTCAATGAAACCATATTGCTATATACACTGGGCACACAATTATATCAACAATATGTCTTGTCTTACAAATTATTTGAAATCAATTCAATACTGTTAGCATTATCGGACTTAAAAAATGCTATAATACTTTGTTCAACCCTTACATATTCTATTTCTTTATCTATTTTATAGCATTATTTTTCTCAGTGTGCACCTGTTGGCGTGTGTGCTTGATGATAATGGCTTCATCTAATCGATTACATCATTGAGGCAATCGCGTGCCTTTTAGAGTTCAAGTTGAATTGTTGCTTAATTCGAGCGTTTTGCTTATTTGCCTTACTGCTTTTTTTTCGTTTGTGTGGGGCAACTTTGTTTGCTTACTTTTCTGTGGGCTTGTTATTTTTTGTTTGTTTGTTTGCTTGCCTTTTTGTACGCCTCGTTTGATTCTAATTGAAATTGCATCATGAGGCAGTCAAATTATGTTTTGCCCGGGGCAGAGAAAGTCTTTCCTTCTGGGCAATTGAAGAATGTGCGAAGTTTGACACTTTGAGTAAATTTACCACTCCCGCTTGATTTCACAAATCTCCGCTAATTATATATCCAGCTATGATATCATACTTTTCGATACTGGGTCAATGTCTTAAAAAATCACACAATGAATTTAATGGTCTTACTTAATTGGCTGACTTCTATTGTAAGTTCCTGCTTTTAAATTTCGTCGAGGAGATTCCAAGGCATTTGCATAAAGCAAACAAAATATGCAAATTCCTTGGACCGGAGACCCAGAAAAATAAAAGAACCTGACCACTTGACTGGCACAAATCATGTTTACACATGAGCAGCGGCCACTTCGGGGCTCGTCCCCATTTGGCCGAGTAACCCAAAAAGTATCTCAGCCCCCATCGTGCTTATTGGCAGATAATTGACACATAAAATTAGCATAATTTCTGAGCAAGTGAACTGGCCAGATAGCCATCGGAATGCATAATGACCGGCAAACGATATCATTTCACTTTTCTTACGCCCTTTTTTCGGATTCGAACGCCTACTCCTCTTCGGTTGGCTTGTGCAAATATTATTAATATGTATATTTGACGCCCGGCAAATGTATGGAATTTAAATTAACAAATTTTCACAGCATTTTTGGGTCTTGTCACAGAGATTCCTATCTATGCAGATGGTTGGATCCAACCGAAAGCTGTAGAAAGCGTGATTATGGTCTAGTTTAAGGGTCACCACTGTTTTGCCCGTGTTGCGGTATAAACTGAGAATTTAGAAATAGAAAACCATGATTCGTTTTGTAAAACTTATAAAATAAAAAACCTGAAATTGACCTTTGGAAGGTTTAAATTTTAACTCAAGACTTTTTCTTCAAATATACTTATAAACTACCTAATGACCATAAAATATTTTTGATAGCTATAACAGGTATTTAAATAAAGTATTAATAATAAAATCTACTTTAAAGCAGCACAATTTTATATGAATATAAAAGCAATTCAACTATATATTTAAAATTTTAAGTTGCTATTATCATCTAAAAATATTTTTTATAAATTATTTTCCGCTAAACCCCTTCAGAAATCTAAGTAAATATTTTATTGATCATTGTCGGCTAGCTTTTCATCTATTTTTCTCTGACTTTGATGCATTGAATTGTCCGATTTGGGCCACGCCCACACATAAATCGCCGGGCAAAGAGTTGTCAACATTCGGCGCTGTCACTGTTGTCCTGCGACAAACAATTTAATTTATGAGAATCGCAGCTAAACTAAAGCAGAATGCCAAGCAAATTGACAAAGTGAGCATTAAAGGCGGAATCGGAATGGGATTGGGAATGGGTATGGAAATGCAGAGGGCCAAAAGCACGGACAAGAAGTCAAGTTGAAATGCAGAGGGAAAACGTCCTTCGATTGAAGTGTAATGCAAGTGTGTGAGCTTTTCTTTTTTGCCTTATCTTCCCTTACATTTGACACTTGAGTGCCTTTTGCCTGGTTTTTTTCTGTTGTTGTTGATGTTGGGCAGTTTGCGCAACGAATCAAATTTAAATTTCTTGATTGTCTGCTCGAGTGGCAGGCCAAAGGCAGTAACTACTGCGAGTGGAACTGGGGTGAGAGATCCTTTTGCGATTTTGCGCATAATAATAATTTGAACAACGTGCCTGGAATTGATGACTGGTCAGCGATGGTTGCCACTGTTCTTATACCTTTAATGCACCAAAAGAAAATGGTGGAAAATATTTTTTGGGGTCACTGTAATTAGATTTTATAGGTCTTCCAGTTGTTTTTGAAGAAAGGTTTAGTAAACGTTCTATTCAGCCATAAAACCGTTGCTAGACACTATAAAACTTGGAGTGAAAAAATAAATAGATACATTTCGAAAATAAGATACATTTCAAATAAATGGAATTCTACACAGATCTATGTAGAAATGGTTTTTTTTCTATTTAAGATAATATTATTAATATTTTTACAGAATCTTAATCTGGGTAGCCTCTTAAAATAGTATTTTATATGCTTCTTATTATTTATTTTTTGGTTTCGGGTGCCCAAGTAAATAACTATCTTGAAAATCGTTTTCGAAAATGTATCTTTCCCTTGACCTATTTGTGTGCTATTTTTTCACCGTGTAGGGAGAAGTGTCGCCTGGGCCCGAGTGACTGATGGACTTGCTCACTGACATGGCTCAGACGGGCGGAGGACCGATCCCCGACTCCCCTAAGCTCGTTATCTTTTCCACATTTTTTACCAGGCTAGCTCCTCGATTCCTTTTTTTTCAGTTTTCGCTGTCAACGCGTTCGGCGGCAATCTATGGGCTGTTAAATGGAGCAAAAAGTGTTGCCCGAACAATGGTGTCAATTAAACTTTACATTGTTACATTTAAGGCGACTGCAGGGGAAATGGCTGAACGACCTTCAGTTTTGAATGCGTGTGCTGAAATTTCGCCCTAAAAAACCCCCCAGGCTCCTAAGTGTTTGCTATTTTCTGAGGTTTCACATCCGTCCCTTTTTCGAGGTGGTTGATCATTTGGTCTGATGAAGGTTTTAGGACCACATAAAAATAGATTAATGCCAGCCGAAAAAGGGGTTTCCACTCGGAGTTCACAGAACAGCCATTTGTCTGGTTTATTTTCGGTTTTGAGTGGGCAAGCAAATGGAATAAAATTGCCGGCCCTTGAACCCGCAAAACAATGGCAAAATAATTTTAATTTATGGTTTTTTATTTTATGTATTTAATTTATTATATTTATGCATATTTTTGTACTTTATTGATCATAACTTTGTCATGGCTTGACTTATGATTCTGGTTTAAATCAAGTTTATTAGCAGTTGGGGGGCCGAAAAAAAAAGTTGTCATATATTTTACAGGTATTTTATGGATCGTTAGGTTTATGGACCTTCGTTTTGTTTTTTGTCGACACTCACCACTTTCTTTATGGAATTTATCTGGTCCTTTTTTGGGGGTTTAATTTTTGTAGATTAGCACTTTGTGTTTGTGGGCACTTGAATTTTCGTGTGACACTTTTTCACTTTTGTATCTTAATCCTGCCGCCAGGATAAGGATTTTTTTAGGGGCGCTGCTTAAGTCGGCGCACGCGTAACCGAATCGGGAGAGTTTTTGCTGCAATGGTCAGTGGAGCCGGGTTCTTTTATACCCTCGTTCTGAATTTCTTCTGCCGCCGTCGCTAATGAACTTCATAATGAGGTTCCACTGCCGCTGGCGACTGCGCTGCCAGATTCTGGGCCCGGCAGAATTCGCGATCTTTTTGCTGTAATGAAAGCCAAGCTTCGCCGTCGACGTCGCAGTCCGCGTTTGCGGCATAAATTGTAAGCGGTTCGCTTCATTTTAACCCATTGTATAACGCTCCTGAATCTGTGAATGAAAATGGGAGATTTACTATTTAAAAAAATATTCATGGATTTTTTATTTTTATTAATTATTATTTATTTATAATTTTTTTATTAGTAGTAATATAGTAGTAGTAGTAGTAGTAGTAGTAGTAGTAGTAGTAGAAGTAGTAGTAGTAGAAGTAGTAGTAGTAGCAGTAGTAGTAGAAGTAGTAGTAGTAGAAGTAGTAGTAGTAGCAGTAGTAGTTGAACTGCTACTACTAGCAGTAGAAGTAGTAGTAGTTTTGGTAAAAGTATTTTTCAAAACAATTGCAAGTCCAGTTTTCATAAAAACCCCTTTTACATAAGTTACACATTTCAAATAGGTGTTGGAAATTGTATTGCATGTAAAAAACATTCAGTAAGAATTCGCTAAGAATCAATCCATGTTTTTTTGGATTTTAGAGTTTTTATTGATTGTGTGGTGGGTAGAACTTAATTTCCAAAATACAACATTTATTTTTATTCTTATCTTACAGTAAATCTTTTTTTGTTGGTTTTTGGAATATAAAAATTCAAATGGTTATTCACAGAAGAAGTCCTATAGAGCTCTTTCTTGCTGGGTAGGTCTAATATCGAAATTACATTTCAAAGATATTTACCCTGTTGTAATTCTTCAAGATTCCACCTGTTGTCAATGGGTTAAGCGGGAGATTCTCAAGACGCCGGCTTCGCTGCCGCTTTTTGTCTTTGCGAATTTTTGCCTTTTGCCAGCCGAGCTCTATCTGCCTCCCTTTCGAGCGCACTGAAACCAGAATTTCCTACCAAAAAACGCGGCTTCTTGTTGTTGGTCAAGTGGGCTTTTTTGGCCCTGTCTTCTGCGATTGGCCAACTGCCGGGGGAGAGCCCTCAGCTGTTTTTTATTTGTTTTTTTTGTTGGCTTTTTGTTTTTTGTTCGTTACTCATTTTGCGCGTTTTTTGTTTTGTTCGCTCATTTTGGTTGATTTATGCCGGAAAATATTTGTTTACTGTTTGTCAGCGGCGAATCTGGCAGAGCAACAAGTGATTCATGGGCCTTTAATTAAGTCAGAGTGCAGGCGGATTTATATTTATCGGTCGAGAGATACTCATTAACTGCAATCCTGTGGAACGAGCCACCAGAGTAGATGTTTCAATTGACAGTTTTTTCCAACTCTAAGGCCTGCCCGCCCACAAAATCATTTGCCATATCAGCGATGAACGTGCTGGGATTTTCTCCTCTTTTGACAGAAATTGAAATCCGCTCGTCGATTTTTGTCGTAAACGTAAATATAAAAAAAATGCTTATATTTATCTGAGTGAAATTAATTCCGGGCGCTCTACGGTGAAAGCTTTCTGCCAGAATATATAGCTCGTATTGGTTTTGGTTTCTTTCCACTGAACCACTTCCGCATAAAATTTAAATTTGGCCAAGATTTTGTTTCTTTTTCATTTTGGTTTCTTGTGGCTCCCCCGCAAAAATTAAATTTCAATATCGGTGTCAGGTTCAGTGGAGCAAAGTTGGGCGGATTCCGGCCGAGTATCTTTGTATCTCAGTATCTGTATCTCTGGAAGATGCCTAGCACAGGTGTTGGCGCCATCAGGCGGACAACTTGAACTCGACTTGGGTTTTTTTCCCCTTATTTTGCTCTTCTGGCAGTTTATGCGCGCACGTGATTTGCATTCGTAAATAGCCCAGACATCGAGTGTGCGTTTGTTTGATATACAAATGCTAAAATAATAAATTGCCTCGAATTATTGGCACTTTCGTTGTGCTGATAAAAAGAATGTGTCTTGGTAATAACAATAATAATGCGACAACGACATCAGCAACATCTTTCCCCCGGCCAAATTGTCCAACGAGAGAAAAAAAGCATATCGCATCGCATCTTGTTGAGGCCCCCGCAAGGCCATAAAAATATTATTATGATTTTCAATAATCACATGCATTAAATTATCATAATGCGAACATTTTCAATATTTCCACGCCTCGGCGGCGTTGAGAGTTCGGCTTTGCCCTGTTTGCCGCCACTGATTTTCCAATTTGCACTGCTGAAAATTGAAAATCCTGCCGCAGTAGAGGGCTCTCGAACAGATGAGCTGGGGCGTTATTTTTTATGAATATTAGTTACCAGGATTTGGGGCTAATTTTTGCGGGGAAATATTCGGGGCTCCCTTTTTATTTTGCACTTTGTACATTTTCGTGTGAAATGGAATCTCAGTTTATAATTTAATTTTGGAATATAATTTCTTAATATAACTTGATTTAACTCACAGGTGGAAGAAACAAATTCATTTATTGTATTTGTATTTAGTCAGTCAGAAGTTTTATTTATATGTGGGATGGAAAAAGTTTAAGCCAAGGAACAAAAATTCTAAAAAACATCATAACTATTTCCTTTTGCAGGTAGATAATATAAACTTCCCAAAATCCTAAATTAATTGAATAATCAATTTCATCAAATTATTAAAGAAACTGTTGTTTAAGAAATTGATGTACTAATTTTCTTTAATTGGACCTTAACATTCTTTCAGATTATCTCAGATATCTCAGGTTTGTTAACCTCGTTTGCGTCATCAGAAAGCCCGCAATAAAATGCCGAAAATGCTGTAACCCAATTTGGGCCAGCCTATAAACATATCTTGTTTAAATGTCTGCACAGAACAGGGAATGAAATATAATAAAAAGTACAAATAAGCGACCGATTTCTAAGAAGAGAACACTTCTTAGTCCGCAAAAGGCCGTACAGCTGACAATGACGCATCAAAAGCGGCTTTCTTTCGGCATCTCTCCACCGCCAGTCATCTCCGAAATACAAATAAAATTAAATCAAAATAACCACAAAGACAGCCAACCTTCTAGATACAGTTAAGTAAATTTTAATGTTTTACTTCGTTGAAATCACTTGAGACTCACAGCCGCGCAAAACCCTGCTTCGCAAAAAAAAAGGAGAAAAATTCTTATCGGGAACTAAGCACTTGAACATGCGAATTTCAGAAGGGCCCACACACATGGGAAAGGCCAAAAATCCGACCTGTCTCCAAATCAGTACTTTCACCGCTTGACGCCTTAAATGCATGCTGATGAGAACCGAGATGATGACGTTGTCGCCGGCTAATAGAAAGTTCTTTCCCCAATTAATTGCCAAAAAAACAAAGCCAAAATATATATTGGTATTGTCTGGAACCAAAGGGGTTTACGGTCAAGGAAGGCCATTAAAAGTAAATCCAGTGCAAGAAGCTCGCCCAAGCGAAGACAACATCTGAATTTTTATAAACTTGTCGCAGACGTGCCACTCAGTTTCCCCGGCTCATTGGTGCTGTAATTGTTTATTGTATTCTTGTTTATTTTTTGTTCTTTTTTGCCTCTGGTATTTTTTGTATTATATTGTAGGTGGTATGTTGTTTTGTAGTACCCACACCCTGTCAAAAAAATTCTGTGCCAGTGACCGAGAAAAATTAATTTTGCCGGCTGTTCAGCCATGCCGACGCCTGTGGCGATTTTCGGGGGAGCAAATCTATCCAGAAACTCGTACAATTGAGCGCGCGCTACCAGTTTGTTGATTGATTTAGCCAGAAATATTGCGCGCGGTCGTTGTCTGAACTTGGTCGTCTTTTTGTATTGTTTTTTGGGAACGGTACAAACCGGTTGCTGCTGTAATTAAAACCCACCCAATGGCTTGTTTTGATGTTACTATTTGCGGAATTTTTGGGGAATAAAGCGATCACAGACAAAGCATTGTAGTAAAATGTTTAAAAGGAATTTTAGCATGTTAAGTCTTTGGTAGAATGACAGAATTTTAGCCAGTTTTTATATTATAGATATTTAAAATATTTTTTGTTATAATACTTAGTTAAGTTATATTCGCTTTGTGAATAAAATAAGTTAATAAAATAAATCAATTTTTACTTATAATATATTTTTGTATAAAAATAGAGTTTCCATTAGTCGAGTATATGTTTTTAATGAGATCTCTAACAGATCGCTTGCCTAACTAGGCAAAAATCCATTCATTCTTAAAATGTTTTGTTGATTCGAACTCTTTAAAATCAGAGTTAGAGAGAGCTCATTGGATGTTAATAAATTCACCGGCTGACAGCTTTCAAGAAGACAACTCGTTGACCGGGCGATGATAGGGGTCTGAGCAGAGGTTAACCTTCCGTAATTTGCATATATTACTTTCGATCCGACCAATGAGTAAGGGCAGTGATATAGGGGGAAACCTCGCGCTTCCTTTTATTTTATTTTTTGCCTTATGGCATAATTAATAAACATCAAATATTATGACGCATTGATGCTAATTTCTTTTGTCTGTGCAGGTGATTGCTTCATTTGGCGCCATAACCTTTTATTCTGACCCACCTCTTTCTTCGCCCGATTAAAATATGCAGAATGAAATTTGCATTTAAATCACCGTGTGTTGTGTGTGCGATATGTTTACTTTTACTTTTGCCCGTAATTGATTGGGTTCATAGGTAAAAGTCAATATGCATAAATTTTAAAAAACTTTAAGAACCGCTGTTGTTCATAACTTATCAGCAAAATCAAACACAGTGTCTACTTAGGGCAAATTACTGTAATTTTAGCAACATAATCAAGGCGTTTGCTCAGGTTGAAATCTAAATATAGACACAAAAGACTCTAAAACACCAATTATGAGCGTGGTTTTTCTGGATGCATCTATAGATGTAGCGAAAATGTGCAGAACGCCTGGAAGACGATGATGATGTAAAGGAGGAATGCCAAAGGACAATTAGCGTTGGCCAGACTCAAGAACTTCAACTCAAAATTGTAGTATCCTGCACGGGGAAAAATTTTCTGAAGAAGTTTGTACCGAGGATTATGTCTTACTCAATGGTCCAAAAAAGTACGGTTTTTGCTACTTCTGAACTGAAATGTAACTGATTTTAAGTAATCTTTTACTTTTTAAAATATATAATAATTGTTTTTATATTAAGAACAATATCTTCTCATCTTTAAGATTGTATTTATCAAATAAAGTACGTTCCTATCTACAGAACTAATTCCTAAAATAATTATGTAGATATTCAGGTAATTTTTGTTTCTTTAATTACTTTATTACTTATACTTATACTTAGAACCATAGAATCTTTCCCAAAAATTAAAAATGATTGGATCCTGTTGACTTCTTTGTCGAACATCATTTAAAAACTCCGATTCTAGTATCATTTTTTTTCTGTGTCCTTCCCAAGGGAGAGTTTGGTTCGAGATCAAAGCCCATAAAAGGCGCAGTCTGAGGCAGCATTTGTATCTAAATTTAGACAGTCGTACTGCGCCTGCCACAGCCACGCCCCCAGCCCCCTGGCCGCCCCCCTCCCCCTCTTCGGGTCCCAGGAAGGGGAAAAGCTAAAGCCAGAGGCACAGGGAACGTCAGCAGATGTCATAGATTGTCATAGTTAGCTGCTGCTGATTCTGATGCTGATGCTGATGCGGATTGTGATGGTGATGGGGCCCCGAGGACTACAGCTGCCTGTCGACTCCTGGCGACTTGGTCGCGAAGTGTCGACGAGTGTTTGTGGCATTTCCGCAGTGCGGACGGCTAACTAAATTAGCCAGCGCCTCCTCCCTGCAGTTGCATCGCCAGCTATAATTAGATGAAATCATTAAGCTTTCATTTGCTGGCATTTTGTGATTTCATTATTTTGTATTTTACGGCGCCTTAAAGCCCCATTTTACGAGCCCTATCTATGGTTAGCATATCAGGATATCTTTCAAGTGACTTGAGTGCATCTGAAATGCCTGTAAATGGCTGTCAAAGCGGCTTTCCTCTGTTGTCAGTTGGCAGGTTGGCTTGGGCTTTGGCTTGGGCTTTGGCTTTGGCTCCCTTGGGCTGGTTTCTTTTGCGAAAACCTCCCTCGGATTCCCCAGTTGGGTGTGCAATAAAATTGTGGCCTTATCATAAAATGGTAATTCTTATGTCTGGCGATTCGAGCATCTCACCATTTCAGCATTTTTGTTTTGGTCAGTGAGTTCCCGATGGAGCGGCGTTTAAAATTAATATCTTGAGTGTTGTATTTACGATACATTTTTATGCCTTAACGTTTGTAATTTGCAATAATAAACATTGTTATGGTTTTTACGCCATAAACCATTGGGTTTTGCGATGATATTCGCTGTCTGGGGAATATTAATTACTTATATGTAGGCTGTGGAAATTGTCAAAGGTTAATTGCCTCGGGGCATTACCATAACCCCATAGCCCCGGTTAACCTAACCCTAATAATTAAGTATATGTATATGTATTTTTTTCCCACATTCCCATTGCGTGCGAATTATTACTTAATTAGCTTTTCACTTTAAAATGTCCTCATCTCATTTTGGTTTGCTCTAATTTTTTTGCTGCGTGCCTCGCGTGTTTTGCGCCTTGTCACAGCAATTTTTCAAATGCTCACCGAGGAGTTGTTTGCAATTTATTAAATTAAATCATATTAAAACGCGACCTGGCCCGACCATAAATAGAAATTATGACACATTCGTGCGGACACGGAAGCCCAACATCTAATGACTGCTTATTAATTAGCTGAAATTCGTGTGTGGCTACAGATTGTGGTCCTTGTTCAGACCGCACAATAATTTGGGTTATTCACCTAATGAAAAAATATCCTCTGCCTTGTCTATATATTTCATTTCCTTCTTTAACCTCATTTACATACATTATTCTTGGCCAGCCCTTCCCAGGAATATACCTATAACTATTATGTATATTTATTCCCCTTTAAATGCAAAACGCATTATATCTGCTGTGACAGATGTTGGTTAATATTATCATCACTTGCCAGATGACCTAGCTATGATGTCTGACTTTATACTTGGTAACTTTTAATTTGTTGCAACTGGCCGCCATTGAAATATTTGTTGGCATGGCGACAAAGTTCTCCTCACTTTGCCAGGATATAATACACCTTTACTATATATATTTTAATATAGCTCACAATTTGCTACGTTTTTCTTTTCATTAGCTGCACTCAACTCATTTGCCATGCTCTCTGAGCCGTGAGCTTCGTTGCTGTGCAGCAAATAATTAAATTTTATTTCACTTTTTATATATTATTTATACCACGCAGTCCTTGAACAATAAGGAGGGATTGGTTTCGTATACCTTTGTGAAAAAGTGGAATGATTCATCCTACGGGATACCGACTTGGAAAGTATTTTATATTGATCTCTTTTTTTAAAGATACATCATTTTCTAAAAATCGGAGATAAAAAATAATATGAAATGTTTAAACATAGATAATCTGATTAGATATTATTATCAACTAATCCACTGTATTAGGGAAATCATTTTATAACAGTTCTTCTTAGTTAATATTTTTTTATACCTTCCTATACAAGGTATTATATAACTCATACACCTGCTGTCCTGTGGGTCCCACTGTTTTTACCTTCAGTTAATGACATCACTTCAATGGAAAAGCGACAGCTATGAGCTCGGCTCGTCCCTTTGCGTTCGCTGATTCTTTAATAATGTTGTCATTTATATTTTCACTATTATAGACATTTTTTCTGCCTTTATTGTCAGTATTCATTATCCCGTTCGCAATAATGGCTGAAGTGTTATTTGCGTGCCTTTCCCCCAAAGCGTGCGGCTGTGTTTGTCCTTTAAATATTTTGTAATAATTTCCAGGAACCAGCAAGTCCCTTTTGAATATTTTTTGCGCAAATAGTGCAGACCCAGCCCGCCTGCCATATTAAGTGAGCCATTATCATTAGTTATATGCGTGTAAATGATGGCCGAGCCCCGCACTTTTTCCCCAGCCAATGTTAATGAGCCGCAATCACATCAGCATCAGGGTTCAGGACTCCGGACATCGGACAGCCGAGAGTCAGCAAAATTGTTTGTTTGTTGTTCCATTCTGCGGGGCGGTTAATTTTAAATTAATTAAAAGTTGTTTGTTTGTTATTTTAATGGGTGGTGCTTGAGATATAGTGAGTTGAGCTGTGGCAGCGCATAAACTCATGGAGTTCTGAATTTAAGCAGTACTTCAGAGAGAGGTTTTTGATACAACGGATTTAAGTTATTTATATTATATATGTTCTCAGATTTTTTTATGGATATAGATAATAATAACAATATAGTAGCAATCTTTATTGTTACAAAATTCTTAAAAAATGAAACCGTTTTTCTTCATTGATGTATGCTAATTTTTTCAAGTAAGGTATACCTTTAGATACATTTTTTGCGAATTCATTGGAAAACGAGAGATTGATCTTCAACCGTTTATAATGTAAAGTATCTGCACATTCAACACTTGTAAGATTGCAGTTAACGATGATTTTGTGTAAAATTTCAATGCAAATTATGCATGCAGTTTATTATTAAAATCAATTTGCATATCAGCCGAGTTTTTGCCTTGTTGCTCACTTTTTGGTCATTACGATGACACTTCGGTCTTAAATATGCCACAATGTTCCGCTCCCCTGCTGCCACTTTTTGCCCCCTTTCAGAGGGGGTAAAAACCCCTTTTTCCTTAACTGGACGACGCCCGCACAAAGGATCATAAACAATGAGAACAGGTAACAAGATGGAGGTTCTCGGAGGGGGGAAAAGCACCTTTTGCTGTATTTGCGCTCATTTATCATGCGGCAAAGTTGTTAAGCAGCATTTTAATTTTTTAACAGTTTTGCCGGGGCGCTGAAACAAAATGTTTTTGTGTGTTTGTTTGTGCGGCCAAACGAAATGCATGAGACAGCTTAAGTGAGCTGCGCTGCTGCTTCTCCACAAAAAGGGGCGGTGGGGCAGTGCTACGGAAGAGGGCGTGGCAGGGATACGGGTGGATACGGATGTGGCAAAAACAAAAGGACGGCCAGGAGTCGAATGAGCTGTTTTTGTCTCTGGGTTCGTTGCTCGGCTTTTAAGTGCAGGAACGAGCGTTGTCCTGGTTTATCCACACACTCTGGGAAAAACGTTATCCGAATCTCAGGTAAGTTATGTTTCTGGATATCTACAGGACCTTTAACCGTATGATAAATATTTATTTTTAATTTCTTTACATTTGTTTATTCGGAATTATAGGAACCTAATGTCCTATTCAAGGAGTAGTTCACTTAACTCTGAGATTTTATTTTAAGATATGATTTGAAAGATTTTGGTCTTTTATCTTGGTCTTTTATAATCAATGTTATTTAATAACTATTATTACTAATATGTGAAAATCAAAACCAAAGCTTAAAAAAATCAACATCATATAGATAAGTTGTGAACTTTACTTATATGTAGATATCTTTTTTGAATGCAACACTTGCTAAATCTCCTAACTGTTTTTATAGTACCTGGTACAATTTATAATTTCAAGTCAAGGTCTAGTAATAATCAAAATAATTTTATTCTTTATAAATATAATAGTTAATAATACCTGAATTTTGGTATTTTTCCAAGAACATTTTCCGAACCTTGTAACTTTTTGCCCAGTGCCCCAGCTCAAACTTCCCATCTTCCCATCTCGGGCACTCCAGTTTTGTTTTGTTGTGATGAATGACGCTGCATTCGGCCGAGTTTTTGTTTGCGCCACTGACAACCTACAAGACACGAACATTAGCACCCGACATGAGGTGACCTTAATGGTTTTATGCAAGACGAAAGGATTATTTTGTTGTGTCTGCCACGGACAGCGGACACTTTTGGGAGCCATTGTTATCGCTTTTGACACTGAATGCTCATTAATTTGTGCTGCTGCTTGTTTTCTTTTTTTGCTTCTGCCTCGAAGGAAAACACAGGCAGGACAAATCAAATCAAAGCTGGACCTGAACATTACTAAAAGGACATAAGGACATTTGGGGGCCACAACAAATGCCGATCATTTAAATGAGTCATTGTCATTTTAAAGTCGCATCTCGGACACACATCTGTCGTCGATTTATGTGCAGCACTTTGCACAAGACATTTAACACCTGCCCCAACTGCCCACCCACCGGAGTTATCTCAGCTCGGCACCAATCAGATTTTTCAGGAGCACCTGGGATGCAAAGTTGGCTATTTTCTAGAGCCGGAAAATGGAAGTTAAAACTAGATATTCTTATGAAATATATTTTTATAAAGCATTACTTAGCTTGTACAATACCTCATTCGACTTAAAACGATTTAATACAAATTTAAAAACTTATTTTCTTAAACTTCCTATAAGATTTTGGCTTAAACAAAGGTAAAAGGCTCTCAAAAGCTAGCTGTTCTGATGGAATTTTGGCTATCCTTAGTATTTTAATCCTTGATTTAGCCACTTTTCGGCAGCTCCAATCAGGACCTTCAGCAGGGGCAACTAAACGCACATCAAAATAATTTATGATGCACATCAGCCGAGCGGAGGTTCGTGTTGCAGCGAGAGGAAAACACCTCGCACACGCAACGTGTGGCAGTCGCCAGGTTTTCAGGTTGCCAGGTTGCCAGTTGCTCGGTCTGGCTACAACTTCGATGTCCATTTTGTGGCCATAATGCTCGGCCATAAGTTTTGCCCAGCAAAAACATAAACAAGCTAAATCAAGTCAAATGCGCTAATAAATCTTGCAGAGCGTCCGAGGCGTCGTCGTCGTCGTCATTGGTGTTGCTGTCGTCATGCAAATGTCGGTTATCTGGAATCTAAGCACTCTAAAAAAAATCTATATACCACACCAAAGCTGGAAAGTTTTGAGGAATTAACTTAAAAAATAGATATAAAACCTATAAAAATTAATAATGTTTCTTATTTCATTTGGGGTTTGTTAAGTTTATATATTATTTTTATTTGTTTAAAGGAATTTAATATAGTACCCACTATATGATTTTTGCACCATAAGCTTTATTTGAAATTGATATTACATTAATTTTTTAAAACCACTTTTTTGCCAGGTGTAAGTAACTTGCGTTTGCATTTTCACTTGGCTCTTCACACCCGGCGTATACTTGATATTAAAAGCCATAACAATTTAAGTTGATTTACGCTGAAGAGCAAAAAATCAAGTTAATTGTGTTTGGGGCCCAGTGACCTTCTAATTGCTGAGTAGCCAGCTCTAATTGAAATGTGCACGCATAATTAATTTCGCCCAGCGAGAAATTTAATTGTGCTGCCGCAGAATCCGCAGAATCAATTTGAATGCCAGTGTCAGAGTTGCTAAAGATATCATTTCATCGTGGCTGCCGGGGTGGGTAAGTCGGGGTTTATTATTGTTGGCACAGCGGCTATTCAAGCAGCTCGTTACCAAAGGCAAAAACAATCTCGATGGTCAGCGGTCGCCAAGGGAAAATCAGTGGAAAAGGGGGAAAATCAGCTGGGGGAAATCAGCTTAAGTCATTTCGACAGCGAGTTGTGTAATCCGTCGCCTCGGCTGCCAAGGAATCTGATCTGATTTGCATGTGTTTTTGTCCCAAAATGCTGACAGATTAACAGTTGAGGTCGAAATGGTAGTACCAGTAACTCAAACATTTAAATTGCAGTTTTAAGAAGTATCCGAGGCTAAAATACCTGCTTTAAATACCATCCCCACATAAAATAAATACAATTTTTAATATTTTCTAAAGCTTCTTTTCTTTCAAAAAATTTTGTTAGTATTTGCATAAAATCTTCTTATATCTTTAAGTTCATAACTAACTGTAAGGGCTTTGATTTAATTTCATAAACTTTTTTCCTTTCCAAAATGTAGGTTAAGTCCACGTTAAAATGGAATATTCGAATATTTCTTGTGCAAATTAGTTTGTTGACATCCCGTCCTTTCTGAATGAATTGCTTGAGCTTTTCTGTTTGTTTGTTCTTTTCTGATAAATGCAGTTCACTCATCCCAGAGTGAAAGAGGAAGAGAGGGTCGCAAAGTATCTGAAAGATACACGCTTGGCAACCGAAAGTTACGCTCGAAACCAGTTGATTTGCTTTTTGAAATTCTCGCACGTTTGGCAACAGCCGCGACTCCTATAAATTCATCATTTTATTTAAAATTTCACATTCGCTGACAATTTCATGGCCTACGAAATGTGGGCCCGATTCTTTTGTTCTTTCACTCTCTCTTCATACACGGCGAAAAATGTGTTTTAAATGCGAGATTTGTATCTTGATTATTTTGATTGGATTATTGGATTATGGATTTTTGAAATAAAAATACAGATGTTGCTGATAAAAAACTGTTTAATATTATTCGTAAACTGTAGGTTCTTCATTAATTTTTTTTCGACCAGAATTTTTTATATTTATTTCTCTGCATACAAAATTATTCCTTTCTTTGTGGAATCTTATTTTTCCATAGCTTGTTAATGATCCCACTGTCACAGGGCATTGTTTTATGCGCTCGTTGGGCATAAAAATATTTGCACAGTTGCCTTTGCTCTTTATATGAGTTGTATGTAATAGCAGGCTATCTCTTTCGCCGGCGTTCGCCCCCTCTCTTTCGCGCCAGGAGGAAACCTTGGCAGCACTGCCACTTCATTCTGATGCCGCACCGTGTGATAAGTGGGTCAGTAAAACGCGCGCCGGTATAAAAAATAAGAAAAAAAAGGCTGAAACTGAAATAATAAAAAAGTGTCACACCTGCTTCTGGGGGCGTGACAGTGGGAGTGAGAGTGGGGTGGGTGCTTTACATAAATGTTATAAATATAATAAAAATGTTATTTACACGCTTTTGAAAAGAGAAAGTCCAGAACGGGGCGAGCACACATACGAGACGTGCATTCATTTACTTTCGCATTTGGTTTTTATTCCGCTTTGTTTCGTTTTTGATTTTATTTCGCCAGTTCAGTTCACCCCTTTTCTGGGCCCGCTTAATTTCGAGCAATTTATATGTGAGAATTTTTCGGGGGAGATGTTTGTACATGGGCAATAACACAACTTTTATGGCCAATTTATGGGAGGTTTTTTTCGTGTCGGTTTTTCAAACGTGCGTTAAATTTGGCGAGTTGACATGTTAGGTTCTTTTTTTCGCGGGAAAGTTGGACGTAGTTGGGTTCATTACCATGTTTAGATAGAGGTGACTAGATATCCCAGGTTTACAGTTAGGTGCCGCAGATCTGTGAAATAGTTTATATCTGTTTTCTTTTCTCACGCCTAGTTCTTGAGATCAAGCTGTGAAGAAAACTATAAATAAACGGTTATACAAATAAATTCAAATAAGTATCGAGATTCGGTTCGGAATAGAAGACTCAGAGTAAGAAAATCAGCAAGAGTGTGTTAAATAATAAAAGCCTTTTAAAGCCTTATAAAGTTGTTCCGCGGTCAATGAACTTAAAATGGGTGCGTTTATTTGTTCCAATCGCTGCGGAATGCAAACAATCTTTATTGAAACGGAAATACTTACACATTTGCATAAAGAAAATGGCCAACTCTGAGAACTATTTTTGTTAGAGGAATGTTAAGTCAAACAAAAGGCAGTTATGCAAACACTATTTGACAAATTTTTGCAAGCTTTTTATTTACTATTCATTGTTTGCCCCATACCGTGGAATATGTCTTGTTCCATGCTCAGCTTCTCAACTTCTAACTATCGCAAACATTTTGACCAAATAAAATAGTACATTTTACTATTTTTCTAAACATTTTGATAAGCCATACAATTATTTGAAAGCTCAATGGCATTAGGAGAATTTTTTTTAGACTGAAAGCAGAGTATAGATATAAAGTCGTAAAAATTAAATTAGATATATGGATGTTCTACTATAATCCCTCAGTTGAAGTCTGACTTCTTGTTTACCTAATAGTTAGCTTCCATCTTGTAATTGAGGCAGACACACCCAGCGTCGTTGACATCGCTTTCGGTTTCATTTTCAATTCCGATTCCCAAGGTCGATCCCGACCTACATCCTGCTACAAATAACTCGATGTCGTCCAACTCCTGCGAATTGTGGATGGCGAAGTGCATGTGCATTGGTATCGCTATCGGTATAAATGAATGGGCAAAAAACTGTTGCACATTTAATGAAGGCGCCCCGCCGCTTCGCACTCCTTGACAGTCGTAATTTATGCTCATCTACAGACCGCACATAAGCGGCACATAAGCTGCGGACACTTGTCCAGGCGATTGACAACATGACATTTTGAATGCGAAACGCCACTAGTCGGCGGACAGGAGTTCCCGGACAAACGGACAACGGACAGCGGACAGGAGCAGCTGGGCAGGGGTAAAATATGACAGCGGGAGCAACAAAAAACTAGGGTCGATTAAAAACAACCGCTACGTGAGCTGCATGCCAATTGGCATATCAAGATTTGCAATGTGCCGGGCCAAAGAGCTAACTTGGTGATTTTTTTCCAGACCTTAGAAGCGTGTTTGAGCCGCTGGCACGCGTTCCATCACCATATGCCGGCCTCAATTGAAGTGGCTCAAAAGGGGTGGAGATAGTGCACTGAAAGTTAGAAAGTATATAACATTATATTATATTATATTATATAAATAACTAAATAAAACGTATGTTATTTTATTGTAAGCTAAGATTTATTGTAGACCAATCTTGAAAATAATCCCTATCTTTATATGATACAAATTAAAGGTATCCCAAATAAAAAAAAAATTTTTACTAAGGATTACTTTAATATTAAAACAAGAAATGTTTTATAAAGTAAAAGAAAAATTTTTTTGTGTGCATCAGCACTTCTAACAAACAGATTGACAAATTCATGGGGAAAAGTCTTCAACCGTTTTGGCCAAGTAATCCGATCAATCCATTGAGGAAAACAAAGATGTCGATTCGGTGGGGCAAGTTCTCCTGAGAACTGTAGGTGGTTCAGTGGTTCAATGACGCGGACTGTCTGTCATTTAGCCAAGGCTCTCAATTAGCTTACAACCGAAATCACTTAAGTTCTCATTGCCTGTTGGGCATAAATTCTGGCTAAAATATGAGTGGATGCCAGAGCTTATTCCTGTTGTTGTTCTTACGGCCTGTTCAGCATGCAAATCTCGTTCTCAAAGAAGTGGGCCAAAAACTAAGTTACAAATGTTTCTTTTTAGTCATGCCGCATACTCTCTTTGGGGTATATTAGTTGGTACCAAGGAGGAAATATGCAAGTTAATATAAAACTTATAACTTACAAGAAAAGAAGATAGGAAAACCAAAAAAAAATATTTAAGGGTTTCAACTTGGTTCATTATTAATTATTATATATCTGAGATGGCAAAGGGCATACAAAATTCTCGATTCTTTCATTGAGTTCTCTCTTTTTGGCATTTATTCAAATTAGCCTTTAAAACAAGCAAAGCAAAGCATTAAGTTCACACAGACACGCCGTTATATACAATTGTATTTTATATATTTAACTGGTAAGGTTTCACTGGCCGTCCGATGTGCAGATGCGGCCTAATTGAAATGCAGCGGACGTCGGCGAAAAGGGGAACAGAACGCAAAAGATGCTTAAGTTATTATTGATATTATAAAGAACATCGTCATGGCGAATTGGTCAGTGAATAAGTTGCTTGTTTCATTGCCGTATCGGATGTTAAAGTTTTCCGCTTATTAATATCAAAGAATGCCAAGCGGATTTTGTCTTAAATTTAAAATCCTTAATATAATGTACACTTAACATCGGTTGGTTATATTTAACTGAAATATGTTCAGTAGGTTTTAAGTAAGCTTTCATTTTATAAATACAAATTTACATTAAATTACATAACAAAAACATTTTAGTTAGAAATAATTAACTTATTATTGGAAGTATTTTTTAACTTTTAAGGGACTATCAATAAATCTTCTTCATATTCCTTAAGTACTTCATTTAGAAGGTTTTCTGGAGTGTCCGGCCTATGGGTGCGACCTTCAAAGCATTCTTTTGGAAGAAATCTGAAATTAAAATTTTATAAAATAAATGTATGCTTGATAGCTATGATACATGATAAGTATATGAACCTATGGATCACTGGCGATATCAGTTCCGCACGGAGAGTCTTAATATCCGTGGGTTTTGTTACGAGGGAGACCAATGTCCCCACCACCAGGGCTGTGACAACCCCAATGGGATTTATCCAGAGGTATGAAAGCCGGTACAGTGGAAACACTTGATCCTGATCCACCCAGTGTGCTTCAGGGATGGTCACATTGTCTAAACATCCCTTTACGGACACGGGAAGCATCTGTGATTTGAGTTGTCCCGATGCTGCTGCAATCTGCGATCCGAAAGTTATCCATCCTGCAAGTAGGATGCTCGATATCCCACCAACGGCTGAGCCAATCGTATTTGCCCAAGGAACCAGCATTCCCAGGGTAAATATTCCCAAGGCAGTGCCACTTGTGATTGACGTTATTGCATTGCAGACACTTAAAATGCCTCGCAAGTATTGTAGCAGAAATACGAGAAGAAATGTCAGAATTCCCTGGAATATAATGCTCGACTTGATTAGTATGGTGGCTACCCTCTCGCTGGGCTGCCTCTTGAGGAATCCACGAACTATGTCTTCCAGAAACACCAGGGAAATCGTATTGAAACACGACGAAAGTGAACTTAGACCAGCTCCGAATATCCCGGCTATAAATAAGCCAGGCATTCCATAAATGTGACCCATACTTTGGACCACAAACAGCGGCAGGAGTTGATCGTCATTCTGTAAGTAAATTTAAGTAAGTAAAATGTAAAAAATATGATATATTAGAGCCCCATTTACCCACCGTAATAAGCCCAGCACTCAGAGGATCACAGTTCTTGTACTTGGAATAAATAAGCAATCCCGAGAAACAACAAACGGAGACAAAGATAGCCACTCCAATGGTGTAAAGACAAGAAGCCTCTCGGGATTTCTTTAGCGAAGGTAGTGACAAATATCGCTGTACCATATGTTGACCAGCGGCACTATTAGAGGTAAAGAATGAGAAGCCCCCAATAATAACACTCCAAACGGTATGGCGAACATATGGTGACGGATTTGTGTTGGTTAATATTAATCGGCCACCCTTTTCCACATCGTCAAAAAGTGCTCCCAAGCCATTAGAGTAGTAAATGGCTAAAACAGCTATTGCCACCATGGAAAAAAACATAACCAGCACTTGCCAGACATCCGTGTGGACCACAGCCTTGAGACCACCCTACCAATAGATCAAAATATCAAAATGGATCCAATAATTAACATAAAACTTACCATAAAGGTATAGATAACGCAAGCCATTATAACTACCACTTCAATCAGATAAATGTTTAGGCCAGAAACTGGATATAGGAACAAACTATTATGAATATGACCAAATTCTGACAAAAGGACTACTTACCCTGATTTAAAGATAATGCCGGAACAAATACAACGAATGGCAAATATGTTAGCTGCAGTTTTTTTTAATAATTAATACATATGCAAGATATGCAACAATGTTTAACTTACCGTACTGAAAATATATATAATAGAAGCTATGCTCCTAACACTCGAGTTAAATCGCAACCCCAAGTACTATAATGACAAATAAAAATACAGAATTTATGCAGGTAAATATCTAACTACCAACCTCATAGGCTGAGCCAATTTTAATAGCCGAGTAAACCGGTAAATAAATGTAGGACATGACAATTCCTTGGAGAATAATTCCTATGATAACAAGAAAATACTGAGTGCCATAATGGTAGATCTCTGAAGGCGTGCCTACAATGGTAACGCCTGAAACGAAGCTTTTAGAATAGAGTTTAATGTTATTTGAGTACCTAATGATCCAAATTAGCTTAGCTTACCTGCCTATAAGACTAATGGCTACTGGAACTGCTTTCATATTACGGGATCCCAAAAGATATTCGTCTATCTTTTTATACCCAAAATTTTCCTTTGGCTGGGAAACTTTCACCTCATGCAGTTCATTCTGGGGTTTCCTATAAATCATAAATAACTGAGAGTAATGGTCTAGTTGATATGGAAACGTACTCACCTTCCGAAATATAGGCCTATTCCAGTGGACAGCACCGTCACTCCCAGAAGTGCGATGTAGTCAATTGTGCCGAATCTGTAGTTATCCATAATTTGGCGGGTCTATAAAATAGTAAAGTCTCGTTGCGTAATGGTATGCAATCATTAATCAAACTTAAATAAATAAATGTATACATACATTATATTGCAGTTTTCTTAGGTATTTTAAACTTTATATGTTATATTAACGAAAACAAAAAAACAAACTAGATAAAGAAAATAGTACGCATGGAACACATATGTTAATCACACATAATAATCTTGTTGTCATTAAAAATATATCACATGTGAGTTGGTGGATCCAACTACTTTTTCACACTGATTTCGACTTCGAGAGAAGAAGGAAGGCAGAGTGAAATAAGAAGATGTTTCGATGCCCTCTTAATACTTATGCAAATCTAAGGTTGCACAGTGGGCCTAAGTGTGGAATGTATTAATCATTTTGTAATGATTATATTAAAAAACTATACATTTTTTGCTATATTGTTTTTATTGTGCTTTGAAAATATATACTACAATTTTATGACTTGCTATTAAAAATTAATTTACATTTTTTTTAGAGCTACACCTTTGTAGTTACATTGATTTTCTTATTATTCAAATTTTATTATTTTTAGAAGCCCAAACCAAAGAGTTTTGAAATTATCTTTTTCCATAGGTAAATTTTTGTTCGCTGTATGTGCTGTTGTGCCCAATATATGCGGATTGGTAAAGCAACAAAATATTACGCAATGTGGGTGTGTTACGTACAGTTAGCTTCTTCACGAAGGCTGCCAAAATACAATGATGATCATGAAACTAGGTGCTCCAGTTTACAACTAAAGATAAACAATCATTTTTATCATAACCAAAACGTATGTACTTTTATGGTGTTAAATATGCAAAGATAAATGGCAAATACAATTTTTATTTTTAGAATTGGTTTTTGTTAGCTTGTAGACTGAGCCATAATGGGATACCAAAATAGGTTTCTGTGCAGCAGGCTTCTGTTGGCCAATTGGCAGCTTTCTAGTTCCTGTTTCCTCGCCCCAAACGCGAACCCGACCTATGGCACTAATTACGTGCTGCTGTTTGGTTGCCAGCTTAGACAAAGTGACGCCGACGACAAAGTCGCCTGTCGACCATCAACCATCGACCATCGACCATCGTCCACTCTCCACCGTCCACCGTCCATGGTCCACAGTCCATCCTGCATTGTCCTGTAGCCTGGTGTCGCCTTCGATGCTCGCTAATCCATTACCAGCGTCATTAATCTAATGAGCTGTTGCTGCTTGGCGCTCCGCTCCTCGATGTTGTTAGTTGCTGCTCGGCGATTGTCGCTGCCAATTGTTGTTGCCACTGGCGGCATGTGTCGAGTTGCCTGTGCCTCTGCCTTTGGCCTGGCCATCGATTTGTGCGCTCCAGTTTACTTACACATGTCAACATCATGGCCGCCGTCCATCACCTGATCCCCCAATGTGTTAATACATGGATATGCGATTGTGGCTGGCCCCCCATCTCCATCCCCATCCCTTATATCTCCCATCCCATATCTCCTTCAATATCCCCTACATCCATATATCCCTGTCTTTCACAGCACTGTTGCTCGTTTGTTTGCTCGTGGCAATTAACTTGTGCTAAACTGTTATCAGCTTGTCATTGAATTGCGGACTGCGGATTGCGAATACGACGCATTGAGCTCAGGGCATTACCTTTCACTAGCTTCTGGTTCTCCTTCATCATTACAAGAAGCTGGGTAAATCGTAGCCATGTTTATAAAGTAATTTGTGTCTTATTGGATCCCTCAGTCGGGAAAAAATCGCCTTCTTGAAACAATCTTAATAGTACTTTCGTCTTGATTTTAAGAACGGTTCTTTTTGAATATGTGAGATCGTATATTATCAAACTGAGAGCACTCGATTTTTCATATTTCCTGTGGCTTACAGAGTGGGAACCCACAACTGCACGTCTAACTTCCATAACTTGGGTATTGGGATCTCGATTTTGACGTGGGATACCTCTATGAGTTTGTGGTTGAATCGTCTTATATTCTACATTTAAATTTTTACTTTAAAAGTTGGTCAAAATTTCAACCCATTTTCATGTTCGAATTTTCCGTATTTCCAATGGGGATCATAATGGGAACCCAAAACCGCATTTCTAACTTTCATAACTTGGGTAAATGAATCCCGATTTAGACGAGGGATACCTCTATGAGTTTGTGGTTCAATCCTCTTATATTCTACATTTAAATATTTACTTTAGGAGTGGGTCAATATTTTAACCCATTTTCATGCTCGAATTTTCCGTATTGCCAATGGGGATCATAATGGGAACCCAAAACGGCACTTCTAACTTTCATAACTTGGGTAATTGAATCCCGATTTAGACGTGGGATACCTCTTTGAGTTTGTGGTTGAATCCTCTTATATTCTACATTTAAATATTTACTTTAAGAGTGGGTCAAAATTTTAACCCATTTTCATGTTCGAATTTTCCGTATTTCCAATGGGTTTCATAATGGGAACCCAAAACCGCATTTCTAACTTTCATAACTTGGGTAATTGAATCCAGATTTAGACGTGGGATACCTCTATGAGTTTGTGGTTGAATCTTCTTATATTCTACATATAAGCTTTTATTTTAAAAGTTGGTCGAAATTTTAACCCATTTTCATGTTCGAATTTTCCGTATTTCCAATGGGGATCATAATGGGAACCCAAAACGGCACTTCTAACTTTCATAACTTGGGTAATTGAATCCCGATTTAGACGTGGGATACCTCTTTGAGTTTGTGGTTGAATCCTCTTATATACTACATTTAAATATTTACTTTAGGAGTGGGTCAATATTTTAACCCATTTTCATGCTCGAATTTTCCGTATTGCCAATGGGGATCATAATGGGACCCAAAACTGCACTTCTAACTTTCATAACTTGGGTAATTGAATTCCGATTTAGACGTGGGATACCTCTATGAGTTTGTGGTTGAATCCTCTTATGATCTACATTTAAATATTTACTTTAAGAGTTGGTCAAAATTTTAACCCATTTTCATGTTCGAATTTTCCGAATTTTTCTTTTAAATATTTCCTTTAAGAGTTGGTCAAAATTTTAACCCATTTTCATGTTCGAATTTTCTGTATTTCCCATGGGGATCATAATGGGAACCCAAAACTGCACTTCTAACTTTCATAACTTGGGTAATTGAATCCCGATTTAGACGTGGGATACCTCAATGAGTTTGTGGCTGAATCGTCTTATATTCTACATTTAAATTTTTACTTTAAAAGTTGGTCAAAATTTTAACCCATTTTCATGTTTGAATTTTCCGTATTTTCAATGGGGATCATAATGGGAACCCAAAACTGCACTTCTAACTTTCATAACTTGGGTAATTGAATCCCGATTTAGACGTGGGATACCTCTATGAGTTTGTGGTTGAATCGTCTTATATTCTACATTTAAATTATTACTTTATAAGTTGGTCAAAATTGTAACCCATTTTCGTGTTCGAATTTTCCGTATTTCCAATGGGGATCATAATGGGAACCCAAAACTGCACTTCTAACTTTCATAACTTGGGTAATTGAATCCCGATTTAGACGTGGGATACCTCTATGAGTTTGTGGTTGAATCGTCTTATGTTCTACATTTAAATTTTTACTTTAAGAGTTGGTCAAAACTTTAACACATTTTCATGTTCGATTTTTCGGTATTTCCAATGGCTTCCAGTATTGGAACCCAAAATTGAATTTCTAAATTCCATAACTTGGGTAATTAGATCCCGATGAAGACGTGTGATACCTCTATGAGTTTGTAGTTGAATTCTCTAATATTCTATATTCTTTTAAAAGCGGCAGATTTGCAATCGCACTTACGATGAATAAAAATACTTCACGGTTTCTGTATAATTTAATGTCATGATATGGTTTAAGCTGCTAGGGTAATTACCAGTTTGCCGAAGCTAGCTTCCATTTTTGTTTTGAAACCTAATTGGCTAGTTTGCTAATTGTGTGTCAACATTTCTTCTTTATGTAATAAAACGTAATTCGATGTGGTCTTTGATATCATTACCTTTTTATGTAAATTTAAACAGATAATTTATTCATCATTTTCTAAAATACAATAATGACTTAATTATTAAGTCTTTGTGGACATTTTTGCTAAAAATGCATATCGTTTGGCGTTTCTATGTGGAAAATAAATTGCATTTCCTGCTTCGACAAACATGCTAATGTTGATTACGCAAATTCCTAGCACACATGCAACTGCTAAACCCAACACTTACCGTGCTTCCTGCAGAAAGTTTCTCTGCCTCGACAAAATATTTTGTCGCCGAAAGCATTTCTTTAATTTAGTTGTGATTCAGAATTTCTCTTGTTTGTGTTTCGCACGTATATTTATGTGTTCTTTGGCATTTGGTGGCTTTTTCCCATTCTTATGCGTTTTGTACTTGGGTTGTAGGTGTTGGTTGGCGTCTGGGTTTGACTATTTTCCTTGTTGCCAAAAGTTTTCGGGGCAGAAGAAACTTCTTCTCGGCCAGCAAAACAAAGGCGCAAATTACAGTTGCAATTTTTGGTGTTTTGTTGCAACAAATTCAAATATACAGTCGAGCGTCAACGGCTTAAACAGGCATTTAGCAAAAGCACCGATGTCGCCTTCTACTAGAAGGCATTTCGACTTTTTGTAATTCTTCTTGATATCTGTTGTTAAATAAATTTAATAAAGAAAGTTATAAATATGAAAACC
The DNA here is from genome assembly GCF_043229965.1 of Drosophila suzukii. Lineage (NCBI taxonomy): Eukaryota > Metazoa > Arthropoda > Insecta > Diptera > Drosophilidae > Drosophila > Drosophila suzukii. The sequence continues at coordinate 86,627,362 of NC_092082.1, forward strand.
TCAAAGGCAGAATAAGTTTTATTTGGGAAGATTGAGAAAATGAATTTCAACCTTGCTGAAAATTATTTTTTTAGTTTGCTGCTCGAATACCTCAGTTATGCAATTATATTGGCACATTCATTCGCTTTTTATTTGCTATGATATTTGACTGGACATCTTCAATGAAAAGCCTTTCAATTAAAATATTTCATTTTAATATCAATTTTATTTCATTTAATTCTTTTGCGACCAATTTATTACCTTTAAATGCTCATCTCTACTTCAATATCATCTTTATTAAGAAACACTCGTTTCCAAAAATTAAATCTTTGTCTTCATTTATTGAAAATTACTATTTTTTTAGTACTGTACTTTAATGCTTGCATAATAGGTATAAATTTAATACTGCAAATGTATACCCATAACGAGATTCAATTTTTTGCGCTCTTGGTGTTGCTGCCAAGCATTTCCGCAATGGTCCAACACGAAATTGGAGCATTTCCGGTGTGCTTACAAAAGACAAAACAATTACAACAACACAAAAACAAAATAACAAAGTATAAATAAAATAAGGCAAAACAGCAGTCCCAAAAACGAAGACGTGAACAATGAAATGTTCTCAGCTACATATTTCTTGGCCAACTTTGTTGCAGCTGCATTTCGCGCAAAGTTTCCAGAACTCAAGTCTCGATTTCTTTGATGAAGCAAAAACAAGGCAAAACCGCAGCACCACCACAGCATCAGAGTTGAATCCGTGTTCTGTGTTCCAGCACCACCACCCGAAAGTCCTCCCAACACCCAAAAGTATTCCCATTTCGCTCCATCCCCGAGAAAAACAAAAAACAATTACAGCAACTAATAAAGAAACATTTAAAAAGCAAAAGTTTATGCCAGGGCCAGTACTGAGCAAAGATCCTTTCCTTAGGAACTCGGACCCTGGTCCGTCAGCACTTTTCCTTGGCGGTACATGAATAAGCAATTAAAAAGTTGTTATTAAAATTATTATGTGAAATCGTAATGAGAGTATAGTGTACTGAACGAACAAGTGCCGCCCTGCAGGCCAGTGTTAAATTTCCTGTTTTCGCTCGCCCCTTTCAATCAGTTTGTATTCCCTTCAGAGTAAATGGGGGAAAGCAAGTGATTTTGACACTAGTAAATGTATTTAAATGAGGATAGTTAGCAAGATAGTATTTGTTAAAATAGCTACCATTTTAAAAGTTTTGTAAATTATGCTGAAGGAGATCAAAAAAGGAAAGTATTAAGATATTTTGAACTATATCCAAGCCCTTAATGGGTTTCCTTTAGTCACTCGCTCAACTTTTTTATGAATTCCAGTTACATATACTTCATTTAAATGAATATCTCCCAGGGGGTCGAACGGAGAGATTTCTTGGTAATTGTTCCTAATTGTTGGTAAGTTAAACTTTTGCATTAGAGTTCACTGTACCGCCATTGATACGGTCAAAAGCATGTCAATGCCAGGACAGGTCGCCACTATCAACCACGCTGTTTGCTGTGTTGTCCACTGTGGTTGGGGGCAACACAACCTTGTGCCACTTCCATCCTGAAAAAGCCAAAGATCTAACAGCGAGGATGCCACCGCCACCGACAAACTGACTTTCCTGTCCCGCTGCATACCAGATGCAGATGCAGATGACGATGAGATGCCCAGTTGCGGGTTTCTGGCATTTTGTTTATTTTAATTAGTGGAAAAAATATGGCACAGGGCACGCAATGAAGTGCTCCACTTGGCCAACTCGCTTCAATGCGCTCCACACAGCCGCAGGTCGACGCAACAATGCAGCTTTGTCGAGCGGCAGCACAGGAAAAGTGCACTGGGAGAAAAGGGGGCTAAGCGATTTGCTATCCCGCAAATGTTGTATTAATCTTTAAAGCAAAGGATTAAAAATCCATTTACATATTTATAAATATAACATATGTTAAATAAATATTTAATAGGCCATCTAAAATAGGTATATATTTTTTTAGAAGCTAGACATTTCTAAAAGTACTTAAATACACGTTGTTTGGGCTAAGTAATATTTAGAGAACTCCCAGATTTACTACACCTTAGTTTCCCTCAGTGTGTGTCAGGCCAGGCATGAAAGATGGCAGATGCGTTAGCGTTTGTGGTCCATTCGTCCCTGTCTGCTGATGGCGATGGCGATGGTGATGCCATCCTCGGAACCCCAGACCCCTGGACGGATGGAGTCAACCCATTTCCCATGCCCATGGCCCACACCCATGCTCTTCCATCGCCCAAGAGCACATTGTCGTAATGAGCACACCGCAATTTGTGTCGTGTGCTGCGGGCCGTTTGCCATTCATTTGGTAAAAATAACAATTAAATGTTTTCGCAGTGGCCTCTGCCCGGGAACTGGACTCGGATCTTATGTCCCGTGGTTCGGGCCAACAATTCACTTTTGTTTTTGGCCTTGTTACCGCTCGACTGCGGCCACTGCTATGAAAATAATTGCTGTGCAAATATTCTTCTAAATTACAACATTGTCTATTTATTTTAGTTGGCCTGACGAACAGTCGCCGCCGGCCGACGACTGGAGAGCCCTGGATTCCTGAAGAGGTCCTGTCAAGGCTAACGCAACTTGTCAAATGCGAGAGCACGCACTGAGCGAAAAAAGGCGTTTAATATTGAGCTCTGAGTTCATGAAATTTTACAACATTAATATAACATTTTATTGACAGCCTATAAAAAAATATAATACCATTAAGACAAAATAATGAAGGTTTCATGATTGTACTTCCCTTCTAGAACAACACAACAACATTTCCAATTGGTTTTAAAGATGTAAGAGCGGACAATATTGTATTAAATTTGACAAATTTAATTTCCTTTCTTGCGGTTTTTATAAAGACATCATGAGACAGAAAAACATTTTGCCGATGAGCTTGCTTCCTTGGAAATACCGATTTAATTTCGTCTGCTGACAAAAGCAACTTTAACGAACGAAGATTTTCTTATTGTTGGGATTAAATCATTTTTCCCAATTTATTAAATTCCTTTAAAGCATGTTTATCATCACAGCGGGGTAAAACAAGTACCTCTTATTCGAGGGGATTTCTTGAGTTTCCCCCTTCACCTGGCTTTTAAAGACCTCAAGCAGCCAATAAGGCGGGCGACAGGTTCGCTGCCACACCTGTTTGCATTGGCTCCCCAGCTGTTCAGCTCGCACCACTTATTATGATGATGCATTTGCGTTTGCACCACCATCGGCATCCGCAGCACCAGGAACCCCCAAAACGGGGCAACTATAACCCATGTGGGGCGGCAAACGAGCGCAATTTTGTTTATTTCCGGCACAAAATAAACTTTCAAGGATAAGCAAACTTTTTGGCTGCCACAGCCGCTGATGCTGATGCTGCTGCATCCTTAAGCAAATTTCATGAAATAATATTTTAGTGGCGCCAGGGGCAATATGTGAAGTCGTGGAGCACACATCCGCCCCAGTTATCCTCCCCCCCTCCCCAAAAAAAAAGCCCCAAAGCCACCAAAGACCCACCCATCACCCACACATCACTTCCTGGCAAGGCAACCGCATAATATTTTTAAGAGCATTTAGTATTTTATGCACCTCTCGTTCGCAAAAAAATCTCAATTTATGCGGCTGGGGGCTTGTGTTTTTCCATTCGCTCTAATATTTATACAGTTCCCTGGCTGGCCAAACATTGCTCAAGTCTTGCAGAAATATTTATCTGTCTGCGTGTCGGTGGTCGCTAAAGTAATTAAGGTGCTCCAAAAAACGGGATCGAGGTTAAGTAACCTTTTCGGTACTTTCACAACGGGATACCATTAACCCTTGGTTTATGGACACTATTATGGGGTTTTACCCTAAATCTCTTATTATGGAAAATAATGGTATCTTTATAGCAAATCCAAACCAAATCGTAGTATCATGAGCTCTTTAAAAATTCTGTTATCACACTATTCAGTGTGCTATTCTGTCTGGCAATCCTTAAACAGAAAACTTCCTAAACTTCTGGCTGTCAGTTTGGTTTCGTATTAAAATTTAACTCTAACATATCGTCTAATAAAACATAACATTATGTTGAGAAACTAAATTTTTCCTAAACAGCAACTTGACTCAATGACAAAAGTTAACATGACATTGAGAAATCGGCTCCGAGACCGAGAAATATTAATCACTTTATCTGAAATTTGGATAAGCACTCAGTAGTGAGTACTCATTAGCGATGTTTTCTTGTTTGTACAGAAGATATCTGTATATCTAGAAACAATTAATTTGCAAGGCTAAACTGCGTATTTTTACTCGCTTTTTTACTGTCTCTGCTGGCAAGTTTGCTTAAATATTCAGCAGCTTGGCTGCTAATTCCAATGCTCCTGTGCCGTCATCATCAGCGTCGGCTGCCTCTTGAAACATTTCATTTGCTAAATGTGCGATGTGTTGTCACATGAGCACCACCTCCCGAAAACCTCCGGAAAACCACCCAAAAACCCCCTCCCCCAACAACCATTGTATAGTTCGCACCACACACATACAAACTTCAGCTTTTCCCCTACTTCGGCAAATGCAACACATGGAAATTTCTCTCTGCTAATGAAGTGTGATTGAAATTTTGTTAATTTGCTCAAGTGCTGCGTTCATGTGTGTGGTGTGCTTGTAGAATTTCTTATTTACATAATCTCAAGCATTTACCATGAATTTCTAAAGATTCGCTTAATTGAATGTAGAAATAATTTGTAAGGCCTCCCGTAAAGTTGCTCGCATAATTTGGCTATTCTCTTCGGAAATCAGAGAAATCAGTTTGACGCTTCTAATCGACAAAACGGCAGGAATTCTTTTCACTTTAAGTGTGAGTGGAAAAGTTTTAAATAAGTTGTCTTTGTGGTTTTATAAATTGTTCTTAATGTCAGGGCTGATATTTAAAGTGGGTACGTTTCTTGAAGTTATTTTTAGAATTCTATATATGTTAAATTTTCCTCTTTTGTACTATAAATGATATAAGAAAATGATTTTGTAACTATTCATATCTCGACCACAAGACTTATAGCTCCTCTTCACATCCTTGTCAAATTAAATTTGACATTGCTCTATTACGCAATTTTGCGAGAGAGCAAACCCGACTTTAATCGAATAAAATGCGTAAATAGAATTTGGCCAAAAGCTCGATGGCAAAGCGGAAGCAAACCGCAAATATAAAGAGACAAAAGTCGGAATGGAGAGTGTGCAAAACACACTAATGTTTTCGGAATAAAAACTAAATAAGTGCTGTGGCAAAGTATTTCACATTTTTTTAAGGTAACACACGGCCAAACGAGGAAGTATAAAACAATTACGGAAGGCTAAGGACTACAAGGACAATACTATACCTACATATATACACAGACTGCTATGCAGGACAGTCACGGAAATGAAGTTATTACCATTGCTGTTGCCCTGCTGAATTTACTGTGGCCGGAGAGTTTTGCGGCGAATGCTTTCTTTCTGCTTTTTTATTATTTTATTTTCCTTCTGGCTGCCCATTAGGGTTCAAGGAAAGTGCCTCTGATTCGCGTCGCCCAAGGACACTCCTCTTAGTTTTGGCCATTTCCAAATTGGGTATCAAACAGTCTAGAGTTGCGCGTTGCAGCTGCCGCCGTTGACCAGGATAAATTTATAGTCAACGGAAAGGCGCGCAAATAAAATAACATTGACAATTGGCAATTGAATTTTTCAAAGAAATACTCGGCAATAGCAATGGCAATTGATTTAGGCATGCCAAGAGAATTTGCGCTTATAAATTTTAGTCGTGCATCGCATCTGAGACAAGACCGCGCGCTTTGCATGGCAAGTCTGAAAGTTCACTGACTGCACTTTAAGAATTATGTTTTTATTAAAAAAAGAAAATAGTATGGTTAATAAAAAAGTAAATAATCTTGGGTTCTATAAATGTATTTCAAATAATTCTTATAACTTAAATCTTATATCTATATGATGCTATTCACTTAAAACTAAGAATCAACGCTCAGTAAAATCTACTTTTGAAATTTCTTATTATTATATTTTGATAATCCTAAAATGATATGCTACGGCAGTACTGTCTATTTAATCTATTAAATATATATAAAATGTTTAATGGACATAAATACATTTTTTGTGTGTGTACATTTACAACTCTTCTTCGAGGATGTTTTACCAAGTTGTTGTGAGACTATTGATTGCCTTGGGTTATATAATTTTGTGAGTGTAGCGACTGACATTGTCCATGATAAATCACTGGCGTCCAGCATCCAAGTGCAGCTGCAACTGTGTTGAACTTCGGCTAAAGGTTAGCCGCCAACGCAGCAAACGGGCAAATAAGGCAGCAGAAACAGGGACATTTCAGCGGGCCATGTATAGTACGTGTTTTGGCCCAAACCTGCGAGCCAAAGTCCTCGGCAATTGCCACGCATTACACTCCCTGCACTGCAGTTACTTTTGCGGAATGCTTAATTCATGCGTGCAACTGTGGTTGCAACGTTTATGATGTGGTTATGTTGCAGCTGCATTTGGGATGTTGCTGCTGTTGCTCTTGGATTCTGGATTCCGCTGCTGTCTTCGTCGGCGGCAGCGTGCTGGCATTGTTTGCTTGGCTGTCACACGGCGTATGCGTAATGAGCTTACGTACCTGCATGCCGTGCAGGTGTGCTGCCTCTGCTGCCTGTGTTGCATGCAGCATGCTGCTGTTGTTGCTGCTGTGCGTGGGCATGTGCTCATGCCACAATTAGGCATTCTGACTGTGGAATTTGCGTCCAGAGCAGACAACTGTCGAGACTACGTGATGCTGGGATGCTGTCACACAGCCCAAAAAATATTTTGATTTTTGCTACAGTTTTCTAAACCATATATGTGGATGGCAGGAAAAGTATAAATTCTGAGAAATAATTTTTCATAATATTTAAAGACAAAATGAACCATATTTTAGACAAGTCTAAAAGTTGATTTAAGGCAAATCACTTTAATCTAAATGTAAATAAAATTATATTTAGTATACATTTCGTTCATTTTTCATATTTCAAGGTAAAAACTTTAAACCAAATTTAATTTTGCTTTTAATTCTTCTGCTGTTCACAACCTAAATCAAATTTCTCCCAGTGCGACCGCTGGCTTCCGCCAGCAGGTGTGCAAATTGAAAGCTTTAAAAGGCTGCGGATCGTCAGTTGTTGCAACTGCAACTGCAACTCCTGGCCGGCGGACCTTTGGTTTCGTTTGGATGACAGCTTTGCGTGCATTAACTGTCAACACTTGTCGACGGACGATTGCGTTTCAACAATTATGACAAAGTGCCGGATGAAATTCAACTTTTGGTCGTCTGCCGAGCAGCCATGGCGATGCCATTATATGTCAGTTAAATGATTTTCAGACGGTTTTTCACTCGAATCGATTTTTCTGTAATTTTAAGTTCGTGAGACAGGTTTTTTCGTAATCCCTTTTTGTGGGTAATTAACGGAGTGCGAGTAAAAGATTAAATATACTCTTAACTTCAACTAACTGTCTTGTACTAAATTACTCAAATATTAAACTTTAAAAGAAAGACTCTCTCGTTAATTAGTATTAAATAATACGATTTTTTGGTTGAGCAATAATTCAATACTTAAATTTTATTTAATTTAGGTGTTGAAGCAAGCATATCAGTCTTCAAAGACCACCCTTTATTATTTATTGGTGTATATATGTTTGTAGCAAGGTTTAAGTCGAGGTAAAATTTCCTGAGAATACATTTTGATTTAAAGTTTATATATATTGTGAGGTTTTAAGCAGAAATCACCAACAAATATTACTAGTTTTAAATGATCCATTTGTTTCCCTAACTTGAGAAGTGAGTAATGGCTAGTTATCGATCCTGACATCTTTCCTGTTGTCCTGACCGCTGATTGTCCATTTGTTAAACTGTTGATTATAGTGCTTCGACACCGCCATCTGCATCTCCATCAGCATCCATATCCCCATCACCATCTCCATTGCAATCCGAATGGCTGGTCCCCCGGCGAGCTGGCTCACAAGTGCTTTTCCGTTTGACAGGTTGCTGATGGGCCGCAAGCCGAGCGAGTTTAAACGGCGCTTAAAGGCTGCGGCTTCTGCGGCATCTGGGAATGGGAATCGATCAGGGTAGCGTTTTTATCTGCGCATTTATGGCTGTTTAATTAAAGACCCGCACTCGCGATGTATGCACTACCCAGTGGCTAGTGCGGGATGTAATTTAAAATTTGCATATAGCGAAATTAAATGCAAATTACTAGAGCAAATATATACGGTGATATTTGTATGCTGCCAGCGCAAACAAGCGACATAAATGCGCAATTTCGGTTTATTAAATTACATTTAATTTTTGCAAAACAACTACGAAATCGGTGTGTATTTAAGTATATATTACATTAGTTGTTTCTGATAATATACATTTTCATTGAGGGAATTTATCGGCTTTTTTGTCCAGCATGTTTCTTTTTTACTGGATTACAATTAAAATAAATTATGTTTGGTAATTAGCTGGCTGGCAATTTTTGGCTTTGGAATTTATGTCGTGTAATTTCTTGTTCGGCACAGAATATTAATTAAATTTTTAGTTTTTGCCAGAAATGCTTATTAGCTATCATTTAAGTTCACCCATAATTAATTTCGCCTTTGTGTTGCCCCAGCAAATTGCAATTAAATTTCATTTCCACAGACTGAGGTAGTCACAGAAAAAAAGGGAGAAAGGAATCCAGCGAAAATTGCGTGAAAATATCAAAATCAAATTGTGTGCGTAAATAAATTGAATTTTGATTGCCGTTCGCCAGGTTTGTTGCTGCACTAACGAAGCTCCATTGTTGCCACGCCTACCAGTCCGCTCCCTTCACCGCCTCCCGAGCACACAGAGAAAAAAACCCCAGTCAGTCACTCATCTAGGCTTTATTAATGACGATTTGTCAGCGGATTGCACGTAGAGGCGCCGAACAATATGCAATGCAAATTCGTGCGAAAATTTCATTTTCCCAATTCAGTTGGCGGAATTACATAAAAACCCCCTTCAGCTCATATGTTTCTATCAAACAGTTAAGGGTATATTATTAGGATGAGGGCTACGGGAAAATATTCAAACTATTTTAATAACGTGTACCTAATTTGCTTGCATTTATATTCATGGTTTGGTGTGAAAAATAACTAAAAGTTAAGTGATTAGAATTCAAATTGAAATTGTATTTTGGTATATTAAAATATGCACATATAGTTGGTTTTTATATGCTACATACTAGTGCTAAAATTTTACCCGTCACTGCCTTTCCATATGTTCGATTTGAGGTCGAAAGTTGGAGCGTGCCGATGTTAATAAAATATTCATGGCATCAATCGGGTCCTGACACATGCCCTGGAATCAGACCACGACAATGGCTGGCCAAATTTATGCTAATGTATGGCCTAGCTGAATTACCAAAGCTGGGAGTGGTGCCCATAAGAATGGATTCGCGTATTAAAACTCCATTTCCATGTGCATAATCCTTAAATTGTGTCGTACAACAATTTGAACGTTTTAGCCCTGCATTTCGAATGAAAATGCGAATGAAATCGCTGTGTTTTAAGCACTAACGAAGCGATTGTGTGACAGCAACACTGAGAGAAAATCCCCCCGCCCCCCCAAAAAAAAAAGAGTAAATAGGAGATGGCATGGGTTTGGCTTTGACAGATTCGTTGGGCATTAAAAGTCAAATTCAAATGGCCATGGTCAAATGCCATGAACTCTGCCAGACGAATCAAATTCGTTGGCCAATATGTCATTCCATGTGCTACTTCCCTGCTCATGTGGCCCCCATATTTCCTCTATTTTTCCTCCGATATTCCTCTGCACTTTCCTCCTACTGATTTATCTCGAATGGTGAGTGGCTCCTGCTGTTGCTCCAGTGATTATGGCAATTGATTTGGTCAACCGGCCATGCCTCTTTCTGGCTTCTGAGTCCCGGCTCTGGGCCTCTGTTGGCCATTCACTTTTATGGCTATATTGGCTGGCAGCCCGGACCGGCTATTTGGCAGGCTTCAATTAATTAATTGACCTGTAATGAGCTCCCCCAGACTGACACTGAGTGGGCACAGAAATCTCTGCATTGGGACACTTGAGTAATAAAAATGGTTTCTTATTTCCCGAGTCCCACTTCGGAATTCTAGGAAATTCGGTGTTTACTTAAAAATATTCAACGAAAATGAATTAAATTCTTTGACTAGTCAAAAATTACAGAAAAAAACTCCATTAAAAGTGAAATAAATTATCATAAATAATGGTAATACTTCAGAAATTATACAAAAAGCTTACTTATTTAAAAAAATTTTATGACAGTTTTTTTTGGTTAATTTTCTTCTGAGCCCCATAAATATTTCAAAATAATGTGCAGAATAATTCGGTTTTTAGGAGCTGAACTGCCATTTGATTACCAACCGCCGGGTACTTAATTCCTTCCGCCATATATTTGGATTATGTTATCAGGCCGATTGCCCTATAAAGCGTATCGCATAACAATACATCATGGCCACTTCCCCTCGGCTGTACCAATTTGGTCTTTAATGCTGTGGCATAAATCATTTTTCCGCAATTCGTTTCAATTGCATAAAAGTATTTCATGCACTGCCTTCTTTTGGCTGACTTTCAGTTGTGTGTGTGTGTATTTTCCGGGATGGGCAGCTGAGGGCGTGGCCAATGAGGCGGCGAGCGGAAGTGCCATCCCAGCCGCCGTTAACATGCAAGAAGCAAATGCATTTGCCATCTACCATGAGGCATTTACCCAGCATCCAGCATCCAGCATCCCAAAACCCAATACCGAATACCCAATGGCCACGGACCTCGCTCGCTTTTTGGCCCCCGGCCAGTCGAAAAGTAATGAAAAAATGCGTTTGCCAAAAAACCAACGGCAGCAGTGCGAACAGCAAACTTTGTGGCCAAGTGGAGGAGCTGATTTCTGCCCACTTATGCAGGCATCGAGGCGAGCGAGTGTGCGGCAAATAAAAACCAGTTTCAAGGCGGGCACCGCAAAAGCGGAAACGGAAATCGGAAGCTGTGCAACTGTAGAAGAAGAAGCAGCAGCGGGAAAGGCAAAAATAGGCGGCGCACAAGGACAACAGCAGGCGGGCCTGGGACAGCGATAAAAGTGTTGCAATTTATGGTCAGGCTAGATGGCGCCCGAAACTCGGTCCTCTTCGATTCCACTACAGCTTCAGTCCAGGGATGTCCAAATTCGATAGTTAAAACTAGCTAAATCGGATAATGCAGTAGCTAGAAAAATATAGTTGTTAGGGTTAGGTTCAATTTAATCATACAAATTTTTTTTCAATTTGTATGTTTAATTGAAAAGAATTTTTAAAAAGGAATGTTTTTAATGCTAGCTTTTTCTTAAACAAAAAAATATTTTTTAATATTAATCTTTGCTATCCTCTTGTTTTCTTTATTTAATTGTATTTTATATGTTTACTAATTACTATAAAACTTACAATAATTTTTTTTTAAATAAAAAACTACAGCTGAAATAAGCCGAACTTCATTTGTAGGGTTCCTATTTTTAGCTACAAAAAATCTGAATGGCCACAGCTGAATTCATCCTTTTGGCCCTAAAAAGAGTTGGCGTCCGAGTCGCGACCAGCTTAAGTTTCTAGCTAATTGATTTTGCGATTTTATCTTTTAATGACTTTTTGGGAAAGTGCAGAGCTAAATGGTGAGCTGCTGCCCTCTGTATATATATTTGATTTTAATTGCAATACGTAGACCTGCAGCAGTTTCTTAAGCGACAGCAGCCTAAAAGTATGCCCCACAATTCTTAGCACAAATCGCTGTGGCGTTTAAAACCGCGCACGAAACGCGCTTAAAATCGAATTTGTCTCACTTGTCAGCGCAAAGTGATATAGACGTTTTCCTTTATATTTTTTTTTTCATAGAAAATGCCATCGAAATGCAGCTGAGCTCTGCACTGTCATTTAAAAGCCTCAGTTTAATCTGCCAAGGAACGAGTGTCTGAAAAATCGATGGGAGAGCCTAAGAATCATTTCTGCAAGTCACCCATTGATGATAAAAAAAAATATCACTTATGTGAATGAGAACTAAATATTAGCCTTTTTATATTTTAAAATATTAATATTTATAATTTAAAGGTTTTTTAAACCTTCCCAGCCCTTAATAATTTTATAAAAAAAATTAATCCAAACAAATATTTGGTAAGATCCATTGTAACCCCTTAAATCCCAGCGAAATAAAAAGCCACACAAAGTTGATTATTACTGCTTGTTTATTTTGGGTTGAATGTTTTTTGGTTTTGTCTTGACATTGGCATTTCAGTTGTTTACATTTTTATGTGTTCATTTTTTCCATCGTTTCAACGATTTACACTTTTTACTCCACTTAAACATTAAGTTGATATTCGCTTGGGTTGAAGCTAAATGCAAATGAAACATTAATATTTTATCCAATATTTTATGCATCATTAAATAAACCATTAATTAACAATTAGTCGCGTGTTTGTGTGTGTGTGTGTGGGCGCGTGAGTGTGAGTGCGAGTTCATTTAAGTGTATCCGTTCACACCATTAAAGCAAATATTTACAGTTACATAGGGTTTTCGTGTGGATGTGTGAGCTTAACCGGGAATCGCATCTGCATCTGTGTGTGTATAATTTAAATTGCATTCGATATAGATAAATAATGCAGTTTACGGCCGAGAGCTCCCTAATTTCCATCGCTGCTCGATAAGCCATACACACTCGCCAAGTCCCTCCAAGTCCATGTCTTCCAGCCGACTGACCCCCGATTTAGCTACCAGTAATTAGTTGGGTTAACATGGTGGCCAGGCAGATGGCCACGCCCCCCGAAAAGCCCGGCGCCCCCCGAAAGGCGCTGCGGGCCGAGGATGTTGCGAAATAGGTCTCCAAGAAGCCACGGAGTCCGGATCCCGACGACAGCGTCACTGCAATGGCAAACAGATGTATTTTTACAGAGGGAAATAATAGTATTACCAAAATCTGGTTATAAAAAAACATGAAAATCATTTAAAAAGTTTTTTAAAAATTCTACAGTTAACACTAGATATCTATTACCACCCTCAAAAAATAAGTTTACATATTATAATGATTTTATTTCGATCCATTAAAACAAAAAACATGCTAAAAAATAGGGAACATGGTATATTATATATAATATTTTCGAAATAAATGTTATTTTGAAAATGTATCTATTAAATTATATAATAACAAGAAATAATAAAAGTTTTTAAATAATTAAAAATATTTAGAATGACTTCATAATGATATGTTGACATACCAATATACTCCAAATTTTTTGTTTTATACCATTATCTTATTTATTGAATATTAATCAGTTATATTAAATAAACTGAAGAAATAATAAAAAATGATCTTAATCCTTCCTAATAAAATCTTAAATCAGTAAGGTTATTAGCAGACATCAACTACCGACATCTTTTCTTTAAGTGCTTTGTGGCCGTTGGCAGTTTTGCTTTTGTGGCTTACCTCTTGCCGGCACCGGATCCTTTTGCGGTGTGCCCAGCTCGATTTCCTTGTACTCCTGATAGAGATCGCCAATTTGCGCCGTGCAACGCAGGACGAGTCCACCGCCCCCGCCTCCCTGGTGCAATGCGTTTGTGAGGCCATTGCCGTTGCCATTTCCATTGCCATTACCATTCCCATTTCCATGGCCACTGAGGCCGGCCACAAAGTGAATCGCCTGCAGCTGCAGCTTCAGACTGAGCCGGGATGCAATCAGGTTCTCGACCGATCGAATGTACTGTGTTTCCTCCGTGCCAACCTGGAAAATATAGAAATATAAATATTAATGGGTGTACAAAAAATATGGCATTCACTCAGAGTTTTGTGGCTTGAACTCACAGATATATGTGAATAAAATATGATAAAAAATCCTTTTACATGACTCCAGAACCCATTGCATATCTGAAAGCCTCTATTCTGATTGCAAATCCCTCAAAGAGTAAGCAATCAAATCAATCCCCTACTTTAACCACAATATTGTTGGGGCTTTTGTCATTTTGAATACTAATCGAAAGCCGCCGCTACATGAACTAAAATATGCTTTAAATTATTCATGGCGTGCTTCCAGCTGCAATTGCAGTTGCAACTGATTTTCTCTTCCGTTTCCGACGCCCTCACCCTCATTCTTTTCCCCCTTACCCCTTCGTCCTTTTACCCTTTAACCCCGCTGCAGTCACTCCTTTTTACACAAGTCAGAAAATAATGTTCCAGCATGCAGGCAGAAAGGAGAAATACCATCAGCAAAGGGGGAAATAAGAGAAAAAATACTAGAGTTTCGCATTGAGTTTTGTGCAACTGCATATGAATGGCAATTTGTCGTCTGTCTGATTCCGCAACTCGCCCCCTTTTCTGTCCGTGTACATTTGTGTGTGTGGGGTTAATACAAGCATGTTGCACTTGCGGCCATGGCTGGTTGCCAGTGACCAATCCTTTGACCAATTCACTGAGAAAAATGTTGGGTGAGTTTATAAAACAGATTAAAGATGTATATGTATATTAAAAGATGTATATGTTTATTATCATCATAAAACAATTGGATAAATATGATTGAAAAACGACTGTTAATAGATGAAAAATGTTTTTAGTCCAAACATATATCAACGAAGTCGAAAAAAATACTCTATAATATTTCTATAGGTCATTTTGTATTACCAGAGTATTAAAACAACTACAAATATTTGAACGAATTTTTCTCAGTGCATCTGAGGAGTGTGCTGAGCTTTTTGGCCTGGCTATGGAAAATGCAGTGAAAGCTGCGAGGCAAGGAAACGGACACTGAAAGCCAACGAAACGAACGGACATGGGCATGTCATATTTTTGTTGTTGTTTGTGGCGAGTTGTTGGCCAAGTTGTTGTTGCTGCGATTGTTGTTGCTGCTGGCCAATGCCATTTAAAAACGAGTTTTCAATGTTACACACAACTATGGCAACAACAGCAACATCAAGAGACACTTATTCACTCATCCGCCTGGTTGGCTCTGTTTTTTTTTTTGCCCCTCTCCAAAGTGTCCGGCATTTTGTTCGAGTGTATACGAGTGTGTGTGTGTGTGTCCATCTGAAGGCTGTTTTGCCATGGAAAACTGTTTATTTGATGCCTTTTGAGGAGCGCTGAAAATTTCATTTCCGCCATGACACCAACAGCAACGCCTAAGCTTGACTGCTGATGTGTATATATTTAATGTATATTCTCGCCATGCATATGCGACACTCCTGTGCTAGCTTTCCGCTTCATTTGCCTGAGTTCTCCTTTTCGCTTCGCACACAATTTCCTTTTGGCGCGAAAAGAAAACTCTAAACTGCCGTGCAATGCTTTTAGTCGCAAATGGCGCATCGTCCATTGTTGCAGTGCGAAAAAAAGATGGCGGGAAATGCAGGCGCCATTTTGAAAACGCTCGTGCTGCCATTTCCGCTCTGCTGCATGTCCTGTTGCTGATTCATCTCCACATCCGTACCCCGCAACTCTCTGCAGCAAAGTTCACATGACAACCTGAGCTTAGCCGGGGATAAAGATGCGCCGGAAAACTCGCTGGCAATTTAAATACAATAAATATGCATTTCATTTCCACTTACAAACTCATTTGAGCGCCATTTACTTATGCATGTATTTTGGCCCCCTTCAAGACAAAAAGGTGCAAGATATTACGGGTTTTGCGGGAATTTGGGTCAGCTAAGGGGGTGCACTGGCGAAAAAAAGTGTTATAAGTTACCCTACTAACTAAAAAAATGGTAATACAATTTTAAAAAATTTTTTACTATTGAAATTTTGTTTTAACAATTTATCCAATTTAAACACCTTTTTTATATAGTGTTTTTGTGGAAAACCCTTAGTATTTATTTATTTTTATTGCATTTTCTCAGACTCAGCACTTATTTCTCCCTGTGCAAGGGCTCTCAAGGATCTCTTCACCTTCACTTCCCCACCACTCACCCACAACATTAAAAGCAAAAGCGCTTTATTGCCGAGCGCTCGCTGGCTTTTTGTGTTGTTGGTCGCTCTTTTAACCCTTTTTAAGAACAGCATCTCACCCAAACACATACTCCCCCACTTTGTTTTGGGTTTTGTGCGTTTTTTGGCTTATCCTTTTTATTTTATTTGAATTTTATTTTTATTTTTATGCTGGCAGCGGAAAAGCCCAGACGCAGCGACATAAAAAGTCATTTTCAGTTTGCCCTGCCGCACTTCCCGTCTCTTTCTTTTCGTTGCCCCTCTCTCTCTATAGCCATCTCTTTCCTTTTGCCATGTGCTATCTCGCTCTGCCGATTTAATGCCGCGTAATTTACGAGACACTCTTAAGAAGCCAAGCGCTTTAATTAAGCATGTGGCTGAGGCAGCGACCCGAAAGTGAAAATACCCTCATATTTCTTGTGATTTACCTTTATGGCATCGAGAACCCGACCCCAAACCCAAACTAGAACCCAAGCCCGTACCCTCAACCTTCAGCCTTTGGGCAATTAAATGAGCATTTGGCATTTGCTGGCCTAAACACTTTCGTCCCAGCAAATTGTTTTCAAACAAGAAAGTTTGTTTTGCGTTTGTGTTTTGGCCTGCTGCTATCTGGCCAACTCTCTATTTTGATGGCCTGGCAATTAATATCGCCTTGATAATTTCTGCCTAGATGGGATTATGCAAATTGTGTGGAAAATTAATACATGTCGATCTTGGTATTAACAATGCGAAATTGCAATTATTGTGTTATTTGCACCTAAATATTTCTGCCTTTAATTTGCGCTCCTTTTCGGACTCGTTCTTATCGATTTCGCCGAGACAGGGGCATCCATTAATCATGGGTAAGCCAAGCTTTAATTATGTCCCTAGTTTTCTGTGCTCAATAAATAATTTATCAAAAATCGATGGCCGCACAAATCCGCACGTCTAATGGCCAGACTTTGGCCCTAATCTCAACTAATTCCCTGGAATCACCCAAATAAAAGAAACACGGGTGGCAGCCAGAAAAAATAAAGGCCAACACATTCTGAGCTACTTTTCCATTAATATGACAGAAACTTTTTAACAAATTATGTGAGTCGTTAAAGTTTTTTTCGCCCCTCCAACGCAGTGGGTCATACACATGTGGATACCATATATATATATATATAGTATCTATCTCGGAGCAAAGCTTTAATCTCGAACTCAACACGTGCTGGGTCAATGCTTTCAGCTCGGAATTATTTATGGCATTGTTTTGTGTGACAGAGTATTATCCCTGGCCTTCTATCTAATTTAAAGAGCGAGAACAGCTCCGGCGCTCAGATCATAATTCAATATCAAAAAGGCATCTACTGCCCGGGCATATGAAACTAAATTGCACGGCCATTGCCACCGGAATGGATTTGCCATCCTTTTGCTATCCCCTTGTTGTTTTCGCTGGAAAAATAAACACGGTGTGCAGAGAAAAAAATATTATGGTAACTTATGGGTAAGGAAAGTATGCAGAGGTTCATAGAAGATTTCAACTTAAGTTTAGCCTTTCAACTGATATAGTTTAGGGAACTTTAGATTTTAGTTGAATTTATTTGGAATTTATGTGTTTCGTTTAGTATTCCTTTTAAGGTGATATATTTTAAGGTGCTTTAGATTTTAGTTGAAACTACTAGGAATTTATGTGTTTCGGTTATCCGATTTTTTTTGGTATTCGGAACTTTATTAACAGAAAATCTTGTTAAATCCCAAATTAACGACCGAATCCTTTGATATTTTCCCCTGTGTAAACATAAAATTTTATGTGACAGACGGGGAGACGAGGCCCTACTATTCGCAATCCTCAAACGCAGCGGCGTACTTTTGTCTCGGCTTTTGTCATTAGTTGGCTGCGAAGAAGTCTAGATAAAATGTTAAACGGCCTGCATGTGAGTCCTGGCAGCATGTGTGTGCGAGAGCCCCGAAAAGTAGACTACCGCCGACAGATATAAAACGACAGGATAACCATCCCTCGCAGTGGAAAAATAGAAAAAAAAGAAACAAAGCAGACGGGCAGAGGAGGACACGTTATGTCTGATGATGTGGGTAGACATAATATAAAAATTTATGAAGCGTTTAATAAGTTTTCTTCTTGGTTTTCTTTTTTTTTTGTTGGTTGGTGGTCCCCATGCCCGCACCCTGGGAAATCGTAGAAAAGTTGAATTCGTTCAGCGGGCGTGTCAACTGAAAATTTGTTCATCTCGTAAATTCATTTAAAAACCGTTGTCCATTGTCCTTTGTCCTTTGGCCATTTTGTCCACTGGCCCGTCCGGCAATTTCGTTTTTGCCACAAGTTGAACGTAATTTATTTTATGTCTCGGCTATGATTAATAACATTTTGGGCGAAAAAGGAAACAGAAAAGGATTTCGGGGTCAGGTCAAAGAATTGGAATCTGGCATTGCTTTAAAACGATTGCCGGAAGCATTTCTTTTTTGATTTATGCAGCTGATTAGCGGCACTCGCAGAATTGATGCAGAAATGGAAGCGTCCCTCAAATGACTAATGATGTTAGAGCCCCATATCGTGGACATATGTATATGAACAGTAGCTCAAGATAAATAGGGACATGCCATTTAAAGATACTTTTATTTCACTGACTCTTTAGAGCACTTTAAAATCAATACAGATTTTTTGTGTTTCATTCAGTTTATTTATTTTACAACATAATATTAAAAAGTTCAAGTGAAACCTACACGAGATACTCTCCTTTCCTCCAAGCCATCTTTGATACTACCATTATGACCCTAGCTGTTTATATCTATATGCAGACGACTTGTTTGCTGAGCCTCAACTCCACATCCTTGACGTTATGATAAATGACAAAAAAGGGAAATCGCAGAATCAAATCAAAATCCTGGCACACAACCCTTTTTTGCTTTATTGACTTCATTTTGCCCCCAAGGGTATTCTTCGCCTTGCGGTTTCTTGTTTGGGTTTCGACTTGAAATTTTTAATTAAGTAGGTAAGATGAGAGCCCCTGTAATTCGGTCGCTTGGCTCTGATTAAATTACATAATATTCATAAATAAAGAACAAATTTTGTGAGGCACGTCTCAGTGGATTAAACGAAGGCCACACATGTTCCCAAAAAGGAGTGGTGGGTGCCATTATAAAGGATTTACGATGCCGTTAGGCAAGTCAAAGCTGTTTAATTAGGCAAATCCCCCACGCACTTCGCCCAAACATCTTGGCGCAGCCAGACATTAATTAACAATCAATGCGCGGCATGATGTAAGACATTTTAATTGCCGATTGTAAAGCGTTTTGCCCTCGGGGTCTTGGGAATTTACGGAGATCATATCCCGGGGATCTTGACACGTAATTGTATTTTGTTTGCATTTGTACCTATATTTGGGTCGCTTTATGATAATATTACTTACGGGTATATTGTTGATGGTAAAACGAAGGTCAGCTCGAGGACGAGAGCCCAGAGTACTGCAGTTGGCTCGCAAAACATCACCGGGTTCATAGCGCGTGTGTTCTGTAAAAAGACTCGGACGCTTTTCCGGAAATTCTGAAAATAAAAATAAATCATGGGATAAACAAATGGTAATTGAACACTTCTAAAAAAGCAGGACTTTTACTTTAAATAAACTCTGAGTCTGTTATTTTAATATGCTATGGAAAAATCTAAGCTTAAAGTTTAGTATTATTTCCATTCTAGTTTAAAAAGTTTTAGGTTAAAATCGCTATCATTATTTTAAATATTTATATTTAGTATCTACACAAATATACTTCTCATTTCAACTATTCAAAAGCTAAGGTACTCTTCCTTCAAATCACTATTTCCCCAAGTACACAAGTGTTTACCCAGGACCTGGGTTCTTAATTGCTGGCAGTGGAGCGACAAGGGCGCATCTTTGGACCATTGTTCGCCGCACTTTCCAGTCACGCCTTTGCCTGCGACTAATGAGACAGGATCTGTTTGTCATTGTCAGATGGCCCTGAGTTGCCGTCAGATACTGAGATACCCAGATACCCGAATGCCCAGGAAGGCAGGAGATACTCACCCACAACTTGCATATGGGCGTAGGCGGTGGCGGTGGAATAGAGCGGTGCATCCGCCGTAACCTCGCAGCTGAATAGTCCGGACAGGGTGAAGCTAACGTTGCGGATGAGCACCATGGTGGCATTCGAGCCGTTCTCCTGCGGGGAAAATTGGAAAAACACCCAACCCGTTCCGTCAAACAATGAGCTCCGAACTCCGCTAAGGGCAGCAACTTACGTCCACTCGGATGCCGGGGAACTGAAAGACCTTGGTGTGGGGATACTCGCCCGGTGTGTAGCGGTAGAATTCCATCTGGCCGCGATAGAACTTAATGGAGTACAGGGGTGCCTCTTCCAGCTGGTAATCGCACCGCAGGGCCACCGATTGACCCCTTCGAACCGCCGGTGGCTGCACCAGCAGATTCACGTCACGCAGCGCCGCCTGCCCGAAATCTGGAAGGCAGGTGAAATTCATTATACTGGATGCGGTGTCATAACAGTTGGGATTAAGTGCACAGCGAGAAAAACAGTAAGCTCCCTTAAAAATTTGGCTAAAAATATATCAGTTCTTTATTGATGATTCCCTATATTTTAAACTATTTCCTATATATAGATTACCTAAAAGTTAACAGATGATTGAGCTTCCTAACTTCTTTTTTATGCGTAGTAAGAAGAAGTAACAATTTGTAAGGTTCTCAATGCATCATTTTATTATTTCAATAATTTCCTTTAAGCTTCGATTTTTTTCGAGTGCATAGTAAAGGGTTCCGCCTGTAGGGTTCAATTTTAAAGGAGATTTGTCGGGCCCCCTTTGTTATTTTAAAAGCCTTCTGCACTGGCTCTACACACACGCATTTGCATAGCCGTTCAGGAGCGTGGTGCAATATTGAATCTGGCGACAGTGGCTGCGCCATCGTCATCACCGTCATCTCCATCATCATCGTGGTCCTTTTCTTGGCTCTCGCCCATAAGCCCCATGGGATTAAGAATTGCAGCCGCTGAAAGTGCAGCATACTCTTGGGCGCTTAAAGCCTTAAAACTTGCCAGCCGGGCCAAACAACAAACCCGTCTCCATCAGTGCTGGCAACTTCATATTGTGTTTATCGTTAAATATTGGCGAGCACAAATATTAAGCAATTCATAATGATTTAAAAACACAGGGCTACATCTAAGATTTTCGGAGGTTCCTTGACTTAAAGTCAGAATAATATTCAGTTTTTAAAAACTCTAGTTGATTCTGGGTTTTTAAAATATTTAAAACTTAATTGGGTGATGTTTTGGAATGCATATTAATGGAATTCTTTCTCAAAACTTATTTTTATCTTAATCATTTTTATCATTAATCTCAAATTTAAAATTATTTTTAATTCGGGATTAATCTGTTGGTCCATAAATGTTTAAATTTTGGATTAATGCCATTTATAGAAGTATTTTAAATGAACCTTCTTGATTAAGTTTCCAACCAATATGAATATGAAAAAAGGTACAGAAAAAGATATTCTTCCCGATTAAAGGTTGTTGATCACAGAACCTTTCCTAGCAGTGTCCAATTTTGAAATAGCTGCTTTTGCCTTCAGCACTGATCTTCATCGCTTGTTCGTTTTCCACTCCCGATTTCCCATTTTCCATTTTCCATCTCCATTCCCATCATCGTCATCGTTGTCGTTGATGGCAGCAGGCAGCCGGCAAGGCAAAGTTGACTGACTACATCAAAAAGCAATTTTCCATTTGTTTTACAATATGCCCGACCCCCGACCGCCGACCTCCGACCCCGCCGCTTATCCTCGGCACCCACACATGCTCAGACAGACACATCCATATGACTTCGACGTGTGTGTTTGCGTTGAGAGTGTGTTTGGCTTTCCATAAACTCGCAAATCGTTTAAGCCGCCTTACGAGAAGTTGTAAACCTCTTTGCAGCCATTTTTTTGCCCCAGCTCCTGGCCGCCCTGTCCTCGCACTTCTATTTTTCCGCCTGTGCTTTGTTTCAAATAGAAATCGTGATAGCAACGCAGCATAATCAATGGCCTTACACTGAGAGAAACCCCAAGTCTCAAAAGGTAGAGCAAGGATATCGATGATGAAACATTTTTAAACAATTATTGGTTTGGATAGAAATATAAGTAAAATAAAAGAAAATGTTTTTAAATGTTATATTATATCTGAAATTGGTATGTTATAAAATTATATTTCGGTACTAAGCCCAAAAATATGAAATAGAATTTGATAAAAAGAAGCTTTACTTATAATTCGTAGCGAAAAATATTAATCTAACAATGTTTCAGGCGTTCCTGATTTATGGTAGACTATTATATCCTAAAATTGTGATGCTTAAAAATGGAATTTCACTATTAAATCATCAAAACAAAATAACTAAATTCATATGTTATAAAAAAAGAGTATAAAGCTATGTAGATTGCCTAGACAATGTTTCTAATAATCATGATTCATAGCAAGAAATACAACATAAATCCAGATTAGTTTTCCAATTTAGGTGCTATTTTTTCTCGCAGTGTCCTCCCCAAACGTCCCCTTTCCTGCCCCGTGGGCGTGGCTCAATATCCGCTCGACTCAAGCTTGTTGCTTTTACTACAGTGCTCCTGCTGTTTCATCTTCATTTTCATCGACAGCTTCCTGTGTTGTGTTGTCTTCGTTTCATTTTATGCCTACTATTTTTTTCGCACTCCAGCCTCTGCAGTTTGAGCCTGCGGCCATTTGCCTTTGGAAATTAGGCCGGGCTTAGCTCTACGTCAGCCCCCTGCAGTTGAAGTGGCTCCTACTCCTGTTCCTGATCCTGCAGACCCACACATGGATGTGGGATATGGCAAATGCCGATGGGTAAAAAAGTACGAGGGCTCAGGCGCATTGATGATGAATTCTTGTCAGCAGTGATTTTGTCTGGCAACTGCTAGAACTTTATGGCCCTTCGATGGATTGCCTGGGATCTGTTTCAACTTGGGCCCAGTCAGCCGGCAGCAGCTTAGCCCGATTTGCAGCCAGAGGACGCGGCATGCTGCCCATAATGACCTTAAATTTTTCGATTGCCCTCAACGGGTTTATCCTCCTCTTGTTACCAAATGCACCCACCGCCCCCCGCCCCCAGCCATCAACTTTTATGCAACTTTTCCATGACAAAAGAGGGAAAAAACGAGAGGAAAATTGTGAAATATGTGCAGCTGTGATCATAAAACGTTTATTGACTGCAAAATTCAATATATCATGCATTCACCATTATGACAATATGCAGTTGCACAAACACTCATATATTTACGCAAGCATGCATGTCTGTGTGCCAGGGGTGTCGTTATGAAGGGGGTGAAATTCTCTTATCCCTTATCAGCGAGAAAGAAGTAATGGTACTTTGGGTCTGAAAGATAAATTATCATATCATTTGGGATACAGATGTTATTTAACACCAAGATCCTAAGACCACATCGTTTTTTTAATGTCTTGCATGTATATCCTGACTTTAGACTGCTCCCCCTAGCATCATCATGACTACGCCCCTGGCATATGTAGAAAAACCAGCGCACTCATAAACTTTTGCCACGGCACTCGCCCAGATTTAGTTACAAATGAGCGCGGTAAAGACGAGGGGGTGGATTTTTAGAAGGGGTCCTTTGGCCCCCGGTTCAGGGAAGGCTAAAACTGCCGAGGAGGGGACGGAACCAGCTGTTGGTAAACTAAAGCCAGACGAACTTTTCGCAGACATGCGAATTGGGGGCACTCGAAGTGAATGAAAACCGGTGGAAAATGGAAAATGCGGGAATGTGCGAGCCATGTGATGAACTCACTTGTGATAATTTATGGGTAATATTTTTATTGTCCTACAGACAGGCAGACGCGAAGAACAAGCGAGCGATAAGATGTTGGAAAACCACTAGAACTAATTTAACTAAAAGTCTGCAGCTCAACCATTTTTCCAGCACTTTTCGGGGTGGTATTAAACTTTAAAGTACATTTTCTTTTTTTTATATTATGAGACCGTCATGGAGCCACTTTTTCTTTTAAATATTTAATGTTAGTTTTCAAGTTCTGTTTTCTTAGCCGCGCTGTCAATTGCTTTGCACAACCCCTATAAAAACATCCTTTCAAAACTCCCCCCCTCTTCCCATTCAGCAGTGAAAATTGGTTTTTCGGATGATACGGCCAACATCCAATAAATGTTTTAAAGTTAAACAATTTACGACGCCAAAGACAATAACAAAATTTTACGCATGAATTCTTCATGTAATTACGCGTGGCCAAAAATGAACAAAATTAACAAAAATATAAATTGCGTGGTTGCACACACACACACCCACACACAAACAGGATCAAACAGATACAGACGCCTCTGGGCAAGAATATGTATGTATTCTTTATACGTATACACTCTGTGGCATTTCGTGATAATTAACGCAATATTTCAGCTATACGAAATACTAAAAAGTACCAGCAATAACGTATAACTTTCGCAATGCGAAAAAAATGCTAGCAATTATTTAGCATAATGCATAAGCAACTACAACGGTATATATTAGACAGAGAGAGAGAGAGCAGAGAAATATTTGCATAAATTTTACACAGCCAAATTGGCGTTGAAATTACATTTGAAGTGGGTGGTAAAATGTTTTAGGGGATTGTGAGTGGTCTACGGTCAACGTTTTTGTAGACAAATTGGCGCTGTTACAGTTTTGAAAAGTTTCTGACATATTTCGCTCGTCCGCAGTCCACAGAAATGGGGCGAAAGAGATGGCGCTATGGCCAGGAGAAAGAGACGGGAACAGAGTGGTCGAGTGGAGATAGACAAAGCCGGCATGATATAATTATGTGTTGAATTATGAATTGAAATGTTGAAAAGTTTTTATAGTTTTTATGCGTTATGAAAACTTGCCATTCAACTAACATTTTTGGCCAACATTTATTGCTAATTCCTACAGTCAGAATGTTTTTAGGGGATTTTAATGCACTTGTCATGATGAATTATGTTTTCGGGGAGAGATGGACTGTATAATCTTTAACGGGAAGAGGGGAGGTTTGAAATGATTAGACTGTGATTAATTATGAATCAAATTGTGAACAGTCTGGCCAGAAATTCACTTATATTTGAATGGTGTTTGTAATTTTTTTGTATAAAGGAATTTATAAACTTTATTAAATAAATTGGTTGACTAAAGACATTGAGAATGTAATAAATAATAAATACATATATGTTAAATTTATTGATGTGCTTTGACATTTAAGGATTATCAGAAATTCTTTCACAATATTAATTATGGGATATTTCTGCCAGACGGTTTTTTTGGATGTCCATATTTTGTACCCTCAAGGCTATAAATACGTTTGGCATTCCCTTTTTTATGAAAGAATTTCTGCATTTGGCCAGCAGTCATCAATAAGCTTGTCACAGGACATGTGCTATCGGATGCGACTTCACATCTTCTCCAACTATGCACACATATGGGGCTTTCATCTCCGACTTTTGAGCTTCGTATTTGCATGCTGCCAATAAACATAAAAATGAATGTCTGCCATGTGGGTGGCCATTGTTGTTCGGGCCTGTTCGAATGCCTCGTATCATATCAATTCAATTATATTTTATACCACACAGTTGGGTCACAAAGCCCCAGAAAAGGCTCCATGCCGCTACCATTATTGCTGACAATATAGCCGTGGCATTATAGTTGTTTCTCCCCTTGTTGTGGTTTATTATGTTGTTCACACTTGTGTAGTTTAACTTAATAGAAGCACCTTCGAGAGGCTTCAATCGATAATGGTGCTAACCGATTGGAATGATTCGCTTTGTTTCTGGCTCGAGGCGTTGATTACTTCGGCTGTTCTGTGTAAAATTGATTTTGTGGCTAATTGCTTGGCTCACAGACATGCACACACGTGCAGCTTCCTCCTGGGCTAATCCCTTTAATTTATCCCAAAAACATCAGACACACACACACACGACCAGGTAAACAAAGACAACGAATCCGCAATCCTCAATCCGCAGGTGAGGTGCGTGTTTGGGTTCTGATAACAAATTGCAGCGAATAGTGGTGGCAAATCGGTTGGCACAAAAGTGCGGTGATGAGCCAGAAATAAACCACCGCACGAACCTTTTGTAATTAAATGTTGAAAGCAATTTCACGCCCAAAACCGATTCACGCGAGGGGTTTACCCTCTCCCTGCTTTTTCTCCCTTTGGCACACGTGTCTGCCCCTTTTCTGGTGTTTTGGCTTAAATAAATTTCCACAAAATGTGCGTAATTAATGCGATTGAACGGGGGACTTTGTAAATCACTGGCTATCGATATACATTAAATCATATGATTAAAAATACATTTTTAGAAGGGATTTTCTCCTTAAAGCTTGTTCTTAAAGACTTTAAGGAAGATTTATTCTACTTTCCACCAAGGCCATACAAAATGCTTTAGAAACTTTATCTTCTTGGTCCTTGAAATGTATTAGGATAACAATTTCAGGAGAATATATGACAAAGCTCTTTAATTTAAAATAAAGTATAATTTTAATTTATTGAATTTGATATCTGTAAAGTTATAATAGGCTTAAGCATTAAGAAAACAGGATAAGGGAAAGAATTTTTTGAAAATATAAATATGATATGATATGATATATGACTTAAAAATGATAGATCCTTTATGGAACAATATATCTTTCCTAAGAAAATCGTTATAAATGCTAGCCCTGAACTTCTTATAACCTTTTTCGGAAGTATTTAAGTTTTTTCAAGAGTGCCTGATTTTTCAAGTGTGTGCATTTGCGGTCAGCACCATGTTGCACGCACTGTTGGACGCCTTTCAGGTTTCTTATCGACTGGCACTGGCCATTGATTGCAGTTCATTAAGCACGCGCAGGCTCACGCACTTTCCTTTTTCTTTCGCTTTTCACCGCCCACCGGGGCGTATCCTCAACCACCTAGAACCACCCATCACCCACTACCCATCATCCTGTTTCCACTACCCCATCCATTTGGCCGACACCTGATGACTGGGCTCATTAGCTGGGCATCCCGTTCGCACCTCCTGGCACTTGACCATGGCCAGTTGGCAGCCTTGAAACCCCACCCCCAATCTGTGCATATATTTTCATAAAATCCCCATCTCCGAACCACTCACCATTCACCTTCAGCGAACCCAACACCCATCCACTACCCCTCTTTTGGCCAACCCCGATTTCGCAACTCGGGGCCATTATTGTTGATTGCTTATTCATGCATTCAGTCATTTATTCATATGCTCGAATCTTGGGCGATGAGCACTTTGCTTGTTTGCCTTGTTATCAAAATGAAAGTTTTCCGCCTTCTCACCGCTCACTTTCCACTTTCCTGGCCCACGAACTAGCCCAAATTAATTGCGCTCTCCTCGTCTGTTTATATTTTAAATTAATTATAAATATTTATTTATCCTGATTAGTTAAGTGGGCGGTGTGTTGGTGGGTAGGTCGGTCTGCCTCCTCGTCGGGGGCTTAACCAAATTGATTTCGGTTTATTTTAGCATTGGCCAGCGCTTTTGCGGAGCCATCGATTACAAAGCGATGGCTTTAAAGCCATCCGACCAACCAATCAGCCAGCGGCAATGGAAACTCAATTGCACGCCAACTGTCCATTACTCTTGGTCCACACTGAGGTTTTTTAGGGGGAAACGATACTCGTAGATATAGAATACTGGTAATTAGATCTGAAAATGCGCTTAGTGAATATGAAGAGTATGTGTAACTAATGAGGCTGATTTATCAAAAATATTATTTGGAAGATTAAGTTATATCCCAGCGATAGATTCTATGGATTTTAGACCAATTTTCATTCATATTATAAAGATTCTTTATTAAGAGATTGATTAACTGATTAAATGATTAAACAGTAATACGTTTTCAAGATTAATTTTTGTTTAAATAGGAAAATGGAAAGCAATGTGGTATATACTAAATGGATTTAAATATATTGAATAAGAACTAATAATCCTAGCTCTTATAAAGATTTTCTATAAAAAGCCCTATAAAAATTAGCATTTCTTTCAATGTAGTCGCATCTGAGTCTGGTGCCTTGCTAACCGGATTCATTTTTCCCATCCTGCTGTCTTGCTCCTCTTTGTGGTTTTCTATAATTGATGGCAGCATCAATTCCAAACGAAATAATCAAGCCATACAGCGATGGAGGGAAAAGCTGGCCACGAAAAAAAAGGAAGGAAAAACCAGAGAGCCACAAGTGCAGACTGTACAGTGCGGCACATACGTGTATGGCCGGCTCACGTAGACCGATTTGCCATGTTCCTTCGCTGCATACTTTCCTGGGCCAAAGTTAATTTCAGGTTTAAGTGGCAGCAACTGCAGCTGCTGCAGTCGAATTATTGAAGGCAGCAAAAAGCGAATGGGACGGGGGCGAAAACGTTTAAATGAAAAACACGAGTCAATTTATATTGCGCTGACGTACCGCCCAGCAATCCCCCCTCCCCCCCTCCCCCTTGGTTGCCATTTAATCTTCTTCCATTTCTTGGCGCTATTTTCAAATGTTTTTCTTTGCTGTTTAGCCATTTTTTGCTGCTGTGGCAGTTGTAGCGAATAAAAAAGAACCCAAAACCAAGCGTTGTGTGTCGGTTTCCGACTCCCTTTTTTTTATATTTTTTGGCTGCCCATGTGTGTTTGTCTCTGCTTTTTTTTTGGCCAAAGCTGTACAGAAATCTGCACAAAAATGCACGGAAATTCATCTTGATTTGTGTTGAGCGTTTTTATTTATTTTTTTTCCCAACTCTCCCCCTGTATATCTTATTCAAGGGCTAAAACTGCAGCAGTTTTTTCATCCAGCACATCTCTATATCACTTTGGTTTGGCGGTTTGTCTTCCCTACTTTATCCCTCGGTTTTTTATACGAGTTTTGCCCCCGGGGCGTGGCGCACTAAATCAGAGACATTTAAGCGCGTTTTGTTAAAAGTCACTTACTGCACTCGACCATGGCTCATTTGGCGGCTTCTACTTACCACAGAGAAGGCACAGTAGCAATAGCCATTGCAGGATGTTGCCGCTGTAGTTGCAACTATTGTTGCTGCTGCTGCTGCGGGTGATTTTTGTGCGACAGCAACACCTACGCATTGCTGTTGTCGCGATGTCTGGTGATGGCAACATGTGACTTGGCATTTCCGCGTTTTCCAAGTTGCAACTGCAGTTGCAAGTTGCTGGTGTTGCTGCTGCTGGTGCTGCTGCTGTTTGTGTTGCTCTGAGTGATGTGCTAAAAGTTGATAGTGTCTGCCACATTGTCAACGCTTTTAGACACTAATTAAGTGCGAAACGAATGTCTGCTTGTCTTGGCAAGTCCTTGCTAAATTATGCTAATTTATTTTATACTTTAAATTTGTCTGTGTCTGCGTTTGTTTGGTAATTTATTTAATTTTTTTTTAAATATTTCTTGTTGACTTGCACTTTTTACGTATTTTGTTTGCTTGTTTTTGCATATATTCAATTTATACTTTGCACCAAAAACTTTAACCTCGTCACGGTTTCGTTCTCTTTCTTTTCAAGATTTTTTATCTCTTTCATTGCCGCGATGCGAACGCGTCACGCAATCGTCAGAATTGCGACTGAATGCTCGAATGTTGCTGCTGTCTGTTGGTGTTGCTGCTGTCAGTTGATGTTGCTGCCGTCGCTGCTGCTGCTGCTGACGTCTGCCGACAACATGTTGCCTGGAAAACGTCGATGGCAATGTCTTGCAGTTGTTCCTCTTCCGCGAAATTGTTTGTCTTTTGACGTTTATGGACGATTTTAGTGCTGCTCCTAATTACTTCATATGCTGCTCCAGAATTACGCCCTGCAATATAATGAAAAAAAAAATGAAGGCAGAGAATGCCTCAATTAGTTGTTGACACAGGCTGAAATATTAGTTTTATTGCTGTCTCGTAAAGCGTACAAAGTTCCAAATAAAAATTCCGGCGATCGTCACGTGCCGCGACCGTTTTCGAGATTGATTTATGCGTTCAGGGACCCGAGATAGGAAGTATCCATGCCCCACGACCCACGACCCACGAACCATGCCCATGCCCAATGACCTTTCTCAAATCGCTCGGGGGCACAAAAACGCGACCCGGGGACTAATTAGCAGGCCGTCCACTCGAAGGCATCCAATTTGGATTTGGTTATTTCATCGGCCAGCAGCAATCGGGTTTTGCATTATTTACGACTTTCCCCCAATGCTCAATTATGCGCTTCATTGCAGGAAACCGCACATTTGCCGCCAGTCCTTCAAACTACGAGTAGACCCCTTAAAAAAAAGAGTTTTTCTCTTCCTGTTTTGGTATTGTTCAGCAATTGCTTCCTAAACAAAGAAGGGCCATTGGTGCTGGTCGCACCTAGAGAAATATGTCACCAAAATGTATCTATTAGATACTATCTATAGCTTTATATGCTTACATAAATGGGTTGGTAAAGAGATGATCCATGAAATGTTCTATTTGAAATGCCAAAAAAGGTTTTAAGTAATAGATTTTGGTACATAATTAATTAATAGATATTTTTTCTTATCGTTATCTTTGAAGAATTAATGTAGATATTATAAAATTCTAAAGTAATTGTGTTAATTTTTTTAATACCGGAATACATTTTTAAGGCGTGTTAAAACGAAAAAATATTATGCTTTAATTAGTTATTTTTTGGATTTATTAAATATGAGCTAAGCTTTTATAAAACCTAGATCGATTTAAATGCTTATAATGCTTATAACTAACTCTCTTCGTAACTCTTTTTGTATTTTAAGGTTAGTTCACATCTCTTTCCCAATAAAGGCTGCTGATTTTACTACCTTTTCTCTCAGTGTATGCAAAGTTTGGCTAATTGCTGGGGCAGCATCAGCATTGTTCCATGCATTTCCAGCTGACGGAAAATCGTGCGCTGAAACCAAAAATCACTTCCGCTTGGTCAT